>NC_044601.1:31340606-32653731 GCF_901933205.1 Camarhynchus parvulus | reverse complement strand
TTACAAGACAAGAGCAAAAATACATCCTTATGTCAGTGAGACAGACACAACTATGTCAGTGGATCCTACACCAAAGATTTATACACCCTGTAGGATAAAAATAGATTTCAGTTTAAAAATGCATCAGATGTTTGCGAGTCATTACTAAGCATATATTATTTCTTTTTGAAAAATCATCCAGACAGATGTGAAGGTGTCAAAAACCTGAACTGAACCAAGAATTTAAGTCAGCATCCAAGGGGTACTGACTATGGAGAATGTTCTTTTGAGAGTCTGGATGTGCCTGTCAGTTTCTAAAAGACAGTTATGGGGGAGTTGGGAGAGAGAAAATAATAAAATATGAGGATTTTTTTGTTTGTTTTTTTTTTTTAATTCAGGTTGGTCTGGTTTTGGGGGCATTTTGTTGTTTGTTTTCCAGTGGGTTTTTTTGGGTTTTAGGGGTTTTTTGTGTGGGTTTTTTTAGTTTGTTTGTGGGGTTTTTTTTTGTTTTGTTTTTTGGGTTTTTTGTTATTGTTTTGCTTTTTAAAGGTAGTCTTAGCTAGGGAACAGGAAATCTTCAGGATTGGAACACGGCGGTTCAGGCCCACAGAGAGATGGATATACTTGAGAAAGAGGTAAAATTTGTAAGGAAACCAGAAGCGGTCACCGCAGTTTATTTTTTCTTATATTACAGACATGAAGTTTCTTGCCACTCCTCTGCCTTTGGAGTCCCAAAAGGCCCCCAAATAGACAACAAACAGTCTAGCAGAGGCAAGCTAAACACACTACAATACTGCAGTAGGGATCAGCCATATGGTAAAACAAAAACCTTCCCTCTTCTCCCCCAAACTTGGGGGTACATACTGCATGCACACATAAGGGAGCAAGAGTGGCCACAGAAAGAACTTTAAAGACAGCGCACAAACAGGAACAGGAACATGAATACAGCTACAATCCCTTCTGTGCTGCTGTGTTCTTTGGCATGGAACAGGTGAGTGCTGCTGGCTCTCAGTACACATTCCCCAAAGGTTTTTCTCTTTGGCTGGCTATCCTGACGAATACAGTGTGCAACATTTTTCCCTTCTTTTACCGACAGTATGAACTCCAAAACATGTGGAAAGGACATTCAGTATATTGATGAATATTAAAATATTTGGGATACCATATGCTAATAATGTATTCTACAGTGTTCACAGAACATTATGCCTAAAGAATAGGAACCAATGAGTGACTTGGGCTCAAATAGATTTACAAGTTTGAATAAAACTGCTTCACACACACACAACTAGTTAATTATATAGACAATAAAGAAATTGCACTGAAATACACTAAAGCATATGCGGTTATATTGGATTGTACTTTTAAAACATTTTAAAGACAACTTTTCTCCTCAGAGAGATTTGTAAAGCCAATCACCTGGAACAAAACCAAACATTGTATTCCCAGCTCCTACATGAATCGTTGAGGTTCACTTCTTTAAAAGCAGTATAGTGCTAACAAGTAAAATTATTTTAAAATTCACTTTTTTCATTATATCTAATTGCAAGGTTTAATTGTGTCTTAACTTTCTCTCAAATCACTTTGATTTTGCAGTGTTACTACCTTCTATATAGTATTTTTCCTTCTTTTTCGTCTTTGCACCAATCCCATAAATATATAAAACTTTACAAGAAAAAATCCACCAAAACAAAACAGTAAAGTGAAATATTTCTGTTTACTTAAAGAGGCTGTCTACCTCTTCTCATTCCTTTTACTGGCATTGGAGCAATCTGAATAGTTAGTTGCTAAACAACAGCAAAAAGAAGTTTGTTCCTTTTCTGGCCTGCTTTTAGAACTGCTTTGCTTTTCTTGAAGTGAATTTTTAGTATCTAATTGTCCCATCTCTTCTGTGTAAAAGCAGAGAAACTTTATCTAAATATATTTTTCCTTCATGATCTTATCATAATCCCTTTTACATTCTGTATCCTTCATTCACAAAAGAGACACAACAAGTCATGGTTAGAAAAATGATTCATGTTTTGTCTTACATTTAATTGCAAACTCAGTCTGACCTACCAAGGGAGATAGGCAATTGCTTCAACCTAAGGGCAGATCTCTCCTGCATGCAAAGGTCTTATCTCCATACACAAGAGGCAAAGAGATTTCGGTAAAGTTTTTCACCTTGTATTAGGGAATCAATATTTTTGTAGCCCGTCTGATACTTTGATGACACCATGCTCTGTTTCACTTCAGGACTTGTGAGAACACATTTTGGGGTCCAAGTCCCAGTTATGAAACTGAATTTCTGCCTAATCTGAGGCTCTGCTTACAGGGATCAGTACCTCTCATCTGGCATCACTCAACATCCCCACTTTAAGCAAACAGGCAAGGATGGATTATCAGTTCAGTCACTACTGTTGTCCCCAACAGCTGTAATTTGACCAAGATCAAGAAGGAGAGAAAACTTAGTTGGGTTTCTATGTTGTTCAGAAATTCCTATATCATAGATTTTGATAGAGGCTTATCTTACTTGCCCCGTGTCAGCAGCTGTGTTACACAAATGTCTATCTGCCTTATCAGAAAGCCTCTCAAATGAACAATTCTTAATATCTTTTTTTCCCAACTAATCATAGCAGCAGCAAACTTCTTGCAACAATCCTGTAATTATATTAAATAGCACAGTTAAATTAGACTCAGATGCTCTGAGCTATTGCATAGACTTGATGATATTTCTGAGACACCATTGTAATTTTTGTGGAGAGGAGTTCATCTAAAAGTCCCCAGCATGTGCCAGTCTCTGCCTTGTGCAACAGCTAACATTAGGCAATGCTGGCCCAGCAAAAATTAGACCCTGTGCACCACTGTCTTCTGTCAGGTTCTCAGCAACTACCGAGCAGTGTGGGAATCAACCCCACTAAGAAAAATACTGAGTGGAGAAACAGGACAGCTCATTTCCAACTCTGAACTGAAGCCCTCTGAGAATGTCAAAAATAAATGTGAAGAATCTGAACAGCACTTTTTCTGTTGCCTGCAAGTTGTGGATAATAGGAAAAGCAAAAGACAATGGAGGATAGTATTAGTTCTCTGTGTGGTTTGTTCTGAAGTACTTGGTATTTAATAGCAGCTAAATCAGGCAAGAAGGCGTAGACTGATTTGGCAGAAAGTTTGCTCTAGTACGTAACATAAAACATATGAAGGTGATGTATTTAACCTCTGCATTTCTACCCTTGCACAGCTTTTAATTCAACAGGAAGTAGGGAAAGACAGCATATATATATATATATATATATATATATATATATATATATATATATATATATATATATATATATATATACACACTTTTGGAAGGGTAGGAGAGGAAGTGGAAGATTTTTGTTCTTTTGTGACTTACAGGGCTGCTCATATTGAAAAGAACCTCAATGGAGCAGAGGGCTTCTGAGCCACACATGGCAATAGAAATAAAAACAACTAAAAATATATATCTGGTGGAAGGAATAATGAGAAATAATTTTTTTCTACTGTAAAATGTGTGTGTGTGTGTGTGTGTGTAGCTTCAGTATTTTTTAGCAAAACTGCAGCCAGTGGAGATGGGTACAAAATTGACAGCTTTCCTCGGGTATTAACCTCATTGATGAATGTGTCCTAGAACACACAGACCATATACTGGGTATTTATTAATGATGTACCAGAGACATGGTCTTATACTGATGTGTATATTATTGAAATAAAGACTCTTACAATACCTTCTAATGCAACTAAACACCCACTTTTTTTCCTCTTTTTGTTTAAATTCTTGGGAAACAATGCCATTAAATCAAAAGGAAGAAGACAGCATTAACAATGCAGTAAGGAGAAGATAACTTAAAACAGAGTTCTGCATATATTCATTCTACAATCAGTTTCTGTTTACATTTGGAATTTTATAAAATTCTGTTATTGTATTCCTAGGCAATAAAATTCCCATTAGAAAAATAGCTGGAACACAAATATTTTCCTCATCTACAATATGACTGAGTTATTCCTATTTCTCGAAATTTAACTTTTTCTGTTTACTTTTAGTTACTACTTCAATATTTTAAATAAAACAAAAGAAGCAACTGGTGTTAAGAATTCTGGGGCAAAACCTAACCAAAAAAACTCCTGTCTTTAGCATTGATAACAGCCAAAGAACTGTGATGTTTAAGGCTTTAAAGTTAGCCTTCCTATTACCTACAATAAACTCTATTGAGTTTATTTTATTTATTTAGTGATATATAAGGTTGGGGTGACTTCTGGGATTTCTTGAAGTCTACAATTTTTCAGGTTTCATTAGCATTTTTGGGAATCACATACATGCATCTGTGTCAAGATAAAAGAATTAATCTTTAAATAACAAGGCACATTTAAAGAGAGATTTCTATCAGGGCATTTTACATGACTATGAAAGATTTTGATTTCATCCACACTCAGCAGGGGTGCCCGTTATTCAAACCATGTGGTATCTGCTTGGTATGCAGGGCATAAATACTGCTGCTGTCAGCATTTGCTTTAAAATCTGATGCAATATATTACAAAGAAGATTTGAACAATCATAACTAAAATTTGTTGGGAAGACTTGAAACAAAGGTTTGAATGAAGTTGAAAACTTATGGAAACAATAAAATCTGAAATGTTATAAAAAGAAACTTAGTATCCACATGGGAACTATTCTACAACCTTCTTAGCAAATTTTAATCAGACACGCCTAACAAAAGTAATACAACCAAATTCATATAAACAAAAACATGCATACCTTCCAACAAAGGGATTAAATACTGAAGTTTACATTTTTTACAACTACCATATATAGGGATACTTGGTGCAATCTGATGGCACTAAACTTAGAGAAAAATGCACAGCCAATTAGCAAAATAGTTTCCAACATATATCTGTTTATCAGGTCATTTTTCAATATTTTCCACTGTGAAATCTATATTTACATTGACATTCTCACAACATCATTCTAACATCTTTATTCCATCTACCTTTATTTGGTCTTCTTAAACCTTATGAGAAATTCTTCTCTCTAAAATACATACACTGATAAGCATAACCACCACAATCTGCAATATTTAAATTTATTTAAAGTTTTGCTATCAATGTTGCTCTAATTTGATATTTAGACAGGTCTGTCAGAAGTTATGAAGGAGTTCAGATGAAACAGTTCTTTCCAAAAGAGATCTAAAGATGTACTATAAATTAAACAGCTGACACAGGACCTGAAAATAGAGATCTGTGTCATAATAAATATTTTATACTATGTAACTTATTGGTCGAGAGGTTTTCAAAGTCTTATGAAAACATGACTATATACAAGACAAAATTAAAGAAGCTGTGTTAACAACTTTTTAGAGATGAAGAATCCATGGGAACATCAATCAACATTTTAGAGAAATCGTGACAATAATAGAAATAAAACCTGCGTCTCTGATCAGGATATTAAAATGCATACTACTTTGACATTCAATCTGTGCTTAAGAAGACTGGTCTTCATCTACACACAAAACTCCAAGAAGGGCATTTGAGATAGTAAAACATATTTTGCATTATTTATAGTGATATTAATTCAAGAAATGAGACCAGCACTGCAGGATTTGACTAATAAAAATGTTATTTTGCACATTTAAGATTATTAAAGATTTAAGATTTAAGATTATTTAAAGTTATTTAAGATTATTATTTTAGGAAGCAGAAAGGATATTCTTAAGATGAGGTTGAAGTCATCTTTCTTATAGATGTTCCTTAGTCTGCTGTAGACAGCAAACTGATAAGCTCCTAGGCAAATAGACCTGGATCCAGTATGATTAGTCTCTAATTAAATATGCTCAGCAGAAGTATTTTAGTATCAGATTAAGACTAGACTTTACTGACAACTATTAATATGTACTTGATTCAGCTTCAAAACAGATTACAGGGACTCTTGAGATCCTTTCCAAGATAACTTTTATAAAAACAGCAAGATGGGTCTAATATATATATAAAAAAATACAAAATCACTCTGTGACCACATTGAGATGCTAAATTCTACCACCAGAAAAGTGTTTTTCACTGACATAAACAAATAGTGAAGAATCAAAGTTTGTTTATGAAGATGAATACAATGAAGTTGAGTCTGAATTAATGACAATCATCATTATTTTTATTTCATATTGTTCCATGCCACCATCAACTATAGATTCTATCACAAATCATGAAAATAACTTTTAAGGGACAGGTTAATACTAACCATGGATAAAGGTTCTGATGACAGGATGCCCAATTATTCTGATGGCAGAAGAAAAATACTTCTGAATTGGGCTTTTGTCACTTTTTCACCTCTTCCTTTTGCCTTCAACACAGCCAATTCTATTTGCCAAGATGTGATATATCCCTATGGAGACGTCCACAAAAAGAATACCTCCAAATAAAAAACTCAAATATTTTTGTCAGCTTAACTAATGGCAAAGATTCTACAGAAACTTGTTAGTTCCAGTACTCAACTCTTTCCCTTCCATTTATATGGATTATTTATGATTTCTTAAAGAAAAAGTAATGGTTTATTAAAAACTAATGATGGTGCAATAATAAGAAAACAACAATGTAGTAATGGTAAAGTCAACTGCTTTATTCACTGCTTCATTCTCATCATTGGAAGCCAGCTCCCATAACATAAAAGGACTGGCCAGGTGTGGGGATTTTGGGCTTTCTTTTAAGAATTATTTTCCCTGCCTACTGTGTAGCTAGACTACTGGTGTAATATAGCAAACACTTATTTTTGTGTTAGACAGATAAATGATGGTATTAGAGCACAAAGTTTCTCAAAGAGCAATGTTGTAGGGACTTCACTGACCCCAAAGCACAGAACCATCTGTCAGACATGGTACCAGAATGCATAGGCCATGTATTTCTGGCATTAGCTTTCTATTCTTTCTAAAGTTCATCCTACCTCATCACAGTTACCCATTTTGCAACAGTAACAAACTTCCTCTCATTTCCTTGCTTTGATGGACCTATGACATCATTTTTATCCCTAATACATGACACCTTGTATTTCAGTACCTCACTTCTTATTCTGATGGCTACAATAAATCACCTAAAGCTAACTATTATACCGATAAAAGGAAAAAATTTGAGATGCCATTTCAAAGTCTCTAATCAGAGTAACAATTTGATGAGCCAGAGCATAAAGTTCAGAGAGGACCTACATCCAGTGGGATTCTGAGGGTATGTGAAGTGGTATATGGGTACTGGTTGAATTTCCCACTTTCCAGTGCTCCACACTCAGATAATACACATTTCTAAACACTACCACCCAACACAAATCCCTAAGCATACTATTAGGCACACCTTGGCTAATAATGTGATCTGCATATTCCTCAATCCTGCCATAATTTCCTATTTACGATTACAGATCTTGTTTCAAATCAGGGCCCTCAGAAGCTGGGACAATGATGGTAGACGTTATTCTTTAGGTTTTTTTAAATCACAAGAACTGTGAAAATACTACAATTGAAGCCATAGTTTGGGTATAAATAATGACGCAGACAACTGTTTTTTATTTTCATTTTTGTTTTCACTGACTGAGAATGTAAATTGAACTTTAGTGCTATTGTGCTTTGTTCTCCCTCTCTGTGAAAAAATGTGTTCTGCATTAAATTGCATGGATAAACTCAAACGGCTCCAAATATCACCCTTCAGCTTTTGTATAACACAAGAGCCAAGAAAAGATAGAGAATGTGGTTTTATGACCAACAGATGGTGTAATTGGTATCATAGATGTTTTTATGTCAGGGGGTCGTAGGTTCAGTCTCCATCTGGAGCCTTCTCAGATCTGCTGTGTAGCCCAATGATTAAAGAAGCTATATTGGGTCAAAGACACAACCACCTGCCTGAGGGTAAAAGAATTGCTTTCTTGATCTAGCTGTTATACTACAGTTGCCTCCCATACTACAGTTTTCAAGCCAACCACTACAGCAGTTAAAAACAAGAGGACTGCACAAAATATTCAACACCATTTTGTTCCTATCCTTTGAGTTTCTCAGGATCTTTTGACAAATGTTATAAAAGTAAGCCTTGTCTTGTTTACAGGAGTGAAAAGCTATTCTAATTCAGGATGATAGTTATAAAGGACCAAAACCTAAGGAAAAGGAAAGAAGTAGGCTGGATAAACTTTGAGAGATTCAGCATTGTTCAGTTGGCCAAGAGGGCTCACACCTCCCAGTCAGAATTAGACACACTTGTATTCTGATGGTAAAATGCAACATCAGTGCTCAGCACAATTAGTCTTAGCTACAGTTTATGGATTAGAATACTAAAGAATGCTCTAATCCTACAATGTTAAGTTTGTATGTGGTTTTCCTAAAGGGTGTACAGACAGATCAAACACAGTAATTAGGCACACAATGAGATCATCAGTTTACCTCCCTTATGGGGTGAGTATCAGCAGTAATAAATGCACAAAACCAGTGAAACTGGGGCTTCACTGGAAACCAATACTGTCACTTCCATGAAGCAGGCATTCTACATACTCAGAATTATTACACAGTGCACCAAACTTGCCTGGCATACCTCCTAATTCAGTTGCTCTCTATAGAACTGGTGCCAGAGTACTTAGTTGGCTATCACCGAAAATGAGCAAAATATTTCTGTCTAATTAAAACCACTCTGCAAATTACTAGTTTCATGAAGTTCTGACACAAAGAATCATATGACCCTTCACAAACTCTGGATAGCAGTACCCATTTACTAGACAGAAACCCATCCACAATCTAAATTTTAAAGATAATGACACAAGCATGAGTAAAATTATTTCATTTATCAAATATCATGTACTTACACATAAAAAACCAGTAAAGTCAAACTCTTTCAGAATGTTAAAATATTCCCTTATATTCTGTTTTAAAGATTCTCCCATGCTAATGATAAACTTCGTCTATATTAGTACTTTAAAATAAGCTTTAACACAAATTAAAAGCTAATATTAAATAGACATGTATATTTTCAAAATTGAAACACAACACCTATTATTTTAACTGTTGCAAATACAAAGAAAATAACATGTGATCTCATTACAAGCTTTAAAATTTCTCTTCCCCTATATGACTGAACTGATAGCCTGCTAGATCAGTGTAATCACTCGATAAGGACTTCTTTGGCAAACCTACATCCCTGATGTAGGTTCAATGTCACAAATTAAATATCACAAATTTCATCTGTTGATAATACACAAGACTATGTGCTTCTTTTTGCAGATCCATAAACAAAGTACACATATGTCTTCTGAAGATGTGTGTCTTCAAAAAAGCAGTTGCAGTTGTTTAACTGCATTAGCTTCAATATTAAACATATATTTGCATGGGATGTCATTCACATGATAAATCTTTGCTGGTATAAAAAATACTTCAGATGCAGTAAGAGGGGAAAAAGTGTATTTTCTCTCTCATATCACAAAGAAAATGAATATTCATTTCTATTTATTTTTACTTAACACAAGCAGTGGAATATTTTCCTTTAACAGAAAAAACATGTTCTTTCTGCTGCAGAGCACTCTTCCTAATAGGCTATGCTTTAGGGAGGATAACAATTGCCACCTCAAAGTAATAATATATATATTTCCATGCCAGTCACATCTATGTAGCTGAGACATTTCATTTAGAGGCAGGATTTATAAAAATGAGTAAATTCAACTGACCAAAATATCTATACTAGCTGCTGAGTATATTGCTTAGACTGAGTTTGAACAAATGGGAAACACCATCAACATAATCATACAGCAACCAAGCTTGTTAATTTAAGTACTTCTGTGTGTCATGGGTACATTATGTCCTCTTCTTCCAGTTGTCTCCTCAAATCCATCTATACTCCCTTTAAGAGGTGATAGACAAATGCACAACACTGTGTACTAGCAGTCTAAGATTCTTCTGAGACTACTCTTGTTTACTGAAAGTAAAGGGCTGTGTCAGTTTGTCCCTTCAGTCACCAAGTAAGATACTAAAATATTAAATATCTTGGGCATTGTTCAAATTTCATGCTGCTCAAGAACAGTTCCACAGTTTTATCACCTGTTACAACAAAAACTGCCATTTTATCACCTGTTACAACAAAAACTCCTTCATCCATGAGTTAGGTCACTAAATATTTCTTCTGCCCTTCTGGCTGCAAAAAGAATCTCTTTAGCTAAAGCAGTATACATGCACTGAACTTTTAGGGTTTTTCCATTTTAAAGCTTGAAGTGGCCAAAACTTGTTCAAACCCTGCCATTTGATACCACCTTTTATCTCTGGTCAAAACTGTTAGGAGGTTATGGAGACGTTTTTTGTCTGCCCATTTTCAACATCTTTTGTGGGGTTACACCACACTGATGACTGGTCACTTCTGGGGTTTCTCAAGGTTCCACCTTAGGCCCAGCTCTCTTCAATATCTCCATGAACAGCTTGCATTCAGGATTCAAAGGTACACTAAGTCCGCCAGTGGGAGGAGCTGCCAACTCCCTCGAAGGCAGAGAGACCCTGCAGAGACCTTGACAAATCAGAGGACTGAACAATCATCAGCTGTATGGCATTTAACAAGGAAAGGTCCTGGATTCTGCTCCAGGGAGAGGTCAACCCTTGATGTACAAACTGGAGAACAGGACGCTGGAAAGGAGTGCCACAGAAAGGCACCTAGGGGTCCTTGTTGAGGGCAAGTTGAATGTAAGTCAACTTGCAGCCAGGAGGGCCAATTGTGTCCTGGGGGGCATCAGGCACAGCATCACCAGCTGGGCAAAGGAGAGGATTGTCCTGCTCTGCTCTGCTTGGCCTCACCTTGAGTGCTGGGGGCAGTTTTGAGTGTCACAATATAAAAAGAATACAAAGCTATTAGAGAGCATCCACAGGAGAGTAATGGAGAAGGTGAAGAATCTAGAGCAGAAGCCATACAAAGAGCAGCCGAGTCCCTTGGTCTGTTCAGCCTGGAGAAGAGGAGGCTGAGAGGAGATCTGTACGTGGAAGAGCAGGGGAAGGCACTGATCTCCTCTCTGTGGTGACCAGTGACAGGATCTGAATGGCCTGAAATTGTATCAGGGGAGGTTAAGGCTAGGTATTAGGAAAAGGTTCTTCCCTGATAGGGTGGCTGGTAAACAGGATCCAAAAGGAAGTGGCCACAGCACCAGCCTGACCAGAGCTCAAAAAATATTTGGGCAATGCTCTCAGGCATATGGTGTAATTCTAGGGGCTGTCCTGTGCAGGTCAAGAAGTTGGACTTAGGTGATCTTTGTGGGTATTGTCCAACTCAGGGTATTCTGTGATTCTGTGGCCTCTTTCATCAGCCTGGCATAGAAAATGTATTTATAGAAAGATATATGAATACTTAATTCCCCTTGATATCATACACCCAATTCTTCCCTCAGGTTGCAAAACATATATTTAACTTCACTAATTTGCTGGTTTCTTTGTAATGCAGTTGCATCTAATTTTGCTGTAAGGTAAGACACTATTTTATCCTGCAAACAGCTTCTGATTATGCGACAATTTGTAGTACAAGCTCACCATTCTACAATGTACATTGTTACTTCCTAGACTTTGAAGGGACCAACAATGGGTGAGCAACAATTCTGGAGAAAGAACTGCAGACAGAATTGCAATTGTGCAGACAAAATCTGCTGCAGCTCTACTGCAGCACCTTGCAGTCAAGTTGCTACACTCTTAACCAGCATCTAATGAGCACTTGTGCCTTGTGTTCAAATTGAAGGCTCCTCAAATACTACCAAATTCCACCTTTGTAAAAAAAACCATCTTCCACCATATTCATCTCACAGTACTCAAAAAATGTTTACATTTTTGACCTGTAATTCCAGCATAACTGACAATGCAGCTGTGATATTCTACCCACACTTAAACTCTGTTTTCAAAATGGGAAAAATATAAAAATACCTAGAGCTGTACCTAGAGCTGATCATTGACACCTTGAGTATTTGTTTCCACAGACCTCAACTTACACTTAGCATTCACCAGCACCATGGAAACAGGTCACTATATTTTCATTGGCATAATCAAATAAATCAAATTAATTTGTACAATCATATTAAAGAAAACACTCACTACTTGGGTAATTTTCAAGCATCTAGCAATGCATTTAGTGTTGGTGTCTGTCCTGAAAAATGAAGGCAAAAAAGCAGGAAGATGACTGGAAAACAAAAATGCAGGAAATAGCAAAAGCTTAAAGAAACAAGAAAGCAACCTGTTTAAAAGTTCTAATATTTTAAAATCCTTAAACATTTAAAATTTTTATTCTCAAAATAGCAATCAAGGTTAAGCGGTCTTTAAAGTTGAGCAGGTTATGTATTTAAAATGTGTTTATTAAAGAATTTTAATAAGCAAATTTTAGTAAAATTATCATGCCAAGTTCTTTTATCCACAAGGAAGTCAGGAGATTTATTCTTGCAAATGCTGATTACTGTTTAGTAGTGACTCTTTGTATATAGCCTGTCTTTGAAAATCTAAACCTGGAGAAAAAAAATAGACCTATTGTCTTTCACCAAAAAAATATTTGATCAGAACTATCATAGACAGGAATTTCATTATCACTGAGTACTCCTTACTATCAGCTGCTTTAAAGGCCACTTAAATACCCCCACGCTTCAAGCCTAGAGGTTGCATACAAAGGTAAAGGAGTATTTTTGCCTGTTTAGATCTGTAACTAAAGTGAATGTGAATCTGTAACTAAAGTGAATGTGAATTCACTATTGACACTAAGGCAAATCTTAACTCACTACAAACATGATACACAGAACTGAGGCTAGTTTGTTAAAAAATATAATTCCAGACAAAGTTAAAACAACAAAAAAAAAAAAAGTCTTTGATCTTTCATCAATTACTTGTTGAGAACAGCTATTTCTTTGCCTCGTTATGTGAAAGAACAGGAAGAGTCCAAACCACTAGAAATTATGAGAGGAATTCAAAGTCACCACTCAGATTATCAGGAAGTGCTGGTGTTCCATTACCTTTTTTTATCCTCTCAGTCATCAGCCTAACTTGTACTTACTGTCTTGCTCATGCACTCTCTCAACACCTACTGTGACACTGGTAATCAGCAAAGGGCTTGCTCCAGTCAAAATCCAATTTTAATTAGACCAAGTGTGAAAAATTATTTCCACTTCCTGTTCTGAGTGTCACAGAACAGGAATGAGAATCAGAATTACAGTCACAGTACAGAATCCCAGAACAGGCCAAGCTGGAAGTGGCCTCAAAAGATCATCACGTCCAACCTTTTCTGAGAAGGGAAGCCTAGATGAAATTATCCAGCATCCTGTCCACTCACATCTTGAAAAATCTCCCATATTCCATGAGGAGATGGTTTTCCAGTAATTGACTATTCTCCTCACCATAAAAGATGAAACCCTTCCCCATGCAACTTGTACATATCAGGTTCCATGTGACTCACCTTGAGAAACCAGGTGTACTGGAGGTTCATGGGGTCCATCTGTCAGACAACAGGAAAAGCATCTTTCTTTGCTCATTAGCTTGCCAAGTTGGTGAAGAGCTGCAGCAGACAAGGTTCAGGTTGGCTATCAGCAAGAATTTCATCATGAAAAGGGTTGCCAAACATTGGAACAGACTGCTCAGGGAGTCACCATCCCTGGAGTCATTCAAGAAATGACTGGACATGGCTCTTAATGTCATGGTCTACCTGACATGGTGGTGTTTGGTTAAAGGATGTACTTCATCTCAGAGGCCCTTCTCCAACCTTAATGATTCTATTCTATTGTACTGCCCATGTAATCTGTGGATGCCCCATCCATGGCACTGTTCAAGGCCAGGATGGATGGGGGCTGGTGCAACCTGGTTTAGCTGAAGGCATCCCTGCTCATGACAGTTGGTACTAAAATTATCTTCAAGGTCCCTTTCAAACCAACCCATTTTATGATTCTATTGTCCTTCCATTCTTCATGTGGCTTTTTGTGAAGAGAGCTTCTGCCATCTTTGAAGACACTGTGCAAGAACTGGAAAATTGTCCCCCAGTTTTTCTTTCTTCATACGGCATGTTCTCCAGCCCTTTGGTCATCTTTATGGTCCTCCTTTGGACCTTCTCCAATCTGTCCTTATCCTCCTTGAATTATGGATACCAGAACAGGAGAACAGTCTGACAAACGCTGATTAGAGTGAGACAATCACTTATTTTTGGCCTACATAAAATGTAAGTTAAACAGTGGATTACGTACTTCCAATTCTACTTAAGCCGTTCCTTTGACTCCAATACTTATACTGGTTTCTGCCAGCTTAGAATCCTCTGCTAGAAAATACAACTCCATTATACAAACAGCATACTGAGCTAAGCTGTAACACCTCTAATAGCAGAGGAAAATAGAGAAATCTTATCCATAAAATATGGTAGGCAAAATTGCAGCATTTTATTCTGTAACAGTGTCTCAAAGTTGGGGCATATGTCATCCAAACTCACAACAAAACTGTATCTGGTCCAGTGTCTAGCTTGCAATAGCAGTTTTCAGCAAGTGTGTGCTACCAAAGTATTAGAAATTGGACATGTATAAACTGTCCTTCCCTGATAGGTACTCTTCAGCAGATTTAGTAGCTTCTGTGACTTCTACTATGCATATTTTGCAACTACCTAGTACATAATGGACAGGAAACCAAAATCTGGAAAATCTATCAACAGCGAGACAGAGTAAGCCTGTTACCTTATTACCATGAAAACTGCCAAAGAACATAAAAACACAAGAAGAAATGTTATCCAGACATTTCCTTTTATTAGGACACTGAAACAGTTTAATGTACAAATGCTTTGTGTTAGTTGTAAATATTTCCTCTGTTTAAGCAGCATTTACAGCTCTGTAAATTTACATGTGCACTTCTCTAGTCATCTTAAGATGCAAGACACTTTTGTGGTAGCAACTTCATAGATCAGTGAATGCCAACACTCCACAACCCTGTTTAAAATAATAAAGTCCAGATGGAGTGACAGAAAGGAGACAGTACACCATTCTGTGCATTGACTGGGTTCATATTTCAAAAGTGAAAAAAAAATAAAATCAAAGTTATTCGACCATACGTCTCTTTCTTTCTTAATACTCTCCTTATGCATTTCACCTCCTATCCAAAAATAATGATTACTATAATAAACAGAAAAGGCATCTGTAGTTTTTCCTATAAAATCCATGAAACTACACAAATAGCAATCAATTATTTTTAAATATTCAAGGAAAATAAATCTCTTTGCTTAAAATATGAATATATATATGATGTAGACATGTTTCTTCAAGATAAAATATTTTGAAAGTATAAATTCTTTCCAGTCCACCCCAGTCCTCATATATTGTAAAAAATTGGTTTCATCATGACAATTTCAATAAATGACCAATGTTTTACAGTTAAAATGCCCTCCTGCTCAACTGTCAGATATTAACAGTCTATTTTAAAAAATTAACAACATTTATCTTTCTTCACTATTTAAAATACTGGATTTATTATCCATTTAGCTGAAACTCTGTTCCAAGTATGTGGCAAAGTGAGATACATAAATTAATTGAAACAAAATTTATTTTCAAAAGATACTTTGAAGTTTGGGATAAGGTCCTTGTGTTTGATTCATCTCACAGTATCCTACTTAATAGTTTACACTGAACTCCAGTCTCATGTCCACATCTGAAGAAATGGATGGAAAAATACCAATTCATCCAAATGTAACTACAAAGCAACTAACAGATTTGTTAATATATTTATCAGCCAAGAGCACTGGGCAGTTAAGCACCTTAACAGGCTTCTGATTTTTCAAATGTCACAAGTTTAATCAGAATCACCTGCTGTCTCCCTAACCCAATCAACATTTTTCCCCAGAGCCACCCATTTCTTCAACTGCTTGCCATGACAGAGACATTTATCAAAAAACTCAAAATGAAGAGGAGCCAGATACGCTTAAACTGACCAGGGATTTCCCTCTCCACCAGTTACATCTCATAAGTGTCTTAATTTCTTACAGAGACCATGCATATAACCTGTCAGTAAAATATATATTACAAGAGCACTTCAGCTGCTATCAACCAAGGTATTCACTTTACTGTGATCTAAATGCTTCTTTCCTACATACTGGTAAACAATAAAAAAGGACAAAGGCATTTTTACCAATGTTTTAATGGTGGGTATGTGTTTGTCAAAGAATCAGATTATGGCATTTCTTAGCAACATTTTTAAACTTTTATTTCATCAGAACTACTTAGTCACAGATTTGAAATTGCTAGAAATTTCACTCTGCTTCTACCTTAGCTGTCATCACTTCATTTAAAAGCAAAAAAACCCAACAAACCAAGAACAAAAATAACAACACAAATCCATGTATCTAAAAAGTTTTGTTAGTTCTCTAAGCACCACAAAAATTCTACCCCATTTGCAGACAACCTAAAGTAAAATGAAAGAATTAAATACAGATTCTACAACTTAGGATTTCAATGCCAATGGTTATTTGCTTACCTTCCCAGGCTTATCTTAACTCCAAAACCATTTAATATGCTACACTGGAATCAAAGTACCTCATTTGTTCCAAATTTATACATCAAAGGCTTGACTTCACTCGAATTTGCAGGTTTCAATTATCCAGCCAAAAATTGCTCAAAAGCTCAAAGCAGAGCCATAACATTTAATTTCCATTTCTTTCAGTCTCTGAGGGTCTTCAAGATGACTATTCTGCCCTTCAGTTCCAGTGTGTAAAATGGGAGTCAGTCTCATTCAGCACAGTTTTTTCTCTTCTAAATTGTTGGCTTCTCACTGGCTTTTATTCACAGTTAACAGAGAAAACATAAATGTCATTGAAATAAGGATTCTCTTTCACACTGGGATTTCTTTTACTACCTTACACAGATAATGATTTGACTGCTTCCAATGTCAAGCAACAATCACAGAAACACCCCAACACAACTTTAGGTATTCTATCTGAACGTACACAGATGAAAAGTTTTGAAAACCAGCACAGAAACAGTCTCTGTGAACTGAGGCAGTATAGACTATGCTTACCTAATGTAGAATATTTAACAATATATGGTCGACCCTGCTACAAAATCCAATTGTGTAAGTAAAAATCTGAATCAAACATGATTATATTTAACAATGATATTTCTCAAAAATAGTCCTATATAATCCTTGTAGTAGCAACCAAAAAGGCACATAAGTACAAAGCAACTCAACACATATTAGGCAGAATACAAAAACTTCCATCAGGTGTTCTTAAAGCAAAATCGTGAAATAAAAAGCTGTATTTTCTGTTTTATAAAAAGATATGTACTTCCTTACCAGTTTCCTGATTGAAGTAAAGTGTCCATATATGTAATGTCCATCTGTGCTTATTTAAAATCCTGACAGCACAACCTCCAAACATTACTTTCAAGTTACTCGGGAATTGTATGTGCACAGATTGACTTGTGTTTAAGTAGTATTTGTACCATCTAAACTCTTAGTAGCTATCTGTGAGTCTTCCCTTCTAAGGTATAGATGTTTACAGATAAAACAAAGCACATATCATTTTTGTGCTTAAAAATACTTTGACTAAGCTAGTATTTACTTGCTGTTTCAAAACCTTGGTTCATTTTCCATGCTGCCTATTACTCCTCTTCAAGGCTGGTACAAAGCTCCCTTATCTGAACATACTATACTGGAATTACAGCAGTTTCACAATTCAGACATTTGAATTTAGATATTTTAAAGAGAATAGTACGAAAAGCCTCACTCATAATATCAAACATGCAGTGTAAAGGTAGAGCTTTGGCCACTTAGAGTAGATGCACCTCTGAGAACACAGGGGTTAGAAGCAGAGCACTCCCTTGAGCTCTCTCTTTTTGATTTCCAGCCGGCAAAGAGGCAAGGCCTCCCCTGCCCGGCTTCGAGCTGAGTGGGGGAGAGGAAACCTGCAGCCCAGCAAAAGTAAGCCTGACCCCTCAAAATAGAAGAGTGGCGAGGAGCACCAAGAAGCGTTGGGTAGCCCCCCCCAAGAAAGACAGAGGGAGAGAGGCCCCGAGAAGATTTAGGCAGCCCCCCCACCAGCTAGAAGATGACAGAGAGAAAGCCAGTACAGGCCTGTGGCCTTGAAGTGATATCGGCCTGTGAAGAAAGAAGGGGAAGGGGGGAGTGCAGCAGGGAAGGAGCCTGGCCGCGTGCAGAAGTTTGTTAACCCCTTTCTAGACAATGAAGACCTCACAGAGCATTTAGACCTTTCCCGGAGGAGAGATAGAGTTGATGATAAAGAAGAAATGGGCAAGAGAATGACAGTTGGAGCAGTGAGTGAGGCTGAGAGAGTAAAGAAGAGGTCGGAAAGAGATGATGGAGTAGCTGGTTGCTGGACTCTTTTTAGTACAGCCATAGACAGAACCATGCTTCCTCGCAACACAGAAGCTGCATGAAAGAAGAAGCGATAGCTCAGAACTGAGAGGGTTCAGTTTTAGAGACCCCCTGGCCCCAGAGAGTAGACAAGTATGGGGGGGACAAGAAATCCCGAGAGTGAGAGAAAACTGTGCTTTTTTTAGAACTGGTCAAAGCACCCTTAAAAGGATAACCCTTGAAGCAGCTCTGTTCCATGCACAGTGGTGAGAGCACTGAGCATGCAAAGAAGAAGTCACCATAGCCCCAAGAAAGACTCCTCTCCTCTTGATAGACTGAAATTGAGTATTTACAGGGTGATGGATAGAGACTTGAAATCTGGAAGATGTACTGGAAATGTGGTAGGGGGAGGAGGAAATGTTTTTGTGGAGTTTTCATTTTCCAGGTGTGTGTGTGTGTGTGTGTGTAGTTTTTTTTCCCTTTGTAGTTTAGTTAATAAACCTTTTTTTTCTAAGCTGGAGGCCTGCTTTGCTTATTTCCTAGTCACATCTCACAGCAAACACCAGAGAAGTATATTTTCATAGGGGACTGGCATTGTGCCAGTGTCAAACCATGACAGCGTTCTTAAAGCAAAATCGTGAAATAAAAAGCTGTATTTTCTGTTTTATAAAAAGATATGTACTTCCTTACCAGTTTCCTGATTGAAGTAAAGTGTCCATATATGTAATGTCCATCTGTGCTTATTTAAAATCCTGACAGCACAACCTCCAAACATTACTTTCAAGTTACTCGGGAATTGTATGTGCACAGATTGACTTGTGTTTAAGTAGTATTTGTACCATCTAAACTCTTAGTAGCTATCTGTGAGTCTTCCCTTCTAAGGTATAGATGTTTACAGATAAAACAAAGCACATATCATTTTTGTGCTTAAAAATACTTTGACTAAGCTAGTATTTACTTGCTGTTTCAAAACCTTGGTTCATTTTCCATGCTGCCTATTACTCCTCTTCAAGGCTGGTACAAAGCTCCCTTATCTGAACATACTATACTGGAATTACAGCAGTTTCACAATTCAGACATTTGAATTTAGATATTTTAAAGAGAATAGTACGAAAAGCCTCACTTATAATATCAAACATGCATATAATTACATACGGAATGCAAAAATTAAATAGTATTTGATATGAATTTACTCTCCGGCCACGCTTTCTTAAAACCTGGCTGCCAAAAATGGTTAGAGAAAGATATATAAACAAAAAGAATTGAAGGTCTTCCCTCCTATAATTCAATAATAAATGACATAATATAGCACAAAATTATATCTTAATGTGTTATCCTTTTGGTAATATTAGGAAAAGTGTATTTTCATTTGGAAGGTGGGGAGGGATAATTGAAATTTATTTTAAGTTCCCACATTCTGAGAAAATGGAGAAAAAACAACACATTTTACATGGTTTGGGGAGAAACTGAATGTTTATACACATTTTTGAGAACGTTTAAGGGTTGAGGAAATAAATTTAAAACTTTTTATACTAACTTATGAAAGAGTCATGAATTCAATAGTGATATCCCATTTTAAGTAATGTGAGTAAATGGCAGAGTTTGAACTGGAACAACACTGTCATTCACTAACTCCAAAATTCAGCATTCTTCCCCTTACTGCATTTGTATCACTCTAGAACAATTTTGTTAGTCAGCTTCCAGTGCCATCAGTGGAAGAATCTGTAAGTCACTGTCAGTGTAAAACATTTATCCTGATAATGTAGGGAAAGAGGAATCCAAAAAACGGCAGTCTAATTCAACACAGACTGTGCAGCTTCCTTAAGAAGTGATGCAGCTTTGTCCAGTTCTTGTTCTGTTTGTTCCACTGTTATCACTACTCGAATACTAGAAAAAGAAAAACAGAACATAGAGAGTAAACTTTACTCCTAGCCTTCCACTTAGAATTGTATTGTACTAATTTCAGCACATTAAGATCACTATCTGTAGGGAAATTACTACGAATTCAAATTCAACCAGGAACAAGACATATGACTAAACAGATGTGATCAGACTATTTTTTGCCCCTGCACTGCCATCCCACCATAAACACTGCAGAGATCTGTTATCTTTTTTACCTACAGAGTAAGAGTAATTTTTCTCATGGAAATGTGCCTGCTAACAGGCTACATGCTGATCCCCAAGATACAGGTAGTTTTGATACAGTTATTTCATGGTACTAGCATCCTGTAACAGTCACTGAAAATGTACCTCAAAACTGGAGCCTCTCCCATTTTTCCAAGAACCAACTATTCAATCCACTCTACTGAACAGAACTCCATCGTTGTATGGAAAAGATATGGCCATAGCCAAAAAAAAAAAAAACATGTAACACATTTTCTTTCTGCTAACCTGGGTGGAGGAAGACATTTTTCTTCTTTCTCCAAATAGCGAGCCTGTGTTAACGCAATACCATTATTCATGCACTACAAATAAAAAAATACAGCAAGTCAACTTGGGAATTTCTGATAGCATATCCTTTTGATCACCAAATACATATAACTAACTTCTATTAATCTGGTGTCAAGATAAATGCAAGATATTTCCCAAATGGAGGTTGTGAAGGTTGTGCAAAATCATCTCTTAATTTCAATACAGCTTTAACACATAAAACAGTTTAGGATGCAGTGCCTTTAGTTTTCACCTCCATGTAATTAGGCAAACATACCAGATTTATCAGGCATTTAAATCCTATTTAAGCATATTTTCAAGGAAGTTAACTTCAGAATTTCTTTTTGTAGTGTAGCCTTGTTTACCTGCCACCTGATATATAAAGATATATCCAACCTCACTTCTTCATGCGGGACAAAAATAATCAATGTGTATTGAAGAAGGGAAAAATACTATATACAGAATATGAGATTGTTCACATAAAAAAAAGCAAATTCATGGACTAAGAAGCAAAAGTTGACCTTAAATGGTTAAAATGCACCTCCAGAACACTCCTCTTATTAACATAAAATTTTATACAACAGTTTATGCAACAGTTTATATGCAGATTTGAGCATTAAAATAGATAACAGGAAATAACTATTTCCTGAAGTAAATAGTTTAATATATATATATTTTTTAATCCAGAGCTACAGATCTAATTGTAAGCAGGCAAGAAATGGTTAGAAGGTGATCTTTAACAGAGCCATAAAATCAGCACAGAAACTAAGTTTCTTGCAACATTCCTACAAGGTCTTGCAACAAGTTACCCAACAAGCCTCCCTACCCTTTCTTCATTATTAACATTCAAAGGCATTGATATATTTTAATTATTATGGTGACACTTACATAATCCACAACTCTTTTAAGTAACTTCACATCATTTTCTCGAGATCCACAGCTCTCCTTCAACTGTAAGTGCAATGCTGGAGAAAAAGATTCCCCTACTACTTTTAAACCAGAAATCCTAAAACAAATAAAAAGCCTTTGATGTACATCCTACTTGAAGACAGTTTGAAATTCTAGATAAGCGTTTCTCCTTTCTAGGTGCTGATAAAAGATGGATATTTCACTTTACTGATACTCATGCAGACAAAATATATGTGCATTTAAGCTTGCATTACATAAAGTTATCAAGCAAATGTTTTTCTAAGGAGTTTCAGTAAGTTTGTATAACAATAGTTACTCATCCTTTTGCAAAAAGGATTAATAACTCAGAAATTCTTAAAGAGTCCTTATGAAGATGTAAGAGAAACATCTGTTAGGCCTGTAATTTGCTGATAAAAACCAAGCTAGCTGGGTCAAGTCACCTTTTTATCACTTCAGATATAACAAAAAACAAATGTTCTGCTGGGGGTTTTGCAAGATTTGTCACAATTTATGATTTTATATTATTTCTTGTAGAAACTCTTTACAGCATCATCTGTCAGTCAGAAGGTTCTCTAAATTTAGTTATAGGACTATAATTGTTCCCTCATCTGTACATAGGAACAGTTGTTAACTGGGTTTCTAGAATTTGACTGAATGACTGACATTTGATTGTCGTTGTCCTGACACATCACACACATTTAGGATTGCGTTATTCGCATCCAAAAATCCGTATTCAAGATCCAAGCAAGACCTCTGGTCCCCAAAATTAACAGGTCACATAAACGCATATCAACTATCAGGTGTCATTTTGATTTCTGGACTTTGATAAGCCTGTCTAATATATATTTTAAGAAGATCAGGCTTGTTTTATGGTAGCATCATTCCAAAGAAGCTAATATAATCTATCATGCATTAGAGATTTGTGTGAGTGTTTTTGAAAGTTATTACTTTCTGTAATATGTAACACAAAATTGTTGAGGAAGAAGAATTGTAAAATACAATTGAATATTACTGCACGTTAAATGGCTATTGAATACCACAGAAATTTCTGCCATCTTTTTAGTATCAAAACCTGATAGATAAAAAAGCTTAGTCAGTATAGCCATCATTTAAAACATCAAAGTATTAGGAAATTTTAAACTTAATTTTTCAGATAAATTCTAGCCATTTTCTCTGTGCCTCCAGAACAATGGGTACTTTATTACATTTTAACATTCAATCAAATATATAGGAACACTATTGTATTCAAGGTGATTGAAAGGTGCATTGAGTTCTCTGAAAGAGTATCTACTAAGTTTCATCCCAAATGCTTTAATTTGTTTATTTTATTTCAAAATGCTTAGCAATACTTTGTATCATTGAGAGCTATCACACTCTCCTAACGATTTTGATGTGTGAGAGATTGCAGCCTCCCTCAATAGCCTTAAGGTATAATCTCATTTCTAAGCTTGTAAAGGATTTAAAAAACTTGGACTCTTTTTAGTAGCACAACAGGTACAGCTGGGAAAGAATAATTTTTCTCCTTTAATACATACATAATTGAGTGTACATATCCCAGTCTAAGCATCTGTGAAACCAGAAACAGATTTGGGCAAGAAGAATTTCTTTAAAGTTCACATTATAAAGGCATAGCCAAATAAAAGCCAAAAAGCCCCAAACCCCACACTTACCCCTGTAAAGCTTTGTGAATCCGTTCACATTTAGCCTGGAGAGTCTGAAAAATATCTATACACAAAAAACATCAACAAAAACACCAACACAAAAAACCCAAAACAAAACAGAAAAAGAAAAGGCTTAGATTTCCTGTTAATACTTTACATTTCTCAAAGATTTCAAATATAGCATTTGGAACCAAACTAAGTATGTATATCTATTTAACTTAATAAGTCTCTTTAGTACTCTTAATGTTCCTGATTCCTATTTCTGCCAGGAAATGACAAGCTTTTAAGTCCTGACAAATGCACTACTTCCCTTTATCTCATTACTCCAGCTGCATATGGAGCTGCTGCTGCTGTTCATGACCATATGGAAGGGATGACATAAACACTTTGTAATGGGACTGAAATGGCAGGTCCAATTTATAAATATCCATAAATATCTATTGCCATGCAGATCCTGCTCGTTGAGGCTTTTCCCAATTCATGGCCATTCTTAAAGAGAAAACTGACTCCTGAATTTGCAAACTGTGGCTCTTTTCCTTGGTGAAGGCTAACCCTCCACTACACCTAACAGTCCTTTAACTTACTCTTAATTTTTTCTTGATTCTATTTCACTTCAGACAACTGATCATGGGCTACCAAGTAAATTTTATTTAATTGTCACAAATTAAATAGTTTATCTCTGCAGATGTCCTCCAATCTGTTGATGTAAGTGAAGGTTAAAACCAAATTCACACAATTTCATAATTTGGCCAATTTTGTCCTCATGAGCTTCTCTCCAATTCCTTAAAAAAAACCCAAAACCCAAAAAACTTCTTTCCCACTACGTGTTCTAGTGGCTGGGATTTAGTACTGCTGTGGTCTGGCCTCAATTCCTGGTCAGCAAAAAGATTTTTCGAGGCTGGGTTGGATGGAGCTCCTGGTCTAGATATCCCTGCCAACGGCAAGGGTGTTGGAACTAGATGATCTTTAAGGGCTTTTCTAGTTGACTCCCAGAGCAGAGTCTTCTGTCTGCCAACTTTAGAGAAATACCCTGTATCAGGTCCTGCAAGTCAAAGGCAGTTTGCACCCTGATCATTCCTGAGATTCTTGCCTGAATGCTTAACTAGAGAAGGAAAAAAAATCCTAATTATATAGTGCAAGTGGAAAGGAGAGGGTTGCTCTGTCCTGAGGAAATATATTATCATTTGTTTCTGTTTAACTTTCTCTTCCTTCAATTGTGCAGAAGGAATATGTTTTTAAGGAAGAAGCAAAGAGGCATATCACTGATCTAAACAGCAGAATAAAAATGTCTTATTTGCTTTTTAAAAACCATCTGTGTCCCTCTTAGCCTCAAATAACTTGCTTACTTTCAGCTAGAAGATGGAAAGAGATAGAAACACTGAAGAAGAAAAGCAGAGTGGGAAATAACATTAAGAAAAAACATGCAGGTAAAATTAATTAGCAAAAAAATAAGAGGACATCAGAGTAAAAAGGTGGGAGTAAAAAGTAGGGAGAAGGACAAGGTATTAGTTTGGGGTGAAGAAAGACTGAAGAATAACATTTTCCTGAATTAAGTACCTGGATTATCCTCCATAATATTCAGAGCCTCAATAGCAGCAGCAGCTAACAAAGGAGGTAGGGAGGCAGAAAAGCAATAGCCTTGACCAGACAATCGCTATGGGAGAAAAGGAAAAAAAAATGATAATAATGTAGACAATATTTGACAAGTTAATTCATGTACATATTAAAAACCTCTCCTCCACAACTACAGGTACATGTAAGGATTTAAAACTAGGTCCCAAATTTACGTACAATATTTCACAGGAACCAGATAGTTTCTGTGTAGAATCAAATACAGCATAATCATCTATATCATATTTGCAAATGGATATTAATAATTAACTCTCACATATAAGTAACTAATAGTGCCAGACTATTTATAAAAAGATCTGTCTTACCTGATGGTCAATAATAAAAGATCTTCCACAGCAAAATCCACCAATAGAAGCCAATGAATTTTCCATGTTTGCACTAATAAGATCTATATCATCAATCTGTCAGTTAAATTAACAAATTATTAAAAGATGCTTTTGTTTCATATTACCATGAATACTAGAGAAGATCCACCAAACCATGACATAATAAAATGAAAGTACAAGTGAAATAATCCCTTTAATCAATAAGAAAGGACATTTGAGAAATTGAGATTTATGGATCTGTAAATAAATTGCATACAATCTCTCTCTTCCAGGCATTGCAATGTGAAGCACACAAACAGATAAAATAAATTATTTAGATGCTGGTGACAATTCCACAATGCAGTCAGTGTGTCAGTGTCCTTTAAGAGTATAAGTAGCCCCACCTAGTCATTAGGAGGTAGAATGTGATAAAAATTAGGCATAAATCTAATTAAAATAGTCTGAACATTAGAGACTCAATTGTGTTATTTCACTTGTTAGTTGCAAATATTTTCTTTTGCCAGGCTTCAAAAGATTTTGTCTGTAAATGAATTTAATGTAAAGGTCAATTAATTGGAAAGGATTTAACATAGGTAATTAGCTGCTATCAGCTAAGCAGATAGCAGTTGGCATGTATCACAGTAACACTGTTTCCTTTTCTGAATTAAGTTTCTCTCTTCCAAGTTTGGTATTAAGTGAAAATAACAGAAGAAGGGGAAGACAGAATGAATTCTCTGAATTTGTTTCACTTCCAAGCTGAATACAGACACTGTGAGAATGAAGTGAAAGATGTTCCACACAAACACTGGCAAACAAAAAGCATTTCTCCCTTCCCCCCAGCCCAGGGGACTGTGGTAGTAAGCAGCTGCAAGGAATACCATTTTGGATTTCCAAAGTACTCCTCAGCTGCCTAAACACCATGAAAAGTAGACCCCTGGAAAAATAGTTTGGCTGAATCTGCTGGTAAAGTACTATAATAACACCTTTCAAAGAACCATCAGAAGTTTTATCTCATTTTTCCCCACTGGAGTAAAAGGCAATAGAGCAAAATAGGATGGCTATACACTGCAAGGATTTTTCTTATTTACTCCAAGACCTCAAATATTTCTGTGACACTTTCAAGTGTAAGTAGCTGGAAAAGACAGTATTCATTATCTCATGGAGTGTCCAAAAAAAGGATAGAATTATGCATTGTAAAAATTCTTTTGTTATCTTTGTCACTAAAGATAAGTAAAACTATTTCAAGTAACCACATGAAAGACTGCCAAGACCTGAAAGCTCTGGGCTGTTAAAAAACTAATACATTTAAATATATATAGATTTTAAAACCCCCTATATTTAAATGTTTACTGTACACTGCAAAAGTATCTGTTAATGGCACAGGTATTAGGAAACAATTGCACAACTTGCTTCTGTATAAATCTCTCATTCACAAAAAAAAAGTACATACATTTATTCCAAAGTGCTCAGTAATTCCTCTTCCATGTGCTCCAAGGACTCCAAAGGAAAGGCTCTCCTCCAAAAATATTCTAACTTTGTATTTATACTTCAATTTTATCTAAAACAAAGGAATTTTTATAGAATACAACTCAGAATTTGGTGACAAAATGCATGGGGGAGATAAGGTAAGGAAAGACAAGGACAGCATTCTGAATACTGCATAAAAGTCATTTCTAGAATTCTGTTCTGTCATTATGACATTTTAAAAGCCTTTAAAATTATTACACCATGTAATACTAAAACAAATTTCATAAATGTTCATATATTAAAAATCCTCTTGTTTTTAATAGGTTCTCAAGTACTTTCAAGACAATGCATTCTTACACCATTTCTTCCATCATCTACAAGAATAAAGCCTGCATAAAAAGCCATTTTATGCTGAATAGCAAATATTTTCCTTGAAGTCACTATTTCTGACATTTCTGTGAAGGTTTCTTTGTATCATACAGTGTAGCTGAAAACACACTACATTTTACAGGATAAAAATTAAGACCACAGCCAGACATTATTTTTAAGTGTCAATAGCTTCAGTATCCTAATCAGAAGTTTCAAAACAAAGTTAAGGTTTGGAATCACCATTAGGTAAACAAAGAAACTGACACAGAACTTTTCTATGTAGGCAACACTACTATTTCATTAGCCACATACTTTATATGTGGTTCAAAAGGCAAACTAAAACCACTTACCAACTCTGGAAGAGGGCAAATGTCTCCTGTGTTCATATACAATCCTTCCACTACAATAAACCTTCGAGTTACACGGGCCTTGCGAGGATTCTTCAGGGAAAGATATGGATTTAGTTTATATTAATTGTTACTAAACAAGCAAAGCTTGAAATATTTTTTTATAGGGAAGATTTTTCTGAAGGGAAGGGCCACTTTTTCAAATAAGCTATTACTTAAATTTATACTTAGTATCTTTCATCTGTAAGAGAAGTTGAAATTACTCACTGGACTACTTTTGTCTTTTATTTTATTTATTGTGTAATAATTTCAAAGTTTTTGACTTCTACACATGATTTAAGAGGACTTGTTTCGCAACAAATCATAACCAATCCATTTGAACGTTATGAACAAAATTCAACCAAGGTAACTACAGAACAAATACTACAAATCTTGGTCCCTATTATACTCATCATTATTCTAAGCATTTGGAAGACATTTCAACAAGTGTTTTGAGCACCAGGATTCACAATGCAGCACAAACCTCTTACAAGTAGTGCCTTTGTAAAACACAATGCAAAAGTATTCATAACACTCATGTTACAAAGTCCTTGTCTGATCTTTGGATACAATACAGGCCATTAAAATATCTCTCACTTGTTTCTGCTAAATTTCTATTTACATAATTTCAGTTTTGCTGTTTTAAAATGCCATTCCTCTGTTATAAACTTTGAATCTTATTAGTATTTTCTGATCAAGAATATTTAGTCACACTTCTTTCATTTTTCAGTTCTTGTAAAAAGATTCAGAAACATCTATTTAACTTTTCTATGTGGTAGGTACCAAACTAGTCACAGTAGGCTCTACAGGCTTTACCAGCTCTAATGATATGACCGACCCTTTTCTAGTCAGTATGTCTTAGTTATACACACATGGTCTGTATTAAGCTCATGCCTACCAATTATATGTTCACATTCAGCTAATTACAGTAAGAAACTTTAACCATGTAGCTAATTCAAAGCACTCTGCTTTAACAAACCAAATGTGTTACACAAATTAGTCTGAAAACCACATCTAAAAACTCATGTAAAGATTATCTGACAAAATGTATTTTCCATTAAGGTACATTAACTAGTATGTTATCTATAAATCTGCTATTAATCAGATCCGTTAGTGATTTACACTGATGTTAAGCTGATGGACAGTTTATCTACTTTACTTTTTTTAGGTCTTATCACAAAATCAGCATTCTTTAAATTGTCTGTAACTTGCCAGCATTCTGCGAACAAACCATACAATCATGACAGCTACTCAGTTAATTCTTTTAAAATTCATTTAATCAAGTTATCTGTACTTTCCAATCCTGATCTTAGTAATTGCTTTTGGACATCCTTTTGCATTACTATCAGAATGAGAAGAAAGC
Source organism: Camarhynchus parvulus (assembly GCF_901933205.1). Lineage (NCBI taxonomy): Eukaryota > Metazoa > Chordata > Aves > Passeriformes > Thraupidae > Camarhynchus > Camarhynchus parvulus. The sequence continues at coordinate 32,624,955 of NC_044601.1, read as the reverse complement.
CATCAAACTGAGTAAAATTTTTCACGACAGAGAACATTTTAAGAGTTGAATGCATGATAGGGGAGGAATGAGAAAAAAACCAACCATATTGATTCTATAAAGGACTATCAATTTTTGTGCTGATTTTACGGTGTGGCATTCAAAGTGATAGTTAACTTGCTTGACATATTAGGTAAATACAGTTACATAAATTTCTCAGAGATACAAAAAAACCTCTTCAATAGTTTTTAAAGAAAAGAAAAACATTATTTCACATGAGTCATCTGCCTGTAAAGATATTTCCCTGCTACTAATGCCTGTGAGCTCAGTTCAAAGAGGTAAGAAGACAAATGCAAATAAATAAATACTTTTCTTTAAAAAATTATCTTCATTAAATAAGCAACATTAACTGCTCAATAAAGACTTATGAAAACCAAGTAACTGCCTTTAAGCATTACGTCCATTCAATTACACGATTCAGTAAAAAAATGTGGGGGGGGTGGTGGCACAAAAGAGTACAAATATTTCTTCAAAGGAATGGTACCTTTTGATCTTCAGTCTCTTGTTCTTTCAACAGTCGTTCAAGGTCAGCCATATCATTATGCTTAAATAACTTGATGTTACTACGAGATGCTTGTAATCCCTTCTGAATAGCAAAGCAGGCAGCTTCATCTCTGTAAATATAGCAAACCCTTCTAAGTTTGTTAAACACAGTGCAATTATTCAAAAGAAAGCTGGCTATTAGGACTTGTCTTTCTTTTGAGCAGATATTTGTACTTAGGTGTAGAAAACAACTAGATGTTTTAAAGCACTGTATATTTTACCGACATTTTGAAAACTTATTTCAAAGCTTCTCAATTTTATATGAATTACAGACACTAAAAGCAAGCCAGCAGGTTTTTTGGGTTTTTTTGTTTGGTTTTTTTTTTTTTAATCTACACTCATCCTTTTGTTTGTATGTGACAGCATTTGAGCATGGAATTCCGTGGACCATGTAGAATACCCCAGTAATCATCCCAGAAATCTCTCACTTCTTTGCTCCGGGTCTTAGGAAAAAAGTGCAAAGATGTGCCTGTAACATTTACTGTAGTCCTCCAAATACTCAAAATGTCCATTTCAATTTGCTTTGAGAAATAATATCTCCATATCCAAAGAACTATCCCCCATTTTTAAGTGCTGGAACAGCAAATTTCCAACTATGCTGGGGTATGCAGAGTTGCTGCTTAGGTGAATTAATCTTGTATAAATGGCAACTAAACCAAACCTGTAAATGCAGTAATTTCAACTGCTTTCAAATACAGTTAGATCTTTTGTCAATGAGAAGCTGAAACAGTATGAGAAAACTAAATCCAGGGTACAGTGGCATCCTTGAGTAGTGTGTGCACAATCTGGGCATTTGTCTCAAAAACACTGATCCAGAAGACAATAAAAGACAATCAAAAAACATTATTAAATTATGAAAGAACTTCTGTAAAGAGGTCAAATAGGCTTCAAGCCTTGCACTTAGAAAAGAGAGCACCAAAGAGAGATTTTGGCAGACAAATACAAAAGTACCATTGCGCTATAATTTAACCACAGCAGGCAGCTGAGCCCCACATTGACACTCCCTGCTTCCAGGGGAAAAATGCACAGGGAAAATCCCTGTCTAAAAATCAAACGCATCGATAGAAATTAGTAGGTATTATATTGACACTGGTATTTCTCCATATTTTTCACAAAATGTTCAAGCTAACCATTTGCATGTCATAGAAACACTGAGGATATTAAAGACCTAAGGCACTGAAAAAATCAGAGGACAAGAAAAATCCATCAACTCTTACTAAATCCAAACCCTCTTTGGCGCAGTAAATGGAGTACTGTTACATTGTTTCTCTCAGCTATTGAATCTTCCCTAGACAAATCACGACTAGCTATTCTTAGCTACCAGATACTGGACCTGCCAAATCATTTATTCGCTTCTGCATAGCTATTCTTCTGTTATTTTAATATGCAACAATATTTATCCAACTACTCCACTGCAAATAGACATGAGAGGCTTCTCACTTCCAGCTCTCCTGGAAAAAAAAGTGAAAAGCCAGCAGTAGACAGGAGAAAAGCAAGTGTAACTGTATCATTAAGGAAGAAAATTAATTATTAGAATTATGTTACTATTTGAATGAACAAGTTATTTTGCTTCTTTTGCAGCTGAGTGCCCACATCTGAGCTTTCACAATGAATGCAGTAACTCATTTGTAATATTTGGCACAGAAAAAATATTTGAACTTTGTACTACAAAATGTTCTGCTTGATCAAAACCAGCAATATTTTAAAATGTTCAACAATATGTTTAGCAATCACTAAAATAAGAAGAAAACAATTAGAAAACAATACTTACACAAACACAATGTCCCCTCTCTTTGAATATGCAGGGATAGCACTGGCAATTGTTGCAAATCCATATGAGTATATAATAGCTTCCTCTGTCCTCATGAATTTTGCTAGCCGTTCTTCTAATTCCAAGTGCACATCTATTTATTTGAGAGAAAAATCAAAAATCTATTAGATAGCTAGCTTGTTTTCATATAAAAAAATCTGTCATTACTTTTAGAAATCATCTAATTGAAGCAAACAGAACATTTATGCGTAGGAATAGTATTAAAACAAGTAACTTTCCAAAACCTGGTTGCAACCATTCCAGTTTCACTTAAACTGACAAGTCACTTGTTATTAAGCACAAGTTTTGACAGATCTGAAAATATTTATGCAACATGTTTCTCTAATGTTCTTACACCAAAGTTGTTAAAATCTACTTGTGATTAGACCACAAATGATGCAGCGTTCTTGGTCTGCGACTAGACAGCACAGTTAGTACAGTCAGGAAACAAATTATGTAATTTATAGCAATTAATGAGGTCCTGCTGGCAAACCATCAGTCCTTCCAAGCTGGTGCTTCCCCTACATAAACACAGCTATCATTATAACAGAATACTGCTCTTGTCAGACTACTAGTCATAAACAATTTCCTGAACACACTCTAGCCCATTGAAAACGTCACACCTCCAAGCCAGAGATTATTTGCCCTTAAGATACATTGACCCAATCAAACTTTGACCAATTTGGTCCAAGTGACGCATATCAAAAATCAAAATACTAAAAATTGTAATACCACATGGTGATTGGATTGTTGCTGCAGAAAGTTAACCACAACATTAAGTATTCTGCCTAAGCAAAATAACCTGTATCAGACAAACTGTTATTCTCATTGTCTAACACTCTTGCCACTATCTGCTTCTGCTAGCAATAGACAGATAATTATGCCTTTTGTCAACTGGAAATAAATAAGATCAAAATGCAAATAGAGATCATTACTGTGTGATTTGAAAGAGTACTCATGGCCAAGTGCTACCTTTTTGCAATTACTGGAAGTTCACTGAAACTAAAACCAAATAAAGCAACATCAGTTATATGTACAGATTCTTCCAACAGACTGTGGGACATGGTTACGTCAGTGTTGGCTCTTTCTGACCAGACACCAACAGAAAGGGTGAAGAAAGGAAGGATATTGTATAAATCCCAATTTTGCCATACTAAACATATCTAGCATAATCTTTCCCTAAAAGGACACAGCCATCTGATGTATTTATTAATTAAAGGAAAGGGTATTTATTCAAACAGCAGCCTCCCAATCACAGCAAGAACAATTTTATCCATAGCATGCAAAATATAAATCCTCAGCAATCCTTTCCTAATGTTTACCTGGGCATTAAAAAATGGACCAGAAAGAAATTGGTTTTCCCACTGCTTTTAAATGAAAACAGTTAACCATTCATTATTTGGAACTTTTCTTTTGCACTCTATTATTTTGATACACTAGATATACCAAATGTTCAGGGATATCTAGAATAGCCTTTCCTCTCCAAAGACTTCAGAAGGGACGATACTGACTGGAATTCTCATCTTCTTTCTGACTGACACTGCAAATAGTCCATTTCCAGAATATTTGTGTCTTTTTCTTGTGTCATTGCTACATGGACTTCAGAATCAATAAACAATCTTCAATCAGGCTTCCAAACAGGTGGGATGACCTTTGATTTATTGAAAGAAAAGTCCAACAAAGATCACCAATAACAAAATTTTGAAAAAAACACATTGGCCACACAGCATTTAAAATACACAATATAAACAACATTCAGTCCAAAGTGTTTATTTTTGAAGCCTCCTCAGCAGAGAATAAAAAATTAGGGGAAATAAGAACTGAACTAATATTCTTGAGTGGTCAGCTATTGATACCTAATGAAGAAAAATGTTTTGAGCGACCACCCACACAATTTAAGTGAAAAAGATGACAGGACGACCACTGTTCAAAATCAGAACTTGCATCCTTCTCACTGAGCCTTACTCAGGAACAACCATCATTACCCTAAGCAAGGTCTAGGTAAAAAACAGTGAGGAAAACAAGTATTGTCAGGAAGGGCAGCTAACGAATATATTCAGGTTTGTGCTACAGAAAAGAGTTTTGCAAACCTAAGTAAATTTTGCCAAGGGCAAGAACACGTAAGTTCAAAATGACATGCACTTGGCCTATTATTACATAAGGGTATGAACGCTTTGTTTAACCATAAGGTTGAAAAGCGCTAAAACAATATTAAGGTTTCATTGCGATAAAATCCAAATACTATCTGACTCTCCTTTATTGCAATGATTTGCTTTAGTCTGATTACTCTGCTTTGATTAGCCTAGCTTAAATGAAACTGCAAACACCCCCTGAAGTACATTTGCACAGAGGGAGACAACATTGAGACAGCTTTCTGTACAATTATGAGATGTTAATAAAGCTAATATTGTTAATAACTGTTATGAAATGCCTGTTTAATGCCTAGTGTATGCTCACATGGAAGTCAAAAAGAAAAGAAATTAGAATTATGGAGATAATACCCACAAATATGCAGGTATATGTAAACATAGAAATATTTCACGCTCATTACAGGATAAAGGCACAGATACATATTTCAGGGATACAAGACAAAATAAAAAATGTCTTACAAGGGACTCACTAAATCTATTCATTACCTTCAAAGTGGTCTAGATATGAAGAACCAAATCTCCATTCAAAATAAATTACAACACAGTATCTACATTTCAAATAGAGATCTCTAATATTTATATGAAATATCAGCTCCAAAGAGGGGATAAATCTGAGCAGTAACAACAAACAACCATCAGTTAATTTCCACATAGGAATGTAAGAGGAAACGCTGTATAGTTTTGCACAGAACATGATCCATTTACCAAAGTCCCAGTACATGAAAAATTGTGTGAAATGTTTAAGGCACACAATGATGCAAAAAAATGACACAATGATATTTCTTCTCATAGATTCATAATCCTGCCACACTAAATGTTTAAAGTTAGGTGAAAACAGGAAGACAATTTCAGATTGAACAAGCAGAGCAAGAGTCTGTCTACCATTTAAAATGGAGCCTCCATGATTTTTTGTGTAAAAGATGATACCTCAAATGGGCGAGTACAATATCATTTCTTCTCTACTGATGTCAAGTATCAATGCCACAGATTAGATTCCTTGCTTTGTGAAATGGAGCACTTACTGAAAAAATTCAGGAGCCAATGAATAGCAAAAGCTATAGTTTACATTTTAGGATTAGCCCTCCAAAGAAAGCAGGAAACAACCCAAAGAATCTCTCACTTATCAGGAAAAAAAATCAAGTTTAACCTGTCTGCTTCAAACAATTACTAGAAACAAACTAACTGAAAGACTTCATAAAATGTAAAATCCGCTTGGATTCAAAAGGTGATTATTATTCCACAAGGTTTTTTTGAGCACTTCACTGTTTTGGAGGGAAGGGAAAGGCCTATATGAATTCCAACAGACCACTGCTCAACTGTGATCAACTGAGAGAATCTAGTTTCCTATAAGCTCTTTCTGTACCAATCAGTGGGCCACCAGTATATTAATTAGAAACAAATTATGGTTCTAAGCTAATGAACAATTTCTTAGATTGATATCAAGATTCAACCCTGTTCTGATAGCTAGACTTATACCATATCAAATTAGGCATAGCAACTAGCTGATCACTTATGGAACTAGTTTGACTAACCAAGAAAAGCTCAAGCTTGTATTGAATTCAAATCAAGGCTACAGGAAGCTAACTCTATGAAATAATGCGAGTATAGACCCCCTCCAAATTCCATCATCTCTGGGGAGAGACTAGAAAGTTCACAAAATGCATCGATGGTTTTAGCCTGTAACTGTGCAGCAATTAATGTGTAACTCTTTGGTTTACATGCAATATTTCAAAATATAAGTGCCTGTGAAGAACTATGTCCAGAACTCAATACTGAAGAACTTGCAACTTCTTAAAAAGAACAAAAAAAACCCCTTTCCTTAGTAACACCTGCACAGGTTATCAGTAGAGGAAAACTTCATCCTGGCTACAGCATTAGTAGTCACAGAAGTGGTCACAGTAGTTATCACAGAAATCAGACTGCCCCCTTGTGGTACCCGTAGAAAGTTTAATTTGCGCTTACATTTACACTTTCAGTCACTGAGAATTATTAAATTCTAATGGGTTTATTTTCTCTTTCTACTATGGTTACCAGAACTAGAACAGATTATAAACTTTGCAATTCTTTTCAAAGACCAGCATTAGAAAGAGTAAGAAAAGAGATAAAATAATAAGAAACAAAGCCAGAAAGAATAAACTCTGCCAATCCTCAACAACTACAGTAAAATGTGTGTTAGAGGATAACTGTTCTTCAGAGCAACAGAAATAACTTTTTGCTTATATATTGGACTATTTTGGCTGGTTTACCAAACTAGTCTGAACATCTTTAAAGGCAGATCAAAGAAAGTTACTCACCAAAAGTACCATAGAATCCTCTGGGTCCACAAGTGCCAACACCGTATTTCTTCAGAGAAGCCTGGGCTGCACTCTTTAATAGGAAAAAAATACGTGAAATATTTCTACATTAGTTTTCCTATACACGTCACACTAACAATTTTACACTAATGTACAGAGATGACTTTTTGTATCACATAAGATGACCTGCTTCACAGAAAGTATAATAATGTACTGAATTCTGTAACTAATTTCACCTCAAAACTACTTTAGATTACTGTTTAAGCACCACTCATTCCAATATTTAAGGACATTAAATACTAATCTAACTTGATAATCAACTAGGTGCACAGTAAGTACACCAGATTAAACTTCAATAAAAACAAAACTTGACTAGCACAACAAGATTTATAATCTCACTTCCTGCTAAACCTTGCTTTAGCAGTATACGTTATTGATGAAGTTCAAGCTTTCAGTATTCTTTATCCAGAAATAACATACCAAGTAAAAGAGGAATAATCAGACAAATAGAATAACTAGAAAGAAGAACTCACCTTAACTTTTTCATTATTCAAAAGTCCAAGGAAGTTAAATGATGCAAAGTTTATACATTCCTTGCCATTAACGGTGATTATATGGGTGGGAGGACTGAAAAAAAAATTACAGACCTATTGTTATGAATGAAGAGTAGTCATTTTCATAAACAGTTAATACAGGAGTTCTGTTTTTAACAATAGAAGGTACACAGGTTTTTCAAGATTCCCTCTTTCTACTACTTCTGTTGCAGCTGCCAAACAGCATTTAAGTTCAATGTCAAGACACAAATATACTCAAGAAAACCTACATTCCTGTAATTTAATAAAGAAACTGTAAATAGTTTCTTGAGATATTTAATGAGTCCTTGTTGAAAACTCAATTCACAGAAAGATGACCCCTGAAGAGATACATAAAACTTCTCTTCTAAAAGCAAAGCGATATCTATTTTCAAGAAGTACTAAAAATAAAAAGGATATCTCATTGCTCTTACTTCCAAATGAAAAATTAATTCAAAATCAATGTTTTTGTCATAAAGCAACCCCAGAATATCTATCTTCTACTGATATGGCTATTGAAATATAGGTAGTAGCTGTAAGCGGGTGAAACTATTGTATTAGCTATCATCTCAAGTTTCAAATTCAGTTTAATCTATAATGGTTTGAGTTATTTATGTATCAGGAAACAGAAAGTCTGAAAACACACACTACTAGCAAATGAACAAGAGTGTAATATACATGAAGCAAAGGGCAAAAAATTTCTGCCCTAAAAGAATTGTGATTTAGGTAAACAAAAACAAACAAAAAAATTGGAATAAGTAAAATATTATCTCTTTAAATACAAGCATCATATCTGTGTACTGTGTTCTATAAGCAAACCTGTTTTGGCAATTGTACACATCAATAAAATAAGTTTAAAAATTTCCATTAATCACTTGGAGCGTGAAGAAGTCTCAAATCTAAGCCAAATACAAAACCCTATGTCTGCCCATTTCTATACCTGCTGTCAAATATTACAGATGAGATTCTATGCTATTCCTCAGACACAGTAACTTCCACAAGCTTTTCCCGTGTGGAAAACTAGCACTGGGCAATTTTCTTCATCAAAATTAAACAGGGTTGTTCTAATCTCAAATGCCTGTGCACAGCTGTTCCAAATTTGGTGGCTGACAGTATTTCAATGGGTACATTTGGTGTGCAGAGCAAATAACTTTTAAGTCCAAGCTATTCACTGCAAGTTAAGAAAAACTCTGAACTACCTGAACTTCACTTTGAAAACTCCACGATCTTGTGTTATATCTGGTCACTTGACAAAATTCAGCACATTGCTTCAACTAAACAATTGCAAAAGTTTACTACACAGCTTTACAAAGCTTTCTACTAACACAGTGAATGTTCATCTTTTGAATGCTGAACCTGTCCCCACAAAGGAGCTGTCCTACGTTACAGCAGTGCATCTTCTGCACAGTAGTAGCATTAGAGAAATGTGCAGCAAACTGTCTTGAGGAATTGACTGCCATTAAAAATATACCTGGATCTGTTCCTCTGTCTAGCTCATCAATAAGCTGTACCAAAGTCTGGATATCCTAAGGAGTGAAATAATTACTTCGTTTCACAGATGTTCACCAGAGCAGACCTGAACATATATATACATTTTGTCACTAACATGAGATTCAATATATTCCCAGCATACTATCAAATCTGGTAAATTTACAACAATTTCCCTCACAGCTTCATCTCTCAAACCTAGAAAACACACCAATGTTCAGCAATAACTCGGCTGTTATAAAGCTGTAGCCCTCATGAAAACTTGGCCACCCCTTTCTATCAGAATTTTACCCCAACTTCTAAAGAAACAATAACAAAAACATAAATGGAAAAGGGTATTTCAGTGAATAATTTATATAATATATAATAATATATAAAGCATTGATATTGACCACATCATAAACCCTGCCTTACAACAAGAGTAAGTCTTTGGAAAAGGAAAACCCTGAACCACTTAATTTTTTATCTTTGCATGTATCTCCCTTCCCCTAGTGTAATAGCTCATTAGGTATCATAGTTAGGAATAACAGTTATGAGATATTGAATGATCCAGCTTAAACAGTAAATTAAAATATCATTTCAAGCTATATTCAAAGAACATGCAAGCTACTCCTTTAGAAATTGTCTTTTAAGCACTGACAGCATGTCCACTGTTCTTGGACCTCTCACTTAAGTGTTTCATATATTGAAAAAATCAGTCACAGAAGAAACCAAAGTTATGAAGGTACTGATGATGTGACTTCTACTTTAAAGCAGAAGAATTAGCATGAAAATTTTTCAGATGCATTATTCTACAAAACAGATTTACATTTTCTGAGTGAGATCTCATACAACTAAGCTATTTTGTGTGGATTAGTTCTCAGAAAGGCTACCACAAGGAGCAACTAATTTCTGAACTGCTGAAAGCTGTTGTGGGTACCTTCTTCAGCAGTGGTTCAAGATGGATCACTTTTTTGATTGGGACATGTCTGAGGTTTCGGCTTTCCTCTTCATTTGGCAACGTTACTTGACTATGCAGAAAGAAGAATATGAACGCAGGGTACGAAATGCACAGTCTGCCGAGGGAGGAGAAACCTGCCTCACACACACAGCAAGTCAAAATTTTGACTGAAATACTTCATTTTTCTGTGCTGCTTATGAGCTTTTATAATCCTCAAATATTACCGTAAACACACAGTATTATAAAGACAAATGAGAGTTGTGAGGCACTAGAACAGGCTGCCCAGAGAAGCTGTGGATGCTCCATCCCTGAAAGTGTTCAAGACCAGGTAGGTTGGGGCTTGAAGCAACCTGGTCTAGTGGAAGATGTCCAAATGGCAACAGTAGAAATGAGATAACCTTTAAAGGCTCCTTCAAATATAAACTGGTTTATGATTAGGATTTTTGCAAATCACCACTCATTATAGACATTAAGACATGAAAAGAATTGAAAGAAGACTACCTCAATACATAGGGTCTCCCTAAAATACTGGTAAAAAAAAGGGGAAATGCTCTTGATCATCTTGAGATGAAATCTGGATCATTTTTCTTCCTGTATTAACTCTGAAATATGTTTTAAGTTTACAGTCAAAGCTACAGTCTACAGCTGTTGAGCAACTTGTGAAGTAGTCAGTTGGAAGCTTAAATATTACAAGACAAATGTTAAGTTTTCCCCACAGCCACTGTTGAGTTTAATAGCCACAACACATTAACATTCTGTCACAATAAATTTCCTAGCTATAAGCACTAGAAAGTCCTAAAAATTTAAACATTTTCTGAATCACTCTAAAAAATATATTTGTTCTATTTTTTTAAACAGTCAACACTTCCTTTAGCTCTACAGTACAGCTTGTTTCAAAATTCTGAAAAATAACAGAAGAATTGTTCACATCACAGTTAACTAAAACAGACATCACTTTTCCATGGCACTTTTCTGTGGTAGTGGAACCATCAAAATGGACCTCACTATGACACTAAATTATTTCAAATCATTAGTGTCAATAGAAGGATATTACAAATGCTTACAAAGCAAAAGCTAGTGACGTGCAAATCTGAAGATTGTAAAAAGAAGCTTCAAAGCAATTTCTGAAATAATGCGACTCTTGCTTAAGCCATCACACATTTTAAAAGCCTTGTAACACAAGAAAGCAACACTGAGCCATAAATTTCCTCACAAAACAGCTTTACCATACAGCATTTCCAATTCTGATGGTCCAAAGAAAAACAGCTTTTCATTAAGTGTGTGGGCTTGGGGTAGAGTCAATTTTCTTAACAATGACTGCTGCTATGGGGCTGTGTTTTGGATTTGTGCTGAACACAGGGTTGATAATATAGAGATGACTTTGTTATTGCTGAGTAGGGCTTACACACAGAGCCAAGGCCTATTCTACTTTTCATACTGCCATGCTAGCAAGGAAGTTAGAGGTGTATGGGAGTCTGTGAGGAGACACAGCCAGGACAGGTAACCCAAGCTGACCAAAGGGTCCATCCACATGACATGCTCAGTATATAAAGCAGGGGAAAGAAGGAGGAAGGAGGGCACGTTTGGAGTGATGTCATTTGTGTTCCCAAGTAACTGTTATATGTGATGGGGCCCCCCTGCTGTCCTGGAGATGAACACCTGCCTGCCCATGGGAAGAACTGGATGAATTCCTTGTTTAGCTTTGCTTGTTTGCATGGCTTTTGCTTTCCCTATAAAACTCATCATCTCAATTCATGACCCTTCAAATTCTCCACCCAGTCCCACTGACGGGGGAGTGAGTGGCTGCATGGGGTTTGGCTGTTGGTTGGGGTTAAACCAAAGAAAAGTGCCAAGTGGCTACACACAGAGTTTCTTTAAAGTGATTTGTGATGATGTAAAAAAGTAGTTTGCAGGTCGAAGTCTATGTTTTCAGGAAATATGAAACAAATTAATACCAAACAATAGAGAATCACAATGAAGGCAAAGATACAACATTCCTTCTCCCACCCCCAATACTGAAAAAAAAAACCAAAACCAAACCAAAGACAATATTTAAAGTAAGAAAGATTTTCTCAGTAAATACTCTTGATAATGTTACAAAACCAAGACCTCTTCAGAGGCAAATTCGGTCCTGCTCTCTCAAAGTGCAATTCATTTATTAAAGGTTTTAAGGATATGGAGATGCTTAATGAGCAATATGCTGCTGAATACGGATATCAAGTATTTGAGTCGAAATAAGTAAACAGAATTTATTTTGGTTACACTTACCCTGAAACAATGTTGTAATTGAGAGCTGGGTGATCTTTTGGCACAGGAGGTACAAGAGGCTCTGGCTGCCATTCTTCAATCAACTCTTCTTTTTCCTGATCAGGAGAAAAGAAATACTGTTTGAGAAGGGAATTCCCCTAGAAAATACATGATGCATTAATAAACAGTTGATAACAATTGTATTAAAAATCATGTATACTAGTACATGTCACCTTTCTGAGAGACTTAAAATTGGTATTATCTCAGAATCTTTAAATGTGAGGCTGACAATTATGAAATCAGAAAGGGAATAAGATAAAAAGAAACACAGACCAGATGTGTCTGTGTATTAAAGATCTTACACTATAACCAAGAGATGAGATACTAACATGACATCCCTGCCAAATTTTAATCAATACTGTTTTATTCAACCTGTTAAATATGAAAATTCTCCTCTACAGTTTATGCAACTGAATATGAATTACATAAAAAATTTATATTGATTGCCTCAATTTACATTCTCAAGTCTTCAACAGTGCTGTTTCAAGAATAATGGCATAAAAATATTTAGCAAAGTAACAAATATGTGAGAAGGATACACTGGAGAAAAACTGTCAAATGCTCAAGAAAAGGTAACAACAACTACTAAACCACATACTCTACACCTAACCATGGAGGAATACTGAGGTCACATTAATTTTCAAAGTAGTACCTAAATTCAGGTTAATCTTAGAGTGGAACCACAACCATAGCCCAAGAAAGAAAATTACATCCTCACAACATTAGTGGGCATCTCTGTACCATATTACTGTCTGGGTGGAAAATAAAAAATCAAAGACATAATTTTACACTAAGGGTGTTAATCCACCACACTGCAAGCCAGCAGCTGCTACTGTGCAGTCCTCTCCCACCCAAACATTCCTGTTTCATGTGCTAGCAGAAGCAGTTAAAAAAACAGACAAAAGCCTCATTCAGATCCAGATGAAAACTAAGTCAGCAAAAGCAGGACGGGATATATATCTAAACTAGAACCCACAAGAGTCTCAGTCCCAACCTAGATTAGCTGATGCTATTGGGAAAACACATCCTGTGTTGCAGTTGCCCAGCAGTATCTTACACCTTTCCAAAAGAGCTCAAAAATACCTCTGACAATCAAAAAGGAGGACATATGCTCACGCAGCCTTCACTCTGCTCCTGAAGTAGTTGTCAAAAGGCCCCAAATCCCTAATGTATAGTGTATCTAGAATCAAGAGTTTTGCATTCATTTTGGAGCACAGGGCTGTTGGCTGGTGCTGTGTTTCATTTTGGTTTGGGGTTTTAGCAGGGGAGATTTATTGGGTTTTGTTTTTGTTAGGCAGCAGAATAAATCAGGTGAGAAGTGGGTGCTGCCTGCCTGTTAGTTATGGAAGAATACATAAGAAAAGCTTTATTTGACATCAAATGCCTTAGAGAGAAAGACTTCAGGTGTTTCAGGACTACGTGGTATTTCTTCTGTTTGGGACCTGAACACAGAACATTTTAACAGCTTTAAGGCAGAGCAGGCAACATAAAATCCATTTTCTTCAAAGAAAGCAGAATTAAAAGTGTGTAAGCATGTACTTAGCTTTTTTCATTTAAGTCAAATTTTTGAGCTAAGTGTGCAAAATATCATCTAACAGCTTAGCTGCTGAGGACATAAGCTCAATTAAAATACTTTTGTCAAGGAGTTTAGCAGAAAGAAAAAAAGTATGTGTAGATGGACACTGCAACTACAATAAATTAGCACATTCCAATTACAGTTAAGATCTATGAACATAAAGATAACAAGCAATTCCTAATTAGTATTCCTATCCCCCACTCACATTCATTTCTAAGAAGTGTCTACTCTTCCCTTTAAAATCTTTGCTGCAAACAAACTGAACAGCACAGGTTACAAGCCACAGATGAGATATGGCAACATCCTAATTTTTCTCGTCTACTGTATATTCTCTTAGAATATACAGGAGAAATGTAATTGTCCTTTCAAACAACACCATTTCATTGATTCTAGCTCACATTCATTCTCCTCGTCCATTACACAGCATTTTGCTTTTTCATGGACACAGACAAACATTTATATACTCACCTATTACGTCACCCGTCGCCAGCTCTCAGCAGAGGAGGGGACTGGAGACATTGATGATTAAAATAAGCACTGCTCTCAATCTAAACCAGCCACCCACCACTGCAGAGTAGCCGCTGCAAACCCTTTCCTCCTTACATTCACCAAATACCTCACTACACTGGCCTGCCCTTCTGACTGTTCAGGGTAAACATGACCATGTTCCTCTCAACAAAAAGGGCAGAAGCAGACTTTCATGTAGTAACCCAACATCAGAGTACTTTTATCTTTTACCTCCTAAACAGATAAAATTTCACACCAATATAAAAAAAAAAAGTTAATTTTCAAACATAGACAGAAACCATCTTTTGAATTCACATTGTAATGTCCTCAATATGTATTTGATTTGCATATTTCTCCTTAGTTTGTTGCACTGAAAACATTCACCTGATGAAGAGAATGAACTCAAAACTTTGTTTCCACTTTCTTGGACTGCAGTGTACGTGAACTCATCCCTCAACTTTTCCTCTTGCCCTTTTATAATTACTTTTAATTTGTATAAGCAATAAATAAAATATACATAACATTATAAATTGTATATATTTTATTTTATAGCTAACACATAACAAACATGAAAATACAATCTCTAAAATGCTTATAACTATATCTGATAAATTACAATATACATACCTTATACATTTAGCTTTAGGCTTTCTGGCTCTCTGAACCCTAACTGTAATGGAAGCTTGGTGCAGAGGCTGAAGTCCCCACCTCCATGGCTGTCCCATATTAGAATCGTGGGGAGGCAGCAATGTTGGTACCTTGCTGTGATCTCCTAGGCATGACTTTTCCAGCCCCAGTATCCCTTGGACTCTGAACTTTCTGGCTCTCTGAAGCCTAACCCTACATGTAGTAGAATCTTGAATTCGTTTGTGCATATTTACACATAAAAACATCTAAAATCTGTTTTTCTAAATACACACAGATACCCACACATACATATACAATAGTTTTGGGTGGTTGCATTCTACTGTGGATTCTACTTTTTAATTGCCATATACCTTGGGTAAGGAAAATATTAGGGTGTAAACATATTCAACTCCAATTATTAAAAAAAGTTGCCTTGTTTACCCACATTCTTAAGAAAAGGTAGCAATTCTGTTTATGAAAACAGTTCTTAGCTAGCATTAGTGTTCTGAAACGATATCATACATGCATAATCTACATTAATATCAAAAGATTAATAAAACATTTTATTTACTGGTCCTTAAATAAGTCTTTAATTTCACAGTATTTCTAGACTCATGTTACATAATGGGATAAAGTGTCTCAAATAATGGGCATGCCAATTAGAAATTTCTTTCTTTCAAAGTATGTATGTATACCCATACATAAGAGAAATTGTACCTACCCAGGAAGTCTCAGTTCAGAATTGCTGAAAACCTTAACAAAAGCAGACTACCTCTGCTATTCCCTATAGAACAACATCTGATTAACTATTCCTCCCATTTGCAAATGGGAAGATGGGACTCTTAGTTAGTACTTCAGAGATTTTGAGAGACAAGGTCAGTAACATTACCATTTATTGCAGAGTGAAAGACAAACAGACCTGTAGGGCACCTTCTTTTCACATATAGCTAAATGCTGCCACGCAAACTTCTACAGCCCACTCCAGTCCTCATTGTCACTTTGTCACTTTCTATGCATTTTACTTTGTGTGAAAGCCTATAAGAATCTATGTCTAGCACCCTGTATAGCCACAGACTTATTTATGTTTCCTAAAACACTGAACTATCGGGAACTTACAGTATCAAAGAAGCACTCCACCTTTTTAGTTAAAGATTTGGGAGATAATGTTTTCTAAAAGAAGCAGTAGGAATACTTACAAACACTATTACCAAAGCATAAGAGTTGGCCAGTTGAAAGGTGATTTCTGCAATGGATTTCACAGTACTCTTGCTACACATTTAACTGAACCTAGAATCCACCTTCAGGGTGGATTTCTTCATGATTTTAGAAGCATGACTCCTAAGTGCACTAGGCTGCACAATATATAATTACCTTCTTGTTCCCCAGGAATAACTTGTCCTGACAGATCACTAAGATGGCTGTGCAGTAATTGTATTCTTCATTAATATTTATTACATGGAGCCAGCTCTGCTATGGCAGCATTCCCGACAATAACTCACAAAGAAACTTCCAGTACCATTACATGAGTGGCTGGCACAAAAGTAGTGTGTGCTCTACCACCTGAGCAGGCCTGTCTCCCGTGGCTGTACCTACGTAAGCTAGTATTTCTTTTCAGTGTGGTAAAGACTGGACATCACAGCTTGACTCAAACTAGAAGGAGACAGAAAGCAAACCAGTAGCAGTCTCCTTGTTGAACAGCTGGCATGTTTCTGCATGTAGACGAACACACACAGAGAAGTCTGGCTGTATGGGATCCTGTATTGTATGAACCAGACTGTACTGGGTCTGGCTGTGATGGTGGGAATTTCCCTCATAGCAGCTCACACAGTGCTGCAGCCAAAACAATGTTGGTAAAACACTAAAGTTGTATTTCTTGCTGAACAGCCTTTGCAAAGTCCACATTCTGTTCCCACAGTGAATAGAGTGGTGCGTACCTGAGAGATTGTGAAAGAACAAAATCAGGCTTGTACTAACGAAAAATAGATTTCATACTTATGATGCCACACAGAAATAAAAAGGAGAAGAGAGGCTTTAAGGAATTTAGTCACCTTTTGTTTGGGAACTGTCTGATATTGGTCCATCCACTGGAGGTGGTGAGTGCAACATTACTTGTCTTGTTTTCTGTCTTCTTACACTTTCCTTTGCTTATTAAATAATTCTACATTCACTCACAAGTTTTCTTGCTTTTACTCTTCCTTTGCTTTGTGAGCAGCGTTCAGGCCCACTGGGGTTAATCCACAACACAGACTAGTCCAGATTTAGTGCCAATTAGGTGCAGATTTTTCATGACATTTAAGGAGAAGGCATGTCTCTCTCTGTGTTCACAGCTATTCCCCTACACTAAATACATGAGCTCTCTTCACAAAAATTATCTACACTGTAGAAGGAGAAATGGGATCATTCTCTGACTCTGATGTATCAGTTTGCTTAACTCCTCCAACTGTAGAAGATGTATTCACACTATTCACACTGCTGCATTTATGCTTACTTTCAGTGAACCTGTAGACAAGACTTTCCCTTCCAAATACAGTTCTTCCTAAAGCAACCACTACTTCCATCTTCAAAGGTCAGTGATAGGGTCAGCTACTCTAACTTGCACTGTCTTCAGGGCTAGCCAACTTGAACACAGGATCAGAACAAAGAGCATTTCACCCATGCTATTTTTTTTTTTTTGCCATCAAGATAAAGGTAACAAGCCAGGGGTGTCTAACAGTTAAACCCTTCGCTGCAATACGGGTCACAGCACCCTGTAACTTTTTGCGTCTGTAATCTGCAGTGCGAATCAATGTATCTAGTCTATACACAAGGTAATTCTTGATGCCTGGTTCCATTTTATCAGTATTCACATTCCTTTTCACCCTTTAACCTCAGAAAAGTTTTATAAATCTCAACCAAAGTATCACAACAATAACATATTTGCACGCTTCTATTTTTCAGAAAGCCTGTTAACAGCTGTCCTGACAGAGAATTTTAATACTAATACTATGGATAAACGACATCCTGCAAATTTAAGCTTAAGCCATGTCCACATTTTTCCTCCTAACACCTTTCTAAACCCTTTCTTCCACTGCATCAGACTGGCTACATGTGCAGTCTCCCAACTGTTTACTGTCCTCAGTTAAACAGACACAGAACAATTTTCTTCCCCACACAGCACTATTAGAGATTTGTCTGCGTGCTTTCCTCAGCTTCACCAAAATGGTCAGTCGTGAATTAAGATGATGACCTGCAACTGCATGATAAAATCCAAGAAGCACACAGAGATATATATGAGCCAATTTCTTACTTTGTAAGGAAAAGACAGGTTTCATCTTTTTTGGGTCACCAAATATCCAAGAGTTGCAAAGAGCCTTTTCCTGCCTTCTACTGCAGAGAGAAGGACTCTTAAAACCAAAAAAAAAGTATTCTCCAAAATACTAGAAATGAAAACTATCTGATGCACAAAAACTCTAGTAGATGAACTATACTGTTTCTGGATGGACAGCCTGGGCCTAATTGAAGGCATCAGCATGTCTTCCTAGATTATATGAGCACTCAGTGTTTCACCACACTGGAACTCCTTTTGCATTCATTCTCCCTCTGTATTCTTATCAAAGATGGCAAACTTCAAGTATCCCATGATCAATTCAAACTCTTCCATGCACAAAACTGAAGCAGCCATTCTTGATTCCTGCTTAGCTCACTTCCTGCCTCCAGTCGTAGAATTTGGGTTGGAAAGGACATAAAGCCCATCTAATTCCAATATCCTTACCATTGGTAGGGACAATTTCCACTAGACCAGGTTGCTCAGAGCCCCATGCAATTCAGCTTTAAGTACCTTCCAAGGATAGCGCACCCAAAACTTCTTTGGGCAATCTGTGCCAGTGCCTCACCATGCCCACAGTAAAGAATTCCTTCCTAGTATCTAATATAAACCTGTCACTTTGAAGTCATTCCCTCCTGCACTGTCACTCCTGTAAATAATGTCCCTCCATCTTTCTTGTAGGCTCCCTTCAGGAGCTGGAAGGCTGCACTTAGGTCACCCCTAAGCATTCTCTTTTGCAGAATAATCAATCCCAAATAATTCTCTCAGCATTTTCTCACAATAGAGGTGTTTCATCCCTCTCATCATCTTGGTGTCCTCCTCTGACTAACTCCAACAGTTTGATGTCCTCCCTGTGCTGGGACCCCAGAGCTGACTGCAGGGTTCCAGGTGGGCTCTCACCAGAGCAGAGCAGAGGGGCAGAATCCCCTCCCTGGCCCGGCTGCCCACGCTGCTTTGGATGCAGCCCAGGACACGTTTGGCTTTCTGGGCTGGGAGTGCCCATGGCTGGGTCATGTCCAGCCTCTCACCCATCAGCATACCCAAGTCCTTCTCACAGGGCTGCTCTCCATCTGCTCATCCCCAGCCTGTGCTGATACCAGAGGTTGCTCTGACCCAGGTGCAGTACCTTGCACTTTGCCTTGTTAAACGTCATGAGACTCCCATGGACCCACTTTTTTGTCTTGTTCCCTCGAGAGTGTCAGCCATAGCACTCAGCTTGGCATCATGTGCAAAATTGCTGAGGGTGCACTTGATCCCATCATCTAAGCCATTAATTAAGATATTAATTGAGATATTAAATAACGGTGATGCCAGTACAGATTCCTGAGGGACACCACCTGTCACTGATGTCCACTGGGACTCAGAGACAATGGCCGCTACCCTTTGGGTGAGACGGCTGAACCGCTTTCATATCCACCTACCATCACATCAATTTCTCTCCAATTTAGAGAGAAGGATGTCAAGGGGGACCATGTCAAAGGCTTTACACAAGTCCAGATAAATGACACCTGTCCACCTTCCCTTGTCCACCAAAGGAGTCACTCCATCACAGAAAGGCTACTAGGCTGGTCAGGCAGGACTTGCCCTTGGTGAAGCCATGCCGGCTGTCTCAATAAATACCTGCTGAAGTGTTTTCCAGAACATTCTAATCTCATTTAATAAGTGCTCCCCAAATGAGGACACTGCCTGCAGTTTTGCTCACAATTATAGACTTGTACCTACAGTCCTTGCATCATCCTGTTCATTGATGAATTACACTAAGCACAAATCCTTAATGTGCATCATTAGTGAGAATAAGATCAAAAAGCATGCAAACACAAGATACAGATGGGAATTACATATACCCATAAATATCTTTCACAAACTTTCTTTAGTACCATGAAGAAATTTCAGTATTTTATCCTATTTATAAGGGACATCACTACTCAGAAACTAGTCCAGGGACATCTTCAAACTTTATTCATTTGTGATAGTCTACAGCCAGAAGTCAAGAAGAAATTCCAGTCTTTACAAGTATGGCTTTTTTATTTTCTCAGGATGACATTGCAAAAGAAGAAAACTGCTGCTAAACTACAATTTTTGTGGAACCCACTGTAAACTCTCAGAATTATTACTCATAGACACCAGATATACAGCTTGAGCATTTTCCTACCATCTACAATCTTACAGTTCATTTTGCTTTTGCTGGTGCTTCTAACGTAGCTCTTTCATTTTTAAATAAAGCCCTCCACTGAGTAGAGCTAATGACAGCTTTTCATAGCTTAACAGTCATTGTCACATCAGTTTTCTTATTTCTCAGACTCTCAAACACAGTGCTACTTTAAAAGCACAAACTGACACGTTTAAGCAACAAGCAGTTCCCGAGTCCAAAGTAAGCTTACCCTTGGAAGCTAAAGAAAAAAAAGCAGGACCATTTATAATGCAGCATTGGTTCAACATGCAATACATCAATTGCTATAAACTGTTCCTCTAAAGAGAAATATTTTTTTATCATACCTTAAGTGTTAGATCAGATCGCTCTTGAAGCTTATATGTCTTGGAGAAAAGAAGTCTGATTATCCATAGTATTAGAATTCCTTCTAAAATGAGATGGTAAGCTGGAGCCTGAAAACAAAAGTACAAAAATTAGTCTAGAGAGAATTCTATTTGAAGCAGACACAACACAACCATTTTGTCCCTACTAGCATACCCAGATAAAACCCAAAGCTCATCATCAGCTGATATATTTCTAAATCAGTAAAAATTTTAACTATATGAAAGTGGAATGGTTTCCAGTTATTACTTGTAGTTATTAACTTAAGTTTGAATGGATTTAGTCTGTTGTTCATACACATAATTTGAATACCAAGAGTAAAGGCCGTTAAGTCATACAGGTTGCACCAGCCAGCACCTGTGATAACAGGCAGCCTTCAAAACAAGCAGAAGTATCCTGAGAGCCTGAAAGTCGGTGTCATCCATACAAAGCCACTTCAAATCTCCATTTTTGCAACCTACAGTCCACCAGCAGGGATAGCCACAAGGAAAGACAATTCCATTCTTATAGGCTTCTGTCAGTTTAACAGGCACTTTGATCAGGTTTAAAACAACTGAGTCAGCTCAAATAGTTTTGGCCTTGTGTCCTTTACTCTCTTGTGTGGACACACAGTGTGGGAATACACAAAGAAAATCAGAGTTCATGCAAGCTAAAAGTTATCCTCTTTTGGTGCTTGGGGGACAAAAACCAGTATGCTCTGGCAGCACAGCTAGTTTGAAGTAGATGTGAAGGTTAATGATGAGTTTAGTTATTCCATTTCAGAAAGGCTCCTGTCTATTATTTTTAAGACACTAAAAGTGCACACAAACGAGCACACTCCCTCTTCAAGTCGGGGGAACTGCTCCCACACATCAACATTTTTGGTGGTATCTGACCTGCCAACAAAGCAGAACTCACCATACATCCAGAAACTAAAGTAAATTGGATGCAAGCTTTTAAAATCAGTAAAGAGTCCTATGGCATATCAAACTGCAAATAACAAATGTTATCTATCGCAGAGTACGTTTCTGTTTACCAAACATATTAAGAATACGTACACGACATCTAAAGAACACACATTATACTCCCACTGAAGTCTCTGTGCTTTTCAGTGCCAACAATAATCCTAGATTCAGTGCACTAGAGCGTGCTACCTGCTCCATTATAGCTAAGCACTTCCTATATTTGGACTACAAATCTTGCATACATTCTTTAAAGGTTACCACCCTTTGCCAAAGGAAGGGACACAAAAACACCGCCTATCATCAGGACATCCTTTTTAACATCACAAAACAAAGCCTGGGTACAAACACGCACAGCTGGTGTTTTCCAGTAGGGAACTCAAGCCCAAACACTTAAACGCTGTTTCTTCCTTTGCAAACGACATTTCTAAGTTACAAACCTTGACCCCAGTAAAATCCTATGAACCTTAAGGCTCCATGCTCTGCTACACGCCCTAAATGTCGTTTTATAAACCTGGAGAAACGAGACGTGCGTGTATATTTTCAATATACAGCCGTGACGCACTCACACATACCCACGATTCAGCGAGCACAGCCCGACCCCGCAGCACCGACCCGCAGCCAGCTCCCGGTTCACCACCCAGCACCGCCCACCGCCGCCATTCCCGGGGCAGCTCCGGCGACACCTCCCCGCTCCCTTCGCCCCAAGCCACCTTCAGGCCACCCCGCTCGGGGCGCCTGCCCGGCCGCACCTCGTAGAAGGCCTGGACCATCTCCACCAGCACCCACTGCTGCCCCACGCCCGCCGCCGCCATGGCCGCGCCGCCGCTTCCGCCTCTCCGCCCACGCGCCCAGGGCGGGCCCGGCGCGGCAATGAGCGCCCCCTTGCGGGCGGCGCGGCCTCGGCTGCCGTCAGGGGAGCGGCGCCTGTGGGCTCCGTGCGCGGCCTTCACCTGCGCGTCCCGGGCCGCCGTCGCTCCGGGCTGCTGTGTCCTGTGGCGAGCTTCGTCAGGGAGCGAGGCTACACTGGGAAGATCAGAGAATCACTGGCTCTCAGAATCGGTCAGATTGGCAGGGACCACAGCCGGTCATCTGGTCCAACCTCCTTGTTCAAGCTGAGCCATCCCAGAGCATGGGGTTGTGTCCAGACAGTTCTTGGCTCTCCCCAGTAAGAGAGGCTTCACAACTTCTTTGTGCAGCCTGTTCCAGTGTGCAGTCACCTGCACAGTAAAGTTTTCATGTTCAGGTGGAAATTCCTGTGCTTCAGTTTCCACCCATTGCCTCTTGTCCTATTGCTCAGCACCTCTGAGAACAGCCCGACTCCATTCTCTTCCTGTCACCCTCTTTAAACGCTTATATACATAGATGCACCCTTCAGTGTTGACTAAAGGAAATTAGCTACAAATTGGACTTGCCTAAGAAGATAAACATGGATGTATTAATATGTGCTCCCTCACCACATTTCAAACCTGGTTGGACTTGCTGGAGTTAGCTTGGTGTTGCTTCCTCCACACACACAGGCTTCCTTAGCCCCACGCTGCCCTAAGTGGAATGGGGCAAGGGGCACATCCTGTGCTGTTGTGTCTCATCCACAAATATTACGCTTGACACCTCCGCATCTGTAACTAGTGAATTCATTGCTGGAAGGAACAATTGCTCAGATACTTGGCTAATGAAAGGAGCAGCAACAGTAAAACCTGATTATAGTGGAAATAATGGGTAAGTTCAAATAAGAGCAGAAATTACTACATTAAGAGTCTTGTCAAAGTGAGCGGCCCTGAAAGCCAAAGACTGTTGGGGAGAGATAAACGCCATGAAGAAAAGGAGTAGTGTTGAACTCTCCCCACAGATGCACCTGGGTGTGGGGAGATGAGTATGTCACTGTGTGTAGCTGTGCAGAACCTGAGCAACTGGCTAAAAGTCAGTGGAGAAGAGGGGCAATGGGAAGGAAGACTTCTTGGGAGGTGAGGTAGCTGTTAAAGGCAATGTTTGAGAATTATTTCTGTGGAGCTACATAACTGTGGAGTATCTCTGATGGTCATCTTGGACAACACAATGGAAGCACACCCCTTGGGTTTTCACTCATGAGGCTTTGCCATGGTTGGGTGAGAGAAACCTGGGGCAACAGTTGATGAAACAGTTGATAGCAAAAACCTTGTGGCTGTTGCTAAGTACAGACAAACAGTAGCTTACAATTTTACAGTAGTGGATAGTTAAAATCAGTGAACTTCACTTCCACACTACTTGAAATGCATAGTAGTTAATCTCCCTGAGTTTCTGAACTTAATGATATACTTGTCAAATTCCAATCTCTGCACAATAAAGATAAATATATGGTTTGAGGCTACTGGAAAAGTCAAGGGAGACAATAAATATGTCTTTTAGCTGCATGAAGACTCTTGTCTTCACTGTTTAATACTTCTGTGGCCATTGTGTCATGCTGGAGTCTTGGACTCTTGTGAGATGGCTGCTACTACCAGCCTCAAAAAATGTGTCTGGTATGCAGTCCCCAGAAGAGTCGGCTACATGAGTTGTCTTGGTGGGCAGCAGATTGAGTCACATCTCTGCTCTCATCAGATTCTGACTTTCAGTATTTGACATATATATGTACCATTGGGAGACTAAGAAATTGATTTTCTGAAACACTGGATAAATTGTTTCCAGCATGAAATGCAGTGAAGTTAATAACATACTAACCAGTAATTCTTCTGACAGTGGATTCAGAGTTCCTGGTCTGGATTATCATAGTGCTGGGTCACTCGTAATAGTGAGCCTATCCCTATTGCTCAGCAGTTTCATTGTTTCAACACGGTGCCACTGCTGCTAATTGCTTAAGGCTGCTTCACTTCTGGTAGTAATAAAGCAAGGGAGGTAAAGGGATAAGTCCTTCACAATGGCAGTTTATGACTGGAAAGAAAGGGCAGAGGAAAAATATCTCTGAAATTAAAGAGCTGATGAAAGCTATTGAGATAGTGCCCTATAAGAATTCCTGGTCTGTATGTTTCAAATTCTGTACTCCTCCCATATTCTGCATTTGCACAATATTTCTAAACCGCTCTTATTCTGGATCTTCCTCACCAACCCACTCATTTCTCACACGCTGCTTTGAATCCCCAGCTCAGTTCCCCTGGGTCAACACTGGAATTCCAGCTATCTGTTGTAGTTCTCTGGTCACTCCAGAAACTAAATAATAGGACTTAGTATGGCTAAGAATTTTTTTTTTCCTATCACAGACATAGCCAGTGCCAGTTATTTTTCTGTCCTCTTGTGTTGGGAAAGCAATCCTGATATGGCAAGGGGAGTAGCAGGATAATACTAGTTAGTGTTTTTTGGTCTTTGAAACTTGATGCTCCACTGAGATGATGCTGGCAGCAAGCAGAGAAAACTTTCAAAGTCAGTTGAAAGCTGTCTGTTAAGCCAGAAACTGTGTCCCAACTCCTAATGGGAAGCCCAAAGTTGTTGCAAGAGTACTGTGCAAGTGCCAAGAAGAACTGGAATATCAGGTTCTGTCATTTACCCAATATGTGGAGGAGCAATTGTGCACAAGGCAAGCAGAGCACAAGATAAACTTTGTGTTATCTAAATCTATTGCATCTTGGAAATATGCTTAGTCCAAGTTTTATAGTGAATTAACTCTGAATTAATTATTAAATTAGAAAGCAGAAACCTGTCTCAGGTCTGCATGGGAAACATCTGGAGATCTCAACCTTTGACACAAGATTTGTGAAAGAATAAGAGCACCTAATGGTCAAAGCACTGGTACATTCTAGCTGTTCTCAAGTCTTCAATGGCACCTTGAACAAGTGTAGTGACTAAGTGGCATAAAGTGGAACTGCTGTAATGTTTTCCTGGCATACCACAAGGTCCAAATTTAACCTCAAATGTTTGGACTTATTGAATACTGGAACCATGTAAGAATTATCAGAATCTTCATTTCAAAGTATTTTCAGCCAAAGGTGGACCTTTGCAATGAAAAGCTCACTTGTCAGAGAGATGGATGTAGGCATAGCAGTCTGCCTCCTGTCTACACCTCTTCTCAATGCTTGTTCTCCATGCGGGCTTGGCAGCACTGGACTAAGTATTGAAATGTCCAGTACATGGCTGAACTAACCATCTTAAAGTGGAATTTACACCAGGTAGGCCTAGTTCTGTGATAATAAAGAAAACTTGTATTAGGAATTTGTAAGAGCCCTGGGGACCACTGACAGAACATACACTATTTAAATGAGAATGTTTGTCTTGCAGAGAACCAGTTGCCATACGTGGTGTTGCAGTATTTCTGCTGCAGAATTAGGTTTTGTATCCTGTGTGGTTAGATCTCACATGTCTCTCATTCAAAACTTCAGACACATTCAGATCGGTATTTGCAGCCCAGAACTTCCACCTGGGTTGGTTGTCCCTGCTGCAGAACACACCAGATGTGTGACTCATTTGTTTCTCTCTCTCACCTCAATATGCAACTGAACTGCTGTCCACTCACTACTTCAAAACCTTAGTCCAAACAGCACATTTTTTACTCCAAATTGTGTCAGGCTAAATCTCTTTTATTTTAGAAACATAAGCATTGTATTAATAGAACATTTCAAAGTTGTGTTCTCTTCTTCTTGTCCCACTTTTTGCTTATACTGAATTGACTAAGTGCTGTTTTTTCTTAGCACATTGGAATTAGAAACATAGTAGACTTTATAAGCAGACTTCTACTCAAAATCATTTTGATGGAGTTAAAACAGGTTGACCATAATGAAGTCAGGATCATCACAGCAAAAGTAATTCAGCCAAAATAGATAATGCAGCATGTTTTGAAATGCTGTCATCTCATCACATGCAAAATGTCCATACTGACTAGACTCAATATGCAGAGTGATAAGTAATAACATCATGTGTCTGCATGAGACTGGGTTTTTCTAGGCTGAAAAGTAATTTTCATATGCTATTTCTAAGTGGTATAATGGACTAATCAGATGTGAATTTTAGATAACACATAGAAGATGCACTGTAGGCAAGGTAGAGCTTGAGACCTGCAAGATGAGAAATAAAACCACAGTTGGCATAAATTCTAACTGTCAGTAAGGTGTCCAACAGAAGCTCATGACATTTGGCTCCAAAGGCTCACATTCTACATCTTTTAGCAATTGTCATGCAGGCCTCTTCTCGTAAGAGTGAAACTGAAAGAGAAGCAAAGGGATATCAATCCTGCATCAATTACATTTATTTACCCGAAGAATTGGACTCCAGCCTCATACAAAGTGTCTTAGAAACTCTCTTGTCATCAGTGTTTTCCATACTTACTGTTTTGATGTAGAAATTTCAAAGGAGTATTTCATCTGCTGATGCTCTGACTAGGTAAAGGCCATATGCTAATGGAGCCCAAATAGACCTTTAGCCTCTGTGTGTTTACATGAACATTACACTGGTTTGTACAAACCCTTCTACTTTTACAGCTCTGCTATCCACTTGTTGTCTTGTATAAAAGTGGGGTCTCTAATGACCTCTTCTGCAACAACAAACACTGGAACCATTACTTGAAGGTTTTTATGAGGCATAGAGCCCGTAATCTCTGTACTGAGAAACATGAAAATGTGATGCATGCAGTCGTCACATAGTTGCAGATGGATGCCTCAGATAAGGATACACTAAAAATAAGGTGAGATGAAGTGAGAATTTGGTCGTTGCTGTCAGATACAGGTATCTTTTGAAGCAAGATCATTATTTTTTTTCAAAAATGCTGCAGTGTGTATTGGAGATTTCATTTGCAAATAATAGGAAGATGAATAGTCAACTGCACAATCATAATATTATAGGTAGTGGCTACATCCTACTGCAGTTACAAGAGAACTTACAGAGTCAGTGAAAGGTCATATTTAAATATTAACAACAAATTTAGCCTTCTCATTCTGCCACAGTTAGTTGACAGCAAATCTTTGTAATGAAAAATAGAAAAAGAATTATTGAACTTCTTGAGGCCTACAATATTGCAGAACTCGGATCAAAACCAGGATGAAATTGTGCTCTGTGCAGTGACTATTTTTGTCTGCCTTGAGAAAAAATAGAAAGATGGCAGATAGTTGCAGATTTTGTTGAAAGCAAAATCAGCTTTTGATCATACCTTCATTGCGGCTCACATGGCTCAATATCTGGTAGCTTCTTACATCCATGTAACACTGCAGGGCATTGAAGCCTTTTAGAATCCCATTCTCTCTTAACCACCTGAGTCTAAATGTTTGTTTCAAGTTAAGCATTTAAGCAAACTGTAAATCTTCACAAACCCCTTCCAGGAGCTTTGAGAGTAGATAAAGCTGCCTATGATGACTCAATCTCTTTCTCCATAATCACTGGGTTTCAGCCCTGAGGCAGAATAATGTGCTCTCAGTAACACCATTGTGCTGACTAAAGCAAACATTGATTACTTGTGCATTCCCTGACACCTTCTACAAATGGTGGGACTTTTTATCTTTGTGTCTTCTTCAGTTCAGCTCCTTTGCTGTTTAGGTGGCTCTGTATTTTAATGGTAAAATTGCTGTCTGCAGTGTATGGTAGGCATACTTACTAGCATGCTTGATTTTAGAAATAACAGCATTCAGGTGATGTTATCAGAGTAGAGAGAGGTTTGAAAAGTCATGGAAACTTCAACTTTTTAATTCACAGTGTTCACCACAGGGTTTCCCTCTCTGAAGGTACATATGTAAAAATGCCTGTGGAAGAGGCAACTAAATTTCATCCAGAAAAATACAAAGTATTCCTTTGCCACATCATCATTCTTGCTAATATACTGAAGCACAGAAAAGCGCTGTATTGTTTGCAGGTCCATGTAATGCATACCAGAGCACTAGTTGAAATTCTTTGTGGTTATAGGTAAAATGTGTGTGCGTGTGTTGGCAGAGTTAGTCTAGTCTGACAGGCAACACCTTGCATATATTTGTTACTCAGAGAATTGCCACATCTACAAATTCAGACCAGATGTGGCTAAAAACATTTTTAATTAATAAACCAATGCCCTTTCAAGCACTGAAATTCTTACCTGGCTTTTAAATCACATGATTTTACCTGAGCAAGGCCTGAGTAAAAGCACAGTTCTGCATTCAACTGCTGTTTCATAGCGAATTAGTGGACTACAAACTCTGTTCTCCATAGTCACCCCAGGTATTTCACAAAACTAAGTAATTGTAAGCAGTGAACATCTAAAAGATAAAATAAACTAGAGAAAATTATAATGTTGGGGAATAAAGTGACTGAGAACCCCTCCGAAGACTTTCCAAACATAGAGTAATTGTTGAAATATAGCTTTCAGAGAGACCTGAACAGGGTGTTGAGACAACAATGAAGTCCTTGTAAGTGGGTGAATGTTGGTGCCTTCATAAGACAGAATCTTACCTTTCTGACACCTCTGAAAACTTAAGTCTGCTGAAATCAAAGAAGAATATCTTGTTTTTTGAAGCTTTTCAGAATTTCAAAGTGCGTCACAAAAGAGTGGGTTTACAGCTTCACTTCTGTAAGATATTTGGAAAACAGTTTGCTGTATGCAATTATTTATGCCAGTAGCTGAAGCTAGTAAGCAGTTTCAAGTGAAAAAATTGTCACAACATAGCTTGTGCTCCATCTGAATATTCTCCTAATTATTCCTGAATTACCCTCACAGATTTTTTTCCCCCTTCTCTTGAAGAAAATGGCTTCAATTTTGTTGTTCTAATGGTAGGATATTTTTAATACAAATTCCCATTTATACCATAGTTTCACTTGAAAATTCACATTAAAAATAGGACTGCTGATGTCTTAGAATAGTGTTCTGAGGACCACAGTGGACTGGAGCTCACCTAGCTTGTGCCTTTTTGGTTTTGAAAACAAGCAAGCTGATTTTCAGTTGCTAATTCTTCTTTGCAAATTTTATTTCTATACTGCTGAATTAGATTCTGAGTGATTATTTTAAAAGACAACAGTAGTCTTAATCAATATGTAAGATGAAGAAGCAGCTTATAATCAGTTGGTCTTTGCTTAACCGTAGTTAATGGAACAACTCCAAATATAATGTATGATTTTTCCAAAAGACAGGAAAGGACAAACGTTCACTTTCGGGGCAGTTCACAAGTGGAAAAGAGTGTGAGATGAGAGCTTACTTTCATCAACTAGTGTCTGTAACAGAGATCACTGACTGATCCAAATGCAAAGTTGATCCTTTGTGGGAGGCAAAAAATTTGGAACAATGTCTGCTAAATTATTTACCCTTGGGAAGGATACTTTTTGCTAAATTTCCATACAAAGAAGCTGATCAACTCTACCAGCTCTGTTAATTGCTATCAAAACCAGGAAGTAAAGTAACTCAATCAATTTCTGTCTTCCTAGGCCTGCCACATTTTTCCAATTATAAAACATTTACATTTCATCAAAGCCACTAAACAATTTATAACATTTAGAGGTACTTCTAAACAAATCTTAGTTCCTTCTGTACCTGGTAGGTAAAGAGTCTTGGCATTGTAGTATATGGTAGAGATAATTCATGCTATTAATGTATAAAATATTGTAAGATCCAAACTATGTCTTTTGACCACCCCAGCCGGGAGCAGTGTCTTGTTATTATTCATCCAGTTCCCAGGCTACTTTAAGATAATATCAAGTTCGTTAACGTAAGAATGAAACCTTCCTGGGTGATGATCACCGACTTCCCTGGGATACCAGCACCACTCAAGCATGATTCTCACCTAGGACATCGCATCTACCGCGTTGATCACCGGCGCCACCCTGTTACATGTGAATGCCGACTTCTCCGGAGTTCCCTGACAACATCTAGACACCTGGATTGGACTTTTGTCTGACTCTGCACATGTATAGCCCCGGTTCTGCATGTGAAGGGACACAAAGAACATTCGGTCATTTCTGCCTCAGGCAGAATAAACTGTATAAGAACTCGCTGCGCAAAGCAGTCGGTGTGAACGGGGGAGACTCTGACATTCGGGGGTCAGGTCCGTTGCTGCCCTTGGC
The DNA here is from genome assembly GCF_901933205.1 of Camarhynchus parvulus. NCBI lineage: Eukaryota > Metazoa > Chordata > Aves > Passeriformes > Thraupidae > Camarhynchus > Camarhynchus parvulus. The sequence goes on along the minus strand of NC_044601.1, from coordinate 32,594,351 downwards.
TGTGGTGGTTTTTGCTGATTGAAATTCTGTTTCGCTGACAATCTAATAAATAATTGCTAAATTTTCTTATAAATTTGGCTCTCGATTTGATCATTTATAACAGCATGATTCATTGGAATGTGTTGTAGTTATGTAGAAAGAAAAGAAAGCCACTTGTTAAATTCTGTGGCATTTAAGTAGTGCCTGAAGATTCTGGGTTCAGTTTTGTGATCTGTAACGTTACCCGTTTTTCTTTCTGCTCTAAGTACAGCTGGTGAAAGAATAACACATTGTTTAATTGTCAATAGTCTTATCATGAAATGCGTGGCTTTTGCAATAAGAGCTTTTACAGTCATTTCATATTTCAAGGCTTTTTATATATGGATCTCATCAGGAAGTGAGTGAGACAATAAGAATTTGGAATTGTGGCACCAGCATTCCCAGACATATTCCTTTATTCCATATGGAGAAAAAGATGCTTAAAAACATTTGCAAAATACAGTACATTTTCTAAGGGATTTTTCTGTTAAATATTTTGACCAAAATCGGACATATGTAGCTAGCTACAGAAACAAGGGTAGTCACTGCCCCCCTTCCCAGCCCTTAACCATACATATGTTTAAGGGTTTGAAAGAATAAGCAGGGTTTAAAAGAATATCACTGTTGGGTAGATCCTGAGGTCTCACCAACAAAGCAATTCTTGATGAGTACTGTAGACTTCTATAACCTCACTGAAGTAGCTCTAGCATCTAGCAGTAGCTCTAGCAGCCGGTTGCCTGCAATCACTGACTCAGGAGGATTACTCTTGCTTTCACTATCTTAGAAGAGCTGTAGTGTCCTGGTATCCAAAGTGGAAAACTTATGCTTACTTAAATAGTGCACACTTGGAAATTTAGCTACTCTCAAAAATACAGGGTTAAATAAAAGACATAAAATCCAAACTTTTCCAATTTTTGTACTTGCTTTCTGATTTGAGCCCTTAATCTGCCAAAACCAGGATGTGAAGATGGGTTTCTAGGGGATCAACTACAAAAATTCAGGTTCTGTGTTAGAGATGAAATATACCAACCAAGGAATCCCAGGGAAGAAGACTGACTCATTATTTTTGAGGCAAACTGGAAAAGTTACTTAAGAATAATCCTCCTCATTTTTGTTTGTTTGTGGGTTTGTTTGAAAGCATAAAGTGAAAACTGAATTGAGATTTACAGAATTTTGGTATTTTCTCCTGATCCTTCAGTCTTATATTTACACAAACACAGAAGCAACACATTTTGCATATTCCCAGACCTTTGTGGAAATGAGTGAAGTAAAAACATTATGTTGCTCAGCAGAGGAAAACTGTTCATGCCATTTTGCAACTAGGCTTTTTTACAAATGCAAAACCCTGGGCACAAGGGGACATCTGCTGCCAGCAAGAGGCAGTGCACTGAAGGCATTTGAACATTGAGTTCATGTTACAATGTTGAAGGAAAGTAAAAGTTACAGATGTCATCAACCATTGCAGGTAAATTATTTTTAAAGTATATGGAACTTGTGTGGGATTGGTTAGCAGACTTGATCCAGTACCTAGAAATACACCAATGGATAAAAGGTAAGAGTAATACTAACATACCTCTTAAAAATCTGTTCTATATGTAAAGTGTGTCAGAGCAATTGTTAGGGGAATTTTAGATTGGGGCACAGTGATGTTTCACTGGAAAAAAATGTACTATTTATCCTTGATATAGCGTCTATTTTTAGTTGTGTAATTTTAATGAAACACTGTTATTTTGTTTTCCATTTGGAAAATCTGTACCACACATCAGGCAGCTGCTAAAGCTTCTTTCAAACATACATTTCTCTATATTTATGGTGTTTTATTCTTTAGGAGGCAAATAAAATGCATTTTTGATCAGTAAGAGTATTTCTATTAATTTGGGGCATTTAGCCTAAAAGTCAAGAAACAGACAATGTACTGTAAAGACAAAACTGAAATATTAAATACAATTACGTTGCTCATATCTGTCATAAGGGTATTTTCAAATATCTTTTGACTTCCAAGCGCAGCACATTGTCAGTGTGTTCACTATAAACAATTATAAACACTATCTCATGTGCTTTGTTGATGAAAATATTGTAGCAGTCAGGAGCTGCTCAAGCTCAACTAGTTAGAGCAATTTCAGAGAAAACAAATCAAAATAATCATGGGGATCAGAAAACAAAATGAAAAGCATACCAGAGATCTGAACTATATGGACTGGCTCTGTTTAAAGAAATCCAACAAATCAAAAACCAACAAAAAAACCAACCAACCTTACAAAAAACCCACAAAACATAAAGGAGTGTAGGAAAAGGCTCAGAATAGCATGCATCCCCTATTTTCTGGACTGCATCTATGATTTAGTGTATTAATGACAGAAAAAATATGCATACACCACAAATTTAGGCTACCATACACACTGTACATAGATCTTAGCCTTAATAGTGCTCAGAAATTTAACATTGCCCTGCTTGGTGCCTTGCACCAAGTCCATAGGTAGTTCTGTCTCTGGTTTCCACCTGAAACTCTGGCTATTGGAGCATTATCTCTGACCACAACACTGCTGTGAATGGGGTAAGAAAGACCATCTCCCACCCACAAGGTAATACTGTGGTTGCACCTGGAAGACCCTTGAGGTGATCTCTGCCACCCACCAAGGGAACATTGCTGACTCAGTTTGTCAGGATGAGCATGAACAAATTTCCATTTTTTGGACCAAATCTTGGATAAGATAATTTTTCACCTGGGCCACAAAAACCCCACAATAACAATAAAAGCAAACCACCTTGAAAACAGAACTCTTTACATACATTTCCTCCCTGGGGGAAGGACGAAAGTACAAACAACATATGGTTGATGTTAGCCCTGCTGTTTAAGCCCTAGCAGAAGCTCAGCATGGGAATTGGTGCTGAGTGAGAACGCACAAGCAGTAGAAAAGTGATCTTTAGGTAAATTCTGAGGGGGATTGCAAGTGCTGAAATGGAAAGACACACTGATGTTGCAGAAAACATTTTTGCTAGGATTATAGGGAAATAGACTGTTGAAGGGGGAGCTTAACATTGGCAAATAATCCATTACCTGGTTTTTATTATTCAAGTTACAGCAGTTGGCCCTCAAAAATTTATTAACTGTTTAATGCACTTAAGTTTAATATAAATGAAAGGTTTTTCTTGGTTCTTCATTGCTGGGGTTTTTGAAGGCGGAGTTTGTGAGTTTTGCAGGAACAGAAGTTTGATGTTTTTGCTTTTAGCATTATTGATCTATGTTCAAGTCAAGGGATTAGTAAATATTTTAGCTGGTGAGGAAAAGATTTCAGTTGTCAAATTTCATTTTTAATATTGAGTGGACACCAGAAGTAAAACCAAAATATAATTCTGGGCCTTATTTTGTGCTGTTAGACAGTAAAAACAGTTTTCTATTCTTATGAAACATGTTTTATAATTTCTTATAAGTCAGTAAACATGCAAGTCCTAAAGCAATGAATATCCCTCAAAGCATTAGCTCTTGTTATTACTCAAACTTCCAATTATATTATGCAGTTCAGCAATTTTTCTATGAGAGTTTAAAAACAAAAAGCAACTAATTTGTGGAAAAATATCAAGCCAGAAAGGTTTAAATGTTGACACTATTTCACTGGAAAAAATGTAATTCCTGTATATGATACTCTATCCTAGATTCTTCCTGTGGCTAGTCACTTATTCCGACTGTCCTCCTGTGAAGAATATTGTCTTAACCATAAGGCCTTCCATCACTTCTCCACTGTTCGATGTTCAATGTTTCTACTTTTTGTGATCACCACTCACCCTCTCAGGTTTAATACAAATGTCTTACTACAGCTTGATCCCCACACGAAAATCTTAGTTTGCATATATGTTTGTCTTCCAGCTTCTTTCTCTTTGATGTCTTGCAAAATATTAGCTCAGAATTATAGCAATTTCTGCATTCAATTATGCTGTGAGCAACAGTGCTGTGACTCTATTTTTTCAAGTCCTTTAGAAGTGCTGCAAGTATGTCTGACCCAATGCTTCCTTCAAACATCAAGTTATATTAGTACTAATCTTACAGTTATGGGATACTACATATGCAAGCAGTGACTTAAAAATGTATTAACTTTGGACTGGTTAGCTAGGGGCAGCCTTTTATACTTAATGCAAATGTTTTATTTTTGCGCAAGTGCTTTTAAAGAATACTGTCAAAAAGAAAAATTACAAAGTGGTAATATCCCATTGTCAGAGAGTGTGGGTAGAAGTGGAAATCCTTGGTTAATTACAAAAGGTGATGCGTATAATTCAAATCTAAGCTACACTGTCACCTTATGAGGGCAGAGCATGAGGTTTCCTTGCACACTTACTATGTGTATGCACACAGATCAGCCAGGGAACTGCAGATACATACGTTTCCTTACCACTTAACTGTCCTGGGTAGTCCGATCAGAAAATTAAGGTAACTTTTCTGAACTGTTTTGTAGCAGTAATTCCACAGGAAATAATCTCCAGATTTTTTCTTTACATTTCAAGTCTCAAACTGTATTAAAAGTTTATGTCTTTGAATTTAACATCCATCCTGATGTAAATATTTCTGTATTTAAGTTTAATTTGCTTCCCTTGACATTACAGTATAACTTTGAGCCATGATAAATTTAACTGCTGCTGGGTTTTTTTTCATGCTGGAATATAATATTGTGGGAAATAGCAACAGACACTTGGACAGTGACCATCTAAGATATATCTGGGAGATAAGAGCAAGATGTCTGGTTCTTACACAGTTGAAAAGCTTGCTTCCCCAGGAGCTAGCTTGCCATAACTACTTTTTTTCTTTACACGAAACAAAATACCTGTGTCTACTTCACACAGGTCTTTGATTAGGTTTGTACAGCAGCCTGATCATAGCAGAAATCTGCAAGTACTGCAAAATGCAAGTTTTATGCAAACATGAAGCAACTTTATTGCCCCCTCTAAGTCTCCAGGGAGAGCATCTTCTACACTGTGTCACCATAGCATGTTTTTGCTAGTTAGGCAGCTGCTGCTCTGTTATAATTTTGGTTATAGAGACCATTCTGTCTGTCTCCCTCACCCTGGTAATTATGTTCAGCAATTGACACTTTGGTGCCTTAGATTGCTACCTGTTTGGAACAGGGATCAGCTGGCTTTATTTGGGGCTCTTCTCTAATTATGTTATAAGGAGTGCGCAGCAAAGGACTATGTGCAGTACTGCAGTGCAGAAATATATCAAGGGGAAAGTGCGAAAGGATCAGCTATTTATAGCTGTTCTTGGTAGACAGTTGCACAGGTTAGGCATCTGTGTGTCTTTACACATGTAAATGTGAAATTAGTTTCTCTTTTGCAAAACAAGTGTCAGGACTTCAGATGATATAAACGTTTTACTGCAGTGCTTAAAAAGAGAATTCCAAAAGCTGTTGGTCTTTCTTTCCAAATGTAAGGCTGGCAATTAAGAAAGTCAGCATGCTCTATGAAATCTCTGATTGTTATGAAACACAACCTCATTTTTTGTATTCACCCACTTTTTTCCCTCTCTTTTTTATTTTCCTTTTACTGAACATCTGAGAAACCCACCAAATATCATACAACTTCATTGATATAAGGAGAACTCCAAATATTTCTTAGAACAGTTAAATCCTCTTAACTGCTTATAAAACTCAATTTTATCCTACCAATATGCTCAATTTTATTCTGCCAATATGCTCTCGAATATCAGATGCCTTGGAGGCTATGTCTATGGCAGAATTGGTTATCATCCACTTTTCTCTGCCAGTCAAAAATGCACACTTAGCTGCTGCTGAATTTCTGCATTTATATTAAAATAGCCAGTGTTGGGTAGCGCTTACTTTCTGGACTGGAAACTAGTGGTTCATTCCTCACCCATGTATCTATTTCAGCCAGGTACTAACCTGTGGAAATTGTGGTAAATTTAGTTATTCTGCTGCAGTTTAATCTACCAGTGTTCATAAGTAAGCCCACATCCATGTGTGAATTACTAAAATGAAGAATGAAGTAGCTGACAAGCTGGAAAGGGTTATGTTACCCAGTCTAATCTAAACACAGTCATGATGTCGGGAGCTAATAACAAGGTGTAAGAGTCTTCATAGTGAAATGAACAGACTCTAAATTCAGTTGTATTTACAGTCTTTCTTCAAAAAGTCTCCCTTGGAAAATTCTGCAAGGAAAGATGTACTTAGGAAATTATTGAAATGATCTAATTACATTGTTATCTCCTATTTCTATGGTTACTTCATAGTTGGAAGAGGAAGAAATGTTACTGACAGGTAAGAAACTGCATGTGCATTGACAATTGACATTCCTATCTTACAAGCTTTCAAGCTCGCTGATTCAAATCTGCTAAAGTCATTCACCATTCATGCCAGTAGTACATTAGCTTTTTCATTTTTTTTTAAATTTGTTGTATTTCTTCTTATGATTCATGCCAGTAGTACATTAGCTTTTTCTTTTTTTTTTTAATTTGTTGTATTTCTTCTTATGATTTTCCACTATACCTCAATTGTATTTTAAGCTATATTAAAAGAGATTGATCTAGCACTGATAGAAAAATTAACTGGAATGATCAGAATCTGAACAGAATTACGAACTCTCAAGTTCAGTCACTCAAATATCTATTTCATTAACTTTTTTTTCTTATTACCCACTCTGCAAAACAACAATGAATTTACTTAATTACCTCAGGATTAACTAAGAATTTTTCTATAAAATTGTTGTGGTAATTTTGGCCACTAGAGAGCGGATTTGCACTGTAAAGAGTAATGCATGCTCATCTGAGATGTCAAGGCTGGGAACAGCATCCCGTGAATAGAACTTGGTAATATGCATATATTAATATCTTCTTCTGAAGGCTACTTTAGATTCTTCCCTGATTATTATAAATTGTTTCTTTCAGAAACTCTAGTGGTTAAAAGTTACATGTGTTCGAACACTTCAATAAAATTCTACACTTCTCTTCACATTAACCTGAAATTCAGGAAGGAATAAAACATTAATTACACTGTTTCAAGTATACTACCCTGGTAGATGTTGTATGAACTGATGGAAGATAATTAGCTCAAATTAGTTAATGTCTAATTCTTAAATGTTTCACTCTCTTAAATCACCTTTCCTTTATTTGGACTTTCCATTAAGGTTTATTTAGGAGCAACTTGGACACACCTTTTGGCTATTGAGGTATTGCAAAGTACCTATGGTGGGGCAGGGCAGGGCTTTCACATTCTGTTTTCTGACCATCTGAAAGGAGCAAGGACTTGTCAAAAGGAGAAAAAGAAAGCTCAGAAACCCTGTTGTGTGTCCAGAACTGTAATATTCAGAGGATAATTCTTAGTTTGTTAAAATCAGTAGTCGTGCTAATTCTTTGATAAAATAGGTGTAAACCTAAGATTTACAGTCAGGCAAATACGCTTACACATGTTGCATCCTTCAACTGAGGACACTTAATAGATATCAAAAGTGATATTTGGTATATAATTTGTATATATTAAGAGATACTATTTTGATCTATATTTTTAGAAAAATGTTTCTTTTTAAACACTTCCAGATGTTTTTATTTCTTCACTAGCGCACCATGGAGAAAAAGTGCTGCTGAACAAGGTCATAAACTGACGCGGTTGGTGTGACAACCAAGATTCATGGGCCAACAGTGGTTTTATCCTTTACATTATTCTGGTAGTACATACTGGTATATTAGGTAGTATATATTCTACAAATGCAGTTTGCTAGCTGAGTTAGAAGCCAAAGATACAATATCCTGTGATCACTGCAGGATGCTTGAAGAACTTCAACAGTTAATTCTTTTTCTACCCAATTTTCTTTGTTGTGTTCTGTCCACTCGAATGCATGTACTGGTCATAAAAGGCAGTATTATAGCTCTGAAGATTTGAAAAAATATATCAGAAGCAGAGAGTGTTTTAAGCGTCCTATGATCTCATTTAAGATTGCCTTATAGGTTCTAAGTACAGAAAATCTAGCCTATATAACAGTTGTGTATCTCTTTGCGAGGTGTGGCTTGAGTGTTAAGAACCACAAGAATTTCAAATTGAATTTTAATCACCTCTGAGTTATGTGACAGATCCCTTCTGTGAGGGGATTGGGAGAAACATTTATTTAACTTAATCTTGTTATACTCAAAAAATGAATGAATATATTCTTGGACATTTTTACCATATGCTTGTTCTCTGTTTTGGCTGGACTGTGGAAAAACAAATTAAACTGACATGTGTAAAACATGACTAGGAAGAGAAATTCAAATGCGTGTCCTCAGAAAACTTCAACCATAAAATCTTATGTTACTCAGATATTCTAAAATGCTTCTGCACTGAATCCATTCTCCCAGCTATACTCTCACTATTTTTGCCTTTGTGATATCTACTTGCTACTGGAGAGCAAGATGATGGGAAACAGAAAACACATCTCTCTACTACCTAGGCAGGTACAGCTTCTTGGCTGCTGTACTGTACATAGAAATTATAGAATTGTTTTTTAAATACTAGGGTTTAATGATAACCTAATATCATTTAAGCGGGGTTGAAGGTTCCTATGAGTAAAAGAGAATGGTGAAATCCAGTTCTCTTCAGTTTTTCTGAAAGGAGATATGAGAACGATCAGCTATGGCTCAGTCTTGTCATTTGATGTGCAATGATATGATGTCTCATTTGCTTTCTTCCTAAATAATCAAACAGTATGTTCCCTTTGTCATTCCATGTGGTTTATTTCCCTAGATCTCACTAGAGTTTCAAATATACTAGGAAATGTCCCTGCCCTTGTCTAGCTATTTCTCCATCCATAATGGGGATCTGAGAATTCCATAACCAGCCCCACAACCATAACCCTTGCTGATGTCACCTTGACGAGGTCCCCACTGAGATAAGAACTGGACTCCTCAACAGCTGCTGGCAGAATCCAGCTCAGCAACCCAGGTCATGGCTGCTTCTATTCCTTTAAGGCAGCTACATCATTATAAACATTAAGTAAGGAGAGAAGCTTCAGCAGAATTTGTGCCTGCAACTGTATCCAACTTAGCTATGCTAGGACTCTCAATTGGATGTACATGGTATGGTTTAAGTATTTTCCCCTTTGTTAATTGCCATGCATTCAGCCCAACTACAAGGAAGGCAGAAGTTGGTCCTAAGCATAGCCAACTCGTCAGAAACCAGCTGATCAGAAAACAACTGTTGTCCTGAAATACTTATCACAGTATGAAAGTGTGTTAGGTGTAAGTCAAAGCAATATTTCTTTGGGCATTAATGAAGTCAGATTTATAGTGCTGAGTAGGCAGTGTATTACTGGTCTTAATTATAATTACAGTATGTGCAACTACCATTTCTTCCCCACTTTATCATTAATGACAAGAAAGTGGGACCAAGAGGAAGTGTTCTCTGATCAGCGGTTTTATAATTACAATTTTATTTATTGCCATCAACACAGTGGGAAATTCTGATTTTTCATATCACAGATAGGGAAAAAAAGAAGCAAAACACAACTTCTTACTTAGTCTGTCCAACTGAATTTCCCAATATTTGCAGTTTTACAGAAGCTAATATGCTAAGCCTTATGCTTTAGTTCTGCTGACAGAGTACAGCAATTTTTTAAGACTGATAGAAGTCAGAATATATCTTCTACCATTTGATTGACAAAAAAATCAGGCTAGATTAATTGACTATTTAGACATTCAAATTTACAGCCTAGACAAGTAGGTTGTTGCATAGGATGATGTCAAACACTGAGATGCAGTGGATCATGGAGAGTGGACCAGCCTATGCAGTAAGTTTTGAAGCTGGCTGGAGTTCCTGCATCTCCTCCTTCTAATCCATATGCAACTTTTTCAATCCTCCTTAGTATAGTATTCCTCCCATTTAGCATGGAAATTCCAAGCTCATACTCCCACAGATTTTTGAAAAATAGATCTGTAACTATTCAGAAGCTTCTGTTTATTGCAGGGAAGTGTGATTTCTTCCTGTAGTGTTGACTCCTGCTGTGCCAGAATGATCTTTGAGATTCAGGGGGAAAATAGCAGGGGCTATTTTAAATGTTGTAATGTTAATCAAAAGCTACCATCCAGTAGCTAGTTCCAATTGAGAACAGTATCAAAGTATTTCAGATTCTTTCTAATAAACCCCTGTTTTTCCTGTGTGCCAGCAATATCTAGGACTATGTCATAGTATTGATTTTGTGCTTCTCTCTAGGACATATGGTTTCACAATGTGAAAGAGTATGTGAAACAGCCTCTGAATAACAGCACTTAAAATTATAACTCTTTTTTCATGGAGTAGTTCTTGTCAAGAGTACCTTCAAACAGTGGCTAATATTAAATAATCGAACCAAGACATTTTGATGTATTTCTAGTGTTAAGGTCCCAAACTGCAAAGATAGACTGGCAGTGAAATGTAATGATGTATAAATATTGGAGTGTATTAAATAAATATGTTGTAGATATTCAAATTAAAGTGGAATAGATAAACTTTAGTTAATAAGATTTATGCAGATTATTTAGGCTGGTTGAAGATTGTCATGTATGTTCGTTTCTTAAACTAGGGAAGACTCCAGCAGAAACTTAAGTAAGGATCCCAGCCATTTTTGCTCTTCTCTAAAGGCCTCAGACTTCAAGCATAGTAAATATGTATATTTAGTGCAGTACCTTCTTACAGCACTGATGACTTTTTTTAACCTTATGTTGAGGTTAGATAAAAGAAGGTTTGTTGTGTATGTGATGCTGCTTTTCATTGCTGTGCAGCATTAGCCTGGAGCTCAGGAGAATGAAGTTGCATTCTCAGCACAAATGAATATTTCTAAGTGTCTCAATCGTACTTCACTTTCAGAGAAGTGCAATAAATTTTATTTCTCTGGTATGATATATCATAGGATTTTGAGGTACTCACATGCTAAAGAAGCAAAAAAATGTTTAATATTGAATGCAAAATTTTAATATTTGCACAGAAGAGCGAGCAGAGGATCATTATACTCTCCTCACCTTGCAGATGTTCAAGGATGTGAAATAAGCCTCCTATATTAATGTGAGAAGAAAAATACCCACACATGATATATTTCCTACAAGCTTTCTTAGTATTCATAGCATACAAAAAGAAAATTATAGTTTTGTTTATCTGACATGCCAATATATTTTCACAATGTTTTCAAATGTTAACAGCAGTATTTCTGAAATATTTCTGTCCTGGGAAAATTTCAAGTAAATAAGCAGTGTTTTCTGCCACTACAAGCAGTCATCTTTTTTTGCATTGCTAGCACACTTCTTTGAATTCACTGTTTATTCGCTTTTATTCACTTATTTATGTAAGTTTAAATTATATACATTTTCCTCTGAAAAGAGAATTGATGCCATTGTTTTGCCCTGTGTCTTAGACTTAAACAGTTGCATAGTTTTGAAGTTATTTGGTTCTTTATGTAGAGCTAACAAACTCCTCAGATGTCATGGTCTTTTTCCTTTGAAGATAGTAGAATCGTTATTTTTAAACCAGTAACATAATTAAAAAGCACTGTGAACTTCTTTTCAAATTATTCCAGTTTAATTTGTCCATATAACTTTTCTGTTCTTTTTATCACTTGTTAAAGACACATGATTTACAATGCGTATTATTGTGCAATGCTGCTTTTGAAGAAATGCATTAGATTTCTGAAAGTGATTGCATAAAACAAAAGAGTCTCTGCCTCTTGAGGTTCATTCATAACCAGAACAGAAGCTGAAAAAAATTTTCTTCTTTTAGACACCTCTCAAAATGTCTGTGTCACAGAGTCAGTTCTGCTTTGTCTTGCCCAGTTGACTTCTTCCAGAAGAGGAGGAAGGGCAAATGTCTACATGGGTAGTTTTGGGAAAGTCACTAAAAATTTGTGTTTAGGCCTCTAAATAAAAAAAAAACAAACCAAAACAAAACAAAAAAAAAAAATTAAAAAGTCCTCATGGACAGTAATGTCCTTTACTAATGAAATGGTTTACATTTGTGCATTGTGAATGATTCATTACAATAATTTCTTTATGCAAACCCAGGGAAGAGAAGATAAATGCTTATTCTCTTACCATTGAGCTCACTTTAAACGGAGATCTCAAGTGTTTTAGCTTTTTGGAGAACCCATGGGTCTGTTTAACTTTTCATTGCTTTTAAAATAAGACATATAATCAGCATGAAAATCCACTGCCTTCTTTATTCTGAATGTTGTGTAAGTGAAAAGCTGACCTCACCTGGATGTCTTCACAATTAAATACTTTGAAAGTAGAATGTGCATTCAAGGAACACTGTAGTGCCAATGGCTCAGCTGGTGTGTTGAAATGAACTGGGAAGCCTGGCTGGTTGAGGCTGTTGAATGAAGCATTTGGGGATTATGGCAAAGTACAGGGTCAGTTCATCTGAAAGCCTTCATGATAGGGAGGTCCACCTTCACACCCCCCCACTGTTCCCAAGTCCTGAACTTTAGAACTGTAACAAAAAAAAAATCTTAGTCCTATTTACCTCCTCTGATAAGCACAGAGAACAAAGGAGTGAAGTGCAGCATAGCAATACAGCCCACACCAAACCAGGATATACATTACAGGCATCAGTGGGGAAGAGGATTCTGCCAGCACAAAGGCAATGAACCTGTATGGGTTGTTGTTGCTGCTTGCTCTGATTGTAATGGGTGCTGATGTATTTTGTGATCAAGAAGCAAGAGATATGGGACCAAATCAATTTCTGTAGATACTTGAAGATCAAAATAATCATGACAAACTGAATTCAGAGCATTCTTCTTCCACCTTGTCCGGTGCTGCCCCTAAGCAAGGGGGAAAGTTCTACTGCCATAAGAAAACACTAGAATGACCATGGGTGATTGTCTAATCCTGATTGTGAAAAGCTGTGGATTAGGGTTCCAGTTTCCAACCTCTGGGAATTTTTTTACTTGGTTTGATTGGGTTTTTCTTGCTTTGTTGGTCTGGTTTTTTGGGGGCAGGGCGGGAGTGTAATTTTGTATTTGTTTATTTGTTTGCTTTTAATTTTGTTTTTAGAAGTATTTTGTCTGAAATCAAATTTTAATGTAAAATTGTTCTATGAAGGACAAACTAAGCTTGAAGACATGCTAGAGTCTTCAAGTGTTCAAGAGGAGCTAAGAATTGAGAAGAGTTTTAGTTGAAATCCTACTTTTTAGTAGTTTTTCAGCTATTACAGAAAAAAAATATGGGATCATCCTTGCATCCTCTGGCCTACTCCTTTGAGAAATTATCAAAAGTATGATTTTATTACATTGCAGACCTGGAGGACCTTCTTCTTTCTTGAGTTCCAAATACACATGGGGTTTTTTGGCAGCCTTCCATCCTATGCAGGTTTTGAAAGTATATTTGGCTGAAATTTAATTTTGTCTTGCAGCAGTAGTTAATTAACCTTTGTCCCTCTGAGATGAAGATTAAAAACTGTCAGTAGTCTGTTATCTATCTCAGTTTTCACAGGTAATTGCTAAATTGAGCTGACAATGCACTCCATCAGAACGTTGTCAATTTTGGTAGCAATCTGTGAGAAACTCTTTGGTACTAGTAAGCCTGTAGAGGCAATATCTGATAAAACAAACATAACCATCTCACATTGTGTGTTCAGCTTCTACTGATGACTCAAGCTCTTTTCCTACACAGAATGAAGTCAAGATTATTGGCTAAACTACACATGTCCTTTCCCACCAGGCACAGTACTGTAAGTACTGTTTAATGCATAATCCACAGCATAAGGTACTGCAAGCAACAAGGCTGCCTCTCTATACCTTATTTATTCTAGCCAAACCACATAAAAGGATGGATTAAAATGCTGACTCAAGATATCCCTAAATTATGTCACCATTATGTTACAGACTTGTCTCAGCAAAGATGACTCAGCCCTTTGGTGGTGAAGTAATTTCCTAAATTGTAACATAGCTATAGAATGTTGAATACATTGCCCAGAAATTACAGTGGAAGGCAGAAGGCAAGAGAAGTGATGCAACTGTTTTTCTTCACTAGATTTCTCCCTGGTTTTTTATTTGGTTGGTTTTGACAGTCTCCTAAGATGTTTCTGTTCAGCTAAACACCAGGTACTTAGCTACCAGTGCACAAACTTCACTCCACTGACTTCAGGTTCCATCTTCTCAAAAACTCTGAGGTCAACAGTCAGCCACTGATCTTGGTGACAAGTGGAAACCCAGATGGATTTTGTCAGCCACAATGGAGCCATTCCAGGTAAACCATGTTTTAATAGATTGGAATCTGGCCTGCTTACTAATTCCTTTTCCTATAGTATTTGTGGAAAGTGGAAAGACAAAATGAGAGAATTCTTGTCCAAGGAGAAGAGTTTACTCAGTTGCCTAGTACAAATATATAAAGGAGGTAAGTAACAGGACCCATTTTTTGCCTCAGTTGCAGCACCTCAATGTCCTGAGGCAGGAAAACAACAGAATTAATCAAAGAATATGCTAATTACTTTCTTTCAAAAAGAAATTTTATTAAGGACTTTATTTGGTCAGATTAAAAATGATTGATCCTTAAATTTATGTATTTCTTCCTTTCCTGGCAAAAAAGGTATCAACACACACATGTTCACATAGGCTTTCAAGGTATCTGTCTGTCATAGTTCAGAGCTGATACTCCCAATATTTTATGTACATCTTGAAGCTGCATTTTACACTAAATTTGCTGTCCTTGGTCAAGGCATTCCCAACCACCATACTGTTTCCCTCTAAGGCCACTTTGCAACATGTAAGCCTGGGAGTCCTGCAACTTGTCACCCTCAGCTCTTCAGTCTTCACTATTTTGCAGCAGATTTAAGTCCATTGATTTTACTTATTTTGACTTTATTTTTTACAGCACTTTACTTTTTTTACAAGTGTCTTTTGGCTTTTCAAGAATAAATCTGGGCAATTTCTACTGTCTTCTCAAGCTCTGTAGCTCACAATGTGTTACATAGAGCAATTTTAATTGCTGCCTTCATGTCCTGCTTCATTATTCCTAGTATGTGGTGTTTTTCCCCACTAGTCACATAAACTAGGAACAGGTGTCTGTTAAAATCTGAAAATGTTCTTTCTTAATGAAAATGAAGATAATAGCACCTGTTGGGTTACAATTGTGTGCTCCTTATCTTCAGATACTTCTTAATACATAAATTACATGTGAACTTGAAGGAATGCTAAGTCTGCAGATGGAAGGCAGAGAGCCCTTGACAAATCAGAGGGCTTGACAATGATCAGCTGTTGGAAGTTCAACAGGGGCCAGTTCTGGATTCTGCACCTGGGAGGGGGCAACCCTGGATGAATTGGCAGAAAGAGGAATGACATGATGGAGAGCAGCACTGCAGAAATGGATGTGGGGGCCCTGGTCGAGGGCAAGTTGAACAAGAGTCAGCAGTGCCCTGGCAGCCTGGGGGGCAGCCCTGTCCTGTCCTGGGGTGCATCAGCCACAGCATTGCCAGCTAGGGTGATGGAGGGGATCGTCCTGTTCTGCTCTTCACTGGGGGCTACCTCAAGTGCTGGGGCTTTCTATTCTGGCAGTTTTGGGTACCAAAACATAAAGAAGTAATTAGGAGCAAAGGTGGGCTACAAGGATGGTGAAGGGCTTCAAGGATAAGCCATATGAGGAATGGCTGGAGTTACCTGGTTTGTTCAGCCTGAAGAAGAGAAGATTGAGGGGAGACCTCATTGTGGTCTTCTACATTCTCATGGGGGTAGGTGGAGGGGCGTTCACCAATCTCTTTTCTGTGAGGAACAGCGTCAGGGCTTGAGGAAATGTCTTGAAGCTGTGCCAGGAGATGTTTAAGCTGGATATGAGGGAAAGGTTGGACTTGTGAGTCTTTCAACTCAGAATATTCTTTGATACTACATATTTTTACTGAGTCCTTTACTGTCTCCATCTTTCCCTTACTTGACACTAAGCTCTGAAGCCTGGCATTGTCCAGTTTGGAAAGCACTCTAATACTTGGATTCTTTAGTCATTTAACAGGTGCACAGAAGGAAGACCAAAAAGAAGCTTAAGGAATAGAAAATGGGAAGAGCAAATAGGAAGCCCTTGAACTAAAACCATTTTAAAGTAACTAAATAATGAAACTAGTAGGTAAGAAAGGCCTTTTTCCTGAATCTATTTGTGGTAAGAAAATCCCAGTCTGAAATGGTGGCCTCCTCTGTCCCTGCCCCATGCCATTCCCATTGATGTTCAGATAACAGCTTTGTTGATTGTAAGTATCGGTCTAAAAACTTCAAAGAGTGCTTGTGCAGCACTACAGATTTTCTATGTACTGCTATATATTATGTGGAGTACCAATCTTATGTTAAGCCTGATGTATGCCCTACAGGCAGGAAGAATTGTATATTTCAGGTGCGTTTGCAAAAAAAAAAAAAACAAACCGCAGCCAGAAAACCCAAACCCCAGCCTGCCCACTTCTCTCTCAAGATACTAACTTTCCATCAAATACCAGGCAACTCTTGGGTGCAGACATCTTTATGAAAAGCTGGACATTTACAATGGTATGTTGTAACTTTTTAATCAATATTATAAACTTCCTTTCTAATGCCAGTGAATTAGACTGCCATTTGGGATTTTTTCAAATAATGAAGGAGAAAAAGAAAATATTACAACAAAATGCTGAATTTTTATAGCCCTGGCCAAATGTTTTTTCTTCAGATTCAGTTCTCAGGATCACACATGGTGGTGTTGTGCTACAGGAGAAGATCTCTTAGCATTGCTGGGGAAAAAATAGCTCTCTCTCCCCGTTCCTCAGTCTGATCAGGGGCAAAAGGATTTTTTACACAAGGAGTGATTTGTTACTACAAGCTCTCGTAAGCCATGCTTATACAAACTAGGCAGTCTCACATGAATGATGGCAGAGTAGAGGTAGTTCTTTGTACATACATTTTAAATGGGGAAAATTAGGTTTTCTATACGTAAAAATCCTGTTCACCTTAGACCTAATGACATTTAAGCAACATAGGTGGGAATCAGACCAGCAATTTTGTTCCTTATGCTGTACATGGTATACAATGACAAAAATGTGGCATGTTTCCATTCTTGGCAAAGCACATCGACTTAGTGTGATGGAGCACAGAGCTTCAGACTCTCTTGAATGCATTTAGGCCTTACAACCAGAAATTAATTGCCTACTGCAGTGGTATGGATTCTTTTTAATAAACACTTCAACACAATTTGAAAGAAATTTTGTTGAACTATAATGAGTCTTTGTCTGTAGAGAATGAGTTTTTGGGAAACAGGGAATATATTTCTCAGTCCGTTTGAGCACAGAACTGTGAACCCGTGTAAAAGATCCAGGGCAGACCATGTAGTGACAGTTCTGAGGATTTTGTGGGTATGTCTGGCTGAGTTTGTGGTGGGTAGGTGCTGATGTTGTGTAACCAGTGATATTGGGTAACCCTGCAACCAATATGAATTGAATAGGTTGAGCAAACTCAGTTGTCCCGAGCAAGACACCTGAGCTGTAAAACCTCCTGAATGACCCAAGAAGAATGATGAAAGAGTGAGTAAGTCAGGAAAATTAATATAACCCAGGAAGCTGCCCAGGAAGCTGCTCTATCACTTCCCCTCCTCAGCAGGATGGTGGGACAGAAAAACAGATGAAAAAAGCCTTGTGGATCAAGACAAAGGCAGTTTAATAAAGATGGAGCAAAGGCTATGCATGGTAGCAAAGGAGAACAAAATATATATTCTCTCCTTCTCATCAGCAGGCTATGTCCAGTCAAGTAGGGCTTCAGAACACATAGCACTTGGGTCCAGATGACAAACATCTAAAGAACTAATGCTTCCCACCCATTTCTCTTATCTTTTATTGCTGAACAGATGTATTAGTTTATGGATTATTCCTGGGTCAGTTTGTCTCAGCTGTCCTTGTTGAAGGACATCCTTGAGCAAAGGGCAGCCTTGAGTGAAGGGCACCCTTGATTGCTGTGGGAGCCCTGCAATCAAAACACTGGTATGTCACCAACACCCTTCTAGCTCCAAATACAAAGTACAGCATTATCAGGACTGCTGTAGAGAAAATTAAATCTACCCCCTACAGACCCAATACACAAGCTGGACATGATACCACAGTGAGTCAGTGGTGGAAGTTTTGTTTGAACTAGTTTTGGCTCAGTTTCCACTCTCCTAGCCTTGTGAAAGAATAAATCTCCCTGGCAGTTCAGGCAAATTAGATTCCTAGAAAATAAAAAAAATTATCTAAGACTATAAAATGAATACACCCTTAAAGGAGAGAGAAATTAGCTGTAAATAGTGTTTTCTACATATGTTATTTGGAGTAGCATAGCTCTGTAACAGGCTGCAGTATAGGGAAGAATGAGTAGATCCATATCCTGGAGTCAAATGTACCACACTGTAACCAAGTGAGCTCTGTTATTTGTTTGAGAGTAGCTCCAAGAACATGGGAAAATTATTGTGGTAAGCAACTAAAGAAATGTTGTGTAATGTGGTGCTATCTGGACCAAATTGCTATCTAGCTGTACAAACTTAATACTGTCCATATGCACGAACACTGAAATAGTCCCCAAGAAATGCAAATGCAGTCTGCATTCAGTAAACAAGGACCACAGTATGCACTGGGGAGCTAGAGCTGTGGAGGAGCTTTCTAGCTGGTGTCTGAGTGAGGTCAAGCTAAAAAATACTGATTTCTTTGGAATTGTCAATGATCTACATGTTTTTCTGTAGAAAATGCTGGAGTACATATAAAAAAAAGTGTCTGAAACAGCCTGCAAATTATTGTGAAGCAAAATATTTTGTAACCTGAAGAATATATGAAGAGGTTCCAATTTAATATTTAATTTTAATACCAGCTTCTTATCTTGTGTCTAAAGCATACTCATTTCGATGTCTCATGACAGCACAAAGAATTTTAAGTGAGAATTTTTCTCACTGGGAGCTGTCAAACAAGCCTAAATAAACTCTGTTAGCTACTCCTTATCCCATGCAGTTATATCCTCAAATATAAGACCCTCTGCAATCATGCTGAGCCAAAAAAGTTTGAAAGTCTCACTCATCTGAATTCATAAACTACCCTGTGTGCCAACACAGAAAACAAATGCATGTTTCAAAGATGTACGCTATGTCTTTTTACCCTACTCTCTTTAACCCCAGTAAGCAGAACAGGGCCTAGCCTGTTAAGGTTTTTTTCAGATCAATCAGTCTTTTGATGCATAACGTTACCTTCTCATACCAGTAGTGAATTGCTTTAATGGGGAGGAAAGACAGAGCTGCTGATGCCAGTTCTGCTGGCATAGATATGAATAAGGGGCCTTCAGAGCAAGTGTTTACCCATGGGAGGTCAGGAAATAGGGAAGGCTGGAGGCTGCGGTCATGACGGCAAGGATTTAATGTTTTACTGGGTAGCAGCCAATGCTACACCTGCATGAATATATAAAGCTAAAATTCTCAAAGAAGTAGCAGCATTGAGATGTCTCTCCCAGCACCTCATCTGTTACATCTGCTCTCAATTCCTAAACAGCCAGGTGCATCCAGAAAGACTAAAGTGATTGATTCCATCTAAGCTGTTAGCAGAGACAGGACTGTGATACCTCATCAGTCCGATTATATGCAGTTCTCTGCACATACATAAGGAAAGCTCTACATTTATAAGCTTTCCAAGGGTGTTCCCTACAAAAGTATCACAAGTAGATCACAGTGGTTTATTTCTGTGGTTTATTAGTCACAAGCAATGATCTCATTATCCCAGCAGAGGGAAATCTGGAGACATTGTCAAAGCAGATGGAGTTTTACAGAAGTGAAAGCAGCTCAATGTCATAAATATACCAGAATTAGCTAGTGAATGCCTTCCTTTTCAATTATATTACTGCAGAAAATGATTAGCTGATGTTATTGCTTATTATGCATTAGGAAATGTTCGTTTTTATGCTGCACTCCCAATAGTAGTATCTGGAACCTTAAATTCATCAGTGGTATCCCTTGACTTCCTGTAAAAATTACATCTGATTTGTAAGTTATTCAAACTTCTAAGTTATTGATAGAAGTGTGATATAGTATTTGGAATTTTTTTTCCTTTTTCTTTATGTATTTTACATGTGCCAAAAGTAGATAACAGTTCTTCATAAAAAATAAAGAAGTTATGCTTTAATATATTAAAAACATCAGGTTTTATAGAAAGGGATATATATTGCTTAATGAAAAATCTTCTGGTGCTTAATAGAAAGTTACATTGTGGACAAAAAGACGTTTTTTTTCCTTTCTTTTCTCTCTCAAGTTTTCGTCTCCTGCAGAAACTAGAGAAAATATAATAGTATCTCCAAAAGGGAATTCTGCTGACCTACCTAGGGTGGACAGTAACAGGAACTTCTGATACCTGAAAAATGTGTAAGTGGCCATAGTCTCTAATGTAAAGGTAATCATGAGAAAAAAAGATTCCTGATTAGTCATGAGAGTGAGAAAGAATAAATACTTGAGTATTATTGAATGTATTGAAACTAGAATAGAACCACAACTGAGTGGCTTAGGATAAATTTGATCTCATTGTTCTAAAGGAAAAGTCTGGCAAAAACTACACAGTGCCAAGTTAGAATTATTCTGAAGTGATAGGAAATAAAATATTTGCAAAAACAACCAACTACAGACTCCTATTCAATTTACTGAGCCACTCTCCTTGGCCTTCTAGGCAAGCCCTTACCACAAAACTGCACTCCAGAATTTGAAATTTTGTTTTAATATTGCTAGTTCTGAAGAGGAAAAATAAACATATAAGAAATTGAACCAGAGGCATACTGCTACTTGAAGCTCAAGAATCACAAGGAACTCACCATCACAAGGAACTTCAACACCAGTGGTTGATTTCTCCCTTCCTCAAGCCTTCCCCACAGACTAGAGACCCCAGCACTACAGGAGCATGCAGTGCAAACATATATATCTTCTCCCTATTCTCCTAAGTTCATAATATAAACTAAGGTCATCAACAGTTTATACATGTCAGGCTGGAAGCAGTGGTAGGACTGTAAAGAGTATGCCATCCTCACTGTAGAAGTGATGGGTCCATGGATAGCTGACTCCAGAGCAAAGATACTTTTTTTATTTGTTTATTTAAGAGTTAATTTTAACCTTAGTCAGTTCCTTGGTTTTGTCAATTGTGGCTTTAGAAGCAGTCTCACCAACTTCATAACCACCAAAACTGAGGGAGGACAAGACAGGGGGAAGATGCCAGGGGACAGGGAGGCAGGAACTGCTGGCTTTAGTTTTGCCAGGAAGCAAAACTTTGCAAAACTTTGACAGAGAAAAACTTAGCTCTGTCACCATAGCCAGCAGCAGGGCAAGGGACAATGATGATTGTGGGAACAGGAGGTCTTCTGGGCCTGCAGCTGAGCCTACTGCACATACAGTTTAATAATGTCTGCCTAGACAGCCTGGGAATTCCATAATTTGTTTCAAGGATAAACTGTCCCAGCAGTGTATAGCAATTTGTGTCACTAGTCAGCTGTTCTGCAGAATACCTTGGTAATCTTCCTAGCCCCATTCACAAGTGCCTTCTAGGTGTTAAACTAGAATATTGAATTCAGAAACTGTGTGTTTGAGCACCATCTTTAGGATTTCAATGTTAAACTCCTCATCATCAGTACATAAATCTGCACTGACCTAAAGATATAGATGAAAAAAACCCAACCACACTGAAAAATCATATCACTGTATTCTAATTTAAAAAAAAAGAGAGAAGAAAGAGCAGGTTGATTTTTAGAAGTTGGTTGTAATGGTGGAATGACTTTTAATTTTCTTAAGCAAGTTGACTTTATTCCTGAGACCTTGAGCCCTGGTCAATGAAGAACTACAGGATCCTCTGCCAGATTCCTATAACCTGTGTATCTGTGAAGTTTGTCTGTTATGTCAAAGCTGAGGTGCTTTTACAGAAAGATGCCCTTTTTGCTGGACTTGTTATCTGGCCTGCATAGCAGGGCATAATACATTGTACTTATAATATAATTGAGGATAAACACACTCAATTCCTCACTTTGCATATATGTCAACTAGACACATTGGCTTTTTAAATTGCTGCTTCACACTGTATAGGTGATGAAGGTACCACGTTCTATGCAAATACTCATGAGAAAAAAATCACATTTCTGCATCACCTAAAACAGCTAACCATTAAATTGTCAAAAAATGGGTTGCAGGTGAGTCAGGGGAAGAGGAGGATTTTACACCTGCTAAGCAAACCATTGCCAGGCTAAGTCAGTATATTGTCAATTTATTTTGCTGGTGGCTAAGTATTTAGCATAGAATAGTGCTTACTCCACATTTGTTGGCAGGAAACAATCTTGTCATGTGGAAGTACCATAAAAATTAACCAGGATGTGCAGTTTAAGATACAATAGCTAGATAATAGGCCTTCCTAACTCACAGCGCTGCCTGGAGTTTTGATTTATCTCTATAAGGAATGAGTGTTATATGTGTTAGCACTAACACTATATGTGGTCCCACAAGAGAAGTCTTTATTCTCTGGGACAAAGCCTCTATCTGATCAGCATTTCAAACCTATCTGGAAGTGCTAGGTCAGCAGCACTTTAATTTTAATTGGAAATTTGTGACTGGTTTGACAATCCAGGAAAACTAGAGGAATATCTCATAGGTTTGTATTTTTAAGACGCAAGTATGTTGAGGTCAGTAAGTCAAAGGCCTTACAGAAGCATCCCCAAATTTTTTCAATTCCTGTGTCAGCAGAGCACTCTTACTATTTAGTATTTTGAGATTTACTGCCAGCAGGAAACCTCTAATGCAAAAACCCCTGGGGCTTGTGACTGTATAATTCTAAACAGTGTAACAATATATTTTGTAGCTTTTATCGCTCTGATGCCTGAGGCTGACAAAGTGCAGTTCTGTGAGGTTTACTTCCTCAGAATGATTTAGGAGAGGGTATTTGAGTAGTAGAGATGTTCAGAAGCGAAATGAGAGTAAGTGCTCTGTGTCAAAAAAGGGAACTGAAAGTAAAGGGGTTTGCTTGGGCAGACATCTCCTTCTGTTGCTTTCTCCTGCTGCTACTACTCTTTTCCCATGCAATGCAATATGCTCCTTCTGCACAGTGATTTGCTGCTCCTGTAGCTCTCCCATTGTTTCTGGCATATCTTTTCCAGCTGTTGCTTGGCAAGAGCCTTCCTGTCACCCTGTCAGTGTCTCAGTCTCTAGTGGAATGTTTGAAATGTGTATGCTTTTGGAAAGGCATATATAATGATGGTCTAGGCAGACCCTTGATGGTAGCTTCAGGCAAAAAAAAGGACAGTGTGACTAATACCCAGTCCACATTTTGTGCTTTTACTACACGTCACAGAACACAGTAATGTTTTCAGAATTTCTTATCTCTTTCATTAAAGAATTATATTTTGATTTCTTTTATAAGATTCTGGGATGTTCTTTTTCAAAACTGAAAATATAGTTTAAGCCTTTTTCTTCAAATTTATCATCCTCGTTCTGTATGGATTATTAACTTTGGTTAATAATCCATATCAAGGCAGATAATAATAATCCCTACTGAGGCAGATACCATAAATTTTTAGGGGACTAAATGTATTCACGTTGAGATGCAAAGTTCCCCTCCTTGTTTCCAAGCTTCCTGCCTCACACCAGGCCAGATTCCTTAATCAAGAATTCAAAGGAGTAAAGAAACCCCTTGTGGTCCATCCAAAGATAAACTGATGCTTTAAGTCAGATGCTTTTAAAATCTGCATTTACTCTTCCTTCAAAGACTTACCCAATTTTTTGTCTGTAGAATTTCTCTGCTTTGGAGCAATAGCAACATGAGAAATTGTTTCCAGTACATGTTCCATGCTGTGATGTGCCTTATTTTCCAATAACTCTACATAGAAGAGGTAGTTCTTGCTACCTGCTGAACTTGGTCTGTAGCTTTGGGCTGTTTGGAGTAAACCCATTTCCTGTCCCCTCCTCAATACTCTGTTAAGTTATCAGCTTCTACTAGTTCTTAAATGTGTCATGTTTGGTTAGCAAAACGGAAAACAGATTTAATTCTGTTGTATAAGAATTCCTTAGATATGGTTTGTGTATGGAGAAAAAAAAGGTTCTGTCGCCTTCACTATCAGAAATTTCTGCTCAGGGCAGTTAAAAAATTTATTATCAAAAATCATATCTCATTTCTTGGAAGACAATAAATGTGGGTAACAAGAGTGAATGGCTGTTGGATGAAACATTTAATTTCCCCATTTTAATCTTCCATGCAAAAATTTAGTGTTCAGTTTTTAACAGTTCTACTGGGAATTCACAGTAAGAAAAGACACATTTTGGTGGGACAATGTCATTATTCCATCACTGGTGAGCCAGATCTTAGCCCAGAATATTGATATCTTTGTCCATCAAGATAAACAACTCCTTTATTGCTTGGATTCTCTGATCTGTATCCTTTTTAATATTTTACTGCAACATAGGAACCAAAGAGCTGGTTCCTCACATTTTCTTTCTTCATCAAATGCCACCGGGTCAATTCCTGCTAAGAATGCATTGAATCTCATGATCTAATTTATCTCCAGATTTATAACTGCTTTCTTGATGTTCATAAAATGCACATTTTTCAATAGATTTTGAATTTTGTCTAATAAAATTAGAGAACAAATTGTTTGGCTTGGTGTGTTTTGTTTTGGTTTCATTTAAGGTCTTTTATTTGTTTGTTTCTGCTTTTTCCTTTCTAATCTTACAGATTTGAAAGAAAACTGCCATACTGAACATCAACACTTGTGAATTACCTAATATACTGTTTTGGAACAAATTATTATGACATTCATGACCTTTTCTCCCTTGCTAAGTTGCTGAAGATTTTCCTGACAAATCTGAAATGAGTACATTTCTGCATGTATTTGTGTATTGTCAGACACATATTTGAAAACGTGGAGAAGCTTGTGTTTCAGCAACCTACCCAGTGTGCTTTCATCTAGCATTTTTTACAGGCATGGAAAATATCTCTTTGCATGCATGAGAGTAATTAAATCTCTTGTTTGCAGTAGCATTTTTTTTGCTGACTGAGAGGTCCAGCATCAGGCTTGCTTCAGCCTATGAAAAACTTTGCCAGTCAACAGAACATCTGACTTAAGGTACTAAACAAATAAAACCTTTACTAAGTGGATGTTTTTCTGCCGTTCTGTACATATACTCCATTATTTGAGTAAAAGCTACATATGACTGCTTACTGAGCCTTTCTTCAGCCTTAGGACTGGGGCTCATGAAATATCAGTTTCCCTCATTTAATCTTCTTCTAGAAGAAACTCCTTTCTGATACGATTTGTGCATGGATAGCTTTGCCTGAGCTAGACAAAAATCATTTTTTTCTTTAGCAAAGGGGTTGGAAGAGCAGAAATGCTTTGATGCCTCTGAACAAGAGAAACGTGACACACTGGATCTCTTGATGTAAGGGGACAAGGAAGAAGAAAAAGTAGATTTGGCTTGTTTGCTATGAGGTTATTCTAACACCATTGTGTAGTAAAATAAGGAAATAAAACATAAGGAAATTATGAGTAGAATGTACGTCACATCTACCAGATACAAGCAGAAAACACACTTTTGAAGAAGGCAGGTTATTTTCAGATGAGAAAGCACATTGGAATGAACATTCCCTCATCTAACTCCTACTTTTTTGGTAGCTTTTTTCTAAGGAATGTTTTTTCATTGGGAAGGATTCCCGAGAGCTATTTCTAGGAGAAATGATAGAGAAACCATTGTGGTTTTCCTTTAAACTAGCATTTAATTACATCAGATGCCACCTACAATGTACTAAACCATCTGGCTTGTATTTCTTTCATTACTGTAAGTTGGCTTATGGAAAAAAAGAGAACTAGATTAACGTCAGTTCAAAGCTTGGACTGGCACACCTATCACCTACAGAAAAAGCTATGGTGATGTTAAAGTTATTAATTCAGCAATTGTTGTTCACTGTGGGCATCAGTTATACTTTTTTAATAGAATAGAAAGGGAGCATAAAGGCTTTATATTTCACATGTTTTTAGGACTGGTGAAAGAAAATCACAAACTATTTCTGCATAAATACTTCCCAATTTGGCCTGTTATCTCCTTCATGAAATTATGCCGCAACCTAAAGGCACTAAATTTTTTGGGGTTGAAAATGGGAAATTCCTTGTATTTTTGATCTCACTCCAAAAAATGATGTTTTATCTCTTGTTTTTTTGGTTCAGATTTCCCTGGAGAGCTTACACCGACTAAACTGACTATCCAGAGCGTATTGAAAATGGTGTTCTCAGGCAAAGCTGGAGCCTCTAGGCATGATTCTAATAAAAAAAAAATTTAAAAAAAATCCAAATTCACTATATAAATGAATTTGTAGATATCCTAAGGCCCTTATTTTCCCTTGAGAGTTATCTTAAGTATACTAATTATTTAGCAAGCATGACACTGCAGATTTAGTCTGAAGACTGCTGCTAATACACTTCTCTGTCCCATTGGTTGCAACCTGTCCTTAAGAGCATGCATGCACTATTCATGCTTGTAAGTCAGGATATCAGCCTACTCTTCTGACATTGTTTGAAAGTTTAGTTGGCTTGAGCAGTTAATAAAGATTTATAGTTGAGCAGAGACTTCAGAAATGTACCAACCCCATTATTAGCTGGGGACTCTATGCTCTTGTATATTGGGTTTGCTTCTAAGTGGAAGAGTGGAAAAACACAGAAGAGGTCAGAGTGACCTGACCCGACTCAGTTCCTCTCAATCTTTGTCCTACACTTCTTCCTCCACAATCCCCAAAAATGTCAACAAGAAATGGTCTCCAAGTTTCACTTCAAAATAACTGTCCCTTCTCAATCTGCTGTTAATTTAAAGCCAACATTACAGTACTCATGCTTGCACATGGTAGTGATTTACTTAATTTAGCAAGACTGATAACTATCTTTATAGATATTTGTTAAAACAGATATGTAGCCTGGTACTGAAAATGTAAAAAAAAACAACAAACCCTAACAGCTACTAAGGAAAGGAAAAAGCAAACCAATATTACACTTTTCACATTCTTGGGAAGCACTTATTTTTCTGACCCTCTGGCTCCTATTTTGACATAGCTCAACTTTTCTGTCAGCATATTTTTGCAAAAACATCACAAAAGGTGTGCAACACTTTCAGAAGTGCTTGTAATTAGGATTCACTGTTTATGGGAGCACCAACAGCTGAGAGGGTATGTGGATCACACACATTTCTTTCTTACTGCATTTACTGCTATGAGTCATGGAAAAGAGATGAATGGGTGATCCATCAGTTTTCCAAAACTGCAGCAGCCAAGTTCCTTTTGGTAGCAATTATTTGCTTACATATGCATATTGTACATAGATAGATTAATTTTGGTCTACTTAAATGCAGAGAGAATATCTTGTTAAAGACAGAGAGCCCAAATGGAGGAATACCAAATATAGGTGCCTTGTGTGTCTCATCAGCTACTGGCCAATGAGTATATACTTTTCACCAAGCTGTTCAATCCTGGCTCACCATGACAAAACTATTTTAAAGCAGTTCACCCATATATGAATGACAAAAAAGAAATGAGAGAAGCCTAACTATCCCTGATGGCATTTGCCCACAGTTACTTCCTTTTGTTTGAGTCCTTATATATAGGTTTTCATTGTGAAGGTTGGAAATTTTTGTTGTTAGTAGCTACAGGCCACATTTAGTCGCTGTTTTCTCTTAGCTCCACACAACCCTCAGCCTCACAGCTGAGTTCACAGCTGTCCTGTGATCTTCCTACATTGTGCCTCATTTATTCCTTCTTATGAGATGTACTGCTGGAGTGCTGTTTCCTCATCCCTAGTAAAACTCTTACCTAAGGAATCAAGTCACAAAAAGAAAATACAGGACAGAATTGACTGTATATTCAGGAGGTTATTTTCTAACAGGCCCATTCCTGTCACTACTGCCTGCAGAAGAGATCAGCAGGAGCTGAGGAAATCACCATACTTTGCAGAGCATACCTGAAGTACAAGTGCAAATGCACTATCTACAGTGCTATTGCTTTGTCAGCCCCTGTGCTCTGTCATGGACTTGGGAACTCTTAACATTAAAACTTCCTTGCATCTTTCCTCAAGTGTATAACCACTAATCAAAGAAAAGCTCATAGATTGAGTATGGGTAGTCAAGGCACCTTTAATTTTCCACCCCAATATACATCACTTCCTGAGGCCCGCCAGCCTGAGGATGCTCCCTTACGGTAGATGGGACCCAAGAGAAACTTACTCACAGGAGATAATGATTTGTGGAAATAATGCTAGCATCAGAGGTGAGGACACATTTCACCGAAGATCAAAGTGTTCTAGTAGCTGAAATATTTCCCTGCAGAGCAGCTTTTGCCAAATGCTTCATTGCTATAATGAAGAACCTTAATTATATGAGCAAGAGTTGCTAGAGTACGTAGTTGCTGGTAGCTTATCACATTTATGGGACAGTGCACTATTATTGTAGTTCCAGATGTGTTGTTCATATGCTCATTTACTAATCTTCTCCTCTCCCCTGATATTTTTTTTCCTCTTTTTTTTTCTATGTCAAAGGTTGACAAAATAGAGTTGTGCTTTGCATTGTCCTTTTGTGGTCATGTATAGAGGAACTAGAAAAAGGGACGCACACCACAAGGTTCTGCAACAACACCAGAATAAATTAGGGCAAAAAGAGAACAAACAGAGAATCATGAAAAGCGTGAGGATGAAAAAATTAAGGGAACACTATAGCATGGAGACAAGGATAAAAGAGCATAAGGTAACAGCAGTGGAAGACTAGCCAGAGCTTTGGCCACAGGGTGAGATCTGTGAGGAGACTTGAGAAAATGGCTCTTTCTAATGCTGCTGACCCAAGCTCAGAGCTCCCATTCAGACTACAGCAGAGCTTCAAAAGTTCTCCGGTTCTGGTGCTTTTGTCCAAGCCTCCTCAGTCACATTTTGTTCAATGCAGTTTTAGGAGAAGATTGCACTTTTTTTCTCAGTGTATGAGGAGTTTGGGAAC
Organism: Camarhynchus parvulus; assembly: GCF_901933205.1. Classification (NCBI taxonomy): domain Eukaryota; kingdom Metazoa; phylum Chordata; class Aves; order Passeriformes; family Thraupidae; genus Camarhynchus; species Camarhynchus parvulus. The sequence continues at coordinate 32,565,424 of NC_044601.1, read as the reverse complement.
AAGTAGAAGGCTGGGGGAGAAAACAATTGATGCACAAATATCTTGAAGATTTTCATGCTACAGACAGGCACAAGACAATGGGTTTTATAGGCAAATGAAATGCATGTGTGACAATTTTCATGCCCTATACTTGCAGCATACCTTGCTCTGGTTATTACATTACAGAATGCTAACTTCACATTTTCTTTACTGCGGGGAGGACAGGCCCTATATGTGTGATACATGTATCTGACATCTTCTAACAATCCAAGGTGTGCAGACACATGGAGTGAAGGGAGGGGAAAACTGGGCTATGTGTAAATTGTTGGAGCAATGTACCCAGCAGTCATGCTGCCACCATTTTCAGTGCGCAGGAAACAGCCAAGATAGCAGAACTGCATGAAGCACAGAGCAGCTATTCCCTTTGTAGCTGAACAGAATAATACCTTCAATGTAAATGCCTTCATCAAGAATTGCAACAATGCCCTGTAGAACACCTAGGCAGCTTTAACATCTACTCTCAAAATACTTCATGTGTCTGCAGAGCTGGTTTCTTATCCTAAATGACAATTTGGAGAAGCATGCATGAGCTTTGGTGTTGCACAAAGCATATATTCCCAGGGCTGAGGGATGGGAAACTTTCTTTTCCTGGTGTTGGTAGGGAACTTCTACATGTGGTGCTAAAAACCAGCTTGTCCTCATGGAGCAGCATTTCAAGGCACAGCAAATCTAGAGGCCCAGAGTGAGAAACACTCAGTCACTCTGCCATCCCCTAGTGGAGAGAGACTGGAGCCTTCCCAAGCATCAGAGGAGCATGAGGCCCCTTGGGATTACTGCAGATATGATGTGCTATCTGTGTGGCTCATTCCTTATGCTTTGTGCTGTTCATGCATGCTGGTCCTGCATATCCCACATTGCTAGGATCAGCTTTAGAACAGGAGTGGGATGTGAGAACAAAGCACTGCAGGAAGACCTGAGTTGAGGCAGGAAGGCTAGTTGTGCTCTTTTGCTACTTGGTAACAACTCATGCAACCGCTCTCGCAAGCAGTTTAGAGCCAATGAAGCTTTGAAAACCAACACCAGGCTGTAGCATGACCTGAGAACCAGGCATGCTTATGCCTGCACTGCTTTGTCCTGCGTACACTCTTCTTGTACAGCATGTTTCAAAAACAGTATATTTCCTAACTAGTTCAGAATTGCCTTTATTCCATCTAGACAGAATAAAGGTGGTTGCACAAACAGCTCTTTGAATTTATCTATAGGGAAGTAATGGAGATGAAAGATGTCAAAAACCAACAATGGTTTCAACAGTGCTTGCCAGGTCAGCTGCTTGCCAGGTTTAAGATGAGAAAAGAGATCAAGAATTCAGCCAGTCTTGTTGGAAAATGATAGTATCATAGTTTGAATAATGCATTTTCCTCTGCCTCATCTGTATTTTTGTGCTAACCAGGGCTTACTTCTGAGAGCCAAATGCAGCAGAAAATGTGTAACATTCTTCTTGGTCATGCACATATTTATTAGAACTTATTTCTCTCTTGCCATGGGGGAGGGAGGAAAAAGCATTGTCACCAGTTATTTCTTTGGTTTGATCCTCAGAGATTTGGGACAGTCTTAAGGGACATGCAGAGAAGATTTTGTATTTCTGAGGTGGTAAATAACTTACGGCAGTAAAATGTTTCTTCTCAGTGTGTCTGGTGTGAAATGGGTAGTCTCTGGGTGGAACTGGTACTAAAATGCCTGGGAGCAAGGCTCACAGCTAGAGTAAGGAGAGACAGTGCAACAGGAGGTAGAACAGGTAGGATTTTCAGCTTTAGCTGAAGTGAAAGATTAGAGCAGGCAGTAATATGGCACATATGGCACTGCGTCAAATAAGCAACTGTTTTACCCTTAAGAAGGGAACTTTGCTGCCTTTTTTGCCTCTCCTTTGAGCTGAGGGCTCTGTGACCATCATCACAAAGCTAATCATAGCGGGTGCTAAACTCTGCCTGTGCTGCCGAAAGGCACAGCCCGGAGGAAGAGGGGCTCACAGTGCAGATGGGCACACAGCAGGAGTCCCAGTCTCACACAGCTCAGCCGAACCACCTACTGTAAGCTGGTTCATAGCAAAACTTTATCAAATGTTTGGGATCTACTGGATAATGTCACACTGGGTTTATTCTTAATTTACATGATTTTTCAGGGCTTCAGACCGTTTTAAGACACACAACCAAATGCTGAGTGATAAATGGGGTTGCACTGTGTGAGACAAGTCTCTGTGAAACTGCAGAGTGTTCTGCAATGGCAAGAAAGCGAAGTCAAGGGGGAGAAAAAAAGCATATAGGGTTTTATTATCCTGGTCTTGATCCATGTGTTTCTATTTTCTTGGAATGAGAAACCTATATAACAACCATGTCAGTGTGCTTCTCACCTGTTCATGGTGCCTTCTTCCAGAGCGACATGCAGAGGACCCAGGGCAGCAGCACACCACAGAGAATTACATGGTGACTCCCACCACCACTTGCTGTATGCCAGAGGACCTCTGAACCCTTGAGGTTCTGCACCAGTTAAAATCGCCATTATACTCTCAGAGGTAGGTCACCTGTTAATATGAATTTTGGTAGCAGACGTCTTACACCACCTGTTCCATGCAATGTTGTGAAGAAAATGAAGCTTAGCACTGACCAGTTCACCTTGTCCAAAAGAGGATAATGTCAGCCCACCATATTTTTCAAAGAAGCTCTCAGGTATAAAGTAGAGCTTAATAACAGGGGTGTATTGGGGTTGTTTAGTTTGTGCAGCAAGGGTTTGATAGAAGGGGTGCAGGGGTGATTCTGTGGGGTGATGCCAGAAGCTGCTCCCAACAGACAGTGCCAGTTCCAGCAGGCTCTCAGATGCACCTACTGCTGGCCAAAGCTGAGTCCACCAGGAACACTGGTAGCAACTACGTGATGGCATAATTAGGAAAGAGTGAAAAAAACCCCACTGTGCAACAGCAGCTGGGAGAGAGGAATGAAAATGTGTGAGTGAAAGAACTCTGCAGACAGCAAGATCAGTGAAGAAGGTGGGGAATGAGGTGTTGCAGGCATCAGAGCAGAGATACTGCTGCCCTACTGTCACTGGTGAAGACTATGGTGAGGCAGGCTGTCCCCTCAAGGATGTCCAGAGTGGAGCAGGTATCGACTGCAGCTTGTGAAAGACCCCATGCCAGAGCAGCCTGAAGGATGCTGTAACTCTGTGGAAAGCCCATGAAAAAGCAGGGTCATGTCCTGCATGCACCCATGCACCATGGGGGACCACACTGAAGCAATCTGATCCTGAAGCACTGCACCCTCTGGAAGGGATACAAGCAGGGGCAGGTCTCACAGAGCAGCAGCCAGTGAGAAGGATCCATATTGGAAAATGGATCCAGTTCATGGAGAACTGTCTCTCATGGGAGGGACCACTAACTGGAGCAGGGGAAGACTGTGAGAATTAATCTTGCTGGGGTGGAGGGAGCAGCAGAGACATATGATTTAATAACCTGTTCTCTGTCCCCCTATGCCACTGCAGGGGAGGAGATGGAGAATTTGGAGTGAAGCTAAGCCTGGGAAAATTACTTAGCTAAATTAAACTGATTTCCCCAAATGGAGTCTGTTTTGCCTGTGATGGTAATTGCTGATGATCCTTTCTTGACCCTCTCTTGATCCATGAGCTTTTTGTTATATTTTCTTTCCACTGCCCAGCTGAGGAGGGGAGGGATAAAGCACCTTTGGTGGGCACCTGGTGTCCACCAACCCACCACAGCTGGCAAACTGACACAAAGGTCAAAAGTAGAGGGAATGGAGCTGGACAATATAACTGTTCCTCACACTACATGGCACGGTGAGAAAACCTGATGGGGAAATCAGGGTTGAAAAGACTCCTGCAACAGTCAAAGTATTTCAGTTCATCAGCAGCTATCACTATGTCTTTCACCTTAGTCACTTCTGCATCAAACCCATCACTGCTCCTCCTGAAGACAGCTGCTGCTGTTCAAGCTCAGTTTCCAGTTTTCTGTGAGATTAAAGAAATTAATGTCACTTAGCCTGCCATCTTCCTTGAGTCCTGATGCTGACAGTTGTGTCATCTGAGACCTTCCAGATTGCCATTTGTCAGTCCATAAGGACAAGGTGTCTGTCCCAAAAGGCTTCCTTCCTTCAGGGACCAGGTGTGGCACCTCTCCAAAGACTTTTCCCATGTTCCTCTCTCTAGGCAGTTTTACCTGACCAAAGAAAGTGGAACCCGGAAGTGCAGTAGCTGCTGTATTTTCCTTTTTTCACTCTCAAAAAGTGCTGCCAAGGTTGGCTTGTATTTGTGGGCTTTTATTTTGAGACCTGTGCTCAGCCTCAAAGCAGCTGGACAGCTTCACTGTGGGTCTGGCTTTTTGGAGAACTGCTGATTCTGCAACACACACCTTTTAGTGTACTTTCACCTCCAGGCAGGCTGGGGTTTTTCTGTTGCTTCCCATAACACATGAATGCCAACATCAAACCCACTTGCTGATTAAGGAATCTCAAACAATCAAAATCAATATTGAAGCATTTAGCCCTGATGAGTACATGGTGCCATGTTCACAAAAACATTTAAATTAATCACTCTCTCTGTAAGATGAACAGGTGGCATGTTTTTCACACCTCTGTTCTCAGAGATAAGAGGTGAAGATGGTATTACATCAGTGACAATGTTGTGTCTTGGGGCTGACTAAGAGGATGTCTTACTGTTGTAAACAACTTCTCTGATGATCATATGCAGGCATAGAGCCAGAAATATTTGTCAAAACCATGCAAAGTTGCACGCCAGAGAGCTCTGAGTCTTGCAAAGAGTTGCTGATATACTGTGACATATGAGCAAAAGGCCAGATGAGCAGCCCTTGTGGACAGAGCTCTCAGTTGCAGCAGTCACGACTGTGACAGCCACCCTCCCGCTCTTCTTCCCTCTCTCCCTGGATGTATTGCTTATAGGAACCAGAAGTTTCCAGTATAGAAAAATGAAGTATCCCATCTACCTGCGTAAGTTCCTGAGACTTACCCCCTATGTTTTGGTGTTTCTTTCATTGTGTCAAGATGTCAGTAACAGGATTGTCTCTGCAGAAGCTTGGCAGAGGACAGATCTCGTTCCTGTGTCCCAGCAAATGAATAATTGAGACAGATGTCACTAAAAGCTGTATCTGAAGCTGTATTAGAAGTGGAAGTTTCTTTCTTTTTTCACCAGATGATTCTAAGTGTTCTTACTGACATAAATGAACAAAATAAATGTAAGTTCCAGTGACCTCTGGTAAGAAAAGTTGTCCTATCCTGGCTTAGTTCCTGCAGTCCTTGTTCATATAAATCTTTTTATTACAACAAATGAGGCTTTTTGACAAGAATACTGTGACTCTTTTTACTTTTCTCAGAGGATCTATTTTTTTCTTATGTCATGGTAATTGCTTGAAGCAGCAGAAAACTCTCTTGTTACCCTGCTTCTCCTGCAGGAGTCTTACCTTTCTGACTACAGAACACAGACAAGGGACAAGGCAATTAGTTTATGGAAAAACGGCTGGTTTTATATAATTATTACTAAAAAAATAGATGAGTTTTTCAAAGTGTCTATTATGCCCTGTGTGCTTGTGCACCTCACTAGGAAGCTCTGAAGTAACCTTACAATAAGTACTACTGATGAAGTGAGGGTAAGGCATGGGATGCCAGTCATTCGATGCAGTGTTACAAAAGCAGCGCTGCTACCCTTTAGAAGGTTTTAACCCCCAAACAAAGTTCAAACCACTGCTGATTCTACTGGTTGAGGAGCATTGTAGATACTTAGGGGCAGTGTTCCTATGTTTGCTGTTTCAAGTCTCACTTAAATTCATTAGCTCTGGCTGCATATTCCTGACAATCCATTGAGATACCAATGGCTATGATGCCATTTATGGTGGGAGAATTAAGACATTTCTCAGGTGCGAAACAAGAAGCAGCAACAGCACATATAGTTTTTAGAAATAGTTCTGAGGAGCCCCAAAACCTTAAGCAGTACACAGTGAAGGAATAAAAACAGATGATGTGATGTACCTGAAATTTGGGCAAAAGGTTCTAAGAGGAAAAGGCAAAGCACTGAAATCTTGAACCGCGAAAAAGTATTCTTAGTTCTGTAAAAATTCTCTAAACTCTTTGCACCCCTCTGATTCTGGATTCTCTTGGTCTGATTAGAAAAAAACATTTTCATTTGCAGTTCATTCATGGTCAGAGGACTGGACTGTACATTTCTCAACTGGGAAATAGTTCAGTGTGCTGTGAAACTGGGTTTAGCCTGAGACAATAGGGAATCTAAAGCAGTTGCCCATCCACAAAGGTCAGTGCCCACTTTCTAATTACCTAAATATTTATTAAAATTTTTAAACATATTGTAATGTAAACATCTATATTGCAAATAATGGCGCAGGGCAGGGAAAGGTTATGGGCCCTGTGGCATGTTTGTTGGATAGGGCTGTGGAAATTTCTTACTTAAAGAGCTTAAATTTAGAAGGCATGTCTGTTCCCTGGAGAACTTTTCATCATAGGTGTGGATAGCTTTCCTCAGTGAGAAAGCTATTCAAATGAGCAGCTGCACATACTTGATCAGAGTTTTCCAAGCAGTGACAGCTCTGATTATTGTACTGATAATAGACAGCTCCAATAGCCCTTCCATGAACTGACTCTGCTGGCATAACCCTGGTATATGGGGGCAGGGAGCAGGAAGATCTGACTTTCTTCACAGCATTAACCAAGTGCCCTTTCTTAGAAAATGTGATTTGAAAAGGATTTTCTTAGTGCAGTACTGTGCAAATTTGCACATGGAAAGACAGCAGTGCAGCCCAGGAATGTGACATAAATGCCTCACTTAGTGTGTGGGGAGGCTGGGCAAGTCTGGGCTGCCTCAGCTGCCCCTTGCGCAGGGCAGCTGCTGTAGTGGCACGTGTTGGCCAACTCTGCAGGCCCACTGAGCTGAGGGCATGGCACTTGCATCAGGCTTTACCCTGATTTTTGTTGCAAGCACACACAAAAATTGCTGCAAGTTCCTTGCACCAAATGGCTTCGGCACTTCAGCTTAGGATACCATGTCCATCCTATCAGTGCTGTGCTGGCCTTCACATTGCTGTGGGAGGGATGTTTGAAGTGCTGCTCCAAAAAGAAGGACTCTCAGACAGCAGCTGAGAAGTGCCTTGTGCTCTCAGAAATTGCTAGGCACTCTTAGAGACAGAATTACTATGTCTCCTTACGGCACATACATGGCAGACAGTATGGGCCATTGCACCAACACAGATCAGAAAGCTTTAATTTTGCTCTATGAGGATATGCAAGTGTGTTGTAAGAGGCTGAAAATCCTACTTAAAATTGTTTTAGCAAGCAGTCATCTTCATATAACTTCACAGTTCAAGGTTTTATAAAGCTGCTGTTTTAGCCACAGTATTTCCTTCTGTCATGTATTTCCAGTGCTCTGGTTGTGATTCAGAGAATAAGCAAAGAAGCTCTTAAATAAAATCATGGCATGGCAATTTAATTCCCTTCCATGGACTCGGCTGGGTGCATTTTGGCAGTCTCTGAGGAAAACAGCATCTGTGCAATTGCAGTTAGATGTAAGCAGATAGAAGCGGGTGGTTCTAGTGGGACTTGAATCTACAGCAGTAAGTCCAAGTATCATCTTGATTTTGTCCAGCTCCAGTAAATGAGTCTGGAAACAGACTTCTGAGTAAGTTTTTAAAGAGACATGAAGCTACTTGGCCATCTATTCACCATCCTATGTATGTTCAAAGTAAGAAAAATAGTTTACATTTAATACAGACTTTGAAAATTGTCAAAAAGAGTCTCATTTCCCAGCTCCGTTCACCACACGGCCCTGTTGCCCTGGGCTGCTCTACTGCCCATTCTGACAGATCCTGATTATGCCAGCTGGAAACCAAAGAAGCACTGCAACTTAGAGTAATTGTCTTGGAACCTACTACCTAAAACAGTGAAAAATGAATAAACCTCGTGGCACTGGGCTCTGGTTTTTGTGGCTGTTGCCAATAGCTCCTTCTCAAAAAGGATGCCGTGGGGAATACATACAGTGCTTGGTCATCTATCAAAGTTTAGCCTTCCCCTCCACTTAATCTTCTTTCTTTTCACTCACTCATCTGCCCTCCCTGTTGTCCTCCATCCCTCCAAACCCAATACTGCTTACTGAAATGTGATTTTTTTATTCCTTATTTCCACCCTTGGAAATGTTTCTCTTCATTATAAATGTGAAATGAAATGCTGCGTAATACCCCCATATCAATGCATTACTCTACTGCTTAATGCATATACCATACATGAGATTATTTTTAATGTTCCAGAAGGTGGAATTTTGACAAGTAAAAAAATCTGTGGAGTGCCAGAATGTCCATTAGCATCAACCACTTTGAAATAGTACTCTTTTCCAAGATGTATGGCTATTTGAAAGTTTTATTGAGAGTGTAAAGATGATTTCCTAAGGAAAACTGTTTCAGATTAGCCATTTCCCTAGAGATACCACATTTCAAGAAAGCTGAGGACTTCAAAATCAATTTCAAGCAGTACTCATTTTCCTCCTTGAGGCAATGTTTTAAGAACTGGCCTTGTGCAACAACAGCCAACCACACACATTGGATGAGGGATCACGGTGAGTGACAGCAGGTGCAAAAGATAAACCTAGCCTCCTCCATGGTGCATTAGAGTTCCTCACACCACTGCTCCATCAACTGGAGTCATTCACCTGGAGCTTCCCAGCAGGAAGGGCACAAATTTGATATACATTTATTTTGCCTGGCAGATTATTTCAAATCAATTAAGACCTACAAAGACTGATGAGGGATTTAAAAAACTGAAAGCCAACAACCCCTTCCTGGAACTGAAGGCATAGTATACAAAGCATACTCCTGGGAAACAGGGATATGCTGAGGACCCTGACATGCAGGACACTGGTATAAGACTAGTACTCCTAGAATGCTGACATCAATATGTAAAGCTCTCTTACTGCTTAGTGACATTCAGTTCACTTGGAAGAACTGATAAGCCAAACGTAACACACTACTGTTGGTTTCTGCTGATAGGCTCTGTTACTATCTTGTATATAAAAACGCACTACCAAATTTCTTGAACACCCCTGACAAACCATGAACTTGTTTATAGACAATGAATGCTATAAGCTCACACAAATGCTGAAATAGCTACAAATGAATGGAGCATGACAACTTAGTTATTTCATAAATAGACCATCTGCATCATATTGAAGGAAGCAAGTTTGGTACTCATCAATTTATTGCCAACTCAACCAGCACTTTGAGTTTTCCAGGCTTAATAGAAAACTTGCTTCAAATCTGAACTTAAAATTTCTCTTGTCTTGTGTGAAAGTAGAAAGTGATTTCTTGTGCAGTGCTGATAGATGGAATTACCACTGATAGCAGAAATGAATCACACTGCATGAGGATGGCTGACTCTTGGTGATGATGGGGTTGTTCTTTTCACATGTTCAACATGCTCTGTGCCCCCAAACCAAGAAGAATACTCTGGACAAAGCTGGTGAGCACAGTGCATGGAAAAAGAGCTTTGAAAATGTGGAATTAGTCTTTCCAATAGATGCTGCAAAGCCTGAATTTTCTGTTTTGGCTGGGTTTTCCTTTCGGTTTTCTTTCTTTGTGGTTTTGTTTGGGTTGTTTGCGTTGGTTTTATCTTCTGTTTTGTTTCTTGTTGGATTGCTGTTGTTTTTTGCGTTTGTTGTTTTGGGTGATTTCTTACAGAAAAAGCTTGATGTTTTTCCATGGCCAAATTATCAATGTTCCCTGTAACAGATTAGCTCTGATCCCATGACACTCACTCCCATGCTCCCATGCTTACTCTGAAGAAGCATTAGGAAACTGATCCAGGTTCAAACTAACCAATGTGGTCATACAACCTTTCCTAGAGGTCAGCATCCACGAGTTAGCTGCCAAATCAGTGTCAGGGCTAGCATGGACTGTAAGGGTAAGCAGATGGGACCAGTCCAAATCAGTTTCATGGGTGTGCTTTTGAAGTACTCCTACTAATTACTGGCAGAACCTTTAATGTCACACACTGAAAATGCATATACAGTGGAACATTTGGTCTTCAAAATATACCTTTGTAGACAGTTTTAAGTGTCTATAACCTCAGCATTAAAAAAAAGAACTCTTTAGCTGACTGGTATAACATGTATTTATCTCCATCTTTATTTTACTTTAAAACCTTATTTCCTTCTAGCTGCTTTTTTCCCCCTCAACTGGCAATTTAATGGACTTGGCATGAGCTAAAGAATTCATTATCAGTCTTCATAAGAATTTAGCATGAAATTTAAAGTAGTACGTTAGTGTTTAAGGAATAAACGTTCAGAGTGTCAAATATAAAAATTAACTGACCCAAATAGTAGGCAATACTGTGCCTTGCAGGTACTTTAAATGAAGATGGGCATATTATGGTGACAAGTCTTTTACTGATCACCACAGTAACCTGCAGCACAATCAGGAAAGTAACACACATATGAGTTGCAGTCAAAAGGAAAGATTTCCAAAGTATTTTTAGGACACTCTCCCTTCCTTGCAGAAGCCCCTGGCATACATGTTAAATCAACGTGACAATAATACTGATAAAATTACAGGCAACAGAAGGGTCAAGTGCAACGAAAAAAACTCAAGCCTGCAATTTATTTATTGACACTAATAGGTTACTTTTTTCACCACAAATCTGTCTGTAAGATGCAAGTGTTTTTCTAATGCAAATATAATTTATGGAAAGGAAAAAGGGTAGGCCACCAACTGAAAGAAAACATTTATTGAATCAAAGTCAATACTTTCCTTTTAATATCTACAAGCCAACACTGAACTGACTTTATTCAAGAATGAACACAATGTACAAAAAAAGTATGTCTGTTATAAAAATATGTCAATTTTTTTCCTGGCTATTGAGCTGAAAACATTTTGGCAAGTGCAAGATAGTTTTGGCAAGCAAATTTAAGCTGCTATTACCAATAACGAAGATCAAATAATTTTGTAATAGTTTTGTAGTATATTTAAGAGTCATTGTTAAGTGGCATTGGAAATGCTAACCCCTAAAAAAATATATGTATCACTGCACCGCCATGTACTTATGCATCCAGACAATTGAACATCTCATCAGGAATCAGAATCTTTACCAGTGAACACTATTCAACCTACTTTGAACTATTCAACCAGATAAGTGACATCTACCACTGAAATACAACCTAGGGAAGGCAAACTACCTCCATAGCTGTGTATTTATGTGTTGTTTACAAACAGAGAGAGAAGCTTAGGTAGACTCATAGATATTTAAATTACCAGCTGTTGCAATGTGAAATCAGGGAAAGAATAGAAAGAGAATAAAGAATCATTTATGAGTAGTCTACATGCGTATTTGCACATAGAAATGGATTTGATTAGGATCAGTTATGCCTTATTTGTTTAGATGGTTTGGGTCTTTTTCCCTCATAAAAATCTAATGTAACCAGGCCTCAAATAATTGACTTCTCTAAAACCACCAGCAAGAAGCAAAAAAGGGACCATTTATAGAGATAATCTGAAAACAGTGCAATATTAAAATGCAGTTTCACAACATGTGAAAGAAACATGCTTTGGAACCTGAGCAAAAGGCATTTTACTGACTTAGTAAAAAGTCACCCTGTATGTTGTTTTCATTGGCACCTGTTCTGCCAGATTAGTATGTCGCTCTTAGCAACTTCCATGGCCCTAAATATTTAGTACACAGATACTGCCAACCACTTAGAAAGGTCTACTAAACTTTTCAGCCAATATTGCAGGCAGTCTGACATGCTGCTACTGGAAATGACTGTACAGGTTGAAATTAATTGTAGACAGAAAAAGAAGCAGCCAAACATGTTGCTCTTCTGTGTAAATAGACTAAAGTGATTCCACAACACTTAGATACGGTACTACACTGGTTTACAGTCTCAAGGTCAGCTCTTTCAAAATAAATATACTGAACATTTACAACAAATGCCTCATGAATGCAAGCTCTCTCTTTATTATTTCAAGACCAATTGGATAAAAACTAAAATAAAGACATGACTGAAGCAGCTAAGTTACAAGTCCTTTTTCAGAAACAGGCATGACTTGGTGCCACAGCAAAATTTTTCACATCTGCAGTAAGCAATTTTTTTTTCTTTTAGCACCAAGCAGGCCACCATAAAAAGCAACCCCACAAAGCATGCGGTCATCTACTCTGTTATTTTGTATGAAGTAATTATTTGTGCTTGCAGGTCTCAGACCTTTCAAAAATTCAGTGAACATTAGGTAATTGAAGACACTAGTGGAAACTCATTCATTTCTAAACTATTTGACTGGAGAAGAGATTAAAAGACTAAAAAGCAACAGAATGTTGCACATTAGTATTTCTGAGGAATGAGGAAAGCTAAGATTGGCGCTTTAATGTGCCTTAGAACAACTGAAAAGTGACAACCAATCCTAAACAGCTCTACATCCATGATACTGGTAGAGGCCAATGCGTGCATGCCACTGAAAGGCACAGTCGGACCAATCTGATAAGTGGCATCATCAGAGCAGAACAGCAACTTTTCACTGGACTAATCACGAAGGGTGAACAATGAACCATCACTTCTCTTGTCATGAGCACAGAAAGCAGTCACCAAGGCAAAAGAGAGGACACAGGAAAGAAGATACAGGAACTCACATAAACCTAAAAAACAGAAAACATGCATTAAACCAATTTTTGAGCATTCTGACCATTTTCCAACTGCAATACTGCTATACATTGACTTAACACCATACATCTTATGGAAGCACTGCAGAAGTGGTACCATAATCACATCACAAACTTCTTATGAGATTTGTTTTACAAATAACTTTGCCTGCAAAGATTGACCTATGAGATCACCTTTAGTTAAAACATGCTTAAGGTCAGACTGACACAGTCAGAACAATCTGCACTCCATTCTGTGAAAAAGTGATATTCTTACAAGATAGCTAATTTTTAAATCAGAAATGGATTTAAAAATTGGTCATCATAAGGACACAGATTTTTATAGGGAGATAATTATGAAGCAGTATGATTGTTTTTCATACTGCTCTGACAGCACCTAAGAAGTAGAATGAAATACTTACAGGAAAGTTATCCCCAAGGTTATCCTGCCTTTGTATCTACGAGTTGCATTTGAACATTTGCAGATATGCCACCTCCATAGCCTCCCTTGGATTGCATCTGATTCTGAATTGAGCTGACCTGGGGATAGAAGGGAAAAGAGGGGTAGAAGAAAGATGAAGAACAATGAGTTGTAGCATCTTCTTGCTTTTAATTTTATTTTTTCTCTAGGTTTGGTTTCCAAGCTCTCCTTTGTTACCAGTAAAGCTATATTACTTTTGCACAAGGACACGTGCATCCAAAGCTTGCTGAAATTTTAACTTCAGCATGTAGCTCAGCAAAAAAGATCAAAGAAGTGGTGCTGAGGCAAAAGTTTTTCCTCTGTCCTAAAGAAAACTGGCTGATTCATGGTTTCACTGACCCACTTGATTAATAAAAAATTGAAAAATCAAATCTTTTACTGGCCTTGACGCCACCTGACAAACTAAAATTTATCTTGTTATATGGAAAATGTTCTCAGGTAGGTATAATGAATCACACATTTATCACTAAGTAAACATCATTATATTAAAGGTATAATATCCAACCTGCAAATATCTGTATGGCTAATTCAGATCATTAAAACGGGGCCAAACTAGAATTTCCTAAATCCAAAAATGGAACTTTTGGTTTGTGGAACATTTTTGATTTATCTATTTATGTGACAACATACAATGCTTGCCTTAATTGATACTGATCCTTTAAATGGAGGATATCTACTTTTTAAACCACAGTAAATGTGAACTTTCCTGAACACAGCTTATTTGAAGGTATTTTTAGTCTGATGCATATAAATCTTCGTGCCCCCCTTTTCATGCCCCATGTTTGAACACATGCACATCCTGCTATGACTTTCACTGGCTCTATCAACAAACAGAAAAGGAAACCCATAGTTCTTTCCTGGTTGTGTTGCATGAGTCAAAATAATAATGTCCAAGTGCCTGCAGGAAGACAACTTGAATCTTAAAGGTTTGGCCCTTTCTTCTCTGCATCCCAGAGCATACATAACAACTACACAAAGAGTGGAAAATAACATTCATTCAAAGCTATGCCTGCAGGGCACCACTTGCAATTATTTCATCTATGCTCCTCCTTCACAGAGACCTAAAAACACTACTGGAATATCACTGTGCTGTGTTAAAACAGCACAGGAGAAATTTCCAAGCAGCTTGCATGATATTCTCTGTCTACAAAGATGAAAGAAATATATTTTCTTTTCCACAGCAAACAAAACACAAGCACATGTACAGAATGCATCAGCAAACTCATTCTTCCATGCAGTTTGTCAAACCTATGCGATAAAAGAGCCTGTTTTTTTGATCTGTATCCTCAATGGCATACTGCAATGCTATGCAAAGGATTGTGGTTTTTTTATGTATTTAAGAAGTGCAATGTAAAACCATTTTATACTTTGGCCTTTTGCTGAAATAAGTGATACAGCTGCAGCAATGCAATACTATAATCTTATTTTTCTTCAGGGAAAAGTGTTCAGGGCCAATTTTCTAGGGCATCTGACATCAAAGACTACAAACTCAGTAAAAGAGTGTGCTGAAGTGCATGGGGACGTATTTAAGAACTTTCATATTCTACCACACCACTCATCTTCTTCACTAAGCATCTTTTGCTGCCCATGGAAAAAAACAAAGTCTCAATTCAAGTTTTTTCCTCAGAAAATAATGAATCTACACATAAATGTATTCACAAGAGTGAATATAGGATGCTGGTAATTTTATCTGAATGAACGCTGAATCCGGCATAAAAAAACCTACAAAAATCTGCAGGCCATATCACCTTTCCACCTAAAAACTTGCTTACAAGACTTGAAAATTTTGGAGAGCAGCAAATCAACACAAATTGCTGGACTGAAGTATAGGTTTTCAAGAGTATTTCTAAAAGTTAGACTAATTTCATGAGTCACACATGAGTACCTGGATAAGGAAGTATCAGTCTTAAATTCAGAGACTACTGCCCTTAAAACAGAGAATGCAACAAATGGAACTAGTCTGCATTAACATTTCAGTAGCTATTTTGTATATGAAAACTTTTGTAGGAGACATACAATTTTAAAATTGCTATGCAAAAAAGGTCCTACATTTGTAGGCTTTTACGGTGGCATTCTTTCTGAAGCACCCTCCTTTTGAGGCTGAGCAGTAAGAACAAGCACTGTGAGATGTAATTTTTGGTTTTTTTCTTTCCCAAAGATGCCATTGCCTTTCTCTGATGATATGCAAGAGCAAGGTTCTTCTCTCTTATGTCTAATTTAGATGGGACTTAAGGATCTTAAAGATTTTGGAAAGGAAAGAGGATTGTACCCATTAAGGGACATGCAAACTGTTGTGTTGCTTATGCATCTCATTAAATTTACCTATTTCCTTTTTTTTACCCTCCCTTTTACAATTAGGAAACAGTACAGACAGATCTTGAGAAAGAAAACAATTGAAAACTACATGAAATACATGAAATCAAAGACTGAACTGAAGAATATGAAGCATCAGAGGAAAGAAATTTCACCATGTATTGTGAAAGCAAAATAATAGACTATGCGACCAGCTTGTTTGATTACTTTTTTAAAGTGTGGCTTTTGCTTTTTCAGTAATTGTTTTTTTCAATTTATAATGGCTTTAAATATTAATGTAACATATCCCATTAAATAAGGAATCAGCTTTAACTAAATTGTATCAAGTGGAATTTGTGTTTGGCCATTTAACTTGCTTACAGAGGTTTTACTAAAAATCATTTCCAGCCCACTATGTTGTTTTTGAAAAATATTTTATGATGTTGAATTTTCTAGCTATATCCTTCCTCATTACATGCCAAGTTAGAAAAAATTTTTGTGTGATCTCAGTAACACCAACTTAAACTAGCTGAAGATAAAAATTACTTCCCTTGCTTACATTTAAGCTTTTTTAGCTCCGCTTTCCATTCTGATATTTCTGACAGAGAGATTTTTCCTCTTTGTCAACAAGTCTTTGTCATCTCCAAATATGTTTTCCTTTAATGACTATTAATAAAGTCAAGAAGTACTTTTCATCTACATACAACCATTTTCTATATTTTATATTATTGACCTTAGAGACAGATTGATATTTCACAGAAATTTGAAGCTGTAAAACATACACCTCTTTCCATAAGCTCATTTTCATTATTTATCTTAGCTTCTGTTTTTTCACTTTCAGACAGCCAAAAATATTTATTGTGGCCATCTTCTACAGGAACCCACAAAATCTTACTGTGACACTGTTTGCTCTTGAAATAATTCACACTGCAAAGAGGGCTACAGAATATAGAAAAAGCTCAGCAAGAGCACCCAAACATGAATTTGTTTGCACCATAAACTGAGGTAAGTTAGAGTTCTACATGAAGTATATTTAAAACAGCTTGAGGCATTTAAGGTAAGAAATCTAGTTAACTATAAGACACTTGGATTTTTCTATATAATACCTGAATATATTTTCAAGTATACATCTGTTTTGGTTCATACATATAATCAGAGAGGATTTTTAGTTATAAAGTATTCTATATAATTTATACAGCATCTAAAATGTGTTATCAGTAAATATAGGAATTAAAAAATAATCCGTATTCTTGAATGCTAGTGTTTAGGACTTGGAATTAAAATGCTATAAGGTCATTCTTCAGTTTCATACCGATGCTTTCTTATAGCTGAAAGACTCCTTGCTTCAGCTACAACATACAAATACAGTGCTCCTGTATTCTGTCTAATATGAAATGATGTTCATCCACTCATGCTTACTGAATTCATTCCACTGAACAGGTCTCCAGATCCTACATGAGCTGTGTGAACAAAGTTTGTCGGCTCCCCAATCATGCTTCGATCAATCCGCCGTCGTCTTTTCTGAAAGAAAGGTAAAGAAAATATCTGAAATTCACTGAAAAGGCAAAAACTGTACATGTCATAAAGGCAGAAGTTAACCATCTATAGGAAGGATATTGCATATACTGTAAGGTACTTTAACAGAGTCAAAAAACAGAGACCAAATTCTGAGGTTAACCAACTCACTGGTATTACTGTCCTTTTTACTTGGAGGGTGTGTACCAACAAGCATGGATACCACTCCCAGCATTTAGGCCAACAAAACATTTCTTAATAACCCTAATAAATTCCACATTTATTAACCAGTATTTGCAATGTTTCATACAGTAACTTCTGCCTATATTTGTATTTAAATCATGGTGGGACAGATCAAATTTGAGTAATTCAAAACAAGAATTAATGATTAAAGTGTGTTAGAATAGTCTATGAAGCCACAAACTTACAGAATTTCTTATCTGCATGCCCTGATATTACTGTTTGCAATATACTTCATGGCAATGTCCAGAACAGTGCCTTGAGTTTGATCAAGGCTAGTCACAGATGTATCTTTACTGAACTCTGAACACATACACTTAAGATCACTTCCAGTATGCATGATTCTCGACTGTGAGCTGAAGGGGTGCAGTGCAGTACTAAGGCAAAATGCCAGCTCAGGGACTCTTCTGATTCCTATACCATGCGACAGAAAGCAAAAATTGCTTAAACTCTGCTTCCCAATTTTCAGAGTCACAGCTTCATTTTTCAGTAATCTAATAACATGGAAGTAAAAAAATTAGAGGCAGTAAAGAATTTCTCTAATTAAAGCTGCTTTGGTTGCCTGCCTCCAGCTAAGCATTGCATTTAAAGGATAAAAACAAGAAAACCCTATCCTCATTTCTTAGGCCACAGCCAGGAGCTTACACGGAGCAATTCGTGCAGTGTGTAGTCACCATATGCCCATACTCTGAAAAATGCCTGCATTTAGAAAAAAAAAGTTCACAATTCCAATATCTCACTTTAAGGTATGTTGTACAAAGTAGACTTTAAGAGCTAAAAACTTGACCTCAAGTGAAACCTTCCTATTACCTTAAAGTTCATTTGGTCTTGTTTTTAATGATCTCTATTTCTAATTGGCTATGAGGTTGTAAGACCACACAGACTCAAGGCAGGAGGGTACATGCCTCGAGTGGGCTAACTACTATTTCAATAGCTACAGATGAAATCTTTATGAATCAGAGCCCATACCTATGAGAATACATCATAAGGTTTAGCCAGCAAGTACAGAACACATTTAGTCCTGTCCTGCTCCTTTTCCCTATTACAAAAGGAGATTTCAGTAGGTTTCAGTACCTTCTTGCATGCTATGAATAGCTGGGATGAGGAGGAACACATAAAATTCTGAGGGAACAGCTAAATACAATGATCTGATCTAAGCTAAAACTACTAGTTTTCTCTAATTCCAAAGAATTTTGGAATTGGAATCAATCAATTGATCAAATAAAATATTCCAGCTGTAAAAAAATTGTATTACACCATCCTCTACTGTAATATCCTGTAATGCTGACACATGATCTAGACAGCTGTATAAAAATACATTGCTTAAATTAAAACACTTAAAATTATTTAATGCCTGTAGCAGTTGCCCCCTCCCTCTTTTAAAAAAACAGCAACCAAATGTATGTATCTACACAATACGTCCATAATTCATTTTAATAGATTTTTGATGCAGAGAAGATATAGACAAACTCAAAGACTTTAGACTTTTCTTATCTTGTTCATGAGTTTTTAAGACAATTTAATTTTTTTTTTTTCTGTTCAAAGTAATTTATTTTACTCCCTAACTTGTTAAGATCACTGGCATGCCATTAACAAGTGCTGGATCTTGTGAATGACTATAAATGTTTCTCCACTAATCATCAGGTAGTCAACCAGTAACCACTACTTAAACTGCACTGCCAACAAACCACGTCTCTTATCTTAACTAAGTTCCTTTTCAGAGGCCACCAGCCTGCTACATCTGCCTGACATGTGCCCACTGATGTGAGTTCCATGAAGCTGTGGAACAGTATTTAAATGCAGTGCCACAAAATAGATCACTGTGAAAGTGAATAAAAAATTGATTTACTTTTTTTTTTTCCTGCAGGCGTACCCATCTTCCAATTACATTACTGTTTTAGCTTGGATCCTGAGAATGCTTTTGAAGCAACTTTACCACTTCTCACTTATCATGATTCAATTTTAATTTTAGACTAACCCTAATGGAGTGCAAAAATTACACTTTTTTTAAAATGTAGCTGAACTTGAAGACTAACTGATGTTCTCCCACTGCTATCAGACATTGAGGCAAATGAACCAGGTGAGCCAGGCTGCAGTAGATCACAAGACATGTAATACACATCATGACTCCCCAGCAGCAACTGTTCTGCTATCCTACACAGCTGATCCTACTAGAATGTGCTGTTCCTGTAGACATGGTCTCAGCCACAACCAAACGGACCAATTAGAATGTGTAAAGACATTGGGAGCACTGCAAAAAATAATCTCTTTACGAGGAGTGTAACACAGGAGAAAGCAGTAGGGGAACATGCTTGAAAAGGTTAAAAAAAAGCTTTTACAGAGGACACCAGAAATATTAGCTTTGCCAGGATTTTATTCTGAGGTTGTATTTTTGGGGGCCTTGTATCTGTAATAATACATGCATAACAATGTATGTATGCTAATGTAAGAATTAACACAGGAGATCGATTTTTTTCAGCAAACTGAATTTCAAAGAAGCAGCATATTCATCTCCTACTTAGGAAGAAATTAAACATAGTTATGCTGATTTCCCTCTACCATCTGTGGTTTTCCATGCTCTCTCCTTGTGCAGCTCACAAGCCTTTTTACATGACTGATTTGTTGTGGTGAAGGACTCACTTTGTGTTCTGGGAGTTAAAAGTGCACTGCTTGGGAAGGGGCCCCTGTCTTCTCCAGGGCCACAGAAGCTGTGGCTGATCAGCTGAGATAATCACCATTACTTTCAGGAGGGAAAGACACATAAAATACTTCATGTTAAAAAATAAATAAAAAATACTGACAGGGCTCAGCAAAATTTAATGGCACTAGGCTTCACCCACATACCTCAAATTGTCTGACATCATACCATAATTAATTACCCCTAGAATACATTTACACACCACTGATTTAGTAATAAGTAGTCATGAAATGTGACTAAAGGTCATCTATAAAACAAATGAATGTTTATGACACTAGTGCAAAGAACTTCAACATACACACCCCTGAGTATTTGTACCACCTAAAGCTTTGTTTTCAAGATGTTTCTGACTAAAGAAATAAATGCCACAACCTAACTAAATGTCAGCCTAACTACAATGAGTCCTGTGTCCCCTATTTGCATTCCCTGTGGATTTTTTTCCTAGCAGGAGGGAAACAGAAGAAGGTTCATATTATGATTAGCTAACTTGACTGTTATCTTTTCTTACAGTTTAGGTCAAGTTGCTAAAACACTCGGTATCAGTGGACAAAAAACATTTAAAATCTGTATTACAATATTTTTCCCCCTTTGCCTTGTGCCAAAGCACATCCCCTTTTACTAGGAGGGCAAGGAGTGACAGGGTTGCCTGCCTCCAGGCAGATGAGATGAGAGGAAAAGACCTGTA
Organism: Camarhynchus parvulus; assembly: GCF_901933205.1. Taxonomy (NCBI): domain Eukaryota; kingdom Metazoa; phylum Chordata; class Aves; order Passeriformes; family Thraupidae; genus Camarhynchus; species Camarhynchus parvulus. The sequence continues at coordinate 32,544,842 of NC_044601.1, read as the reverse complement.
AAAGGATCCTGGAAGTATACCATGAAGTGCCATCATTAATGGCTTTACTCAGTTTGTTCCCTTGACAGAAAGCTGAAGAATTTGGATTGCAAAGTAGATACCACGCAATCTTTACACCATGAAAAGAAAAACTGATCTTGAAATTGAAGCAGAAGAGATGCAGGCTTGTGTGTTAAATGTCTTGAGAGGAATGGAAATAGTGTGAAGATCCACCTAAGAAGCCCTGTTCTGAATGTGTACTAGATGCAATGAAACAGGATCACAATTCAGTTACCATAGAAATGAAGTAAAAATTGATCTTTTCTATTCTTAGCGTGAAAGTGATGCTTTGCACCCACACAGTAGCATTTGCTTCGAAATACAAGATTAGAAATGCATCACACAAAATATTTTAAGCCTGCAAGTTTCTTGAAACTTTAAACAATTTTAAACTTTTGCCTAAAATGTTAAACTAATTATACCATGTATTCAACCTGGGCTTCAGCAAAGCCACAAACATTTCACTGAAATCCTGTTTTTCACAGTTCCAAAGACTTTTTGTGGCAAGAAATTCTAAACTGTAATTTGTTTCTTTAAACATACTGATGGGTCCAGAAGTATGTAAAATTTACTTTCTACTCCCCTGTATTTTTGGCTTTCCAGGAAGACGTTATCTTTTTTCACTATCTCCAGATTTCGTCCAGAGCTCAGGCTGTGCTTCTTTAGCTCAAGCCCTTTTGTAAGTGATGGCAACACCTTCATGAGAGGTCCTCTCAAAAACAACAACAACAACAAAAACCAAAAAAAAAAACCACAAAAAACCAAAACCAAACAGTTAGGACACAGAGTGACACCAAGGTCTCAAACATATTAAAAAAAAATTAAGTGATGTCATTTAGATCTTGGGAGGTTGGCAATTACTATCCTGCTAGAAGCTGTAGTATATGGTAGAGATAATTCATGCTATTAATGTATAAAATACTGTAAAATCCAAGCTATGTCTTTGACCACCCCTGGCCCGGAGCAGTCTTATTTTCATTCAATTAGCTCCCGGACAACGTTAAGATAATATCAAGTCTTTGATGTCAGAATGTATGAATGGAACCTTCCTGGGCCATGATCTCTGACTTCCCCGGAATGTCCGGGCCACTCAAGAGCGATCTGCACCTCAATCGCATCCACCACACTGACCCCCAGCACCTCCCTGTTACATGTGAATGCCGACTTCTCCGGAGTGCTCTGACAACATCTAGGCACCTGGATTGGACTTTTGTCTAACCCTGCACATGTATGGCCTCGGTTCTGCATGTGAAGGGACACAAAGGAACACTCGGTCATCTCTGCCTCAGGCAGAATAAACTGTATAAGAACTCACTGCGCAAAGCAGTCGGTGTGAACGGGGAGACTCTGACTCCCGGAAGTCAGATCTGTGCTCACCCACCGTCGAACCCGGGCTCGACGCTGCCCTTGGATGTGGTGGGTTTTTTTCCAATCGAAATTCTGTTTCACTGACAATTTAATAAATAATTGCTAAATTTTCTTATAAATTTAGCTCTCGATTTGATCATTTATAACAAAGCTGAAGATGCAAGTGAAGTCAACTTTTGTATGAAGTTTCATACAAAGATATTCCAAAGTCAAGTGCCAGCCTACATTTGGTGGGTATCAAAAGCAAAGCAATCTGTTAAGCTCCAGAAGAGCACATTCTGCTAATTCTACCCCAGATATTTTGAGATGGCTGTGACAGACATATCAGAAATCCAAGTCTAAGTGAAACATAAGCGACAACAGCATTCCAAAGAATCCTACAACACAAAAGTCTGTGTGGATTCTACCTGCAGCAGGCAGTCCTCAAATGAAAGGTGTACTGCAGGTGCAGATGAGGAATGTGCACTAAAGTCCATGGTGGAAACTGAAGAAATTCAGGGGGGATGATGTATTATGGCCATATTGTGAATACAAAATCACTGAAAACAATGCTTCTTTATTAAAATTCACACATATGGCATCTTTCTCCTATTGCTTACCCATTTAATTTATCCTACTTTACAAAACAAGAAAAAGTGCCAACTCTTCCACAGAGAAATGTTCTTTATCCAGCTATATGATGTCCTGGCTATTTATACCTTAGGATCTCAGTAAACTAGACTGTTAGAAACCAGACAACAGAATACCCACTGTCCCCAATGTCTACATGAGCAAAAACTCAGTGGTAGGGACGGGCTGGATCTTTGCACCTCACTTTGAGAATAACAAAATTTGGTATGTAAGTCACAAGTAGTAAATCCTTGTTTTAATCACTCTCCTCTAAAACTAACACAGATATAGTTATGTTTGGATTGAGGAGAACTTTTTAAAAATTAATACTCGCTAATATCATCAAGCTATCACAAGGGAAGGATAACTTTCCTACTGCCAACTTTTTAGCATTTACTCAAATGTTATGAGTAATTTTTAGTAACTGTTTTATACATATCGTTTTTATTTATTCCATATGCAGTAAAAATACACTGCACATAGCATATTTATGAGTTGCTTAAGTTATATTAATATATCATACATCTAAACACATTTTTTATATCATTCCATATTTATCTGTGTCCCAAAAGTACAGGGCACAGTACAATACATTAGAAAGGAAATAACATGTTGATCTGATCTATCTAGTCTGATTTTGTGCAATGTGTTTCCAACCAGATCCAAATCAATATGAAGTGTTCGATATATAAAATGCCAAGTGATGTACCTTCCTTTTTTTAATCAAGATTATCTAGTCTTTCATTTTAACTATCTGTAGAAGAGGAAGTTTTGTTCAAATTTGTCGCAATTTCTCCTTATTCTTCAAGACACAATTATTTTTCATGACATATTATTTTGGCTTGATACATAATGAGGAAAAAACAAAACCATGTACCATGCTTTGGCACCTCAACCGATACAGAGCTTCCAAGATTAATTTTCCAGTCTTGTATCAATTTCTTCTCTAATTTCAGACTATTAAAAAATTAAATTAAAAGGAGTGGAGATTGTATAGAACAAAGTATTAGTAACACTCCACATTTCAGTGGGTTATGGCAGGAATACCTGTGGCTTCAGCAGGCCCCGTTCACCTGCTAGGCTTGCCTTCGTAGAGTCAGCAATGCTTACTGTTGGCTGGTAGGCTCAGCAACCTTGCCAAGCCAAAAAATAGCTTTCCACTTTCCTTAAATGAATACAGTCACAAAACAGGCCTATCTCTCTAGGCAAATGCTAACTAAAGAAGATTTAATTCCTCTCCACAGCCTTATTTGAGATTTAATAAACTTACTTGCTAACTCCCTACACAGAAACTCTCCCTGGTGAGTAGAGAACTAAATTATCCATCTGCACGCTATAAAGAGTTGACTTGCAGAATGGGTTTCTGTGGTCAGAGAATAATCACCTAACATTGCCTCCAAAAAGCTTTCTTTTTTAAAAGCAAAAAGATGACTGTGTATTCATAAACACTAGAAAGTTACACAGCTTTTAATACTTGTCTGCACAACAAGAGGATGAATTTTGACTTCTACCTCAGTCACTACATAGGCATCAAATACAATAAGAAACAATTCACTCTCTGATACTTCTTTGCAAGTGTGCCTTTTAAGTAACAGTATGGTAGTTAGAACATAATGAAATACAATAACTTTTAACATCATCTAACCCTTTGCAACACTAGGAGATCTAGTGCTAATACATCTGTCCATTCTAAACAAATCCAAACCTCAAACTCTCCTAAAGCAAAATAAACCCCATCCAACTGCTAAAGTAAAGCCATCCAACTGCTACTCTTATGATAGACAGGGCAAATGCAAATAAGGAATATGCTCCTGGTTTTCCTCTGCTCTATTTGTTTTCACTATATTTTGCTTTCACACTATGTGGGTGCACTATCAAGACACTGATAATACAGATACGATATGGATTTATTTTAATTAAATAAGAACTATCAGACTATAGGTTCTCACATCTATTGTGTTTGATGTTTCAGAAATAACCCTCAATCAAGCCTTTTTTGGAGAACTTCTGTTACCACTTATTCTAGTGATAATTTCATGATTACCCAATGCAAAAAGCAAACTCTTAATCTGCAAATTCACTTTGGATTCTTTTTACCAATAAAGATAAGCGTCCCTGAGGACATTTCAATGATAGAACTGTATGAAACAGAGCCATTTGCTAGCTTGGTATTCAAAAACTCAGCTGAAACTTCAAAAGCAGTTGCAGGCCAAAGATTAAAAAAAAAAAATCCCAAGGCAGAAAGCTAAGGGAAGGATTTAATCAAAGTCAAGATAGTCAACAATTTCAAGATGGAGAATCTGGATGGTCAGAGGAGAAACTGAAACCCTTCCCTTTATTTTCCTTCTTTGACCTTTCATACTTTTTGTATCTGCTCTTAAAAAATACCAGCAGCAAGACTCCCTCTGCTTTGGCACCCATCTGATCCTCCAGACACTAACACACAGGAAGGGCTAGGTACTTGCTCAAAATAGGAATTATCACCCTGTAGAGGTAGTTTTCTGTCCTCCCACATACATGCTGTTCTACTTCCAAAATAGTCTCGTAGACAGAACATCTGAATGTGTCTCAAGACAAGCTGTGGTCTGAGTGATGTGTCTCAGTTCCCAATAGTGACCCATCAAAATTGCCTAAAAAGTTTGTAGCATCTTGCATCAAACTCTACATAAGGGGGCTGTAAGGGCAAGAGTATCCCTTGCATTTGCCTTTGTGCATTGAATGTTTAAGACACATTTCTCCACACTTTCCACCCTAATTAGGAACCTACAGATTCATGTCAAAACCAACCAAAAGCATGTATGCATGTGAAGCTGAAAAGCTAACAACCATCTCTACCAACTAGACCATTAGGCAGCAAACTAACACTGTGAAAACAATGGCTGAATGTACAGGATCATCAATAAGTCAGTGTGGTATTTTTGAAGAAGAAAGGTTGCATGTTCTCTAAACATTTCCCTGAATATTGTGGTGTTCTCATTTTTTTCAGCTGTTTTAAATCTGTGAGGTTACACTGCAGTCCATCATCAACTATATAAAAGTTGATGAAAGAGACACCATACAGAGTAATATTAAAATTCCAGTCAGCAATAGCACATGTTTAACATTTCAGTGTTTAATTCAATTTTTGAACCATAAAGTGACAATGAGCATTTGAAGTGTAGGAGCCCAAATACTCTCTCAATGAGCCAGAGCAGACCTATGAGTTTCAAATGCCTCATGTCAAAACATGTCCCACACAGAAGAAACACAAAGATGCACAACTAAGGTAATGTGCAAGATAAATTGGAATGCTAGACACCGCCTCCAAACCACTGAATTTCAGTGACAGATTTATTCTAAATCAGCAACATCTGATATCTAAGCCCACTATAACAATGTTCTAACCAATGCTGTGATCTCCATCAACAAGATACCAAAGCCGCTGCCCTCACTAAAACACATTTTTCTCAGTCTCCTACTTGGGCAGTTTTTAGCAGATTGTTTAAAGATTCCTGACTGATTAAGGATCTTACAAACTGTGGCTTCATCACAACAGTAGCAGGAGGAAACCAGCACAGGCTTTGATGCCAGCTCTTAAGCAACAGAGGTAAGTAGCAGGTCTCCAGCACGCCCAGCTTTCATTAAGTTTCCAAAAGTTCATGACGCCTCATGATTTCTCTAGCTAAAGGAGTTAGGAAATTGAGACTAGGGAATGAAAAGAGGTAAGTTTTTTAATAATGTGAGCTGTTACAACTAGCATCTAATAAGCCGATTATCATGTGTACTCTGGATTTAGCTTTTACAGCAAAATCACTTGGCATGTACTGACTGACTCAAGTGGAAAAAAAATGATGAAATATGATTGTCTCTGCTCCTCAGGAAAACAACTAGCAGTCCCATTCATGTATATAAAAAAGCAAAATTAAAGGAAAAATAAAATAATCTGAAATGTCAGCAGAGACGGCATCATTAAATCTTTGCAAAATCAGATTGATTTTAAGTTTCGATTTCTCATCAAATTAATCTATTTCATAACTTTATAGATCAAACTGGATTGCACACTATCACAAACAGCTCTTTTTTTTTTGGCAAATTCACCACCTTCTAGCATCTTTTGAAGTATAAGCTTTTTGGTTTGTTTACACAATATTCCATTATATTATGATGACGTTAGTCATCATATGACAAAACTCGCAATTGTAGCCTATGTTTTCTAAATAAACAGGAAAAAATTGCCAGATGAGGTCAAATGACTCTGAAAGACAATAGGTCTTTTAAGAAATGTGTTTAGCTCACACATCAAAGGGAACTTGTTTCATTCCAGATGCTTGAACCACCTTCAAGTTACACAGTAAATCTGAATCTACTCCTTGGCATTAGCTAGAAAACACTGTCCTTTTCAAAAAACACATTAGTAAAATTTTAAGTTGACATTTGCAACTTTCAACTTGGCTGTCATTTTCTCCACAAATTTACTTATCCTTCTAATAATTTTACTTTTATTACTTTGGGTGGTTCAATGTCTCTTTCACTTGATTTTTTAAAAAGGTATTAAAAAAACCCCAGTAATCTAAAAGAATCACACTAATTTTTTACTACAGTAACTATATTGCTTTAACGTCTTTAGACCGTGAGTCTGACTGTAGATTAATAAGCAATCAATCAAAGAACAGTAGAACATCATGAAAGCAACAAATCCTAGACTCAGAGAAAAGTCTGGATTGGAAGAGACCTTAAAGACCATCCTCTGATCCTCAAGTTTCAACTGCCCTCCCAACACTTTCCACCAGAACACAATGCTCCAAGCGCCTGACAGGGATGTGGCAACAGTAACTTCCTTGTGCAACTTGTTCCAGTACCTCATGATCCTCACAGTAAGTAATTTCTTCGTGATAGCTAATCTAATCTAATTCTACCTTCTTTCATTTGAAAGACATTCCCACTTGTCCTACCACTAGCTGCGCTGGCAAAAAGCCCCTTCCCAGCCTTTGTAGGCATCCATGTCTGTCATACCAGCTTTAGTTTCTCAGCAAAAATCAGAGTATTACCATATTAACTCTACCCTTACAGCTGAATAATTTCCAATAGTTTAGCTGTTGCGTGATCGAGTGCTCATTATCAGCCTGCACAGATGAAAATAAAGTTAATCACTGAAACTTCAGAGTCAATCCACATCTATGACATGGGTAAGGAACAAAAACTGCTGTATAGGACATAGGAAGACAGACTAAGATACTGGGTTTGCTCATCTGTAAGAAGTGAGACATCTCCTTGTAGTCTTAATTGTCTTCCATTACCTATATAGGAGGGAACAGAAGACAGACAGCCATGAAGGTGCACAGTGGCAGTTTGAGCAGTTACAACCCAAAGTTACAACGTAGAAAAGATTAATTAAATATATGAATACAGTAAACATTTATGTAGGTGGTCAAACGCTGGACCAAAAACCCACTGAATCTGCATGTCCATCCTTTGAAATCCCCAGAATACAACTGGTCCTGCAAAGTCTAGCTGGTTCTGCTTTGAGCAGCTGCATTGCACCAGATGGCATGCAGAGGTGTCTTGCAGTCTAGACTACAAGCCTCTAGCTTCAGATGGCGATGAAGAGTAGGCTGCAACTGACTTTCCTGCATATTCTCCCCCTGTTGTATTGTTCTTACATCCCCCCATAACGAAAAATGATAATAACATAAAACAGAGGTTAAATGAATGATACAAGGACTCACCACAGCACAAACTTTCTGGGAATTTCTAATAGCTTCTTATAAAAAATCAAATCATGAAGTCTTGATAAGCGCATGCCATGAACTGTATCATGTTGAGCTTTCTTTCCATTAGCTTACTGACCTTTCCCAACAAGAACACAGGAAATACTTGCAAGATCATCTGGCATGATGAGAACTGCAGTTCTCTAGAGGATGTAGCCAGGATTACATGTAGCCCCTCCTGCTCAATCAAATGAACGTCTCCTTACTTCAAGATACAACACAAACAAAAGCTTTGGATGTGCTTAAGAACACTGAACATTGAAACAGTTTTGTTAAGAAATTATCTTCCATGCTGTAATAAGACTTCCTAGAGCTAGCTGACTAATCTAAAGAGGTTTGTTATGTCTTGTGTGTGCAGGTGTCTGAAAACATTTGCATCTTGATGGAAGCACACATGTTGCATAAGGTACATTACATGCAAGCCTTCTCTACTCCTTTGTACATTCTGTATCTTCTACAACACAATGATACGCACATTCAAAATTTCACTGCAGAAAACGAAACAAAAAATAAGCTGAAATATTACCTTAAACAGGTAATAGCCACTGTCAGACACAGGATTCTCACACCCACCATATAAAACCAATCCCTTAGTAAGCTTAACACTTTCTCTGGACCAACTAAAGTATCTACTGCACTGAAGGTAATACCCCTAAAGGCACTGCCATATGTTCTCACAAGCCTGCACATTCTGATTCACCTTTAACTATGACAATAAATCAGGGCCCATGTGGTATTTTCAAAAAATATCTTTATGAAACTCATTGTAATACCCTTACTGGGAAACAATGGATTTTTCATGAGTTATGGCACTGCTTATTTTTTAGCAGTAGGATTAATGAGTGGAAGATCTAGTACTTTTGCTACAGGCAAAGACAAAGCCACAATAATTAATAGCAAAATCCTCAGCAATCAACAAAAACACATGTAGTGAATTCATGAATTTTTAAACACCTCTGTGAGTATAATCTTTGAATCTTTGAAACTTGGCATTAGTTTGCCCAGACAGCAGCAGCTTCTTGTTGATATATGTGTGTATACGTATATATGCACATATATGCAACAAAATACCTGAATATTTTCCTGGTTTTCTAATAATATACTGTACTACTTACTTCTCAGTGAAGTTTTACCAAAATGAACTTGCTCCAAATGTAGATACTTTTTTTTTTTTTTTTTGGTACAAATCCCTTTTTAAGGGAAGTGATCCCATTACAGCTTTCTGTGTCTCAGTCTGAGACACAATCCTAACAGCTAACCTTTCTGGAGATCCTCCCATTGGCATTTCCTTGCGAAGTTATTTGTCACCTAAGTGACCTCAGCATTGTCTCGGGATTGTCCCTCCTGCTCCAAAGGTATGCTGATCAGTTACAACCTCAGCATGAGTGCTGTCTCAGAGCCTTGGATACCCCCATCTGCAGTAGGGGAGAAGAACTTGTAAGCATGAAATCACAAATTTCCTTCAGTGGCAATCCCATTTCCTGCTCTTGAGAGGACTTCTGCAAAGCTCCCAAATTTGACTGTCAGTCTGTTCATCCAGCTCATTTTAGGCAAATCATTTTGTAAAAAATAAATCCCAAAATACATTATTATGTGACAGTCTGTCTTTGCTTGTGCTTGAGACATCAAAGTAAAAAGGAGTAAGAACCTACACAAGGGAAGCAGGAACAGCCTCCCATGTTCTTCCCATACTAAGAAAAATAGTCACACATTTGAAACTTGATCTCACTAGTGGACATTGAAATGGTGACACTGTACACAAAATTATTAAAATACAATACAATAAGCAGCCAAGACAATTTAGCAAGGGGTGGCCAAGTAGGTATTTTAGAGATCCTCACACATCAAGCCTACACACAGCATGGCTAAAAGCATCTCTGGAAGAGTAGTCTACAGGAAGTCTTAAGGAATGTTCAAATCAGCAGCTGTGCTTAGACTTAGACTAGCTTTCTGCTCAGCTTTTGACATATTCAGAATAGCAACTAACACAAAAGCGTATGCCTGATGTGTGGCAAATATCCCCAAATGACAGAAGGGAAGTTGTTCAGGAACCAATTAACAAGTTCCAACAGAAGCATGGCAGCAAAGGAGGAGCAACACGGTGTGCCATTGAAATCCTGTGGGTTCAAATGACAGACAATAAAGACAAAAGGACATTGTGTAGGAAAATTAGTCAAGCACTGTAAGCCTACATATTTCATTACAACAAGGAACATAAAAAAGAAGTCCTTTCAAGAAGTGTCCCGCTTTCCTTGGCAAAACAAAGGAATCTCTACTGCCTGGTCCAATGTGCCATCAAAAGGAAAGCACCCAGACATGTGCAGACTCCTTTGTATACTCTTGCTGAGGCATGCCACAATTCCACAGGTCCTGAGTGTAAACAATCACTACTATATCAATTTCATCAAGTAAGGAAGAACCCCATATTCCTAACTTACTTGTCCCATTCTACTCCTCTAAATTCAGTGTTGTTGAAAAGATGTATTCAGGAGCAGTAGCAGAAAGAGCTTCTTACTGTACCACTAGCTGCTCTACAGAAATTTTGTAAAGTCAGGAACATTCACTAGTCATAATTTACTGCTACACTCACAAGTAGTATCAACAATATCACACCATCATTTCTAGAGATAGTGTTGGCTGTTCATACTATTAAGGAGAACCTTCCTACTTACTAATCCATTCTTTGGCAGCCTATCCCTCCTCATCTTGCAGGTTTTCCACACCAAGTTATCCATGATAAATTTATTCCTGCAAAAGTAGATTTTCTATTATTCTCTATGTCTTCTACTTGCATATTTTTGATACCATTACATACAATTCCCTCAGCCTAATATTGGCAATTCTGAGGCTGAATTCACTGTAGAAATCCAGGAAATACATAGTGTGGCTTTCTCAGTGTGTCAAATCTAGTGATCTTACAGACTAAAATAAAATATTGGAGCTTCTTATGACAGGAAGAATAGGAAAGCATGGTTTCCTATTGACAGCTGCACAGGAAGCTTTGGCATTGCAACACTGAGCACTATGGATAAACCTAAGGTTCATGCATTATTGGCAACTTCAGGGCGACTGCTTCCCAGTTCCACAAGTGTAGTCAGCTTCTCCCAAAACCAAGATACCCCCAACATCAGCTTTTGGCTATAGATCTGCAGTGACTGGCAGTTAAAGTCAGAATGAGGAATAAAAAAGAACAATAAACATACAGAGCAAAATCAAGTCTTCTGAAGAGCTGCTGGCTGGGAATTCTTAAACTGGCTGCATAATAATAACTGTACATTATTTATAGTAAGTATTTTTCATTTTACTCTTCAACAAATGGAACCATGGGATATCTAAAAGGACAGAACATAACTCCATATTCCTAACAACTAGAATTATGAATACAGAATTGAAAAGTAATTTTTGGTAGGAAGATAGATATTGTTCCTAAATTAAAGAAAAATGCCAACAACCAAGATAAAATATTACCACCACCACTCTGTGTTTCATAATTTGAAACAGGACAGGTACGCTTTACTAACACCCAGGTTTTCAGTGGACTATGGTACCTGTGCCAACTAAAAAAAAAGCTCTGAACTACTGGCTTGGCAGCATGGCAACTGCCAAATCTTGACCATGTTTGGTTATTTTAGGAGTTGCCTAAGCCACAATGTCATCAGGCTATATACCACCCAGAAATACGTTTCCATGATCAAGGCACAGAATTTGCAAGAACTGAATTTTCTTCCCAGATTTCTTGCATGGTTTCTATGCCCAAACCTTGCTTCAACATCTCACCAGGCTTCCCTGAACATCTGTCAATGTCCTTGAACAGAGGCTTCAGAGCAGCCAACTACAACTGCTGTCGTGTAGACATTGACAATGCTTCTCAACTATGGTGAAGTTTTAGACTATGGAGAGATGGATACTACATTAAAATAATTTAAGACAATAACTGACTCTGGTTTTCTCTATAACATCATTACAGACAATTTTAAAAGTAATTTCTTAAGCCTTGAAGGTCATTTTAATGCATACTGAAAATGCAAATACATTTTGAGTACAATTTTTGAATACAGTATTTGTCAAAACTCAAGGGAAAAAAATATTCTCCACAAAGAACACAACAAAGGTGTTTGCTTTCCAGCTGCAAAGCTAGAAAAAAATCAGGATTCAGCATTTTCATGAGACTCAACATATCCTCTTAGGGATTACTACATGAAAATATTGAGAAATTCAAACCTTTCTGCCCTTCCCAATTGTTTCCTAGCAAGGTTTACTTTCAGACCACTCTTCTGGGTTCAGGAACTGTATAGTTGCAGTTCATTTTCTTTTCAAGAAACTAAACCACATAAATCTGCATGTGGCTGTTTATCTGGGATAACAGTAAAAGCACAAACCACACCACAGTCTGTGTATCCTACAGAATTTCTTGTCTTAGGCATTATAAAAATAAGTGTCTGCTATGTTTGGGCATAAAAAATACTTTGTCAGTAATACCCCTGCAATGCCTGCAGAGCCAACATTGCTAAGAACCTAAGCTGAATTCTATTCCTTCTTGGGCATGACCAAATTATTTACTAAATTCCAGTGAGCTGAAGCAGGGGGATTGTTCACATAAAGCTTTCTGTACCAGTGTGGGAAAAAGATTCAGCTTGACTCTCTGAACACAGTGGGAGCTTGTAGAGCTGGCAACTGGAAGTTCAAAAGTGATTCCTTACCAGAGTCAACCACTTGATGTACATTTTAGTGATCAACAAAGAACTTTAGGGTGAAATAGGTTTTTGAGCTGTCTCAGAGCATCCTTCAAATGGAAAAGTTTGCTGGTCATTTAGACGAAAGTTACAAACACCCCAATACCAAATAAAATCTCACTCCCTTTATAATTTTCCTTTGTTTTTCACTGGGGAATAATGTGAGCTGACTAATTCCAGAACACTAAATTACGTAAATTGTTATGTAATGTAAGGTATTGTAGGATACCTGGTCACTATTCCTATAATAAAGATAGATCAGACTAGTCTAAGCTCTTCTGTTTTCTTTTACTAAACAAAGTGAACTTTATTTACACAGGTGTCTAGTCTAGAGGCACTGAGAAACAGACAAAGATATTGCAAAACATGATTTTGGTGATATGAAACATGCTACTAGTATACAAGGAGAATAATTTCACTGACTTGTGGGATGATCAAGACACCTCACATTTGTAAGGTGTTACAGCATTTGTTTTGCAGCACTTATGTCAGGTGAATACTGGCCCTGTCAGAAACTCTTCTTGTTTTATAATCTGATTAGATTCAAAAAAGCTGTTTACAATGAACATCTAGTAAGTAAAACAAAAAACAACAAAAACCAGAACCAAACCATGTAATCCAGAACTAGCACCACCCATTTTAAAATCTAGCTACAATAAATTTTTGCCTTAGCACCCAAGATGAGCTGCGTTCAAAGAAAACCATGATGCTTATACACATGCCCCATAAAAACTACTAATAAGCTTCCAAGAGTATCTTTGCAGTCAGCAGGATCCCAGGGAAGCACCAAGGAAAATACTCCGGCAGTTGCGCCTGCTGTAATTCAGCAGATTATCCCAAAACAGAAAAAAGAACCCAAAGCAAACAAAACAACCCCACCAACTAAGCAGCAACAACAAGAAAACCCCAGCAACAGAAAAAACAAAAAAACGACCACTACCACCAACAAAACCCCAGCCAAAAACCCCCCAAAGCCCCAACCAACCAAAACAGACCAAACAAAAATCAACTAAACAGCAAAATCCAACCCATAATACAACAAATATTTTCACAAATCAGAAAAAACGTCTTTGCTGTGTAGAAGAACCTGAGGTTCACAGCCTGCAGAAATCCTCACAGTATTCAGCTCTTTAAACACTAAATCAGCTAACACACAACTATGTTCATGCCTCAATCACTTTTTTCTCTGGTTTTAATCTAGGTGTGTATGTATGAAAAGGTGTGAACTTCCTCTTCATTGTCTTCTCTGTGTAGGAACATTAATCTCCTTTAATAATGGAAATATTGGCATTTTATTCCTGAGATCAAAAGAGCAGCTGAATCTCAGTGATGTGAGATGCATGGCACACGTTTTGTTTCTTTAAGGGTAGGACCATGCAAAGAGGCCTCAACTGCATCATTTCTAGTTTTCCAACAGCCAGTTTAATCCAAGCTTTCATTACAACCACATATTTTAAAAAACTATTTTTTAAATAGTTTTAAAAAGCAATAATTAAGGAGCTCACACACAAATCTTGTTTCTTTATTCCCTGAACTACACAGATTGAAGCTTTTTTCCTTCCTCCCCTAAATTTTCCTTTCTTTGCACTATTAACCCAGAAGTAATTTAATTTTTAAAATTTAGTTCCGATTTTAAAAAGAGAAAACATGCATTTGATATTCTTCCATGGAGAGTAAAAGGCCTGTGAGCTCTTTTGCCTGCTATTCTGTGGATCAGCAAGCCTATTCTTGCACTGGCATTTTTCCACGCCTCACAAGTTCAGCAATGCCAAGCTGCTGCCACAAACACAAGCAATGCATTAGGTTGCATATGTGCATGTATGTGCGTGTGTGTTTACACATCCCAGCGTATTTCTCCGGAATTGTGCCTGGCAGGATTTATTCTCCCATTTTAACAGTAATCCATTATTTGACCACCATCCGAGAGCCTAGGGATTAAATGGGGTTTTAGTAACTGCAATACAACAAGCTGTATTTAAAGGTAATATTTGTTCCAAACAGAGTAAAATAGGACAAGTCCTGTATAGATTTTACTCTAGTCTTTCAAGAAATATACTTGAAGTGCATTTTAGCTTATAAGCCACCTACATTTAGAATATCATAAGAGTAATTTCCTTCCATAAGTAATACCACTCCTTTAATACAGAATTCCAACTCCCAGCTGAACACAGACATATGAGCTTTCTTTAGGCAATTTAATGCCTGAAAGCATCAGCTTTTCAGTTCACAAAATTTAAAAAAACACCCCAAATGATAAGTTTTATGCAAATATACATAATGAGGTGAAGATTAATAACTACATTTTGTGCAACTGTCTTTCTTAAAATTTATTTCCCCCCTCTAAAGGGGGGAAATGATCCTTTAAGTTTTAGTGTTCATAGTTTTTAGATTCTGCACTGCCTAGGTGTCTAACTCTGAGCTTCATATTAAGTGTAAGTAAGTTCTCTTCACAGAGTAGGTAGACAAAACAATCATTTTCCAGCTTGAGACTAAGGGCAACTCTTAGAATTTTCAGTCCCAAAAATCTTAAGAGTGGACTGAAGAGAGAAAACAAGAAGGATGGGACTCCCTAACCTGAAGCTGTAATTGGACAATTCACTCCAATTTTCAAATAGATCAAAACTTATAAAAATGTGAGACCTTGTGACCAGTTGTCTATTTTGTGACCATTTTGGGTCCATCTTGGGTGTAGCCCTGGCTGGGCTCTTGTACTGCCCAAGGTGTATCCATTTTAATAAATACCTACTTTATTCCTTTAGCTCTGTCTAGTCTCTGTTCCAGGTCAGCCTCCCAAGACATCATTTCCACCTCTAAAATTCTATCATTCTGCTGTAATCTCCAATTAACATCTATTCATAAATCCTGTTGAAAGTACTTTCTTCCATTTTATTCAAATTAGATTAATTTTTCACGACGTCATCCTGTACGTCCCAATTTTTCTGTTCTTTCCTAATTTAAGGTCACAGGTTCTGAAGTCGCTGATGGACGACCAAGCAGCTCCCCAAGTAACCTGTCTAACATTTTCCAGCTGTAAAACAAGAATTGCAATGTTGAACCTTCAAGTGAGTCAAGCCTGAACTGGGAGAAAACAGAACTTGGCACCAGAGACAGAACTGGAGGGTTTCAGCGAAGGCGAGATTTGAACCTACTTGGAGCTGACACCAGAATAAAAGAATGCTAAATTTCCATAGCATTTACCTACACTCAGCAGTCATGACACACTGCCCATGGGAAATGTTTTGCTTTTTAAGTAAGTACAATACTTTTCAAGGTCACAATTTATTTTAACAAACTTGAAGTACAAAGCTTTGTATTACACCATATCCCACTCAGAGAGCTGGATGTAAACCAGAGGGCATGCAGACACTGATAAGCAACAAGCAATAACTATTTCCTCCTGTGCACTGTGATGAGATCTAAGTCTGGTCCAGAGATGGAAGACTCCAGGCGGCTGAACAGTACAGCATGAAATGCCACCCTATGTCAGCAAAGAAAGGCTGGTCTGGGCAAACTTAAAAAGATAAATCACAATTTGGGCTCAATTAAATTTCTCATTCCCTGGAGACAAGGCAGCCACATACCAACTTGAAACCATCTTGAGCAGATGAGAAACATGTAAATTGCAATGTGCTGAAGATAAGGCACAATTAAAGCAGTCTGATTTGAGAGCATCCCAGTACCAAAACATATGAACTGTGAAGTAGGTAGTCCTTTATGATACACTATCAAGCATCAAGGGTGGTTATGTTCACCCTGAAAAAGTTATACCACAAGCCAGAGAAAAGAAATTAAAACCCTGTCCATACTAAGGACAACATATTATAAACCCAGACTATTTTCTAAGCCTGAGTGAGCTGAATTTACAATTGTAATAAGAGAGATAATGTAGTTTAAACTATTTTTAAAAAATTCCATCTAAGCCTCATCCCTTTTAATGTCAAGTCACTTTCAGAGCATGATTTATTAAGAAATCACTCAGTGTTACACATTCATTTGAGAGAGTAAACACAAAGAGAGATGGTATCTTTCCCTGGCTACAGTTAACTACAGCTCTCTTGAGGATACATCCCAGTAACTAAAAAAACTCTCTAAAATTATTTGACAAACAAAAAATACCCAATGGGTTCAGAGAGTCATTACTTCCCCAAATCCGCATGCCAGTGCAGTTGACAGCTTCAGCTCTTCTGCCCTCCCTCCACTCTTCTGTTCTCCTCACTCTGGAGAACATCCTCATGTGGCAGGATATTCACCCAGAATTACAGCAGTCAGCATTTTAGAGTGATCGGCTAAGCCACTTTGAAGACAAAGGCAAGAAAATAATTACAAGTGATTACCTACTAAAGTCTGACTTAATGGATACCTTATAAATTCAGGATCTTTGAGAGCAGTGAAGAATAGCATTATTGTAAGTAAATGGGAACTTTGGTATCATGCATATCTCCTGTGTAAGTAAGTGTCATGACAGAAACTGCAGAACCAGAGATTTGAGGAACAGTCTGAAAAAGGAAAACTTTCAGCATTGTGAAATGCTAATGCTGGGAATTGAAAATGCAAGTGCAGGCAAAGATCTTTAAAACCGCAATTTAAAAATACATATTTTCTGAGTTGCACATTGGTCTTAAGAATTATCACCAACAGAGTAACTGAGATCCATTCCAGAAAAGTTACAATAAAAATACAGTGAGATATCAGCAGAGGAAGCCTCTAATCTCAATACTCCCTTTCATATCAACAGCAGTCAAAGCCAAAAGGCTGAACACGTAGCTTCAGGGCAACAACTCACTTCTCTATTCACTCACATAAAGCATACTTCCAAATAGTGTCAGTGAAAGTGCACATCTCTCAGGCTATATCCAGATTACTCCTGCCTCTAGCTGTTGGCAAGTAGAAATACCCTTAAATCTTCATGCTTCCCCATCTCCACTGCTCTGACGTGAAAGGCAGAATGGGATAAAACCACTGAACTGACAAACAATAGACCTAAGGCACACAAAAAACACCAGGGCTTTATAGCTTCAAGTTCCATTAGAAAAATTACAGAAAAATGACAAAAAATTGCATTGTAAATGCTTCAGCACAGTGTCCAAGGGTGTTTGCAAAACTATCAACTTTTGCTAGGCAGCATCAACTAGTTCTTGTGGAAGCGCCTTTTGTCAGTCACTCATACCAGGGTTTTGCTCTTGAAAATGTCTTCTCACTGAAAAATTTGGAGATTTAAGAGAAATAAGAAACAAGCAATTCAAGGGCTCTAGCACTGGTGTCCAGATCAACAAATAGCACAATCGACTTCCTGCCCACGTTTAAGTGGAAAGCCTGAGCTCCATGGAGCCTGCAGATATTAAAAGCATATTACATCCTTCTTCAACTATGCTGATAATGGCAAGACACATTATCATCAACAGAAAGCTGGCATAATTCTTGTTTCCAACATCCTTCAAGGAGCTATTTTCCATATCATCAACTAGTATCATATCAAGTAAATAGCAACAATGCGGCGAATTAAGGGCTAAAAATTTCCCAGCCATTATAAAAGAACATAAAATATTCAGTTAATTTTCATTCAGGTATTTATACATAAACACAAAACACTTCCTTTGTTTTCTTTGTAAACAGTTTAATAATTGAACATCTCCAAAGATATTTTAGGATGTGTGGTGGCTAATTTAAAGGTAAAAGAAAAATCCAGAGCAGCTCTATCAGGCTTAAAGCCATACAAGCAGATCAGGTTTTATAAATAAAAATCAAGCATTTTGCTGCTTTTTTGATTCTGCCCCCTTTGATAAGGTGTTCCCTCAAGTTACTTCTAACAACAGCACTGAATAGGAAAAAGAAAGAATTTCAAGCCTCTAAACTGGCAGTTCAAAATATAACTCAGTTGGGTAACTCTGAAATCTGAAGGTTCTCTAAGGTTGTCATCTTTTACTGAGTCTTTCCTAGGATTACTGAATGCAGTAGAATGATTGAATTTAATGAAAAAGAAAGCCTGAGTTTTAGGTATTTTAAGCCAGAAGCTGCACTTGCACAGAGCACTTGTACTGAGCACAGAGGCTGTACTGAACCAGTACTTCAAGTGGCAAGGTGGTATGTGTGCCTGCTGGGGGGGTGATCTATTCTGCAGTTATAAGGCACATGAATGTGCCTTGTGAATGTTTAATGAATGAATGTTTAATTCTCCTTTATAAGAGTTGCATAAATTGCAGTGTTAGATGTATCCTTTGCTGTGTCTATGACTCCTTCTCCAGAGAGGTAGCGAGGGCTGACAACACCCATCCATGGATAATTTCGTTAGGTAACCAGGGTTAGGATAATCTATGTCTCCTGAAGCATCCGGCACTCAGTTACACAGCAGTATGTGCAGGGCTTTTCCTGCCTCTCTTTTAAGACTGGCCTCCCCACTCTAAATACTACCTGTTGATCCTCTTTCATACATCAAAAGAGACACTAAACAAACTTCACTTTCCAAACCACTTTAAACATTTATGGCATACCATGCAACAAAACTATAAAAGCCCCTTAAAAAGCCACAAAATGGAAATCATCTAAACAAGAGACAAACAACAAAATATCAACAAATTAACTAGGGAAGGAAGCCTGGAACCAGAAGTAATAGAACATAGTTTATTCTTTTGTAGCAGAGCAATAATTTTACTGCAAGGTCAAAGCAAACTGGAAAGCTCAGCTGTACTGAGCTTTGGCCCAAATCAGGTGAGAGTGCACCAGATCATGACCAAAGGCTTCTCAGACCAAAAATTAACTTTGCAAGTTAAAAATGGACAGACCAGGAAGAAAGCAGTATAGGAAAATAACAGATTCCTGGTGAAGGCGACAAGCTTAGCCTAAGAAAGAAACCATGGACACTTCCTCTAAAAACCTGCAAGATTTCTAAGCTTCTGTTATTGAGCAATGCATCTGGTAGTGGAAACTTGGCAGAGTTTAGTGAATCATAGCAGTGGATGAGATGATAGCACAGAGGAAGCAGGTGAAAAATGACTGATCTTGCACTAGGAAACAAAATCAGCTTACAGAACCTATAAAGGATATCAGTGGGAGGTGTAAGAAAACATACAATCACAGAAAGTGCTACTTTTCCCAAAACAAAGGTCAGATCATAAGAAACTGAATTCAGGCTACTTAAACCACCAAGAAAATCTGGGCAGAGTTATTAATAGATTAGTATCTCCTCCTTGGTATCATGAAAACAGATATGAAAGCAACTCGTTGTCTGCAGTCTTCACTGTGGTAAAATACATTATGAATCAAAAAAAAACCCAACTTAGAGTGTGATACAAGAACACTCTCCCTTGGCTTTTGTTTGGATTCTACTGTGGTAAGAACCACAGGCTATCAAGAAGCCACCACAAGGAACATGCTTCTTTCAGCTGCATCCCTAATTAGTTTTGTTGCTTTGAATACCTGCTTTCTTCATTTTATCACTCTGTTTCAGAGCAGCTTAGAGCTTCCAAGGTGTGTACCTTCCATGATGGTGAGTACTGCTGTTTTGGATACATCAAGTGACATATTTAGCAACCAAAGTAACACTGAGGAGAGAGAGTAGAACACTGCTTTCCAAGACAGGTGTTTTATTTCACAGCAGCATGGGGCATACAGTTAGCACTGACAAAAGACAAAAGCTGTGCCAAGATACATTTCACTAAAAGATGATGGTAATACTTGAACACTGTCTTTGATTTAAGGAACCACAAAGAACACTAGTATATAACTACAACGTTGTTATTGCTCTGCTCCGGGGTATGCTATTCACAAAGTAATGTGCTCTTATTGTCCTTCCATAAAAATGACTGAAAGGACTCATGCATGTGCAGTTCTCATGTTAAGTGCACTATAGCTGAAAAGAATATAGATGCTGTATTTGGCCATTTTAAATGTATTATGCTAGAATTTTGCCAGCAAAATTCTGAAAGTGGTGACAATTCTGGCATCCTGGATTTCAAGAGAGAATGAAATTCCTTACCTCAACGGATGCTAAAAATACCACAGAAACATGCAACTATTAAGACTTTCTTTTTACTTCCCCCTCTAGCAAGGAGAGTTAACATTTATGTCACTATCCATGACATTAAAGGTGCCTCAGATATCAGCATCTGCCAAAGATACTGAGAAAAAATAATCACTTCAGAACATGTCCCCTGGCAGAAGGAGGGGACCCAGGAGACACAGGGGAGAATGGAAGCAGGTTACTACTGCTTGTGGTGACAGGCAAGTTCCCTCCCCGCCTGCCTCACCTTCCCAAGTGCCCTCACACAACAGGTATGAGGCCCTGGAACAGGATGGACAGACAGCTGATGATGTGGGCAAGGTTTTCCTGCTGTGCTGATTCTCCTTTCTCTGCTGAACAGTGACAGGACCCGAGGGAACATATGAAGATGTGTCAGGGAAAGTGTGGGCTGGATATCGGAAAAGATTCTTCACCAGAAGGTGTTTGGGCACTGGAACAGATTCCCCAGGGAAGTGGTCATAGCACCAAGCCTGAGAGAGTTCAAGAAGCATTTGGACAACACTCCTGAGCATACAGAGTGTATTTTGGAGCTGTCCTGCACAGGGCCAGGAGTTGGAGTCCACGATTGTTTTGGATCACTTTTGACTCAGGATATTCCATAATAAATAGAAGTTTAAAAATAGAAGGAACATTTAAAACACTGATCAGAACATTCGGCAAATTAACCTCCTGCTTTCAAGGCCTATTTTGAGAGGCTGGTGGTTGTTAGTGTTGCTACAAGACCACATTAGTCCTTCCCCAGAAGAAGGGCACTCAACATGCAATGGCTGAACATGAAGTGGCTGGGACACTTAGGCAGGCCATGAAAGTGGTTGAGATGCAGGCCATAAAATGAAAGAAGGCACATGAAAGGAATAAGACTGAGCAGATTAGGCATTTCTCCTTAGAAACTAAACTCAACTGACAAGTTGAATGCACAGCGGGGGACAGACACACAACTTTTAACCAAGTTTGCATGTTTCACTTAGTTTATGATACAATGGGAAAATATGTAACAGTATTTTGGGGCTGAAAACTAGCATGTTTTTCAGCAAGTCTCTCTCGAACATGGAAGCACACAACATCTGCAGAGACAGGGAAAACTGCTTGCTTATCACTAGTCTCATTTATCAGACTTATTTGCCTCAGAGTTACAGTACACGCTTTGCTATTTGTCAGAAATGGAAAACATTCCTGTACTTACTCAGAGGCCTAAGTGTCTGATTAAACACTCCACTTAGTGCAACCAAGCATGGCAGAGCAAGTGCTGTACAACACAACAGAGCAAAATGAGATGAGTAACTGCAGGGAAAGGAAAATGAAGTGCCTCTCATTAAGTATGCCAAGAAGGACATGCATCTCTTTTTTTGAGACATATCCTGAAGAATTTTGGCACTTTGTAACAAGCAAGTCTCCTACAACACTTGAAAGACACATTTCAGAAACTAGGTTAGTGCACAACAACATGCTATTAGGATCTTAAAGACAAGGATGGTTTTAACTATCAAGCCAATGCACACCACTGTATCAGCAGAAACACAGCGTGCTGCTTCCCTTTCCTTCACTTTCCACCTACAATCTCCACCTGCTTCATGAGTCATTATTCACAGACCACTGTATTAACATATGCGGATTTCTTGGGCAGTGACTTAAACAGATCACAGAACTCAAGATTTTATAAGGACTGAGCCTCAGGATTCTCAAAAACGAACAGAATATGCCATTTTGCTATCTGAAATACTTTGAACTGTCACATCTTATTCAAATATATGTTCAAAAAAAGAGACAAATAACTTTGGCTCCATACGAGTACAGCTAACATTTTAAAAGATTGCATGGTATCCAAGCAAGAGAGGAGGATCACAGCTTCCCATTCTAGTATCTCAGAGTTCATCTCCCACAACTCTGCTTGACTAAGACTGAAATAAAATTGCACTCATTAGTTCAAAATGTTAACGGTCACACTTTAATATTTGCATGCCATCAGTCTGAAATTCAGGCTTTGTGCAAAGACAATGCCTAATGTGAGGTTCTTTTTTTCAATCCTTTAGTTTCCCTAAAGCCAAATATTAGCAGCTGAGCATATTAATGTGAGGTTTCTTAATTCACTCTGGGTTTCTCTTGGTTTTACTACTGAAATGCTACCAGTAGTAATTGGGTTTTTTTTTTAACGTGTTTGTAAAACTACTGTATGACCACTGTAATTTCTATATATTCACTTAGCTTGATCTGGATGTCACATCGTAAAATGATGTTTCTCACAGTCCTAACCATATTCCTGGTTAATTCCACCTTCACACAGGCAGAATTTCTGCCAACAGCACTGGACTCAGAAACATACTCTAAAGGTACTTAAAAATATATGAAAACAAAGAATATTTCTGTATTTTCTGTTTTCCTAACATATGCTTTGAAATTTTCTTTTATCTAACTGTTTGCTATATACTTTTTCACACAACAGCCATTTTAAATTCTATTATTTTAAAAAAGTATTTATAATATGAATGCATCCCTTCACTCTTCAAAGATTTAATCTAAATACTAACCTAATAATTAAAGATGAAATCCTTTTTAAATTAAGGTGGTGGAGGACTGGATTTCACTTTGGGCTTTTCCATGTAACAATTTTCTTCTACCATCATTGTCTAGCCACACCCAAAGGCAGGCCTCAACTCATATAGAAGTGAGGACACCTATACACCTCCACTAAAAAGTTATTTACTCTAGAAAGACAGTTTACGTCCTCATCACCTTTTTCCCTACCCCTCCTTTTCAATTCCAACAAATATAAGCTTTTTCCAAAGACTTTGGACAGATTCAGTCTCAAGAACAGGAAAGTAACAGCAGTTTAGAGCAGACTCTTTTGATCCCCCATCAACGCAGGTTATCAGTTAATTGCTTAATTCTCACCAAGGCTGGCCAAACAGCCCTAATAAAAAAAAAAGAAAACTAAAAAACATGAATAATTTAGTTAATTATACAAAAACAAAGCGGTGCCAATATTGATACTTACAGGCTGAGGCTGTTCTGCAATACAGCAGTTGAAACACAACCAAAACTCACTCATTGTTTACAGTTTGAAGTGGGAACACAGATGAAAAGCAGGACTCAACCTTTGTAAGTCTGCCTGTTCTTTGAACAGGTTTATTTTTAATGGCTCCAATGTGAAAATTTTCTTTTCTGATGAGCTCTTCACCAAAGACAAGTCAGTCCCAGGACAAAGAACTTGAAGGCAAAAAGTTATTTTAGAGTCTTCTTCCAGAAGGTTGATCCCAGCACCAGAGAAATATTACGAATGCTTCTTTGGTCCCTAGCGTTACATGAACCTGAAAACAGAAGTACATTAATCAAAAAGAGAGAATACAAAGAATCTCAAGCTCCAAGCCAGCCACCCACACCACTGATTTCTTGGTAATACCCTGAATCACAGATTGAAAGACATTAGCAAACAAGTCAGGTGCTTTTTTCTACAGTGACTACTAAAAATGACATATAACATAAATCCATATGACAGTTACATTCCAGCTTTGGTTAGACTAAGTGATACCAAGAATTGGTGTCCAATCTTTTGGCAGTCATCTCCATTTGTTTCTAACTTTCAAATGTCATTTCAGACAGTGGTAATTGCCCATACACCCCTTTATCTTCTTAGAGAATCGTGCCTGTTAACACGTTATACTTCTCGATGCATACATACTTCTCATCATACATTCACAGTCTGAGATTTAAATGGTATTTAACCTCAACCCTGTTACACAATTGTCAGTTAAAGGTATGCTCTCCTAAATGTCAAGGAAACAAATACATTTCTGCACACAGAATATCTGCAAAATGGCTAGACCTGGTCAACACAATGTATTTGCTTTCCTTCCACCCTCTTCTACCGTATGCCTCATTTACAGTTTACTTCAAAATAGAGTATTAGTTGTAGACCTTGAAATTGTTTCCTTAAACCTCTAAAACTCCTCAAGTGGAACAAATGAGGCTACAGATTCCAACCATTCTTTTGCTCAAAAAATGTTTGTTGGTAAACCTCCATTCTGGTTCCTTTCAGTAGGAGTGCAATAAAAATTCCTGTGAGACTTCAGTTATCTTGCAATGTATCACAAACTTTGCTTCCAGAGAAAGTGAGATAATGAATATTCAGAAGCTTTTACTGGCATACTCCTTAACAATCCTTTATACACCTGCATCTTCACTCACACATATGTTTGCACAACTATGCAATTTCTATTTCTATGCAATTCCTCATAGTATGAAGTGGTTTGGAGGCTCCATGCAATGCATGAAACTAGGCATATATCAGTACACATGTTCTGTGGCAGAGCAGCTCCACTTTGCTGCCACCCTCATTAGTTCTCTACGTGCCAAGCACATGACCAAAGCTGTCCCTCATTTATTACACACGCGCCAAGTCACTGCACTGTGTGGCCACGACTAGCCACGTACTTTCCACAACTACTC
Organism: Camarhynchus parvulus; assembly: GCF_901933205.1. Taxonomy (NCBI): domain Eukaryota; kingdom Metazoa; phylum Chordata; class Aves; order Passeriformes; family Thraupidae; genus Camarhynchus; species Camarhynchus parvulus. The sequence continues at coordinate 32,519,886 of NC_044601.1, read as the reverse complement.
TCTACAACACGCACAAAAAGAAGTAGTTTCCGTACTATCTCCAAAGTTTCTGGGAAGCTCTCACATTTCTTGGTTTTTGAGACACTATCTGAAGCTCTTTGAGAAAAAAACGCGTGCTGCAGTAACAACATCTAAATAGCAAAACCCCATCTAAAGTACTCTTGTCTCCTAGCTTTGAAAAATCAACTGATACTGTCAAAATTAGGTTTATCTGCTTGTTTCTTACATTCCTTGCTTAAACATCAGAACAGGAAGGGGGGTTGGGGGAGGGATATGCTTTGCTAGGTTATCCTGTTGCTAACACCATATAAAACAAAGCAACTTTTATTAAACAGGATACCTTGAGGGCAAGAAGGAAACATAAACCAGCAAACAATCCCCGCTCTGACAAACATACTTCTACACAACCTTTTGCTTGTCAGGCACCTGAAAAAAAGGTCTTAGAACAGTGCTAACATGACCTATTTTCACTACTTAAACAATGTTTTTCCTGATTTAAAGATCACTATCTAAATCCCATGAATGGAACATGAAATTGCAACAAAACTCGGGTTTCAACAACCAGTAGTGTGAAACCCAAGAAGTCTCTACAGAAGTTCTCACTCCTTACTTAGGCGGCTTCAGACCGATTTTCTCAATTATTCTGGTGACTGAAAATTTCATTAACTTTAAATAGCAAGAGTAACAAAGAAAACCTTGACAGAAAAATACTCAGCTGATCTCTACAGGCTCAGAATTTGCAGACCACACAATTATTTTCTAAATTTGATTCAGTATATTACAAAATCAGAAGTAAAATACATTTAACTCCTGTTAAGCATGTAATATTTGGTACTTCTAGTCCAGTGGGTGTACAGCTTATGTCTCCTTAAGAGCCGGTTAATTTACTTCTAAGACAGGCATGAAGTTGTTCTGAAACACAGCAATGCCCCCACCAATGCTAGTGGTTCAGATTATGAGGAACTGAGAAATCAAACAAAGTTAGCATTTTCAAGTTTAATATATTTTAAGCTCTAGAGCAAGGAATGGGTGTTGCACAGTGAGCATTTCTTGCTGCGTAAGTACCCCAATATTCTGATTTGTGACTCCTGAAACGATGATACTTGTTGCTTCCTTACAATCTCTTTCTGACTAAGTCCAGAACTGACATAGCAAATTCTTATTCTTAGAGAGGGTTAACTTTGATCTGCGTCTTACACCCAAGTACAGAAGACACACTCTGAAGGGCAGGGAGATTTTTTTTTGTTGATCTGTCTCTGTGTTTGCTCAGTCATAACTGGTTTGTTCACACTTCTCCAGCTCACTGCAGCCTCGGGCACTGGGCTGAGCTGAAGCCCTGGGAATAAACCTGAAGAGCTTTGTGTGGGCACCTGTGAGCATGGAAAGCTCTTCCTGGTTACAGAACACCTAAGGGTGCAGAAGTCTTACTCTACACAGCCACTCTGCATGCAGGACTTGTGACCTCCAGGACAGTCAAAGCTGACTCCCTGCCTTAGATCTAAAGCTTTTGAATGGCAAAGCCAAGCTAAAGATTGTAAATAATAACCTCTGATTACATGTTTATTCTTTAAAAGGCATTTTCAATTCTACTGCCTGTAAAGTGCTACATTTGCCTTTAATTTGGTGGTTCGACAATCACCAACACTTTTTCAATCTGTTGACTTTTAATTAAAACACACAGTTGACATATCAGTATATCTGGAGAAAACTGACATTAACTGCACCCCTTAAAAGGAAACAAATGCTTAGCAGTACTTTTCAGAGCTCTGGGATTTCATACATCTTCCCAGTCTGCTAAACAAATTATTTTTACAGGAATCAAGTTAAAATAAATACCAGGTATAAATCTGTTGCACCAATATGCAAAGAAAAAGCAACTAAGCTGAAAGCAAAAAAGTGTATTGATGCTAATGGTGATGTTAATGACAACACACTAAAACCTCTCTTTCACTGTCAGTAGCTTGTTTGAAGATCAAGTTGAAACAGGAAAATTCTGCAGTTCTTTTCCAAATTATTGGTTATAAAGAAAGAAAGAGAAAAAAATATCATAGTGGCCTACAGCTTCTAGTCAGGTAATTATCTAACATTAGCACACTAGCAATCTCTTGGGAAATTGTTCCTGCAAAGCTTGAACTGCACCCCAAGCCTAGCTGCAATTAATGAGGCCTCAAAATATATGCAGTATTTCACATCTAGTTCCCTCCTTTTTCATAGGATTAAGATTTGAATCACAGAACCATAGAATGGTCTGGGTTAAAATGGACTTCAGAGATCATCTTGTTCCAGCCTCCCTTCCACAGGAACACCTTTCACCAGCCCCATCCAACCTGGCCTTGAACACTGTCAGGGATGGGGCATTCACAACTTCTCTTGGCAACCTGTGCCAGTGTCTCACCACCATAACATGGCATGGTTTGCAGCATGGCTGCATTTGTCAGAGCAGACTTGCCAGATGAAGAGCACAACAGAGGCTGAAGAACACACTTCACAGTAACAGCTCTGCCACCCTTTGGTTTTGTTCTTTGCTCAGTCTGTGGTGCTCAGAGTGGCAGAACACCATAGAGCTCACATAGACAAGACAAGACAATTACTCTGTCTGAATCAGAAATTTATCAGTGATGAGTGATGAAACACCGATTTGTTTTTCCTATGTAAACTTTCTGAACTCTGAGTGCAACTTATTTTAGAGTGGATGATTCACACTACAAAAACACACAGGATTATCATGCTGAACAACTCTGTTGCATCTTAAGGCTTTTATACCTTAGTTATGATATCAATTTCGTAACATTTCGAGAAATTCTAAGTATAAAGAAATCAAAATTTTAAAAATAATAAATTGTTTAAAATTTAAAGTAAAACACCAATAAGGTAATTTTCTTCACTCTAAGGTTTATTTCACAGTGGCTGGTCTAATGCAAAAACCAAAACTACTGCTTATTGTAAAACACCAGTCACAAAGGCAGGAAGAACAAGCACTGCATTAATGATTAGTGGGCAAAGCACACTTCATAATAGTATCACCTCTTTTTCTTACTAAAACAGTATTAGCTTTTTGGTGAGAAATATACAGAGTAGGAAAGGAGGAAAGGTAAACTAAGATATCAATTTTCCCTCTGAGCTTTTTACATTTATTGATATAGAACAGGTTAGACAGCATTTACCTTAACTGATCCAAACAGGAATGTCCATTATGCTGTGGAGAGTCAGTTAGAACAAAACTACTTATTAAATATGCAGCCTGAAAACAGCCTGGTCTTTTTAAAAAGGCATCCTTTTAAGGGTGAATTTTCTATATCCTTTGACTGTATGCCGTTCACTGTGGCTTTACACAGGAAATGTGATAACAACACTCTTTGACAACCACTTGACATAAATAAAACCACAGGAAGACAAAAAAAAAAATTACAGGTGTTAGCATCTGAATTTAACTAGGCTTGCTCCAAAGCTCTGAGTACTATTCAAGAAGAATGGGGGGGAAAAGGGTAAAAAAAAAAATTTTGTTCAAATCATGACCGAAAATCATGCCATGCCATGTTATGTCCCAACACAACATGATGCGCCATAATAAGCACATGTAGGCACAAAGTCACAACCAAGCCCACTAACAGTACTTTAGTCTCAAGTACTTCAAAAGAAAAAAACCTTCCAGCTGTTCTTACTATAGGAGATTCATCCCATGAAATACAGGAGTATTTTAATTTAGTTTTTTATGCCTTAAAGGCTTTGAAAAACCTATAATTTCTTTCAATCCTGCAAGCTGTAAGTAGAAAATTATAATTTCTGAATGTATTTCTAAGACTTCTTTCACATTTTGCACTTTAAATTTCTATTGTAGCCACAATATTTCATCTTGATGATGACTAAATTAAGTCATATGGCAAACAGAAATGAGGGGAGGAAGAGGATTAAGGGAGAGGCTGAGCTCGTGCACACTTATACACACTTACAGCTGTAGCAACCAGAGGACACTCTCCAGCTCTCAAAGGAAGTGAGAGATGTTTTCATTTGCCAGCCTAATTTTTTGAAACAAACCATCTACAAGAAGCAAGAGGTTTTAAACAAAGACAACCTACAGAGAAAGTTACTTCCATTCATGAATTTTGTATCAAAAACTTTATCTCATCAGGGCACTGAACTTACAGAAGCACTCGTCCTCCATTCCCCCCTACAAGAACAGACACTTCTGGGCACTTGGACACGGATTTTAAAGCAGCAATTGTCTTCTGCACTTTCAAATCCTGAGAAACTTGAGCTGCAAATAACTCTTGCCGCACAAAAGCCAACACTCGCCATCAACATAACCTGCATGAGGCTGAAATTCTTTTTTCATTTCCTCATAATCTTCCCATATTGGTTCTGCATTAGTGCCTCCCAAGTCCCTTAAGGTTTAGTTTCAATACATTTAACAGTCTTCTTCAAAGTCTAAGTTAGGCTTTCTTGTGCATTTTTAAACCCTGAATGCATATGTCCTGACTCTGTAAAAAGGCTATTTTTATTCATGTCTTTGTGATGCAATTTTTCACATTATTACTAAAATCGTAAGGCAATAGGGCTTGATTTTGGGATTACTGGTCATCAGGAGTAAGTTCTTATTTTTTGCCCCTATTAATACCAAAATGGTTTTCACTAGTATATTTCCTAAAGCAACTTAGAAATAGCTTGTACTTCAAACCAAGCTCAACACAAATGAATAGCCATGAACAATTACTAGTATTAGAGCAATTTTCTTCTGAGTTTAAGGTTTGAAAGACTGTTGAAAACAGGGGAATAGTATGAAGGTACTATTTACAGCTTACTTAAAGGAGACGGGGTGATTTTTTAAAATTGTAGATGTTGCTAATAGTACAGAATCTAGCTTTAGGAATAATCCCATCTTTCACTGAACAGCTCCAGTTTTTGTGCTTTCAGTTTGTAGGAAGTCATCACAAGCTCCCCTGCAATAAATGTATCCACCTGGCATAATACATGGCAGAGCAACAAAAGATACAGGAAGGAAACCACAGCAAGTTTCTAAGGAGAAATACTAGGTTTTCCTTATCAGGCTGTTGATAGCATGAGAGGGAGATGTAAAGAAGGGGACAGCAGGAAAGCACGCAATTCTGTCAAGGAAAGTACTGGTCACCAAGTGTGACAGTAAACACATTTGCAAGTGCCAACTGTGACCTTAAAGCAGAAAGGCTTTAAACATTTTTATTTTATTTTTTTTACACTCCTATCTGCAACTGCCTGAGTTTTATTCTGTAGCCCTTCACTTATATTTATTTATTTCACGTGAGGGATCCAGCCCTTGAAAGGTCCTTACTATTTTGGGCACAGAGCCAACAAATGAGACAGTACCACTTAGTCACGTTAAAATTCATCATATCCAGTTATTTTCAAAGCTTCCTCCTGTCTTTAATTAATAACTACATTTGATATATATGGGTTCAATGCACCTTTCTGAAAGAGTCAATTCATAGCTCATACTATTCCCCACACTTACATGCCCACAGCAACCTACTTCTCTTGAAACCTCAGCACTAACAGTTCTGCACTATGAAAATTTAGAAAGACCTAATAGAAAACTAATAACCAAAATTTTTTTACTAAATAACAGGAACCCAAACCACAGATTTAATAAATATGTTCTGTCCTACCTAAAACATAGTCCAGGCATATTTTGCCCTACCTCCAAAAACAGCCAGGTAAGAACAAGTGAGAAGCCTTTGAGAATTCACTCGTATGGTTTAGAAAATCTGATTTCATACTGACTTCCTATTTGCATGAAAAAAAATGCTGTTAGATAAAGTTTTAATTGGTCAATAACATTTTCTTCTTAAGTGGCAAGTCCTATAGAAGGAAAAACAATGCTTTTCTCAGCTAGCCTCTTTGTTACTTCTAACAGGTAATACCAGTCAGGGAGGAAAAAAATGAACAGGGCAAAGTAATGGTTCAAGGCAAACCATCAACAACGTACCACTTCTGTAAAGAATGGAAAGAAAGAAACCACCCAAAAAAACTAACATTCCTGAAGAATGCCCAGTTATTATTATTATTGCCCTCTTCTACAGTAATGATGGGGAATCATCAACATTGGCATCCAGCGAGACCATAATTTTAAAAACGGTGCAGCATTAGAGAGAATGGAACAGTCTATGCTCACAACATACATGGCAGACCACACAAGATACTGAAGGGACCCTCACCCTTAGTACGACAACAGATAAAAAGCATTACTCAAAGCATTTAAAATGTTCTTTTTTTCCAGGGAAAACAGGAAACTAACACATCAAGGCAATATCCAAGGGAAGTTTGGGACTGAGGAAAGGACTAAGCGTGAACAAGAGAAGAAAGGCCATTTGAAGTGCAAGAGTTCACAGAGGCAAACTCTTAACAGTACAGGAAGTGTTCCATATAAAAAATATATCACTATGGCACACCACTATTCCAGACTTTAACCAGCCACTGTAAAACCTGTAAAAACTGTGGTGCAACACAAGTCTGACGTTGTACCTAAAGACCTTTTAATGCACTTCAGTAAATTATTGCTGCTACTTCCATTGTCCCAAATGCCTGGTGTGCAGTGCCAATTTACATGTGGACACAAGGTACTCCTATTTTTTTATTCTAGTTCTGTGAAAAGCATGAGCCAGGTGACAACCCACAAAAGGCTGGCTCCCCATTCACCAAAGCTTTACATCATTTAAATATTTCAACAAAGAAAGAAACCACAGTTCATTGGCTACAAGTTACACAGGGATCTTTCATTAGTATTACACCTTTTACTGGTTAAATGATTCTCATGCTAAGTAGTTCACATGCTCAGACTTTCTCCTGAGTCCATAGGTTTTTTTTAGTTCATGGGCTGTTGGTCGGTGGTCCCCATCTCCCTCTGTCAGAATTACTTTTTACTAGTTGGAGCTGGTCTCAACACAGTTGCTGTGTTTGCTTTATTAGTTTCTTCCTTATCGTAGGAGTCATGCCAAAAGTCCTTGTGGGACATAAATTCTGCTTTGTTTTTGTCCACTATCAGCAGTACATTCTTCTCCTCAAGCTTTGTCAACCTCCCCCTGGGTCTGAGATCACAGAAGAATGTCGAAGCCTAAATCCTAACAAGGCAATTCTACATAAAAGTAATTTATCTAATACCTGGACATCACTTCACCTCCCACTTGAGTGCAAAACAATTATGAGACCAAGTGCAGTAAGCAAAAGCAGTCTCACATTTTGTGGGACTGGATAAGTCAATGTCACTGTTACCCCATGAAACTACCCAGGATTCTCATGGGGCCATGTGAAAAGCCAGATGAATTTTCTCTGTTCAAGTCCTCCTTGGCATGCCACAATGCATGCTTCAAATAGCTAGAATGTATCAGCAGGATGTCTCTGCTTTAACTTTCAGTTCCACAGCTTGCAAAAAACAAAACAGAAATAGGTTTTTATTAAAAATGCAACAGAACTGGGTATTTTTAACCTGCTATGATTTAAGCTCGTTTAGATGACCTGAGCTCTGTATATGCATCCACATGTAGGCACATGGGATATGGCTTAAAGAAACTTAAAAGCTAAGACAAATCACATTTTCAAAGATACTTTGGGTCACTCTAGAGCAGAAGTGCAGTTTAGAACTTCAGGAGTGGGTACTCAGAGAAGTTGTAGGCAGAGACTTGTGAGCTCATGCAGTCATTTTTTCAAGCGTACTGATTCCCAAGAAGCAGTACATTTTCTTGTCACTGCCCAGTGTACTTTCAGAACTCATTGAAATGACCACTCTGCAGCTTAATACAGGTGACATCTCTTGGCTTCAATGTCTACCTCCATTACTGCTTGCTCATTTGAAGAGTGCTCACACAAGAACCACACGCACACAAGTCTAAATCAGGCTTTGACTGGTCTGAAGTGGTATCAGTTTTTCCTGACCAGACACTTGAGAAAAGTACACTGAACACTCGGTTCTTTTTACACGCAGTCCATTTTCAGACAGAAATTGGTACAGAAATATCACCCAAGTTTGGCAGGAAAAGCAGGATGTAACTGAGGCATATGGCAGAGCCAGAAAGCAAAGAAATTTTAGAACTTGTGAGAGGTGGCAAGTGCTAACTGGGCCTGTTTAGATTTCACTTTAAAGATAAGCATGGGGAGCAGCACGAGTACATTCACAAAGCAAGTCTCATAAAGAACGCTAAAGTCAGAAATCTGCATTCATGTAAAAATCGTCTAAAGAATTATGTGTGGTTTCAGACCACACCATGTAGAGAAGAAGAAAATTGGTAAAATGTTTGGCTTTTTCCTATTCTCCATCAATAGTCAGAGATTAGGCAGCACATTAATGTGTAACATACAGCATAAAGTGATGCCTAGACAGGAGGGTCAGGTTTCACCTTTTCCTAGCAGTATACAGTAGTAAATGGTTTTCTCCCCTGCCTTCAGACTTCAGTTGCTATAGGTATGTCTGGATTTTCCTTTGCCTGAAGTGACTTTAAGAAATGTCACTTAAGGCAAACAAAAATCCAGACATACCTATAGCAACAAAGAAATCTCGTCCAAGTACCATAATTTAAGTATGCCATAATGGAGGTAAGAGTGTCCTAATTCTGTAACACTTAAACAAGGGCAAAGAAAACAATGAACTGAAATACAGCCCCTGAGAAGCACACACAGAGAGCTCCCACACTTCCACAGCACAGTAAACTCCTTTCAGCCACATCTACACACAAGAAACCCACTAAATATTGTGACTGCATGTGCGTGCACACGTCCATACAAAGCCACACACACAACCTACAATTAGTAACTGCAGCAATCATAAAGTATTTCATTCCTATGGCTAAGGCTCTCATGCTATATCCAGCAAGTATGAAAATCACCAACTAGAAAGCTAATAAGCTTTTGCCTCTACAAACTTCAGATAGCCAGCTGGTATTAAGGAGAACAACTACCAATTGAAAAAAAGGTTTCTAGGGATACCTAATTAAAAAAAAACCAAACATGTATTAGAGTTGTAGTCAGTATGAAATAACATTTTTCAGTTCAACAGCACATTTTGATTTTTTTGCTGGAAGGAACATTTGTTTTTCAAAAGACAATGAAATTCAGAAAAGGGAGAAAAATCAGAAACTCTTCAGATTTTTTTATACACACAGTTGCTCTCACTCAGGCATTACACATGCCCAAAGTTATACCTCCTTACTAGCAATAACAGCAGTACCCATACAGGGTTGTTTATGATAGAAGAAATACTGTAATTTCCAAAATATCTTTTTTGGTAACTAATCTTCAAATTTCAGCTTGATTCAGATAAAGCACATTAATAAAATGCATATTAATTAAAAGGAATTACTGTTCTTTGCTTCCCTCTTTCCAAAACTGAAATTCACTGCAAATGATCCTTAATATTGAGTTGAATTTGAGTATTTATTTTACTCTTTAAAGTAAGTACTTGATCAAGAGAGCTCATGCTGCTTACACTGATAAAAATGTTTACCTCCACAGAGTATGAAAAAAATGCAACTACAAACAAAATCTTAAAAATCCTCACTGACTTTCATTTTGTGACAGATGCTTACTAATTTTTTTCTTAGAGATCTTGTTTTTTGGCACGTCCATGATGGATGAACCCATTCTGAGTGAAGAGGCTTTGATCCAGACAGACATCATCAACAAGAAGGTCTGACTGAAGTCTGTCCTGCTGTGCAGAGCTCTGCTAGGCCCTATCTTCACAGGAACTAAGGAATATAGGCCATGTCCTGCCACGAGCTAACAGAAACAGCCTGAGCTGACTGTGATGGTGTCATTCCCTCAGCCTTATCTTCTCCAAGCTGAACAAACCAAGCCACCTTAACCACACTTCAGAATTCTTGCCCTCAAGACCTACCACCATCTTGGTCACGCTGCCCTCTCTAATAGCTTTAGATATAAAGATATTTAGATATTTAAATTGTGTAACCCAAAACCTAGCACTCAATGTGAGGCTGCCCCAGTGCAGAGCAGAGTGGCACCCTCCCTTGCCTGGCTGCTGATGCTGTGCCTGATGCACCTCAGGACACAGCTGACCCTCCTGGCTGCCAGGGCACTGCTCACTCATGTTCATACTCAACTTGCCAGAAAAACCAAGCCCCAGATCTCTTTCCAACTCCCTTTCTGGATGGTTGCTTTTCAGACTCTTGCTCCCCAGTTTGTATATTCAAGCAGCATTACTTTGGATCAGACACAGAATGTGGCATTTGCTCATTTTACAGTCCATATGGCTGGTGACTGCCCAGCTCTCTGGTCTATCCCCATCTCTCTGTAGGGCCTCTCTACCCTAAAGGGAGTCCACAGCTCCTCTTAATTTAGTATAATTGGTAAAGTTACTTCATGTAGGACAATTTACTTAATATCTGCATTCAGAGACCATTTCTTAAAACACGAAAGAGCCCTGTCCTTAAGACACAGCCCCATGGAACCCCACTAGTGACAGGTCACATCAGTCTGATGTCACCCCATTCACTGCAGCCCTTTGTGCCTGACCCATGAGCCAGCTGCTCACCCACCACGTGATGTGTTTATCCAGCTGTGGGCTGGACATTTTCTCCAGAAGGGTCCTGAGAGAGACGGTATTGAAAGCTTTACAGAAATCCAAAAAAGATTACATCAACTGGCTTTGCTTGGTCAACTGAGTAGGTTACCTTGTAAAAGAAAATTAAGTTTGGTAAACAGACCTTTCCCCTCATAAACTCATGATGGTTGTGACCAATGACTGCATTGTCCTTATGATGTTCTCAATAACATCCATACGAAGTACTGCAGTGAGACTGACAGGCCTGTAGTTACCACTCCTTCTCACCTTTCTTGAAAATTTGGTTAAATCACTGCTTAGTTCGCATTCAATTACTGCTTAATTGATTACCATTTAATTTCCATTCAATCACTGATTAACAGTAATTCACCATGTAATCACTAATAAAAGCCTTTTAGTTAACATTATAACCATGACTTCTCTAAGTTCACCTGCCACTTTTTATTTTATACATCAGACAATATGAACAGCTTTACCAAATTAAGTTCAATAATAACTTATTAAAATTTAGAAAAGTAAAATAGAAAACCAGGTAGTGATGTCTAGCTTTGAGCCGAAAAGACACTATGACATCTTTCCTACATATGCAGAAAAATAACTAAGAACATATAGCCAGCTTAAAATAAAAACACGTGGTGCACAAATTTTCAACACTTCAATGCAATTTCATTGAAGATACCAGAATTATTGACCTAGTTAAGAAGCAAAGTGCTATGCAAAGAAGGAAATCTCAAAATGTTCCAGAAACATTTTAACAAAGTACATATTCTCAGCAGAACAGTTTCTGCTGTTCTGCAATCTGAACCCAAAGGAAACTAGATGGTCTCCTCAGAAATGAGCTGCCTATCTTGCCAAGGAACACTGACTTGGGTTCCCTGTGTACCCACAAAAAGGTCATTGCTGTTAAAAATGTCCATTTGGGAAATGTCCTGTGGGTAATATCTCAGTGGCAGAGTAAAACTCACCTGGAGTTCTACAGTCAGTAAAAAACCACTGCAAACCTCAAACAGTTTGACTTTCACAGGAAACACCACAAACAGTGGTCTATGGCTTACCTACACTGACAGGTATCCAGGGAAAGGAAAACCTAGAATAAACCTGTCAAGACTACAAGCCATTTTTCCTAATAGCTTTAAATTAGCTTGTTCCTAACAGTAAATCTTAAACAGATTCATTTCAGCTCCCGAAACCGAAAGCTGCTGACAAAGCCATAAACAGCTTGCAGTACTTCACTAAATATGGAAGAAATCTCGCGCCTCTCAATTCTTAGCTTCTCACTACAAAGAAGTAAATAGGTAACGTGAAAAGCATACTCTGACACCAAAGTAACCACAGGATGACACTATTTGAACTCTGCAGTGAACTCCTAGTTATAGCAACAACTCCAAATATAGTAGACAGAAAATACAAGCAACATCCTCTTAAAAAACAGGCATATTCACAGATAGGATATAATTTGATAGATGTAAATTCAGCCTGCCAACAATACACTAATAAATTGCAGATGATCCCATGTCACAAACTCCCCTATCTATCCAAGAGCCTACTAACCGAATGTGTTTAAACATTAAAACATGCTTCATAGCATAAAAGACTGCTCTTTTATATTCTGAGTTTTGGGGGTGTTTTTCATAAAAACAAAAGAAATCAACCAAACCTCAATTTCTTAACACTGTCAAAATTATATTCCTATGAAATAAATTGTGAAAAATATGATTTATCAATTGAAGAACCCTCTGTTCTCTGTGATGCAAAGTATTTTCTATAAGTTACATTAATAAGCATGAGAGGACTGAGACATTATACCTGGACATTTCTTGTTCTGTTCCTCAGAACACAACTAGAGAAACTGTCCAGGATACATCTGGATTCAGCACATGGTGTCTTGCCTGCCTTCAAGATAACAACTTTCTTTCCTGGTTGTGTCTATTTCACCATTAGCTTGGAACTTTTCTATGAAACAGAAGCATTTGGTTTGCTTAAGATCTGGGCTGTGTGACAGCAGGGGACAATAAGCAGATTGGCAGGCACCCTGGCAAGATCTGGAGCAGGTTCTTGGCCAAGGGGGCAGCCACTGGGCATCCAGCTGGCTCCAGACTTCACCCCAGGAGGCAAGCCCTGGGCCAGGGATCTCACACAGCCTTCCAACCCCCAGGTACAGCCTCGTGGATGTTATCTACCTCTGCAAGCAACCTCAATGCAGGTAGCTGATGTTTATAAAAGCTGAAGGAGGAAAATAGATGGATATGTAGGTTACTAAGGTTTTATTTTGCTCCCCACAAACAAAACCTGATTCACCTGAATTACATTTACCCATTCATTCTGACCGCAGAAGTACTTCAGCCAGCTGGCTCTGATACAGTCATGCATCTGCTGTTAATTCTCTTCCTTAAAAATGAATTTTGTTTGCTCTTAAGCATATTTTGCACCAGAAACACCCTATTATTTTTTTCCAGTACATTCCAGATTAAGCTCACATCACACAATATGAATTATATTCACTGGAGGCAAACATGACATTTGCAAAGCTGAGTCATGACAGCTGCTAAATACAACCTCTTTTAAAGAGGATTTAAAGAACACATTTTTTTAAAAATCAATTAATCCAGGGACTGCAAAGGTAAGCTGTTAACCTTATTGTTGGTAGAAGATGTTTTCTGTATGCTAAAACTTAACTCACAACAAAGTTACCTGCTTCTCCATTAAATTCAGTTAGAAAAACTCTATATCCTGCTACCCTGTGCTCAGAATTTGATCTTCTGAATGCAGAGCAAAAGACAGTGCTTGTGCTATCTGGAGTCCTAATTAGACCCCGATTTCATTTAATAAAAATTAACAAGGTGCCCAGCTCTACTTATCAGGTTCATGTTCTTGGACTGATCGGAGAGCTCTATTCTGAATTAGTAAGGAGCCATCACAACAATATAAAATGTTGCCAAAAAATCTTAACCACACAGAAGAGCCCACAAAGAACCACATCACAATCCTCCCTGCCCCCAAATAATGGTATTTAATTATTTAGCTCAAGGCCAGACAGCATTTGCCGCTTAATTCCTTTTAGCTTTCAGCTACTCAAGTTTCCACACAAAAATTTTTGCCTTTGAATGTCTGTTCTTAACATAATGCACAGGTTAGAGACCAATTTCTTAACTAAGAAATCAGAAAACATATTCTGGAAAGGAGGAAAAAAGAATGCAATGAGGAACACACTGGATATGAGGCTAGATCTGCCCGTGGTTAGACACACTATGCCTACAGAAGAGGTAGATGTTTAGCTGCCTGAGACGTGATCTCATGCAAAATCACTGCACTACACTTCATCCACATCCCATGATGGCACCTCTGGAAATGCCAGGTGTGGCTGTGTGTGAGGGAGCTGACTTGCACCAGCAGAGCAGTGCTAGCTACCCCAGACAGAATTCTGGAGCAGACTACAGAAAGTGAGTCTGGACCAGCTGCTGCAGCTCCCACAGACAGACATGACCCAGACTGGCCAAGCCTCAGAGCAGAGCCTCTCCCAAAATGCCTCCCTGCCCCTCACACATTCTTGTACATCCACCCCTTCATGGCCATCCCTGTAGGGTTGACAGCTGGGCATCCAGAGTTAATCTAACTTTGTTTTTTAAGATGTGATAATTGCAAAGTAGAGTCATGCCATATGGTCTAGCTAAAAATTAGTTCAGACAAGTGTTTTTTCTCCTGAAAAATGCAGTGTATTACTATCCAGCACAAAGAAATCAGAGTTGCATCATGTCAAAACTAAGCTATTTCCATATAATCGTAACAACAACAAAAAGAGGTACTTAAGAGATCTTGAGTTTGGCCTAAGTAAATGCTCTACAGTAGCACTGTGCTCATAAATTGCTTCTCTTGTAAAATATTGAGTTACTTGTCAACAGCTACTACATAGCACAAACAAGCTCAGAGCACGTTGCCAAGTCAGGCACATTGTAGGACACTTGTCTGTCAATTTCACAGAAAGACACTGTTGCTCTGAAGGGGAAACAGAGGTGCCTAAACTGAGCATAGATGTGGGTTTCTCATTTAGTTGATGCTAGCTAGAAAGTCCTTTATTAACAGAGTATTTTTAATCACTGTGAACAATGAAGAGACCAGTACAGTGTTTCCAACAATAAATAAAAAAAAATCAAAGTTAAATTACAAAGGATAAACATGAGATCAAATTATCTAGCTTATTTATCAAACATAGGAGGTTTTTATTTGCATGGTTATGCTTTCAGATGAAAGACGGAAGCATAAAACAGAACTTTAATTACAAAAATAATTATTATGTCCAAAACAAAAAGGACATTGTTCATATGACTGGGTTATTACTTTCTTCTAATGCTGGTTTGCAAAACAGCACTTTTGTACTCTGACACACTGACTCCAGGCCCCCGTTACTCCATTAAATCAAGTTAAATGGTATAGGGGAAAAAACAGAAAGCTATTACCAAGATACATTTCCCGGAGTTAAAAAAAAAAAAAATTAATTCATTAATGATTCAAAGACTTTGCCAAAACTTTGAAAAATAGTACCAAGCAAGTAACCAGCTTTTGCTTTTTCCCTGAACAGGCATGATTCATCATCCTAGATCCAGTGACTTCTTTGATATAATTTGTGGCGTCAATTTTGAGATAGAATTGTCACAGCAAAGGCTGGTAGTTACTGTAAAAAAAACCCCATGCATTTATATAAGGACTTGTGAGCATAATCAATCATCATGAATTCTATTTCTAGTATTTAATAGGAATTAGTTTAATTGCTAAAACATAACAAACAAGTAAACAGGAGGCTCATGGCAGGTATAGGCTTTAAGGAAGTCTGACCTCTCCCTCTTTATGTGCGTGGGAAACTAAGGCATGCAACAATTGTATTTTAAGGCAGCCAAGAACATTCATAGTCAACTTTGTTCTAAGCACACACATTTCTACCATTTTAAGGATTTCCATGTGTATCTTCTCCCAGAGATAAGGCATTGGAACTGCTCACAGATGCTAAAGACAGAGATCCTTTCAACAGGCCAACAAATATCTACTAGTTTTTGAAATTCTGTGTGTTAATATTTTACAATTTTATGAACAGACGTACTAACAGTAAAATATGCTACCTTTTCCTAGAAAGCAACACATATATGCGTCAGCAGAAGTTGTTCTATACTCTGCTCACAGAACTCTGCAGTTCATTGAATAGCATGCCTTGAAATAACTCCCACTGAATATGCACTGCTGATTACTTTAATGTGTGATGTATTTAAAAAGAACTCTACACATCTGCCTTGGTATCTGTTTTCATTGCATTCTAGCAGTACAACTATAAAGACATATTCAGACAATTTCATGACAAAATCACATTATTTTTAAAAGGAATCTTTTCAGTTATACAGTTTTACTGCTCAGAACAAACATAAAAAGTGGTCTTCTGCATGCCTGTTAGTAACACACACTGCTTCTCAATTAACATAATATTCAGAGAAGACCAGGTTTAATCCTTCTTTAAGTGGAAAGACTGACTGAAGTAAGGAAATATAATATGAATATGCTGCAGTGGCTGCAGTGTCCACGGAAACTACTTTTTTCACTAGAGGGGCAAAATTACAGTATCCACCAGGCGATTTAAGAGTATATACTTATCAAGCTTTATGTACTCTTAGCAGCATCATTCCCCTTATGTCAATCTTGTGTATTTATAAAAGCTCTGCAGTATCCTCAGCAGCTCTTTGACAAAACCATCTAACAAACCCCTAATGGATTCAGGGAGTCTGTTCTTTAGGTAACACTAATAAAACACACACACAGTTGTTAGAGCTGTCAATGCTTACTTGCCAGATACACGCCAAGCAAAACGTAAAAGAAGATTTGTTCTCTTTGCTACAAATAGGCAACAACACAGGACTGTAACTGTGCCAGATAACACTTCATTTTTCACTGTTTATTAATACAAGGATTTGTGCAAGTCACTAGAATTTCGTACTCTAGTTTGAAAGGGTTCTCATGTGGCATAACAGGATTTTTAAATGCCTCATTTTTTTCTCAAGATACATACATTATATCTTGAGATTACGTACAGGAGTCAAAAGCCTTGTGAGACAATGCACAGTAGAAAAACAGATTAAAAAAAGTCTGGAAAGAAACCTCGGTTACTAATGCTGACCTACGGAATTTACCAAAAAACCTAATAAGATCCTGGTTTCTGATGGATATATTTGCTACAACTGCATTTCTTTGCATAACTGCTCTTTACCAAGCATTATTAAGTTGAAAGTATATTTAAAAAAAACCAAATATATAGTTAAGTCATTGGTTAATTTGTGTCCAATAACATTCTTGTACTGCTTCATATTTACCTAAATGTTCATTTCTTCTTTCATGTTTGAGAGTTTCATCTTATTTTGTAAACTAAGAAGCAGAAAAAACCTCCCTGAAGTTTGAAACTTCATTGTGTAGATAAATGCCAGAGAAATTAAAGGTAACCTGCCTTGTCTAGTTGAAAACAGAAACAGTGATAAATGGGCAGGTGTGCTTCCCATCTGAAAAGGCCTCCACAACACCATTAACCACTACTCTACACAAAGAAACATTAAAGTAATAATTGAAGATCTTGAACCTCTAGTCCATTTGTATAATTTTTTAAATAGGCATTCAAACACCATTTGAAGAAAAGAAGTGAGGCAGTAACCATTAGTGCCCTTAGAAAGTTATTCTGATGATTGAGCCATCTAAGTCTGAAAAATATGCCCCTTCATTTCCTCACAGCTCACAAGCACTTTCTCATCCTGCCCTCCTTCCTTAAGTTTTTGCCCCTCTTTCTCAAAGAATATTTTCTCTATCTCCTCACTTTAAAAAGGCAATATACAGGAAGAAGGACAAATAAGCATCTGAATAGTGTGCATATTGGGGAACTAGTGCATCACTAGCCTTTTACTATTATTTTCATAATGAATGACATCCCACGTAAAGACATACAACACAGACTGTTTTCTTTGGAATAAATTAATCAAGGCTTTATAGTAACTTTCCCTATTTCACAATTTACCTTGACATTTTTGCCATGAACGCATTCCCCATATGTTTTGGGTTTTAAAAAAATTAATAAATATTCTGTTGCTCTTGTCTATGTATCTAGCTTCTGTAGGATGATCAAACTGGTACAGCTCAAATCTCAAAGAAATAAAGATACCAGAGTGACAGACAATGCAGAATTTGGGAAAAGTAACCCCCAAACTACTAGGCATATTCCTCAAGATACTTGCACTAGTATGCTGCCGTTCAGGCTGAAACTAATGTTAGAATTGTGTGCAACTTCTATCTTTCTGCTGGTGCTTCAAACAAACAAAACAATAACCCTCAAGGTGTATCAAGCTACACAATTCTCAGTCTACTAGTGCTTTTCCTTCTGTGCTGTCTGTTCTTCCCTTTCTGCACTGTGAAGCAGGCACGTTAGATCCTGAGGACAGTAAGGGTAGGAGCCAAAAGTTAGAAAACAAAACAGAAAGAACAAGCCAAGCAGTCCTTTCATGCTGTGTTCAGCTCTTTATGCAGTGATGGTGATAAACAGCCATTGAAAGAGAACTAGGTTCTTTTTGCTACTGAGTCCTTTTATACTTATGTTCCTACAACTTCTGTTTCTAGAGGAGCCTGTGCTTTCTGCTTCTGCTCCATGTTGTCCAGGTCTCCACACTAGCCCAGCACAGTCTTCAGACATTTCTCTTACCTACCTCTTGATTTCTCCTCTTTCCCAAGAATAGCTGTTCTTCTCCATTGAACACATGTGGCAAGGAAAAATTATCCATTAAATATTAATTTCTGTACCGGTAAAAGTAGTATCTACTTACAGCAGGTGTTATCAGCATGAAATAAAATCTTATTGCTGTAAGATGGCACAGTAATGAAGTTACATTCTTCTCCCTGTTGTGGGCACTTCAATTTGGCGATCACATTACCGGGCAATATTTGCTTATCCACACTGAATGAACGCTTTCAAGTACAAAGACCTCACTCTGAAGAATTTGTTTGGTAGGGAGGAAGGGGGAGTAATTAGATTATTTGTAAGAAAACATATTTGAAAACAGTATCAACAACTGTGATACACATCAGAGGCATACTGTCTCCAAGCAATCTCTCTTGCATTATATCAGTTACTTACCTGCTTGCCAACAGGTAAGGAAGGCAAACAAAATACACAACATACTTCCCTCTAGTCCCCAACCTTCTGACTTAAGCAGAAATCCTAAGTGAAGCCTAAAAAATAAACAATGCTTAGACTATAGTATTTCTCATGCCAAAACAATGACAAGTCATGGAGTACTTCTGCTGATAACTTTAAAGTTCTGAATAACAAATGTGAAGTATAATACTTGCACTGCCTCACCATGAAAAGAATGCTGCTTCCACACCGAATAAGAATCTCAATAAACATAAGCATGAAGACTCAAGTGTTTCTCACATCATTCAAAATCATTTACCCACTTGAAACAGGGAAATACAAGTTCCTTTACTCAAGATCAGCTACAGATTTTTCAGACAGCCAACACAACAGGCAGTTTTTTCTAACATACGCGACAAAGTCATAAGGAAAATGGTAGTGACAACTATTGCAGCTCTTTGTATTGGGAAGGATTACCACGTTCCTTCAAGACCCAAACTAGCCACAGACAGCACAGTAAATTACAAGGCCTAGCTCCTGATGGACTTCATATCTTATGCTTTCAAGTTTAAGCCCAGAAAACAAACTCTTTTCCAGAACCTTCTACACTACTCTCAGTATCTGGTGATTCTACTCTTCTGACAGGTAAACTTATTAACTAAGTTATTTCTCTTGGTGACTATTTAGTGCCTTGGACCACAAGGTAAACATATATTCAGAAGCATCTTCCTGGCTCCAACTGTTATTATGGTGAAACAAGACAAACCATAAGAATTTCCCAATATACAAATCCACTACTTTTACTGGTATCCATGGTACTGCCATGGTCAGCACATGCTTCCCTTTCAAAACAGACGTAGTCTCATTTAACACAACAGAACTTTTCCCATGCCTTCATTGCAGCAATGCAGAGATAGAAACCACTGACTAATACAACGGCTTCAATTTTTCTCAAGAACTACTGTGGCAAATGACCACAAAAAAGGCATTACACAAGTTTTGAAAAGACAAAAATAGCCCAAACTAGCACACTGCCTTTTACAAAAGAGGTACAGTGAGAGATTTTTTGACTTTGAGAGAAGAGGTACTATTTTCTTTAGCTCTATGGAGACGCTTTCCCCACTCTCCAAATGCCTTAAACTCCTAAGAAGCTTTGCAAACACTTTTGAAAAAGACATTGTAGTATCTCTGAAATATACAACTGGTATTTACAACTGGTAAATACCTTCATACTGAAGTTTTGCTTTAGTGCTCTGTCTGCACACTACAGAACTACTGCGAAACTCCATTATCAGACAAGTTAAGTTGTAAAACTCAGTGGAAGACTCTCTATCACAGAAAAAAAGGTGTTTCCTGCCTTCACACTTGTCTTAATTGCGTCTGGTTTTGTTTGTTTGTTTTGAGTTATTTACTAGCATAAGGGTATTTCATTTATATAATCCTTCCCAGTGAAATATCTGTTGCCGAGTCATTAGAGTTTTGCTGGAGGATGCAATCAAATCTGCATGTGTAATTGACTTTAGTAAATAAACTCAAGTGAAAGAAGCAATTTACTTTGACTAAATTGTCAAACAGCTGCATGGTGACAATTCAATTTACCATAAAAAGTTTCTCTGTTTTGAACACGGTCCTATCTCCCCCAATGTCACACAACTGTTCATTTTTCCTTCTCTGTGTGTGGGTGGGGTGGGAGGTATTTTCCTTGTATCTGCTGACAAAGATTCACTCTGTGTATTTGGAAACAAAACCCCAAAAAACCACACACCAATTCCTTTGCCTGGATAACAGTTTTTATCTGAAAGTTTAGATTAAGGTGTAAGAAATATGCACTTAAATAAAAGTTGCAGTTGTTCTTGAACGTGTTTTTCCTTCTCAAATAAAGGAAAAGGACTGTTAAAGATGATGTCGAACTTTAAATCTGTAGCTTTGATTTCACTAGAAATTTCTGAAAAGAGCGCAAGATATAATTACTCAATTAAGTATTTAAGTACAGTCTCAAGTCCTCTCCCAAACCATTTTTCCTGCCCTTTACAAAAAAATACAGAGAATTCTACAACTTCAGTATTGAGGTGTCTCCAAATATTTTAACACTTGACCTTTCCCGCTGCACTTTGCAGCAAGTCAACAAATATACCTAGTAAAAGGAACATGTTCTCCTTAGCTTTCACCTTCACTGCTCAGGTCAAGAGGCAACAAAAAACGGAAGCCAAGAAATCAGAAACTCATTCATTCTACCATTAAGCTTCATTAAATCTTGCTTGAAGAGTTTAGTGGGACGATAGTTCTTCACCCAGCTCCTGTGCAGGATGATAGTGCCTGTGTAGTACAGTCAGCAGAAGTAAACCTGGTCCTGGACTTGCAATTGCCTCAGGTCAGCATTTTGGCCTGATCAGAAAACATCCAGGAATCACCACATCTGCTGCTCCATTTGCTCTGGGCTGTGACTTACAATCAGCTTGTAGGACAAATATTACAGACTGCATCTAGGAGGTATGAAAATGTACGGGAGAACAAAGAAAGACCTGTACATAACGTCTTAAAAAACGTCCACTGCATTTGACAAAAGACTGGAAAACAGAACTAAAATAACCAAATTTCCTCATTACAGTAACTAGATGAGCACCACACAGTCAGTAACAGCACCTTCACCAGCAAGGTACACTTGCTTCCTAAGCGGATTTATTTCCCCTTTTTCTCTTATTTCAGGAGAAATAAGGAGTGAGGGCTCACATGAAAGATTCAGCATGCAAGCCAGATACGGTTGTGGTCCTTTCACACGGAATAATCAGTCACTGCCCCAAAGCCCCCTTTGTCTGCCACTCAGACACAGATAATTTGGTTTAAGGTATTCATTATTCAGTCTCTCCCTCAAACAAACGCCCCCTCTCTTCCAGACATGCAGACCAAACTGCGGCTTGTGAATCCCTATCCACAGCAAGGTAATTAATGAAGCCTATCGTATTCTCACCAGTAGAGTTATCCTCAACTCATTGACGGAACCTCCCATGGAAAAAGATCAGATTGCTGCATCTAAAAAACGAAGTATTTAACATCAGTTTCTCTAGAATCATCTGTCACAGTAAGTATAGTCACTTCAGAAGCACCAATGCAAATAACCCTTTGAACTAGTTCACTTTTAAAAAAGAAAGTCCTTTCTTAAACCACTGCATCTTTAAGGATTTTGTGTACCTACACTATAAAAATCAAAACTGACTTCTTTTATGCTCTTTAACTGGTGACAACGAACTGTCTGCACTGTACCAAACAATGCTGTGAATTCTCCAGAAAATGCACTAACAAGACTGTTAAAAGCAACAAAGACTTGTTAAAAGCAAGTCTTTAGTCATTGGTTTATCGATGTACTAAAAGACACTTGGATATACTTCAGTCTAAGTGTCAAAATTAAAACAAAAAAAATATCCCTAGTAAGAATAACAGGCACACAGGTTCATCTAAATACTATGCTACCCATTTAATTTGCTCATCCTTAACCCCTTGGCCATCCTGCGCTGGGAAGCTGCCCTCATTCTTTTCTCCAGGCCCTTGTTGCTAGGGTTGCAGCTGCACAGCTCATTGCTGTTGAAGCTCATGTCTCTGGAGGGGGACACAAAGAGTTTCATTATCTGCTCCTCCCAGCCGCCAGATAAGAGCATTCCACCCTCTCCCCTCACCAGGAGCAGGCAGGCAAGCCTTTGCCAGACGTGACCACTGACATGAGGAGCTGCAGAAGGCACAGTGCCCTGCTCAGCTGCCTGTCACCACCAGCTTGCTCCCTCCCTCCCAGGGACGCACTGCAGAAGCTGCTCATTTATGATCCAGTCTTGACTCATGACTTGATGGGGAGCTCACATTGCAATTCAACTTAAGAACTACTGAGACAAGACCTGTATTTTTAAAACTAGTGAGAACAGTCTCCTAATAAACCCAGTCTTCCAGAAAGAGCTCTGTTCAAGAGAAGTGGCCTTCTCTGGGGCATACAGATTGAAGACAGCAAACAGGAAAGGATTCAATGACCAAATGAGCATACTGTGCTGTGGTCTCAAGCACTGTTCATTCACACTGAACAACCTTCCCATGGTTTAATTTAAATACTTACTGGCACTAAGAGCTAGATTCATTCTGCACACTTGTGAAGGAGAGGGCTATAGGCAGTGTTTCCACTTAAGAAATGCAGTTAAATAAATAAAATTAGAAATATTGAAAAATTCATTATTTCTTGGACAGGTTTTAGTTTCTTGTTAATTGTAAATGCCAGAATATTGTCAGCAATTTCCTAAAAGGAAGTTGTTTAGCATTTCTGGTGTCAGAAGAAAGAAAACAAAATTAATCGTTGTCATTTTGGATTTCCCTTTCTCAGAGCAAAAATTCATTGCTAAAGAGCAGAAAATTACTAGAGAAGAGAAAGATATTAACTCTTCATGACATTCCTGAGTAGCAACACACAATATCTCATTAAATATGGGGGTTTTTGCTATGTGCAAGTAGTTTACAATGGAAACAGAATACTTATTTCATGTACATCTTACACATACACTTTAAAGATTATCAGTTCTACATTAATAGCAGATGTAGAAATTGAATAGTGTACAAAAGCATTCCCACACAGGGTGCCAGACTATCACACAGCAAAAGGTAGAAAGGAAATCACAGTTTATCTAGGCCTTTACTAAAGGCCAGACCAGTTTTTCACTTAATGTCATCAAATCAGCAGTCCTGTTCCTGAAGGCCTGTTTCTTTACAACAGTGGACAGTGAAGGAAACATCTAGGATCTGTGCCAGCTCTGAGGAAACCTAGTCTCCATAGAAGGCAATATGAATTCCATTGTTTCCTGCCTGTAAGACTACCAGAGCATGCTGGCAAGGCTGTGCACTTACTGTACTCCAGAACAGCCAGGGGATGATGACTTCCAGATAGTCAGAAACCAAAAGGCTGGTACCTGTCCCATGATCTGACAATTGTGACCTGGGCCATAGGCAGAAGCACGCTGTTTTAACTCTGTGTTAACAAAGGACAGCCCAGTCTTGTTCATGGCAACTTTTTGAGAAATAGGTTAGATCTTCCCTCATGGGTTTCCCCTTGGTAATTCTACTGAGGTCTTCTAGCCTCACTATTATTTCTGAAGGGCACGAGGAAAGCAGAGCTGAGCAAACCACACTTCTTTCAATGAAATAAAAGTCCACATTTTGAAAAAAGCAGCATATTTACAATTACCTGTCTCCGTTCTGTGTAAAGCATCTAATCCTGAAGAATACAACCAGTATTATTCAAGGACCCTGAGTGAAATACTTCTAGTACAACAAAAGGTTTATTTTTTTTTTAATTACCCTACAATTGTGGGCTTTCTTTCATCATGAGAATATATCATAAATATTTAAAGCAGGAACAGAATAAGATCAAGAAATGGTACAGGTACCATTGTTTACTTGTAGTACTATGTATTTCAGTATTTGATTCCACCTGCTCTTTCATCTAGCCGTATCTCATATCTCTGTCTCCCCCTCCTATTGCACAGCTCTGTAACTGGGATGATAGAACAACCAGGAGAGAGAACTTCAATTTCCATGTTAAAGACATACATCAGCTAGAGTCCAAGAAAAAAAAAAAGCAAAAAACACCACAAACAACACATGTATTTCACATTAGGCAGCTAACAAGGCAGAAGTAACTAGAAAAATAAAGAGGGATAAGAGAGGAGCAGTAGAATAACACACAGTGATGCTGAAATTCAATGTAGTGAATAATGCCTGTCAAAAGAGAGTGAATTTTCTTTTTATGTCACTAGTACACCCATTATTGAACATCTGGAAATAATAGCAGGTATGTATATTTTTACATAGCTAGATAGGTACCTCAAGCATTTCAGCTTCTCTAGTGAGATGTGCACAAACCTATCACTCTCAAAAAAACATACTGATTTAACTTGCTTTGTACTATACTGATATCCCAGACAGCTGCAAAATTTAGACAGTACTGGTAACACCAGCAGTAACAGTCAGTGCATATTGGTGATCAACTTTGACAAATACAGACTGGTATTTTGATGGAAAAAAGGCACAGTGCTTATGATTTTTGCAAAAACTCTGAAAACAATAGTCTAAAATACATTCTTTCACTTCTTGATGAATATCCCATTTTACTGTAATATTGAAAATGCAGTTTATCAAAAATTAAATGCTCTTTAAGTGTACCAATACTAACAGCACAATAATGAGATAGTGAGAAGTCTTTTAGAAGCTCTTCTGAAAAGTTACTGCTCTTAATTTGTCAAGTAATGGAGTTTTGTTCCTTTTGTAGCTGCATGTTACTAGCAACTGTGTTATTAAACAGACTCTCAGAATATCATAAGCTTCTGCAAAACAAGCTATTATTTCTGGATATATGTGAATCTTGCTTCTAGAGGATTCTCAGCTATATGAAAAGGAAAAAAAATTTAAAAAAAAAGGCAGCGAAACAAACAAAAAACCACTTCCACACTTGAGCTCAACTTGAACTACCAAATTAGCAATAGATGCAGTGCTACTCTATTGTAAAGCTTCCGGTGAGTAAATGCTACGTGACTTGTTTAAACACATATGGGAATGAAAGTATATCAACCTCTAGAGACTGGAACAAGCAGATGCTTTTTAACAGTTTGTTTTGGGACACAGATTTTTCTGCTACAAAACTTCACACTGGGGAATTAAGACATCTATTTACAAGGGGTTACCAATCACAGCAAAACAACATGTAGGACCAATACATAGGTTAACAAAGAGTATCCATGAGTCTCCAATACTACCTTAAAGATCCATTTTAGCCCAAACTATTCTGTAATTTATAACACATATGAAGTCCCTTCCCCATAAATGGCATGACAGTGGGTATTTGCAAAGCTATCAACATTTTCCTGGGCTTTAAAACCAGAAATAGTTACAGTCTTTCTCCTGTACCACCCACCACAAAGGACTTCATGATGTAATGCTATCCATCAGCCTTCAAATTCTGGATCAAACTAACAGAATTACCACAGTGGTACCAACCTCTGTAGCTATCTGTGATAGAAGCAGCAGAAAGAAGAGGCAGAAAGGTAACAGGAAGGGTTAGTGCTATACTGGAGGTAACAGGAAAGGCTGGTGTTCTAACGGAGGAAAGCGAGGAAGAGGATAAGCAAGGCAGAACAGAGCAGAGAGAGAGAAACTACACTTAGGAAACAGGTCTGAAGTTTACATATGATATAAAATAACTGGGTTGATTTGTTTGGTTTTAAACAAAAAAATCTGAAGAATTGAAAATAAAAGCACAAGAGATAACCTACCACATTAAAAAGCTTTGCTGAAATATATCTTAATATTCACATGCAAAGATAGTTGTAGGAAATATGAAGGAGCTAGATGGAGAGCAAAAGAATGAGGGTACAGAAACAAAGGAACATGGTATTTATGAGAGAGCACTTGTTGGCAAAATCATTCTATGGACTGGGTTATCTGAAGGTAAATAAAATTTTGACAGGAAGTTGTGTTTTTCTTCCATAGCAATTCTGTTAACAATGAGAAATTTAAGCGAACTTCCATGAATTTGTTTTCACTACAACAAATAAATCAAGTAGTAACACCTATATGCAAACTGCTCTGGGGACCTGCACTT
Organism: Camarhynchus parvulus; assembly: GCF_901933205.1. Lineage (NCBI taxonomy): Eukaryota > Metazoa > Chordata > Aves > Passeriformes > Thraupidae > Camarhynchus > Camarhynchus parvulus. The sequence continues at coordinate 32,493,576 of NC_044601.1, read as the reverse complement.
TAAAATCAGTGGCGACCAGAGATTCATGTCACTGTGTGGCTTTTCATTTACTTGTTAAGTCACAGTTCCTTAAAAGACAGTCAATACAGCAGTCTCTTGTGGCTTCTCAAGTTAGGGCCTTTATGTTAGAAGCATCTCAAAACTCAGATGGAAAGTTAGATTGTGAGATTGTCAGAAGTGTCATGTACCCAACAGTTCAGAAGTGTCATGTACTCCAGCAGTTTCCACTCAACGCCTGACAGATTTTTTGAGATGCAGCTGCTACTCAACTACAGATTTAGCTTGCTACTTTGTAAATCAAACAATTCCTCCTGCCTCCCAGTAATTAATTACAATGCTTTTCTGTGCCTCCCATCCCTCTTCTGCCTAGGGTAATTTACGTATACATAAATATAGATATAATACACATATCTACATTTATATAAATATATATGCTGTAACAAGTAACTATCACCCATGTAGTCTTCTTTAAGAGAAGGTAATTCACTCTTCCTCCTCACCACAGTAAAAGCATCTTTCCCACAATACTAGCACACTAACTTGAACAAAACACTCTTTAAAAGGAGTTAGGGTAGCCTTACTATCTTAATTTTTTAACTCACACATATTAATTAAAAAACAAACAAAAATCCATTGAAGCTACTGAAACTCCCCACTATTTTCCTGCCTGAGACAACTCAAAAGCAGCAAACCTCATTCACCTGTCAGTGAGATTTGAAGAAGTTACAGGTTGAGGCCATCCACTCTCACAGGTCTTCCAACTGTGCACCAAGGAGTGAACGGGCCCAGGATGTACAAATGCAGCCCAGCCTCTGAATGTGATCCATAATTAAGGCCCAACATGACTGACAAAGTAACTGTTGACAAATACTTGAAGTTTAATAAACCAGCCCCAAACGGAAGGTCAGCCATGCGTAATACAGTCACAGGAAGGCAGATCAATTATGCAACAGGAATAATGGAAATACTGGCCTACTTACCCCTCCTCCCCAATTTACTCAGTAATAGAAAACATTCCTGGTAGGATTAATAACTGGGAATGAAGAAAGACTAGAAGGATTAAAGACTGATTTCAATGCAATTGAAATTACATTTCAATGCAGAGCAAGATTTAGAGACAAGACAGGTTTCTTTTGAATTGCCTTGGTCAAAAGAAGAAATCAGACTCTTGAAAAATCTACAGCCACTACTTCATACTAAAGAGGGCAGGAGCAGGAAGATAATTGCTTCACTCTTTGTGTTTTACAAAGAAAATTACATAACTAATTGATGTCCATGCAAAGCATAATATGATATGAATGAAGCATATTCCAAGAAACTGATCAGTCTCTTCTGGACCTAAGGTAGCACACAAACAGTCCAGTCAAATAATTCTGAACATCAGTAGACATGTCACAGACACTCGGTCTCTGTGAAATGACAGAAAGGAAGAAAGAAGTCTGTAAAATTTGCACCTCCAAAGAAAAACATTACTAAAATTTTCAAGACTGTATTCTGAATCTATGTGTAAAACTCTGAACAAGTGCATATCAGAACACATCACTCCTTCAAGGGACACAGGTTAAAGTGCTTTTCCTAACAAGGATGTAAGCTGCACATGACGTTAAGAACAAAGCTAGAACAAAATCCACTCTGTTCTGCAGTGTGCTGCACCAACTGTTGGTCCAAAAGACAGCCTGCAAGACTGTTTTGTGTAGCAAAGACAAACTTGAGAATTAACTTCTGCTATTAGCACAAGTCTGTTTATTACTCGAGCTTTCCATCTTAATACTAGATCATTCATACGGGACAAAACAGGATCCTTTTCTTTCCCTTTCAAGAAAACGGACAGCTGCATGATTAGAAGCTCCACCCAGAATTCAAGAACATTTAGACATGTTACTGGAACAAACAGATCTCTCCTCCTTGTGCTCACTTTCAGCCAGTTCTTAGATTTCACAGGAGCTTTTCTCTGCCTCTGAGCTGCCTAACTTACTAGGTTTTAAGTATTTCAAGTAACTTCATGCTGCAGAATAGGAGTCTTTAATTATTTCACAACTATAGCAATCTTGTCTGACTGTGTAACACCAAGGCATTGCCAGGCAGCTTTAGTGAATGCATAGTATTGCCCATACAAACCTGAAGTACAGAAGACAAACAGTAAGCACTGAACATCGCAAGGACTATTAACACTCAGCCCAGGCTCTCCCAGAAAACAGGATGTCAGTGTTCAAGTACACCCAAGACATTTGTCCTTGGCATTCTCTCTGCAGAGAGCACTTTGTCCCAGACATTAAGTATTGAATGGACTTTGGGGCATTTTCCGTGGAGAAGCGATTATTCAAGGTGGAAAAAGCCAGAATTATACTCTTAAGCTTCTTAGGCTTTGCGCCGTAAATACAAAATGGCATATTTTTTTCCAGTATAAAATCACTTTTTTTTTTTAAATATTCATTGCAAAGTACAGTGTAAGAGGGCAGGACACAGGTTTTTCAGGAAGTCTTATTTCCCACTGCACATAAGATTGGCCAATTTAAGACAAAGATCATAGCACACAACTTCCAGAAAGGAAAAAAGTCTTATAGAAAAGAACTACTTGATCTGTAATACAAAGTGGATTCTATAGCAAATTAGAAGTCTAATTATAAAACTCCAAAAATGAAAGATCTCTCAGTTGTATATTCAATATTTCAAATTACAGAAACTGGACATCAGGCAGGTGTATTTCCCAGCATAATTCCTCTGGGGTGTTGTGCTTTCCTTCTCTTCCCCATTACAGCACAGAGGATGACAAACCACTTTACGTATCTAATTTAGACATCAACCAATATTCCCTACACACTTTTCTATCCTACTTTTTGTTTACTATTCTCTGCATACAGACAGGTATAATGAAATTTGGTTACCATGATTGCAATTGTCCTATTGACAAACTTTGTTTCCTAGCTTTCCTCTGTTTTATGGTTTCCAATGCCACAAAGCTTCAGAGAATTTGTATTTCATGTTCCACATACTGTGAAAAGTAAGAGCAAAAGGACCATGGACTTTCACATTAATATAGTTCAGCTGGATCAGCTATGTTCTATCTTGAAACACAAATAAAATGTTTCAGGGAAAAAAAAATAAAGCATTTCTGAACACTTGAGAAGCTGGATCAGTCACATAATTCAGCTGCACCCCAGTGATTTGACCCAAGTTTAACAATGGAGGAAGTGGAGGACAGTCAGATACAAATACAGATGGTACAAGAGTCAGCAGTAATGGAACGGCTGCACAAAAGGGCATCTGAAATGGAGTAACAGAAGGACAGTTTTCTACCTGTGTTACTTTAGTTATTATACAGGATTAATATGATGATATGAATTTAGAAGTTAAAGGTAGTTAAGCTACACTGAAAAACAAAAGTTTTTAATGAAATAAAATGTTGAGATCCAACATCTTATGTGAGTTTCTTTCCTTTCTATTCTTTCCTTTCCCTTAGAGTAAAAAGCACTGAATTAAATTTCAATTACGTAAATGAACTAAAATTTCTCTTTTTGGCATTGCTTCAAATTAATGAATCAACTATTAAATTGAAAATTAGAATCATAGAGAATTAATGGAAGTGTGGTGGATGAAGTCTAAACATTTCCTTACTCAGGAAACTAAAATCTTGCACAGAAAAGCCAGCCCACAGAGACCCAATTTGAAAATCATACACTAAAAAGGCACGAGAACACAAAAGACATATCTGAGATTTTGAAGATGCGTGTTTTTTCTATGGTGGCATCAAGATGTGCGCACAACATATGAACAGTCCACCAGCATTTTAGGGTAATGACTTCTGGATGCAAAGAGTAATGCAGAAATGTTGCACCAGCTTTTAGTTCTAGACATGAATGGAACAAAGGCTTCATTGCCAAACTTTAATAATTTACAGTTTTGACACTGCCTTCACAAGAGAGAGGTTTTTATCCACCTTTTCCCTCACCCCAGTACTCTAGAACATTAGTGAATTAGCAATAAGAGAATGGAAAAATTGAAAAAACCACCTTTTCAATGTGGTTTTTTTTTTTTGAGATTTTTCTGAGTATCCTCTTAACAGTTGGAAAGTGTATGTTTAAGAGCATCATGAGGCCAGATGAGGAATATACTAACTATGAAGAAGAGCCACAAGCTTAAATACCTCTACTTCACATGACTGGAAGTACATCCACAAAGCACATAGTCAGAGTCATGTGACAAAAGCCCTGGCATATGAACAAAGTCCACCACACAATTGCAGTGAAGCAGGGAAAGGAAAAGTTGCAGGGTTCTAGGCAAACAGGCAGCGAGAAATGGCACTAAAGCACTGTCCATCACTATCTTACATAATTCCAATTTCCGAAACCTCAAAACCTTCAGAAAAAATGAAGAAAAATATTAGGATTGAAGGCTTCTTTTTTTTTTTTAATCTGGAATAGGCTATATAGTAAGGTTTTTATGGAGATTTTACTGTCACCAACATCATAGCTGCCAGCAAGGCAAATCAGGAAGGCTGCGCTTCCTGGTCTATGACTGAAGCTTCCTGGAGACGCTCCTGGAGCTTGTACAGAAAGGCCAGACAACAGGTTGGGAACACCCACTGCACTTCACTTGTTTCTGGCACAAGAATGAAACACACATATTTTTGCACTGCGCGTTCTCTTTGCTTCCTGTCTGCTCCTGCTCCAGTGGGGATCACCACTCACTGAACCTCTGCTCCAGGAGTTCTGCTTCTTCTCCACTTGCCTTTGTGCACCAATTGTCATCCATCCCTGTACCCTCCTGCTGCTGCTTACAGTACAGCCCTTACTTCCCTCTGGTTTTAAATACTACTCTTCTTTCCCTCTGAGTTGTCTTCTTCAAATAGGTATCATCATCGTCATCTTTTACGTATCCTTATCACCCCTACACATGCTATGAACTGCCTGCCTTCCTTCTTCCATCCACCCTCAGAGGACAGTATTTTTCTGGTTGTAAATTTTTTTGAGGTTGGCAATTTATAAAACTACTTAAAAATTACCTTAGATTTGGGCTAGTAACTACAATTGGGCTACTATTTCTTTCTCTCTACCCTTTCCTGACAGAGTCAGAAGGACAGAGATTCCCATCTGCACAGCCCATTCTCATTTGCAGTGAAACATTTTTTCATATGGTGGGCACATAAAACATCTGGGAATGTCCCTGAGTCCCAGCAGCAAGCCGCAGGCCAGAGGAGGAGCTGCAGGGTCAGCAACAGAGACTGCAGCTCCTGCTCCCAGTGTGGGATGCCATTTACACTTCAGTTTCTCATGCTAATAATACAATCACCTTTCTGTCACATGCTTCTCCAGGCTAAATTCCTGTGCAGACTTTCTTGCCCAGACTCCCTGGCAGAAACGTTTTACAAGTAATAGTGAAATGAGAGCTAAAAAGATCAGGTGATAATGGAAAGGAAGTGCACAACACGAAGGATAAGCCTCAACACGTCTGGTATCGTCAGTCATACTGAAAACACTTCAGGGTGTTCAAAGGAACTTGGGGGAAGGGAGACAGAAAGAATGAAACATAAAATGTAACACTGACCAGTATCTTAAAATGTAAAATGTAATCTTACCTGTATTTAAACAAAATTCAACATTGAGTATTTTTAGGGTAAAGCATCGATTTTTACTGGTACTTGAATTACATACTACATGAATGGTGATTAGAAGCAGAGAGTAAGGTAAAATAGAAAGACACTTAGCTCCTGAAAAAGAAATCAATAACAAAGCCTGCAAAACACTACATGGAGAGTTTTTGCAATATGTTTCACAAGTTGCATCTCCTTCTGGGGAAACAACGTGTGCAAGAGATTTTTAAATACATTTCCTAAGGTACTGATATCCTACAGGATTCTTTTCCACAGAGTTCATTTGGATTTTTATAAAGTAAAATATGAAAATAGTAAAGAAAAATATTAAAGGAGAACTACAAGCTTCTAAAATTAAAATTACTATGTAGAATTGAGGTCTTAAGAAATCAGCGGTAGTTTCAGGGTTTAATTGTTTCATTGGTTGTTAGTGTAATCCACAGCAACTAACCCCATATAAATGTGCTACAATCATTATCAATGAGCAAAGTCAAATAGGAATAGATCTATCTGAGAATTGTGGTGGAGGAAAATTCAGGTAACTAAAACTACTGTCCATTCCTACACATTATTTAACACCACACCAAGGCACATGTACTTGAATTAAAACCTAGAAAGTAGCGAATTAAAGTTGGATGAATCCTTAAAATCAGAGCAAACCAGGATAAACAACTCTGTAATATACAGAGTTGCAAACTAAATTATTAAAGCAATGAAAGTTATTACACAAAGAACACCAAAAGAATTTTGTCATCTTATATTGGAATTAAGTATTGGAGATCTCTTTAGAAGCCTTAGTTGAAACAAAGGAAGTGAAATATGAAATACATGTAATTAGCAAATCCATCAAGAATTTTCCTTGATAAGAAAATTGGGAAAAGAAATGGAAGCGTATGTGGCTGCACATACCATGAATACCAGAGTCTGTTGGGGCAACAAGACAACAGTTTGTCAAAAATAGTTTGTTAAATTTATTGAGCATTACAAAGTACCCGGACCTCCTATCACATTAGATCTGAACATTAATGTATTTTTATTATGAGCACAAAGAACACTTAAATATCGTAAGTCTGCTGGACTTCTTATCGGGGCCTGCTTAGAGCTCACAAGAGGTGCAATGAAACCACATTCAGTCTTAGTAAGGTTAAAATCTGTATCACGCTTTGATGGTTTTAGTACAATGAGTATTTATAGATCTGTCATACATATTTGCATCAACATTTAAAGTGAATAGTAAAACAAAAGTATTGCCTACCTGAATTTCCCAACTTCTGTTACTTTCTTTAAGCAGCAAGTTATTCAGTGAAGATATCCCCAATTTTAGAGAGCGATGAAAAACTGGAAAAAAACCCAGAATTAAGTTACTATCTGTTACAGCACCTAATCCAAACTACTCACAGTGAAGAGCAATGTAACTTCATGGTTCCAGGAAAAAAAAACAGCTACCAAGAGGGAGAGTCAGGAGTTCCTCCAAGGCTTCTCCTTTGCAAAGCACCGCAGGTGTCAGAATAACTGAGCTACTTCCACTTGTGAATGATTCCAAGAATTACGACTACCTTGTTTACAGCACAGCTGAAAGAAACATTCACTGACTTGTGCACTCTCAGGTCCTCTTAACCCTAATATCCCAGTATGTTTACACACAGTTTAAAATACATAAATAATTTATATATATATATATATATATATATACATACACACATATGTTTGACATAGTTAAATGAAGTAAATAAGGAGTATGGGTACAAAAGCAGTACCTACTTCGTTTTGGCTGCTTCCTTTGCTAGGGTCAGACTTTTATATTAGCAGGGGTGTGTGGAAATTGTATGTATATTCCAACACTATTTCTTCAAGATTATAGCTAGTGATCAGATTTCAATTTACTAGCAATACCAGGTCGTTCAGGGAATAACTGTTTTGTACTAGTTCCCAATAATAATATGTAACATGGCAGTTAAATGCCATGAAGTGTGTGAGGTTTACCAAACAACATTTCTACTGAATCACATCCATAACATCTGCTAAGGAGTTCAGCAGTTCTCAGTTAAAGGAAGGATGTATTACAAGTACTGCAAGCAATAAAAGAAACACACTCATAAGAGCTGGCTCTGACTGAAAAGAAGAATCACTGCTACTTGAAGTAGCAGGAGAATATTTAGTGCTGTTAAACCTCTACTCAAAAAACTCAACCCAAACAAACCAGAAGACTGGTATTCATAGAGCGTCCACCTGCAATGATAGTCATGAAAGCACTGATATATCAGAAATGGGTTTCAAAACAGACAGAAGACAGGAGGAAAGCTGAAAATATCCAACAATCTAGTTCACACTTCAAATGTGCATATAAAAATAACATAAATGTGGTAGTAAATGCAATTTTGTACATCTCTTGTATTAGATAGGGCAATGTTTTGCAGATTTCACTAAAATAGAGCAAACAGAGCAAAACAACGCCCCAGACAAAAAGGTCCACCTCCCTTCTACACTTGAGATTCCCAATGTTTGAACCTTCACACTATATGGCGAGGCATTTGCTTGCTGACTTCTGCTGGGGGGCTTTTTTATCATATCTGAGCCCTTCCTTGCCCACACACTAGGGAACCAAGTCTTCTCTTTCTTCTCAGACTGACATAAGACAGATTTTAAACGTAAAATTAAGGGGTTTTTATCTTTACCCATGTAGTTTTCTAAAAAGATCGTCAAAGAAATTATGAACTAGGAGCGAAGAGCTAAGGCAGATGAGAGCAGGTATAGCAGACTATAAATGCAGAAAAATGGTTGCTGAAAAGAAAAATATTGTGAAGGAAAAGAGGAAAGGGATAAACTTGTCTGCATGGCATTGCATGGCAACAGCTGTGAAAGTCCAATATGAAGCAAATAAAATTCTTAAAGCCAGAAAGGCAATCATGTCTTTTTAGAGTAGATGTCAGCTTTATAACAGAAGTGTCACTGAAATTTAGCTACCCTCTGGTTTAAGACACTGTGGACAACACCTGATACATGGACAGGAGAAACAACTCATTTAGCCACAGTTAAACACAGACCTCCTCACTCAAATGCAATGCAACTGAAAGCAAAGTGGAGAAAGATTCACATTAGTAAATTTCACTGAGAGAAAACTGCATTATGAGAAATTAGCAAAGAGAACACATTAAAAGCACACATAACATCCTTAGCATGTCGAGACCAATTCTGTATAAACAATTTAAATATGTACTAACATTTATACAAATGAGGTAACAGTAGATATAACAGTATCTATATTTACAATCTCTAAGCCAAATGTTTTCCTCCACCCCTCTCCTAAATAAAAAAAGACTTCAACACTTTCCTAAGCTTCATCATTAGAAATCTAGGGCCATGCTGTAAGAGCAGCAGGACAGAACAATGAAAGCCATCCTTGTACAACAACATCTTAAAAAGTCAGTCAGAAATGAGATGATCTGGACCAGTGGCTGTAAGTCATCATGTCACAGCTATTTGGAATTCCAGATGTATGAATCCTGGAGACTAAACAGACATCCTAATGGACAATTTAATTAATAAAATCATTGCTATAAATGGTAGACTTTTGGCTTGAAAGGCTATTAAATAACAGCAGATAGGAAAAAGCAGTTGTTTGCAGGTACTGCCAAGGCACACTACTTATCCAGCAGTGCCAACTCTCTATTAACTCTGGAGGGCTTACTGCATACTTGCCCACATCACATTCATTAAAAAATCCAGTTACAACAAGCATCTGTATAAGTGGTATCATTTGTGTGAGAATTTGAAGCTGTATGCTTCTCTGAAGCCTTGTTTTCAAGTCTGTATTTCTAAATAATAATTACATTACTGATTTAACCAGTTGCAAAAAATCACTAATGTTGCATTAGTGATTAACAGGTCACATTAACAGGTGATTTCATTGTCATCCTGATATTATCTCTCAGATGATTTCTTATTTTACTTAGTCCGTCCCAGCTTACAAGTCACATTTGCCTTCTATGAGGAGTTCACTATAAAACCTGTGTATGAAAACAAAGATTACAAAAACCAAATCAATCGGGTTGAAAAAATGGGATATGGGTGCCCTTAGAAAGGTGAAATGTATCTATTAGTACAGTGCTTCTACTGAAGAGAGACATTATTTTAGAGAACCTCAATGCCAAAGAAGTATATTTTAGTGGAACAGCTATAAAAACATCATAAGCATCAAAAGAATTGAGAATTAATAGTGCTATTCCTAAGTATCAAATTCAGAGAGTAAAATCATTACTGTAGCTCCATAACACCTTCTAAGTTGTTTTCTAATTATTCAAAACAGGTTGGAATTTGATACAGAAATGGAAAACACAACACATGTACACTGTAAACTTTAAAGATGTATTCATACCACAAAGAAAAAGATTTTCTAAGCTAGAGAGCCTGTGAATTTACAATACATGAACAGTTAGTCTGCAGACATTCAGTCCTGTCTGCTAGAAGAAAAAAAACAGTGAACTTCAGCAGTTTATCCATTAGAAAATAAAAATCTAAAGTTTGCATTGGGTTTCACTGTCTTCATTTGGAACTTTTTCATCATTTTGAAAGTTATTAAAAACAAAAATGGAAAAAATACCAATTATTTATTTTGCACCTAAGTCATTTTTATCTCCATAGACATACACCATATATATACACACAGGTTTAAAATCTTCATTCTATTCTAGTCAAAGGCAAAGTCACATACATACAAGAAATTACAGACAGCCCATAGAGCATATTTTAGTATTTCACTATGAAGCCTGTAATTGGTACAGCAATTAATTACACAGAACCACAATGAATGGAGTCAGTGAAACATCAGTGAATTTAGACCTGTGCATATTTGGCACCAAAAGAGACATACAGTATGTAACATTAAAGATAAGTTGAAAAAAATTGTGAAGGTTCATTTTAGTTTCTCCCATTCCTATCAGAGGGTTATAAATCTCAAAATCAGAACTCCTTAGTGGACAAATTGAAGTTGGAGTTTACACTTAAGGTATGTCTTTAGGAGAAAGACACTCTGTTTCTTTAGGAGAAAGACATTTCTGTTCACCAGCTCAGCCCTAGAAGAGGACTTGGGACAGTAGCCTACTTCAACTTACCTCAGAATGCCTTTTCCTCGCCTCAAACATTGTTCTCAAGAGATCCTTAGAAGACAGCAGCACCAAGACATTTCAATACTTTACAATGTTTGCGTTTATCTTGGGTGGCCTCCAGAAAACCCCCCAAGTCTCAAAAAAAAGGCAAATAATTCTCCCAGAAACTAGTAGGGGTCAGACACCCAGAAGACTGGTGTCCAGGCCCTGTTTATCCGTACTGGAATCAGGCTTTCCTATTTCTCCTCTTTCTAATGAAATTCCTTGGCTCAGAGATGCACATGCTTGCTTTAGAAGATGAACACATAACACGGTATGAACACACTAGGGAGAAGACTGAAAGATAATCTGGGATAAGAAGCAGAAAGTGCAGAAATTCAGCTACATAAAGGGTGAACCTTGTATTTCACTTCAGTTAGGCACACTGAATTTTGAGTATGGAGAAACTCAGTATGTATTAAAAAGTTTGAGAGGGTAAACCTTTCTTTCTCAAGATTATTTTACTACCATAAAGGCTTTTATTTTTTTTCTAAACAGTGGGAGGAAGGTGCATTTAGTAGCATGCTTTTCAGAGCTGGTACTCTGTTTTCACACCTGCCAATATAGACTTTGAAAACCTGACACGAGTAATTTCACTGATTCATCAGATAAAGGATGTAGTTTACTTGAATTTTTTCTTCAAAATCCAATATGAAAAATCTGTCTGCTTTAAATCACCCAGATGACAATCAATCTGTGTGGGACTACAGATCCTGTACATAACAGAAACAGGTCAAGGGAGTGATAGAACAAAAAAAATCCCACCCAAAATTACAACAGTTCACTGTCTGAAGTCCTACTGACCCACAAGTTTTGTCTTTTAAAGACATTTCAAGAGAGACAGTCTAGTAGATGGTAAGTATCTTTCTCCTGAAAATAGAAAAAAGGACCTAGCAAGTCACTAGATATACAAATGACTACACTGCATACACAGTGATGTTCAGCCCCCGCAGAAACAGCCTTGAAAAAGCTGCTTGTTTTCCTAAGGCAAAGACTGTCAAAGCCATCACTTCCCACACTTGCACTCTCAAAAGGAGGCCTGGCATTTTGAAGGAAAAATATCACAGAAATAAGAGTTATTACTATGACAGATTGTGTACAACAAGTGAATGGCATTGTAAAAACAAAATGCACCAAGTAATGTGAACGCACACACAGATGGCTGAGATCTCCAGATGACTCCCCAAGTTAAGAACAGTCTGAAGGTTCACGTCACGCCAGGCTAACAACTCTGCTCTACTGGTGGCAAAGGCAGCTCTGGTGAACCTCCTGACTCATCTGAACTCTGATGCAGCAAGAGCATCTCAACTCCCCTTGGACCCTTCTAGGTTGTTTTGCTATAAGGTTTACCTATGCGACGATATAGTTAAGAAGCCCACTCTCTCAGGCCATATAACAAAAGTTATCATGACTTGGTCTGCATTTTGAACCCGTATCAATGCCTATAATTCTTAATAACAGTGGGTCAGTAGTTTTAAACTAGTAAGTTATTGCAAGTAATTAAAATTTCATAGACTCATATAATGTGCTGAACTGAAAGGGAACCACAAGGATCATCATCCCACTCCTGGCCCTGCACAGCACAGCCTCAAGAGTCATACCATGTGCCCAAGAGCATTGTCCAAACACTTCTGGACTCTGTCAAGCTTGGTGCTGCAACCACTTCCTAAGGGAGCCTTTTCCAGGAACCAAGCACACTCTGGGTAAAAAACCTTTTCCTAATATCCAACTTAAACCTCTCCTAGCATAGCACATTCCCTCAGGTCCTGCCACAGGTCATCACAGAGATCAATGCTGCTCCTCTATCCCTCACAAGGAAGTTGTAGACTGCAACGAGGTCTCTGCCTCTCTTCAGTCTCCTCCAGGCTCAGCAAACTGAGTGACCTCAGCCACTTTTTAAATGGCTTCCCCTCTACATCCTTCACAGTCTTCATTGTTCTCCTACTTTAAGGCTTGAGACAATCAATATAGCAATGGGGAATATAAATCATTCTTCATCCAAGTCTCCAATTTTTCCAAGTTTATTTAGACTACAGTAACATAGAGACAAAAAATGTCAGCTTTAACTTTTCTCTTGTCGACTTTTCCAACAAATTCATAGGTATTTGTAAGTTTGTCTGTAATCAGCACTGACTAAGGGCAATTAAGAATCAGTTTCAGAACAGAACACAGTTCTTCTTTATTAAAAAAACCAAACTAAACTAGCACTGAATTAGTTCTGATGCTTCAGAACTAATTCTGTATCTGAGAAAACAATAGAAAGTACAGAAGAATCCAAATATGCTTACCCAAAATCAAGCAACTTAAACATTCACAATGCTTTGGCAGAAATCACCAGGACACGCACTATCAGTAGCAAGTGTTCTTGGTAGATATCTCTAGCTGTAACACAATGACTTTTAAGTCTATCCATAAGTTCTCAGAGAGGGAACAAACAAATTGTGGAGCTTCTTTGCTACTTTACAAGATCATCATATGCCATTTTCTGAACAGAAAGAAGACAATTACCCATATTTTATTTCAGTAGAGTTGTTTCAGAAACACACATACACACAGAAAAAAAAGATTAAAAATCAGACAATAGGGGCTTTTAATTCCATGATATTACTTTGTTTTTCATTAAGCAAAGAACATGCAGTCAAAGAACATGCATGTCAAAGAACAAGCAGTGCTAGTGCCACTGAGCATATGTAATATTAACAGATTCTGTTAATGCAGATTCCAACTTTAGCCTTCCGCCTACATGCACACACGCATATCACCATGGTGATCTGCAAAATCTGCTGCCTGGGACTTCAGAACAGTACAGCATTTGACCTCAGCATCTTTGAATAGATGCAAACACAAATTAAGTTACATTTTAAAAGACACTAAGTCACAAATAGTTTGATAAAATTGTCTGTACAGAAGAACACTGACAAAAATATCTGAATATGATTTCAACCAGTAGAAACAAAGCAACAAAGCTTTCAGATCACACTTGCTGTCCTTGAAAGAAAAAGAACAAATTTTAAGTATTTGAAAAAAGAGGTAGCATATAAACAGTATAAAAAGCATAAAAGATAAAAAAAGCATAAAAAGATAATCTAGAATCATCCATTACCTCTGTGAATATTTGAGTACCTATCTGATCTGTGGAAGCATGACTTTCAGAACAACACATTTTCTTTAATGGAATTCTTAATTTGCATACTATTTCACTAAAATGCACACTTGTTTGGACTATCACAGGTCTGTGCCTGCTGTGAGTTTCTCCCAAGTGGGATCACACTTAATGCAGTCTCCTTTTATCTATTACAATTTTCAACTGATCTAAATAATAATAAAATAATCTTAAGAATTAAGGATCATCTTATAAGTGAATACATATATATCCTGGCATCACAAAGGACAAAGGACTGGGAGTAAAGGCAACAGTTGTGCCTCAACCAAATAATAAATACGTTAAAAACCAAATCCACCACAACCTCCAGTACCTGTATTTTTCTGTATATAAACCGATAATGCTCACACTTTGGTTTGTAAGCACTTCTGGATACAACTATCTGCAATTCCACTGAACAAATACGACTCCACCATAACTGCTGGTTGATGGCCAGGATCACTCTCACAAATGCATTCTTGCAGAGATGTAGCTAACTTGCTCTGCAGACCTTAAATTGTAATGAATTTAGGATCTCACTGAAAGCTTCACCACTAATTTAGTCATAGCCAGGGTTTGACCTGCAATGCTTAGAGCTGAAAGGAGTCATCAGTCCTGCTGACTTCCCGGGAAAAGCCAGTGCTAAGTGGAAGCGCCACTTTGCAATCATTCATAGAAAGTAAAGGCACACAGAAAGTAAAGGCAGGGATTTAGAAGTTCTTCTACAGAAAAAGCTTACAGGAAGCTTGGATACTGTAGACCCTAGAGGATGGTCCACATGTGAAACTGTTTGTACTGATATACTGCCCCTTCAAATTCACCTCAGTGAATTTGCAGTCTCAAGTTGAACTAAGATTTTTGAAGAGTACCACAAGGCTTTGCCATTTGCAAGACAGCTTAGAAGAAAACCAGGTACAATTATAAGAAATAGCAGAGCTGAACACGCCTAGATTTATCCTTTAAAAGAAGTCCCTATTCAACACTGAAATAAAGACTTGATTACGTAGCAAACCCTGGCTGTACCAGTGACATGCTCCTACTGTGAGCTAAACATTTGTGCAAGATGAATTTTTGATAGGACAAAACCAACCAACCAAAAAGAAATAAAGTAACAGAACACATCAAAGCTTAGTTTTCTATTACCCCTGCAAATTACTCCTTGCATATGCTTGAGGACAAAACCAAAAAATTCAGATGAGCAAGGAGTACATGAAACACCAAAAATAACACATTGGTGTAATTTGGTGAGGAGTACTCCCTGCTCCCTTTTTCCTCCCCTTAGATGTTACTTAAAATATGCATTTTAAGCCTTTCTTCCAGCCCACTGTACACTGACTTTTTGAACATGTCTACATCAAATGAAATGGGTAAACTCCTATTTCTCAAATACTTATACTTAATTTTGGCTGGAGGAAGCAACTTCTACCGTATCTCAAAATCTGTTTATACAGTTCAAGTGAACAGAACTATTTAACTTGAAACTACATTCTCATCAATTTTAGGCTTTTTTAAACTATATCAAGGCAGAACAAACATTATAAAACTCAGCTTACTAGAAAAGAACTTCAGTGCAAATATACCAGGGCAAGATACCATTCACTTGAAGGGTTAAGAGAAGAAATAGGTAGTTGAGCTCAAGTGAAAAATTGTTCTCAGGAAGCTTTAAAGGAGTAGGTGGAATTCCTCTATCAACTGGTGTTTGATGCTAATAGCTGCATCACATGGGGCCAATTAAAAGAGGTGTTATCAGACAGCACAAGACTTACTGAATATGAGCTGTAAGATAAAAGCAACCAATAAATGTAACAAGACACTTTCTGCATATAATATTTCAGTACTAAGCAGCATGACTGTTTTGACAAGGAAGCCAGCTGCAAATTAGAAAAGTCCTATTTTTGCAAGAGATTTAAACAGTTGGTCTCCAAATTCAGTGAGTGAGTACAAAAAAAGACGATTAAAAGGCCCCATATCAAAAATGAAGCATGGGAAAAGTATATAAAGGCCATACAATGATAAGCCAGAACTTAAGACAGAAAAGGTACTAAATTTAAGACAGAATTCACAAACCTCTGTGAAGGCACATATTTATTTTTTCTATGAGGACAACTGGGATTTTAACTGGGGAGGCTTTGGTGACAACACACTTTCTATTCTGTGAAAAGAAATTTTTCTTAAGGAAACATTTTCGAACTCTTTGTAATAACTGATAAAGTTCAAGGCACATACAGTTAGAAAAAAAACAGGTTGAGTTGTACAGTGATTTGTAAAAAAGTACAAGATACCAACATACCCAGCGAACCATGATGCAGTCTGTAATCAGTTACTGGGTTCATGCCCAGTTTTGCCCTTGTAATGTTCATATACTGATAAAACAAATAGCTCTCTGTTTTAGCCTAAATGGATAGAGATTCTTACAATATTTTATTACTGCTTGCCTAAAGTGCAACTCAAGGCACTCTAACTGTTTAGCTGTGGAAAGTTATTAGATGAGAGAGGTCATCTCCATGTGCAATACCCTTCCAGCATTAAAAGCCCCTTACTGTTGAGAACAAACCTTCTCCTTTTCTATGAAAATGAACTGCAATTTCTTTTCCAGAACCTCTTCCCCAACACAGAGCACTAGCTTATACAATGCAAAAAAACCCTCATCACAGGCCAGAACACATCTGTTACAATCTGTATATGGTGGGGAAAGGATTCAAACTCTGTCCAGTGAAGAACTGAGATAATCGTTTTCTACTAACTATGGTGTCAGATCAAGGGCTCAGGTAACTGCAATTCAACAGACTTTTTACATGACTGGATGTCAGCCTATAACATGATCCCTGCTTTCAACATCACCAGAATAAGTAAACTTTCGAACACAACAGAGTCCCATTTCAGTTGTTTGTTGAATATTGTTTAGCCATAACACAGAAGCAAGCTGTATAGCAGCTCCTAGCTCTTCAGGCAGTGCAATTAGCAGCAGCTTGCCTCCTCCCATGCACCATGCATGCACTAATGCACGTGCAGACAGAAGGTATCACAGAATATGCTGAGTTGGAAGGGACACCCAAGGATAATCAAGTCCATCTCCTAGCCCTGCACAAGACATCCCCAAGAGTCACGCCAGCAGCTCTCCCCTCTGACATATCGCAACAAATATTGCAAATTTGACTGGACAGAAAACAAATAAATTAGAAGAGGAAATTAATATAGTTCATTTATGTTTCAGGAAGAAGCCTGCAAAACCTGCCAACAATTTCATTTACACCTGATGTCTTCCTCCTCACACCCCCATCCTAAGCCATTCTGTTAATGTGAAACTGACAAAGACTATGTAAGACTGCTTTGAAGGAGGTCTGCACTCCGTTAACTTTGCCTTCTACATGGACAAGGCAGCTCTTCTTCCCTTTGTTGTTGAGGGGAAGCAGTCAACAGAAACTACTGTTCCTCTTACGACTGCCCTTGGTCTAGTAATTTCATCTGGCACATCCACTTCTAACCACACACAAAATATCCAATTTGAGAAAGACCAAAGGAGTCCTCAGACAGAGTTACCCATCTATGTAATGGGCATTGAGCCAAGACCCTCTCGTAGGATGCTCACCAGCCTACTTTTCCTACATTCACTTTGCTACCAATAGGCAGCCTTCTCGCTGCTAAACTTCCTGTTCAATCTGCCCTTCATGTGAAGCCCCCACTTAAACATGTTCACTGCAGCTGTTTGATGGCTCTTTTACCCACGTTCAATTGCCTCAGGTTGCCTCTTCCTTGAATTCATCATCAATTCTTATCATTGCTAGTCATACAATAAAATGAGACACTCATCATGCAAGACAGACTTGCTTCATCAAAATAACACGAAACCTTTAAGTGATTGTGAACACTCAAAAGCCTCTCTTCAGATCAACTGATTTCCGTTAAAAAAAAATTAATCCAATCCACCCAACTCAAGATCAGCATCCTTCAGAGCAGTATTCCTCCTCCCCCTCTCTCCTTCATTTTCCTCCAAGGCTTGGCGACAGAAAAGAACACCATGTGCCTGCTTTTCTAGTGCATCTACATCTAGACTATTCAAAAACTAAAATAATTTATTTGCGCAGTGATAAACACTTTGCTTCAGTACTTTTTAACACAAAAGTAATACAGCAGCTGTAATATAAAAAATAACTCCTTCATGTCAACCCTGCTAAGGATACTCTGAGCATTGATAAAATTGGATTGGGAGACAGGCATTCATGTTTCAGCAGTCAACTGTCTACAGTCCTTCAGAACACATGAGAAAGCAATTCCCCCACTTTTAAAGTATGAAAACAGCGACAAACACTTTCACAACACCCTAAGTTCCTCTAAAACTCTTTTAGGCACTACACAATACAAGGCCAGTATTAAAACTAGGAGACACGAGATGGCTAATATTAAACAGTTATGGCAGCAACAAACACATTTTAATGAACATGGCACGAGGAACGAGGGCCACACTAGCCTTCATCCACCTTCTCTATCTACACACACACAGAGGCGTAGGATGAGAAACACACACCCAGGGGTAAGGCGGTGACCAAAGATAAGTGCTTACATCTGTTTACATAAGGCAACAGTCTGCAATGCTTGCTAGAATCATAGCTAGGAAATACACTTATTGCGCTAATGAATTACACGATAAACTGCTACTCACTACCTGGACTCACTCAGGCTGTCAAGTGTAATCAAGAGCTGCAACTGAGTTGCTGAAAACTGATTTGAATAGGCAAAGTATATCACTCAAAAGGGAAAATTAGTCTTATTCTAATTCTATCCAAGCACTCACTGACACTGACCAGAATCCAGTGGGTTTCTAAAACAAAACATGGTGGAGTATGCAAAACAGACTGGCACAAGATTTTCCTTAGCACTATGGTATGCTAAGTTTACATTTAATTTGTCAAGCTAAATTCACTGAAAATAAAGTAACAACAATAAACAAAAACTCAACAGGGGCAGTATCTCAAGGGAGTACTTCAACACCAGGGTTCTTTTTTTCCATTATTGTGTCATTTAATTCCACACTATGCCTCATGTCTAAAAGGTAGGTCTATAAATCACATGAAGCAGTGCTATTCCTAATAGTTTGAAAATATAATCCTGAACTTCAGGAAAACTGCCACCTCAAAGATACATCACAGAATTAAGTATGTTCGCCTCGTCAGTGGTGTAAAGGAAAAAGTATTTTTCTAATAGTGCACTGTAATTCCAGTAAGGAGAAACACAAGAGGCAAAAAAAGAAGCCCCTTCACCTCCACCTCAAGGTCAAAAGGTCTGGCACAAGTATCTTCAGGGTTTGTGCAAGCTTGCTCAAGCTACTGGGTGTTACATGGGACTCCTCTGCAGTGGACAATCAATTACACCAACAATTGCTGATTAGCACTATTTTACCACCAAGTACCACTACTCCTCGAAAAGCAACTTTGTGCTGGGAAAAGAGATGAAATGAGACATTTAATCCTTCTTGTTTGCTGTAACAATTCTATGACACATGATCTGAGATTTTTTGAAACCATTTTAGGGCTAATATTTTATCACTACAAAGAAACCTCTGATACACAGGTTAAAAAAGGCACAGTAAAATATACAGAAAGAAAGTTGGAATACATACTCAATTTCTCATTTCCTTTTTCTGTTTCTAAATCAACTCAACTTTTTTTTTTTTAACTTGATGGGATATTTGAAACATTTCTGTCTTTTCCCTATTGTGATCAGCCACCACATCCTCCAGACTTCCCACAGACCACCACACTGCACACCAAGCCACCACAGAACTTCCAAAACACAGCATCAGAATTACTAGCAAGCTTCAAAAGAAATTTATTTTGTATGGTTATACAACAGCACAAGTAAATTGACAATTATTTCTTTGCAAAACAGAACAAAAGATAATTTAACTGTAATGTTTCTGTACAAGCTACACGTAACAACAGTTTCAGAGTGCTTTGTTCCTCTGGTGCACAAATGCCATATAACATTATATGGACTGTGTGATGTAATTTTTAAGCTATAAAACTCTGGCCTAGATATAGAGAAAATTCACCAGTGTCTTGAACACTGAATAACTCATACTTGTTAGCAAAATCACTTTAGATGCCCAGACAGTTATACCCAGGTTCCAGCTTCTCACTCAAGCTAATGGGAGAACCCAAATTTAAAAAAGCAGTGACATAGCTAGTGACATGTAATGAAGTTTATGTATATACTAAATCTCATTGCTTGTTTGATCTGCTACTTATTTTATTAGTTGTTGTAGTCATTTGCTTGATCATTTCCTGCAATTTCATCTACAACAGTCCTTTTCACCCTTCAAAAAAACCCCATTGCAGTATTACCGTAGATATTTAGTATTTGATTACATCTTTCAAAAATGCATCTATATTTTAACACCGTAAAAAACAGCTCAGAAATATATCTATACCTTCAACGAGCTGCTATTAATCAGATCACCTAAGTAAAATACTTGACTAAATATGCCTTATGAGTGAGGAAAAAGCAGCATCTAATCTCAGTTATTTCAGTGAAATGTAGGGAAACACACTAGTATTACACTTACTGGTATTTCCTATACAGTGATTCAAGTCTAAAAGGCGACTGTCAGCCCTGGAGGATTAAGTAACATCCATCACCATAACCATACCTAAAGCAAGCATTTAAGGCATCACTTTTTCCCAGATTTTCTTTACCCTTTTATTTTTAACCAGTTATTGCAGTCTAGACGAGACATATATATGCAACAGGCATGGGAAAGGAAAAGTCTGCCTGGGGTCTCACTTAAATTACTTCCCAAGTTTTTATATCGCAGACATGAAATAATTCATCATCATTCATCAATCCAAGTTCAGAAAAAAAACTGGAAAACTTACAGTTTAATGCATATCCAGCTTCAGAGTTAAATGTCACAGGGCTTCACGTTCTCCTGGAACGTTCTCCTACGAAAGAGTTCAATTCTCGTAAGCGCACTGGGTCACACACACGGAGTATCCGCCTGAAAACACACACTCACCCCAGCACACAAGAGCCACATTTCAAGTAACAGCTGCTAAGCGCTAATTTTCCTCTCTAGATGCGCACGAAAATCACTGCTGTGGCACCCCAGCTCTCTCCTTCCCCCGCCGGAGGGCCTTACACTCCTCCCGCGGCCCCGCGGGGCTCGGCACGCCGCCCGGGGCACGGCAGGGCGCCCCGGAGGCGTCGCGGCATCCCCGCCGCGGCACCACGCCCTGCGCCGGGCGCAGCCCGACCCCAGGCCCCGGGGCCCGCCGCGGCACCTGCCCTCCCGCCGCACGCTCGGGAGACGGGGCGGGGGCGCACGGCATTAAAAAAGAACCAAGAAAACCTCCCAGCCAAGCCGCCAAAAGCCTCACAACAAACCAAAAAATCCAAAAAGCAAAACCCACAAAATCCAGGAAACCCAAACCCGTCTGGTTTTTTTGGGTTTTTTTAATCGCCCACCACAAAATTTGTGGCTCCCTCCTCTTTGTCCGAGCGTCGAGCGCGATCGTGGCTGAGCATCACCCGCCGCGCCCGCGGCACTGCCCGCTCCCGAGGCGGCGCGGCCGGAGCCTCCCCCGCATCGCCCCGCCCAGCACGGGCTCCGCCGCCCCCGGGCACCTCGCTCGGCCCTCGCTCGCCGCTGCCCGGCCGTGGGGCCGGCGGTGCGGGAAACACCGTCGGTCCCCGGCGGAGGCGCAACACATCCCCCGCCATCGCTCCCAGCGGGCCCCCGGGAAAGGGTGTGGCCGCAGCCCAGCCCACCGGCAGGTACAGAGCAGGGCGGCGAGCGCGGGGCCCCGCAGCCCTGCCCCGCCACTCACCGCTGCCCACGGCGGCGCCCGCTCCTTTGTGTGCCCGCCGCGCCCCGGCACCTCCGTCTCCCGCTGCCGGGCGCCCCGCGCCCCCTCCCCGCCGCGCCGGGGGCGGAGGAGGACGCAGCCGATATCCGCGGAAGAGGCCGCTACCGCCCGCCGGTCACATGCAGCGGGAAGGCGCGGCGCAGGCTCCCGGCGGCTCCCCGGGAGCCCGGCCGGCAGCGTCCGAGGCGAGCTCGGGGGTGAAGATGGCGACCTCGGCGGCGGGGGAGGGAATCCCCGGGCCGGCCCGCTCCGCTCCGCGCTGCCGGCTGGGCTGGGCGCGCCGGGGAGGGGAGGGGACAAAGAGCGGCTGCCGCTGCCCGTCAGCGCTATCGCTGTGGCGCCCGCTCCTCCTCCGCCGCCTCCGCGCCGTCCAACCTCCGCCCGCGCCGCAGCGCTCCCGGCCCGGCCCGACCCGCTCCGCTCCCAGCGCCCGGGGCTCGCTGCCCGCCGCAGGGCAGGGACCCCAGCGCTGACCCTTCCCGAGCCAAAATATGCTGGCATCGCCACGGCCTTAAGGGTGGCGGAAAGCAGGTCACGAAAGCTGGTGTGCTTGTGGTCGGACAAGGAAATGAGAAGGGGATTTGTCTTCTGACCCCCAGCTGTTGACAGCAGCAAGCCCACTCTGCGTGTCGGTAAAATCCATCGTCCTACATCCCCCGTTTCTCCGGCAGTCATTTCAGTTGCTCACAGAGGGGTGGTGAGTCATCATGGGTGCTCCGCACCTGTAGCTGGTTTACTGATTCAAAATAGGTATGGTGTCACTGCGACTCTCGAAGAGAGCTATCCCTGCTCCGTTCCAACAAATCATACATTGTCTTTTAAAAGTGAAAAATAAGGGAAAATGCTGAAGGTGACAGGCATGACTCAAATATGAAACACGATGAACTTGCAATATCAGATATTCCTTTCTAGGTGCAGAATCATGGCTGGAAGCTACACCTGGTGACACTGTGTTGCTGCCAAGCCGTGGTTCTTTACAGAATTAGGCTGCCATCTCTCCTGTGCATGACTTTCCCTGGTTTTGCACGTCATGCCACTCATTCAGTGTCATGAGTTAAGGTGAAAAATGTGCCAGATACTTTTTTTTTTTTGGTCAACGTATTTATGGTTTATTATTTCTCCAGGCTGTGTTTTTACAATTTTTGATATTTTTCTGAGAGAGCTTTGTGCCCATCAATAGACCTAATTTTCCTTCAGAAGGACAAGGTGTGAGAAGTGCCTCCATCAGGCATGCCCTGACACTGATCTTCCATTCAAGAGTCAGTCACCGAAAACCAGTTTTGGCTCAGTGCCCTGCAGATGGTGTTTCTGCTGTGTGTGTCTAGAATATGAACGCCCTTATTTAGAACCCTAGAATCATCAAGGTTGGAAGAGACGTCTAAGATTGTCAAGTCCAACAATCAACCCAGCACTACCATTGTAACCCCTGAACCACTAACCCACATCACCCAGCACTGAATCCAGATGCCTCCTAAACACCTCCAGAGATGGTGACGGCGCCACCTCCCAGGGCACCTATTCCAATGCCTGACATGTCCTAGCAGTGAAAAAATTTTCTGATATCTAATCTGATTTTCCTGTCTCAGCTGAAGGCCATTTCCTCTGATCATCTCACTGCAGACACAGTAGAAGTGACCAACTCCCACCTCACTACAGCCTTCTTTCAGGGAGTTGTAGAGAGCAATGAGATCTCCCCTGGGCTTTCTCTTCTCATGACTAAACACACCCAGCTACCTCACCAGCTCCTCATAAGACATGTTTGCTAGACCTTCATGAGCCTTATTGCCCTTTCCTCCACGAGCTCAGTGTCCTTATTAAAGTGAGTGGCTCAGAACCAGACTCGAGGTGCAGCCTCAGCAACGCCAAGTACAGGAGGATGATCACGCCCTTTTCCTGCTGGCCACACTGCTCTTGGTTCAGACCAAGATGCCACTGAGTTTCTTGGCCACCTGGGCACACAGTGGCTCACACTGAGCCAGCTCACAATGAGCATCCACAAGTCCCTTTTTGCCAAACATCTGTCTCCCCCAGCCTGTAGTGCTGCAGGGCTTTGCTGAGACCCAAGTGCAGGACATGGCACTTGGCCTTATTTTATACCTGCAAAGAACAGCTGCAGTTGTTATTTCCATTCTGCTGAAGATTATCATAACTGTTCATGGATTTTACTTCATAAGAATCCTGTTACGTAGAGGAACTATTATCCCTGCTTTCAAGATGAGAAATAAAGAGACAGTATACCTTGCCTCAGGTCATATATATGTAGTATGTGGTAAAACCAGAAACTTAATCCAGAATTTTGGTGCAGATCCAGTTAGTTTAAAACAACAAGTTCATTTTTTTTCTCAAGCTCTGTTTCTCAGGACTCCACTCATGAGAAACTATTGTGAGAAAGAGCAAAGCAATTTTGAAAAAGGCATGCTAAAATTGAATTATTTGGTTGAATTTGTGCGGAAAATAATGTGTACTTACATGGAAATGTTGAGAGTAAGCAAATTTACGCATAAAACATCAGCAGAGATATCTGGTTTCATAAGCATATGAACCAATAAGGGGAACACCATGCAATGTGTTGTTTCAATATTGTACATTTAAGGTATGAGATGTAAGAACTTCCAGTTTTTATTGGTTACATTTCATGCAGGAGCAGGTGAATTGCAGAATCATAAAATCTTTGGCCAAAACTGCTAGCACAGTAATGATATCCTGAAGGACTGCCTACATTAGTAGTACCATTATGTTCTAAAGAGTTGTGACATTTTCAAGCACTGTGATAACGCACAGTTTCAGCTGTTCCCCACAGCAATTCCTCTCAAATAACAGAGATATGTCAAGTGCATCCACAGTCATCTGTGTTAGATGCTTCTGGTACCACTTCAGAGTTTCAGGCCTCTCCACTGTCATGTGTCTCCACAGACATTGGTGTGCCCAGAGTGACATTGTGCAGCCAGCAGCACAAACCTGTAAGATGCCAGCCCCTTCAAACCAGGCCTAGCAGCAGAGTCAGAAGATTCATCTGCATTGTGAAAGCATATGCCAAATGCTTGTCAGAGGACAGTCGTGTGCCAGGCTTCTTCTGGCAGTAATGGTACGTATTCGGCTGCCATCGTTGCTAACAAAGTACTAATCATGGTGTGTGAGAGAATGAACTGTGCATAGAGCCAGCCGTGCTTGCAAGTGAACTCAAGCCTTCAGAAGATTGAACTGTGTTGGACAAATGTGCTCTGACCAACAGTTGTTATTCTGTTTTATTATAGTTAGTTCCTCAAAAATGCAGTCACAGTGCCTTTACCAATTTCCAAGTATCTCTCTCATGTCCTTCTGACTAAATACTGACAATTCTTCTGATTTCTTTCTTCAGTGACAGTCTTATCTGTATTACTGACTACTTTTACTAATTACTTCTCCCATATCCAAAGATATCAAAAGATAAACAAGATTTATCTTTCAGAATCCTCTTCCTCTCCTGCTGTCCTCAGGGCCTCATGCCAAAGTCTGAAAGAAATGGTCAGGCAGAAATAACTTTTATATGAACCTTTCATGGTACGTGGCATTCATCCCACTCTGTGGTCCAGAATGTTTGCTAGTTAACACACCAAAAAACCAGATAGAAACATCTATCATAACTGGGATTGATGGTATCTGTGAAAAAAGAAAAGATTGATTTTAAAAGTGAAAAATTAGCTTATAATTCCAAATTTTAAAATGTTTTGTCTGCTTTTTCGAATGAGCAATAAAATGCACACACTAATTATAACTAAATAGTAGTGTGTGGGTATAACACTCATGAACACAACAGGATTCCTCCATTTCTGATGTAGCCATATACATGTCAGTGAAGGTATGTATCAGCAATTAAAAGTCGTCAAGATAGCTATTCACTGAGTTCCATTAGCTGACCATAGCTGCATTTCCCACCTGTGACAGGTGTCTACCCTCATGCCTTATAAGGAATTTTTTCATGGAAATGGTTGTTAAACATCAGAATGTACTGTTTGGGGAGGTAGTGGAGTCACCATCCGTGGAGATGTTCAGGAAACCACTGGGAGTGGCACTCAGTGCCATGGTTTAGTTGGCAAGGTGGTGATCAGTCAAAGGCTGGACTCCGTGATGTTGGAGGTCTTTTCCAAACTAAGTGGTTGCTGATTCTGTGATTCACGATGGCAGCCTAGGCAAACTTGCGTTGTTCTGCAGCTGCCAGAGGCAAGGAAGCAGAAGTGCAGTCTGTTAATGTAGCTCAAGAGGCAATGTGTTATGCTCTGACTGCTTGGTCCATTGCAAGGGTCTGTTTGTGGCCTGTGCAGAAGGAGACTGCAATCACAGCTCCCAGTCTTAAGGGGAGCTCAGCCTAGTGAATGGGGGTGGTGGGGCTGGAGCAGAAAGGCTAACTCCTTGCTTGTCTCCTTTTAGGGTAAAAGAGGAAGCTGCCGAGGATATTCGCTTTTCACTGTTTCCTCTAATTGGTTCTTCTCTATGAACAAGCCAGGGTAAGGAGAAAACTTGGGCTTTTTTTCCAGAAGAGGCAGAAGTTTCCTCTAGAAGTCCCAACAAACTCTCTTAATCTGTATGTGTTTTGCATCCAAGTCCCTGTATGTGGCTTGATAACTACCCATGTGGAAGCTGATGCACCATGTGTGCTCCCATAAGGCTATATAGCTAGTATATGTATTTTTCTGAATTAGATCCAGACAACTGAAACACAAGCTGAGGTGCTCTTTCACCAAGTAGTGTGAGGCAGATTTACTACTGACAAAAAAAAATTGTGGGGAGAATGGAAAAGAATGTGTGTCCTCTTGACTCAGTAACTTCTCACTCAACATGTAAAGACCTGAATTTGGCAAAGTGGCTCAGAGCTTTTCTGCATAATAAAATGAAGATCCTTGAACAAAAGAAACTCACCAAATGGAAATCCAATGGGATTTTCTCAGATAATAGTACTTTTTCTATCAGAAAGGAACTTTGCTAAGTAGCTGCTGTAATATAGTTGCTTCATTGTGAGCCTGCAATGAAATATCTGCATACCTTCATTCATTGGCCTTTTTTTCTGACAGAAATGAAACTCCACGAACAATAGCATTTTTTACACTTGCAAGAACCCTGATGGTAATTAGGTTTCTAATATATTTTCTTTGGTAACTTCCTTTGGTTTTTATTCTGGCTTTGGAAATTTGTAATTATTTAGCATGCATCTTTGTTTCCTCTCTTACCCTCTGGCTGTCTGGTCTGTTTAGGTTGCATATTTCTGTGATGTTTGTGCTATGTTTGCACATTGCCCAATATTAAGCAACTCACAATTTGTTTGGCTTCTCTACTTGCTATTGTGATACAAATTATAAATATTTCCACACTTTTAAAAATCATTATTATTTCTGAAGCTCTAGGGATTAACTTTGGTTTCCTGTTTATGAAAATAGAGTTTTGCTGGGTTAACCATAGATTGGGCATTCCATTAGCCACAGTAAAGAGCAGGCTATGCAACATGCTACTATAAAAACAGGCAGGATAGTCTGGGAATAGGAGGAAACACTCGGAGTCCTTTGTGACATCTACTTTTTCTTCCTGTTAATATTCCTAGTGCCTTGCTAATGGTGCAGAGAGTTTTACAGACTTATCTCATTAGTGCTGCTTGCTAGGTTCAAGTATTTTCCAAGGAAACTTACTTGTCTGGGAAAAACTCCTCTGACTTTTTTAGCATCCAGCCAGCACTTTTTTTTCTTGAAAGCTGACATGGATTTAGTTCTTTGAGTTAATTTTTCTGCTACATTTTTTTTTCTTTTTTAATTGCCATTTTCACTAAAGCTGAATTTTCGTTCATTTGTGATTTGTTTTCAATGCAACTGCATCAACCCTGTTCTGAACTGCAAACCAGGTGTACTCACATTCTAACCACTATTAAATCTACCTGTCCCTGCAATAAACCAACTTAATGTAACTGAGGATTAAGGGCAAGTTGTTAAGCTTCATCTAATAACAGTATAAACATCCACTGCTTTTTCATACTTCAAGCTGTTTGAACTTATTCTGCCGCATCACCAAAATGAAACGAACATCAAAAGGAAACCAGCATTCCCTGTACATTCAGAATAATTCTATTTCTGACTTCTAAAAAGTAAAATAGGATGGTGTATCCAGTGTCAGGGGTATTTTGTGCTTTTTTTCTTGATTTCTGTCATACCCATTAAATGTTCCCTGGTTCTTAAACACAGGGAATTACCTCAGTCTGATCATGACCTTAAAACTTGAATGACTTAGTGGAAGACATACGACTCTCTTCAGTGAGAACAGTTTTTTCACCTTGTAAAAAATTTCAGGTCTTAACAGAGGGCTGTGTGTGTTTGGGTACTTTGTCTTTATGCCAGGGGCTTTTGTGTTCAGTCCCACCTTACAAAATACTGTGTATCTTTAACTTTGATTTTGTTTTTCTTCTCTTACACTGTTTATTGTAGCTAGTTAAGTTTAATTATTTAATATTAGGCAGGTGAATAGAATCTTTCTCAGCTGATGGAACGGTAACCTAAATGAGGGGTTAACTGTAAAAGCCTTCTTGCAGTAGTATTTGCTGTGCCATCAATCGCTCCATTAAGATGCCTTCCTGGTTTATGTAACTTGCAGTAAGTTGCATCAGCTCATACACTGATGGTATTTTTGATCTCTTGACAACCTGCTAGATTAATTTGGATTTTTTTTCTGTCCTAGTCCACCACAGATTGCCAACATTTATTTTGAACAGGATATTCATATTCATGAGAAGAAAACAACCGCCCTCAGCATCTGAACAGTAACTATAAGCCTGAAGCACATGCTTTGAACTTGCAACTGGGATGGCAGACAGTGATGAGTAGAGGTGTTTATTTCATGTCCACAGTACAGGTCAAAAGAAGTAGGGCTCACAACAGAAACAGTCGATGTGCTTGGAAAACCATGCTTAGATTTTCCTATAACAAGAATCCCACAAACTGCTAGCAGAGTTGTGAGTCTTTCAGAAAACTCTCAGGTCAAGCCAGAATATATAAGAAGTCACCCCAAAAATTAAATTCAGATGCTGTTCACGCCCCAGAAAATGTGTGTGTGAGGTTACAGAGGTTTTTTATCATTTTGCCATCAGCCTACCTGATTCATTCTTGGGGAAGGTGCAGTTCTGCACGTCCAGCTGCACTGCCAGACAGACAGAATTTGCCACAACAGGGCATGGGTGTCTGCACAGGCCTGCACCCAAACACTTGCCTTTTCATTCCTAAACCAAACAAACCCACTGATGGCAAATAACATTGACAATGGAGTAGAAGAACATTTTCCTGAAGCTGAAATGGATGTTAGTATCCATGCTAAATGCTAGTTTCATATTTGCAAAGGGAAGAGATATCTTCATGCCAAAAGTACGAAAGACAAAAGTATGCATATAGGTTGAAATACGACTAAGATGGACTATCAATAAGAGAATAGTAGTTCCATGAATTCTGTAACCCATGTATTCTAGTTTCTTAGACTTTCTATCATGCAATTGATTCCCCATTGTGTGGTAAAATGTCAAATAACTGAAGTATTTCTTGCAGAGGAGACATTCAGTAAGTCCCTACTATGTAATTTCTGCACAGTATAATAAAGGGATACAAGATTGTGTTGGTTTCCATCTCCTGGACAGCATTTCTCTTATCTTTTGGGCTACCTCTTTTGCTCAACTTGTAGAGTCTACAAATCTGGGAATTTACCTGTTTATGATAAATGCACAGATAGGTACAGCATGTACAATTTGAACTAAGGACATAAGAGCCTTACTTATGCAGACACAAAAAAAAAAGGAGAAGAAGAACTATAGCACAAAAATGAGAAAGAGAGCAAATAAAATAAGAGGAAAATAGCTGTAGAGAAATCTCTATTTTCATATTTATGCATTTGGGAGAATTGGCCTAGAAAATGGGTCTATCCAATTACTCAACTGATAGGATGAAAATCACACTTGCCATAGTGAGCCAGAATACATTTTTTCCAGGTTTATGCCTGTAGCAATATATAGTGGCAATAAGATCTGCCATCTAATCATACTGTAATCCAAACATTCTGTTAAACTCTATTTCTTCTGTGTGTTGAGTGACTGCCTTTTCTCCCTTGTGGCACAAAGTTAAGAAGGCATCATTTAATCAACTGTTTTCTTTCCCATTAGTATATAGTTAATTTATTTCCTTTTGTCAGAAAACCATGCAAAATGTGGGAAGCTTTCCTCAGATGTAACTGCTCATTTCTCAGTAGCAACATTTCTGTCTAACATCTCAGAACATCATGATATTTAACCTGAATTAAGTACAATCTTACTATTTTGAAGAACAAAAGAAAATACAAACATATTTCTAAACCAAGGGGATTTAATGCCTCAGAAAATGTGCTGGAAGAAAAACAGTTCAACCGTTTGAGTTAATTGGTACATTGCAAACTAAAATATAATCAATTATGCCTTCCTGAGAAGTGTCAAAAGAAGTGGGTTTCAGAAGTATGAGCACTCAGTGGAAGCAGTTTGCTGCTGTGCCTTCAGGGCTCTCCCCGGCAGCGAGCAGCAGGTGCAGCGCAGTAGACTGGTACTGGTGTAATGAGAGTAAGATGAGCAAAGCTTCCTTCCTGCTGCCATGGTATTTGTATCAGGTGTTCCTTCAGTGAGACAAGACTTTAAATTTTATTACGATAAAAAACCCTTCAAATGGCACAAAAGTTATTTTTACTGATATTTATTGCTCTCTGTTGTATTGCAAGTATTCCTGGAACCTCCTTTTCTTGTGGGACATCAACAGTAACACAGCAGGAGGTGATTGCAGTGCTGAGAAACATCATCCCTTCCATTCACTCAGAGAAATCTTGGAGCATTCAGACTTCACAACTTGTCTCACAGAGGTCTCACCTCCATCTTGTTCTGGAACTGTTTAAAGAAAATATTTGAGGTGAAAGTAATGAAACAACCACACTAAATCATACAATTAAGTTTCTGTGGGAAAAAAAAAAGTGAAGGAATGCACACCTGATTTTCTCCTTTAAATAGAAGCATTCAACTCCTGCTAATTAGCAATTTGAGTAGAGCTTCGTGGACTCTGATTAACTGCAAAGGAAAAACAGGCACAGCATGATAAGATTGGGTGAACAAATTTAAAAACAATCTATGCTTTAAATGGATAGTAAATATAATTCAGGTTCTAAATAAGATCTGGATGTGCTCCAGATATTGAACTCCCATTGAAATTTACAGCAGCTTCAGGAACATCTCATATTAAAAAGCAGTAGAATTTTTATTGTGTCTGAGTAGATTTCAGCTATTCAATCCTGTATGGTTCATTTTGTAAACATAGCACACTAGTGTATGAACCAGTTAGGTATTCTATCAGACCAGGTTCAGCACTTTGACAGGCTACCTTTTGCTAAATAGCAAAAATGATACTTTTTTAAATCTCCCCAAAACAGTCCAAGCAAATTCTTGATGAATGGTGCTCCAGTTTAAAAATCCCTGACAAAAAGACTGATTACAGTGCACATAAGAAACCAAAACCAAACAAAAATAAATAAGAAGAGTTATAATGAAAATGTTCAGGACAGCAGCAGGGAACAACTATATAAAATATCCCACTCATTTATATATTTCGGAAAGCATTCCAAGGATTTCTGTGCTGAATACCTGACTGAAAGTGTAAAAGGTCTTTTCCTCAGTCAGCCCACAGCTGAGTTGCTCATGGCAATGATATCTAAATAGGACTGTGTCCTGGAGGATATAAGGATATGTAATTTTGGCAAGTCCGTATGTACCCTGGTGCTTTGTCTCCGCCATGTGATTGCTTCCCTTTTGGTTTTTGTGTCTCTCACCCTGCTGGTCCAAATACACACTTGGAAACAAGTTAATCACGACTTGCTTCACCAAGGGTATTGCAGCCTGCCTGTGGGACAAAACCGGAACTGTCTGTGACATCCTTATTGTTGACACACTGCGTTGCCCTGTCCAGGAGCAAGGGATTCAAAACACCAAAGAGTATCACACAGGCTGTTATGGACTTTATTGGGTAGAAGAGAATGTGTAGGACACCAAAAGCAAGAGAGTTGTGGGAGTAAGACTGGGAATGATATTCCGCTTCATAATTACCACGCCCAGTGTTCACAGATTTGTCAGCAGCTGGTTATATATTGTAGTTTCATTTTGAGGCCCTGTCCCCATGGCACTTCAAGTGTGGATAGCCAGATCTCTGTTTAAATCACAATCTTGCTGGAAAATAGCCCGATTTACCCATGCCAAGTAGGATCATGTTTAAAAACTATTTAAATCCTCTCAGACACTGAGCTTTTGTTTGAAGATGGTTTTTAACCTGAATGCTGCCAGTGCTAGAGCAACTTCAGTAATGTGGAAAACAAGTGGGAGCAACAGCAAAGACATGTTGCTGGCAAAGAGTGCTGCTCAAACCTGTTCCACATAGTTGCCAGAGCTTTCCATGTAATGTTATACCAGCAGATTCACACCACTCAAAAAAGGTTGGAATTTTTTGACAAAAATATTTCTAACCTCTAGCAAAAGTTTACAGATTGGTATTGCAAGATACTTTATAAGATATTTGCAAGGGCAAATCACGTTTAATATCTAGGCATGTGTTAATGGCTGTTCAAACAAAAACAAGTACTAATTTGTAATTTGGGTTGCAGGACAGATTTGGAGGGCTCCTCCAAGGCTTTTCCCCCAGCTCATTCTAGATTTGGAAAATGATGTGACCTTTCCTGGGAAATGAAATTCTTTATCTCCCATGCCTCTTCCTCAAGAAGGCAGATGTACTTATGATGACATAACGTGATGAAATAAAAGGAAATAAGTAGCAATGGAAGGATATATCCTAAAGGCCTATTTCTGTCCCCAGTGAAATAAATTTAACAATTCCCATTTACTTCAGTGGGACCTGGGTTAAGCTTAAGTAGTATTGAAGGAATTTTAATAGCAGAATAGTGATCTACCTAAGGCAAAAAGAGAGGGGGGGACTTTCAAAGTGTCAAATTAAGAGACATGGGGTTATATTTATTTCATTGTCCACTAATTATGCCCAGACAATCTGGTGCAGGAACAGAATAACTAAATATGCTCTGGTCTTCCTTTACAAATTTCCTACTACAAATTCTCTCAAATGAGACTTAAAAAGAATACACACACACACACACACAACCCCAAACCCTCCTCTTGAAGCTATAACATTCATCCCTCCCGTCCCAAAACCTCTGCATTAAACATGCAAATTTATAGTCCAGGAACAGGACAGATCCAGTTTCAGAAAATGTTTGAAAAAGACAACTAGTGCTGGATCCTCATTTGTTGGTACAAAAATAAACCTCTTTTATATATACTTGTTTAAGTTTCAGATAAACCTGTTATGATACAGAGATCTCAAAATATAGTAGAGTGCCCTAAAAACTCACTTAGGCCACCTAAATTCACTGATGTACAATAAAAGATGTAAATTGAACAGCTATGCATAGAATATTTCACTTCTGTTAGACTGTCAGACCCTGGCCATACAAGGACTGTTTGATTGTTGTATTTATATACTCTATGGAGAATTAATAAATATTGAGATCAAATCCACGGGCATGCATGCATAGCTGACAGAGAGAAAGAACCATTTCTGTGAGGCTTCAACAACTCCATCCTGCTGTGAAGATATAAAAAAATAGAGACGTGCCTTCCAAACTGAGTAAGTGGTATGTACTAGCAAGAGCACATTTGCAAATAACAGTGTAGAAATACAAAGTAATCATAAAAATAACCTTTTAAAACTGCCTGTAAAAGAGCAAGTGGTTGATTAAAAGCGTCCCCATTGTTCTTGTTTATTCCCTTTTGGATCAGTGGTTCTGCTGCAATTCATATTGTATTTCTGAGTCACTGCCAATGCTGCTATCTGGAGAGAAACAACTGAAGCAACTTCAGTGATTGCTGTCTTTATATAGTCACAATATGCCAATACTGCAAGGCTGCTAATTCTGTAAGCTGGCTTTTTATCATTTTGTGCTTCTATTATCCCAGATAAAATAACTACTGCAGAAAATGTTGTGAATAGCTCTGTAATATCTCCTCAGGCTGGCAGCAGGGTGCTATAGAAAGCTGTGTTCTTAGCTGCTGCTTCTCCTACACATCTTTCCCAGTTGTCACTTCTCTCTGCTGTCTTTGGTGAAGTGGGTTTGCAATTGCCAACAGTTATAAACCTCTTGCAGCAATGCAGAAACGAAAGAAAGAGAGCTACTGGCAGGAAGGAATGAAAGTACCCGTGGAAGAAGGGCCCTTTCCTCAGAATCCTCTTCAGCAAGGGAATAATCTCCTTGACTTGTGATTTTTACTGGGTTAGACTGCATGAACATCTATTCTTTGATGACGCAAAAGGTTCTCATATCTGTTAACCAGAGAACAAAAATAAAAACCAAATTCCCTAACTTGATTGAAACACATACTGTAAACAGACAAAATGCAATGCAAGCAAGCCTCTGTGATTCAGGCCTGCAAACAGCTCAGAAAGATGGTATAGTACATTGCTTATGTTTGAGTGTCAGGAGATATTTGTAGGATTTAGCTTTCCCTTTTAGTTTTTCTCTGAAAATATAATTACAATAGTTCTAATACATTGCTAAGGCCTTGGCCCTTCACACATCCATGTCAAACTTCATGCAGACAAGTTGTCTCATTCATTTAACAAGTCTGAAAGTGCTAAGCCACTCGTGTCTGACACTGCCTGTCACTGTGCTGCTCTAGCTTTGTGCTGCTTGCACTCACCACGTGCCTGTTCTGAAGGGAGTGCAGGTAGCCCAGCAGTTAAATGCTGTTGACATGACCTGGTAGTCCACTTCCAGAAGCTGCAATTTTGCCTTACAGATTGCCTGTGGATAACTCCAGAATGGCAATGTGCCTCACAAACTAAAAATGCATATTTTTCTTCTTTTATCTCCTAGTATGGGAATAGTTAGATTGCCTTCAGTAAGACTGTTCACAAATTTGAATGTAGATTGATGTCCCGCTGTGCATGGAGAAGAAAATACAAAATGCTGATACTGCTTTATGTTTTTTCACTTCTCTGTCTGATAGAACAATTCAGATTAAGAGTTTAGGGTTTTATTGTTTTAGACTTCAGTATAAGGAGAAAATTAATTGTGGAGAGAAAAAGCATTCAGAGTTGAACTGGTGAACATGAGAGGAGGCTCAGGATGTTGCAAATGTTTTAAGTCTTAAAATGTCTTGTTACTAGCCAGAAGCTTTTATTATGCAGAGAAATACTTTTCCTGCCTCATGTAAGCTGACGTTCTTTATTAAAAGTATAAGTTTAACAAAGCTATTTTTATTTTCAGGAAGTCATAGTTTATATGATTTAAAACATGAATACAGGGAGGACAGCCCTGGGGAAATGAAGCCCATATCTGGAAATGCAGCAAAAGATCACTTGTGCAAGTTTTTAATTTAACAAATTCTATTTGCAGAAGCCAGAACTAGTAGTGTTCGTGCTCCCAGTTTACTCAACATAGCAATCTCTTAGCATCGAATGTCCTCCTCTTTTTCATTAATGATTTTAGCCTTGTTCTCATAATTTACCATTACTTATAGTTCTCCTTTCCTATAATTAAGTATCTCTATTATGCAAAAAATCCATGTGTCAATAATGAAATGCCTTCCAAAGACAGTCACTTAGATCAAGGTCATGAAAATTGTCTTCTTGAAA
The DNA here is from genome assembly GCF_901933205.1 of Camarhynchus parvulus. Classification (NCBI taxonomy): domain Eukaryota; kingdom Metazoa; phylum Chordata; class Aves; order Passeriformes; family Thraupidae; genus Camarhynchus; species Camarhynchus parvulus. The sequence goes on along the minus strand of NC_044601.1, from coordinate 32,458,138 downwards.
TACTCTCAGCTCTGCCACCAACTTTATCTGAGATCTGCAATAAACCACTTAACCTCTCCACATCTGTTACTCCACCTGTCAAAGGAGAATGGCAACACTTTCCAAGCTTGCCAGCTACATTTTATTACGAACGTATTTTTGCAACTCATGAGTACAGAACATCTCTCAAGAGCCAGGTCTTACTGCCCAGGCCTTGATAGACTTGGCACAGTAGGAGGGACAGACATAACCCTGGTCTGAGCTGGGGGTTTGTGCAGCTGGCTGGCCATGGCTACTTTGCGGGTTGATACTATAGTGGAGGTCTACAATCACTTTATTCCAGAATTTACCTCATAGGTTTGTAGGTCTAGGGGTTACTTTACAAGCAAATTTGTTAGCAGATGTCCTATACTAATCTGGCAGAGAATCGTTTAGAAACCCCAAGGTAAAAATATTAGCAATTTTTTTCCCCACAAGGATTTTAATCTATTAAAATTGTCTGACTCTTTTTTTTTTTTTTTTTTTTTTTTTTTTTTTGCATCTTGAAAATGAACATAATTTTTCGTATGTATACAATTTGACTCTCAATTTGAAGATTTTCTGAAGTTGATAAATATATGGAGCATTTGGGAAAAGTGGAAAATGATCTTGAAAAGGGGTAGTTGTCACTCTGCCAATCTGACTTGTTCTCCTGACTCACTCTTCTCTTTTCTTTTCTTCTCTTTCCCTTTCCCTCCCAAGGCTCTTTCCCAAGAGCTATTTAACTGATGGTACAGTTTCCTTTTGCTAAAACACTGCCAGTCTTCCTGACACTCGCAATTAGTTTCAGCTGTTATGAGCTATGTTATAGCCCTGTGCTGCAACACTAGGGGAGTAACAGCTGGTTGAATAAAGGATACATCTAAATTTCACCATTTTTTTAAACCAAAAAAAAGATGGTTTACAAGAGGGCTGTTTCATGGAAAGGAGTCAGGACAGATAGATAGTTCCTTGGAGGTCCAGTAAAAGAGAGAGAGAAAGTCACCTAGCTGAAAGGAACAGGCTAACCTTGGCACTAGATTTCTCCTTATGTAATTCTGTGCTGAGAGCTTACCAATGATGGTCTTTATGAGCCCCACTTCTTAGCACATAGTTTATCTGAAGCAGTGATGAGAAATCCCAGGGTATAAACTCAATTCCACCACTAAATTACACATCAAAAACACAAAGGATACAAGATTCAGAAGTGCAAAGGCTTTATCCTTCTGTCTAGTTGCCTCTAGTTTTTTTCACAAGTGGCAATAGCTGGAATATCTCCATAGTGCAATTTAGGCCTTATTTGGGTACATTACGGTAGGGAAGGAAGAAAAGGAGGAAAAAAAGAATAATGTATCAGTCATAAGAGTAATAAATTTCATTTTTATAATTGATCTAAATTTCATATTACTGGTATTTATTACCAGCAACTTCTATATATGGAGGCAGCTGTTATTTCCTTTAATGCACTTATTTTACTCCTCTGCCCACATACTTCCTTTGCCTCAGGTATGCCTTCCTGGCAACATTGATTATGAATCAGTTTACTTTTGACAACTGTTCTCAGTACAGCTTTTAGAAAGCCATGAAATCCTTCATTTCCCAAGGTGTTTTAAGTACCAAAACCATGCTAATAATATAAAACTTAATGTTTTTAACAAGCTTGTCTACAATGAAAAAAGAGAAACTGGCTTATATTGTTACCAAGGCAGAGACAAGGTTATTTTTGTTCAATGCTGTTCACCACAAGGTAAATGAAGAAATTTTATGTGATAGATATCTGTGATAACTCTCTGGGACCAGGCAGGCAGAGATCATAAAGCAAGACGTCAGCTCCACAAAAATATATGCTCAGATACTTTTAAATGGGAGTGTGAGCTGTGACAGCTGCTGGCAGGGCCTAGATGTAATTTTCATTTATTTTTCCTCCTTTGTTTTCCTTCAATAACGAGCATGCAGCAGTACCAGTTAGTGAAAATTTCCATAAAGTCTACTAGTACCTTAGAGGACTTGAAAACAGTCTGCAAATGTCCCCAGCTATAATTGAAAGAAAAAACAACCCAAACCAAAAAACATTCAATTAATGAGAGTCACATCCAATTGGAAATCCTCTAGGAAATGCAAAGGTATAAAATGTCTGTGGCTTATTTAAAACCTTTTTCAACCCAAAACAGAGATTCCTTATGAAACAGGCCAGTAGCTGGGTTTTTTCCAGGTGCTCCGTTATTCCCCAAGAGTCAGGAGTGGCACTGAGTTGATCCTGAGTGAGGGTGTGGTTTCAGATTCACCCTGAGCTTCCTTATGCCCTGTTGCTGTTAAAAGAAGCAAATCTGCTTCCCCTGGCTATCCAGCTGCTCAAGCTTGCTATATGTGTGCACATTTGTAGGGGTCCCTCAGCCATGAGACATCAACTCTCTGATCTTACTGAAGGCCAATATTTCTTTCTTGAAGGCAGAAGTTTTCAAGCAGATCTACAAGCTTATCTCACCAAATAATTTCTAATTTTGATAGGAAAGAGGACATGTTCCTGAGACCAAGGCACAATCCCCCTTTTCAGTGGCAATTCCATCAGAAGCTTAACCCAAGCTAAGAAAGTGTCTTGAACACATTTTGCATGACCAGAACCAATTGGTTTTATGTCTTCAGTGTTTCCTTATGCAACTTCCTTTAGCATTATGGGTGTTGAAGTGTAATTTTGTCAAAAACAGCCTGCCAGTGTCAGCATCTGGTTAAGCCAGCTTCAAACACAACCATTACAGTTGCATAAGAAACCTGCAGGTTGCAGCAGGAGGTGTTTGGTTCTGTCCCTGTGCCCCTGCAAGAGCACTAGCCCTACACTTAGTCAATATCCAGTTTGTGCTGTGGAGCAGGAAACCCACAGATATAGTTCACACCTTCAGCTGAGTTCAGCACTGACAAGGGAGCTGCCCAGAGTTAGAGCCTCATGACCTAAGTCTCACCTGATGGCTCAAGACATTGAAGCATTACCTACATATAAATGTGCAAGCACACAAGATCATGCACCATAATCCAGGCATTTAATTAATTGCATAATCATGCTTTTCAGAGCTTTTTCTAAGACAAGCTAAAGGCAATCAGGCTGTGTTTTTTCTTTATGCTGTAGAAGAGTATAATATCAAACACAAGCACACACAACAATTATTACAGTAATTTATAATTTTCAGCAATTTTCTATAATCTTTCCTATCTTGTTGTGGGCACCAGCGAATTTTCCCCAACTTTATTCTGGATAGTGTATGTCTGACAAATAATTATTGCTCAGAAAATACATTCCATGTGAAATATTTTGGAGCACAGTGATGCTGTGTGTAATTCATCAGAGAATTGTAGCATTGCACCATATCTCCTGGGATTGACTTTAAGGAGTGATTTCTAATGAAAATTCCTGCTGTGAGAAGCAGAGAAATTGGAGCAGTATTGGTCCCTACAGATGTATTCTTCAGATCCCAGATTTCCTATTCCAGATACAAAGCCTAAAAAGTACTACTGTTTCACTGTAAAAGCCAGTAGAAAGTAACTTAACCTTATCAAGCCTGACCTATGACAAGATGACATTCAAACAAGGGCTGTCAAATCTTTTCATGTATGTGTTTGTGAGTGCATACACAAATATGCAAATCACATGCATAGGTATCAGTCTCCTCATATAAGGGAGGATGGTTCTAAAACTGGGCACTACAAGATGAATAAGACAAGGTACAGTTATTTGTACAAGAAGTAGACTAAAATAACAAAATAACACAGACAGGACCTGTACTAGCAGGACCTTTCTCCCCCAACAGTATTGTTGCATTCATCTCAGACACACACTGAGAAAAAAAGGACTTGACCTCCACAACATTACCCAAAGTCCCAGGCCTTTGCCTTTTCTCCAGGCCTTTATATGCTGGTTTTAGGTCTGCTGACATGTCATGGAAAACAAGGTTAAAGAGGCAAAGGCAGGTGTTTTCTTCTTACCAAACTAGTGGAAACCCTCCCGTGTTATTTCACACACCTTCCTCTTTGGGGGCAAATTAATTTAAAGATGAGAAATGAGAACTGCCTCTGCTGATATGTCTTCACAGACCTGTGCGGAGAAGGCCACCCAGGTGCATGAGCAGGTCCTGGATTGCATAATGAAAACCAGCACTTTTAAGTAGATACCCTCAGTCTGGTGCCCTAGAGGGCCAAGCTCTTGATTCCATTAATATGGAGGAGACATTTCCCCCTAAGGAAACTCTGCAATGCCACTATAACCTTTCTCTTTTTCCTAGCCTCCTTTCACAGGTCTGCTTGTGGCCAGCTGCAAGGTGATGCTATTCATGCTGTATATTCTGTTCCAGGTGAAGGAATGTCCTCTTTGTTGTGATTATGTGCATAGATGCTGATCACTCATACTCACTTTCCCCGGGACTATCTTTCACCCAATCCTGCCCATGTGTCCTGACTTTGTACAGGGTATTTGGGTGAAAAGCAGAGCAATCTCTGGTTATTCTGTACAGTCACTGTGGTGCACACTCATCACCCTGCTGCTTCTGTGCTGTGCATGCAAACACACGCCCAACACTGCTGAATTTTGCAGTGGCCCTGTTCCTGCAGCTAAATGCAGAATACAGAAGAGAGACACAGTAACTCTGAAAAGCAACTGTGGTGTCATGCAAACAGCAGAACCTGACTGTGGCTCTCTAGCTTTCTCTGCCTTTGGGAGCTATAACCTGCTCTAGTCCTTTCTGCTGACAGCATATCTTTTTTACCCTCAGCTGCCTTTAATGCACTGTGGATACACAGCCAACATTCATCTGCTCACTCAGCCAGACATCTGGAGCTCTGTGGCATTTGACCTCTTCTTCACTCTGGACCAGGCAGCGTGGGCAGGTTTCATTACACTCCCTGGTGCCTTTATGTTGCCACACAGATGGACACTCCAGACCCTGACGTGGATACCTCACTCCTGCCTTGGCTCCAGATGTTTGCTTCAGACAGGATATGTAAGTAAAGGAATCAACAGCTAATTTCATGAAGGGAGGAAAGGAGGGGAGTTATTACTATGAAAACAATATTGTGCTTGCAGGGAAAATACTTTGGACACGGGAACTTCAAAGTAGGACAAGAGTGATAAGAAACAGATCTCAATCAGAGCTTAATTTCCTGTTTTCTGTTCAAAACAGTCCTATGTTACAACCAGTGCAGTATTTCTATCCTTGCTAGGTCAGGGAGATTTTATCCTAAACACTGCTGATTGCTATGATCAGAATATGAAGAAATAACAACACACAAAATATTTTTTCTACAAAAGATTTTGACCTGGTCTCTTTCTGCTGTTCTGGTAACCCAGCTGTGACTATGGATTCTCACAACCTACTACCATGATTACTAAAACTTCTTTCTCTTTGGCTTCCCATTGCCATTTAATCTATAAAGCAGATCTTAGAACTGTTCAACTTGTATAAACCTGGCCTTGTCAACCCTCTTCATTACCTTTAGCTCAAGGCTGCTGTTATGATCTCTCAGTCAAGTGAGAACCAATTCCCCTCTAGGAATTCAGCCTCTGATGCATCTCACCCTCTACACAACCAGGCTGCTACCCTCACATCATGGTTTTCTCTCTCTGGAGGTGCCCTCAGTCTCTTTCTGAACATCTCCGGGTTCTTTTCTTCATGAAAATCATGGAAGCACACAGAATCACAGAGTATATGGAGTTGGAAGGGACCTACAAGGATGATCATGTCCAACTGCTTGTCTTGCACAGGATGTTCCCAAGAATCACACCATGTGCCCAAGAGTATTATTCAAATGCTTCCTGAACTCTGTCCGGCTGGTGCTGCAACCACCTGCGACCACCTGGGGAGCCTGTTCCAGTGCCCAGCCACCCTGTGGGTGAAGAACCTTTGTCTGATATCCAACCTAAACCTCCCCTGACACAACTTTAGGCCATTGCCTTGGGTCCTGTCCCTGGGTACCAGAGAGAAGAGATAAGAGAAAAGAAAAAAAAAAGGAAAAGGAAAAGGAAAAGGAAAAGGAAAAAAGGAAAAGGAAAAAAGAAAAAAATAAGGGAAAAAGAAAAGAAAAGAAGAGAAAAGAAAAGAAAAGAAGAGAAAAGAAAAGAAAAGAAAAGAAAAGAAAAGAAAAGAAAAGAAAAGAAAAGAAAAGAAAAGAAAAGAAAAGAAAAGAAAAGAAAAGAAAAGAAAAGAAAAGAAAAGAAAAGAAAAGAAAAGAAAAGAGTTAAATCAAAATTATGTCTATCTTAGAGTACTGTTCCTAGCAAGATGGAAGAATGAAGAAATTTTCAGTATTCTAGAACTGCAAATAGCCCTCAGCCTCTATACTGGCATCAAAATGCAAATGTAATCTGCATAGTCATAAAGTATTTGCAACCTAAAACCAATACACGTCTACACCTAATGAAATAACAGGGACAAATCTGGGCTTCTGAGCTGATTGTGGCTTGCAAACACTCCAACTACAGGCAGTACCTGCTGCTGACAGATTGTTCAACAAGAGAGGGCTCTGTAGGCCCAGAAGCTGTTGGATCACATTGAATTCTTTGGCTAAAGGAAGAAAAATTTTAGCCAAAGGGAAGAGTTTCTGTGGTCAATATAAATCGCTTTTCCTAGCTCTTCCTCTGGTTGTTGTATTCACCTGGCTTAGCTGATAAGGAAATTCCAGACAGGAAGCTGTTATGCTGCTGAAGGGAACTAAAAAACCCCTGTGGATTTCCAGGGGTCTGGAGGCAGCCGTTGAGGAGCATCATGATCTTTTCAGAAATTCTCTGCAATGTCGTCTTACCCAGCTCTTCATGTTGGGGCGATGTCCATCTCCCACAAAACACCAGCCACCTCCCACGCCTTCCCCGGTAGCTCCTCCCTCTGCTCATGCTCTGGGAGTGGCTAGTGACCCTGAGGCGGGTCACGGCTAACCACTCCTGCCTAACAGAGCTAGGGGCCGGCTACTGACCAAGGTGCTAGGTGATGCTGGCAGGATCCAGTCCTGGCCGTTGCACTGTGGGAGAGGCCATCATGGCAGCAGCACTGTTTGGGATACTGAAAGTCTGGGGGTGACTGTGCAAGGAGGTTAGGACGCTGAAAAGTGCAGCACTCCGAAGTCCTGCACAACCCACTCCCAAGAGTCAGTAACAGCAGCTGCAGGCTGAGTGTGGGTACAACTATCCCTCCCTGCTCCCATGCCATGCACTTCCCTGAGCAGTGCCCTGGGGACTGCGTCAACTGTCCCTCACTTGGTTTCATTCACTGGGCTCCTTAGGGTCAGCTGGAAATAGGCCTGAGTTCTGTCTGCCCTTTGGAACTCTGAGAAGGCACTTCTTATAGAATCAGCCTTTTACCTAGACTACCAACAATCAGTTCTCCATTCACATCTCTAGCTTTCCTGTTTTTCCTGCAAGGACACATTATTACATTTAATAAAGGAGCCAAGAGCACAGGTGAAAGCCATAAGACAACTATGTTAGTGTTTGTTTCCATCTAAGGCTGTTCAGGTACACAGATGGGCAGAAAACTGCAACACTTTATTGTGTCAAATGTACAGTTCATAAAATCAAACACATCATTCAAGATACCCTTTCAGTCAGGTGCTACCTGTTAAAGCATTAATATGCCATAAGTAAAGGCACAAAGATGAGCATAACAAATGAGGGAAGTTACAGTGTCTAACTTGCCTTTGAAGCAGCATGTCCACAGCTGCACAGCTGTGGAAGCATTCTGTAGTGTGAAGCTTTGTCAAGTTTCTTGGACAATTTTGTTGCTCCATACCAAAATGCCATGCGCAAGCACAGGTTAGAAGGTCTGAAAAAGGCTTTGTTGGTGCTCTCTGCAGTTGGTTCTATGACTTGTCTTTTTGGACTGATACGTTACACACACATATGTATATATTTAACTGTACTAGATATACTTCTTAGATAACAGCCACATTGCCAGTAGAGATAAAACACACAAGACATGAAGCACAGAGCCACTTTCTCTGAAAGTAAATCAATCACCATGTTAAGGATCTATACAGATATTTTCCAGGGTAAAATTTAAAATAGCTTCAGAACTAAAATGAGAGGTTATGCATTCTTTCTATTGATTTCTGTATTGCTTTTAGACCACTGCATACCCAAAGGCATGCAGTGCACACAGGAGCTTGGCATGCTTTGAAGATTATGCCAAATTCTGTTGCTTTATGCAAGAAGGTGAAATCAATGATATTGCTCCTGTACACAAGACAGAAAAAATTTATTCCAAAGTTCCTCATTTCCTTGGCAAACTGTCCTTACAAAGCATGCTGCCAGTTCTGCAAGCTTTTAAGCAGTGGATTTAATTAGGCTGTTTATATAAGCAGAAGCATATATTTGTTCAAATGCTGCCCAGTTCAAATTCTATGCCGCAGCTGAAATTTTTGTATGAAGTCATGCTTTAAGGAAGTAAAACACTCCTTACTGAAAGCCCTTTCCCACTGCTGTGGTAGTAATGGTGTGGGTGAGTGCCACAGAACTCGGGGCTTTAAAATTGTATTTCCATACAGCACCTTTCTTCTTCCTTGTGAGATTGATGAGCAAAGATAAGGCAACAAGAAGCACCAGCCTTTCTGGTTTTAATGGACTCAGGATATCCACAGTGATTTACATGTTGCATATACAGCTATCTGACATGGAGTAGGCTGCTGTTAACTCTTCTCGTGATTCAGGGGTAGCAGAAACATTAATCACTCAAAAAGAATCATCTGAGGTATTATGTACATGGTTAGCATCAGTCCCTATATATTGAAAAAAAGGAAGAATTTTGGTTCTCAGGAAGAAATGATAAAAATCATGATGGAAAAAAGACAAGACAGATAGTGGCCAACAGACAGAAAAGACAGAGAAAAAACACTCTTTTCTGTACATAGTCTAAGTCTGTTCTGACTCTTGTACACAAATCAGAGTCTGCTGTGGCCAACATTACATAGGTAAGCAGAACTAGAACTTCATACTTACAAGAAATTCTTCTCATATTCCTAAATAGGTTTTGAATGAACCTGAAATGTGGAATGGGAGCAGTGGAATCCTACTGATTCATGTAGATTGAGTTTTCTCATGTTTAACTTCTTGGAAATACCAGGAAAGTCCCTGCAAATAATTTTTAGCCATTATCATTTCAGGAGTCGTATGCTCAGAATCCATCTGCTGGGTAAGGACTAAATAACCCATGCTAATACAGTGTTAACAGCCAGTAACTTTACAATGTCTGTGAAACTGGCTCTGCATGGAGTTCATAAAGAGTGTGCTGCATTGGTTTAGCACAGTAAGATTTTGGTGGCTGGGGGGCTTCTGTGAAAAAAAGATCCAATGCCAGTTGTCTCCAGGATGGTCCAACCTGTGGCCAAGGTCAAGCGCATCAGCAATGGTGGCAGTGCCTCCAGAACAATGTACTTATGAAGGGGGAAAAAACATGTGCAGCAGCAGTCACAGCCAGAGAACAGAGGAGTGAGTGAGTGCACATGACAGCAAGAGCGCTGCAGACACCAAGGTCAGTGAGAAGGAGGGGCAGGAGGTGCTCCAGGGGCTGGAGCTGGGATTCCCCTGCAGCCCCTGGTGCAGACCAAGGTGAAGCAGCTGTGCCCCTGCAGCCCACGTAGTTCCACAGCAGAGCAGAGATCCACCTGCAGTCCATGGAGGACCCCACTCTGGAGAAGATAAATGTGCCTGAAGGAGACTGTGACCCTGTGGGAAACCTGTGCTGGAGCAGGCTCTTGGCAGGACCCATGAAGAGAGGAGCCCAGATGGGAGCAGGTTTGCTGGCAGGACTTGTGACCCCACAGGAGACCCTGATCCTGAAGGATGGTATGCTGTGGAAGGGATTCATGCTGGAGTAATTTGTGAAATCTGTGAGAAAAACTCATGTTGGAGAAGTTTGTGGAGGGCTGTGTCCTATAGGAGGGATCCCACACTGGTGCTAGAGAAGAGTGTGAGCAGTAAAGCATGAACAGGAGCTATTCTCTACCCCTCTGCACCAGGGGGAAGGGGCAGAGAAAACCAAGAGACAATTTTGGAAAGATGGGAAGGGTGTGGGGAAGGTATTTTAAGATTTGGGTTTGTTTTCTCATTATCTTAATCTGATCTTATTTATAAAAAATTCAACTACTTTCTGGACATGGATCCTGTTTTACCCAGGATGGTAACAGGTGAGCGGCCCCTCCCTGTCCTTATCCTACAAGCCTTTTGTTATATTTTCTCTCCCCTGTCCATCTGAGGATGGGATGGGTAGAGCAGCTTGGTGTATACCTGGCATCTAAGCAGTGTCATCCCACCACACACAGGTAGAGTTCCAATGCTCATATATAAACCATTAAGACAAAAAAAAAAAGAAGACCAGCATCTCACTGGATTTTCACCTTTTTCACCTGGCAGGAAAACTTCTTACTATAGAGATCATGGACTATAGAGGGCTATAGGTATACTCCCACCAAGTGCAGCACAACAACTCTTTTTGTTCTCTCTTTCTCCTTGTCTCCTCATTTTCTTGTAAGCAGTGGTGGAGATGTAGGAATCTCTTTCCCTTTCAGCTTGTGCTGCCTTCAGTGTGGTTGAGCACATTGCTTCCAAATTACTTTAACAAATATATATCTGGTGTAACTCATTATTTTCCAAGCCTCCAGCTGAATCCTCATTCCTACTCATTCTAATGTTTCTATTGAACATGCTCTGATACTGTGGGTGTTAAGATTTCAAACATCCTAACAAAAAGGGTGTCTGCTTTACAGGAGACAATACTTCAGTATGAGAAGTCACTGATCACAGACTAACTGACATCAGTGAGAGCTGCATTTCATGCTCTTCTTGATATTCTGTCTGTGTTTTCCTCTTTTCCTCTGGTTATGGCTGTCAAATTGTCCCAGCCTCACCTTACATTCTGAGGGCATATATTTGCAGAGTAATCATGGCACATAAGTGTGCTATTTTACACCAGCCAGCAGTACAGCTCATTCTTCTTAATTTCCTTATGTATATGGATACTGTCTTGGAGATTATTTAAACTGTTTAGTTTATCTTTAGTTTATCTTAGACCTTATTCCTAAGGTCAGATTGGAATGAACACTAAACATTATTTCTTCACCTGTTGAATAACTTTTAACATAGCTTTTCCACCTCTATTTAGCAGCTCTTAGGAATTTCTATATATGTAACAGTCCTCTAAATAAAACAAAAATAAATACATAAATAAAATAAACACAAAAATTCTTAATTTTTTTTTGTTGTTGCTAGAATTTGCAGAGCCTCATTACTTCCAAAAAGGTGGGGGGTTTTAGGATTCAATGGGATTTTAGTTTCAAATCTGTTCCAGATATTACATCTGGTCAAAGGCTATCCAGTTCAAGTGCTATTGCGGGCTTTTTTTGTTTGTGTCTTTAAACTTTTGTCTTTCTCTAATTATTTTCCTCCTTTGACATGAAGTAGAGGACATAGCAGAAGGAGAAATCCCAGAGAGACCATATGACTTAACTTTTGTGGGTTTAGTTACTGTATATTTGATAAATTACTTCACCTTTTAGAAAAGTGAGTTTTAAATTAATGGAATTATACAAGAACAAAATTATGAAATCTGCAGCAAGCTTTACTGGTTGTCTTGATCACAGACACAGTGTTGTTTATTCTTTGCCCAGGTTTTGGGGGCTTTTTTTGCACTCCTTTTCTCCTGCATATTTGGTGTTCTGCCCTGAAATGGATAAAAACCATGTGCCGACATTTGCATGTTTCTTCTCTATTTTAAGTGTTTGTAGTTTGAAATATTCATTGAAACGTGGTTTAGAAAATACTGAAAGAAATTGCAACTTGCATCTTAAAACAGAATTTCAAACAAATCTCTCTTAGGGCAATGGGAAGTACATCAAACAGCATACTTTAAAGTATGATTCATCCTTTGATGTAGCTGATGCATCATAACATGTTTCTCATCTGACAAAGGCGGGTAATGCACCCTTTACAGCCATGTGGCAAGTGTTTTGTCACTGGAGCCACAGGTTCCCTCAATTTTGCCTTTTGCACAGCAGCTAAAGCAAAGCAGTACTGAGAAGCATATCTGTCACAGTTCTGCCCACCTGAGGCCTTGCTACATGGCTTTTCCTCTGAACACACATTAAAGGCATATCAAAAGTAACCTCACAATTTCTAGAGTCCTCCTTTTTTTTTTTTTGTTTGTACTGTTAGTCTGACATAAGTTGACATGTTTCATTTTCTCACACCTAACAAGCTTATAATGATTTAACTCCATATTTTGATGAAATTGTGAGAAGCTGAGAGTTTCCTACCTAATGTGTGAACATCTACAATATTATCAGAAAGTAATATGGGTAAAGATTTGATGTGATCTTCCTCATCATAACATTTAAGAAGTTTATAGTCCTCTTTCTCTTAGAGGGGAAATTTTCTTCCTTCATTCTCCAGAAGGAATAAAATATACAGCCAGAAATCTCCACAAGTCTTTGCAACTAAGTAATTGTTTATCTAAGTCCCACTAAATGCACCTGAAATAAAGTAGAAACAGGTAAAATACACAGAAAAATTGACTGCAAAACAAGTAATTGACCCTAAACATCTCTGCTCAAAGAAATTATTTTCTGAACATGCTGCAGTTCTAATTATGACTGCAATGAAGTCATAAGACCAAGCACAAATTAATATACTCTTTGCCTTTACTATTTCTATATTCAGTCCTGTGTTCCTCTTTAATCCGAACATAATCAGTCTTCTTTCCATCTCCAGCCTGCACTGCAGACTATAATTAAACGAGGAAAATCTGACATTTATCTATAGGGGGAAATTGTTTAAAGAACTACTTAGTACATGGAATTTTTTTTTTCCCTCATGCAGAATTAGTCTTTAATATTCCTTTATTCCATCTACTTTTCCTTCTATGCATTTTAATGCTCTTGCTCTCATTCCTATGATCACTCATTTTGGACTTTATTTATTGGTTTGACAAAAACCAGACGTAGCTCTGCTGCTATTGGACAATACTGCAGTGTCCAGTGAGACCACTTGACTGCTTGTATTTCCACAAAGCATGTTTGGAGGAAAAATTACTGAGGAAACCACATGCACAATCAAATAATAGTGACCCAAAAAAAATTAAAAATCTGACATATTCTTAATATTAAAGGCTTCTTCAGGGGTTATTTTCAGGTAGGTAAGAATTCCTTCTTCGTTTGTTCTCAGTGCTACATCAGAGATCTCTTCCGCCGATACAGTATAACATGTTACAGAATAACAAGCAAACTGTTACAAAGGTTACTATATATATTATGTAGCCTTTGAAATATTATCCAGGGACATTACAAACTGAAAGCCGAGCTCTTCCCCTTGTGACACGGATAGCCACAGCTATGTGAGAAAAATGCAGGTTTGTTCCTCCCTTGTCCTTAAAAGCACTTTTTTTTCATGGGTAGTTTGTGCTGAGCTGCCAAAAAGCCTCCAAGAAACTGACTTCAGACTGTATCTCTGAGCATCAGGAGAAAATCTGAGGCAAAGGATAGTGGCCTTCCCAAGGACAAAACACACAAATGGATGGATAAAAGATCCACAAGGCAACAGCAGTGCTGGGTCTTGTGCCGGTGGACAGCAGCAGAACACTTAATAAATGCACACTTGGAACAGCAAGGAAGCATTACAACGACCTTTTTGTTTTTTTCCTTTACCAACTGACCTGGGAAAGTGTAGAGTATTGTACAGGTCACTGCTTGTTTTGACTAGCGCAGTTCTGGTGCACAGTGAACAGAGTGACAAAATCCCCGTGCTCGGTTACGGAGATGACTTTCAGCTGGAAAAGGTGGTTCAGGGCAGCTGAGTCAACCTTCAACCACGGCCACTGGCCTCAGGGAACAGGGCAGCCACTGCTACAGCAGCAGGTGTGACAGCAGGACTCTTCCCACTTTTATGGCCCAACACAAAGCATGCCATCCTCTCCCCCAGGTTCAAGAGGCCATCATTCACCACCTGTTTATTTAATCCTGACTAATCCTGGACTCAAGCCACAGCCTTTTGTGTAGATGAGATGAAAACTGAAGGACACACCACAAGGAAAAGGAAAGCATAATTTGAAAAGTAGGTACCTTTACTCCACCATCTTGAGGCAAACCAGATTACTGAAGCTCTAACTAAATGGAAATATTTGTTTCTAAAAAGAGCAAATTATTTAAACTTATTGCTCTTTTTCAAAGTATAAAGACATGACCTTCCTCTCTTTTCCTCTCTGCAGACTTATTCTTGCTGGCAGAAAAAAAAAGCCATGACACACAAAAAAGCCATGACTTCACTAGTGAAGTCTTTCAACAGAATTAGGTATTTAGATATCTATGCCACAGATTTACCCTCAAAGAAGCTAAATATACTTTACCCTCAAAGATGACTGGATTTGGACTATCAAAATATCAAATATGTATAACTGTAAAATCATGGAATCATCAAGGTTGGAAGAAACCTCTAGGATTGCCAAGTCCAATCATCAACCCAGCATTTCCATTGTAACCCCTAAACCACTAACCCACATCACCCAGCACCAAACCAAATGCCTCTTAAACACTCCAGAGATGGTGACTCCACCTGGGATGGTAACGCCCAGGGTAACCTATTCCAATGCCTGACATGTCTTAACAGTGAATTTATTTTTTCTCTAATATCTAATCTGATTCTCCTGTCTCAGCTGAAGGCCACTTCCTCTGGTCCTTTCACTGCAGGGACAGTAGAAGTGACCAACCCCCGCAGCCTCCTTTCAGGGATTTGTGGAGAGCAATGTGGTCTCCCCTGGGCCTCCTCATGACTAAACAAATCCAGCTACCTCAGCAACTCCTCATAAGGCAAGTTTCCTAGACCCTTCACAAGCCTTGTTGCCCTGCACTGGCCACACTCCAGTGCCTCAATATCCTTAATACGAAATGCCAACCTTAATACTCAATTTGTGTTCCTATTTGTGCTTTGTTTTAAATAATTATCTTCCCATAAAATCAAAGATCAAAGATTTGACAGACTACCAAACTTCAAAGGTAAGGACTGAATTTTGCAAGTAGTTTGGAAAGAGTTATCTGAAGCTGGGAAGTATTAGGTCTCAGCTCTTCCTGTAAGCTGGTCAGCCTTTATTTTTAGTTTTCAATTGTCAATATTTCTTTTCCTTTTGTAAAGGAAGTTTAAAGTACTGCCAGTACTTGAAGCTGTATTTACAAGTCCAGTGTGATACAAACAGGGCTGATAATTTTATGCAGCATTCAGACTACCTCAGCTCCTTCAGCTGGCAGGACCTCTAAGAAAAAGATTAAATGCTTATGTCACTGAAGTTGCTGCAGGTTTGCTGATCTCATGTTAGCTGAAAAACTGAGAACTCAGCTCCTTAGGGAAGGTACAAGCCACCTTTCCATATTAAACTTTTAATGCTACTTCCAGATCAAGTCTTTGCAAAATCACTTTGTGGTTTAAAAGCACTCCCTTGTAAAATTAGCAACTAAATGCTTCCTTTACCAAAGTGCACAGGAGCAGAGAAGGGGATTAATTTTCCCCTGCTGTGTTAGAACAAACACCTTGTTTCACCTGAAACCGTTAAGAGTTCAACACAAATCCTACCCACACAAACCAAATCAATTAATAGATTAAATCTATCACCTGTGTTTTATGAATAGTAGGCTATAGAAAACATACTAACACCATGATTGATCCCTATCCTAATCTTGCAGAAAAACATGACTGAAGAAACCTCTTATTTTGAAACTATTAAATAAAGAAGAGGGAAAGGTGGTTAGCACAAGAGCAGAACTTAGTGCTTTAACTGGAAATACACTTCAGATGTATCTCATGCCCTCAATAAAGCTACGGTGTATATGAAATCAACACTTTGTAAAAGAGAATACCAAGGCAGAAGGCTCTAACAGCTGCATCTCTGGCAGACAATGCCAAAAGCTGAAGCATAAAAGACGTGTGCTACATGGAATCACCAAGGTGGCATCTGTTCTGCCAAACTCTGCACACATGTGACTACCTTGAACAGATGTGAAACTCGCCTGTACAAGCCCAGGTCTTGCTAAGTAGCACTGCTGGTGTCCCTGTGAAGGGACAATGTGTGCTGGTCAGATGGCACGGACCTCTTGGCTCTGGCAGCTGGGCTCTGGCAGATCCGAACAAGCACCGAGGCTTTTCCAAGAGCACCTCCTGTCTGCCTGCAGAAGAGCTCTATGTTGTTTTTTTTTATATAGACATAATAAAACCACAGTCTAAAGAATGTTTACCTTTAAGGCATATCTTTTATGATTCATGATATATACTCTAGAAGTAAAGGCACATGCATTTGCTTTAAAAATTCTGCTGTTCCAGTAAACCTAAAAAACTTAAATGTAATTGAATTTTGTTACTGTGAGCCTATTCAACTACAATTTCTGTTGTAAACAGAAAACTCTTTTCCCCTCCTAAGCCATTAAGTGAAAACCCCTGTAATGACTTGAAAAGTTTCACCTAAGACTTCAACCTTTGCAAAGAGAGTTTGCAACAATAGTTCCTTTTTATTTTTGATTATTTGTATTAATAAAAAAATATATATATGAACAAAATCCTAGCAATATCAAGAACGGATTCATACCCAGAGTGAAATTAAAAAGGGAAATGAAAACTGGAGTGATGGCTGGATTTTGGGATGCAAACCAGCAGATAAGCATGAAATAAGGGGAAGAGGAATAGTATTTACGACCAACTAGCATGAAGAAGCCTTTAATTACCCTAATAAGCAGCTGGTTATTATGCAGGTTTGTGAGATTTTTTCAAGACTGAAAAGTTAAATTTGAAGAAAGCGAACACCTACTGGGCTCAGACAGTAACCAAATCTGAGATACTTTTAGGCTCAGTAACATATTTGGATTCCCATTTACCTTGGTCTATATATCCCCTGGATTTCTATTTAAGATCACACTGAATAAGAGCAAGCAATCGGGCTGTCAGCCTCTTATGTCAATAGCCTTTTTTGTGTCATCTTGATTTTCCTCATCTCAACACTGAATGAAGAAAGAATTTGGTTTGTCTTTGCTGCCAGGAATGCACAAGGACAGCAGAAACATGGAATGTTAATGCACACACCATAAAGATACTGCACAGGAGTGTAAAAACAATCATTCTGAAGACCAATAAACTGTACCACCTACTTTTACAAGGTACTTTATTTTCACCAGTTGTGTAGGTTATTCAAGTGACTCATTCTGTATTTTTGAGTATTCAAGATATTTGTAAAATGAAGGACACAAATGCCTGTTGAATTGCAAGCCTGATCCTGTAAGTTGACACTTCCCTACTGTATTTCTACTGATGTATTCTTACTAAAAATAAAACCCTGGAACACATAACAGCAGAACAATACCAAAACAATAGTCACATGACAAATTTCTCCACTTGTGGCTTCTTTGAAGAGCATATAGAAGACCACCGTCTACCACTGATTTCAGTGAAGTCTTTCACTACCTATTTTGCATGGTAACGGGCAATACGGTTTTACATCTGTAGTGAAAGAGTGAAGACTTACCAGGCATCAGTTCCACAAAATCAAACTGAAGGCTAAAATCTCTAGGACTACACCCACAGCCTAAGGCATTGGCTATGAGAGGTGAATTCCTCCCAATTCCAACATGCCATGGGATGTTGACCTTAATGGTTAGATAATTTCCCAGTCTTGCCAGACCCCTGTTTAATTACTTCTGCTTAAAAGTTAGTCATTTCACCCGAGGCAATGCTCTCCTTTCTCTTTCCAGTTGCCACTACCTTGTATTTTCTCTTTCTGGCATATGACTCTCTTATGCCCCTTATAGGGAAAAAAACCAGTCACTGTAGGCAGGCTGCAGAAGGATGGGAAACCAGACACAGAACATAGTCCTTAGGGAAGTAAACAATACCAGGGGCCTAGAACAGGACATCCCCTACAGGCGGACATTTGTTTTGTAGTGGTAGCCACTAGAATACAACAAATGGCAAGAACTTCTGTCATTTAATTCTATCTCCATCATGTGCCTGGTGCCTTTTAGCTACAGTGCAGGGAGTATCAGTGCAATTCAAAGAGGGTTACTGACAGCTGTATTTCCTGCTCACTGCCCTGGCCATTGCAGCCAGAGGCAACAGTTTTAAAGAAAGGAGTGCTTGTCACATTGACATGCTTTGTGAGAAAAAGAGACTGGATGAAGGCACTCGTTTTCTGATTTATTCAGCCAGTCAAGCCTAATCAGTACACATACAGATAGGCAATTCTGACACCTTGGAGACTGAGATAACAGGTACAGCAGGACTCATGAGGTGAGACGTCTTGTCAGACTGCCTCACCCCTTTGTGAGGTACTTAGATCCTAGGGTTGTGCCTGCTATCAATTTCATGAAGAAAAGATTCTATGTATCACTGCAGTTGTACCTCCTTCCAATTAAAATGGAAGTGAATGGATCATTGCAGTGAATTCCACAAGAAACAAGGAAGTATCCTTTAAAAAATGCAAATTATTAGGGCTTACTAATCACACTTTTCATATATTCACTCTAGGCAAGTTCACTTGCAACTAAACAGCAAGGCCCTTTGCTTGGGAAAATGCCTCAGTCACTCAATGATTACCAGTTAAAACACAAACCACAAATTCAAAAACCAACATCCTTAGGTTATGTTGTGTCTAAGTTCTCTTGTGCTGTCACCTGAGAACTCAAACCCTAACATTCCTGCTAATTCCCAAGCGTCTAGGAGAAAAAAAACACTAAACATGCTCTCCCATCTGTAAAACACAAATAATTTATTCAGATAAACATTTAAGAATGCTCTCAAGCATCACAATATACTAGTGTACAATTAATGACAACTTCAGAAATCATGCTGTTGGTACAAAGCATATATGTAACATTAAATGCCACAAGATGATTTTTCATTACTTCAAAGAAGCTTATGATTGACAATAAACTTAAAAATAAATATTATCAGTATTCAGTACTCAATTTAATTTTTATATAGCTTTGAACAACTCTGGATTGCTGGGAAACAATCTCTGTCTGAGAACTGTCATAATCAGAAACATTCCTGGCTGAAGTAACACAATTCATGAGTGTACTTTAAAGTTCTGTGAAAGTATTACTATCTTCCACAGAACAAGTGCATGATGATATACCAGCACTCAATAAAATCAGTGAGTTGATTTCAGTCTCTTTTTTCCTGGTAACAATATTTCCTCAGGATTCTTGCTTTTTTGTTGGTTTATCTAAGTAGGGAGTGTTGTCCTGTAGCAAATCTTTCCTGGGTATGAGTACTGAAATAGAAAAAAAAAACCAAACAAAACAGTAAGACTATAATCTTATGAAAAATACTGGGAAAATACTATTTCAAATTCTAAAGGTGGTTTTACATTTACAAACAAAATATTCAGTTACTAAAATGAGGATTTGAACTTGTGGTAAGTAGCATCTATCTAGCATCTAGATATCTAAGACAAAATCATAGTAAGATTTTACTTTCAGCTGACTACAATAATGTTTTCCCATCTCCTTTTATAAGCATTGAAAATTTTGATATTAAGAAGCCATAATTGTTAAACATGTACTGTTAGTTCGGTTATGGGTTAAAAGGGTAGTTATAAGAAATACAGTACTCAACGGTACCATAATACACCTAAGTAAAGTGCACCACACCCCAAGCAAAGCCAACGAGCCTGGACAGAACTGTAATGGGCCAATCAGGCCCCTTAACCTTCATACAAATGAAGGATCCAAAAAGAAACCAATCTAAAGGGACATAAAAGGACAAAAGGGGGCATCTGACCCACTGAATTCATGCCGCTCCATCTGGAACATCGGGGACATCCCCATTGTTTTTAACAATTATGACCACTCTGATGAGTTTAAAAAGTACAATTTTGTAAAAATAAGTACATAATATGTATGCTTGGCAGCCAAAAATTAAATTTAAAATTAGCAGTGACTATTAGCAGGAATCCAGTTGAAAATGAAAGAGAAAACATTATTGTGCCATTGTTGTGTGTATAAAATGCCTCGCTGCCCACAGTGTGCAGTGAATAGCAAGAATAGTCACAGGCTTTCACCTGTTGTTTCTGAGAGCTGTTTCATGGGGGAAGTGAACAAAGAGGAGGCAACAAAGGACTTAAAAATTCATGAACAGCTTGGTGAAAATGAAAAGTAATTGAAGAGAAGCCCATTGAAGATAATTAAACCAAAAAACATCCCTGACTCAGGAAGAGCTGCCAGGTGTGAACAGCTGAAAGAGGTGCAAATTCTCTTGTCTGTTCCTATTCTTCAACTATTATCTGCCTGGAATCATCGTGGAAGACTTGACACTGGTCCAACTTATCTTTGGCCTTGATTATAATTGTTGTTTTAAAATTAAATGTATTACCAAACCTAAAACTGAAAATTGGTACAAAACTTCCCAGACAACACTAAACAGAAGTAAAAGGAAACAATGTACACAGCTGAAGATTTCCTGTATTCTCTTACCGCACAGCTGTATGCTGAGCCTATCTACTCTTTTTGACTGCAAGATAAAAGAACTTCTAAACCAGGAACCAGGATTTCAAAATTTGATAGACTTTGCATTGAGGTAATCGCTCTGTCACAAATCTCATACAGCATAAAACCTGAAAGTGAGATTGTTGGAAAAAGGTTTTGGAAATGAACACTCAATTCTCAAAGAAAAAGCTTTTTTATGGTCAGTGTAAATACTGCACTAGTTAATGCTCCTCAGACAGCTCCTCCCTGTTTGGCAGAGCAAGCACCTACAGACAGGTACCGTGGCTACTGCGTCTGGACATATGCTGACTTATTAGCCTGTACATGCATGCTGACTAGCTATCTAATTGCTGGCCCTCCTAATAGTTACAGCTAGTTAAGGGACATTAAAAGTAATCACTGCCTCTTTTCTACCAGCCTCCATACCTCAAAACATTTGTATGGAAATTTTGTACCTTTGAAACCTTCACCTGTCCCAGGTAGTGACATTAATGCATAGCTTACATTAAGAATTTTGCCAGAGAATAACAGACAGGCTATTTGCCTCACTATCCCTTTCCTTAGTTTCATGTTCTATATTTATTCACTTAACTGTAACATATTTAAGTATCTTTTTAGCGTGCAGGCTTACTCACCTATTTTGTCAGAATCTGTGTGAACCGCCTGAATAACAGAAGTTCTGAGAATCACTTCAACATCTGAAGCGATTTTAAGAAGCTAGTAATAAGGAACAAGAAGAGAGGAACAAGAGAGTAATTTGAATTATATGTGACTGTTTCTGAAGATATTTTCCATACCAGACAGCTATTCAAATAATAAAATCATTCAGTTATACTACTCAGTTACTTACGTACAATGTATATATACATTGCTTTTGCCTTGGGGATCCTGGAATAACTTACAGGTTGACATGTTTGACATGGAGCACATAGTGAGGGAAACTCGGGCTCAGTAACATACACCAGTACATACATCTATGTACCCAATTAAAACTGCAAACAAATAAGGTGAAATGCAACCACAAAACCAATTAACTGGTTTCCAATGATCAAAGACACTCACTCATGCCTCAATAACATTCAACTTCCCATAGTGAAAGGGCAATCTCATTCTTTCAACACTACTGCTCCTGAAATAAGGAGACAAAAACAAGGGCAAAACATGACAAGAATTAAGAATACTGAGTTTTCACAGTAGAACTGTGCAGAAATAAGGCACTACCTAAAGACTACCCGAGGTATTAGTATTTGGCAAAAGGCCTAGAATTCCTTCTCTCACTAAGAGGTTAAGCTGCAGCACCCTTGTTAGCTTTGCTGCACCATTAAAAGAAGCCTAATACTTATTTGCCTAATATCTGTGTCAGAAATAAATGAAATTGCTCAAGTGAGACATTTCAGGAGACATGCTCACGCTAGGAAGCAGCGTGTACCAACAGAAGTGGATCTTTGCAAAGGCTAGAGCTCAATACTTGCCATCCACACTGCAAATTCTTCTCATGCTCTTCCCTTTTAAGGGCTTGGAGCAGGTACCCTTCAGTTCCCCCTGCTGAGAGCCCATTAGCAGCCAGGCTACATGGTCCTGAAGCACAGCTTCCTCTTCAGATTGACCTTAAGGGAATTCTGCTAGCTGGTCTGACACTTGACAAATCACAAGACAAATCACAGGAAGTGGAACTAACCAAAGTAACTTCATAAGTGCACTCCTGATCTGAACAAAAACTGGTGCATTAGATTCAGCTGCCACATTTCTCATTCCCATACTGTAGAGAGTTACCTCGATCTCCTTATGTCACTGCAAGCTTGACATGTACAAGTACATACAGATACAAGTACTTGTTGTCATATTAGAATACACTGTAGTTTTCTATTCTGGCTGGTCAATACTCCATTTTTTAGTTGCTGTCCAAAGCAGAACATTAACAGCATCACATTAATGCAAGCAAGTGCTCAAACATTCTCAAGTCTCATATAAAACTTGGTTCAGTTCCTCTGCAATTAAGTCTTTTCAGTGTGTACATGTAATAAATATGACAGCTTCTGTGATGTTCTAAGAGCGTGTAGCTGGGATGGAAGTCTATCTTTCACTGACACAGTTAATCAAATATCAACTATCCCATATTAAAAAGTCACATATGTGTAATTTGTAGGTTGCCTAGAAAACAAATACAGATTTCAGAATTGCAGCAAATCTTCTTCCTGTACATCTATTAAAAAAAAAACCAACAACCCTGAACACATAACTTAGCTAATCAGACAGTGGTAACACAAACACTGAGTATTATTACAGGAGGCTGATAATAAGCAGAAATTCAGGAACTCCTAACTAAAAGGTCAGAACTATTTACATTACTGTTCTGTGGCTGGCATGAGGAAAAGGTTTACATTCTGTTTATTCAAGGGACAGATGTAGGCACTTTCTTCCAACCAGTGCCCAGTGACAATGTAAAGACAGTCTGATAAGAGGCTGAACGACAAGGACTAAGTTATTCAGTCTGTATGGATGTTAATAGCTAAAATTATCTAAAACACAGAAGCTCCCTTTCAGTTCAGAGTAATTGTCAGAAAAAACTGACTCAGCAAAAAGTGTTAAGGCAACAATCGAGCAAAGGTAACTAACTTAGTGAATTAACAGAATGCTCCACTTTTAATGCATGGTAAGGAAAGAAGAAGCAAAAAAAAAAATCCCTGTAGTATAATTAAGATCGACTACAACTATACTATACTACAATAAATCATAATAATTTTGCTGGTTTTGCCTTCCACAAAGACGCTGAATCATTTGTGACAGTAACTCAGCAGGTTGTTTAATTTGTCTGGTTTTTTCTGTTTGCCTAAACAACAGTGAGCAGGTACATTTAAGGGACCACAGTACAGATAGGTATTACAAGCAAAGTATAAAATATTTACATGAAAATTGCTACTTCATACATTATCTCATAAAATTTTATTATAAACTTCGAAATAATCATATTGAACTATCAGAACACACTTTCTACTTACATACTTTTGTATGTACAAGATTCTATAACACAATATTAATACTATTGGTGGTAACTATATATTTATAAACAAAGATCCATGTAGATGTCTTTCTAAACCAACTTGGCTTTCATGATGTCTCAAGCTGTTTACAGTGGTTTAGAGATCCTTTAAGCAAAAAACTAATTTCTAAATATTTGTATGTGAAGTGGGAAAAAAACCCAAACAACAGAAAGCAATAAAATACCTCATTAATCTTCTCTTCAGATGCCTCGTCTCGGTTATTTCTGAATTCTTCATTTATCTTTTGTCTCGCAGCTAAATAAAGCAAACAAAAAACTAAAGAGTGAACAAAAATTGTATTTTGAATTTGTCGCTGCCCCAAAGTTAAGAATCTCAAGTCCTTTATGGCACAGTCCTGGGGCACTCTGATCAAAGTATTTCAATGAAAGACCTCCATGTAATTCACATGATGTCATATTTTAAGTTGAGTGATATACAAATAAAATAAGATTCCCAATTTAGCATTCTGTATTGCATACACAAGGTACTAAAAAAGCAGGATTAATCCCTTGAGGAAAAACCACACATAGAGAATTAATTAGTACAGCTAACTATGCTCTGGCTGGACTGAAGAGAAGTTAAAAAAAAAACCAAAAGAAAAATATCTCCCAAGAAGATCAGAAACATTTTAAAAAGAGATGTTTCCCTTCCAAAATATGTGTTGGGTGCTTGAATATAAGGACCATTTTTTTGTTTCAAATTAAAGGATATCTCATTATGGACACACAAGTTTTCCCAATTATTACTTGAAAATTATGGGAGTAATTTGAAGAAAGATTACATTAAGAATTATCTTTCTCTGCATTCCAAGAAGAAAGTTCCTCGAAACACAGGTAAGCACACACTACACAAAACAAGTATCTCACCTTCGAGAGCTTTGGTATCATTTTTAAAAACTTCTTGCCGTGTTCTGTGTAACAACTTAAAAAGCTTCAAAACCTGCCAATACAACATCAATAGAATTAACTTATTTGCTAGCAGGATTGTTAGTTAAAATGAACATGTTACAGCTGAAAATGTTTTGGTTTAAATTTCATGTTCTTTCCATTCAGCACAGAATTTGATATAGAATCAATATCTAAGAGGTTTTACTTAAATTCCTGATTAAATCACTTGCGGTCAAAGCTGCTGTGATGTCATCAAAATCTTAGACAGGTCTAGATATGTCAAATTACTCTAAAATGCTGGCACCACATCCTAAATAATTATTTGGCATGATGGAAATAAAATCCTGAAAATACATGGACACAAGCATTATTTATTGTGCCAATGTCAAATAAACCCAACAGAACTGGAATAACTCCAAAGGTCAAGTTACTTGAAGGAATTATCAAGGTTACATCAGTGCATATTCTCTAGCTATTGAAAAAGATAGAAAAAGAAATGGCTGAAGTATTCTCACATAAAACTCTTCTACAGGTGGTGTGGCAAAACCAATGCAAAGTCCTTCCCTTAAATACAACTTCCAGGTCAGCAAACGAACACTTCAGTAAAAGCAAACACTCAGAAAGTTAGGATTTACAGTGTAGAGAAGACACAGCTGAATATGTATGAAAATAAAACCCCCAGAGAATCACAGCTCACAGCGATGTGGTTTTGGTTGATCATTCACACAGACTGCAATGAATCACAGAAACCCTCAAATCCTTATGAGACTTTTTTGGTGTCTGCCACAGACTGAAAAGAAACTCTGACAACCACCAGAAAAACATAATCTTGAAAACAATATGCCTTTTGAAGCTCCTTCTAGTACTTCCTATCATGTTGTGGCATCTCTAGAGGGCACAATTCCAAGTACTTAATAATAATCTCAATTTGTTCTCTCACAATTAGTATGCCAAGTATTTTTAGAAGGACACAGAAGAAACACAGAGCTGCAGCTCAGAAAAAACACAGCAAATGAACAGAGCCATGTTGCCTTTAACTGCACCATTCCCTAGATGGATGAATCTGTGGAAGGTAAACTCACAGAATTAAAACTCAACAAATAAACTTCTCGTTTTGCAGGTATTTTAATATCCTAAAATTTTTATTCCCATATAGTATATTTGCCATCTTTTCAAATAGCAGATTAATATTACATGTGGTTTTATGCTGAACACATGTATGGCAAAACTTAAATTTTTTTATGCTTATTTTCAGCAATTTGTGAGCCATTTTCAGGCATCTTCCTACCCATAGAGAAGTCCATGTTCTAGGTTCTTCACAAGAGGAGAAGGAGGGGCACCAATCCCCTCTCTGGTATCCAGTGACAGGATTCAAGGGAATGGCCTGAAGTTGTGTCAGGGGACACTCACGCTGGCTATCAGGAGAAGGTTCTTTACCAAAAGGTGTCTGGGCACTGAACAGGCTCCCCAGGCCAGGGGTCACAGCACCAGCCTGACAAGAGTTCAGGAGGCTTATGCACAACTTCCTCAGGTACATGGTGTGACTCCTGGAGATGGTCCTGTGCAAGACCAGGGGCTGGACTCCATCATTTTTGTGGCTCTCTTCCAGCCAAGGATATTCTCTGGTTCAACTTCTCCAAACCCCTCCTGGAAACTTTTCACGACGCCAGCCGCAATGGTGAAAAGCTGAACTAGATGGTCTTGATCAGGATGTATTAATGCAGACACCTCTGACCTCTACAGCCACCTGCATTAACAGAGAGCTCCGCCAATACCCGTCGACTGTACTCCCCAAACTAGGCTTCAAGACACTTCCGAAAGAGGCACCGACAGGAAATTACACAGCAGTAATGAAAGGGCTTATTAATTCTTAGGTCCCTGTTTTTCCCTAGCTTACTCTCACGTGCTTCTGATGTATTTTACCCTCTGCTTATCACACTTCTCGCTTTCTTTTCCCGCAATGGCCTTTGCGCGCAAACCGCTACATTCCTTTACCTAGTTTTTTATTTTCTTGTCCTGAAAGTCTATGGTTTTTGGCTCGACAAAAGCTACAAAGCTGCAATCTCCCAGCACGGACAGAGTACGTGCGTTTGTGTGTGTTTGTGTGTATTTGTGTGTGTTTTTGTGTGTGTGTAACTCGCCTGCCCGCGGCTCCCCATGGCGCCCGCCGCCGGCACCGTCCCGCGCCGGAAGTGCCCCGCCGCCGGAAGTGCCCTTCAGGGACGAGCCGCACCCTCCCGCACTGCGCCGGTGCTGCCGCCAATGCTGTCCCCCGGGGCCACCCGCCGCCGCCGCCGTTCCGAGCAGCCCTTGTGCCCCCGCGGCGCTGCCATGGCCGCCGGGGCTTAGGCGGCCTTCACGGACTCACAGAAGGGGCTTCCAGCCCAGCCTGGAACGGACCACACGGGCCCATCTGGTCCAACGTCCCTGCTCAGGCAGAAACTTCCCAGAGTGCACGATTGTATCCAGACAGTTCCATCCCCAAGGGGAAGACTCCACAAATTATCTGGACAATCTGCTCCTGTACCCGCTCACCTGCAGAGTAAAGTTCTTCCTCGTGTTCAGAGAAACTTCCTGTTTCAGAAACATCCATTTCTGTCCACTGTCCCTTGACCTGTTGCTGGGCACAGCTGAGAACAGCCTGGATCCTCCTCTGACCCCTTCAAATACTCATAGACATTGATGAGGTCCCTCTCAGCTGTCTCGGGCGCAGCTCCCACAGCCTTTACTTAAAAGAAAGATGCTCCAGTCCCATCTTCACTGACCTCCCCTGGACCCACTCCAGGACCTCCATGTCCCTCTTGCACTGAGGAGCCCAGAACTGGACACAGCACTCCAGATGTGCCTCACCAGGCACAGCAGAGGGGCAGGATCACCTCTCTCCAGCTGCAGGCAATGCTCTCCCTAATGCACCCCAGGGTCCCATGGGCCTTCCTGGCTATCCAGACAGAGCCAATCCTCCGTGTGTCAAGGTCTGGCAGGAGGCTGCCACTGCCTGCAGGAGGAGCTCAAGGGGGTCCACAGCAGGCAGGCAGTGCTGCCCACAGGCTCCTCATTCCACTGGAGTGGTCAATGGCCCAGAGACCCCTGCCCTGCACGGGGAGCTCAATGGGGATGAGGGGCTGCTCCCTGCCCAGGACCCTCTGCCAGGGGCTGCACATCATTGCCCAGGGTGGCACAAAGACCAGTGTGTTCTACTCCTTCTTCTAAACAAAACGATAATTGTTTCAAATGGGTAACTGGACAGCCATCAGTTTCTGTGTGACACCTAGAATGGCCAATAGATGATCATGTTTGGTGCTTCTTCAATTCAGTTTTTATATTGCCAGACTGTTTCCTTGCTCTTGCAGTTAGAACATCCAACGGCAGTTCGGAATCTTTCCTTATCTGGGGTGCTGCCTTCTTTTCCAGTTTATTTTTTCACCATTTCAGAAGAAAAGCTGTGGTTACAATTCCTTGTTTCTGTGCTTATCTCAGGACCTCTCCAGTTTCTAGGTATCCGGCTGTACTTACGCCAGTTGCACTTTTCAAGGACACTTTTGGTTCTCAGGATCACAGCTGCCAAGCTGGCAGGCTTTTTTTCTACTAGTATTATCCAACAGGCATATTATTCTGTTCAGTAATTTCCCCTCTCTAGTCAGGTCACTTTCTTGGCTGCTCACATCAAGTTCCCTACAGGCCTGGCTTGCCTTACTCACACCCTGACCAACCCAGCCCAGGCCTGGCCACATCATGGCCACGCCGGGTACATGTATAAAACTAAATTACCATTCTCTTGAAAAACAAACAAGCCTATAGTACACTAACACATCATTCAGCATTAGCTAAAGGCAGCATAAGGATTTTTTGTGCAATCATCTTTACGACTCACTAGACCTCTAGCGTCAATACACGGTCATTTAATCATTTAACAGCAATTACATTGTAAGCTAATTAAAATATGGGAACACTAAACTATTACTTAATAATTTCAATATTTTTATTATTAGCACTTACTTGTAAGGATCTATTAAATCTTTTTTTTACTATGTAACTCATAAAGAAACTTGATCTGTTAGCAGAAGTGATGTTTATTCATAATTTATTTCCAAGAATAATTATTGCAGATGTGAATGAATGAATTAGATATTTGAAAAGAGGGTCTAATTCATTCATTGTTTTATTCAAAATAATAAAATTTGCTGTTTACATGGTGAGACAAAAATATGTAGTGAAGTCAACTATAAGAAAAATTTTTTTTTGCTTTTTTGGAGAAACTTCTAAACTTGTCTCTTTATGTTTTCTCTTAACATAGAAATATACTTTCTAATTAAATCCATAGCAGTGTTCACCCAAATTGTTCATATATTTGCTGAATATTCTTGGTTGGACAACAATATAATTCCAAGAAGTTTGTCCCTGAAACACTTCTTTCAATTGTCATAAAGCTCCCATACCATCTGTAGGACACATACATGTCAAAATATCTTAATCCTAGAACATCATCTAAGGAAGAGAATAAAATTTCCTTGTTTAATGTACTTTATCAGAGTTTTTTTTTTCAGAGTATTTAATGATAAATTATTTCAGTGTTACTACCAGAAATATATGACAAATTCTGCTCTTTTTGTAACATGTTCAGGTTAGAACCATATTAGGTTTAAGCCACTTAGCAATATTTATTCTCTGCCTCCCTCCAAAATGCTTTTCTGTAACACTTTTGTCTAGAGACAAATATATATAAATATCTCTATTAATA
The DNA here is from genome assembly GCF_901933205.1 of Camarhynchus parvulus. NCBI lineage: Eukaryota > Metazoa > Chordata > Aves > Passeriformes > Thraupidae > Camarhynchus > Camarhynchus parvulus. The sequence goes on along the minus strand of NC_044601.1, from coordinate 32,429,000 downwards.
TGCACCTAGATAAATCTTCAGGGAAATCAATCTATTTTTTTTGGTGAAGTTTAGAAAATCATAGAATCTAGAATTGGCTGGGTTGGAAGGAACATTAGAGTCATCTAGTTCAAATGCCCCTGCGATGGCAGGGACACCTTTCACTAGACTGCATTGCTCAGAGCTCCATCCAGCCTGGCCTTGAACACTTCCAGGGATTAGGCACCCACAACTTCTCTAGGCAGCCTGTTCCAGTGCCTCATCACCCTCACAGTAAAGAATTGCTTCCTCACATCCAATTTAAACCTCCAATCTTGCAGTTTAAAGCCATTCCTCCTTGTCCTGTCATTACATGCCCTTGTAAAAAATCTCCCTCCATCTTTATTGTAGGCTGCCTTCAGGTACTGAAAAGCTGCAGTTAGGTCATTCTGAAGTCTTTTCTTTTCAAGGGTGAACAATTCCAATTCTCTCAGCCTGTCCTCATAGAAAAGGTGCTCTGTCACTGATTATTTTTGTGGCCTCCTCTGGACTCTTTCCAACAGTTCCATGTCCTTCCTGTGCTGGGACCCCAGAGCTGGATGCAGGGTTCCAGGTGGGCTCTCACCAGAGCAGAGCAGAGGGGCAGAATCCCCTCCCTGGCCCGGCTGCCCACGCTGCTTTGGATGCAGCCCAGGACACGTTTGGCTCTCTGGGCTGGGAGTGCCCATGGCTGGGTCATGTCCAGCCTCTCACCCAGTAGCAACCCCCAGTCCGTCTCCCCAGGGCTGCTCTCAATCTCCCAGCCTGTGCTGATAGCAGGGGTGGCCCCGACCCAGGTGCAGGACCTCGTACTTGGCCTTGTTAAACCTCATGAAAATGAAGCTTTGTTGATGCTCCTTAAGGTTTAGTTTGTGTTGTTTTTTTTCCCTGCTTTTTCATTTCTCCTTTTTAATGACTGGTGTCATAGATATATAAAAAAACCATTTACAATGTACAATAGATGTACAGCTGTGTAACTTTGTGTTGTCCTCTGTGAATTACTGCTTGGCTATACTGATTAGTTTGTTTCATAGTTACGAAATTACTTATGTGCAGAAGGGCTGGCACATCAAACTGCCCATCGGCAGGACCCTGATTCCAGGAGAACCAAACAGCTGCAAACTTTGCTGGATAAGCTAACCCAGCCCAGCCTGGTGCAGTCTGCAGGAGCTTGTCCCAAGAAATCACACAGACGTTTGGATTGGATTTGATAAGTAACACTTCTGCCCACAACAGCCTCACCCGGGACTGCACTACTTTTGTACGGTGGCCTTTCACTTCACAGCGTCGATCCGGCGCGGAGCCTGCAATAGTTCCTCCCCCCGGATCCCTCCGCGATTCCCGGGTCAGAGAGGGCGCGGCAGTGCTGTGGGCGGAGACTAGCGGGACAATGACAGGCGAGACTACCAATCAGACGGGCGGGCACGGCCAGGTGCCGGCGTTGGCCCAATGAGTGCCGAGGGGGGCGTGGCCGCGGCGGAAGGCGGGGCTGAGAGACGGCGGGAGCCGCGCGGGAGCCGCCGCCATGGCTGACGAGATCAGCAAGGCGCAGGCGGCGCGTCCCGGCGGGGACACCATCTTCGGGAAGATCATCCGCAAGGAGATCCCCGCTAACATCATCTACGAGGACGAGCAGGTGCGCGCTGGGCAGGGGCCGGAAGCGCCGCGGAGGTGCTCGGGAGAGCGGCGGGCGGGCGGTGCGCCCCCGCGCTTCCCTGCGCCCTCCCCGGAGCTGCACTGGGCTCCTTGCCAAGGGTCGAGGGTTCTCGCAGCTGGTGTGGGAGGGTAGTGGTGAAACCTTTACCACTTGCAGGCAACCTTCTTGCGGGTTCGGAGCAAAGCACCCCAACTGGCTGCTCTTGCAGGTCCCGATGTGCTTCTCAGTGGCCTTACAGAGGTTATACAGCTCTGCCTGCTGGGCTTCGGCAGTGAACTTCCGAGAGGGATTGCTAGTGCATCGCAGCACGTTAGGACCGAAATTAAACAATTAGCTTTAGAAGAAATGCAGCGGTTATTCCCAAAATCCAAACTAACTGGTATTTAGTGTAAGATCTCCTGCTCTTTGTTTTCCCCGCCCTTCAGATTGATATACTGGAGCCCCATTAAGAGGGGCTTTTGCTTTTGATATGAAGGGGTTGTTCTCCGTGTACAATAGAGACTCGCTAAGGATACAGTTTGTCAAATTTATGTGCTTAGAAATCATGCATAGCTAAAAACAGAGTTTTCTTAATAGATGGCAGAATTTTTGCAGTTGCCATATGCTCTGAAGAATATTAGAAATGTTCACAGCTTTCTGAAAGTCATGCTTATGTTACTGCTCTGTGTTTACGTGAAGGTGTGTGTTCTTTCTTTACCCGGGTCTAACTTGTGTGAGCTTTTTCATTAGCTGCGGTGGTTGCAGCAGAGTAAGCTGAGCACTGCTTGATTAGGAATCAGGCCATTGACTTCGCTGAGTGTATAAAATACTTTGACAGCCATTTGTGTGGACTATTTTCTGGAAGTGTCATTACCTGCAGTGCACCACTTGGTTTTTACTTCATCGTGCGCAGAAATGTAGAACTTCTAGATTTCAGTTGACTGATGGATGATCTTGAATTAGTTTGGTTGGCTTTATGGAGGTCTTTTTAGAGGTGGCTGGAAGTGTTAAAAGGAGAAATGTAAGGAAGGTCTTTAATCAATAATTGACCTTCAGAGAAAGGGAAATACTGAAAAGCACAAAATCTCTGTGGAAATATGCCTTATCACTGTTTTTCCCGTTGAATCTAAACTTCCTGAAAGGAAGTTTGGTTTCCCATGCACTCATGAATTTCTGTGATTGTGTTTTTTCCTTAATACTACTTCAGCTTTCTGTATCATAGAAAACTATTTACTTCCAATCTTCTGCTCTTTAAATTCTTTGATGCAGTTTGGGCATTTGCCTTCTGCCTCTATGGGACTACATATAATAGAAAAGCTGATTACCAAATGGTCAGCTCTAAGTATGATTTATTTAATTGGGTGCAAATTAGTTTTATTAATCAGTTATATACTTACTGCCCTTCCCTGTTTGGAAGAAATGGGTCGTTCATCAGAATTTCAAACTGGGCATTATCTTCTTAAACATGCCTTAAAACCAGATAGATTTGATGTAGAAGATAAGTTGCATGAAAGATTCATGCAAGTTGAGTTCGGCTTTTCACCAACTTTATTCTTGATTAAAGGCACATTTGTTTTCAGAATAAAAAAGGAGTATATTTGCGCAGAAAATTAACTTTATTGATTCACAAAGAAAAGTATCTAGGAAATAAGCATTTTGAAGAATGTAGGTATGTTTTTAAGTGTCCACTGTCTGTGACATAACCAATTGCTACCAGGTGTTACGCTGTTGAACGTGATGGGAAAGTCAGAGATATCCTTGGACTAATTAATGTTGGCAGAGTACCTCCTGTGTCTGCACATTTGTCGAGGTTCCAGTTGGAAGTCCCAGTTCTATGGTTGGCCATTTGTACAAGGAGACACAGCTTAATTTTTTCTTGCCTACTGGCAGTTCCTAATTTGATATTTAGGTGATGCATGCCATGTATGATTGATTGTAGTTTTGGTATTTAGTCAAGATTCAGCTAGTCACTACAGACAGATATTTGTATTTCAAAAGTGATGCCTTTCTTTTGATTTAAGCATGTCTGAATCAAAGGTGGTTTTAGTGCATTACTCTGAAATACTTGGTGCTGTTGAGAACAGAAGTCTAATATCTCAATCACATAACTTCAGGATCTTTGGAATTGCCTTGTCTTTGACAACATATTCAGGCATAACTGGAAGTTGATTAGCAACTCTTTGCCATTTATTTTATTAAAAAATAGAATAAATCTAAAAAATAAAATTAAAAAAACCCATTAATGTACTTTTTATAGGTATGCATGCCAACAGCTCTACTAATTGTTATGCATATGTTGCAGTAGTAAATCTTGAACCTGATTATATATTGCTTTACTGAGAAGGCTACAGCTTTTAAACAGTACGTTACAAAGCAGTGATTTTTTTTCAGTGGGTCTTTTTGTGTTTAGAAATTAAAGGATGTAGAATAATATATCACTCAAGAAAATTTAACATCACTGCTTATGTTTGGGATATCTGGTATGGGATATCTGGCTGAAGTATGTATTTAGTGGGGCATATTGATTTACTGAAACTCTTACGTTTCTCCAAAACAAATTGTATTTTATCTGCTTTCTGTTCCTCCAGTGCCTCGCCTTCCATGATATTTCACCCCAAGCTCCAACACATTTCTTAGTAATTCCTAAGAAGCCAATTGTCAGATTGTCTGAAGCAGAAGATTCTGATGAATCTGTAAGTACTCTAAAGGTTTTCTGTACACCAAACTGTGCTTCTCATTACTTCATAATGTACTAGGCTGTCCCCCTTTTCCTCTTGAAAAAGGCAAAAGTAGTTTTCTGATACTCTAATTCTTGTCCTCTAGCTTAAAAGATAATGGAGTTAAGGTTTTTCAGTAAAATTAGCCAGAGAAAGCAAAATATATCTGTGCATGTATTTTCCATGCAAAATTATTTGGTATTTTTATTTAAGAATCCTGATGTCTGTTTTCATTGTTTGCATGCAACAGTACTTACTCTAATATGGGCTTGGGGGTTTTTAGCAGGTCAGAGGTGAAGAAAAGCAAGGTTAGCTGAGAGGTGCTGAGTATTTAATTTGTAACTAAAAATATCAAGCTCAAAGATTTTGTAAGCTTTACATGGTAAGATAAAGTTTCTTTTCCACCAGAATTATATATGTGTTCAGAAGAAGTAGTGGGGGCTTTAACCATGAAGTAAATGTAGCTTCTATGACACTTTTGTTGTCTGTTACTGCCTGGCTTGAAAAAGATCAATAGTTCTATCTTCCCCCTATATTATACTTAGGCAGTCTTCATAGTTTTTCTTGGAAAGTGTCAGTTGCAGACAGGCAATAATTTGAAGAGCAGTGGCTGAATTTCTGAGAATTAACTTACTGGCTTATTGGTTCTCTGCTCTCATTCCTTCCCTTCCTGCCCTTCCCCCTTTTTTGTGTGTTTTCTGTTGGTTGTTTTTTTCTTTTTTTTTTTTTCTTTCTCCTCCAGCTTCTCGGGCATTTAATGATTGTTGGCAAGAAGTGTGCTGCTAACCTGGGCCTGACCAATGGATTCCGGATGGTTGTGAATGAAGGGCCTGAGGGTGGGCAGTCTGTCTATCATGTACATCTCCATGTTCTGGGTGGTCGCCAGTTGGGCTGGCCTCCTGGCTAAGATTTGTACACCACAGGAGTTAACTGCATGCATACAAGTTACCACCAAACAGAGTTAATATGTTGTCCATCAATCTAGCCACTGTTAGTGTATTGTTTTTTTTTAATGTGTGTCTACACAGGGTAATAAATGCTCTGAACAACATTCGCACAATAAAGATTAAGCATGTGGGAATCACCTCTGTCTGGTGTGCCTTACTGATGGAAACACTTCTGAAGTTGAAATTATGTTCTCTGAAGTTTAAAGCACGAAACATGTTTCAGTCTGCTAACAAGTCTTCTGTAGGTACTGGTTTGCCAAGGCATTCAAAATCTAAAGGTGCAAACACTTATCAGACTTTCATGTCTTCTGGAAAGAAATCTAAGCTTTTAGAATGTGGTATGTAAATATTTGTAAAGCCTGCGTAGGCTGCTGCTGAAACTTCTAAAAAGTGAAATTCCAAACATGCTGTTCAAGGGCTGTGTCAGTACAATATGTTGGGAACAGACATTCTAAGGCTCCATTTTTCCACTGAGAATGAGTAAAATGATAGTCTTAATGGCAGTTGCTATAGTTCTGTAGCACAAGGGTGATTTTGATCAAATTGAGGACTTGAAATTAAAATACTGAACTGTTGTAAGATGTTCAAGGCATTTCTTGGCATGTAAGCAGCATGATGTAGGATGCATAAATATATCTTTTAGATTCCAGATTTTAGTGAGCAAATCATTCAGTTAATAGTACTTTCTCTGTTGCTGCATACAGTTGTTCATGCAACATGGTCATCAGATCTCCAAGACAATAAATTTTCTTGAAGTTAGGAGTACAGATGTGTCTGCCAGTGTAAAAATAGGACACCTGTTCTTTCTAATAAAATTAAGTCACAACTAACTAGTTTTTATGATCAAGATACCTGAAAGCCTCAGATGCCTTGATAAAAGCTGGTTGCTTGTGAGAATCTGAAGTGTTAAAGAAATGTGGGAGTGTGTGTAAAGACTGTACAGGTAAAAGCAGTGAATTTTATTTTCTTTTCAGATATAACTTGAAAGTTTGGTAAAGCCATTTGAGTTCATTCAACCAGAAAATACTCTGTAAGTACTTCAGAATGTTCTGAGCTTTCAGAGTTCTACCCTAAGATGTGACTTAAACAGGAAAATCAGCTGGTGCTTCTGGAGGAGGTTGGTCTATAGTTGAGTTAGGAATAAACACCTGGTTCTGTAGCAGTAGCATAATGGCTCTTCTCTTGTTTAACTTGCATAGAAGTAAAGAAGAAAACCACCCAAACCCCAGAGGTACAGCATCCCTGAGTAGAAACTGAATGCATATCACAAGAATGAAGTATCGCTAACAGATACAGTGGGGCTGCTGTAAAGGTTTGTGGCTGGGAAACTGGCTATCAGAATGAGTTCATGGAAGGCCCTTAAGGATAGTGAGATGAACTGTTGGCATCCAAGTATGGGAAAGGGCATGTGACGTGTGTTCTGCTTTGACTTCCCTAATTTCTGTTGTATGTGTCCTTTTTACCAACACTGATATATGTGATTTGAAGCATGACTGGTGAAGTTTTCACTGCTGAACGCTGTATGAAAGTAACTCTGTAAAACTTCTGTTGCTTTACTTGGAATCTTGGGAGATGTGTTTGCAGATCTATGCGGATATGTGCTTTGGGAAGGTAAGAAGACTTTGAAGTGAGGGCAGAAGCATGAATCTTGCAAAGGTAGCCATGAGGCCAGCTTGCTAACTAATTTAGTTGTGCTTAGGTTTCAGATGAGTACCTTCTGGATTGATGCTCAAATGATTCTGAGTTCAGACAATGGTGTACTCATGTGGGAAAAATGATATGTAAACTGCATCGCAGGGAGGCAGCAAACTTCATCTTAGGGAAAACCAGGACAATGGGCATAAGAAAGTAGTTAAACTACATGTCCTTTTACTCTGCATTAGTGATAGATCTGAAACACCTAGTGGAAGATCTTGATCTCTCAAGTAGTCAAATGTTGTTGAATGACAAAAGCCTGTGAGCAATCCAAGGATTTCACCTGTATATAATCTTCATGGGCTGAAGGTAGAAACAATTTACCTGACTTAAGTACAGGCTGATGTATAATCTCTGTCCACTTAATGGAATGATTGAGCTAGGCAACATCTGACATTAATCTCTGTAAACTCCCTGATGTATCAGGTATTTGTTCCAGTTTGTCAGAGATAGGAATGCAGTAGAGAATGTGTTTGGAAGCAACAGGGAGTTATAATGTGGCTTGTCGTTTCAGGAAGACTGCATTATTACTGTAAGCTGTAGTGGTTTCTGGTGGAATTTGTGTCTAATCTTCCAGATAATACCACTCTTACATGACTGTTAATCAGACACAACCTGGCTATCTGAGAGTTACACTGCATATGTGAAATTTATGTCAGTTTTTAAGTGTCAGGTACTGAGTTTTCATAGGTATGAAAATTTGCATTCTTTTGGGTATTGAACTGTCCAGTCTTGTTGTGCCAAGCTGTCCACATGGACCCATGGAGTTCTTGAAAATTCCATGACAGTAACAATTGCAGGTTTGGATAAGTCGTCCTGACTGAGGCTGCAGTTGTCTTATTTTTACCTTTCTGTTTGCTGTTTTCTTGTGTGTTAGAACTCATTTTTGTGGACCACACTCAGTTTTTGTGGCATTTCTCTCAGGAGCAGTGTGTTGATATTTTAGTTGATTGTTTGTGTTTTTAAATACAAAATTCTGTCTTGATTTATTTTCTGCTCCAGTTACTGGGGGGAAAACCAGCATTGCAACAATTCTTTTTACTTCTTTACAGATAGGAAATGTCTGGTAAACTGGCAATATTTTATCTTGTTTTATTGTCATTTCCAGTTAATAATTTCTTTCCTTTTGAGAAGCTCTAGGTACTCCAACTAGTTCACAGCTGAGCTTGAAAGAACTGGGGGAAAATCGAAATCTAGGCTAATGGTGTTATGCAGAGCTGTTTTGTCAGTATATGTGCCCTATACCTGTCTGTCATCAGGGATTTGAAGAGGAAATGTGGTTTTTCATTGGACTGTGATGTAGTTACACACAACATTTAGGTAATTACAGGGCTGACAAGTGGGAGAAAAAACTTGAGTCTGAACTAAAATTCAGTCTTTTATGTAGAAGTTGAAGAGGGAGTGATGATTTAAGGCGAAGTCTGAACTAAAATTCAGTCTTTTAGGTAGAAGTTAAATAGAGAGTGATGATTTAAGGAGAATTTACTGCTTTAGTAACTGGGTTAGGACCATGACTCTTTGGTGATAGGAAATTTGAGAAATACTCCTTTTGATTGGGAAGCTTCAAGACTGCAAATTTGCAAATTGTCCTGAGAAACAGAAGATCTTGAGAGAAAAAATATGTAGAGATTCCAGAAGAAAGAGACCACCTCTTGTCTATTTGTGGTAAAAGTGAAAAAGAACTGGCGATTCTGCATGCAAGGGATAAAACCCGTAAGTATTGGACAGTGGGGGTGTTCTGTATGTTGGAAACCCAGCAACATCTATGAAGATTGTTGTACCTGATGGTCTTGGAGGTAATTTCCAATCTTGATTCTGTGATTCTGACATGTTACAGAGTAGATGTGAACATGGTTAATTTGGTCTTGCTGAACTTGCTCAAAACACAGTCTCACTGGCGAGAATGCTCTTAGTATGTGAAGGATAAAGGGACAAAAACTGAGGCTGGAGCTGTCATTGCTGACCCCTTTTTTGTGGAGGATTTGTAATGTCGGTTTGGTTGAAGATCAAGGACCAGTAAGTCTCTTACAACAGACTTCAGTATCAGAGAAGACAGTTGAGAATAATTGTACTCCAAAACAATCAGGTATTTATAATTTTGTTGTCATGGTATCTGTACTTCTGTCAGATTTTCATAGAGCAGAATCATAGAATAGCCTGAGTTTGAAAGGACCCAGCAGGATCATGGACTTGTGGTGCTGTGCAGGACCCCCCAAAGAATCACCCCCTGTGCCTGAGAACATTGTAACATTGTCAAAATGTTTCTTGAGCTAGACAGGCTTGGTGCTGTGACTACTTTACCAGTGCTGAGCCACCCACTTGGTGAAAGACCTTTTCCTGATATCCGGCCTAAATCTTTTCTGACTCAGCTTCATGCTATATCCTCAGGACCAGTCACTGGTCACAAGAGTGAAGAGATTGGTCCCTGCCCCTTTGTTTTGCTCTTTGTGGGTGTTGAAACCTCAGTGAGGTCTGCCCTCAGTCCCTCTCCTCCAGGCTGAGCAGATCAAGTTACCTCAGCTGCTCCTCATATGGCTTCCCCTCCAGACCCTTCACCATCCTTGTGGCCCTGCTTTGGATGCTCTCCAGTAGCTTCATATCTTTTTCATATTGTGGCACTTAAAACTGCCCCCCACACTCAAGGTGAGGCCGCCCCAATGCAGAGTAGAGCAGGACAATCCCCTCTCTTGCCTGGCTGCTGATGCTGTGCCTGATACACCCCAGGACACAGTTGGCCCTCCTGGCTGCCAGGGCACTGCTGACTTGTGTTCAACTCACCCTTGACCAGGACCCCCAGGACCCTTTGTGCAGCACTGCACTCCAGCCTCTCATTCCGAGGTCTCTCCATACACCCAGGGTTGACCCATCCCAGGTGCAGAATATGGAACTTGGGTTTGTTAAACTTCATAGGGTTGAGGTTGCTGATTGCCCAGCCCTTTGGCTTGTCAAAGTCTCTGTAGAGCCTCCCTCTCTGTACTTGAGGGAGTTAACAGACTTAATATTCCTGTGAGTTCTCTGTCCAAGACATTTTTGAAGATGTTGAAGAGAAGTGGGCCTATTGAATTTTGTCACTGTAAAAATTCTTTTATTGTGAAGAAGATAATAAATTTTCTAGAAACTTAATGAAACGTCATACTAATGTTTGAAAGATCTAAACTATATGTGGAAAATTCCCATCCTTTTGGGTCATAGATGAGAAGGAGAACATACTGCCTTGCTTTGTGGCTTGTGTTTTGTAGAAAGATCTAAAGAGCCCTACAGTTGTATCCTCTTGCAAAATAGGAACAGGTCTGTCAGTTCATTAATGAAATGTGCATCTGCTTCAGGTACTTTATTTTTCTTCTCTGAGAGTGCTAGTCTTTAGGTGCTGTTTTATGTAAGGAGGTATGATCAGTATTTTAGACAATGTCAGCTAGCACTTTCTGAGGCATCTGAGTTGGACCCACAGGCTTTAGTCTCTTACAAGGTCATTTATCCTTGCAGAATGGAGATACTGCTTTATGTTCCTATGCTTCTGTTTTATTCTTAGAGTAAGATCTAAACTACAGTGTATGGCATGTATAGAATAGCAATTCCAGAAGCACAATTTCAGGAAGAAAATACCTGTGGGGAAAAGAAGAAGGAGAGGTTATAGGAAAAATCCTCTTTATTTTATTGCATAGCATAGTATATTTCTGTTTTTTTCTCTCTGGGTACTTTGCTAAGTGCTCAGGTGTAGGAATCTGGAAGTGAAGCTCCTGAGAATGGTTGCTCTTTCATGGTATAGCTCCGTGCTAGGTAGGGTCTCCCCGTGTCAGATAACTTTTTGGCAAGCCAAGGGAAGGTCAGTGCCTTCATTTGCATCAAAGCTTATCCACCTGTCCATAACATTTATGTACTCTTGCACATACCTGAGGTTCCAGTGAGCTATGGTGACAAACCTAACATCACAATACTTGGAATGCATTGAGAGATTAAGTTGCAAGTTGTACTGCTACTTTTAATAATATTATTTCTTTTATCTTCATAATATTTTCTGGAAAAGATTTAACCTGGTTTAATTTTTAGTCCTAAAACTATGTCCTGTAAGTTGTGTTTGGGTCTTAGTTTATTTAGAACAGTTTGGTTTATGCTTGATGGAATTAATCAGCTCATTACTGCCTTTTTTGTAGTTAGAAAAACCTCATTTGATTCTTAATATTGTGGGGTTTTCTGTCATTTAGCAGCACAACAATGTCCACAAAATTACTTCTGTTTTTATTCACAGTAGAGAAAAAACATGCATTTGCTTTTCCAGCTGTGACATGACAACATTCAAGTTTTGAATCAGAAGATGTGAAGTAAGTGAGAGTCATGGTACAGTTCACTTTCCGCTCTGAGGCACCTTGTTGATTTCATCTTGGTCTCCCTGGAGACTCCCCTTATCTTTAAGTCATAAGCTAGCCTAGGGCCTTCCTCTGTTATTTCTGTGCAAACAGAATAGAATTTCAGCTTCATGGCCAAACAAGATCCATTGGACTGTAGCCAGTAGTTAGAATGCTTATTTATATTCAGTGAAGCTTAGCTTGGAGAAATGTGGAAAATAACTATCACTCTGGTCTAGATGTGTTGAGCACTAACATGAGGATCAGACTAATGTTTTGCAAAGGAAGATGGGAACAAGAGGGTAGAATTATATTCCTGTATTTGAAGCTCAAGTTGTCTATCTCATAGTAACAGCATTTGGGATAGAATATGGTGACTGCTTTAAGTGCTAAACATAGGATGCAGGGGTAGACATTTTTTAATAATTAGTGTTTTCCTTCAGACAGCTTTTCAATTAAAAGAAGAAAAAGCTCTGACTCTGTGACATGTGTCCTGATATTGCTGAGGTGATAGTATGTAATGTGTGACTTTGTGTGTGAGTTATGCTGTAATCAAACTTGTCCTCTTTGAAAAAACACAGGTAAACACAGACCTTTCTGGAGATAATAAGACCAAACAAACTGGTTCCTTGGACATTAAAGCACTTGTGTGTCAAGGATGGTGTTCTGTCTGAGGTTTTTGGATCTGGCTGAGCTGCGCATTTCTATCATCTTTACTATCATTACCTTCAGACTTGAAAGAGAGGCCATGTGTGTTACAGAAACCATCTGCGTAAGTAGAAGAGTGTCCTTTTTATTGGAGAGAAATAAAAAAATTTTATGAAATTCTTCCATACCTTTACAGCAGCACATTCATCTTTGTAAGAGGTTTCAGCTTAGACTGGTTATGATTAGTGGAACTACTTCTTCACCAGTATGTTAAACAAGTGGTTTCCTGAGTTTATCTATGTATTATTGCTGGAAAAGAAGAAATGTAGCAGAATAACGATCCTTGTCTTTAAAAGAAGAGTGTTGAGTCAGCTTGTAGATGAGATCCCATGAGAAATAGGTGTGGAGAAGTCTAAGACAGCTTTTTGATTGTCAAGAACAGCCTCCTTTGGGCATAGTAACAGCATGTTTTGAAGTTCACAGACTGAGGGGATGTGTCAGAGGGTCCACATGGTTGAATGGGCAACTCTGAACTCAAGTGCAAAAACCTATACCAGTGGAAGGGAGGGATAGGAGGGAAGAAATGGAGGGAGGAAGGAAGGGAGGAAGGGTCATTTCTCATGTGTTGTTGAAGAGCCCAGTGCAACTGGAACTGAAATCTGTGATAGATGAGAAGGGCAGCAAGGGCTGTTAGGGCTGCCTAAGCAGCAAGAGGAGTCTAAGGATCATGTAGACCTGATGAAAAGATGAGGTGGTAGACCTAGTGACACAATAGGAAATAGAAAAGGCTGAGTAGCTTTTTTTGCTCTTTCTTTACTGCTAAGTTCTGCTGTCAGGTCTCCTAAGCCTGTGTACACAGAGGCCAAGTTTGGACTATGGCAAAGAAAGCTTGAGTTAAAGACTTCTAAAACAATCTAGACTTACGGAGAAGGTCATGGGACTGAATGAAGTGCATCCAGTGCTACTAAGGATGCTGGTCAATGTCACTGTGAAACCTTTCTTTGTGACATTCCAACAGTTACAATGCCAGGGTGAACTACATTATGATTAGAAGAAGGCACACATCACAGCTAGCCTGAAGAAAAATAAGATGGTTTTGGGGAATTTCAAGCCTAATTGAAGTCTCCAGGAGATCATCGAGCCAGTTGTCATGGAAATAATTTCTAGACCTGTCAGAAAAAGGTGATCAAGAAAATCAAGCATGAAGTTACCTGTTCAGATTGTGCCTGACCAACCTGATTGCCTCATACAATGATGTGATTAACAGTGAGTGTGGAGAGAACAAAACAGAACACAGCCTCTTTGTACATGAAAGGGACAAACATGACTGGATTGGTAGAATTCCAGGTAGGTGGAAAACTGGCTGGACTTATGGGTTCAAAGGGTAAGGGTTCAAATAGCTGGTTAGGCATGGCATTCCTCAGGGTTTTGAATTGCTAACATTTACTGTCTTCATCAATCACCTAGAAAATGGGATGGAATACACCTTCAGGACATTCACAGGACATTCACAGGTGACATAAAATTGGGAATGGAAATGATTGATAAGCTGGATGTCAGGATTGGTACTCAGAGGCATGAGAGGTTGAAAGAACAGACTGATGGGGACCTTTTGAAGTTCAACAAAGGTGCTGAGCCCTGCATTTGGAAGGGATCAGTCTCATACAGCAGATACACTGGGGATTGACTGGCTGCAAAGCTTTCTTGCAAAGCAGAATGTCGAAGTCTGGTGAACAAAAAGTTGAAGAAAAGTCAGCAGGATTCTCTTTGCAGCCATGAAAGCTGAGCCCACCCTGTACAGCATTAGGAATGGTTTAATTGAGGGAATTCATTAATCCTCTAAATTCAGCATTTATGGGGTATTGCCTGGAGTGCTTTGTGCAACTTGGGCTCATTAGTATGAGAAAGATGCAGACGTACAGGAAGGAGTTCAGTGGTGAGCCACTTAGTTGCTGAAGTGCACAATATTCAAAACTCTCAGACTCTCAAATATGCAGACTCTCAAAGAGAGTCTGAGAAATTGTTTTGTTTTGAAGAGGGAGTGGTTTGAAGGGGGCTTTGTCTCTGCAGCTTTTTAATTGATGGTTGTAGAGAATTCAGGCTTCTGGAGGTGTAGAGGAAAAGGGTAAGAATCAATGGGCGAATGTTGCAGCAGGTGAAGTTCTGAGAAGGAACCTTAGGAAAGATTTCATGGTGAGAAAGGTTAAATGCTGGAAGAGATTGCTTAGAGAGACTGTGGAGACTGGAGATGACGCTCAAAGCTTGACTAGACAAGACTCAGCAATGTTGTTTGACTTAAAAGTTGTCCCTCATCTGAGCAGAAATGTGGACTAGAGAGTCACTAAAGATCCCTTCCATCATTGTTCTGTGGTTCCATTAGCAGCAGCCTAATCTTCTACAAAGAGTCAAAATAAAGTGATGGAGTAAGTTTGAAATTTAAATGCAATGAGACTTTGTATGTTTGTATGGAATTTATGACATATCTTCTGTCTTGAGGCAGAGAGAAAAGCCATATTAAGCTGCTCATTGTTAGCCACAATTAATTATAAATCAATGTCTGGAAACAATTAGAATGTGGAACACATTTATTGCAAGCACAAAAAAAGAAGAGAACCCAAAGAAATGGAACAAAGGAGAATTAGAGCTCTTATGCAGTTATAGGCAGACTGGATATTCTGTATTGAAAGATGCATGATTGTTTCTTATTTTATAGGATATAAATTTTAAAAGAACCATGAAGAATGTGTTCCTAGCCCCCTTGCATTCCCTCGTGGATTGCAGCTATCTTGGGATGCTAGTCAGCCCCTGTTAATTCCCATGTGAACTCAGAAAAACCAGATTAATTTGATATTGTATTAATAAACTGTCTGGTAGTGGTTACAGACAAACAAAAGCTGTTCTTTAGGAGTTCTGAAGCTCCAATCCCCAAACTTTTGGTTGGATCTTAGTCCTCTTGTGTCTTCATAAGAAGCAGGGAGAACTTGTAAAAAAAAGTGAAAAGTTGTACTTGTTACATACTTGCCAATATTGTAAATCTTGCAAAGATTTATGAAGTTACTTTGTTTAGTTGGTACTGTGATGTAATCAAACGGGAGAAAATATCATCTGTCAACTAGATTTTTCTATCTTTTGAAATTATAATAGAGGAGGATTGAGAAATAGAAAAATGACGGTATTTTGTGAGCACAAATGTTGAAAACCATCTTCACAGCCCTGAAAGAAGTGACCTGCAGCAGCTGGCTGGCTAATCTAGGTACTTGTGGCTGCCAGACATTAAAATGCATCCTCTTTTCTTTCCCTAAGCAAAATAAGATGGCTAGCACTACATTTTTTTGACTTGCTGTGATCTGAAGTTTTTGTAGCTCCCATTTGAAAAACACTGGGATAGATTTAAACAAAATAACTCTAAATTAGGCTTTCAGAAGGAAATTTTTTATTAGTTGTTTATCTTAGACTTCTAGACCGTTATGAAATGTACTGCATCTGATGTGTTTCAAAAGTGATATGACAAAATGAGTTTACAAAATGGAATTTTGAGAATTTGATCCATTGTAAACGGAACAATTAATAACTGAACAAAATAGAATGAGAAAGACTATAATAATCACAAATTTAATAATTATGAAGTGTAATGGAAAGGAAGAAGGTGAATCTCAAGATAGGTAACAGGATAATGGGATGCTGAGAGGAAATTAAATAAATATGGATTCCTGAACATGACTTCAGGTCCAGATACTGGGTATTGCAGTAAGTATAAGTTTAATAAGTATTTTGTTGAAGTGTTTTTCAAGTGCTCTTAACAGACATTTGCCTTTGGAATTTACACTGATTTCTCTAGGATCCATTCAGCCCTTCCTGAGCACTTGTAAAAATTCCTCATGTCCTGTCTGGCTACACCAGGGCATATTAAAATATGTGAAAAATCAATGCAGTAGTGAGAAATACCGTTTTCCAATGAAAGACATCCTGATTCTAGTGTGCGTTCTGTAACTGAAAATGACATGGGCTTTGTAGGCGGGTGCCGTGAAAAATGCCACACCCAAGTATCGATTGTCTCTTTGTTACAGGCGGCACGCTGTGTTTCCAGGGGCAGGATCCTGCTGCCGTGGAGCGGCGGGTGAGATGGCCGAGCCCGGCTCCGAGCTGTGCTGCCCGGGCGCGGCCACGCGGGGGCAGCCCAGGAGCGCGCTTGGGCTCTGCCCTTCGGCGTGACGGCGCCTGCATGCTCATGGCAAAAGTTGTAACAAAGAGAGGTGCTGCGGGCTTTTAAATGGCTTCTCCTCTGATGCGCGCTGTTTCTGGTTTGCAAAACAGCATTCGTCACTTCAGCGTGGTTTAGACTGCCTTTTTCCGGAGTTTTAGCTTCTAATTAGCTGAATAGAGTCTTAGGAGCTGCAGTGTGTTAGTTTAGGAAAAAAGTCTTGCTGGTGTCCTTCTGCATCATGCATTGATTGCCCTTGAGAATTCATTACGTACACTCATGTTTATACAAACTTAATGTTTATGGAGGATCCTTTTCAAAAATTATTAATGTAAGTGCTACAAAGATGATACACATTTCATATTTTGAAGATGGCATGTGTAAAAACTTATCTTTACATCTATTATATAGTCACAGCAGGGACATAAAACATAGGTGGTTGCATAACTCTTTACAATAGAAATTCTATCTTTGTTGTCTCATGATTCAGACAAGTACTGGATTGTTGCAGTGTATCATTACATTTCTAGAACTATATGAGAACCTTTAGTGGAGAAGGGTCATTGAAAAATCTCTGAGTAATAATTCAGAATAGCTTAACAACCACTTAGCTGTAATTATATAACAATGCAATCTTTTTTTCAGAGATGTTTTGGATTTATGCACAAAAATACTATAAAATCCCTGACTGAATAATGCTGCAGTCACTTAACATTGACTGAAAACACCACTTTTTAAAAATCACTCTTCAGGTGAATTGCATTTCAGTTTGAAGGAGCATTAAGGTACAAAATGGGGACTGCAATGCCAAATACCAAATTTCAAGAGTATTCTGAATCTCACTGATTCTTTCATTTCGGTGGGGTTTTTTTTGTTTTATTATTTTTTGGTGTGTTTTTTGTTTTGTTTTGGTTGGTTGGTTGGTTGCTTGCTTTTCTTGGTTTTGTTTTGTTTTTTGGGGTTTTTTTTTGTTTTTCTGTAATATTTTCCCCTTGTAAGTGGGATTCTTGTATCTGATTCACCCATTTCTCTCCTTCCATATGTTTTCATTTAAACTGCAACTGATGCCATGCATGCCTGAAAAACTTACTGAAGCAGGAACCAATCCTGTGTATGTCATGGACAAACACCAGATATCTCACAAGATGAGGTCCTTGAATATTCTTATAGTCAGAGGCACCTGTTTGTTTGCAAGAGCATATTGAGTATATGTTGTGCTAAATAAATAAATCCAGATTAGGGGAAAAAATAATCCAGTAGCACTATCTTTTGCTTAGCTGCAGAGCTATGTTGGAATAGAAAGCACAATAAAATGTGCATTGCAGTTCTAAAATAGTTGTAGTAATAAGTAGTGGAAACTAACAAGAAGGCTTTTACTTCAAGTTACCCTGCTTCATCACCTGTAAATATCCTTTTCAGTCTACAAGAAAAACTTCTGTTTTCTTAGTGTTTTTTTCCTAGCAGCTGCATATATGTGCATGTGTGTACATTGTTGTTAGAACAGGGAAACCAACAACATAGGACATGCTCATTTAATCATAAACCAGATGAGACCCTTTACACAGTATGAATCTCATTTCAGGCTTTAGGCTGATAGTGATCTGAAAATGTGAAAATGAAGTAGAGAAGTATATATTTTTTGAATCATAATATCGAATTCAAAATAATTTTGAGAACACTTCTTTCAAGGGGTAAATTGTTTTAAAGACTCTTGATATGTAATTTCAAATATTTTAGGAATACCTCTTTCAAAATGTACATTGTTCTAAGGGTTTTGTCATTAAAAAATGAAAAGCAAAGATAGTGAAAACTGGTAGGTATAGTATGGCCTTTTTATTGGGTTGCATGCCAGGTTTTGGTAGTGGAGCTGTTTGTGGCGGTCCTACAGGGGTGGCTTCTGTGAGAAGCTGCCAGAAGCTTCCTTGTGTTCAGCAGAGCCAACCCAGGCAGCTCCAAGATGGATATGCCACTGGCCAAGATGGGCACTTCTACCAGTTAGAAGTGATGGTAACACCTCCTTCCTAACTTCTTTAAGAAAAAAATAAAAAAAGGGTTATTGTACAGTTGTAATTGTGACCAGAGAAGAACAGAGTGAGAGGATCAAGAGCCCTGCAGACACCAAGGCAGCAGGAGAGGCAGGAGGTGCTCCAGGCACCAGAGCGGAGATTTTCCTGCAGACCATGGTGAAGCAGCTGTGCCCCTGCAGCCCTTGGAGGTCCATGGGGATGCAGAGGTCTGTCTACAGCCCATGGAGGAGCCCTGTGCCAGAGCAGGTAGATGCCAGGGATCATGAAAGCTAAGGCCCAGCTGGAGCTTAATTTTATAAAGTGTGTGAGAAATACTAAGGGCTTCCACGCGTACATTAGTCAGAAAAGAGAGACACCACTCCACACACCCCAATAAATGAGACAGCTGACATAGAGACACTGAAGTGTTCAAGAGTTTTCGCTGATAATTCTTTTCCTGCTGCTATCAAGTCCCTGCATGTCAAGGGAGGAGCCAGAGGAATGTAGTTGCACCTACCATAAGAGATCAGACTCAAGACCATCTAAAAACCTAAAAATATGGCACAGAATACCTAAAAATATGGGACAGAATGAGATGCATTCTGAAAGAGTCCTGACATCTGCAACTAGCAGATGTAATTGCTAATCCAAAAGCTCAATGTCCAAATAGAAATACTGAATGCTGTCCCTCAAGAGTCCATACTGGGACCAATACTGTTCAGTATCTTCATAGCAACACAGACAGTGGGAGTGAGTGCATCCTCAGAAAGTTTGCATATAGAGATGGAGAAAAGGCCCACTGCAAGGTCCTGTACCTGGTTTAGGACAGTGACCAATATCAGTATTTCTTGGGAGGTGACTGGATTGATGGTAGCCCTCAGAGAAAGACTAGGCCATATTGGTAGATGAAAAATTAGAGGTATAAGCTCTCAATTTGCACTTGTAGTGCAGAAAGTTAGTACTATCCTGGGCTGCATCAGAGTGAGCATGGTCAGCAGGTACAGGGAGTGATTTTTGCCTTCTACTCTTGTGTGACCTCACTTGGAGTACTGTGTCCAATTCTGGAGTCCCTAGTATAAGACATGGACCTGTTTGGAGTGCGTTCAGTTGACAGCTGCAAAAAGAATCAGAGAGCTGGAGCATCTCTCCTGTGAGGAAACGCTGAGAGAGCTGGGGTTGTTCAAGCCTGGAATAGAGAACGCTGCGGAGAGAATTTATGGCAGTTTTTCAATATATGAAGGAGATGAGTTAGCAGAAGAACAGAAAAAGGCTTTCTGAAATTGAAAGAGGGTGGATTTAGATTGGATATAAGAAGACATTTTTACATTAAGGCTGGTTGTGGCTAGACACTGAAACAGGTTGCCCAGAGAAGCAGATGCCCCCTCCCTAGAAGTCTTTAGATCAGGTTGGATGAGGCTTTGAACAACTTGATCTGGTGAAAGATGTCCTTGCCTTGGGCATGGGGGTGGACTAAATGAGATATTAAGGTCCTTTCTAATGCTACCCAAACTATGATTTTGTGTTATTTGCTGGGAACAATTCAGTTTCATACCTGTAGCTTGTGATCGCCCATCTGAAATGGTACAAGACTGTACTTGCTTATTCTCATTAGAATATGCAAGTCATCTTGGAATATGACTGTGCTTCAGTGGATTATTCTTTTCTCACAGGCTAGGTTAGATGCTTGCATGATTTTATCACCCATACAGCAAAGATCAGCCTTCTATGAACATTTATGTGAGCAGAGTTTAATCCTTAAATTAATAATGTATATAAAGTCAAGCTGACAGAATCAAGCATGCATCAGAATTAGCAAAAACGTAAATGGACTAATATTCCCACCATATTGGTCAGTACATTTGGGATGTGATTGCCTTAGCTGGAAAAGTGTCAACTCAGGTGTCCTCAGCTTTGTAGTAGTACTAGAATGAAGTGAATGTGTTAGAAGTACTGTCCATGACTAAGGAATATATTTTTAATAAGATGCTTAACTGCAAATCTAATGTGTTGTTTGTATTTTCTTCCTTAGATTTTTACTTCAGATTGACTAAATGCAAGCTATCAGAAAAAAAATAAAAACAAACAAACCCAAACAATGCACTGGTTTAGCTTTGGCTCTTTTGACCCCTCTAATAGAGACATTATTGTTCAGCTGCAGCTCAGTTTACTTTTATGTTTTTACAGAGAAGAAAATGGATGAGAGATGGGAAGTGGAAAATTAATCTGGGAACAGTCACTTTTAATTTTTCTAGGACTTAAAGCATTATAAGGGCACTGAATCCCTGGGGAAATACAATGTAGCTTTGAGATGCCTGGCAATCTGGGAAAGAGAGGAGTCATAAGAGTCAGTGCCTCTGTATGCTGACCTGAAGAAGGATTGCTTAAAGCTCTTGCTTCTCTCCCATAAAAAAAGTAAGTCAGAAAGTCACAGATCTATTTTCTGTCTTTCTGGAATGTGTAAGCTTCCATGTTGTTGCTCATTTCTGTCTCATTTTTGAAAATCCCTGACTTTGTGCTCTAGTGGTTTCAAGAGTTCATAACTAAAACTTAAAGATACCAGACTTCTTTTTCTTTCCCCAGACTTCCAGCACTGCTTGACGTTCTTTTAAGTGTGCTCTGAATCAAGGAACTTGGATTGTATTAAGCCTTACTCCCTTATAGGAAACTGTTTCCTATAATCTGATTAAAATTATTTTATAGTGGAAGTATTTCTGGTAAGCTTTTATCACTGACTGATAATTTCAGGAATCAGTTTTTTGCTAGGCAGCTTTTGGGTTCAGTATATATTTTAATATATAAAATACTTTTTCTTATCCTTGTAGGTCCTTCTTATCCTTTGAGGTAATTTTGATATCTAACTATTAGCTGGTTCATGAGTTTTGTATTTAGATACAGCAGAGTGCCTCTGTGATAAAATAGGCTTTATTCTTCCTTCATATCCTGTTGCCAGCTTTTATGAGGCTACATCTGTAAAAGTGTCGCAAAAAATGGGCACTTACCAGTAGAAAAGTGATTTGAGCTTAGGAAAGTTCTTTGTAGGATATGCAGAATGTAGCTCTGATAATACATGAAAATACCCAATACTCTAATAACACTAGCTCCTCACAGGGAAATGAGATCGGAAAGGAGGCAGGATTAGCTTAATAAGATGTTTGTCTTGCTTCTAAGTGAAAGTTAGAGACTTGTAACAACAAGATTGTTAGCAAGGTTACGGCTTTTTGCCTATTGCAACTAGCAGCAACTATTGCTGCTTTTTCCAGAAAAGAGCAAATAGCTCTTTTAAATAGGACTGTTAAACACACATGGGTTATTTTCTATTTATTCTTTTGCTGCTTTATTGTGAGCATTAGTGTATCCTTATTCACCAAAGTATTGGGTATTACTGTGAAATCCAGGTATGTAGTGTAATATTACTTGCTTCACTGCTAATTTCTGTTTATATAATTGGAATTAGTTGGGAGTATTTTAAAGATACTGGCCAGAATATTGAGCTTAACTGAAAGATTTTGGTTAGCTAGATGTAAAAAATATATTTATGTAGGCTTCTCTACACTGTTTCCTGATATACCTGAGCATTGGAGGGAATAGTTAGCCAATGCTTCAATTCTCAACCTGTGTACTACCACTGTGATGTAGTGTCAATGATAAAATTTGCCAGTCTGTTTGATAGAGGTGAGTTGTTCTTGGCTATCTGTACAGAGATGTTGCCACTAAAAAAGTAGGAAAAGAAAGAGCAAATTCCTCTGGGCTTCAATGTAGTGATTGGAAGGCTCAGGGCAGCATGTAGAAGCCTGCGTCAGACTGAAAAATGTCCTTGTTAGGTAGTTTATGCAGGTATCCCATCTAGTAATATTTGGGATGAACCAGAGGTGGGGTTGGGAGTTGGGAATGTATGTCATGAGCAGACTCTGGTCTAAAAACCAGCAGTTAGAGCAGCTTGGTGGTACTAATTTGAGAACAAGGGCTGTCTAATTTGTGGAGGTCCTTAATCCCTGGTGTTAATCCCTGGTGAATAGCAGAGAACCAGAAGGTTGCAAAGTGCTCTCAAGTAATTTTAACATCCTTTCTCAGTGTATTTTGTTACATTTTGGACAATTCTGCATCATGCCGTAGAAGAGCTGAACTGCATCTTGCTCTCTTTCTAAGGTCACCTTGTGTCTGCCTGGGTTATCATTGTTTTGACAGGAACTTTCTGAAAGCACATTTCTGTAAATTAAGTCCAGTGATAATAAGAAAAGAGATGGTGACTGAGATATTCCAGGAAGTCTAATGGCAACTGCATTTTCTAATCTGGGGAAGAAATTTATTCCCTTTTTATGCTGGCAGAAATGAAAGAGTTCCATAATTGAGGGAAATATTCTTCCTATCTGTATGATAGACCATGACAGATGCTTTTCTACAGACACAAGTGAAAGCACTAGGCAAAAGTGATGAATAAAACATTAAAGCTCAGGTTTACTGTAGGGTTCTGATACGAAAATTTGTTAGTAGTATTTCCTGAGAATTAATTAATACACAGGAAGCAGAGCTGATTCTTGATTGCTCATACATAGTGCAATCTCAAGGTGGAAATAAACAAAATAATTAGACAAGCTTTAGTGTTATGGGAATAAGAGTAACATTTGTTTATCAGTATTTCAGCTATACTCCTACCATCCTGAGACTGAAATTCACTGTTAGACAAAAGCTGGTCTCATCCCTTTGGCACGTTTGAGGGCTCCATGGACTATGGTTATTTGTTTGTACGGAACCCACTGTAATAAACTACCTTGGTTTTGTGATCCAGTTCTCTGAGCAGTATAAGAATTCTGCAAATGTTTTTTTGTTATTGTTTCCTTTTGTTAGTTAAGATGTTGAAGCAGTCCACCTGGCTTCCAATGGGTAAGAATTGTAAGAATTATGTTTATTGGTTTATTGTGCTAAATAGATTTGGTGTCCTGATGATTGTTTTGTTCCCTCTGGATTATTTCCCTTGGTAAGGCAGTATGTTGTTAACATCAGGAACAGAGTCAGCCTCCACTGACACAAGGTAATATCAGCTCATATCCTGGTTTTCCTCTACGGAAAATTTTGCATCCTTTACAAAAAAGAGATAACCATCACCTGAGTTCTGTAATTAGTTTGTGCCTTTAAACTGAGTATTTGTAAAATGGAAATAAGTGGTTAGGATAAATGGATGTTAATAAGTGATAGATAGTTAATAAATAATTCAGTTATATAAGCATCTTGAGAATGTTACCATGACTCTTCTATCAGAAATGTCAGATATTCCTTTCAGTGCATTATTCTTACTATAAAAATGAGAGTTTGACTGCATTATATTTTTCATACCCCTATTTTACTTCCATGAAGACAGTTTTTTTGCTTACAATCAGGAGACCAAACTCAGCAGAAGCTTTTTTTTTATTGCTCATAATTTTTTATATCATGAAGTGGTCTAACATACAGTGACACATTTAAAATCACTTGAAATCCTCTTAAAATGGAAACTCTAAAATGAGCATAAATAATAAACTATCTTATTAAGATTTGAATGTGTCTTCTGTCTTATGCATAAACTGAATTCAGAATGTGAGCTTAGATTTTTTATGAATTATATATATATTTTTTTTTTGTAAACTGCTCCACATTTTTTCCAACTTAGGAAAATCTGGTGTTTCATGAGAAATTGCAAGATATCCAATTAACACAAAAATGAAATTAGTCTTTTAAGAAAGACAATTGTGCAAAAGAAAGTAAGAGGATGTTGGGTAATTGTGTTGAGGGGTGATTCTTTGTCACATTAACCTGGTCCTACTCAGACTGGTGAGATTTTAAGGTGCATCTGTAATACCCAACAGCATCTTCTCCCAGAGAGAAAGGAATACTCATTCAGAACACAGTCACCCTAAGAATCCCTCTTTCACGTTTATTCGGTGAGCCTAACATGGCTCTGTGGTCCTCCTGTCAAATGTAGGTGTATGAGCCATTTTTGAGAAACATCAGTCAGAAATGTTAGGAGCTCAGGCAAGGACTGATGTTCATGGTTACTTTGACGTAGTGTTCCAACACAGGAAATGGCATGGTGACTTTTAAGGAGTGATAGAGTTGTAGGACTTCCTGTGCTTTGTTTTCATTAGTGGAGCCAAAAAAGCTTTCACCCTAGCCTTACTCACAGATGCTTTCATACCGCTGATGACAATGTCACTACTGCTTGTGTTTTAAATGTTCCCAATGACAAATACTTCAAGAGAGCTAAAACACTGTCCTACTCATATCTTCTGAAAGATGTTGGGTATCTCCACATAGTAGTGAATTAGATGAGATTTGGGAAACAATGGGGCACACTTGAGAATTCAGTTTGTTGTAAGCAATTATTGTAAACAGTTTTTTTGCTTCCTAATTTTAAGTGCTACAGTCATATATGTTTCTTCCAGGTATTTTCCAAGACCTCCCAGTTTGTGTTACATTAACCCTCATTTCTCTATGGATCTGCCATGTCCATATTTCACGGATCTTCTCAGTGTGTAACTTAGTGCCTGGACTACCACTGATGAGTCTTTTAAGCGGGACAATCATGCAGAAGAAAGTAAGGGATGTTTGGGGATTGTGTTCTTGTTTGTTTGTTGGTTTGGTTTTGGTTGGGTTTTTTTGTTTGTTTTGCTTTTGTTCTGTAAAATAAGCTCTAATGAGCTGATGTCTAGTCTCTGAGATGGCCATTCTAAGTTTAACTTAGTTTTTCTGTATTCCTTATGGAAAACCACACACACTAGAGGTACAGCTATGAAATTTGATTTTAGCCAAAACCAACAGTTCATGTGCCCCATGTGCTGGGTACCTCAGTTGTGCTGGTACAGCTAAGAGTACAAGTCCAGAGCAATTTAAGCCTGTTGCCTATCTGAACTATCACAAGTTTTACCTGCCCCTCTTTGTGCCTTCTTGTTCTTTTTCTAGTAACTGCATTGTTTCCATTGCACAGTGAACTAGGATGTGACTAGGGACTATTTTGCTATTGCCAGTACTAAAATATATGTTTTTACCCTGCTTGCTTCCTGCAACATCTTCACCACACAGAGCCAGTGCAGAAGAGAAGGTCAGATGATGGGCCAAGAGGGCAGCTTCCAGGATTTAAAATGCCTGAGATTCTTGTGGCACCATACTGCTACTTTTGCCTGAAGTGTAGACAATAAATAATACATCTTATATAAGCCCATGTAGTCTCCTATTTCTGTAAAAACTACAAATACTGGAGTGAGATAAGACGTTTAAGACTCATGAGATGATGTGTTATTGGTAAAGAAATGTCAAGATGACAAATTATAGCCTATTTTCCATCTGTTCTCTAGTTGTTCATGAACAGATTTCATAGAATGATAAAATGGATTGGGTTGGAAGGGACATTAAAGACCATATGGTTCCACCCACCTGGCCATGGACAAAAGCACCTTTCACTAAACAAGGCTGCTCAGAGCTCCATCCAGCTTGGCCTTGAACACTTCCAGGGACAGGGCATCCATGGCATCTCTGTGCAACCTGTTCCAGTGCCTCATCACCCTAAGAGTAAAGAATTTTTTTACTAGTACCTAATCTAAACCTACTCTCATTCTGTTGGAAGTCATTGCCCCTTGTCCTGTCACTACAAGTCCTTGTAAACAGTCTCTTCATCTCTATTCACCTTTCAGGTGCTGGAAGGCTGCAATTAGATAATCCTGAAGCTTTTTCTTTTCAAGAGTGAACAATCCCAATTCTCTCAGCCTGTCCTCGTAGAAAAGGTGCTTCATCCCTTTGATCAGCTTGGTGACATCCTCTGGACTCGCTCCAGCAGTTCTGTGTCCTTCCTGTGCTGGGACCCCAGAGCTGGATGCAGGGTTCCAGGTGGGCTCTCACCAGAGCAGAGCAGAGGGGCAGAATCCCCTCCCTCCCCTGCTGCCCACGCTGCTTTGGATGCAGCCCAGAACATGGTTGGCTTTCTGGGCTGGGTCATGTCCAGCCCCCAAGCCCTTCTCCCCAGGGCTGCTCTGCCCCAGCATTTGTTGGTACCAGGGGTTGCTGTGACCCAGATGCAGCACCTTGCACTTGGCCTTCTTAAACCTCATGAGTTTCCCATGGACCCAGTTCCTGAGTTTGTCCAAGTACCTCTGTTGAGCACTTGGACAAGCTTGTTTTGAGTTGACAAGGTTTTCATGATGCCAGATTCACTGTGAATAGTTGGGCTACTCATAGGCCGTGGATTCCTATGTTTTTGTTTTGTATATTCATTGTCACTGTGTCTGTCATTAAGTGAATTACCTTTTGGATGATAGCAGAAGGGGAGGGGGAAGAATTAAATCAGCTTCCTGGTTCCTTGTTTTTTTTCTGAAGAAAGTGAAAACTTTAATCTGATAAGAGTTGGGACAGAGGCACTGTTCTCTGATAGATCAGGGCACATGGCTGGGTAAACTAGAATTGACCTAATATTCTCCTTTTGTTTTGTATGGGATTTTGACTAATTTGCACTATCCTTTTTGTGCACCATCTCCAGCCATAGTGGTTTGGACTTAACTCCATTTTAGCAGGGCCTATCTCTCTTCATACATTTGTACAGTGTGCAGTGTAATAGGGTAATGGTATCTGTCTGTCTGTCTGTCTGTACTCATTGCCATTATGAATACCTGGTTGCTTCTTAGAGGCTCAGTCACTATTTGACTAGATGATGACTGGTGAAGTAGTGCTAGTGTTCAGGTTAGATTGAAATCTTAATCCCTTGTGAAATATTTCAATGCAAGATCAATCACAGGGACTGCATCTGGGTAATTCTCTACCTCATTTACTTGACTTTTTCATTTCAATAGCTTTGGTTATTTTCTTGAGCCCCATCTATTCTTACTTCCCTTATTTAAGATGAAAGTCCTTTCACTGTTTTTATTCCTTCAGAGATCTGGAAGAACTAGTGAACTGTGCTTTCCATTGAGGAGAACTGACTGTAGCATCCATGTGCATGTCCAAATAAATGTGTACTTCCTAAACCAGGGGCAAATTGCACTTAAAAGGAAACAAATGCCTTTCTGTTTTGAAGCTTTAAATGTCAGAGTAGTTTTACCTCAGAAACCCTTATGCTTAAAAAAGAAAAGGATAATTTTATTTTCCAAAGAGCTCTAGGAACTTCTGAGTAGATCTAAAGTGCGGATTTCTTTGGTAGTTCTGTAATTGTGAACGTTTTTGCTTTCATTTGGCAGTGTGAAAGAATTTGTCACTTAGCCTTTTTTCCTTTTGTGCCTCAGGGAGTAATAATGTAATGTACTGTACATCTTGAGGTTATGTCTTGCCTGTCAGAATTTGTTCTAGATCACTAGTTTGCCTGATGCAAGATGGGGTCGAACCACATATAAATGAAAAGTTGCCAGCTGCAGTAATAAAGATAATATTCAAAAGGAAAGAAATGTGCTAAATCAAGCTAGATTCTTAATATTTTTGTAGCTCTTTGGAGCTAATTTCTGAGTGAAGAAAAACCTTTTTTAAAGTATATTGCATAAAAGAAAAATTCTAATTTTCATTTGACACATGGAACAGTCTTAGGTATTGTGCCCTCAGCTGTTTGAAATGAGCAGGATGTCTTTCATACTTGTCCTTGTTTTGGCAAACGATGGGCAGAAATGCAGAAACCAAAATTTTTAGGGGCTAGAAAGGAGGGAAAAGAAGTTAAGATATTTTACAAAGAGCATTATGCTGGAGACATATTGTGGTTGCTATACTTTCTAATTGAAAGTGAGAATTGCTGAATAAGTGTGAGGAAGATGTAATCTTCTTTCTGGCTTCCTGACATCCTTGCAAAGATAGCCCTAATAAGCTTGATTTTCACTGGTGTCTCTACACATGTGGAAAATTTTGACTTTAGGATAAGTATTTTTTTGTGGACAAGGTTAACAAAGCAAAGATTGAAAAGAGTAAATGATTCTCTGACTTCCAAGAATTATTGTCTGGCCATTTGAAATGATATTCTGATGTTGTCTTTCAAATACAGTAATAAAGGCACAAAGACAAAGGTCCTTTTTGAGGATTTTGTTTTGAGAATTGATGATGGACACACCTTACATGCATTTGTAAAGAGAGGGAAAGAGTGTTTTTGTTATATGTAGGTGGAGCAATGCAACCTGTGATGGAGCTAATAGTATCTTCCTGTGCAACATAGCTGCATTTGTGGACAAATAGTCACCAGCAAATTTTAATTACAGTTTTTCTATTTCTAGTGATATACTATATTGTTGCTAGTCTTGACATCGAACTCTAAAAAATAAGGCTGTAAAAGTCACAGCAATTTACACAACTCTGCAAGTTGTTCCTATATCCTGCACAATATTCATTATAATTTATCTAGGCGACTATAAATCCAGCCCAATGCTCCACAACTTCTTTGGGGACCAGATTCAATAGGAGTCAGGGAATATATGAGGTTTGCCTTTCCCACAGAGGGAATTTGGCAGGGAGAGAACTGCAGTGGCTCTGCCTGTTTTCTATTGAAATAGTTCTGGCTCACTAATGAATTGCATGATTATTGACTCCTGTGTGTTGTCAGAAATGCAAAATGAGTGAGAATAAGATGCTTGTTACCTGTTCTCTCTGCCTTATGGAATAGGCAGACTATTTGCCGGCAGAGACAAAAGGGTGTTGATTTTATGAGGGGTAGGTGATCTGAGCTTTGTTTCTCTGGACACGTTTGTATGGTGATGCTGGCTTGCAACTCAGGTCAGTGTGCCCTCCTCATCCATGCTGCTGATGTGATGACATACATACTAATTAGTCTGCAGCCAGCAACTTGCACTAGAGGACACTTCAAGTAAGAAACTCAATAGCTCAATGCTTTTAGATAGCTAATTAAACAACTTCTGCAGGTGTAAAAACAAATTAGTGTGAATTACAGATGCCTAGCAAACATCGAACAGAAAAGAACAGTAACAGAAAAAAAAACCCTTTTCTGATCTCTGTGTTGTGCCTGTTTTTCTGAAAGGATATTTCACAAGTCCAGATTCTTACATGTACATGACTCATTATTTTTATGAAAAAATATGAATAAAACCAATTTGACCTCAGTGTCTTGAAATGTCTGACTTAAATGTGAACCATACTGGGTTTGCTTGCTTTATTTTCAAATAGACCATTTGAGATTTCAATGACAGCTTCCTGATCTCCATTCCTATAATTGTTTTCTTTGAATATTACAGCAGCTCTTCAGGTTGTGTCATGGTTTAACCACTAATGAAGTAATTAGCATGAACTGCTTGCTCACTTCCTCACATGCAGCATGGGGGAGAGAATCAGAAGGGTAAAATCTGGAAAACTCATTGGTTGAGATAAAGACAGTTTAGTTTAACAAGGATAAAAAAAAGCTGCACACTTAAGCAAAGCAAACCAAGGAATTAATTCAGTGCCTCCTGTGGGCATGCAGGTGTTTGGCCATCTCAGGAGAGCAGGGCCCCATCATAAGTAAGGATTACTTGGGAAGACAAACTTCCAGTATTCCTCACTTCTGCCTTCTTAGCTCTACTTTATGTACTGAGCATGATGCCACATGGTCTGGAATATCCCTTTGGTCAGTTTGGGTCACCTGTCCTGGCTGTGTCTCCTCCCAGCCTCCCATGCACCCCCAACTTCTTTGCCATTGTGGCAGTGCAAAAAGCAGAAAAGGCCTTGGTTCTGTGTAAGCCCTGCTCAGCAATAACAAAAACATCTCTCCGTTATCAACCCTGTGTTCAGCACAAATCCAAAATGGCCCCATACCAGTCATGAAGAAAATTAACTCTACCCCTTCTGAAACCGACGAAGAGTGTCTTCTATGCTCTGATCTTGCCCAAGTTTTTGATCTTGCCCAATTTTTTTAATGCAATTATTAAACTTTTCTAAAAAAATTGCCTAGGTATCCTGAACACATCTAAGAACTGAGTGTGTAAGGTCATCTTTTTTCCATCTTCCTCGGGATTTTTCTTTTCTAGTTTCATTTTTCAGCCAAGAAACCCAGAAAACTTTTCAGGATACATTTATAGTTTCAAGTATTGGAACAGTCTGTTATTCAGTGTATTCTGCCTCTGAAGGTAGTCAATACTTGTGAAAGCATAAAGAAAGGCAGGGAAAATTGTAGTGATACTTCCTGAATATATTTTTCCAGTGTAGACTTTCTGATCCAGAAGGAGTATGAGTTTGGGCTTTTTGCCTCCACTTAAACTTTTCTCTCAGTATGTTTGTCCAATTTCTTTTTGGATTTTAATATGCCTCAGCTATCCACCACATTTTGCAGCAGTGTATTCCTGAGAGAGGAAAGACACCATACAACTTGTCCCAGACACGTGGATTTGCAGCCATTAATCCCAAACAGAAGACAATACCTCTCTCTAGTCTATGGCTAGACCTGTGAAATTTCTTTCTGAGTGGGATTACAGTCTCTTTCTTGGCACATCCAAAACATTTAAGGAGCAGATTGAATCCCTGTATTGATTTCAATAAAGATAATGTTTTATGCTATAAATTCTACCTATATATGACATAAAAGGAACATAAAAGAAACTGGGCACTAGCCATCTATGAGCTGGATATTACAAGGCCTAAATTCCACTTGCAAAACTAGCCTATAAGCTTGAATAATACATTTTGACCTACTGAATGTAATATCTCTTCAGACATATTGCAGATCTTCATAATTAATCTTATAGAAGCATGACATTTACCTTCTGACTGCTTCTTTCCTTCTGTTTTCTAAGGTATGATTTTTGTCCTGAAATTATATTAACTATCTTTGTGTGTTGTTTAGTAGTGTTTAAAAAAACTAAAATAGAATATTTTTTCTCTACTTGTTGTGAGCACCACAAAAAACCACCATGTCAATATATAATTTCATTATGATTCCATATCATGAAAGCTGCAGTTGAGACAAAAGGGAAGATTTGAACAACACAAAAATAAAATCAACAATGATGAACAAAGGCAGAGCGTTGCTTCTGTACGTGAAGAAAGTGAAAAGCTGGTAGGGAGATAGAGGCCAGTAAAATAATGAGTTAATATAAAAAGATGTGAATACTACCTATTTCACATAATGAAGAACCCTAAGGGCATCATATTAAACTACAAAGTGTCAGGTTCTAAAAGTTGGGGGGGTTAATTGTTTATTAGAGGTATTTTACCATCTACTTAGCAGACTTGTGTCCTTGTATTTTGACTTTGGGAGAGGTTAAGAAACAAATTAAAGGCTATGAACTGGAATAGCATAATTTCTGATTACATATGCTTTTGCATTCAAGAATTGTTAAAGACTGAAGCAATAATGAAGTGAAGCTTTGCATGCATTTAAGTGCAGTAGTCAAATTGTTGAAGCAGCTTTAGGCAAGATCCTGAAACTTACATTTGTTCAAGATTTGCTTTTCCTCCCTTAAATGAAGGAACTTAAATGCTCAACTGCATGCTTTTGTAAAATTCTGAGATCTTGTCCCTGGGGACATCACCACTAGTACCTAAACTATACCGCAAAGTGGTTCTTTTGAGTTTGGCCTTTATATGCTTTGTCCATTCATTTCACTGCTTGCAGTCAGTTGCAGGTTTTCCATTGACTCATTTGCTTTTAGACATTCCAGCTGTGAACTTACAGAGTTGCAATCTGCAACTGACAGGTAACCATAACCACCTAGAAAATATAAAATGTGTCTTAGAGTTACAAAATCTTGGATCCACTGTAGTGCTTCATCTTTAGGCAGAAGTGAAGGCACTTCTTGCTGCAAATCAAGAAACTATTATTATGGAAAGAAAAGGTAGTGTGTATGCATGCTGGTAAATTTTGCTTCCCTGTTGCAAGGATGGTGGTCCAGTCCTGTGTTTGTTGCCAGGACTGGCTTTAGGTCAACTCCCAGTGTGTTGGACGGTCTTCCTGGTTTTGTATGGGAGTGGTGTGGAAACAGAAAAATCACTATGATAAACTATTGCTTTTTCTGATTTCACTTTTTTAGTCAGTGTGAATGCATTTATTTCCTATGATCCAAAACCTGCAATATAGAATGTAGATACTATAAATACTGTGCTCAATTTTCTTTTGTTAAATGTTAGGTCTTTGGAGTATGACCTGTGTACTCCTGTGTTTTATCAATCTCCATGTATAGTGATATAGAAGTCGCAGTGATATAGAAATCCTGTGAAAAAGAGGAAACTGCGAGGAAACTGTAAAAAGAGCCGTGAGAAGATCTGTGCACCTGGAAGCACTAACTTTGGCAAAATCCCCAATGGCATTAACATTCCTAATATCTAGAATTAATGTTCTTGCTCAGAGTGGGTTTCAGCGGATATTTTCTGGTGCTCACTTTCCAGAATGAGTAATCTTTGGGGGTTGAAAGACAATTACTTTCTTTTTAAGGAGGAATCTAAATATCTCAAAAACAATTTTACATAGAGAATAGATCTATCGATACATGGCTATGGATCAGTTTAACTTTCTCTACTATATGTTTCTTACTTTTTGCAACTGCAAAGAATGCTGGGCTGCTCCAAATTAACTTGATTTTTAATGATCTTAAAACATTACAATTGTAAACAAGCAGCTGTATTCTTTAGAACTCTCAAATTAGCTTAAGCTTTGTGCTTAAAAGCTGCATGTTTATCTAGTCTGCAGAAATCTGCCCTTTTTCTCTCTGTGTCTTCCAAGAAAACGTGTGTCTACTGAAGAAGGTAGTGACAACATCTGCTTTTTCAGCTAGATACAAAGCAGGAAAGACGCATGAGCTGTGGAGTCTGCTTTACTCTTGGGTTGATTACATCTTCCTTTAAATCAAAAGTCCTTTAAGGGCCTTTAGAAAGTGCTGTACAATCTGGCTGTCTCTCAGCATGTAAAGTAATTCCCTGTTGTTTGGGCAGGTGTAAGGAGAAAGTTGCCAGCATGCATATGCCTGAGAGGCATGTGTCTGTCTTGGGGATTGACTGTTAACTTCTAGGCTGTAAAGCCGTGGAGAAATACTAAAGAACAATACTCTTTCAATTATACTGTGAGATCTCTGTAAAATAAACTGCTTGTCTTCTTTAGGTGTGCTGCAGAAGTATATACAGCAGGTAAAAGAATATTCTGTTGGAAGGCTCTACATTTTGACACCACTCTGTAGATACAATGTCATATAGGGGGTGACATTTATTTAGGCTGCCTTTGATCTCATTGATTCTGGGGATTTTTCTTTGCCAAAGACAAAATATCCCAATATATTTTTCAGTTGCATTTATTCTCTAAACACTGTCTTTCTTTGGGCCTATGTATACTGAAGTTTTAGTCTTACAATTTGGAAAGCAATAAATTCTCCCTACTGAAAGAATCCTTTATATGATGGTGAATACAATGCTATTAGTGTATAGTTATACATGCAT
Source organism: Camarhynchus parvulus (assembly GCF_901933205.1). NCBI lineage: Eukaryota > Metazoa > Chordata > Aves > Passeriformes > Thraupidae > Camarhynchus > Camarhynchus parvulus. The sequence goes on along the minus strand of NC_044601.1, from coordinate 32,395,471 downwards.
CTATCAGCTTTGATAACAAAACTTTCACCGATTCTGATTTTAGTAAGCTAAGTCCCTTTGTTGTAACCTCAATGGTGGAGTGTCTTTATGTTATGATGGGATCAAACCCCAGCAGCTGATGGTGAATACAACTGATATAGTAACCTAAAATATCTTTAAAAGTAACATTAAATAAAACATGAAATTATTTTAAACTTCTGTTTTCTATTTACTCTTGTTTTTGGGTGGCAGTGACTTACCTATTAATGTCTATGAAACCTAAGATGAGGCTGGAAGTTAACAGGCGCCTGTGAACCAGCAGTAGAATCTCAGCCATTGAAGTGTAAATGTAAAGACAATGGTAGTTCTTTTTCTTAGTAATAAACAGAAATTTGTATGCATCATCTGTTACATGCCCAGTTTTCCTACTGATTTTATTTACTGTTCAAATTTCCCTGCTTCTGTAGAGCTTAGCAATGTTTTTGGTTACATCAGAGCTTCTGCAGATCTTATGGGTGCTTTCATGTGGGGTTTTGGTCAAGATCCATCTGTCTTCCAAAAGCTGCTGGGATTCTTGATTGTTAAGGTACTCCTTTGTTTCCTAGGCACTATCAGATATGAGAGTGATTTAAAATGATATGGTGTTGCATGAGGAAGAACTCCAAATGAGAAGGGACTACTTGTGTGGGGATCACAGGCACTTCCTTGTGTCAGGAGAGTTCAGCATGCTCTCTAGCTCCAATTACTGTAAGAAAAGGATTAAAGGATTGCCTCTCTTTTGCTTGTGAATATTTAATCTTTTCAGACATCTGGAAACCAGATGGACTCCAAGAAAAAAGCCTTTTCTTCCTTACTGGTCTTTGAGCATCAGATGCTTCCCAATCCTTTCCGAGAAAAAATAAATCCAGTCTAAACATCCCTCATGCAACTTGAGACTGTTTTCTCTCATCCTGTCACTTGTGACTGAGGAAAAGAGAATGACCCCTGTGTCACTATGACCTCCTTTCAGATAGTTATAGAAACGGGTAAGGTCTCCTCTGAGTCTCCTTTTCTCCAGAATAAACACTTCCCAACTCCCTCAGCTGGTCCTCATAAGACTTGTGCTCCAGATCCTTTACCAGCTCTGTTGCACTTGTCCGGACTTATTTCAGCACCTCAATGTTTTTCTTGTAGTGAAGGGCCCAAAAGACATTTAACACATCATGGATCCAGGCTTGATCTAATGTTCTTATGGAAAACAAATGTTTGTGTCCTCCAGAGTCAGCTCTGCTCTTGCTGCGTGGATGTACAAGGCAGTTTTTGAGCTGCTATAGTGTACACAGCATGATGTTTGTTTCCAGGTAAACTTCACCTTCTGGTTGCCTTTCGTCTGCTGTTTTAGCATCTGATTGTTGAGCAATGTGATTTAAACAGAGAGGAAAACATCCTAATCAACTTTCAGAGGCTTAAGTCTCCTCTTGTCATCTTAAATCTCATAAATCCCTGTGAATACCAGCTGAAACTGCATTTATTGTCTGTGTATATAATAGCACCCCCATTCCCTGTATGGATGAGATGATGTAGACTTGCAAATCTGTGCCCTCCTGTGGCTTGTTTCTCTCAATGTCTAAATTTACAGAGACTGGTATTGTGGCTAGGAACACTCACAAAGAAGCCATGGGCTAGATATTGGAAGCAAGGAGGCTAAGGCACTTGTTCCCTTGCAGTTTGTCATGTGAAGGGTACGTGTTTCTGTGGGGTAAAATGCCGTCCGGGGAGGTGTTCAATTCCTGTCCCCAGCCTGTTCATCACTACCTCTCCTGGGCTGAAGTCTGCACCACATTTTCACTAGGGCTTTGTAGCTGTGGTATTCAGGCTTTAGGAACTGGAAAGACCCATGACCATATAGGGAGAATAAAACATAAGGGTTTGAGAGAGAGTAAAACTCTGTTTACATAAGTGAAGGACATAATTCTTGGAGCCAGAGGAACAGGTGAGTGAGAAATTACTGGCTTCTTCAGCAAGATGAGAAGCCATACCAGCATGACTGAAAAGAATCATCCAGGGAAAAGATCCCATCCCAAAGGTCCTTTATTGTGGCATGTCATTTACCACTGTGATTGTGACATGAAATAATTTTTCCATGCCAATAGGCATATGAAAACTTATCATCTCAAAAGCATAGAGAGCGGTAGTGTGCCTTCTACTAAGACACAAGGTCATACCGTGAAGGGACTGGGCAAAAGGAAAAGATATACCAAAATGGGAAAGAGAACTTGGGAGTTTCCTAACGGGTTTCTTTAACTCACTATATCAGACCAGTAGCAGAGAAATATCTGGTTTGTCTTTAGAGACTGTGACTCAGTGAAGTGAGTGAACAGATGGGTATATGGATGGTCCTGCTGTGCCTGTCATGAATATTTATGATTTAAAGTGGTAAGAACAGGAGTCATGAATGGGTTAAAGAACAAAGAAAACACCTGTGAATGGCATACTACCAGATCTCTTAGAATTTGTATCAGTGAAACTGTGCTTGTGCTTGTGAACACTTTTTAGCTGATTTTGGAAAGAGAGTTGTAATAATGACTGTAAACCAACATCTATCTGGTAGCTAATGATATGTATGTATTTTTCCCTTATTGTTAGGAATTTTTTTATTGCTATGGTATCCTGGCAGATAGAAAAAAATCTTTCTGAAGTTTACCTCGAGTTGTCTACTGACGTGTGGCAACCTTTGACTATCTTTAGACTACCTTAGACTATCTTTTGTATTTTTTAGTACTACTTTAATGCTGAGATCACTGAAACAATGTAGACTTGGGAGTGAAATTACAGACCGTGCAGATACCTCAAGGGATACTTAGTATTTGACTATATCTAATTATTAATTTTAGTAGTTTCTTTAAGGTCTGCCACAAGAGACATGGATTTGGTCTTTGCCTTTAGCTGCTTGTTTCTAGAAGGATAAAGGTCAGATGAGTGTTAGCCAAGAGATACAAAGGGTAATGATAACTTAAGGCATTTAATATGTATTTTAGAATGAGTACCACTTTTTTAGTTTGTTCTTTGAAATACACTAAATTTTCCTTTGCACTGAAAAGTAATATGTCATGTGAGTGAAATCCAGGTTTCTAATGTAATCTTCATTATGAAATATGACTTTCTCTTGTTGGTGTTCATAATAGTCTTTCTATGTATGTTGGAAAAACAAGGGCATACATCCTAGTTTTTCTAGATACCATTTTCTAAAGCAAGGTTTATAATGGCAATTGTGTGGAGAGCACTGACTGATCATACAAATATATATCAAACCACAGCTACTTTTGATACAGAATATGTCATTGTAGAAGAACTACCTGTAGGGCAAAATTGCAAGCATTGAACAAATTTGTGAAATTCCCAATTGCATCACCAACAGTAGTGACAACTCTTCTCCCTTCGCGGATAAATTACGTGATTGAGCTCTTTCTTCCAGTAAAGATGTAATCCAGGTTTTGAATGGCATTAAATGTTTTCCTTTTCTGAACCTATAGTTATGAACTAGATTTCTTTTAATAAATAGCTTTACTGGGAGCCTTAAAAAAGCATGGTACTTGAGCAGTGTAAAATAATTTAGCCCTTTAAGTTTTACAGTCATATCAGCTGTAGAGCATAATTCTGACAAACACAACTGTTCTACAATAAATGCAATCAATAAAACTAAACTTTAAAATTATTCAGGAGAATACTTATCGCTGAATGAAGCACAAGGAGTCAAGCCTATTCTTTCTCCTCAAAAAGCCTCATAGTAGTGTGGATAATACATTTTTATGATTACTCCTTAATTGTAATATAAGAATAATTATAATTCACAGTGGTTTCCTCATCATGCTGTGACAATAGAAACATTACATGAAGCATGGCACCTTCACAGTCCAATTCGGGATGTTTTTGGAATGTAGTACTGAGTGATGATTACTGCAATGACTCAGAAAATGAAGGGGCTAAATTTTGCCCAGCAGGTTTTCCACTGCAAATACAAAGATCCATCTGTGAATCCTAAGTAAGCTTTTGCCATTTTACCATCTTATGAGGTTAAATAGCCAAACCACTGGTGTGTTATCGAAACCTTTCTAGCTACCAATGCAAAGCACAGCACCATAAGGTCTGCTATGGGAGAATGGACTCCATCTCTGAAAGATTTGATGTACTATACTGGGTAGAAGAAGAAAATACACCTTTGTCCTTGTTTTTGATGGCCAATATTTTCAAGTATTTTGACAGTTTATTATAAAATAGAGAGGGCTCATCAATCCATTCTTCATGTATATGCCCAAAAATAGACTTCTTGCAGAGAAGGACATTGTTACAGTCATGTGTATGGAATTCCTGGTCAGAAAAAATGATCATATCCAATTTGCATATTACAAATGCTGTAATGCTATAATTTGAAAATCTCAAAGGAACATTATTATCTGTTCTATTTTTTCAGTTTACATAGTTTCCTTTGAAAAAAGATGATGAAAAGAGCCAGCAACTTACTTTTAAAATAACTGTATTTTCAGTGGGGTTATGCTGGAATGGGAAAGGTTATGTGCCTTATGCATTTATACAGGAATGATGTACACTTTCTCATGATGTGTACCTCATGAGGGTTTCTTTCACCTTTCTCTCAAACTATGCAAATTTTGAATGAAAGGGTAAGTAGAATCCTACTTTCTTGTAATCTCGAAATTAAAAAATGAGGAAAGTTGTTTTGCAGTATTGTGTGAAATTTCACATTTTCTGTAGCTTGACTCTTGAGGCACTATGTTGACTAGCTCATCAAAGAGATTTTCTTCTGTCTGTGTCCTTACTTTGAAATTACTCATTCACCATTGAATTTTAATGCAAAATGCAACTGAAGTTCAGTATGAAATCAAAGGGAAAACTGAGTCTTCACTGACTTTGTGTGTGGAAAAATTTAAGGATCTATGACTTGAGAACAAAAAAAAATAATTGTCAGTTAGGCACAGAACTGTACTGTCCCAGTTTTCTCATACCAGTCCCAACCCAGTATTCCAAAGAGCCTCCCCACTCTTTTTGTTGCACACTCTGTTGCCAAACTAAGTTAGGAAAGTTAGGACTTACTTACTCTTTCTACCCTTCTCTTTCTCACTGTACTCTGTATTCTCTTGCAATGCATCCCTGCACTTTTTGACCACATTTACGGCGTGACTGGGGAGCACAGAGTCTGATACCCATTCCTGCAAGTGTGGTCATATCAAGGAGAGATGCGGAATCAACCACTCTACCAAATATGAGAAAAACCCCAATATCAGTGAGTGTATAAGTAACAGGAGCTGGAAGACAGTTATAAAGATCCCTCTCCCTATCTTTCAGGTAGAATGTGTGACTTTGAAGCCTGGGGGCCTCTGAGCTGGAGATGAACTTAAAGAAAAAACTTGCTCATTATTCCCCATCTGGACTATTTTTAAAATAGTCTTCCTTTAAAATTACCTACCTAAAGAGTGCTTTCATGTGGGTTATCGCCACGTGTTTCCAAAGCAGATGTTATACTGCATTAGAGTGTGAACTTGAGAAATGCAGCAGAAAATATGAAGGCATTTGAGTGTCTGAAGTAGCATTGGTTCAAGAAAGAAAGAAGGTTCTAACTGCAGCTGTTAATGATTTTTCAAGGCAGTGATATTCCCTCTGTGACTGGAAATTCAGTAACCTCCTAGAAACAGCTCTCAAGACTTTCTACAAAATAACTGCAGAATCCTGAGGTTTCTGTCAAGATTTATCATCAAAAGCATCTCTAGGACTCTCTTGGTAGCCACTGGAATAGACCTGCTGCCGGTATTTGTGAACTTATACTCCTTGAGATTTATGCTGCTAATGACACAATGGTGTACTGTGATTGTGATGATATATAAGTAGAAGTAAGTTGCCTTTATGGATTTGCAGTGAAGTAGCTGATCAGGCCAGCATATGTTTGGTTTTGAATGATTTAGAATGCAGAGCTGTCTCAGAGATCTCTCTTCAATGCAAGATCATGAAAGTGTAAAAAGAAATACACTTTACTGCTGAAAATAGCTTTGAATCAGTATCTGCTTCCTATAAACTGAATATAACAGATTTATTTTTCCTGAAAAGGACTTCAGGAGAAGTCCAAAAAGTGTCAGATTTTTAAGTAGTGAACAATTGCAGGCCACCACAAGAAGGAAAGGCCCTGAGAGAGGGCAAAGAAAGACAGTGGCTGATGTAACACAGGTCCAAAACAGCTGCGGAAAGAATAATTTGGAAGAATATGGAAGAATATCCTGTACATGGCAGTTGTGACAGTACTCTTGCAGAACAGAATGTTGGCTTATTTAGATGGCAGATGAAGCAACATTACCATTAAAGAAGATCCTGCGCAGTATGGAACTAAACTTTCAGAAAGATAACTCAGCCTTTTGAATTGATACAAAACTGAAATAGGATTATGTTTCTGCAGCATCCTTATGAAGCTAAAGTTTCTTCTTTCCACTGCTGTTACTGAAGGAAAACTTGTGTGCTGACCAGAGTTTCCTGGTTTTGATGAATGGAACTCCAGCATGCTTCCATGTTAACTAGAAGGGGGATATCAGCAATGCTATCTTCTGTGGGATATTCTTCTCTGGAGGACTAATTTGATCACTCTTCTTTTCATTGTCTAGCTGCCAAATGCCCCCAGAAGTTAACAGTATTTAGATACTTTCCTAATACAATTTTCCTATATACAAGACTTGCAGTTGCTGGAGTATTGTTTGGACACAGGGGTTGTTCATCCATGAAAAAGAAGGGAAGCAGTCACCAAGGAATCTTTCCATTATTAACTGCTTCTCTTCACTAACACAAGGAACCTTAAACAAATTAATTGATTGTCCCCTCCAGTAGGCCATGAACAGAATTATTTCAGACAATTTGACTAGGAAAATGGGCACAAAGAGGTGCAGGTTTTTTTAGGTGTTTTTTTAGCTTTGCTCTTCCTATATAGTGAAAACCAGAAAGGAGTATGATTTCTGAGGTGCTGTGGTAGTTCTTGATTCCATCCAATATATGGTAGTAGGGAGGTTTTAAAATTGCAGTTGCACTTTTTTCCCCTCTTCATAAATCTTCAATAGTGAAGCTATAGAGAGCATCCTGATTTCAGTCCTTTCCCTAGCATGCAACAATCAATATGAGTAAACTGCAGCTGTAATCTATACAGTCTGTATTGAAGACTATAAAAGGTTACAGTTATAAAATGGAATTTTACAGAACCTCTAAGTAAATAATGACTTAATGGAAAACCTGCCTTCTGTCACAGAAGAGCAAAACCTCTGACACACCTACGAATAGCTTAATGAATATAGTTAGACTGGTTGCCTTAAGTGTTCACAGAGGGTTGTTAAGTAGTTAGATTGTTTTGGCATTATTATTTATGACATGAGTAAGTGCACTTCAAATGATTTGAAAGAAATCCAGCAAAGAAATGAAGACTTGTTTATTCCTTGATGTTCTGTCACATGAACAGGCATGCAATTTACAAAAATCCCTCCAGATGGCTCTTGGAGCAAGTTGGACCAATTTGCTGTGGAGAGTGTGTGAAGTGCTGCCTGATGGTGATGAGAGCAACTCAGATCAAGTGACCTAGGCCGTGCTGAGGTACTGAAGTAAACACATGGCAGAACTTGCAAAATTTTGTAGCTTAGTGCTGCAAAAGGGCATGAAGGCAAAGAGTTTCTATCAGTAGTTAACCAGTGCTGCAGATGCTGTGGTGCCTTTCGTCTGATCCAATAAAGAAAACAGCCAGTTTACTACTGTTGGATACATTTTTTATCCCAGTGATTTTCAAAGACCTTTCTGTGGCCAGAATATCCCCCCTTTTTTTTTCTTGCAAAACTTGTATTAATCTCTGTGCAGTTGTAAGTCAGCAAGTAATCCATTTGGAAAATTGTACTCCTATTGATTTTTTGCCATCTTTTGATAGAATTTATTTTTGGGCTTTTCCTGAAATGTTTTGGGGGTATGTGATTTTTTCCTTGGGCAGAATTTGTGTTAATCTTCTAAAGTGTTTTGGAATTGAAAAAGTATCAGTGGAGCATAAAAGAATGATGTAATGATAATAGCAGTATGGGGCAAGGATTTAATAGGATAAGAAGTAGCAGTTTTTCTTTTGTTATTTCCAGAGTGTTGCATTAAGAACTTTATGCTGTGTAGAGAGGATGCCCATGTAAACCCTAGCAGAAATGTCTGCCCATGTGCATTCCTGCTGGTGTAAGTCCTCTGACAGCTACCATGTGCAAATTTTGCACAGCTTGTAATTATCTGTGCAGCTGGAGTAGCTTTGTGCAGGGTCTGAATCTTGATCTTAGGCAGAATGTTCCTTTCAGGTTTATGGATAATGTAATCATGAGCATGTTTGCCTTGGCAAAGTATTCCTTCTGCTATGGGAATACATTACACTAACAAAACAAACTACTGTTATAAGAAGTGAGGGGTTTTCAGTAAAGGGAAAATATCTTTTAAGGCTTTTAAAAGGTACTGTAAATCTATGTACCTTTTAAACATGTGTTGTGATGAAAGAGGTTCTTAAAAGATATTTATTTGGGAATGCAAAGGTGTTGGCAGTTTTTAACTGACCCTTGCTGTTTTAATTTTTCTCTAAATCTGACACATACATGCTGAGGCACTGCTGCATCAAATTTCAAACCATTCTCAGTTTAGGTTTCATCTGACAAATAGTCACATTAATATCATAAAAGCCTGAATATTTCATGAAACCTGCTGGGGCTGCAGACAGTGCTCACATGAGTCACCTTGTACTGACTCACTTTTCTCTGCTGGGCATTTACTTACTGAATATGGACAGCATTAATACCTGCACAAGAGGGTGGCTGGTTTGAAAAATTAAAATGGCATTAAGTAGCAGAGGAAAGGTAGAAATACCATTGCCTTCTTTTGTCTTTGTCTCCTCTACAAGCAGCACTCAGGGCACTCAGTATGGTCTTGCTCCCTTGATGGGCTGCAGCCATATATTTGCCTGTTCTCTCTTCTATTCCACTTTTTCCTTTCTGGACTGTTTACAGGCTTCTCAACAACGCCAATGTGAATCTGGCCAAACCAAGAATGAAGACCAAACAACAAAAGAGCTGTATTAAAACAAGTATTTGGGACAAATGGCCAGCTGAGAGCTCAGAAACTGGGCTTCCTGCTTCGGATGCTGCTTCGGAGGATGTGAAAGGCAGCTTTTCTTCTGAGAGAGACTGCGGTCTCATCCATCTTTATCCTTCTCATGAATGTAGAGGTGGCAGTAGCAGCTCTACCCAAGTCCTCTGTACTTAGCTGTGCAGATAGGAGCTAGAGAATTAAGTGCAACATATGTTGTGTGGTTGTGTCTGGTAAGACAAAGACCCAGGTGGCTGGAATAGGCAAAGTAGTTATTACAGAGGTACATTGAAGCAGTCTTTAAGTTTGAATTTTCCTGTGCCCAAGTGTATTTTGAAGCTCTGTTGCAGCTTACCAAATACAGAAACAGGCTCCTTCAAAATAATATTTTTTTTGTGACTCCAGGTCAAGTAGTGCATTTAGGACAGTTTTGAAAGTTAATATAACATTGTTGATGTGCTGCATAATAAAGGAATAATGTAGCTATGTTGGCTGGATTGTATGTTATGCCAGAAACTTCAGCTCTGCAGCAACAGACACCTGTAAGTCGGCAGAGTAGGCAAAGAACTTAGCAGATTTTGGTGTGGGACATGTAAATTCCTTGTTTTGAGCATATGCTGGAGTATCATAAATATTAAACTACAGTGTTCAGTAATGTATCTTATGGAAGGTGGATTTACTTATGAATAATGAGGAGGAACATAGTCTCAAAACCAACCTCTCCTTCAGCCAAAAATGGGAGCTTATGTGGTTCTTTTTCATTGATAGGGTGGGTGTATTAGAGTGTTGGGAAAATATGAAATACTTGTTTATATGAGGATATGCATACTTTCTCATTTCTCTCTAGATACCATTGAAAAATTAACATTTGGTAGAAAGTGACAGTAGGACATTGCTAAGACCATCCTTGCAATGAAAAACTGTCAAGGATTTCTAACTCACACCGTTGCCAGCTGCATGTGTGTGGTCAGACTAGGAAATCCCAATTACTTTCAAAATCATTTTTCTGAGTGAGAAAATTTGTATTCGGTTCTGGAGCTATTAAACACGATGATGTAAATGTTTGAGAGTCACAGTTGCATTAAGGCCTTCTTATATTAAACACCAAAGTGAGTATAACTGTAATTGATTAACCATATTTAAGTACATAAAGGAGAGAAAAAGGCAGGCATGTCTGTCATTATAGGTTTGGGTTTTTTTCCATTTTGGCCGCCTTTTTGCATTTCATCCCATCCCAAGTCCTTCTAATTTTCAGCATTTTTAGATTATAACTAGTTCTGTTCTACCTAATTGAAGTGTTTTCTGGTTATCCGATGTTAGAATATTCTTTGATCATCCTCTCACACCTTTCCTAAATAATGTGCCTGAATCAGGTGTGTTCACATGGAGACGTTTCACAGAACCCTTTTAACACGTTGATATGTACATGCCAGCGATTCTGAATATCTTTATATTTATATGTATTTGCGAGTGTTTGTGTGGCTTTTGCCACTATCTGGAGCCAACAATTTAAGCCATTATTAGAGTTTTAGATAAACTTCTTTGGCTGTGGTACATAAGGCATGCAGCTCTGAGTGGGTTAGTTACAGCGCTCGTCCTCCTGTGACCAGCTCCAGCAGAGAGACAGATGAATGACCCATAAGTCAGCTCTGGAACAGGATGCCGGCTTTGCTCCAGTTGCCATGGCTCTGTGGGGTCAACACCAGGCTGGTGTTGCTTGGAGGCTGAGGTGTGAGCTGAGGCAGTATCAGCAGGTGGGGCTGCCAGCTGAAGCTGCTGACCTAACATCCATCCTCTGCTCTTACATCATCTGTCTCACATTCTGCTTGTTCATGTGAACCCCCAGCCTGCACCAGTTTCACAGCTGGATATCCAAAACAAATGAAGAACACTGCAGTCTTGTTTTCTCATTTTGCTTTAAATAGCATGTACAGTTAGCACCTTGGGGAATACTAGATAGAGACATCAACATTTTCTACGGGTGTTTCTAAAGACTTGCCCTTGGCTTCTTCCTATGACTCTTATCTACTGTAAGATGCTGATGGATTGATTGCACACTTGCAGTATGATTTCTTTAGGTCCTATCATCCTTTTGAAGAATGAGAGAATACCTCATCTGCTTTCTGAATAAGTATTTTGCTATTAGAGGTGAAACAAAGGCTTTTTTGTAGCTCAAATTCTGCTGCCCAGTGAGAAGATGATTTCACTGTATTAACAGCAACATTTTTTTCACCTGAAATGTCCCCATTTTGTTATAGCATGCAGACCAAGGAAATTATGCTCATTTCAGAAGTATTGAGAATACCATTTGAAAGACTCACAGAAGTTAGAACCAGGATGCTCCAAAACATAATACTTACTCTTTGTAAGGTGACCTTCATTTAATGAGTGGGATTTTTACCTCTAGAATTATTCAAAGAACAAAGTGCATGGACCTGAGCCTCTAATGTTTTCAGTCATTGTGATTTAAAATGTTACACACACCCTTGAGAGTTCTCAAGCTGAAGATAATCTCTCTTCCAATTTATATTTCCTTGCATTTGATGGTGGTGATGTGTATACTACAATAAATAGCAACAAAATAATTTGGTGTATAGCTTATCCAGTTGTTGCATTTTTTTGCCATTTAGACAGGACATGTCATACCTTAAATGTGCTTTATTTTAGTTACTACATCCTGAAATTTTTTTTTACTCCTTCCAGATTACAATTTAGGTAAGTTATGGATAACAATGTAAAAAAAATTAGTGTTATAATTTATAAAATGCCCCAATTCCTAATATAAGTTTACGTGACCACAGGTGAAAAAATATGAATGGGAATGTTTTCAGAATTCACAAACAGGGCTAATCTGGCTGTATATTAGAATCTCAGAATCATAGAATGGTTTGGATTGGAAGGGACCTTAAAATCATCTAATTCCAATGCTCAAAACACCATCCAACCTGGCTATGAACACTTTCAAGAAAGCACTTTCAAGATTCACAAAATCTCTCAGCAACGTGTTCCAGTGTCTTACCAACATCACAGTAAATAATTTCTTCATAATACCTAATCTAAAACCTATCCTCTGTCAGTTTAAAGCCATTCCACCTTGTCCTGTCATTACATGCCATTGTATAAAGCCCCTCTCCAGCTCTTTTGTAGGCCCCCTTCGGATTCTTCAGTGCTGCTGTAAGATCTTCCCAGAGCCTTCTCTTCCCAGGCTGAACAACACCAAGTGTCTCAGCCTGTGTTCATAGGAGAGATGCTCCACCCCTCTGATCATCTTTGTGGCCTCCTGTGGACTCACTCCAACATGGTCACATCCTTCTTATTCTGGGAGCCCCAGAGCTGGATGTAGTTGTCCAAGTGGGATCTCATGAAAGAGGAGTAGAAAGGGACAATCATGTTCCCTGACCTGCTGGTCACATTTCTTTTCAATACCCCGAAGTCTTTCGCCTCATCACTGCTCTCAATTCGTTCTCCACCAAGACTCTATTTGTGTTTGGACTTGCACTGACCCAGGTACAGGACCTTACACTTAGCCATGTTCAACTTCATGACATTCACACAACCGCACCTTTCCTGGTCCAGGTCCCTCTGGATGGCATCACCCCCCCACAGCCTGGTGTCACCAGCAAAGGTGCTGAGGTTGCCCTTGATCCTGCTGTCCATGTCTTTGTTAAGCAGTTCTGGTCTCAGTGCCAAGCCCTGGGGACAGCACTCACCACTGTCTCCTCTTGATCATTGAGGCTTGTGCATGACCATCCAGGCAATTCCTTATTCACTGAGTGGTCAGTCTCTCAAATCCTTTTTAGAGACAAGGATGTTGTGTGGATCAGTGTCAAATGCTTTGCAAAGGTCAGTCACTCTTCCCTTGTCCAGCAATGCTGTAACCCTGTCATTGAAAGCCACCAAATTTGTCAGGCACAATTTGCCCTTAGTGAAGCTATGTTAGCTGCCACTCCTTATTTTCCACAGGCCTTAGCATAGTTTCCAAGAGGATCTGCACCTTGATCTGGCTTGGCACAGAAGTGAGCCTGGCTGGCCTGTAGTTACTTGGATCTTCTTGTTCCCTTTTTAAAAATGAGGGTTTATGTTTCTTCTTTTCCAGTCTGTGATATCCTCACCAGACTGTCACTACTTCACAAATCTGATGATGGTGGCTTAGACACTTCTTCTCGCAGTTCCTTCAGGATTCATGAATTCTTCTTATCAAGCCCCATGGACTTTTGCACCTTCATACCTCTTAGATGAGGTTTTGAATCAGATCTGCTCTCTTTATTTGCCCAGTCCCACCTTTGCCTTCTGCAGCTTGGTGTGGCTAGATGTGAGGACCAGACACATCTCAGATTCTGACTGTTGTGAAAGAAAAGTTGTGATTGGAAGAAAGATCCTGTGGAGGTGGGACAGCCCTGTTCTAAGCCAACTTCCCTTTCCACCTAGAGATGCCCATCCTGACTCACCTCCTAGAGGTCTGGATGCTCATGGACAACCAAACTAAAAATTTAGTTTGCATAAGAGGCATACAGCTGGCTAACTACAAAAATTTGGTTCTGCCTGCATTTCTTTTCCCTCTTTTTCTATTTGTCTAGCTCTCCCAGATCCAGACTATCTGTGCAGCAGGATCAATGTGGAACTATAGACTGGTGAACTTCTTTCTTATCTTTGTCTCCTTTTTGTCTTTATTTCTCTCCTACCTTGCTTTGTCTGGGCAAAGTGCACCTATCATATTCTACCCCTTATTCTGTATTGGAGTTTGTTGCAGGAATTGGAAACTTGTGGAAATGTGATGTAAAAGTTAAGGGCTTGCTAACTGGCACTTTTGAAACTAAATAGAGGATTACTTGCCAGAGTTGAGATGACTACATAATAAAACCATAAGAGTTCTCTGTCACGTGGACTGGTGTCTTTGAACAGCCTGATGAGAATTTATAACAACAAACATCACCTTCCTTACCCATGGGTCATGACACAGAGTACTCGCCAGTACTGAAGAAAAAAAAGTCTTTGAGTACTGCAGTCTTACCCAAATCCTGGATAGCCAGGTCTCCCATTTTCCTCTGGAGAGGTCCACATTTCCCCTGGTCATCCTTTTATCATGGATATATCTGTAGAAGGTTTTCTTGCCTTTGATGTCTGTGGCCAAATTTAACTAAGCTGATCCCTGGCTCCTCAGACAGTCTCTCTGTACTCCTCCCAGGCTATCTGTCCTTGCTTCCACCCTCTGTGTCCTTCCTTTTTGCATTCGAGATTTTCCAGAATCTTCTTCTTCATCTATCCAGGCCTCCCAGTGTTTTTGCCAGGCTTTCTGTTTTCAGGATGCATTACTCTTGAGCTTGGAGGAGGTGGTCCTTTAATATTAACTGGCTTTCTTAGGCCCCTCTTCTGTCTAGGAGAAGAAATTGTCCCATGGTAGTCTACCAAGCAGATCCCTGAAGAGGCCAGTATCTGCTTTCCTGAGCTCAAGGGTAATGAGCTTGCTGTGTGCCCTCCTTGCTACCCTAAGTATCTTGAATTCCACAGGTAAATGGTCGCTGCAGGCAAGGCTATATTTGGGCTTCACATACCAGACCAGCCTCTTCTTTGTTGGTGGGAATAAGGTCCAGTATAGCATTTCTTCTTGTTGGCTCCTCTGCCACTTGGAGATGGAAATTATCATCAGTGCATTCCAGGGACTTCCTGGTTTACATATTTTCCCTCCACCAGCTATTGGGGTGTTGGAAGTTCCCCATGAGGACCAGGGCTTGTGAATGTCTGGTTGCTCTTATTATCTATAGAGGTTCTCATCTGCTTGTTCTTCCTGCGTAATTCTCTGTAATTGGAAGCTGCATGGAAATTTCTGTTAGGAAAGTCAGTTAGCAGCTGCCTCTAATGATGTAAAAGAGAATAGAAAAACAGCCAACCATGCCCTCCTCCAACACTGCTTTACACAGGAGTTGTGATTTGCAAAATGAGTATCTAAGGTAACAGTGTCCTTCAAGACTGCAGATAAAACCTGTGGTAGCACTTTGGGATCACAGTTATTATCTCCAAATAATGGGGAGGTAGATAGGAATAAGTCTCTGGTATGGATCAGCTGTTGCATAAATAGATATTTTGAACTGCATTTATTATTTGGTGTATTATGAATATGGTGTAGAGAAGATTTTGTGTGTAATGTAATAGTTTGTGTGAAGCAGGCTTAGGAAAGCAATGAAAGTGAGAGAGGAGATTAACTCCTTGCTTACACACAGTCTAGAGAAGTGGGAATAGATTTACATTCAAACTGTAGCCTAAATGTCAGGTGTGGGAGTAGTTTTTGCAGAACTTTCTCCTGGTGTGTTAAGTAGAGATTTGAAGTTCATGCCAAAAAGGAATTATAGCTTCATTGTGGGATACAGAAATATGTTAAAGTAAAGGTGGATATTGCTTTTGGCACTTGAGGTGAATTTGTGTAAAGATCAATTTATTGTGAAGAGCTGTGCTCTACTGGGATGTTGGTTATGGCTTGAACACTTTGTTTCTCCAAAATCCATATATTTTATCTGCTCTGCCTCGATAAGCTTTATTCAGCAAATAGTTGTGTATATATATGTATTTTCAAGTTAATCTTAACAATAGAAAAGCTTAGTCCTTCACTGTTTTCCTAACCAGACTGAGTGCTGATAATGAGTCAAGTACGAAACCATAATTCGTTTTTGTTTTATAAAATGTAGATCATTCCAGAAAAATGCTCCAAGTGTAGCTTCTAAATTTAGTAGTTTTTTTTCTGTAATAAAACACATGCTAGAGCTGCAGGGAGATATCCAAGTCAAGATGTCATAGGAAGCCTTCTACCAGCTTAAGCACTATCCTGTGAATGCTCACGTGTTGTGTAATTTTATGCACATATAGAATAGAATTGCTTCTGTGTATGGAAAACTTAAGACAGTGAAGAACCTCTTGAACCATGATGATTTAAGAAAATTATACCTAAAGCATCACTTGAAGTGGATGTCACTTGCAATTCATGAAGGGTCACTCAGAAATATACTATTGTTCCAAAACAGAAAAATAGAGAAAAAATAATGCTAGATCTGGCTCTTGTCTGCTAGCAAAATCCATGTACTTTTTTTGCCTGCCTCATATCAGCATAAACTGCCTTTTATTCCTCAAGTCTGCATGATCCTGGAAACATCTCTGCATCTTACCTAACACTGACAAAAAATATTTTCTGGGCTTCTTAATATTTCCTCTCAGTTGAAGGACAGAGCTCTCTTTTCATGCTTTCAGAACAATTCAGAGATACAGAAGTGCATCCTGTCTCTTCCAAGCTGACCACCAACCCTTACCAAATGCTCTTTTCAATTTAGTTTCTTCATTTTTTTTAGCCCTGTGCTGAATTAGGCATAAAACTACAAGGAATCTCAAGTAGAATCTAATTATTAGTAAGGAAAAGCTGACCATAGTTTTGGACTTGCAGAAATGTTGAAAAATATGCACCTGATATTTTTTAAAGTTTTGGGACTAATTATCATCTCTGTATCCTTGTTTTCTGTAAAAGGATTTTGCTTTTGAAAGGGAAAGGGCTTAGCTTTTAGAAAGAAAAATGTGTAAAAAGTCCTGCTTGGACAGGGAAGCCTTTTAGATATACTTTCAATGATAAAAGTGACTTTGTAACCATAAGGGAAGCAGATAATCAGGACCCATTGTGCAGTGTGAAAGAAAATATTTCGTTCACATGTGAAAATAACTTTGAGCTATTCAACTGGATAAAAATAGTGTTTTCATATTTTTTTACCATGCCACTTTAAAGCTAGACTTAGAAAAAGTAGAGAAGTTCTGGTCTAGCTGAAGCTTTGCTGCTTGTGGACTTCCAGCCTGATGCTATTTTATGTAAGGGTTTGGTAATGCAGGATCTATCCTGCCACTTTCTTTCTCCTCAGCTCCCTACCCTTTTCCCTGTCACCTGGTTTGGGCATGCTGTGAGTCCTATAGAAGAAAGAAGTGTGAAACAGGAAAGTGCAGAGTTACTGATGTTGGAAGGCACCTTTGGAAATTGTCTATGACAATCCTCCAGCATGAGGAAAAGGCCAACTAAGGCAGGTTGCTCCTAGACATCTCCAGCTGAGTGTGGGATATCATCAAGGATGGAGATTCCACATCATCTCTGGGCAACCTGTGACAGTGTTTGGTCACCTCTATAATAAAAAAGGGGGGTTTGTTACACCTATTGGGAATTTCCCATGTTTTGGATTGTTCTCATTGCTCCTCATCCTGTCACAGGACACTGCGTGGATGATTTTGGCTTTATCATCCTTATGTCCTTCTATTAAGTACTTTTACAAATGCACAAGATCTTTCTGAACTTTGTCTTCACCATGCTATAGAAGACCCAGCTCCTTCAGCCTGGTGTTCTGTGAAAGATACCCCCAGTCTTTTGAGGTTTTTGTGGTCCTGCAGTGGACTCTCTCTAGTATTTCCATGTCTCTTGTACTGGAGTGTCCAGATCTCCACCCAGAACTACAGAAGTATCTTACCTGCTCTGTGAAAAGAGGAGAGACAATTTGCTTGACCTGTTGGCAAAGTTTTTCCTAGTGCAGCCCAGGAAATTGCTGCCCATCTTTGCCATAAAGATGTGCTGCATTGCTCATTTTCAGCTTGTTCCCTAGGACTGAGATCCTTCTTCACAAAGCTACTTTCCAGCTGTCCAGCCCCCAGCATATACTGTGTCTGCAGTTATTTCTTCTCAGGGACAGGACTTTAAATTTCCCTTTGCTGCATTTCATGAGGTTAACCCTCTTCTCTAGCTTGTAAAGACCCTCTGGATGGCAGCAGTCAGGAATATTAATTATTTCTTCTAATTTTATATCCCCTGAAAACTCTCTGATAGTGCATTCAGTCCTGGCATTAATGATGATTTTAAGCAGTGTTGGTCCCAGAATCAATGCCTGGAGTACACTGTGGACAGCTGGCCTTCAGCTGTTTTTTGTGACACTTATCGCAGTTCTCTGAGCCTGTCAATCTGTCAGTTTTCAGTCCACCTTGTTTGCCACTTACTTAGTCTGTACTTCATCAGTTTGTCTGGGATGTGAGACACTGTGGAACACTCTGTTAAAAGTTAAGATAAAGCAACTTCTCTCATTCTCCTCTCTCTCCATGCACCAGGTTGCTCATCTCATCATAGAAGGCTATGAGGTTGTTCACTAATGATTCACCTTCATTAATCCATACTGACTGCTCCAAAATCACCTTCTTGTCCTTTATATGTTTGGTCTGTCTAGTCCATCATCTTCACAGAAGAAACAAAGCTGATCAGCGTGTAGTTGTTCAGATCCTCCTTCTTCCTCTTCTTGTAAATAGGAATGACAGTATCTTTCTTTCTTTCAGTGCTTAGAACACCCTCTCTAATTGCTGTGATGACTGAGGGAGTGGCATTGTCCAGTTCCCTCAGCACCACTTGGTGCTTGCTGTCAGTTCCCATGGACTTGTGTATGTCTAGGTTGTTGAGATGTTCCCTGTCCTAGTCATCCCCTACAAGTTCTAACTTTTCTTGTGCTGCACTTTACTGCTGGTGTCCCCACAACCTTCAGACTGCCAGATTTCCACAAGGTAGTAAACCAGCTTATTCCAGTGCTAGGAAAATTTTATCTGGGGTACTTCACTGGCCATGGTATGAGGGCTATCTGCATGTCTCACCATGAAATTAGGAACATGTATGCTGCTTCTTCATAGTGTAAGAGCCTTAAAATCATATTTGTCTTAAACACTACAAAGACCACTGAAGGGCTTTGCCCACTATGGCAAATTGCATAAAGAGTCTGTGACCGCCAAAACTCAACACTGCCCAAATATACCTTTTGGGTTCTGGGAACTTGATATAAGATAAAGGTGGTACTATTGTCCAATTATTTCAGGTTTAAGGAGAAGTAAACACAACTAGAGGAGAAAAATGTATTCACAAGGAAAACCAGCTCAGCAGCTGCACTAAAAACCATCTCTTGCTGGGCCTGGCAGGGGGAGACCATAGCCCACCAACCCATTTGCTGAAACCAGGCTTGCACACTAGAGTTTGGGGATTTTTTAAAGTCCTCCACTATGAGGGAAATACAACTGTACTGCGTTTGTCACTGGGGCAGAAAATTAATTTTGGTGTTGCTGCTGTTTGTAAGTGGAAAAAAGGTACTTAGAAAAGCAGTGGAAAATCATCTTGGAGGTATGCCTAGGAGATTTGCGTGTTGAGAAAAAATATTTTATGGGATCTCAATTTTTAGAAAAATTGTTCCCAGTTACAGCCTTTATATGACTTACTGTGTTGTCTGTTTCCCTGGAGCAAATCAGTATTTTCACCACAGGTGAGAAATCTGGCACTGAGTTGACCACCCAGAGATTGCAAGGAGACTGCATTGGCAAGGGGACCACCCAAATACTGACATTCCACTGTCCTCAAATCAGCAGCACGAAACGTCTGTGGCATGCACTCAGAAGTACATGCTGGGAATATGAATCTTTCTGGAGAAAGAGAAGGAGAGAGCTTGTAGTTTGTAGAAGAAATCTAGTAAAAATATGTGACCATTGACTAACATAAAGAATACAACGTATTTTAATCCTGTACACATGTGAATGGATGAATGAATGAATGAATTAAATGGAAGTCAGGACAGCACACAAAGATTGTACGCCAAAGAGCTGCCAGTTCCTCTGTTTCTAAAGGCACTATGAAAATATGACAAAATGAGTTCTTTGCAGAATAATCATACACGCAAAGGAGAGATTGCTGCTGTGGTAGCACTGGCACAGAGCAAAAGGGCCTGCTTCCTGCTATAAGTGCTGCTCATTGGTTTAGAGCTCAGTAAACTTGATTTATTCAAGAATTCATGTTTCCTTGTTCAAACCCCATACCTCTGTGTTTTAGGTGTGTCCATCTCTAGTTATTATGATGTGGATTCTCTTCCCATTGCAGTTATTGTGTTCACCTGTGTGTGCAGTAGAAGACGGACTGAAAATTTTAAGCCAGACCACTGTGGATGAATCACCATAATGAAAATTTGTGACCAAAATTTTACTGTGGCTGCTAAGGAATAGTAGATGCTATGTCTTTTAAGCATCTAAGTAAATTTAGACATTTAATTTACTCCCAGAAACATCAGACTATTTAATAACATAATTCTCCTTTGTCTCTGTGTATGCCTTCTTCTATTATGGATAAAACTTTACAAGTTTACTGTAAGTTTACTGTATTCCTGCTGTTAAAGATTGTGAAATGCTCATGTCTGAAATATTTTAACTGAGAGATGAATTGGTCTTAAAACCCTTACTGAGAAAAAAGTGCTACCTGGGACTTGGAAGAAACTGATATTCTTCTGCTCATGGACAATTATTTCCTGTGTTAGCATCCTACTAAGTGCAGTGACTGTTTTTGGTGTATTTTTGAGGATTTGGACTTTAAATATTTCCCAGAGAAAAGTCTTGTGGTGTTAAGTGAGGAACACCAGTGCAGTGCCCAAATGGTAGAGAATTTCTGCAGGGTGTTTATGGGACAAGTGTGTGGTATTTTTGCAATTTTGAAATTATGACTTGTCCATACCACATGTGCTATGACAAACAATATGAAGGTAAGTAAACTAATTTTCACAGATTTATGAAGGTTCACTTCATTTTTTCCTGCAGTGTCTGGGAGTGCATTTGGGGATGTGCTTCCAGAGCTCTCAGCCTCTGGATTTCACTCCTGTTTACTATCAAATACAGTTATGTTTTTTGTGCTGTGTTGGACTTACAGGCACATCCACAAATGTTTGTGGTCTCATTGGATTTTCTCCTTCCTGTAAGTCAAGATGAGGACTGGAGTGCCTCTGGAACCTTACATAGCATGGGTGAAAAATAGGCATAGCTTTGTATTTGACTGGTCTGTTTTACAACAGAATCTATCCTTAGTTGTAATGCAGTCAGCCAGTGAACTGTTTTGTCTCCAGCACTGATCTAAACAGAAGAATGGAAACCTTTTGTTCATTGGTGAAAGACAGTTTGCTGCCTTGATCATTAATGCTGAACAGATATCATACACTCTGTGAGAATGACTATGAAAGTCAGGTAGAATACCTTTTGGATTCTGATGCAAATTTAGATTATGGACTGCAGTTCTGCATCTCTTGGACCAAATGTGAGTACAGTATACAGGAGAACTAGTTGAGTGTTTCGTTTGCAGAGCCCGATTTTCTTTGTATCACCCTTCTTTGAGATATTAGGAATTAGCTAATGCGCAGTGAAAGTGGCCCTAATTCTGTTTTTCCTTACTAATGTCAGCTCATTACTTTATAAATCTCTTCTCTCCCTCTCTCTCTCTCTCTTTTTTTAATTTATTTAATCTATTTTTAATCCATATTCCCTTTTCCCATTTTTCGTACTTTACAGCTTCCTGATTTTCTTTCATGGATTCTTTCTGGCAGTGCTATAATTTATGTATCTTATAATATTTTAACAGATGCTGTTTTGGAGATATCCAGACTTATCTAAACAGAGCTGGAATTTAACCTCTTGGCATCATAATTTCACTTGTGTTTGAATTGCAGAAAGTGTTTAAAGACTCCAATTGAATTATGACCTTATTGTCCAAAGCAGCCTATGTGCTTCTCCTAAGAGACAGATCAAAAAGTCAGAGGTTGACTTTGTTCATTTATCATTTTTGTGGTATAAGGCAGTATGATGCACACAGACTGGCAGGAAAGATATTTGAGAATACTGAATTATTAGAAAGGAAATAACAAGTTGCAGTTTCCTTTATATCTCTTACGTTTTGGTTAAATTTATGTCTCTTGTAGGCTAGTAGGTAATAACATGGTCATGAGATTGTTGACAAAAGACCATTTTTATATGTTTTGCAATAAACAAGTATAGATTTATGGGTATTTTGTCTTTTGCATATCCTGTTTAATTGAAATTATTTGTCCTGAAGGTTTTCTTAGCCACCAAAAAATGTATCAAGATAGCCATTCTAGTAAGAGAACTAGTGTTCAGAAATATGTGGCAATGTCAAATGAAGAAGTACAGCTCCTGTATTTATTTTTGTTTTCAGGAATCCTTTTTGGTTTGGGTCTAAGTGGTCTTCACAGGTCATTAGACATTATATAACCTTACCTGTATAGAGTTTGTGAGTATAGTTCAGAAGCATGGTACAGAACATACAGAACAGCATGATAAATAGTGCTGAGGAAGCAGACTTTTCTACTCATCTACATGGCATGTAAAAGTTCTCTTTTTCTCTTAGTATGAGAAATAGAGCCTGATAAAAATTTTATGTCAATATATATTGCCATTTCTGGTAAAATGTTATTGCAATTTTTCTGTCTCTTTCCAGTCAGCATACTGAGAACTCTGAAAAATATGATGCTATTTTTAATAATCCTAAGATTTACTTCTGATTTTTTTCCTCAACTGAAACTTCTCATGTGCTTACTTTTGCTACTTTCCCGGAACAAAATACAAAATCATGGTGGGGCTGAGGTTGGAAGGGACCTCAGGAGGTCATCTGGTTCAACTTCCCTGTTCCAGTAAGGAGACCTGGAACATGTTGCCCAAGACCATGTCTCTCAAGGATGGAGATTCCACCACATCTCTGGGTAATCTTTGCCAGAGCTCAGTCAGCGTTTCAGTAAAAAAGCATTTTCCACTGTTCAAATGGAACCTTCAGTCTTTCAATTTGGGCCTGTTGCCTCTGGTTCTGTAATGGGGAACCACTGGAAAGAGATTATGTCTTGTTAGTGCCCTCCCTTCAGGAGTGTGTACAATATCAGGAGATTCCTCTGAGCCTTTTCTTCTACAGCCTGAACCACCTCAATCTCTCAGTCTTTCTTCAAAGGAGGCACATTCTAGTCCTTTTATCATCTTAGTGACTGTTTACTCCACTCCCTCCAGTAGCTCCATGTCTCTCTTGTACTAATAATCTCACAGCTGGACACAGAACTCCAAGTGTGGCTTCACTGGTGCTGAATGGAGGGTCAGGATTACCTGCCCCACAACCTTCTGGTCACTCTTCTCTTCATGCAGCCCAGGATTCCATTAGCCTTCTTTGCCATAAGGGCACAATGTTGGCCTGTGTTCCAGAGGGACATCCATGGTGATGGGATGTTACAAACTGTGTCATTTCAGATAGGCTGCTTTCAGACATACATGTCCATGGGAAGAGGCAATTTGAGTATACATTTCCTATGGTATTTTAGTCCGCATTGTTTTTAAGCGTGTGCAGCAGCCTTATTGACCAGCTGAGGTACTGAATGATTGGCATCCTTTGTTTTTGAAATCACCCAGTCTTCCACTGGAGTCCTCTGGTCTCATGACAGCAAGCTGAGAATTTACCTCTGCAGAAATGGAAGTGGCTATATGGAGATACTGAAAACTCCCACTCTGCTCTCAGCAGAAATGAATCTCAGCTCTGTGAAGCATTAGATTCAAACTTATATGGGGTTCAAATTCCTGTCTTGGCTTTAGGGCATGTTGTGTTCTTGCCAGCTGAGGAACTGTTTGCACACCTGGTGGGTTAATACAATTTTCATTCATCAGAAACCACCGGCCTAAGGAACCACACAATGCTTATTCTGTAGGATGGTGTTAAACATTAACCAAGAAGAAGAATGGGAGAGTAATCAGCCCATTTACTGATAACAGTGTGAATGAATAATGAAACAAAACTGTATCATAAATTTCTGGTCAACCACTGAAATCTACATACACTATCTGATACATTCCTATATTGTATATTCTTTATAAGAAGCAGCAGATTCCTTATGGCAGTTCTACACTAATGTGAATTAGCAATGGGACCATTTTCTGTTTCTGTGACTAGCAGCAGATACTTTGGCTCCTATGGAGATACTTAGGAGAAGAGGTCTCTGAATGTCCTCTAAAAGACCTGCAGGTTGTTCTGCTTTCTGACAGAGCAAAATCATAATTTCAAAATTTCAATTTCTAGCTCTTCAAGACAATGTCATAACAGAAATCAAGAATTTTGCATATTGAAGATCCATTTCTTCTTTGGGACTGTATCTTACACCTTTTTGGCACCCATAAGTGATATAAATTTTTGAAATTTTGTCCTGCTATACAAGTAATGAAAAATGCTTCATATTTGATTAAAAAAAAGGAGAGAAGTATGTGTAGTTTCCATGAGTTTTGAATCTACTATATGAAGACTGAGAGACATATGATAATCTTTTTCTTTTGCCTGTGCAAGGATTTTACCTCCAAATCTCCAAATTACATTTAATTAAAAAAAAAAGAGACTGGAATATTTTTTAAACTTGCACATATATTTTATATAGAGGTCCGAAACTTGAAATTTGAAAACTTCCCCAGCTGAATAGTATATTCCTATGAAGAGTTACATTCTGTGTGCATGCCTACAGGGCATGAAGTTATCTATCTTCAAGACTGCATTCATATATTAAATCTTTTAATATAGGTATGTACACAGATACATCAGTTTATAAATATATATGTGTACATAGTTATGTATATGAACATATATATGTAACACTTGTTTACTTTTCTTGAACTGTAAAGACAGCAAGCTATAGAGTCATAAAGAACAAATTACGCTTATATCAGTGTCTCACTTACCACAGATACAGCACAGAAGGCACAAATGTTCCTTCATAGACCTTCTGCATAAGCCTCCATTTGCTAATGCATCTCTAACAAAAATTCCGAGATTCATGGCCTCTTATTAGAACTCCCTCTGCTTGATATTGCTTCCATTTCTGTTGGAAGCTGAGATCCTTGTTGCTACCAGCTTTTATTTAAGAATGAGCATGCTGAGGGATCACTGCTGCTTTGTGAAGAAAGCCTGGGTGAGTACTAGCTTTTATCTTCGAACTCAGATGGCTCAGCACGTAGTTGACTGCTCCTCCTGCTCACTTTAAATTTTAAGTGCATCTTATCTCGCAAAATGATTTGTCTTTTCTTTGCAACAGTTTCTTTACTGAATCCACAAGAGAACAAAATCTTGGATGGAGCTGGAAAATGAGGGCATCTTTTCCTCAGGGTAATGTACATTTGCAGCTTTGTGAAACACTGTTCCATTTATTCCAACACAGTATTTTCTAATAAAAACATCCAATGAATGGTCTGAAGCCTACCTTGGTGGTTTTTTCTCCCCCCTAGGGACAAACTTCTTTGTTGTGTATAAAGGTATAAAGATTTCAAATGTGCATGAGGATCACAAAGTGCAGCACAGCATTGTTTGGGTATAGTGCCTTGTTCCTGAAAGCATATAATGTCTTGCATGTAAAACCTTGTTCCTATTTATGTGTTACCATGCCACTGTGCCCAAGCTAATGGCTCTTGCATCTTGTGGAATAAAAGCAGCTATCCTGTATTGGCCTCTGAAGCCAATGTTGTCTATGCTTGGTGTCATGTAGGCATGGCTTACACAACTTTCTTGGTTTTGGAGGCTTCTAGCTAGAACTGTTTTTCTACATATTGAGGAAAAAACCAGTAACTTAACATAATATAAATGCAGTAACCCTGTTGTTTTTTTTAAATTCTGCTTGTCTATCATGCTATTTTAATAAGAACACAGTATACTGCAGTCTTCTTTCACTAAGCCTTTGTTATGCCTTAAATACAGAATTGTTTTGAATTTAAACATGGAATGTATTCCAGAGCACATCAGATTCACAGAGCTAAGGTCTTAGACTGAAATGAGGCAAAATTCTGTCTATTTTTAATTTCATTAGAAACCAAATCCACATCATAGCTTTGAGGGATGAAGTCTCATTAACTAGTCCTAAAAAAACAGAGAACATATTTTTGAGTTCATAATAAATGGTTTTAAATGGACTTCTGGAATATTGCAATGTGTAATATCAATGTTTTCTGATACTCAGTGAATAAGCATTTCTACTATTTTTGTTCTAGCACCTCGCCTCCTGTCAGGAGATTCAATCATGTATGTCGAATGCTAAGAAGGCTGGCAATTCTGTAAGCATCAGTATTCCTGCAAGAAGAATGGAAAAACTCATGGCAGAGAAACCTAGTGTTGTGCTCAGGATTTTACTAACACATTGTGGAGCTAACAACATTTTCTGCACTTAATACAAAGTTCTCCAATATTTCTGCCTGCTTCAAGTGGCTTATGTTACTTTCTCTTCAGGAAAGTCATTGATAGAAAATGTATTTCTTCAGATGTACTGCTACAGTCTTATTAAAGCAAGTAATATTGGGAAATTTGCACTAAATCAATGGAGGGTTTTTTTTTCTTTGTAGAACTTTGCCAATCCTGTTGCTATCCTGTGGACTACAAGTACCTCCAAATTGAAAATGGCTGTGTGTGCCTTTTACTGTATTCATACCAGTCAGTTTCGTTGCCTGTGAGAATTAAAACTTGAAATCAGGTTGTTACTTGAGCAAGGTTTTCTTAATGTGCACTTTCCTTGCTTGGCAAACTTGCTGCTGATAAGCAAGCAGACAGCACAATAGGATGAGATTATGAGTATTGTAGAATACACTTGTTCTCTTTCTCCCCATTTGCCTTTTTTTTGGTATTGTTTTTTTCTCATTCTCTGGAAATAGTGCTCCCAGGCACTCTTGGAAAACTGCCAGTCCAGAAATATAAACACTTCTGAAATTTTTCCCAGTCTGAGATTTCTGACATGCTTTTTGTGGCATAGTCAAATCAGAAAGGATACCCAAGTAATTTCTATGGAGGATGTCGCTGGAGAAGGGAAGGCAGAGTCACTCTGAAGATCCCAGAGACATGAACCCAGGAGATAAAAGAGCTAAAGCCATTAGCACTTTGTGTGACTGCTGTGGGTACTTAAAACTGCACAAAAGACAGAGAACAATGGTAATTCTTCAAATACATGTTTACTACCTCTTTACTATGCCTCTTCTGTGCTTTGATGGGCTTTTACATAATGTTTTTCACCTGTTCAATGTTATCAGCTGCTAGTAAAAGCTATCTATGTAACACACATAATTTAGATTGCCTGAAAATAAAGTGCCTGTAAGGTCTGTTGGATGTTGTGTTTGTTAAGGGCTTCAAATTTACCAGCACGTTGTAGCAGTAGTGGGGAGACGTGGGAACTTACCCCAGTGCTCCCACAGAAGAAGTGATTGTTTGGAGGGCAGCTGAACCTGACATGCCTTGGGAAAATGGCTTAAGACCACTGCACTGGAACTGTAAGAATAAAAGCCTTTGCGGATCAGTGGTGTGGCAGTTTGTGTTGGCCCCCAGAGCACCTTGTCATGAGGCAAAACACATATAAAGATATAAAGCGATACACACCCAACCTGTGCCAAGAGAGTATTTTGCTCCTCATTTTTATGACAGAATTAAATTTTATTTTTCCATTTGCAGGGATTGCGAGCAAAGAAGATACTCTAGAGTCCTGCTATCATGTAGAAATCACAATGGGCAGAAAAGTGTGTCTCCTGTCTTAGTATGTAGTCTAGTTCGGGCCCTAAAGCAATCATCTGAAGGCTATGTGTCCAGGCAGTTGTTCTTCCTGGGTGATACAGAGCAACCCCAATGGACACAGGAGTGCTTTTAACATCATGAGTCAATACTCAGTTTTCATTTGTGTAGGGCTGAAGTCATGTGAGATTTGGCTTTTTGAAATGTTTAAATATGGATGCAGCAACCGCTGGTTTGGTCTTTTCTCACACATAAGCCTGTGAGCTCACTGAGACTTTTGTCTGACTCTGTTTTTCTATATAGTAAATAGTTGAGTATGCCTTGCCATTAAACCAGTGTTGCATTTAATATTGCACTTTGTAAACTCGCAGCTTTATATCAATTAAGTATATTGTTGCTTCTCTTTTATGAGTGAAGTGCATAATTCCCTCTGTGACAAGGCCTGTCCTAGATACAGTGAGCAATCACCATGTGCATTCAGAACATCCTGATCCAGGAGAGAACATTATCCAAATTATCCTGAAGATAAAGGGAACTTTTGTCTCCTTCCTGCAGACATATTTGTTACAGCAGTCTCACTTGACTGCTATGGGAGCACTTTGAAGATGTTCCTGGACAAGGATGGGGGACTTCTGCTTCAGCTGCAAATTAGATTAGGAAATCTGGCTCTTTTCCTGGCATGTGGTGGTGATTATGAAATGGATGATAGACATTCTCAATGCAAGGGCAGGCAGTGCCAAGCCTGTGCCTTCTTTCCTCCCTTTCTGTCTGCTTCCATCGAGATGGTACAGCGCAAGCCAGCGCTTGGCGCCAAGAAGTCGTCTCAATGAGAGTGGCTGCCTGCATACTCACTAGTACTGGCTGTGGTCCTTGGATGATGGAGATGGACAAACACAAGTGAAACTGCAAGCAGAATGTGCCATGTGTGTGAACTTCATGTTCATGAGGTGGATAGGGTGTTCTGAGGAGCACTGAAGGTATGATGCTGACATCCCATGGACCTATTATCCTTATTTTTGAACAGTGAAAGAAGAACTTTGTGAGACGAGGGCAACGGGTGTGGCTCTGTTTCTGTGCGCTCACAGATGTACCACTTGCTCCATTTGTGCAATAGCCCTCTGTGGGGTCTATCAGACAATATGCCAACCTTTGCCCTGGATGATCCCTGTCAAAGATGTAGCTTGGTGAAGTTAGATTTCATATGTCAAGGTTTTCCCATGTTGTCTTATTTGTTGTCACTGTTCAGTAATGAGCTGAAGTGTTGTAGTGGTCTATATGCACCTCAGTGATTCTCAGAGCAACCTGGTTGAAGCATTGTTGTCCCAGACACCTGGTGAATTCCAGTGCCATGACAATGTGAGTGAGGATTTTGCTTTAAGAGTCCTCAATGACTGCTTATAGTGCAGTGGATGCATGGCACAGACACACCCATATGTGAACCCTAGATAAGGGTCATTTGAGCTCTGACAGCTCCATTTAGCTTTTGGAAAACAATTTTGAGATCACCATGTAGTGTAACAGAGAGAATGGGCAAGTGGGTTCAACTCAGCAGTTCCTGCAGTGCAGTTTCTTGAATGTTTATTCTGCTGGTAAAAACACAGAAATGGGCTAAGATTCTGTCTGTAAACGAGTAAATGTGAATTCAAAATGCATTTTGGAGGCAATGTGTCCTTAAAATACTAGCAGTTCACAAGAAAACCTGTCACCTCCAGCTGTCAGTGAATGCCCTGTTAGTTCAGGATTGTGTTTGCCTGGTTCGCCTCTGCCCGCTTACTGGGTGAACTGGTGACACCATCACCTTGTCTCCTCCATCACAGTCCTCTAAGTCAACAGTGGCACTACTCAGCTGTCAGCTCGTCATGGAGCAGCTGTGGGCACAGAGAGGGTAAGGCAACATGCCTGCCAATCTTGTTTCTTTTTTTCCCCGCAGATTTACAGCTGGTTTGGGGTAGATTTTTATCTTGGTAATTGGGAAATCTAATTAGAGATCCTGGAGTCCTGATTAAATGGCTTTTGTGGTTAAAAGATATGTTGAGAATAATCATCTATGAAGACTTGGGACCCACGTTCCATTTGCATGTGCAATTTTTATGACTGTGTGAATAAGTTCTGTGATTGCCTGTAGGAATTTAGAGTGTTTGCCCAAAAGGAAGAAATTACAAATACTTCCTAGCATTCAGTTTTTAAGTCTCTGATTTTAGAATTAGGGAAAAACAGACAGAAAATACTATAATTGGATAGAAATGCAAGAACAGAAATCACATTCTGTTCACATAAAATGTCCTTTTTGGCAACTTGTGTTATCAGCTGGTGGAAAGTTAAAATTTTGCAGTGATTTTAACACCTGTTTAACCACCACAGAATGTCCTTGGTAATGAGTAAGTATCATGGTATGGAACGTATGCTAATTGTGTTCCAATTAAACAGCATTCACTGCAATTACATCTCATTAGGTAAATAATTTCTGAGGGAGATATACTAATTAAGTGGTTTTACTCATTATGTATTTCATGATTATGATGCGTTTACTAAATTTACAGCTGTGCAACTAAAGCTATTTAGAACTAAACACGCCAATATTTACAAAATACACAGAAATTGCTTATGATCTGTTTTCTTTGTTGCTATTTATGAAGGGTATATGAGGTTTCCTTGGAGCTCCTGTAATGAATAAATGCTCCCCAAGTGTTTTGAGACCTTCTGGAACATAAATAATTTTATAAATTTAAAATGCCATTTTTATTTAGTTCTCTGATGTACCAGCTACTGTCGAGCAGCAGATTTGCTTATTTAAAATAATACTAAGTTGTCTATTTTAACGTTATTTTGTCATGTATGTAGTGGGTTGGCCCTGGCTAGTAACCAGCCCACTCTATCCCTCTGTTCCTTGGCTGGACAGGGTAGAGAAAATAGAGCCAAAGTCTTGTGGATTGAGATAAGGACAGGGAGGGATCACTCACCAATTACCATCAGGGCAAAACAGGCTGAACTTGGAGAAATTAGTTTATTTTATCTCAAATCAAATCAGAGGATAATGAGAAGTACAAACTAAGTCTTAAAGCACCTTCTCCCCACCCTTCCCTTCTTCCCAGATTCAGCTTCACTTATGCTTTTCTGTACCTTGACACATGGGGTAGGCAATGGGGGTTATAGTCAGTTCATCACACCTTGTCTCTGCTGCTCTTCCCTCATCAGGGGAAGGATTCTTAACAGTCTTCCTTGCTCCAGTGTGGGGCCCCTCCCACAGGAGACAGTCTTCCATGAACTTCTCCAGTGTGAGCTGCTCCCAAAGGCTGCAGGTCTCCACAAGTTGCTCCAGTGTAAATCCCTTCCACAGCATGAATCCCTTCCTTCAGGATCAGACTGCTCTGTAGTGGTCTCCTGCGGGGTCACAAGTCCTGCCAGCAAACCTGCTCCCATCTGGGCTCCTCTCTTCATGGGTCCTGCCAAGAGCCTGCTCCAGCACAGGTTTCCCACAGGGTCACAGTCTCCTTCAGGCACATTTATCTTCTCCAGAGTGGGGTCCTCCATGGGGTGCAGGTGGATCTCTGCTTTGCTGTGGAACCACGTGGGCTGCAGGGGCACAGCTGCTTCACCTTGGTCTGCACCAGGGGCTGCAGGGGAATCCCAGCTCCAGCCCCTGGAGCACCTCCTGCTCCTACTTCACTGACCTTGGTGTCTGCAGCGCTCTTGCTGTCATGTGCACTCACTCACTCCTCTGTTCTCTGGCTGTGACTGCTGCTGCACATGTTTTTTCCCCCTTTGTAAGTACATTGTTCTGGAGGCACTGCCACCATTGCTGATGCGCTTGACCTTGGCCAGTGATGGATACAGTGATCGTCTTGGATACAGGGGAAGCTTCTGGAAACTTCTCACAGAGTACACCTCTATAGCCCCCCTGCTACAAAAGGTTTGCACAAAACCCCAATACATCATGTAAAGCTGTTTAATACAAGACTGCAATCAGCTGGAACACTTAGGCTCAGAAAAGATTATTTTTTATATCTTACAACAACTTATCCCCTGTTTGAATTATGAGCATTTTGTTCCTTTTTGAGCAGAGCCCATTTTGTTAATTTCTTGATTGCACTTTCCCAGAAGCCACAATGTATTAATAGTCTATATGTAGCTAAGAGAACTTTATTAAATGTTAGCTTTTATACAGCTTTACTTCCAGCAAATTAGGCTTCCATATCACACACATGAACCTATCAGAATGAAGATGGTTATCATTTGTGCCTCGGTAAACACAGCATTGATTCAAGAAACTCATGTTAGAAGCCAAGAGGGGTAGAAAATTAACAGAGACACTTGACCTTACCAGGTGACAGGATTGTGAGGGATCATATATTTGGAATCAAGAGACAAAGTTCAATTCCCGATCATCATGGCAGTTTGATAGACTCCTCCTGCAGAGTTTTCTGAGCTATGCCATCTTTCATGGTTTTCATACTCTTTTGGTAGCTTAATTCAATTTAAATGCCTTATTTTTTCCTGATTTCTCCTTTTGCATTTCAAAATAATTTGTTTTAAGATAAAATGGTGGATCTGCAAGTTTTTGAACAAATTAAATGACTTTTTTTCATTGTTTTTCTGTCCTGTGGGCTCTTTATTTCACCTCTTCTCCTCTCAGTGAGATCTCTGTACCTTGGGAAACACTCAGAAGCTCAGAGGCCAGAAGGCTTGCTCTGCTTTTGTTCATCTCTTGAAAACATAAATCTATCACTATCCAGCCTCCCCTTGTCTTTGTAGCCTTCCTTTCCTGTTAGCAGACAAGCAATTAAATTGTTCTCTTTTTTCATTCCCTGCAGTTTCATTCACAGAAGAATCGGGCCAGGTGTTTGTACACCTAACATTTCTGTGCAGTCTTGAGGGACACCTGAGCTGTTTCTCAAGGCAGTGAAGCCAAGACTGTATAATGTTTCTGAAAGGCACATATAGTTTTGCAAAGAATGTCTTTTCAGAGATATTGCTCTGTGGTTGCCAAAGCCTTCATGAATGAGGGCTCCTACTGTGACCTCTGGAAAGAAACTGGAAGGTCAAAACAGACAATTTTGAATCCTGGGCTTCTTCCTGAAGGTGCCTCTGAAAGCTTCATTACAACTGGATACAAATTCCGGAGAAATGCAATCATCCTTAGTTTGACATTTCTCACTCTGACACTTCAGACTTCCTAGGGAGGTTGCAGAAATTGTAAAACCATCCTAGTCTAAATCTAATGTTCCTCGTCCCCTGTCCATACATAGCACCTTTGCCCTCAAGTTCCAGAATTTTCAAGCAGACTTCTGAAACATACATGCAGGTGATGACATGTGCCTTACTATGAGGAGATTATCCAGAGATTGAGAGGGTTAATAACTCCCACTTGTGCTGTCAAGATCAGAGGGCACAGTCAGCCTCAAGCACCAGTACGCCCAGTGCACCTTCTCTGTTACAATTAATCTACTTTTCTTCCTCCCCCACTCTTTTATAAGTGAATGGTGAAACTGTTTAGCTTCCAATAAGGGGTTTGTCTTATCTGAGCAGAAAATGACATGAAAGTCAGATCTGCCTGTATTAGTTTATATAACTAGATGCCACAGAGAGAAACAAAGATTAGATATATCACAGATTAGCAAATTGACTTGGGCATAGTTTTGTAACTTTTTTTTTTCCTTTTCATACCATTCTCAATAAGTTGGAAATGAAATTCTGAAACAGTTTTAACATTTTTAAAAGTGGTCTCAAAATTCTCAAGCTTGTTTTTTTTCTCTCCCCTCAGAAGTTTGCCTCTTTACAGGGTTTGCAATGAGAAAGGCTAGATTATATTTAGTGTAGTCTCTATGCATGTACAAGGAAATAGGAACAGCAAAGCAAATAAAAATTAATCCATGTGTGTAGGCAGGTGGAGAAGGCATTTTGTGAGTTTACTTGGTAAGTCATTGACTTGCTAATGCATCTTGATATTTTCCTACCAAAAATCCTATTGCAACTTGGAGTAGCAACAGGAAATGGCATTCTTAAAATTTCAGACATACTGCTATATAAGTTGGAAGGAGTTACTGTGGCTTAAGCATAAACTGACTAATTAAAAATTAGGGCCAGTGAAACTGCAAAGAACTGCAGAGTAATTTCCATCCTTGTTTTTGACTGGGAAGAAGGTGTTTAATGTGCAGTCATAAGTTTTTATTTCTCCTCTTTTTTTTATTGCCTTTTAAATTTGTTTGCCTACACCAGCAAATTTGTATTTAGATGTTTGTTAGTAATAAAGCCCAATGAACCAATTCATTTAATTGAGCTTAAAATTTAGATTTGCAAATATTCTCTAACCTTTTCAGTTCTTCACCATTTGGAATTACATTTACAGTCTTGTTGTGTCACAGAGAATGGTCTTAGTAATCATGCAAAAAAATGGTAGGTGAAAAAGGCCTGAACCTTTCCCTTTACCTGTTGGAGTGTTAAAACTCTTAAGCTGAGATTTGAAACACCACTGCCAAGTAGGTACGAAGTTAACTAGTTACTACATTGATGCAATGATTTATTGCCACCATGTAACTGTGCAAAAACAGTCATGGTCACAGTTCACAGATGCCTTGCTGGCTATGTTGTTTCCTAGGTGACTTTTGTCACATTCATCAGAAGCTTACCAGGCCCTTTATGCAATAGAGAAAAGTCAGTTGAACCTCAGCCCAAGGAACTCTCAGATGGCAACTCCATGATGGATCTGCTCTTGGATTTTTTTCTAGCACTTGGATTTTTCTTTGACTGATTGGAGTAGTTCAACTTCTCCAATCATCATTTCTTTCAATCAGCAGCATACAAATATCAAGATCCTTTACTGATAGTCCCCTGTGACACAAAGAATGCTTTGCCACAAATTTAATCTAATTCCAACTTTTTTTAGACTTTTCATATGCTTTATCTTTTCACAAAGTTTCCTATAGGTTTTTCCATATTGCCTTATTGAGGAGTATACCCCTTTTCAGTTATGGTGGCTTGGTACTGTCCAAAAGTTTTAGTCAGGATTGAGGCTACCCCTGAAAGATGTTTGATGCTGTGTGAGCTTCTGTTGAGCTGCTATTTATGGTGCCAGATATTCTGGGTTTGGTTTCCTAGAAATTACTCAGTCAGCATTGTATGCAGTGCAGCATCTTCTGCAGTGCTGAAAACTAGAGCTATTCTTTTGCCTGTGAAGTGGTTTTCTCAACTGCTTGGTTGAGATACTCCAGTAACATCCCCACAAATGTATCATAGAGACATTAATTTGCTGTGGGAACTGAGCCCTGTGCTTCTCCAGGCTATCTGTCAAGGAAAACTTAAATTAACAGCCCTGAGAGTAAAGCTGGGGTAAACATCATGTACTTGAGCTAATTTTTTCAGCTAACCTGAACATTTTTGTCATTATTGTCATAAGTCTAACTTGGTGGGATGAAATTCTAGTGCTTAAGGTCCTTGCCATGGCATCCTCAAGATACCTAAGAGCAGTGTGAATGCTGCTTTGAAATGCTCCTCAAGAACTTTAGTGTTTTCTGTCAAGGTCAGTGGTCTCAGGCAATTTTTCAACTAAGGCAATATAACATCAAATGTATAGGTGAGCTGACAGACAATCAGATGCCATAAAGTCTATTTCTGCATCTTCTCTGTCATATTGCAGCTGGTCTGAAGCTGCCCCCTAAACTCAACAAACCTAGCAGAAAACAAGCCTCTGGATAAGGTGGGGATAGGTTGGATTCAAACCCAAGCAAAGACCCCAGCCAACCCTGATACGCCACTGAGCAGAGAGCAGAGAGAGGTCCCAAACAATCAACTATCTGAGCCTGGGAAATCCAAAGTCCCTATAAAAGGGGCAGCCACATTAAACTCATTGCTGTTTGCTGATGACCCACGGTGTGTTGTGTCATGTGTTTGTCTCCAAACTAGGCCTCCATGTAACACTTCTCAGCCTTGGCTGAGTTGATTAACCTTACTCAGACATTTTCTCCACTTTTGTAGTGGAGATAGCAGTACTGAAGAGGTTTATAGATGATCTGCAAAAGTTGAGGGTTTACTTCCTGCTGTATTGTGATTATTTCCCCCTTTGCTAGTCTTTCAACTTTCAGACAGTATATTTTTCTTGAAATGTATCAGAAAGTTGTTACTGACTTAGTGGAGTTACAAAGTCTGAATTTCAGTGCTAGCTTCAAGGAATTACTTTTACTATCAACTTCCTCCTCTTACTTTACAATTTTAATTAATTCCAACATAAAGAATTTAGATATATTACCTTCTTGAATTAATATTTTCATTCTTCATATCCTGAAACCATGGCTTTATCAGCTGTAGAGGAAATTGTTGGTGTTCTAAACCTGAAACAGACTGAAAGCAGAGAATGGTTTTTTATTGAGGATATGGTCTTCAGGATATGTTGTATAATCACTTACATATGGCTTCTTAAAAACATAATCAATTTCCTCCTCCCAAACCTCCATTTAACACTATAAAATGAAAACATCTGGGTTGGTTTTTTTTCCTTTTTCCGTTTCCCCCTCTTTTTTTTTTTCAAGTTAGTAACACACACTTCAAGTGATATTTATAAGACAGAAATGCAGTTCCTTGTCTTAGTTAACAATAGTACTGAAAGATTGAATTTTAAAATAGAAATATTCTAAACTGACAACCTGAGAGGTATGTCCCCTTCCTAACTTTAGGTGAATTGAAGGATTCATATCTCTGGTTGCATAGTCACTTGTACACTCTATTTCTACTTCTACCTAAAATCAGAGAGACGTCTTTTTCCGGTTATGACTCTAAGCTAATACCTTACAAGGACAGCATGTCTGTAAGATTTCACTGCTCAGGAGTATATGCATTTTTTTCAGATTTATGAGGCTTCAACCAACATCAGGGTCCCCTTGTGATAGAAAACACACAGTGGGAATCTTGGGTTTCAGGAATTTGTACTGAA
Organism: Camarhynchus parvulus; assembly: GCF_901933205.1. NCBI lineage: Eukaryota > Metazoa > Chordata > Aves > Passeriformes > Thraupidae > Camarhynchus > Camarhynchus parvulus. The sequence continues at coordinate 32,359,103 of NC_044601.1, read as the reverse complement.
CAAACAAGGCAGACTCTGTTTCAAACCAGGCGGTGTGCCAAGGTGGAGGGCAGCTCAGGGGCTTGCTGGAGCTCAGACAGGAATTGAGTTGAGCTGAGCAGAACAGAGCTGAGATTTTCACAGCGCTAAACCACAAGTTTAACTGCAAAACTTCAAAGTACCATTGTAAAGTTTTGATTCTGCTGAAGCCTAACACAAATCCTGATGCTGATTAGGCTTTAAACCTAGGCCTAAATACTAAACAAGATAAAATCTAGTGGTACATATGAGACCTGATTCCTCTTTTAATATCCATTAAAATATCTCAGTGTTGACTCAAATGGTTTATAGAGGCCAATGAAAACGCAACAGTGCAGATTCTTGAGACTTTTGAAATATATTGTCTGGTTTTTAGTCCTGTGTGCTTTTTGCTACTTATAATGCAGAAATACTAATACTTGTAAGAGAAATACTAAATTTCCTGCAATTAGAACAGAAAATTAATTTTGTAAACTGAGGGCAAGAATAGAAACACAGAAGGAGCACCATGAGCAATTTAAAAGTGAGCTGAGTACAGCTAAATTGTTAAATGAAATGGTCCAAAGAACCGTGCAGCTAGGTACCTCTGTGATGAGTAGCTGAAAAAAGCTACAACTGAAGCATGATCTATTAGAGAGTTTTAATACTAGGGTTGTTGAATTGTTCACAAACTACTCTAAATAGACAACTTAATGAAAGCTGCTTCTTAATGTTCATATTTAGTTCTTGGCTTACAGTTTAAATTCAAAGATATCAGCATGTGTTTACTTCTGTCAAGTAGATTTTGGTATTTGTTTTTAAGGTGGAGTAAGTCTGATGAGGGTATTGATAAGCAACAGCTTACAGAGCATATACAGAGATAATGGAAATAGCCTGTGAATTTGGTTCTTCTGCCTTAAATGCCTCTATTCACAAGTGTGCTATTCTCCTTTAGATCAAATGTATCCATTCAGCCCACATTACAGATCTCAGTTGCTTAGCAGGGTTGAGATGAAATCTGAAGAACTGCGCTCTGTCAACATGCAACATTTCTCCATGCTGGCCTCTATGCAGTCTTTGGCTGCTGAAGGCTGGAATATTTAGCTACTTATTACACTACTTATTCACATTACAGATTGCGAATGTCTCTATCACCCAGCAGAAGGTTGTCAGTGTCTTCAGCTGGCTCTTGCTTCCTTTTTTGTTTTAGTTTAATCACAGACATTCTGGCTGTGTTTCCAGAGTTGTAGATACTCAACATGGCAGCAAACTTTCAAGCAGAAAAGGTCACTTAGCTGCTTTTGTCTCATGGAGCTGTGGACATTTCCTCCACTGTTTAGATTAGCAAGGAAGCTTCTTTTCATCTTCCATGCTGTACATAATGGGGAACATGATTTGTGAAGACTCAGGGTGAGCGTCTTGCAGAGGTATGCTGTGAGGACATTCTGTTGTACAAATACTACATTGTTGGAACCCTGGATGCTGAGAATTTGTAAACTTTCTGTGCTGGGAGGCATAAACTCACAAGAGAGCACTGCCTTCAACCTGAGGCTGTGGAAAAGGCTTCCAAAATTTATTAATAGTATGGGGATTACAGATAGAAGTGTGTAATACCACAGGGTGGAAAGCTTAGAGTTTGGGGTTTTAGAATATAGAAATAAGTATGAAGCAAGATGGAGGTTTTAGGGCAGAGGCATGTTGTTCTTCTTCACCTTCTTCCTTCTTCTTGGATTTGGGTGGTATTTTGTGATTAGACCGAAAAGTCTGCATTGCTAGCTTCAAGGGATCAGTTATTGGGTTAAAAGGGCAAATAATCTAGGTGTCAGTTCTTAATTGGATAGTTTAGTCTTAAAAGACCTTGTAACAAGAGATGGTTAGCCATTTTGTGCCTTCTAATGAAAGACTGCAGAACTCACAGCTGTGAGGCTGTAACATAGACAAGAAACAATAAACACCGGAGTCTGAACACGAACTATCATCTCAAGGGCCTTCAATCCTGACCCTGACAGAGGTAAAAAAAAAAGCAAAGAATCCACAATAAATCAAAAGCTTTTTTCAAGGGATCTCCAAATTCTTATGGTCCAGAGTGAAATTCTGTTTCTTCTTTGCCTTTGCCTTCCTTCACAACCACTTTTTGGACGATTTATCTGACAACTGCAGTCAAATAATACTACTGTTAGAAGCAATAACAAATAATAATTAGAAGCAATGCTAATGGAAATAAATAGAATAACAATCATATTAGTTACAGTAAAAGTCACAATTAGGGCTGCTACAAAGACAGAGAATGCCAATCACTTTTCTATACTTTGAAGACACAACAGGACCATATAACTTTTAAATGTTCAGAAGACCTACAGTATTGTACAAATAAATTATAAGAATAGAGAAGAAATCAAGTCTTTAGGATCTAATACTTATATCTCTTAGATTATCTAGATGCACCTTATTATTCCTGACCTTTTAGTGAGTGGCACTTGGAATTGAACTATTCCATTGAAACCACCTAGAGTGAGTGGGAGTTGCTCCTGTCCTGACTAATATGTCTTCGCAGATGCTGTAACTTAGCTGCAGAACTTGGGGCAAAAAAAGTGCATGAAGGAATTAGAAAAATAATGTATTATGAATTTATCACAAAACATTGAATTAAAGGAGATAGAACTCAAAATGGAACTCTTACTTCCTCCAGCCTGGCAGGAATTTTTCAGTCTCATTGACCCAACTCCCAAGCCTCTATATGTAATTTCTTCCTCAATCTGAATGTAAAAAAGGACTAAAGTAAGCACTGAAAAGAAATAACTTCTCAAAAAGATGAAAAATTACTTTTTAAAAAAAGTAAGCATATCTTACTGTAATTTTTTACAGTATAATTTTCTTCCTCCAGAAAAAAAAACCTCCAAAAACCTCTTTGTCATCTTATGAATCCTTTGGGTTGGTATAGTCTTCATGAGTTGGTGGCTGTAACAGGCAGGCAGTTATTCTTATTTTATCAGTTCTGACCTTATTTGGCTGCTTGAGGATAAGAGAACATAGGGATGGCTGAAAAAGCAGCATTTGATCTAAGCCTGCAGTTGTGAAAGATGATGATCTTATTTCTATTGACTCTACTTGTGATGGTCAAAGTCATTATTCAAAGAACAGTGAACATGTCTCTGTATGCCCTGAAGCCAACAGGCCAGATTAAAGTGGGAGGCTCCAAAGAGAAGTTATGCAGTGGATACTCCAAACTTGTTCAGTTTCTTAGCCTCAGAAACTACAGAGTAAGTGGTAATCCTCTTCAGAATTAAGACAAGTGTACAAACAAAAGTAAGGGCATAATCAAAAATTGTGTGTTGTTCTGTGTCACAGGCTATGTCTTGTTGAAACAATTTCATGTGATTACTAGTGGCAAAAGAGTTTAAGCTTTAATGGGGAATTCCTTGTCTTTTATAAGTTTGTGCAAGCTCCCAGTTTCAGTGGGAATTTTATTCAGTCTGTCAGACCCAGAAGCCGCTGTTCTGTCTTTCCCAATGAGTATTTGTGTTTTCCCTCCCTAACAAGGGGTGAATCACGGCTAAAAGTTGCTGGCAACTAGGTTCTTTTATTTTTCTTTTTTTGTCCTTTTTTTTTTTCAAATAACTTTACAAAAGAAGCAATTAAATAAGGAACATATCATATATATCGAGTATTACTAAGTAGTGCATTCCTGTATGGCTGATAAATGTATATTCCTTAATGAATATGATGGTAAACAGATTAGCATAACAAGTACCTATAAAATAAGTATTGATCCATTACCCTCCTCTGAAAAAATAGTTATGACTGTGTTTGTCTGTAGAAAGAATTATCAATATTTAATCCAGAAGCCCTATAGGTTCTTGTGAACACTAGTCAATAATTCTTTCTTTCTGCTTGTCGTGCAGTTTAGCCGTGTTGACATTTTCCTGTTGTTTTTGATTTAAAGAATAGTCAGTGCTGCTAATTTTTGGTATCCACTGGAGATCACTACTTGTATATCTTCACAAGTATCTCTGTATACCATAAAATTAATTATTCAATTAATTATTAATTATTCAGGCCTTACTGTAGTGCCGGGCTAAAGTCAAAACTAACCTGATTTGTCACTTTACATACCTGTAGAAAAAATATTCCAATGGATTTGTGTAATCTGCATTAATGAAATTCAAGAAGAAAAGCAGTGCTGCGAAGGATATTGATCAAGATAGTTTGATTGCTGTCAGAATCAGCAATAGATCTCTGATCTCCTCAGTTCTTGCCAAGGTGACTTAGTTGACATGCTATAAAAGATTTATTGGATGCTTAAGACTACTTTTCGTTATTTTCCATCCACCATGTCCTCGTGTCCCTGTTAAGGAACAGATAAAAGATTTGTGTTTGGTGGCTGTCATGACAATTTTGCAAGCCAGTAATATCTTCTCTATTCCTTGAACTTTGTCATTACATGACACTGGATATGAAGAATACCACTGCAAATTTTCTTGATAAAATAAGTAAATAATAATCTGTCTCAGGAAAGAGTTATGCATTAAAAATGTTAGAAAGGTGTTTTTTTCCATTCAAAGTTTTGTGGTTTTGTTTTTGTTTTTGTTTTTTTCCTGGAGGGATGGGAGCAGATTGAGAATTCATTTATGATGAAAGACTTACTGAGGCATGAACTTTTGAGGGGACTAGTATGTCAGAGTAAGAGGCTATGTTTTATATGTTCACATGTCAAATCATCCTGAGAAATGTACCTTATTACGAATCTCATTACAGACTGAGCATAGCATGCAATTTGTGATAACTGTATGGGCAAAGGGAATAAAAGTAGATATCTTAAGCATTGACTTAATTAGCTGATGCTCCTGTTTTCTTCAGAAAGACATATTGCATTTCTTTTACTACATTTTTAATGATTTCTTAAAATGTAATTGACCTAAGGGCGTAATAAGTAGCTAAATACTTGCAAATAAATGACAGGCACAGAACTCTAGTGAAGGGAGTTTTTGAGGCTACAAGAGATTATCTGTGTAGCACAGATGATCATGGTGAGAGAAAAGAAGGCTGTAAAGGACTAAAGAAGTTTATTTACTCTAGACAGGTATTGATTTCATTTGTTCTTTCAAAAGCTATAGTTTTTCAGTTAGGAATCCTATCCTTTTGATATCTGTCATAGTACTTTCCTCTTTTAATTTTACAAATTCTCCTTAATGAAATTTAATTTCAGTTTCTCTTATTACAACAGAAGCTTTTTTTTAGTTGTTGTTGTTGGTGTTGGCATCAAAGACAAGAGTGTATATGATTTTTTTCTTTCCCATTTGAAGAAGCCTCTTAAATATTTAAGGACTGTCATCATTTTCTCTCAAGCCTTGTCCTTCTCCACCCTTCAGCACCCCTGGCTAATGTAATCTTTTAAACTTTAGACTAAACAAACCCAATTACTTCAATCTTACTTAATTGCTTGTGTTTTGCAGATGCCTCATCATTCTTTTTTCTCTATTCTGGATTGTCTCCAATTTGATACACAAAAATTTTTTTGAAGTGCAGTATATAAAACTGGGCATTAGACTTTAATTCAAGTTTTAGTAGTGCTGAGTAGAATGGAAAAATTATGGTGTCTGATAATGTTTTTGCCATTTAAGTTTTTGTCTAACATTTGACTTTTTAAAAAAATATTTTTCTAGTAGTATCTCACTGCTCATTCACCTGCAATTCATAGTCTATTATAGTTCCTGGGATCTGTCTTGAAGATCTATTACTTTGTCAGTCCTTTGCCATCTGTTTTTTTCCTGTTTGTGAAAATGGTTATTCCCCCCAAGGTACAGAGTGGTACAATAAATTAACTGAACTGCATCCTCTCTTTCTTTTTTTTTTTTTTTCTTTTGAGACTGTGTTTTTTGTCTGCCAAGGTCATTGTGAATTCTGACTTTGTCCTCCATCGGAGTGTAGAGATTCCATCTTAGCATCACCTTAGAAAGCAGTATACTTTCAGAGACCTGTTGGGATGCTAATGGTTGGTGGAGTGGTGTCTGCTTGATCTGGAGCAAGACAGGACTTCAGCATCTGGCCTTAGTTGATTCATTGATAGCTGGGGGAAAAAATGCTGTGTTGAATAAATCTGTTGGTTTGTTCCTGAGGGTGTGTTCTTCTAAAAAATACTGGTTGGAATCTGTGTAGTTTTCACTTTCAGTTATTTCATTTCAAGATAAAGTGTCATGGGTTTATAATTTTCAGATGGAAATTTCACCACAAAAATATTACACCTTGCTTTAGGGTAGAGGCTGTCTGGCAAAGAAGGATCATATCTGTAGTGAATTATAATAATATACTAATTATTTAGTCATGCCACAAAAACTCAGCATTCTGATCTTGCTCTCCACCAAAAAAATTCTATAAAATTTGAGATTCTTTTGTCTTTTCTTATTGATTGGCTTACAGAGTCAACCAACCTGGAAAAGATTTCCAGACAGCACATTTGATTCCAGTACTATTCCTTCAGTATTTGAGATTTATGGATTGGTTTAGAATTAGTCACTGAAGGAAATTGTGAATCATTCTGAATAATGAATAGATTTGGTTGCATACAGTTTGTGAAAAAGAACAAAAGGAGAAATAAATGTTAGAAATGTTAATTCACTCAGCTCCAAGAGGACTTTAAGCAATCTTTTAAACCTTTATAGACCAGGGAACAGAAACAAATGTGAGGCCTTAACATAGAGTACAGAATAAGTCCAAAATAGAGTTAGGATTAGACTTAGCTTTTTATTCTTTGGTCTGATGATGACTCTAGTTTTGTTTCCACATTTTTTGTGCATTTAGTTCTTGAAGGTAGGGGTATGGATGGAGGGCCTTAGCAAGCAGTACAAATCTCAAATTGCAATGCCAACAGATTTACCAATGAAGGGAAAAGGAAAAAAAATGATAAGAACAACAGTGATGACAGGTTGAGGCTTAGGGTGCAATACTTGCAATTTCTTTGCAATTTGCCTTGACTATGGGGTTAGACACAGTTACAATCCTGTTTCACTGACAGCTAATTCCAGAACACAATACAGCATAGATTTGTCATAACAGAAAGAATAATAAATGCAAAACACAAAGCACTAAGCACATTGTAAGCAAATCAGCATGGTAGGCTGAGAACATGATGAGTTTCGATGTTTATCTTGGACCTCTGTCTCAAAAATTAAATGATGATTCTTTATGTAGCTCTACCAGCAGGAAATGCCAAAAATGTGTGAGAAGAAAGATTATCCACAACCCAAATAGTGGGTGCAAACACAGAAAATCAAATAAAAAGAGTAAACTTTAGAAGTATGAAAGACAAACTTGAGGAAAAGAAGTGGAAAAGCTTGAACACTGATAGTCCTTATATTCAGCTGAAAGTCTGATTTAATCAGTTCTCTCAAAAGCACAGATCAGCCATGAGCAAGTCTGTAGTAAAAGGGGCTGAAGAAGGTCCACAGTGAAGTTTTCAACTTAAAATAAAAGTAAACCCATAAGGTTGTGAAAAACGGTAGAAAGTAGACTCCAAAAACATTTCCCTAGACCATGAGATTTTTCACATAAGAGGACCAGAATAATAAGCAGTAATTGCATGATGCTGGGAGTTAATACTGATGAGTTCTAGTGTAGGGTGCTTGAGGCAGCAATTTTTGGTTCACCTTATTTTAGAACAGCAATATTAAGAAATTCTTAAATTTTGGTTTACTTGTGTGTGCTCACTTGCATTTGCCTTCTTCCCATTGCCTCATTCCTATATTTTCTGTCAGGAAATATATTTGGAAGAAAGATACTGCAGCTTTAGAAGAAAGGAGGTTTCTGACCAAACCACAGAAGTGGTTTGGTGTTTCTAATCAACTGATCAGAACCCTCTGTGTCTTTTGTGTGCATTTCTACACCTATTTGTGACTTCGTAGACTACACTGTAAAAGTGTATTCTGTGGCTCAGTTGTATTTCAACTTGAAATATTGTGGATTTTCTGTGACTAGGCTAGTTGCCATGGAAAACTTCATTTGATAGTATTTGCTTTTTGTTATTAGTAACGATGTCTTTCAGATTACTTGTTCAACTACAGCTTGCATCACTATGACTCACCAAAAATCCTGCTTTGCCTGGAGTGGTAGACAGTTTGAGCAAAAACATTCCCAGCTTCTTTTTGGAGGTTGAGCCTGTGGTTTTGCCTTTCTCTTGTCTAAATACAGAAAGCTCACAGGCTGTAGACCAAGTAAAAATCTCCCTTCCAAAGTCCTGGTGAGATTTACTGCTGTATGAATGTCAGCGACATGGCACATATTTGGCCAAGATGAGACCTCCCACAAGTGCTGACTGTATGAGCAGGGTTTATGGGGTTGAAAAGAAATATTTTCCTTGGAAAACAGAAACTGTAAAAATCAACACTAAAAATTAGTAAACTCCAATTTAGGCTGATCCAGATATTTTTTTTACACTGATTAGAGACTCCTCTTATGGTGGACTGTGAAAGCCGGAGTACATCAGGCTGATTTTAATCACTATCTGAAAACCATGGTTTTACAAGGTGGTGTTGTGTGAATTTGAGATTCCAGTTTCAAGTGAAAATGCATGTATTTTGAATTCTTTATACTTCTTTATTGTTAAACCTCATTTTCTGTAATTGAGGAAGATTGAAAACTAGCTGGTTGTGGGAGGAAACACTAAGATGTGAAGTTTGGTTCTGCCAAGGTTAGCCCAAGAAACAACTTGTCTTGGACTGTAAAAAATTTTGATGGAAAAATCCTCTATTCAGCTACCCTGCCTTACTTGCTGAAGTTCTCAGTAAATCAGCCTTTCTCTGCAGTTTCTGGTGAGATTTTGTATGCAAGGGTGTGCTTCCAAGATATTAATACGAAAGCCAATGGCTTTCTGAACCTGTTTTTCAAGCACATTGCCTGTTATCTTCTTGAAAAAATATTTGCTACACATTGTGCAACACCACTGTCTCTTCTTCTTACACCAGTAGAAAACATCTTTTCAGTGCTGTTTCATTTGGTTTGTTTTTTTGTTGTTGTTGTTGTTGTTAAATTCTGTTAAATTTTGATAAATTCTTATCTCTGCTATTTTGATCTACTTTAGGTGAAAATAGGCATATTCTTTCGGAATTCATTAGACAATTCAAAAACTTGAGTATTTACTTCTGGGAGTCCCATCTGACATAGCACAATAGATACTACAATAGCAATAAAAGACTCCAAGCCTCTCCTACAGTAGTCTGAGGTATTTTTCATGCATTTGAAGATTACTAGAAGATAATTCACAGTTTTAAAATCATGATTTTAAATTACTTCACTGCAGCACCAAATGTGATGAGAGTATGGTCTGGATGTGGGTGCAGTTATATGCAGCATCTGGTACAAAAGCCCCAGCTGAAGTCCTGTGCTTGTGCTCTCTGTTCTGTTCCTCAAAATATGTTGACCCAATTTCAGATTAGGTTTGCTATCTGGGCTTTTTGTATTACCACAGATGAAACACCAAGCAAAAGCTTTGCTGTCAGCTGCTGATAGTTATCCCTCCCCAAGCCACCAGGAGCTGCTGGAGCTTTTGCTAAGCTTGTCTCTGTTGCAACTTGCTTTTCATTCAGCTGTATATCTTGCAGCATGCCTGCATCCTCTTATCTAAAAGCAAGATATTGTCAGTAAGAAAGGTGGACCAGTATGGTTGAATCTTGTGAGGTTTTTCTTACATCTGCATCTGCAGATTGCAGTTGAAATAACTAAGTATTCATTTTTGACTTGAAAAAGGTAGTAAGCTAGAAGATTATACCAATTATTTCCTATTACTGACAAAATTGTGACTATTTTGTCTTGAACTCATTTCTATGGCTTTTAGAAGGATAAGATAGTACATTGTCCCCAAAAGGAATGAGTTCAACAAACATAATCAATTAAAATCAAATAGAAAAGGAAATCTAATAAAAAGGAGCCGCTTTCAGCCTTCCTGTGAAGAAAGTCTGTACCTTAACCCCTCTGATCAAAAGTTTTCAGCCCAGAGGTTATGTGTGCTTTATGTAATGATGCTCAGCTCCTGCATTGGGCTAGTTTTTACCTTTTACTGTTTGGATATATTCTTTATTCTCATTGGGTGTCCACATTTTATTGCATGCATTTATACATTGATTGGAGACAGCACAACTATTAAAAAGTTGACAGAAGATATTTAAAAGGTTATATCTAGTTTTTGAGAAACATTCTTCAGACTTGCTCTGAAGTCACTGATCCCCAAATCACCTCAACATGCATTTAACATTGCTGTTCATCATACAGTGCACAGTGATGTGCAGTTCTATCTGTGCCTGCTTAATAGTAGGGAGTTAAGAAGATGTCATTTTGGTTCTCTTATTTTCTTTTTGAATTACTACCTATTTTTTTTTTGTTTTGTTTTTTGGGGTTTTTCCCCCCCCAAATACATAAGCTTACATAATCTTCCTTTCCCGTACTTTTGTCAGCGTTTTCATTTCATATGAAAATATAAGATGCAGCTTATACTTTGAGTATAAGTATACTGTGAATACTTTGACATCAGGCTATTTCTTTTTTTTAGTGTCTAGTGCTGGTTCCTACCGACTCCTTTTTTCTTAACAGCGGTCTCCTAAAATAACAATATCCTTTATTCAGCTACTTGTGCATTGTCTGTATAAAAGCTGTTTTTCAATTTCTGTAATATTAGTATGCCTGATGGGTGCCTTCCTAATCTTTACAGCATTATTTTTCAAAAAAATCTCTATTATGTGTAAAATGTGTGAAAATTTCCTTCTGAATACATTTCATTTGTAAATGCATTTTCTGTTTAGGGTGCTTTTCTTAACAAGCTGTCTCTGTTCCATTTTCTACCATCAACAGCAAAGATTGAAAATGTATTTGTCTGTGTCTTATGTTATCCCTATAAAAGTGGTTGTGTTTTATTTATTTATTTATTTTATTGTTGTTTGGTGTGCTTTTTTTTCAGCATTTTACAGTGTCTGAAGCACTGAAGGTGACAGCATTTGAAGCATTTTACAGTGTCTGAAGCACTGAAGGTGACAGAAGGAAAAGATGGTGGAGGCAATCTCATTTAATAGATAATTCTGTATTCCTCTCCAATAAATAATTGGCCTTTTAATCTATTTATCTCTAAAAGATGATGTTACCTACATGAAGAAAGAATGGCAAACATCTGATTAGATGGCAGAGTTAAAGGTGGTTTTGATATCTAAATTTAATTTTTTTCTGGAAGTGAAATAAATAATAATTTTGCAGACACCATACAATTGAAGCTTACTGCTAGGAATGAAGCTTCAATTTTGAATATATCAGTAACACCTAAGAGATGGATGTAGGTGCCTAACAGCAGAATTTGGGATCTAGATTTTTAAATTTATTTTTCTTGGATAATTTTCAACTTTTCCTTCTACCAATGCCCATTTCCCCATTGTCTCTTAATGCCTCTTTCTGTGGGTCCAGAAAGGTTTCCAAACACCTGCCATATACTTTTCCTTGAAGTATTTCTGACCCTTGATTGTCAGCAGCTTTTAAAATTGTTTGACAGTCATGCTGCAAACTTGCTGGCCAATGCTAAATCTCTCTACACTAACTCTGAAGGAGAAGTGTATCATGATTGCTGGAGAATATGTGCTTAACTTGATAGTGACCTAAGACAGATTAGAACATTCACCCTAACTACTGGGCCATTTAAAAAATACAGTATGGAGCAGAGAACATGAATGGTCCCTCTTTCTCTTTTCTCCTCTTTGTTACATGAGGCTCATGTATTTACTATCCCAAAGGATGCCTTGGCCACAGGTTCTCATCTTGAGACCATAGGTTTCTGATGTTCAGCCCCAAATGTCAAGACTTTGCTGCTGGATTATTATTTCCTTGCTAAATTTCATCTAAATGGAATTAATATTCTTACCTTCAAGTAATACCTTTCATCCCTCCCAATTTATTTTCATCAATATTGTATTTATATTGACTTTTACAAAGTTCAGATCTGTACAGTTATTTCAGTTATCAGCAGTACATGTTATTTCATCACTTCAACTGTAAGTATACAGTGTAATCAAAACCTTGGAATTTATCCTAAATGTCATGTTGCACCCTTGGGGTCATTCACAGAAATGAATTGAAAACAGATTTAGTTGTGATGATGATTCTTGTCCTTGAATCATAATATAACCCTCAAAAGATCATCTGATCCAACCTTTCATGGATAAGGAAGCCTAGATGAGATTACAAAATACCCTCTCCAATGGCATCTTGAAAGCCTGCAGTGAGGAGGACTCCACCACATCCTAGGATATTGTTGCCTGGAATGTAGGATTGTTCTCAGTGCAAAAAATTTATTTCCTAAGTTGAAATGAAACCTGTACCTGGGCACCTTTTCTTCTCTCCTTCTTTGTAAAGACAAAGCTATGCTGTCTTTCTAACATCCTTTAAATTCTGAAAGACTCTGATGAGGTTCCCACTGAGTTTCCTCTTCTCCAGGGAGATGAGACCTGAATCCTTCAATCCTTCTTCACAGATCAGTTTCTCCTGCACTTTGGTCATCTTCATGGCTCTGCTTTTGAACTATCTCCAGTCTGCCCAAAGCTTTCTTGAATTTTGTGGGCCAGAACTGAGCACAGCACTCCAGATGTGACATGACAAGTGCTAAGACTAGGATGACCATGTCTGCTTCTCTACTAATAATGGCCCTGTAGATGCAGCCCAGGATTTGTCTTGTCTTTGTTACCACTACCCATCTGACTCATGTTCAGCTTGTTGTTCACCAGGACTCCCAGAATGGTGGCTGTGGCACCCCAGCCACACGGATCCTAGTTGGTACTGGGCTCTTTGGTTGTCCTGACCCAGGTGCAGGACTTTGCTCTTGCTTTGGTTAGACTTCATGCAGTTCTGTTCTTGCTAGCCGGCTGTATTACTCTCAGCCTAACCAGATCTCTCTGTAAGATGGCTCTCTCTTCTGATATGTCCACTTCAACACACAGTCTAGCACCATCATCATACCTAGTGAGGGTGATTTCAATCCCATCACCCCAGTCATTAAGGAAGATGGTGGAGATGTTAAACAGTGTGGTACCCACTATTGATCCATGGGGATCATATGATAGACTGCCAACATGAGAAAAATTCCTGTATTATTTTTCAACCTATACTTCTAGAAGCCCATACCTAGCTGAGTTGGTGTTGTTTTTTTTTCATCTAGCATATTTAAAATATATTCATTGAGTAAAATAGAGTGTAGCTTTTGCTGATAGAAGGCAAGAGTGGGGAGGATAGATCTGCTCCTGCGATCTCTCAGCAATTTCAAAGGCTGAAGAAGTTGGGAGGATTGAAACTCAGTGTTATTTTCTTTCAGTTATTGGCTGGACAGAAGTATTGATGTAAGATTGAGATTAAGGAAATTTAATGTGATATCCCAAAAAATCTCTGTAAAGAAAGTGGGTATTTTGATTGGCTGCTGTATTGTCTACTTTGTTTTTCAGAACCACATGAGGATGCAAACTCAAGTAATGCCAATTCTTGGGCCAAATCTTTCAGTTGGAAGAGAAATGGGGAGTCCCTCTGCTCTCCTTTCTCTCCCACATGTCCTGTGTGCCCAGGAGGGTCTAGGAGAGGGAGTTTAAGGGCCTGCAAAGCTTTTGAACAAGTGAACAAGTGACATCCTCAGCAGTCTGGCACCATGGCAGTGTGTGTGGGAGAGATGGTGAGGAGCAGGGAAACGTTCCAGAGATGCTCCTGCTTTTTGTGTGAAGAGGCCTCACACACAGAATATTGGTTATCTGCTTGTAACTGGTAGGTAATGTTGCTCGTGTGGTAGTTCATTCTGGAGCATGATTCTCCTGTCAATTAATAATTGTGGGTGTAATAATTGGGTGTAATAAACTACTTAATTCCCTCCCTCCAGCAGAATCATAGAATCTTTTAAGTTGGAAAAGTCCTTGAGAGGTCCTCTAATATCATTAAGTCCACCACTTAACCATGTCCATCACTGCCCCATCTACACATCTTTTAAATACTTTCAGGGATGATGACTCAACCACTTCCCTGGATAGCCTGTTCCAGGGTTTGACAACCCTTCTGGCAAAGAAATTTTTCCTAATATCACATTTAAAATTCCTCTGGTGCAACCTGAGGCCATTTCTCCTTGTCCTGTCACTTGTTACTTGAGTGAAGAGACCAATCCCCATGTGGCTACACCTTTCCTTCAGGGAGTTGTGCAGAGTGATAACCATCCCTGAACCTCCTTTCTTCTAAACAATCCCTGCTCCCTCAGCTGCTCCTCATAAGATTTGTGCCCCAGACTCAACGCACTTTGAAAAGATACTCAGAAGCCTTCTCTTTTCCCATCTGAGCTGCCCCAGCTCTCAGCCTCTCCTTACAGGAGAGATACTCTAGTTCTGCAACCATCTAAATGGCCCTGCACTGGACACTTGCTTCACTATGTCCATCTTCCTTTTGTGCCAGGGAGGCCAGAACTGGACACAGAACTTCCAGTATGATTTCAAAGGTCCCTCACTTGCCAGCTGGGGATGCTTTTCCTAATTTCCTGACCCATAAGGATGTAGGTCTTCTTTGCTCTTAGGGTGTATTAGAATTGTTGTTTCATACTTGAAAAGCAGGAAGGCCTGTCCAGTAGTCAGTTTTATGACCAGCTGTTGAGAAAGCTGTTCCATGGAGTTGAAAGCAAATTCTGGTACATGAGCTGATTTTTAAATGCACTAGGGCTTATGCTCTTTCATCTTGCTGTCAGGACATTCTACACAGCACAGAAAGCAGCTCAGCAAGCAGAATATAAGCCCCAGGTGGCAAGGCCTGAAAAATGAGTTAAACATAACTTTATGAAATAGCTCTAAGGGCCATGGCAAATAGTACCCTTATGTTTGTTTTTTTTCACTTACTTACTTATTCCTTACTTTTCCTTTTTTAGTTTTACTTTTACTTACTGTCAACGAGACAAAATGCAAAGAAAGAGAACCATACATGTGGAATCAGATTGCTTTTCCTGGCAACTAATTAACTTAGAATTCTTCTCTATAACTGAGCCATGCCCACACAGATACATCATCATTACTTATTTTTGCATCTTTCCATCACCAATAGAAATATAAAAGTGCTACTCTATGAATGCCTCTGTTCTCATACACTTCTCTGTGAGTGGAAGGATAAGTCTTCTAACCTTGCTACTTATTTGGGAAGAGTAAAACACGCTCTAAAATAAGATTTAAAAAGTAGCAGAATAAAGCATACTAAAATTTTCCATTCTTAAAATTTTTTGCACCCTTTAAAGAGGCAACATCCCGAAGATGATTACTAGGGCCCTTTGCAACACTACTGATGGAATATGGGCATTCTGCAGTTTCAGAGCACCACTGTCAAGTTAAACTTTAGAGTAACTTCATTTACCCATGTAACCATTTTTCTTATGTTAATTTTTTCAAACTAATATAATACATGGTGTTTCCTCACCATGAAAAGATCACAGCAAGATTTTGGGAGGCTTTCGGAAAAAAACTGACCAGCAGATTTTATAAAATGAACAACGATTTCACTTTTTATAGATAACCTGTAGCTGCAGCCACTGTAACTCAAGATATAGCCAATCTCTTCTCTGTTTCTCTGTGATAATTATGGCATACAGGAATTAAAAAACTCTCAAATCTCATCCTAGTTAGGTTACTGCATAGCAGGAAGGTTGTAGTAGAATTTTTAAGATGTGTTTTAACATAAATAATATCTAATAGAAAAAAGAATGAGAAAACTGAGAAAAATTAAGGGGAAAAAAAAACATGTAGGAGAAAAAAAATGTAGTGGACTGTCATAACAAAAGACCTGACAAAAAATTATAAATAATTTTTGCTGGTGAAATTATGGTTGTGTAAGAATTTGATTTGTCCTAATATGTTGTAGCCTTCTCTGAGCAACAAAGAGCATGATGCCATCATACGCATATGTGCCTAAATACAGAGCCTTTTCTTAAAAAGCTTAGTTTGTGTTAAAGTATTATAAAAACAATTGAGGTTTTCCTTGTGAGCTGACTGAGTAATGTTAAAATGTCATCCTTTAACTCAGTTCTCAGATCAGAGAGACTGACTTAAGATGAGGGATGGATCTGTGCTGGGAAGATATGAAGCGCTCACCATGGAAAAAGCCTTAGAGAGCATCAGCCAAGGAAGGGGTAAACCACACAATAGCAGATTTAGAGTGAGCTGTCAGCTTATTGATGACAGCATATGGGAAATAGTTTGATATTAGTAACATAAAGCTGAAATACCACCTTCAGCAAACCATGGTCTGCTCTCAGTTTCAGAGTTTAAGTTATAGAATATAGATTGTCTATGGACAAAATCAGATGATTCAGACTTTAAACCTGAGAAGAATTATCTCCTTCAGTGGCCTCTGATGAATTAAAGGGCCTTGGAAGCTCAGTTCTAAGGAAATGTTGATTGCTATAACATGTGTTTGCATTTTTAGGATAAGCCTGAGAGAGCCCATGCCAGACTCATTCTTCCTTATCTGTGAGCTATAGAAAAAGGTCCCACATTGTTTCTAGGTTCAGTTTCCTTCAGTGTTAAGGGAAGATGGACTGATGAAAGTGGGAGTAGAGAATTGGTTACAGATTGGTATGAAAGGACAGATTTTGGAAATCACAGCTTGGATGTAAAAGTGGTTAAAGACTAAATGGTTTCCCTGATACTAAGAACCATGTTTGTGGAAGAAACATATCACCAAGCATTAGCAATTTCATATAGATCATGTGTGTTGTATTTATATTTTAGTCAGATTAGCCAGAGGACACAGTGAGCATTTACGCTTCCTCCATGCCAGTTTCATGCTGTCTTTGAGAAAATACATGAGGCTGATTGCATACAGCATATTGTTTGAAAATACCTTGAACAAATATGAAATAGCAGATTGTGTTAGAAGAGTATTTTTAATTCTCTATGAGCAGGCTGAAATTTGGATTTGTAGTATTCTAAAACTGATGTGTGAACAGATGCAGGTTAGCAGATGGAGTTGAGGGACAGAGGACACATGTTGGGATATTTGGCAGCTTAAGCCTAGCAATAACAATATTTATTTATTTATTTGTTTGTTTGTTTGTTTGTTTGTTTGTTTGTTTATTATTCATGAATATAAAGTTATTTGAAACAATCTTTGGCAACCCTGTTGCTCACAGAGCACTGAAAACCAGGATAACAATACAAGGTAGCACTTAAAAAAAAAATCTTTATTTCAACATTTCAATCTTTTCCTATCTCTAAAAGCCTACTTATCCGGAGTATATAACTAAGGCAGAAAACCCCAAAGAAAATTATATAATAGGAAGAAAATAAATTGAATTATGTCAAAGAGCAGTTCTTGTTACTATCTTTCTCTTTCTAGTGTTAGATTCTCTGTGACTTAACCTTGTTTCTCAACTTCTGATTTGTCTGATTCTTGCCTGACATTCCAATGAATCAGACAGAGTGTGCATCAAATACCAATGTTAACTTTAGCTGTACTTTGTGTAGGAAAGGATCTTTTTGTAGGAGCTGTACAGAAGCTTGGCAGGAGCTCAGACATAATATCCACAGCTCCAAAAAGAGGCTCAGTCCCAAGACTGCCAAGTCCTTGAGGCAGAAATATTGTCCTCATTTGTGACCACCCAAGAGTGGTGGAGGCTTCTTCTGTGCTGGAAGTGATGTGAGTTTGCCTCTAGGAGTATTAGTCCATGCCATAGATTGTCTAAGAAGATGAACTTAATGAATAGCTAATAAGCTTAATTTTTTCTTATCTGAACTATGTTTAATGCCATGTATCTGCCCATACGTGGGCACAGAAGTGCAGGAACTGTAGTCTTGCCATGGTGTTCTTCAGTAGTTTCAGTTTATGTTCCTGAATCTTCAGTTAGTTTCTCCCTTGTCCTGATGTCCCCATAACAAACAAACAAACGAACAAACAAAGAAACGAAAAAATTCCATATTTACAGGAGGAGCAAGAGAAAGAAATCTTTTAATTTTTAAAGAATGCACTGTCTCTTATTGAATCCTAAAATGAAGCAAAAAGTAATTCTAATTAAAATTAGCTGAATTACTGAAAATTATGAATTTTTTTTGATTGCCTTGTTTTTCATTAACAGTTCCCTCAAACTACAAACTGTTGTGCAGCTCAGGAAGATCTGGTCAGAGCTCAGTCAGCTCATTTTCTGCTCCTTCTAACAGGTAGCTCGGCAGCTTGGTCAAGGATGACTGTCAGAAAGGAGCTACAATTCTCACACTCATGCAAAAAGGACAAGGAGCTGGCGACATATTACAGGACAGAGGACAGCAGCTAAGAACAGGCAATGATCAACATGAGGGAAGTTTGAAAGGAAGAGATGCAACAGTGGGTAGAAGTCTCGGAAGAATTTAGGATCTTTAAGCAGATCCTTTGCAGATAACACTAAATGAATTAACGGTTAATGTCCTGTATAGTTTATTTGTTATGGTTTCCTTTATAGCTTAGCAGTTTTAAAGCATTTAATTCATTGTTTGCTACATCATTAGACTTCACGTCAAATGACCAAGTACAGAAATTAAATATAAGCTTCATTTTACACTTCTGATGCATTGGTAGAAGTGGTGTCACTACAAAGCATGATCTCTTTGCAATGATTACATGTCCTTCAAAAAATAGTTTGAAGTCTTAAAACCTTTGCCAGATACCTTCAGGAGATTAAAGAAAAGTTTTAAAAATAGGCACAAAGCTAATTAAGAGTTAACTGCTGTGGGAGTAAAAGGTCAGTTCTGTCTTCAAAAGTTTAATAGCAGTACACACATGGCTCTGTACTCAGGCTGCTTATTGTTTCTCTAGATCATATGGGTAACCTCAGACAGTCTGAAGATTAAAACAGGGATCCAGTATGGCCAGGTGCCAAATTTTTGTCTGTGCAGAATGTCTTCTGCACAGAAACATTATCCCTATGTCTGTGAGTGAGTAATGAACAGAAATGTCCCTCAGGTCTGGGTGACTGTCACCACAGCAGCACATGAGGGTTGCTGCTTAGCAAGCTCTGCAAGTGCTTGGGTGGGAAAAGAGAAGGCCCAAAATGGGTCACTGGTGAGAACCAGCCACATTTTTGGAAACCAGTACTAAAGTAAGTGAGAATATTCACTGTGGGCATAAAATAGCACATAAAAGGCACAAAGACAAAATGCAGTAGAAGGTGCAAAACAACACATATGGTTGTTGAGCCTTGGTACCTTTAAAGATGACTGTGAACTCAGTTTTGAAGACAAGGCAGCTTTCTGCAGCTGTTTTTCACATGGATTTTACATAAGACATGTCTAAGCTTTATGTTAGTAATATTTAGCACAGAGAATATTCAATGCTTACCCGTATTTTGTCTTTTTAAATGAGCAAATTGTGTTTTCAGAAAGCAATCTTTTATACAGGGTTGTGTGTTACAAGATACAGGATTGACACTGACCACATTTTAAGGTAAAATTGTTGAAGTCCTCATGTTTTTATTTTCTTCTTGTTCAGGTTGCCTACCAAATTACAGAATAGGTAGAAAATAAGAGATACCAGGAAAATAGTCCTCTCCAAACCTTTATTTCTCTTTTTTTTTTGCAAAGGTATTGAAAGGATTTTGCAAAGGCCCTGTCAAGTTCCCAGTATATTACACATAAGTCAATTAATAATTCTTCCTGCCACCTATGTTGCTTCTTCATGAACTCTCTGGTGCTCCTCAGTCAGTGGGAGAGGTGACAGTAAGTTCAGTTTAATAAAGTCTACAGCTCTTCTCCTTGCCTCACACTAAGGAAATGGAGAAACATCCGTCTTTCAGACGTGTCCTGGTTCCATTCCCTGTTTGTTGTCCTAGGATCTGCAGTGAGCATTTTTTGTATATGAGTAATTCTCTCGTTTTGTATACTTTTGTTTTTAACATTATTGCTGTTACTATTCAATGTCTTATCTCATTATTGTTTCCAGTAAATTGTTCTTATCTCAACTCATGATCTTTATATTTTGTGCCTCCAATTCTCTCCCTGGCCACTTGTGCCGGTGTGGGAATTGAAGAGGGGGAAGGGGGAGGGAGTAAGTTTGGTTTGGAAAATCTCAGTAGGACAACTAAATTGGGAAGTAGCATTCCTAAATTGTGATGCTTTGCAAAAAAACCCATTATTTTAAAAGATATTTAAACTATATTTAAAATTTGCAAGATTTTAAAATACAGTTTAAATACCTTTAAAAATAATGGCACTTTGCAAAAAACCCCATTATTTTAAAAGGTATTTAAACTGTATTTAAAAATTCCAGTGGTTAGCCCTGTCAAAACCAGTTGTTCACTCATCAAATCACATCTGTCTGCAACCCCTGCTTCTTCTTTGGAGGATTGTTAAATGCCTTGGTGATGGTAACCTTTGAGGGCTGGACACACCAGAGCATTAAGGAGATCTTCTGTGGTGCCAGCTGAATAGCCTGTGCAGCTCAATGCATTCTTAAACTCATCAAAACACCTGAAAATGGCCTGCTGTTTTAAAACAGGAATCTGTTGCTTGAGCTCTGGCCTTTCAGTTGTATGGGCACTAGCACAGTGTTTGAAAACAGAAATGTACATTAAATACGTAACTACGGACCGCACACATTTGTACTAAATACAAATAGTATCAGGGACTTGAATTCTGAGCTGAAACTCATCCTAATTATTATCTGATCACATCAAAGACATGTAAACACAGACTGTCATTTCTCCTTGACCATATGTTCAAGTGTTTGTATGTAGCATCCTGCCCTGCTTTCATATGCCCATCTCAATATCTCTGGGTTTATGTTTGTGCTCATATGTGTTGTGGCATTCCCAAATCCTTCATCCCTTTTCCATCTCCAGCTATTGTTCCCCTGTTGTCTACAGTCCCTGTAAACTGTCTGCGGACAGCAGCTCCCAGGCAGGTGCTTGGCGGTACAAAGGCGAGTTTGGCAATTTCAGCATGGCTGGATCATCTGACCTGCTCTCCAAGCAGAATTACCACTACTGTTCAGTCACAGTCCATGTTGTTCAGTAAGGGTCTCTATCGCTTGCATTACATAAGAACATTTCCCAGCTGAGCGCTTTCCAGTGAATTAAGATGTACTGTATAACCATAGCTAAATAATTCTAAATGTCTATTTTTTGGGGGACATTTCATAATGAGTAAAAAAAATGTACTTGATGAAGCACAAGAAACATGTACAATGGTAATTTAAAACAAAACAGAGACCTTCTTCTGTGTGATTTATCACCCAGGACTTTTGTCTAGACTTTTTACAGCAGAAACTCAAAACACTTATTATTTGAACCAGTAAAATTCTTGGTTTAGTACATTAATGATTTCCAGGCAAATTAAATGTTAAAAGCAAAGTCTGTGAAATGTAGCTTAAAATGTCTGAAGCTAAGATTTAAAAAGAGAGATCTTATCTGTGAGGTATCTGTGTGGGGGTATGTGTGTGTGCATGTGCAAGCCTGCCAGTGCAAATGACTCAGGCTCATTTAGGAATGTGCAAAATATTAAGAACAAAGAAAGGGCTGAGGAAAGGTTTGTCAGTAATGATAAAATCAGAAGGACATGTCTTCCTTTATCGTTCATGAAAGGAAATAATTAAAAATGGCAAGAACTGACCTCCAGCTTTCAGTCCAAACCTAAAGAATTAGACCTAAAATATCAGCACAAGGAAATGTAATTATAAAGAACTACAGCAGATGTTACAGAACCTTTTGCAGAGTGCTGAACCCTCCCCAGGCAGAGAAAAAAATTCACATCAGAAGAAAATGAGATGAGATGGAGAGAAAGTAAGTCGTGTCTTGCAAAGTGGGTCCCTGTGGGCTGCTGTGCAAATGTAAGGCAGTAGATAAAAAACATGGTAATTTTGATCTCTCCTCTTTCTTGGAATCATTTATTTGTTTACTGAAATGAATTTCTGGCTCTTAAGTCTTGTGAAATTTTAGCAGCAGAACTGCCTTTTAATTCTTTTCAGAGAAAGCCTTGAAAGACCTTCGAGCAGAACTTCTTGCCTCAAAGCAATGTACAGCAGTTCTCAAAAGAGGTGTGTTGCCAGCTGTTGTCTTACATCAAAATGGTAGCATAATAAATATTCATTGGTAGACTGTTGCAGATCTGAGAATAAAGTGAGAATGAGTTCTATTCGTGTTTTAAATGCCCAATTCTTTGTGTTAGTGAAACACTTGTTTCCATTAGGTTTATCTTTCTGTTTGCCCTTTGGTTCCTAGCACAATGATGTTGAAGTAGAACAGGTCTAACCTAGGGGTTAAAAGACTGGCAGTGCTCTCTGTTACTTTACTCTATATCCCTGAGTAAGTCACCTAGGCCTCGCAGAGAGAGGATCTTTGCTCTTATGCAAGCAAGCCTGAGATTGTCATCCTCAAATGATACCTAGATTTAGGAAGCCTTTTTAACAGGAAAAAACCCCAGTAAGTGCACTATGGCAGCACACAGGCAAGGGAGATTTCTTCCTCTTTGATTGCAGTAATGTTATGTGTCCATTTCTTGGTCTTGGCCTTTGCAGGAAACCGTGTAGCAGCAAGCAGCTGAGAATTGTCAGCAAGGACTCCTTTGGACAATTCACTGAGGTCAGGAAATCCATGACAGTGTTTTGATGGGCAGTTTGAAATGCTATGCATAGTAAGCTGTAGAAGAAAAATGTTAGCTCCAGCAGGATTAAAATAAACTGAGTTTGAGAAGATGGGTGTTCTTAACCTCCTCAGTATTTGCTTCAAGAGCTGGAGACTTATAGAACTGTATGATTTGGATTACATATATAGTTCCCTCTCCTTAACATTGCTGCATGTCCATCTGTGTTATTCCTGATCTTCAGCACTGTGCTCTGCAGTGGTAGGAGTGCAGGACATGGTGCAGACTCTGCTGGTATTTATCCTGAAAATCAGTCAGGGATCTTGTGAATCAAAGTGTCGGTTAATTGCTTCCTAAGATGGATGTACTCCCTCAAGCCTAGAAAAAGACACCCTTTCTTAAGCTACTTCAAACTGAAATGAAATGTCTTTCAGATGTGATTGTTCCTGTTTTAAAATCTGGACCTATGTGGAAGACAGATTCAAGGGGAACAGAGGAAGAACATGAGATGTGGCCCAATGAGAAATCTGTCATGTGGTATGGGAACTCCTGTCTTTTCTGCAGTACACACATGTGTTACAGTTTCTTGTTGTCAACTGTAAAACTCTCAGAAAGGCTGCCAGCAGGGAAAAACACGAATAACATGGTTCTGGTTTTGTACTTCCTTGCACTGCCCCTGTTCAGAGATTGTGCCTGAGTGGTCAATGAAGAAATGTTCAGAGTCCTGGGGCTGTCTCTGTTCTTTCCTCACTCAGTTTGCTATTTTAGCTGCAAGTTTATTTTAAAGAATCACAGACTATCCTGAGTTGGAATCACAACAATCATCAAGTCCAACTTCTGGGTTTCTTTATGCTAGCAATCTCAGAATGCTTCATGTACGTCTCTATTTACTGATGGATTTCAAGGAAGATGGGGTGAGAGGGTTCAATTGGGTTCCAAGGGTGTTTGAAGTCTGTTCCTACTGCTGCTATGGATCTTGTGCAGCAGCCCAGAGATAATGCTGGCAAGGCAAGGCAGGGGAGGGCAAGGCAAGGCAAGCTCTTATTCTCTGCTTTATCTCAATGCCCACTGCTGCTTTTATTTGTTCTTTTAAAAAATAATGGTTTTTACCCACACCAAAATGAACTTTCTGCCTGAACCTTGTTATGATCCATGTCATATCATACTTCCTGACACTAGGAAGGCCTGGAAATGAAAAGTGTCTTATTGCCTTTGCCTCTGTACACACTTCTGTTTCATGATCTTCCTTTACACTTCATCACCTGCAGTTTCGATATTTCAAGGAATATAATTATTGCCCCTGGTCAAAAATGTAAAGGTCGTCTTCTTACTCTTTTCTGACTTCATATTTTCTCCATGTCTCCTCTATTTTTTGAACAGTGATGTCAGAAAGATGTTCAGGGTTGATTCTGCTGTTTCCTAGCTGTCTGAGCCAACACAATAGAGCTAAGTCCTGTGAAGCATTCAGCATCATCAGTGTTTGAGTATGTGTATAGGAAACCCGTGTAAGGAGGCTGCCTTATGAATGGATACCTTTATAAATACATACATGGCAAAACCCTGTCCATCAAGAAAGACTCTACCCTCCAGCATCTCATTTGGTTTGAGAAAGAAAATATAAGAGTGAAAACCAAGTTGTTAGCTGACCATTTCCCTTCCTTTTCGGAAAACTCAAATGTTTATTTGTATGAAACATATTTGATGTACACTGGAGTTTTCCAGATTGCTTTGTGTATTGTTGTGAGACAGAGATGGTGACTCAGATGTTTTCTCATTGTTTTTCATGCTCTTCTGAAGCATTAGAAAATAGGATTAAAAATAATTCATATTACTTTTAAAAACATATTCTCGTTAATAAACAAAGTTTTAAAATCTAGAAAGTGGAAGAGCAAACAGTAAAAGAAATGTAAAGCAGAACATGAATGTATTGTGTATAATGGAATAATTATGGAACATAACCCTAAGCCTACACTAGAAATCAAAATGAGGTAAGAAGTGATTTGTTGTCTGGTGGTTTTGCGGACCTGTTCAGCATTTGTGTCAGAAGAGAATCCAACTGATGAAGTGCAGCAGAAGCATTAGGCATTACTTATTAGGTGGAATTTTTCAAAAGCTATTTGTAAAACATAATCTGCATATTAAGGAGGTTAGTTTAAAGCTAGAAATATTCAAGTATGGAAAAAGTGCCATTTCAGCTATTTTTACTTACAATCATTTTTCTTAGAATTGTTATTTGAACATTGCTTAGAGATCTAAGCTAATGCTAAACTAAAAGTTCAAATGTTTAACTAGTAATGTCATAATGAGTTTTCTGTGAAAAGTTGAGTATATCAGAGTATATGCAGGTTTTCAAACTCCTGAGTTAATGTAGTCAGATCTTTTTTAAAGAAAGAGTCATGTCATTCACTCTTTACAGAAAACAAATACCTATGCTTAATATAGGCAACATTACTACTTCATTGAGATAAGGCACAGAAATATAATGTTCTGGTGAGAATTACTAAGAATGCACTGGGAAAAGATGTCAGAATGCCACATTAGCAAAGAGGAATGGTGGAATTATTGCTTGTAGTTCTCTGTATATTCTATTGCATACTATCCTGCTCACATAATTCTAACTCCATTGGTTACAGTGCTAGTAGCTGTAACATCTGTGCTGTGTCACAGCTTCTGCATATTCATAGGCCTGGAAATCCTTTTCAATCAGTGGAGGGACTGAGATGACATAAGAAGTGTTTTCCTACTGCTCGGGGGTGCATAGACATTATTTACAGTTTCTCTGGTGTGATATGGCTGCTTTTGAAAAACCGTGAAGAAATGACTCAAATGAGCTGCAGAAATAAATAGTACATGTGAATCTCAGCCCAAGATGTGTTAGTTGCTATTGAGGGACTCAAAGTAAAGTGGATTAGCAAGCACTTAGTGGTAAACATGTGCCCAGGGCCTGAAAACTTTCAAATTTAAGGATGTAATTAAGGATTTTTACCTACTTTAACAACAGAAGAAGAAGAAGAAGAAGATAGTTTTCAACAATACACAGAATGTCTTAAATGTGATTGTTCAAAGGTCTGCATTATCCTTGCTGAAAACCATTATTTTGAATGCCTTCCCATTTTATCAGGACAGATTTACTCCCTGTCAGAAGGCAACCTGAACATCTGGGATTGGCAACAGGCAAGATTTGGATGAAGAGCTTCCTTTGCTTCTATGGGAAATATTGTGGCTCAGGGCATGCCTTCCCATCACAGGGAGAAAATATGATGTTTTTAATGTTATTATTCCTCTGATGTGGTGAACTACTTCAGTCACTGGAATTCAGAGGTCCCAGCCATGGTTGAGAGGTGGTTTGGTTGATAAAGCTGGTGCTGTCTACTGTGAAAGTATTTCAAATAGGAACATTCTTTTAAGCTCAATCAGTTCTTGGGCCTGATCCAATTTTAAAGAGGAGAAGGAGAAGCTTTTCCATGGCTGCAAGATCAATACTCTTCTCTCTGCAGACTTTTCAATTTTTTCTGTTTCCTTCAAGCTATTTTCCCCTGCCACACTGTTCCTTTATTCTAAGTTGCATATAAAAGTAAATTTTGGGATACTACAGTGAAAAAATCTTAGAACTACACAAAGAAAATCTGGCTCTAATGTTCATTTTTCCCTATAGATGAAAAGGTTCATTTATAATCAGGAAGTAATTTGCATGTGTGAGGAAATTCAGGAGCTGAAGGTTATGCTGGTAGAAGGGCTACTTTCCATTCAAGTCTACTGCACTATTTTTCTAATCAATTGTTCTAGCCTTTAATCAATCATTTCTGATTTAATTGACACTGACTGCAATCCTTTTGCTTTTTGCTCTGCTGCAGTTGTAGGTAGAACAAATCTGATTGTACTTAGAGTAGGCCCATTCATTTTTTTCCAGGAGTGCAAAGCCTTAGCCAAAGCCCTTAAGTTTTGTTTAAATTCTCTCATTGAGTATTATATTGGAGTTAAAAACACAGGGACATTAATTTCATGGGCAGCAGATAATTTGTTTAATTAAAAAAAAATACCTACCATTTGTGCTGCTGCATCTGCTAGCTATGGCTTTGAGTATATCTAATATTTAAATTAGTTGTGCAAATGAGACCAATTAATTTTAAGTATTAATCTGTTACTAAAACCTCATAATTCTCAGGAGAAAATGTACAATTCTGCTTCTTAGATTGTTTAGGAAAGTAGGCAAAATGCAGCATTGCAATTGTGTAAAAATATTGTAATTTATTTTATCCTGACTTAGAAAATGACTGAAGCGGCGTTTGGCAGTACCACGGGAGAGTGCTGTACATCTTTATCAGTTTCTTAACATTAATGCCCTTCTGACAAATATCCAAGTGTCTTGCATAGCATATTGAAATTCTGCTCTTCTGAGTTATACATGAACTTATTGTCCAACATATATGGCTTGCAAGGCTGTTAAGGCTCAAAATTGATGATAGTAACGCTGAACTCTTGTACTTTTCATAAAATGTGTCTCTTCAGTTCATTGATAAAGAACATGAAACACAGAGAGGCTAAATGATTTATCTACCCCGTATCACCTGAGAAGTCACTAGCAGAACCTAGAAGAAAAGAGGTTTAAGTCACTTTTTCTGACCACCATACTTCACTTGACTCCTTGCCTCTGTAGCCATCCATCACTGTGTCAAATTTGTATCAGTATGGTAAGGAATATTTGAAAATACAAAAAGCCATTCAAAACAAATGTTGGAAACAAGTTCTGTGGCTTTGCCTCACTGTTTTGCTTACATTTCATTTTTGTTAATGAAGTCAAAGGTTATTTACACCAAGGAAATACTGTTTCTCTGTTTTTTTCCCCCCAGCTGTTTTCCTCCTCTTGTGCAAGATACTTTCTCTGATTTCCATATCAAACTTTTTCATGGGAGCAAATTTAGAAGTTCTCACCTTTGTTGTCTGATAGGTTAAAATAGCAGTTCATGTCCTCCAGTACTGTACCCATGCAGAATTATATTCTGGGCGTGTTTACTTTCTATCAAGTTTAAATGAGGATAAACCTCAACTTGATTTTGCATTTTACAGCAGAAGTTATCAGAGGTTATGCCTCCTTTCCAGATTTTCTCTCCTCTCCTAACTTGACATTCTTACCTTGGAGAGACTTGATCTCAGTATTTATCTCTGTGTGGGCTGGTTTTCCACAATGACATTTTAGTAAAGCTCTTGTATTTTTCCAGCTGGTGTTATTGCTCCAGGTGTTTCTGAGGAAAAAAGAGAAAACAATAACATACAGGGTTCCTTGCTTTAAGCCCTGCTACCCCTGTTCCAGAATCAGGAAAGCCAGAAGCTGTGCACCTTCTCTGGAGAGGGCAACAGTGATCAGGTTTAAAGACAGACAGGCCTTTTGTGGGACTTTCAAGGACCTGGTATGAGTAACAGAACTCTGCACTGACTCTGAAGCATCCATAAAACCCAGTGCCAGCATTTTGTACAAGATCTTTTTTAATACAGAGGAGGCTTACCTGTGGTGAAAGATGATGGGTATACCCAGACACTTCATGGATGTGATATCTACGTGAGGAGAGTATTTTGAGCCTCCTTTGAGTGAAGAGATACTTTAGTGCTTCCATAGTGCCAGGCAGACCATGCCATCTAGCAGAGCATGCAGCAAGGGAGCACATCTCCTCAACTTTGCCGGAACCTTTGTGCTCCCTGCTGGGATGGGCGTCACAGAGGGCTATGCCAGATATATACATGGTGGGGGACTCAGGTTCCACATAGTAACAGTGAAAAAAGGAGAAGCTTTTAGGTATGAACAAAGAAGATTCATTAATTTGTTTTGTAATGTATCAACTGAACTCAAACAAAGGGCTTATTTTCTTGTAGTGCATAAAAATAGCAAAATATGGCTTCATTTCTAAATGACGTATCATTTTTGCAATGGAATTTTACATTGTCAAGTACTTGAAGGGTTAAAAATCCTTTTTCTTTCTGCATTGAAAGATTTTGCTGTTTGAAACCAAATCACAGATTGCTCTAGGAATTCAACTTTTAATTTATGTATTTATTGATATATTTACTGTTCACTGTACTCCTATATATTGTTTGTATTTATTGATATATTAACTGTTCACTGTACTCCTAAGGCAGAGAATGCTCAGAGTATCACAGGAGAAATCCAGAACATGAGAGGAATCTAACTTCATGGTATTAGTTTTCCCATTTTTAAAGACTTCTTTCCTAAAACACACTGTCTTGTGTTCAGCAGAGGTTTCATTGTGTTTTGGCAAAATCTCACTTTTTCAATCATCCTGCAGTCTGTGGCAAAGCCTTTTTAAAAAGATGTGTTTTCTATGTGTCCATAAATAACACAAAGAAAGATAGTTAATACTGACCTTTTTCTACCTCCTTATCCATTCATTCTGGAGCAGCTTCTGTGATTTTGAGGTTTTTACCACTGAAACAATGTAAGCAAGGTGCAGCCATCATACTACTCAATTTTCTGAGAAGTGTCTTTAGCTGGATGTGTGTTCTTCTGCTTTTTTCTCATATCCTTTCTTTTATTTTGTTTCAATAAAAGGAGAAATTGAGACAAAAAGAAAGAAAAAAATAAATAGAAAAAGAAAAAAAAGAAAAAAAATAAAGAAGGGGTTTACCAGCTAGAGAGTGACCATGTGCATAAGAATCACTGCTGTACAAAATGTAGGTAAGTGGAGCTGTGGAGGAAGCAGATGGTGGGAAAATAGAGAAAAAATAATTTGGAAAAATTTTCTTCTCCTGATCCATATGCCTCCTCCTCTTGCCATTCATTTCTCTCAAAGGTTGTGGACGCAAGTCCTGAGAATCTGCTGAACTGTTTGTAGCACTTCCTTTAAAGACATGAAAAAGTATCTCAGTAAAGATGGGTGAACAGTAATATTAAAAGTACATAAGGTAAGCAGAATTCTGAGCAGAATGAACTTTAAAAACTTTCTCCAAACTAGTGATGGGTTCCTTAAAATGCTGAAATTGTGAGATAGAATAGTATATATCTGTGTATTGCACATCTAGAATCAAGCAAGGTTTGCTTCATGTGCTATTTTTTACAAAGAGTTGCTGAATTTTGCATGCAATCTTTCATTGTAAAGTATTCAAACATTTTTTTCCTACCAGTGGTATCAGAGACATCTGAATGAAGTGTTTCTTCCACTGCACTTTGTTTATTCCTGGCTTAAGAGGTCTGTTCTTATGGAAATTGCACTTGATTTTCATGGTTTTGGCTCTTGGAACTTGTTTTGGACAAAGCCTTCTAGGCTCTGCTTAGGTAATACACTAACACAGATATCATATCCCAAAGTATGTCACTATGTCAAAACAGAGATACAGGAGTAAGTTAGACATGTACCTCAGTAAATTACCAAGTGGGAGTTATGGCATCAGTGAAGGTAAATGAGGCTGCAGGGAAGATCAGGTCTCTACTGGCAGTGTTTTGTGCCGATTGTATTTTCTGTTGTTTGAGTACAAAGTTAAGTTCTACAAAAATGAAGAGAATAATTGAAAGGGGAAGACAAATCCCTAGAACAGATTGAAAAATAGGTTTTTCTTTTCCTATTTTATTTTCCCCAGATATTTGTTAACTTATTGTAGAAGAATAAAAAGAGGGGAACATTCAAATGTTTGGACCCTCTCTGGTAATAAAAATGTTAAACATCACAAGCCCATTTTATGTCTATCCAGTCAGAGGGCAGGTAAATGTATTTTAGAATTTCATATCCTACTTTGCTGCTCCAGTTAGTTTATGTTCTAGTTCCTGTGCTAGGTAGCACAGGAACTAGAACTAGTCTATTATAACGTGTTTTATTACTTGGTGACTTTTGTTGTATAGCTTGATATGATATATAGCACTAGAAAAAGAAATGCATTAACCATGCAGTGTTAAGTTATCACACTCTTTTTTTTTACTTCTTTTTTTCTTTCATAGTATATTGCCAACTTTTGCTTCTACTATTCAAAATGAAACAGAAATATTGGTGAAGAGGAGATTATCAGGTTCTAACAGCAGATAGTGAGGGTTTAAATTCTTATGTCCAATCCAAATGCTGATGTGACCTTTTCATTTCAGAATGAAATGTTAAAGTTGTTAGGGGCTATGGCGCTTAATACTTCCCTGCCACTGGCCTTTTGGCAAGCACCTTGGTGTTTTGGAGAACTCCCTCTTGCCCTACTCAGATTTTTCAGTTTTCTCACCCTTCTATGATTATTTCCCTAAGTCTTTGAATTAAACAAGCATTTATCAGGAAAATAGCTACTGAAAATTTTATTTGACCAGTTTTTTTAAAACACTGCCTCCTAAGAATTGGGTCGGCTGCTGTGCTGTCATAGCAAACCCACTTGTTGCCCTTGTATGTCCTTGGAGTGGTCCCAGGGCAAGTCAGTGCCATGAAGGAGCCACCGGGATCCTTGAAAGCAGGCACTAGGATGAAGTATTCTCTGGATGAAGTGTTTTCTGGATGTTTTCTTAATTCACTGGACACAGCCTAAAGGAGTAGATTGGGGTGGCTTCTCTCTGGCCTCATGTGGTAGTTGTCTATAGTTTTTCTGAATAAGCATCAGCCCTGGACAATATCAGCCAGCTCCCCACAGCTTCCCCAAAGTGCAGATCTTTGCTGCCTGGAGTTGCTGTGATGGAGGAAAGAGAAGCAGTGTGTGAGGCTTCTGTGCATTTCCTTCTTCACCATCAAATACCATAACTGAGTGTCTCTATAGTTATGGTTTCAACTCAGTAGGTTTAAATCCATAAGGGACAACAGCTTCTTCATCAAATTAAAAGTCCAGCAACTATAAAGACTCATTTGAATGTGCTGCTGCTGCTTTTTGGGTCTGCATAGTCTCCCTGCAACTATCCAGAATGAGGAGAAAGTTGGACTCTTCCTCATTAATGTAGCTCTTAGAAAAATCTACCTTATCTCCAGATCAACAGAATTACAGAAAATTATACTGTAAATGTAATTCTTTTTCATAGGAATAAGTTATGATAATTTTAGACAAATACCCACACCAAGCTGGTATGCTTCATCACGAAAAAAAGCAAAAGAGCAAGGAGATATCAGGGTAGGGATACACATATTTAATATGATTTCATTAGATGGATGATCTTTAACTAGAGTAGAAAACTCAACAAGCCAGCACAGACATTTTCTCATCTGGTTTTAAGAGATGCTGTTTGATTTCAGTTTATTTCAATTGATTGAATGAAGCTTAAAATTGTATCAAAAAGGGGATGAAATGATAAAAAACTGTAAATTCTAGCAAATATAGCTACTTTGTTGTAAATCTCTATGTGGCCCTCTATTTGCTTCTTGGTCAAAGTGTAGAAAAAAAATACTGAATGTCAGTAGCAAACAGCCAGGATTAATTTTTTTGTTGTTGTTGTTTGTTTGTTTGTTCTTGAAGGCTTATGCAACCTATTACTTTGTTCTTGCTGATATTCCATCTGGATTAAGCCTTCTCTATTCAGAACCTTAAAAAGCATTATTTTTTATTTTATTTTTATGTCTTAAAATAAATTACACTAAGTTCAAACAGCATGTCAAAAGTTATTTGAGTTTGTCACTGGTTCAGAAATCTTCTAAAAATATGCTTGACTTTGTCTGGAGGGCTATAGAATTTGATGTTGCTGTTGAACTTTTGCATCTCAAAACTGAATATTTTTTGTTCTTCAAAGTAAAGCTCTACAGACCTGAACTCTGCTGATTCATTGTGCTTACATATTTTTACATAAATAAGAATGACTGCAAACATCAAAGCTGTTATTGCTATATTGTTGTATACTGTGTACAGATTGTAATGTTATTTTGTATTTGAGGTTAAACTTTGGGGTTTTATCTTCTAACTATCAAATCCTATTCTTGAATTTAATCAACAAATTTTATGTGCATTCAAAAGCAATTATAAATTAATTTTCTCCACGGCTTTCATGTTCTTCAAGCAAGCACTTGCCAATTTTCTGCATTCAGTTCTTGAATTCAATTTTTGTTACCAGATGCTCTGCCATGCCCCTTGAAGTTTGGATGCCAAGTAAATAGAAAAGCAAATTCTTAAATATCTCCACCCCCACAATCCATGTTTTACAAAGAACTACTTCTTTCTGTGAGCCATATCTGGTTTGTATTTCAGACCACTGCTGCTGAACAAGGAAAATACTGCTAAAAAAATGGAGCATAATTAAATTTGAGATGGAGAATACACACATAATCAAGAAATAGTTCAGAAAGCAAAGTAATGTTCTGAGTTTATGCAGGAGTCTGTGCATTATTTCTACAGGACTTGCTGTCCATAACTAAGCATTGGATATAACACAAATGAAGTTGAATAACTGTGGAGGATAATTTAGTTTATTTAGATTCAGATACCGCGTTCTTTACTTGTCTGCTCAAAAATAAATGTCATATCTTGTCTAGAAGCCTTTTCTTGCCTGTTATTTTAACCTGTCAATTTGTCTGGTCTGCTCTGGTGTTTTGTTTTCCCTTGACCAAGTGAGGACATGCTGTAGCTGTACTGATGTTACTCCTTGTGTGACAGCTCACTTTTACTGACAGAGGTTATGCTGCAACTGAATTCTCAAATAGACACTGCTGATATAATTTGATAATATCCTATGGTTCATTAAATACTTCTATTTTGTCATTATGCCTAGTGTGGTAAGTAGGATATCTTCCATGAGAGAAGTGTCCTGAAATGCAGTGCCTGGATGTTCTGCTGGAGTTTTTAGAGTTTGCTGAATCACTTCTGATGAAGCACTTTGTTAGCTGTGCCTGACAAAGAAATGGATATATTAACCCATTCCACAGACAAAACTTTTCCTAATGGAATTATAAAGTCACTACAGAGTGCTTATGCAATTTCTCAAAAATCACAGCATACCTTCAAATTCAGAGTAGGAGTGGTGGCACTAAGAACATACTTTTTTCATTAAAAGGCTTTCAATAAACTTTTTTGGCTGTATGTTAACTGTTGAGGGACTTCAGCAGCTGTGCAGGTCACTGTGTGGGTGAAAGCAAGGAGATGAAACTGCACATTTTGCTATAGCATGTATAATTGAAACACATCTCATCTGAGACTATGCTGACAAGAGATGGATGTGACAATACCAAAAGATTTCAAGAATTCATTTGGTTTTTGCTGATTCTTTGCGCCAAATTTTAAAGTAAAATTAATCTTTCACTTTAGTCTTTAAATCAAAACAATGGAGTTTTTCTAAAAAAAAAGGTCCCAGGCTGCATTTAAAAACCCCATTTAATATCTTCCAGATTATGCTTGCTTTGATTTGCTCTTTTCCTCAATTTTTAGTTGACAGAAAAAGAAAAAAAAAAAGCAAACAAAAACCATTAGGCACATGCTTTTTATTGAAAATGTATTTTTTCTGTACATGCTGTAATGGAGGGATGTTTCAGCTGAGATTACCCTGACTGTCAAGTGCAGGGATTTCAGCAGTTAAGGATTCTTCAGTGCATTACCCCTCAGTCCTTATAAGCAAAGTTATCTCCAGGTTTCTTGGGTGTAGGAGATGCTTATGTGAATTAGAAACAGAAAGCTAATACATTTCTGCGTATACAGTGGGACTTGTGATTTCTGCCATCACCGAGACCTTTTGTGAGTAAATTTCCTTGTAATTTCCTACCAGTTTACCTGTAATTCATGTGCATTGGTCTGACCTCTCCCAGTCTATCCCAGTGTATCCTTCCTAGTGTCCTTTCAAGCATTAAATATTACTTTCTGCATATCAGCAGTTGCTCGGTAGGTTTATCTTTAGCTTAAACCACAGACATGTACGCAAAATAAACTCAACTGCACTGCAGAGAATAGTTCAAAAGACATCTGGGTTTAGGGGTAAGATTTCCCAATTGTTTTAATACCAAACTTGCAGTCTGGTCTCACTAGCTGCCTTATCAGAGATCAATCAGAGGCACAGCATCATAATAGCACAGTGACTGCACTACAGCAGTGAGCCTGTAGATTAGTGGAAGAGAAATATTCCAAAAACCTGGGTACAGTGGCAATTGGTTCTGCTTCCAAAACTGCCTTTGCTGCTTCGGCTCTGGTTAGGCAGGAATATTCTTTCCTGACTAATTCCTACCACCTCCCTTCAGTTCAGCTTCGTAAGAAAAGCAAGGAGATACAACATGGTAAGGAGATGGCTGAGGCTGCGGGCTGTGTAAGGCTGGTGACTCCTGACATCCTTGCGCCTGGTCCTGAGGCATCAGCTGGTCTTTATGGTCCTTCACACAGCATTGTCTTTGGCTTTGTCTCTTCAAAACACATGCCCAGATGTTACAGACCAAGCCCAAACCAAAAAAGTCAAGTAGTAAATCAAAGCTGATTCAACTGCACTAGGAATTTTTCCAGTCTCTCTGTTTTTTTTGGTTTTTTTTCTTTCTTATATATATATATATATTTCTTTTTCCTCATTGAATTTAAGGCATTTTGAGTTAAGGCCATAAGGCCTTTGATTAATGGATACCAGAATTATGATACTACATTATGCATCAAGTATTGCTTAATCATGCCAGACCTTGCAAGCTATCTAAACTTGGAGGTCAAATTTAGCTCCCCAGTAACAGCAGTAGTGCTCTTTAATTTTATTGTCTCCTGTTAATGTGCTGTTCAGAGTTTGCTCATGGCATTTCCATAATCAGATACGTGGCAAATATATATAGCTGAACAGTATTCTGAGTCTTGTTGGAATGGGAAAAATAGGCTGTTCCGTATAGAGTCATAGCTGTTTTGGCTGTTTAGGGTGTGAGGGTGGCTGTCCTTGGCCTATGACCAGATTGTCACAGTGAAGTTAAAATACGCAACTGCTTTTGATGTAGTTGTCTAAGCCCATTTTTTGTTCTGTTTTGTTCTGTTGACCCAGGATCCATCATCCCTGCCTGTATCTTTTTTGTGTATCTTGTTGTCACCCAATCTGGTGTACTTTGTTTATTTTTTGTCTTGGTACAAATTAAAATGACGCTCTTGCTGTCTCCAAGCTGA
Source organism: Camarhynchus parvulus (assembly GCF_901933205.1). Classification (NCBI taxonomy): domain Eukaryota; kingdom Metazoa; phylum Chordata; class Aves; order Passeriformes; family Thraupidae; genus Camarhynchus; species Camarhynchus parvulus. Next base: position 32,323,545 of record NC_044601.1, on the reverse strand, counting down.
CCTACATGATTATTTGCTTCAGATCTCAGCAAATATTGCTCTGTCTAAAAAACCCCTTATCTCTGTGATTTGCTGTGTAGGTGAAAAGATAAGTGCTATTATTAATTTTACATTGTCCTACCTAATCACTTGCATTGAATGTAGCCAAGTGCTCTCTGTGTCCTTGGTAGCTTTTATAGTCAAGACTCAGCCAACAAGGCTGAAAGGGTTGGGTTACTTGTTTAGAGAGTGGTGCTTTAGCACTGCACTGTGCTTTGTTTGTGTTGATGTGAATGGACTTACCCTGAAGTAATTCTGGGCAATAGAGTCATTTTATGTAACTTATAGAGGTATGTGGGGAGATGAAGCATCCTCCAAAGTGACATCCATGCAGCCCCATTGCTTTGAATATATTTGTACTCTCGTGACTAGAGCTTCTGTAGTAACCTTTTGTGGTTTGATTTTCTATCCCTGATGTAACAAGAGTTCAATATTTTCTTTTCTTTTCCGACAGCTCCATAATTCAACTGCTGGTGAGCAGTAATAGTGCCCTGATACTAATGTACTTAGGTGTGAGCCATGGGAAAGCATGAATTTTGAGATGGAGCAAGGAATATTGCAAATTAATCTATATTTCTGAAGGGCATGTTAAGAGCTAAAGGTAACAGCCCTAAAGTATACTTAAAAGACCTACAAATACCTCATATATACTTCATCAGTATATAAGTTGCTACATAAGATGTTATGACAAACAGGGGTTTCATCAAGAGAGTTTTTATCTCCTTAGAGATAACCTTCTGTTTGCTTTTGAGTATGCCTTTCATTTGCTTTTCAGTAGGTTACTTCAAATCACTTTGAACACTAAAGCTTCAATTTTCTAGTTCAGAATAGTAAGGAAAAGGATTTTTTGATATTTTAGATTTCATTTAACAGATATTCCATTGACTTCAGCAAAGGCAACGCCTTGGTCTTGGATGTAGACCTATTCAGATGGCAAATTTTTCCAAATTAGAACATGATTAGAAAAAAAAGCATTCCAGTGAATAGCAATAAATAGCTCATAAACTCCTGAAGAATTCTTTAGATTCCATCCTTTTTTCTGTCCAGGATTAGATTTTGGCTAGCTAATCCTCTTCTCGATAAATATCTGCTAATTATATTCCAAACAAGCCAGTGGTCTAATTTGATTGTCAATCTTCTGGTAGAGTTTCCATGAGTGCCTTCTGAAGCTCTCTCCCAAACACGGTTTGTGCCAACCATCTAACTAAGGTCTGTGTCACATTAATAATGCCCATTTTAATTTCTACAGGGTAGAAACCTGCACAACCTTTAACACACAACAATCCCTCACTGATGTAGTGTACAGTGCACTTGTGTCTGACCCAACCTATGTTACAAGGAGATGAGATTATTTGCTTTCATGGATGTAGCATTCAATTCCTAGTAAACTCCTTTGCTGCTTATTGTCTGTCCATATACTATGTACAACCTGAGTGAATAATTCATCCAAACAGTGATTTTCTTCCAGTGCCAGAGCCGCATCTGATGGACTGAGCATTTTGCCCATGGGGTCATGCCAATTTCCAATTAATAGCCACAGGTTGTTTTTTAGGTAAAGTATCCCCTACAACACAAGACGCAAACAAAACTGGGAAGTGACTGCGCAGCTTTTTTTTTTCCTAGAAAATAACCTTTCTCTAGGAAAAAGCTCAAACCCTCCCAGTGAGAGAGAGTATTTAAATTTTATCTACCTTTAGCAGCCTGCATCATTACCTCTGGGACTATGTCTAGGCTGTAATCCATAGCTGTGTCTCCTTAGTCTCAGTTACTTGAAGAACTCAAAATTAGCAGGATATTACGAGACAGATACCTGATTGTGGTGGACATGAGAGACATTCAGAGCACAAGCAAGCTTACCTCTCTGGAACAGGTCACTGTGCTGGGACTTCCCAATCCCTCTGTTAAAGCTTCACACCAACACACAGTGCTTGCTCTTTCTGCTGCACTCTCATGTTTCTCATTGATTTAGGGCCCTCTTTTGTCATCTTTGGTATGTTCTTGCTATTAGTGACAACAATTTTCTTATATTTTTCCTTCCAGCTTTCAAGTTGATGGGGGAGAACTGCAAGGAGGAGGAACATGTCTTTGGGTACACAAGGCAGAAGTGTAAAAGAATGATGAAAAACTAAATAATACTGCAGCCTTTTCTTTTCTGAACTGGGAAGTCAGAAAATCCCAGATATGTTGGGGCTGAATTACCTCACATATTGAAATATGGATATGTGGGTCATTATCTGTACAATTATGCACTTCCTTATAATATAATCCTTGAAGATTTTCTTAAATTTCAGAAATAAAAATTTAATGTACTCCAGGAGTTACTACTTCCCATCTCTCTGCCTTCAGGCATGAGAAAGCAAAATTATTCTTTTTCATGAAATAACTGATGCTGTTGTATTTGCCTTCCATGGCTCATTAATACGAACTTGTTTGGTCTCAGTAATTTTATCTTGACACAGTGCAGCAAAATACACACAGCTTCACTATGGATGAAAAGATTCTCCAGAAAAGTAAGAGAAAGCTAAATAGGAGGCCCAATTTGACATTATAAAAGCAGGCATGTGTCTGTTCTACCCACACCACTTCATTAAAGAGCTGGGTGTACTGTCTGGGAAGGATAGAGAGAAACACATTTTGTAAAGCACATCTTGCATCTTCACCACAGGTGAGTATCTGGTGCTTGATTGGCAGTCCAGTTACTATCATATAAATAAGGGGTACTAAACTTTTGCCTGGCCTTCTTATTTATCTGGAAATGCTTGAAATAAAGGTGAATGCTACTGCACTTTAATACTATTTTGCTTGTACTGTAATCTGTAGATTCCTGTAATGTAAAGATCCTTCCAGAGGACATGCTTCTGGCCTACATTCTGGTTGTTGTCATGCCAGAAATATGTCTGCTAATGAGAGAAGTTCTATGATGCTCTGTGAACTACTATAAAATATTGACTTCATAATTTATAGATGCTTCAATGTTGTTTTTCATTTCTGCTGATACCACTCAGTATTCAGTTTGATTGCAATGCCTGAATTAATTTATATGCATATCTTCTGCAAAATACTATGGGAAACTGAATCAGTGAAGAGCTTGTTGAGACTAATTTTTAAGATACTTAGGTAAAAAATTTATTGGGTGCTAGTTGTGGGCTTCTATGGGACTGGATAGTCAAGGGGAGCTGTAATAATAAATTACCTATTTTAAATCTATAATCTTGTCAGTGACATGCGACTATCTGATTCAAATGGTGGCCCTTATGAAATCCTTTGATAGTCTCAGTCAATTCACTGGCATGAATTTACATTAAGGAAAGCAAGACAAAATTACCAGATGTGAATGGGTCTCATTTTTGGCAGACTTTGCACATGAATCTATACTACAAAGTCTGACTCACTTTTCTAGGTCTTGGAGAGACCTAGCAGCTGAAGGATGAGACAACATGGGAAAATGAGGAGTTCAAATTACTGCTTCACAAGCTGTTGGTGGTGTATGGAATTATGAAAAATTATCTTTTCAGAGTAGACAGTCTTTTTCAGGAATTAGCACTATTTTTAAATTTAGGAGGGAAAAAATCCCACATTTCTAGGCAGTAATGCTTTATGTAGCTTATTTGTGCTCTTCTGTGGGATGTCCTCACCATCAAAAATAACGATAACCCTATATCATCTATAGGTTTAAAAATGGTGCATTTTAATTTAAATTGCTGGCTGTACAAACTTCATTTTATGCATAAAAGGGGCAAAAATTAAATAGCATCATGAAAGAAAGAGAATTCTTTAACATCCCAACAAGTGTCTATAGCTATTACCATTAAATGGTCTAATTTACATTATTTAAATATAAATGTCTAACATTTTAAACTCATCTATCTTTTTCCTGAACCAGGAAAATAACCTTATCTTTTAGAAAGTGACCAAATAAATCCTGACTTATTCAAGTATGTTTTACAACTCTTCCAAATGTTTGATATTCATTGAGAGACAAAACATTAGGAGAAATAGTGCAAAAAAATTTAGTTGAAATTGCTAAATGAAAATTGAACCTTGCTGGTTGTTTCCTTGTGAAGAAAGTATGATGTGAAGTAGTGACTGCAGTAGTACTGATCAATGCTGGACTTCTTGCTGTTAAAAGTAACTTTTGTAGAGAATTTTGCATGAGGGAGATGAAGCAGAAACTTCACTCCTCTGAGCTGAACTTGCTCAGTTGCCAAAGTACAGTTGAGCTTTCCTTCAAAACAAAGATGACCAAGGTCAATGCTCCAAATTCACTGTGTTGTATTACGGTGATCGGAAAGGAATTTTATGGGATCGCATATTTTTGGAGATACTAAGTCAACAACCAAGAGAGTTAGAAGTATTAGGAAGCAGTAGAAACACCCTGTGACAGACAGTATCTTCTTGCTGTATGCTTTGTGGTGCATAGCACATGACTTAGCACTTCTGAGCACCATTGCAAAGTAAGATTTCCTTTGGTAAGACATGTAGTTATCATCATATATACTGAATGGTAAGATAATGTAGTATCTTCCTACAAGAGGTCATCAACTGGCTAAAACTTGGTGTTAACAGCAAGTTTTCTTGCTGTAAGGAATCCTATGTAAATCTCCATTAATCTAAGAGCACAAAGAGAAGCTCTCTCAGTCATCTCAATTTCTTTGCATAACTTGGTTTCCTTAGAAATATCAACCTGCTAAATTGCGGCTTATGGTTTTGGGGACCACAGGAGACTTTAGAGAGGTAACAATAATAAAATACAAGAAAATAATTAGTTTTAAAAGGGAATAAATCTAGAAACAACAACAACAAAAAAGTAGTGACAATCCACAGCCATAAAGGCTCTAATTGGACTTCCTGGTATCTTGTCAAAACCAAATTTTGTTCCTATGTTTTAAAAGAGTACCCTTCATTGAAAATTGCCAGTGTCAAGGCAAAGGAGACATCTGTGATTGTGACATGTCTCAAGAATCTGTGTATAGGCCTGGAAGCAAAGACATGTAGATTGATAAACACTCAAAATTTCTGAGCAATGAAATCAGACTGTGTCTGATTGTAAGAACATTATGTGCACTTTGGTTTCTCTTAGATCCGATGAAAAGTATAGCCCTAGAAATGTCTGGAACCTCTCCTTTTCTGTGAAATACACAATCACATTTAATAGAGGGAAAGTCATGGCTGTGAAACCAGAAAAATTACTTTATAATTTGAATTTAATTTTGTTTGTCAGTTAATGTCTCTGTCATGTTCCACTCATGTGCCCAAGTATGTCAGGGCAAGGGAGATGAGCATTTTTTTTCTCCTATCTTTTAATGGAATTAAAAAGAATCAGTTTGAATAAAGTTCTGAGTGTGACTATCACCCAGAGCGGAAGGTAAAAAACCTAGAAAGTGGCCATTATTGCTGGTGGGTCAATGAATCAAATTTATGTATCCCAGTGTCATCAAACTCAGGTGCATTTGAAGGTGGATCAAGCTCTTACATTTGAACCTTCTCTAATGGTTCATGTGCCATAGGCGGTGTACAAGCACCATAGGAAAAGGAACTTCTAGGCAGATTTTACCAGCTTTTATAGAATCTAGTCCTGGTTGAAATCATCCCATAAAACAATGGATGAAAGCCAATCTAATTAACTAGTCTACAATTGTGCTGTCCAGGATTTTGTGCCAGTATTTGTTGAGTGCCAGGAAATTGTATCTGGGCTTCATATGGGCAGGTGTACTGTAGCTCTAAACTTCCTCAGGCCAGTAATAGTTAAAGGGTTTAGACATCCATCTATGGCACCTAAGGGGAAGATGGTGCGTATTCTTAATGTGGTTTGTAGGAAAGTCAAAAGGGATGAAAAATCCAAAAATATATCTGAAATTTTCCTGGCGGCTTTTTGAAAAATTATTCAAAAACTATATGAGTTTCTCTCATTGACCAAATACACTCACCAAGACTTCACTGCAGATGCTTTGAGTGCTCAAGGCATGCCAGTAGACCAGGCAAAAGGGATTTTTCTGTTTCTGTACAAAAAATTTTCCTTCCTGTACAAAAAATTTGGTTTTGCAGCTCCAGAATGCCCTCCCCAGGCCTCCTTTCACTACATGTAAGGTGGTGATGCAAGCAGGTGGAGATGCAAGTGAACCTCTTTTATTACATCCTGGAACATTTGCCACTGAAAAGACTTGCTAAAGGAATAGCACTGAAGACAAAAGTTCTGACTTCTTCATGTTGAAAGAAATTTATACCTCTGTCTTTGGCCTGCCTCTGCATCCCTGAAGGCACAGTTGTGGGATATCTACATGAACCCCCTTCAGTAAGGACTCAGTCTTGGATGGGATAGTGTGTTTCTGGGCCAGGAGCACAGTGTATGTCTGTCATTTATGGTCATTTACCCCACTCCTAAGACAGAACCACTGCCACTCTCACTGGAGCTGTCATTTGCACCTTTCAGTGTGTTTCTCTACAAGGAGGCAAGAGGAGATTAGCCAGGGCACTGTCTATAGCTCCTTGAAATGTGGAAGTCTTATGTCTTTCCATGCTTCCTTGCCTTTGTCTTCCCCAGCCATCCCCTGCTGTTCAGTTAGGGATGTGAAAAGTTACATCCCTGTTTCCTGTAACAGCTCTTTATAGATGTACAGAGCTGTGACAGACTCCTCTGCGAACCTGCTTATGCTCCCAGTCCCCATCAGCCACCTCAGCTGCAACTTTCAAAAGATGACAAAAACCTCCAAATCTTGAAGTCCTGACTGCCAAGGTGGGGAGTTCAGCTCTGCTCTCTCACACATTTTCTAGCTTTGGGGTATAGAGGCCACACAGGTAAAATTTCTCCAACTCCTTTTAGCCAGACTTTCCAAGAAGGCAAAAAGAAAATGAACGGGCACAAGAAAATGAGGGAGGTTGGGATGTATTTTACTTGAAGTCTATTTGGCTATCCAAGTCATCTTTGCTTGTGCTTAAAACTGCCATTACAAACTTACTGTTGGGGGAATTTATTATTTACAATCACATCTTGGAAGAGTCTGTTTTTAAAATGGATCTGCAATATCCATTTAGCCATTGTTGGTATGGAAAAATAAGTCATACATGTGTCACATTAGCTTCAGTAGAAAAGACAGCCCCTTCTCTGTGGAGTGCATAACTGTGCCACATGTAAGAGGTTCCTACAGTACTGCTACAGCTGGAAAAGTTCTTCTCAAGGTCAAAGGCAAAAGTATATCCAGCACAGTCATGGTTAGCCATTTGTCATTTCCTACTTCATTAATCAGGAACATGCTGTTAGAAATCTGTGGAACTGTTGGTTTTGGAATGTAATTTTTTTCCAGTGTCTCTTATTTGACTATTGAAATTTACTTTTCAGGAAAATTTTCTGAGATAAGAGAAGTGAATATTAAAAAAGTACAAACCTGAGCAAAAATCCAAACAACAGTCAAATACACTTAAAGGACACAGCAACTACTTTACGCTACAGAAATTATTTACTATTTTGCTAAGCCAGCATTGCATATCTCAAGCAGTTTTCTCTTCAGTTACCTGCTCTTGCAGCCACTTCATTTAATGGAAGAATACCCAAAATCAACGAGAGAAGGATCACAAGAACGCTATTCAAAGAACTCTGTAATTAAAGAAACCTGCCTTCTCCAGTCAGTCTTAGGCTTCAAGCAGCTAGTACTTGGAGATGCTTATTTTTGCTTATGATAGTGTGATGAGTTTAAAAACTGTGAATCTCTTTTTCACTTCAGTCTATGACAGCATTTGCTAGCACTGAGGAATTCCTACAATGAAGCCAATTATGTTTGGTTTTGGGTTTTAATATGTATTTTCTAGTAGAAGTGCTTATGTCCTTGAGAGTGCAGCTGGACAGTGTGCCCTGCTCTGAGCCACCTCAAGACTTCCTTGGGGTGCAGAGTGAGCTGGGAGCCCACCAGAGTCTGGACTGCACCTCTGGTTCACCCATCACAGGTGTTCCAGGATGGACAAGCAGAGGAGCAGTTCTGCATAATGGGTCTGCTGACCTCAGAAGACAGAAATATCCTCCCTTTCACAGGACTAGGCAGTCTGCCCCACCTTTTGCCATCAAAGTAGGCTGTGGGTCTGTTTGATGCTCCCCAGTAATTAACTCCTGTAAAGTGAACCAATTGCCTTGCTGAAGCCTAGATTTGGCTCATTTCAGATGACTTGGTTTGTGGCAAAGTAATAAAATTCATATTTCATTTTATGTAATTCACCAACATTTCTTTTTTGGGGGTACTGCGGCAAAAGATTTCAGCACAAGCTTCCTAATTGGAAGAACTGCATCCTATATGGACCATTAAAAAAACAGAGTGCAAAGTAGCATGAACACTGATATAAGAATAAGAACATTGTATCACACTTCTAGGTGATTTGAAGTTCATAATTTGCTCAGTTAATATCCAATACTTCATGTAAGTTCAAGTAAAAAATTGTAAGAAAATAATAAATTAAGGACCATCTTGTATAGGTGGAAGTTTGAGAAATTTTTAACTCTGGTCTTGCTCCTTGACAAAGCCCTCTGAGATGTATGTCATCATGTCCTAGGCCATATGCAAAGTGTGACTAGCTGCCAAACTATAAATTGTACAATGAGTCTTTTTCTCATGAAGATGCAGCTCAGCTCTTTCTTCCCAAGCACTATATTGCACTGATGTCTTCTGCAGTAATGTGTGTCTTAAAATATTTGTGGTCATTTTTCTAAGCTGCTGAGCATTGGATGCTATGTTTTCTCAACAGCCAGATTTTTTTCTAAAGTAGACCAAAGAGAGGGACATATCTGTAATTCCTATTAATTAACAATAGATCTTGAACTCACACCTATCCATGGAAGATCTTCTTAAGATCCAGTTACTTATTCAATGTAAATTATTATTCAGGGTGTAAACCTGGTAAATAAGTAAAAGCTTGCTGGTTTTGAGGGCTTTTATGTCAGCACTGCTTTATGTCTTTTGCTTTACCTGCAGAGCAGGTTAAACATTGATGCTGATAGTTGAAGATGATGGCCCCATTACATGTACAGTTTATCCCAGGGCATGTTGTAGTTTCAAGGAAAACACTTGAGCTTATGCTTCTTCAAGAAATGTTTACCTAGATATTGTCTTGCAAGGGATTAATGAATTTCTGTGTTTTGTCAGCAGCTTGCATCTGTAAAAACAGTAATTTAGTACACTTAATGATGCCTGATCCCACAGTAAACTTGGTAAGGTCTGGCAGCTTCAGGCACTGCCACTTCCCTGAGATGATTCATGCAGAAATTTTGTCTTTCCCTTTTTTTGACAATCCTCAGCTCATTGTGACTTCTGGCTCTGCCATCTGCCCTGTGCCAGGGACATTGGAACAGGAATGAAAGTGCTTTAAATGGTAGGACTACTCATCAGCTTTCAACTCTGTGCCAAGACTGAAGGGAATTTTAGGCTTTATCTTGGCTTGATGCTAACGGGCATTTTGGATCAAGTTTGTAATTTAAAATAAGCGTATCCCTTGGTTCTGTTCATGCAGCCTGCTGCTTGGTTTGCCTGCCAGGACTCATTTGCCACCCTGTGTCTGCAAGTGGATGACAAGCAGCAGTAAAGTCCTACTTCCATGTTACAGCAGCTTTGCAGGAACCATGTATCCTAGCAAAAAAGAAATAATTTGGACAGACACATATGGATTGATGTGTCTGTTGTATATCTACTGTGAAACTCTTCTGCTGGGCACTACAAAATAATAATTTTTTTTTGTTTTGTTTTAAAAAGGCTCTAAAAGCTCAATCCTATTGAGAAATTCTTGACTGGTTGTAGATCAAGCTTGGCTTCATAGTTCTCAGCCTCTGTGGTCCTTAAAGCAAATCACAAATGGTCCTCAAAGGGTCTTGCATTAGTGGAGACTCATGAGTGCCTTTTCTTATTTTCCTCAAGTTGCCTAACATCCCTTACAGCAAGAGGGAAACAGACATAAGTGTAGGTCCCTGGTGTTGTTCAGATATTTGCCTCTGACAGGGAAATGCTCCATTGGGAATCTTTACTTGTAAGTGCATTGTAAACTATATGCATATTTGCACGGGCCATAGATTTTAACCCATGATAGTGGTCATAACATCTCTGCTGGTGAATGCTATATGCAGAAGGAAAAATTTGTCTTCAGACCAATAAAAAATGCCTTATAAACCCCATAAATCCATGAATAATACAAATATGCACATATGTATCATTAAATGGATATTTGTAGAAGAGGACACAGGTCTTGCATGTCTTTCTTTATCAGATGTCCTGACTGAATTAAAGACCAGGTTCTGCTTAGCTGCTATTAACAGAAGTAACTCTGAGCAGTTAATTTCTTCTTTGGAAAAAGGGTGATGTTGCATTGGCAGTTTTTTATTTCTTAGATAAATACAATGGAAAATGAAATATTTCTTGGGGGCTACCTCAGTTTACTGTATATATAGGAATCTTTAATATAGAAAAGGTAAGGAATAAACCCTAGCAAATCAGAGGGTCACAAGAAAGGAGAAATCTTGTAGTAGCGTTGTCTGTGCTCTTGCTAAATTGGACTGAAATGAACAAGTTTATTTTGGTGCAGAGCAGTTATTGATTACTACCTGTTCTTTCCCCACACTTGGCACTGCTGGAGGCCCACAAGAAATGTGTGCAAAAATGAAGAATTGAAAACATGTCCCAGTGCAAGGGTTAAACACACCTCACTTCTCTGTGCAGTCTTGGCTTGTGTGTAAATGACTGCAGTGAGAAGTGGAAAGACAGGAAGCAAGTATGCTCCTGTCTAACCAGTGCCAAAACCTGGCCAACATTGAGAGTGGTCCTTTGGGGCATCTGTGTGGCACAGGGATTGTCAGCATCCCTAGAGCTAGCCCCCTGACAGAGAATTCTCTGTATAAGCCAAGAGGGTGAATATTTTGTTTGTCTGGGTGCATGGACATAGAGAGCCATTAGCTCTTCAGGTATGAAATTGATATTCCTTGCATTACTTATTTTAGAAATTTTTAAGCTCATCCCACAAAGTTTTGATGATGACTATGATATCTCTTGATTCAGCATAAGGCATAGTTCTCCCATTTAAAGACAAGATCATGTGTGAAATGTTGCAGAATGAGGGTCATTGCATAAAGCAAAAGCAAAAAGCAAAAGACTTCACATTATGTCTTCATTTCCCTTCCCATTACAAAATCTAACATGCTGCTGCCAAGTGTCCTGGTGAGTCACTGTCCAGTAACTAATCTCTGACTATGTGAAAGGCATTCAAAACCACAGAACTGAAGCACTCCAGAGAATACTGTATTAGCTGGAAATTTTAAGTTTAAAAGGTACCAGTTGTTTTGTTTTTCTTACAGCTGCTACTTTAAAAATATTTCTAAGTGGAAAATGGGAATTTGCTAATATGGGGAAGAGGGAGAAGAGGGATTGACTATTCCTCTGTAAGTTAAAATGGTTGTTGGACAACAATAATTGTGACACATTAATGCATAAAGTGTCCCTAGAAAATTAACTGCTTATTGGGCAAAGAAAAAATTGTTATTCCTATATAATTATTAGGAAATAGTTCAAACAGGAAAATATCACTTAGGTAGTTCTATCTAATTTATGGCTTTCTTAATGATTTTTTAAAAGCAGTAGACATGGAAACTCTTTGAAATATCAATGCTGAAAGCAAGATGGCCTATGAGATTTTCAGTTTTATGCTGTGATTCTGTTGGATGTATTTCAGCTAGGATGGAAATCTGTCTTGTCTGCAGGCCCTCTCAGAGAGGTGAAAGAAGTCCTGCGTACTCCTCTTCCTAGTTCCTAAATGCAAGAATACCTTGGCAGCACATCTGAGTTATGTGCTGAGTTTATTGCCCTAAAGGTAATCTCTGCTGTTTGTGTGGATCACCAGAGAAGCAACATAAATGTTTTGGAGGACTGGTTGCAGAGATTGTTCAGATCTCCTGGGAAATCTAGGTCCATCCCTATGAACATATCCTCTGCCTCCCTCCTTAATTAGGAATAGCACCCTTCATTTCTCTTCAAACTCTTCTTCGTTTCGTTTGCCCTCCCAGTCACGGCTGAGAAAAGCTATATGCTTTTCAGTAATCACCGGGAGCCAGAGAGTTTTTTGTTCACCATACAGGTTTCAGCTGGATGGCTCATTGTAGCGCAGCACACCCCATCTGCCCTTGCCCTCTCAAACACAACCCTGGTGCCACCTGCTTCCTGTGGCGCCTTCAGGAAAGGTCAGCTCCCTGCCTACTCCTTTTCAAGCAAAGAGCAATAATGAGCAACAACATGCATGGTTGGAAAATCATATGAACAGCTTTCTAACTGTGTGTGTGTCCAGAGCGTGCTAGAACAGATTGCAATGTACTTGGGTTTTTGTGTTTTTTAAACTTGTATCCTTAGTTTCAGGAAGCTTGGCTCTAGCTTCCACTGCTATTTCCGTAGCTCCTCTTTAGTACTATTACCAGTATTTCTGGCACCACATTTGCACATTTTCCTGCAGTCACTTGGACGTTCATGAACTGATTTGCTTGCAGGCTACTGGAGAAGTTCCTCTGACCTCACAGTGAGTGCTGTTGCCACCGCCTTTGTCCACGCGGTGGTGTTGCATACTCTGTTACATAGTGCCTAATCCTTTACAGCTGTATTGCTTCACAAATGCTGGGCATTTCCTTGGCCTGCGCTGTTTGCCAGAGCATGTGTAGCCCCACGTGATATGTTTATACGTTTATTTAACACGATCTCCACATTCTGTTCTGCTTGAGGAGTCTGTTTTGTTTTGTTTTAAAGGACATTGTTAAAACAGAATCATAAATTTCAGCAGCATAATATTATCATTCCTCCCTTTGTATGTCTTAGGGTACCATTTGTGTGATGCCAGCCTCAGTTGCAAAGTCAGCTTAAAGTTTTGTGATACAAATATTTTGATATTTTTAGAAAGAAAGGACTTACTGCTTACATTAATTCTTTTAATGATTCTGTCCTGGTGCATGCTCTTACTCTGCCCAGACTGCTTTTAATATGTTTAGCTGAACACCACGTCCTGGTCAGAGCCTACAATTTTGATACCAGTTTGCTTCACCCTTTGCCTGAGCTCAGGCTTCTGAGCACTGTTTCTCAGCTAAGTTCAACCACTTCCAGTTGGCTTCTGTGAAAAAGCATTCAAGGTACAGTTCAGTGAAGTTGTAGACAAGTCTCCAGGGAAAAGGAGTGGAAACTTCTTGTGCCAGATTTATTCTTTGAGACAGAAATTCAGGAAATTATGTCTTCTGTCTGGACTAGGCAACTTCTGTTGGTTAGCAAATATTTTTACTTTAATGAAAGACTAGTTCCCTTTCAGGAGCCTCTGTCACCTTCAGAGTGCAGCAAAATCCTCTCCTCTCCTAATCTAAACCAGAGCTGCACAGGGAACCCAGTCAGTGTTTGGAGCTCTAACTTACCTCTTCAACCCTGTAGCACAGGCTCTTCTGAACTTTCACCTTTTTTCTGTCTCCGTCAAAGAAAATTTTACATGCCTTCCTTCCTTCCTTCCTTCCTTCCTTCCTTCCTTCCTTCCTTCCTTCCTTCCTTCCTTCCTTCCTTCCTTCCTTCCTTCCTTCCTTCCTTCCTTCCTTCCTTCCTTCCTTCCTTCCTTCCTTCCTTCCTTCCTTCCTTCCTTCCTTCCTTCCTTCCTTCCTTCCTTCCTTCCTTCCTTCCTTCCTTCCTTCCTTCCTTCCTTCCTTCCTTCCTTCCTTCCCTTCCCTTCCCTTCCCTTCCCTTCCCTTCCCTTCCCTTCCCTTCCCTTCCCTTCCCTTCCCTTCCCTTCCTTCCCTTCCTTCCTTCCCTTCCTCTTTTTCTCTTCTTATTCTAAGGACAGCTAACAATTTTCTGAGGCCTGGTGTTTTAACATCAGCTGTTTTCCAGCCATTGGTTCCCAGCTGCTGCTGTTGCTCACAATCACTTGGAGACTGCATGAAGTGCTGCTGTCGTTCTCCAGAGTATATGTTCAGTGATGCCATTCTTCTTTTCTGTAGCTTGTTAATTAGTTTTCCCTCATACCATGTCCTGTTCAGAGACACTTGGAAGCAGAGTTTGACATTGCTTTACTTCCTTTTCTTTGCTTTTATTTCCCCCTTGTCCAAACGCAAAGTCAGCACAGCAACCAGCTTCAGCTAGCTGTTCCAAGTTCTTCAAGATACAGTTCTTTAAGCTAGCAAACACTAATTTCTTGGAGGCAGATGAGACCTTTGTAAGGATTTCATATCTTGATTATCACTTTCTTTTGTGAAATTTTATAAATACTTCCACTTCAGTTCTCACTCCCAGGCCAATATGCAAGTGAAAAAAAATAACTCATTGGTTGTGGATGCTCATGTTCCTGTTGAAGTATGGAGTGTATGCTTTCTTTCTGTCAAGGTGATAGCTGGCTCTACCAGTGATGATTTTAGCTGGCCCAAGGGCTCTGCACAGAAAGGTAAATGCTCTAGTGCAGGAGGCTGGCTGCTCTAAACTGTAGGTGTAGCTCAATGCCTAAAAGTAAATATCAGAGTTAAGATTTCAGAATGTGGGTCCCAAGGAATAGTTCAATGCAATAAAAATTTTGTCTTAGGGGTGGTCTGTGCTGTTCAGGACAAATGGAAAGCAGAATCTGAGCTTATTTATAAGTATGATATGAATCCTTCTCTGACTGAATTCGTCTGAAAGTAGAGGTGAACTTGCTAAACCTTTTCCAGAGATATCTACTAACCTTAGTCCATCAGGTATGGTTCAGCCCTTGCATTTGGTTTCTACTCTTCTGCTTAGTATTTCCTCCCAAAGCACATGTAAGTGTGAGTGCATGAAAATATGAGCTGTATGGCAAATCAAGGAAAAGACTTGTTTCATGAGCTTTCACTGTTGTTTTTATTTTCCTTTAATTTCCCTGGGGAAATAGGCTCTATATTTAGAAAGGAATAAGAGGAAGTGTCTGAGAAAGTTCTCCTGCCTCCCTTTGTCCCTTACCATCAGGAGCAGGATGGAATCTGTGCTGTGGCCTGGCTCCAGTCCATGGTAACAAAGCAAAGCCTCGGGTGGCAAGCCAAGAGAGCCTATGCTAGAAACAACATGAGGGGCAAAAAAGCCACATGCTCTCATGAGTGTCTTTGCATCCATTTTTCCTGCGCAGTTGTGACAGCTTGGTGTAAACATCTCTGAGCACTGTTATAGCTCCTCTGACAATGAGAAGGAATCAGATAGAAGGGTGTAGTTTGGCTTCCAGGCTAAACTTGCCTCACAGGACAGAGGGGTGGCAAGAACCTACTGCCAGAGGCAATGTCTCACACCCTGCAGTTCCAGGAATGTTTGCTCCCACTTCCAGTGCTGGCAAGGTGGTCTCCAATGTCTGACAGTCATGAATGCCTGGATACAGCTCCTCCTGGCACTCAACATTTCATCTACATCTCTCTCTCTTGTTCACACCTTGGGGAGAAGCACCACTCCCTTTTGGATGCAGAGACACACCCTGACTCTCAGCTGGGTATCAGGCTCAGCTGGAAGCTCAGCTGGAAGAAGCCTAGCCACTGCATTTCTGCTTGCAATTTCATAGAAATTGAAATCTGCTGAAAGCTTGATGAGGTTTGAAGTCAGGCTGTGAAAGTGTAGAGCACTTTGAAATTGTTAAAGGAATCTGAGTGTCTTAAATATATAACATTTCATTACTGATATTGGTCTTGCTGTAGTTTTGGGGTTTTTTTGCTGGCATTAAGTCTCAAGAGAAAGCCAGACTTCATGGGTAAAACTTCATTAGTGCTGTTCTCTCAGTTAGCTTGTAGCCTATTCATCTTTCCTATTCTTAAGTCATTTGCATGACTGTCACATTTCTGCAGCTCCTTTTTCTTTATTGTGTTTTCATGTTGGCTAACAGCTTATGCTATTTTCTTTCTTGAGAGTGTCCAAAAAAGTTGGAACTGAAACAAATATTTTTGGGCTCTCTCTCTGGAACATCATTCAGGTATACATCCTTTATTAAAAGCTTCTTCCTTTGGGTAATGAGGCCTTGAGACCTTCCCTATGGAAGTGCAGTAATTTAATTCCTTGGGTCTATCCTCAATTGCTTGCCAATTTCTTGTGTAACACGAGAGATGCTTTTTGCTTGCAATGAGGAGCAGTTCAGAAGATTTCTGCCTTCTCCCTCCTGCAAGCTATGCCCTTTCTATCCCCAGAGGCAGGCAGGGCACCCTTACACAATGCAGTAGCAGATCACTCACTTTGTCCCTTCTCCAACAGGATTTTGGTGATTCAGACATTAGTAATACCTGCACAGCAGGGAGACTGGCTGGAATGGGCGCTTTACACAAGCTTTAATCAGGAGATTTTGTGAGGTCTGTTATCCCTGTATGCTTATGTAGAAACATCGGCATTTCCTATTTCAGTACACAGCATAGAAATTTGTCAGCTGATTTTTCTCTCTCAGAGTTAAGGGGGAATTGTCCCTTGTTTGTTGCACAACACAGCTATCCTGCTACCTTGGATCTTATTAATAACGTTTAATGCTGATTCTAACAGGCTTTCACTCCCAAAGCTCTTTTTTAGTATCAAGGAATGTATTTCTTCAGTCATCCTAATCTAATGATGAGCATCAAGATAGAGGACTTCTGTTAATCTGAGTTTACAATTAAAAATTGAGAAGACATTGATACCAATATGGGAGTATATTTGGATGTGGGAACAACACACAGCCTATGTGGGGCTACGCGCTATGCAGGCAGCTGGGCACAAAAATGAAGGTGAAAGTGTCTTTTCTGGTGCTCTGCAGGTGTCTGGCACAAAAAATGAGGAAATCTAAATTTTTCTCATGACGTCTCTGACATGAGTGAGAAGCAGAGTCCTGTTAGGCTCTCTGGTTAAATGCCACACCCCCACTGTAATGCATTGCTGTAGTATCTCTTCACTCCTGTTTCTTTCAGGAAGACACTAATGAATGGTTAGGCCAAAGAACTTTCATACTGATGAGAAAAGCTGGTGTGCCATGTATTGCTTTCATTCATTTTCTTCCAAGAACTGATTTATCTTAGCATTGCATCTCTACTGCTTTCAGTGTAGCAGAGAAGTAGGCCCAGACTTGCTCTTGTTCATGGCTAGCTAGCAGCTGCTCTCAAATCTTTTTTGAGTGAAATATCTAAACTGAGACATAAACCAGCAAAATTGGTGCTTGACTCTTTGCCTGTTGATTAATGAGAGAGAGGTTCAGAAGTTCAACAACTGTCATCTGGCTAGGAAAATTCTATATATTGAGAGCAATTAAGCTGCGCTGATTGCTCACTTCTTTTTAGCCACACGTGATTTTCAGACAAAGGTACTGTAGACAAATCCCTCCTGGTGCAGCTCTTGCTTGTTCTCATGCTTTGCTGTCTAACCACAAACTCCCAACTCTAGCTGAGAAGAGATATAATTAAAGTCAATGTAAAATACAATTCTCTCATTTTTCAAAGGTGTCAATTTAAATTTCATTAAAGCTCTTGAATTTGCATTTCTGATACCAGGTACAGAATCAGCCATCACCTGTTCATGTGTATGTAAGCTTATGCTTGTGATAGCTGTCAGCAATTTTGTTCTGTTTGGTTTTAGCATCTAAAACTGGCTCACAGCTAAAAACTGGTCTGGGTGAGTAAACTCAGTCAGTCATAATACATCTACAAGGTGAGCTTTGCTAACAGACCAAGTTTAAATTATTTGGTGGGGCATGCAGTAGGAGCCTAGCTAGAGGTCTTCTCAAAACCTGCTTTTGAATCTTATTAGAAATGTCATGAGCCCTAAAGCAGTGGGACTGAAGTTTCCCACTATACAGCTTCTAGTGTTCTTATGTATTCACTTCTACTCGAGATTGACCAGTGTGTGACACAACTCTCAACACCACTGAATAGACAGGAAAGTGGGTGGTCACAGATATATAAATATCACTTTTAAAATGGTGCCAGCCACATTACTTGAATTCTGTAGAAACTTTTTTTCAGCTCATAAATTATACATCTACTTAAAAAAAATGTTTCAATAACTCAGTTTAACAGAGTCAAATCTCTGTATTATGGTAAGCACATCAGCTACAGGTCTACATGTCAGAATTCTGTATGGCAAAATTTGGCAAGCTGAGTTGTCTACTTATTCCTAATATTCTGATAAAAACCACAACATATTTCTTGTCCTGCTGAAACCTGCAAATACTAATGATGTTTGCAGAGAATGTAAGATAAGTTATCTGTGGTGCCAGAATTGCTCATTGTACTGACCACTCCAGAGTAATGAGTCTGCGTGGTTTTTTTACAGAAGAGGCTGTCTTGGAAAAGATAAATAAAAGACTTCTGTAAAAAATCCTCCTGAGATCAAATAATCCTTAATATTTTCAATCCCCTGGAGCATTTTGTTTTACAGAGGAAAATTAAAATAGCTAGTGACATTTTAAATGCTGCCATTCAATGGAACGGAACAATAACAAATAATAGAGTATTAAATATTAGTGTTATGGCATATCAAGGTTATATTTTTTTAATTTGCAAAACATCAAAACTTTTTTTAAGAATTGTTGTACATTTTTTATCAACTTTAACTGAATAAAATATAAAATTTACTTCAGTTTCACAAATAACTCTGG
The DNA here is from genome assembly GCF_901933205.1 of Camarhynchus parvulus. Classification (NCBI taxonomy): domain Eukaryota; kingdom Metazoa; phylum Chordata; class Aves; order Passeriformes; family Thraupidae; genus Camarhynchus; species Camarhynchus parvulus. Next base: position 32,304,942 of record NC_044601.1, on the reverse strand, counting down.
AGATGAAATAATCAAATCAGGACCCAAGGCAATTATATTTAATCAGGTTAGAGTATATGTGACACAGATGGCTGGTATTAAAGCAAAATTCAGTTCATCTTTAGTTATAACAAAGAATGAAAAAAAGGAAACAACTGACTTCTGATCTTCCTTCACAGCATTCAGCTGGGCTACAATTCAGACATTTGTTTAGTTTGATACATTTAGTGTCAACCTGTGCTGTGCTGGTATTCTAGGAATCATTCTGCACAGGGGTCCATCATTATTCACTTATGCAAAATTTTTTGGTAAGGTAGCTTAACTGAGCAAGCAATGGCAGCCTAGGACAGCCTGGGTAATAAGTGCTGACAGTATAGGAGTACCTTCCTGAGGCCATGCTCCCTTAGTCTCCTTATAATTTTGAGTAAGTTTCAGGAATGAGTGCTGTGCTTTGCTTTTGATGTCCCTTGGAAGTGCTGGCCAGCTGTCTGGTGGAGGTTAAAAACTGCTGCTATTACCTTGGAATGAAAAGCGAAAAGCTCTCTTTGATTGAAAATTAAATTATACAGCCAACGACACACATCTAATTGCTTCATTTTGAAATAAGACCCAGCTGAAGATATAACTACTTATAAGAAATTTGCCTGGAAGTGAAACACTTTCCTCAATCCTCAATGCTTGGACCTTGTTTCTGATCTGTTCACATCCATCTCTCTGTGATTTTATGATGCCACACATACCACAGCACACAGTACAGGTAATACAAGTCAAGCAATACAAACTATAAAATACGACATGCACAATATCTAAAATATAATACCTAGAGTACCATCCTAAAGTATAATAACTGTATATATCAGAAGAAAAACAACTATACACAATACAATACATAACAGCCCCAAAGTAGTGAACAATAAAAACTGTAGAATGGATAAAGTGATATGTTATACAATTGAATGAACACTGTTATATACCATGAAATACAACATATAGTACCTTACATATGATACTGCACAATATAACAAATACCAGGCCTCCCCACACATAGAATGCACAGCAAGATGTTCAATACAACCCAAAGTGTAACAGAATACAAAAGATAATTAAAAATATAGAACACAATACATTAAAAGATATTGAACACAATGCAATACATATAATATCACCAACAAAAATAATACCCATGTGTTGCGGTGTGACCACTTTTCAATGTATGGTTGAGTTTGTTATTCAAGTTATAATGCAATGTTCAAGTTGGTATGTTCTGTTCCCCCCAGTTGGTATGTTCTGTTCCCCCCATTCATTTGTTATAATGGTTCTGCCTTAGGCGCCCTCCCCACCTTCCCCCGGTTCAGTTAACTGTCAATCCCCCGGTTGCCTTGGGAACTCCCACCCTTTTGTATTTGTTCTTATGTCAATCCTTAGTCCCCTCCTTAGTTGCTATGGTTTCTTTGTCAACCCCTCCTATGTTCCTACAGCAACCTCCCTGTCCATCACCCTCTGCCCACACCCAGTCCCTAGAACCTTCCACTCTGGGCGGAGGGTGATTGGAGCGGGGGTTACTGTCCCTCCCCGACTCATCCCCCATTTGTTGTTACTTTGTGCCAATCATTCTGTTCTGTTCGGTTACTGGCCAGGAGGTGGGCTGATCCACCCCTCTGGAATAATCTATAACCTCATGTAATCCCCGCCCTCCTGGGAGATCCTCGCAGTTCCCTGCAGCCTTTCCTCCCTTCTAAATAAATCCCTGTTCCTGCTGCGGAGTTCTGCTGCCTCCTTCGCCTTTGTTCGTGCTGCTTTCATTTCCCACTGCTGTCTGCCTGCCTCGTAAGGTGCTGCAATCCCCACCCTGCCGTGAGGGAGAGCACCTTAGCCAGCTGTCCGCCCTGCCTGCCTCCTGTTTGGAGCTGGGGCTGAGTGGCCACACAGCTGGCCCAACTAGGCTGTTGGCGTGCCTTCTGTGGGGCTAGCTGGGCTCTGACACCTGCACGGCAACACCCATGATGCATGCAGTACGTACTGGAATAAATACTAAACAATACTATATTTAGAAAGTCCAGGTTCAAGGTGCTACACCTGTGTTGGGGCAGCCCCTGCCCCGACAACAGACTGGGGATGAGCAGATGGAGAGTAGCCCTGGGGAGAAGGACCTGGGGGTGCTGGTGGGTGAGAGGCTGGACATGACCCAGCCGTGGGCACTCCCTGCCCAGAAAGCCAAATGTGTCCTGGGCTGCATCCAAAGCAGCGTGGGCAGCAGGGGAATGCTTGAGTTGTTCCCCGAAAATCCCAGCTGGTGGGGCAGCACTGGACCAGCAGTCCTCAGGGGTAGTGAGCTGCAGCGGCGAGCAGTGGCTCCGGGATGGAGACAGGCTCGGCAGGCTCACTGCCTAAGGTTGTGACCCCCCACGGCTGTGATGGGAGGCTTCACACCTTGACCCTCGGAAGGGGAGATTCAGGCCGTCCAGGGAAGTCGACAGGTGAAGAAAGAGGCAGCAGACACTCTCTGCGGGAAACGTTGGGGGTTTATTCCAACAAGGGGGTATGTCAACATGGGAGCAACAGAGAGTATCTGCCAGAGGAGAGCTACGTGCAGCTAGCTTAAATAAGGAAGGGGGAGGAGACAAGGGTACAGCAAGGATTGGACAAAGGGAGTGATGGGCAGAGCATGAGGCCAAAGGGAACACCCGGTGGGAGGGAGGAAGGTGTGGTCGGAACCCAGAGACCAATCACTACCCAGCCAGAGAAGAACCCTCTGGAACTTGGGCTGGACTGGGGGGAAGACAGACAGTCCATGAGGGGAGGAGAACAATACAACTGACAACGCAACTTGAACCAGGATTGGTTGGAATTGGGGAGAGAGAGAGCAATTGACACTGGCACCTTGGGCGCCCGGGGAGGGACAACTTGGGGCAGAACCATTTGAAATTTAAAATAGGGGGTAGAACATACCAAAATCAACATACAAAAAAATGAACCCGTACAATGAAAAACATAAGAAAATGCAGCGCACCGCAACATCTCCCCCTTCTTTACATAAAAAATGGAAGGAGGGAGTGCGGGCTTAAACTTGAAATAACTTTAGGAAGTCTGAACGGAAAGTCCAGTAGCGAGTCTTTCGGTGTCTCTTCCAGCAGGCCACTCGATGGGAGGTGGAGGTGGAGGCAGCCCTTGGAAAGGCAGGTCCATGGGGAAAAGCAAGTCTCTGTTGGGATCTGGAAGAGCCTCCATCTCTACATACGACGTAGATCCCACCTCCGAGTCGGTTCTCCGGCGATCTGTGGTGGCGTGATTGACGGAGAGTACTGTGGAAGTAGACTTAGAAATAACTTTCTTAACACAGGTCCAAGAAATAAGAAACCCGACAAAAATCAACAGAACAATTAATATGTCCTTTAAAATTGAGCCCAGCCATCCCGAGATTCCCAAGCCCTTAAAAACATCTCCCAGCCAGTTGGAGTTGTCTACTTTGATTTAGTGGACCATGTCTTTCAACTTTAGTATGGAGATCCTTGCGTCTTCGGCCTTAGATATTAAATTAAAGCAGCACAGCCCCTCAAACTCCTCGCAAGTGTGATGGTTGAGCAAGAGGAGGAAATCCAGAGCTGCTCTATTTTGCAGCGTGGCGTGCCTCGTTGTCTCCTCGTCTAAGAGGAGGTCTGCTAGGGTCGCTGAGGTAAGGTTTGCCTGCTTCGTCACCCAGCACTCGAGTTGACCCAATTCTCCGAGTGCCTTGGCCACTCCCGCCCACGGGAATAAAACCGTGGTGGCCATAATGCGGGGCTTGCCCTAATGGGTTATGTCCAAATCGCAGTCGGGACCCTGTTCACTGAGAACCCTTTTTTTGTGAGCCAATCCGGTAGTGTCATTCTTTTGGGTCCACTTGACTACTTGTTTTTTGTTGGGTGAGAAGAGGGACAGCTGACCAAATGTACAGGGCCCTCCGACAAAACGAGGGGGGATGACTACCCAGGCTCGGTCTCCGCATATAAAGAAGATGCCTCGGGGCAACTCAAAGGTGGGGCCATTAGGGGAGGTGGGGGTGTTAATAAGGATCGTGGCAGTGCACCACTGCTTAGCCATAAATCTTAGCTTGTGCTGGCGATAAACTGTAAAAGAGCCATTTGCAGGGTCCACTTGCCACGGGGGGGAGAACTGAAAACACAAGGAGGCATTGTCGGAGCCGAGCAGCTCGAGTTCTTGGGGGTCGGCATTGAGGTGGGACAGACCACCGACCCCAGCTGCCCAGGCACTCCTGGGGTACTGCCCATAAGTAGGGTTACCGTGAGGTGGCAAAAGCGGTATGAAGGCAGACCCCAGGGGCTCAGGCAGCTTCTCGGGAATGAGAGGGATCCCCACGAGGCACGCTGAGAGGGGGCTGTCGGCTGAATTTCCATCCAAACAGATGTGATCTTGACCCATCGACGAGGCAAGGATCTTCCATACGTTTGCTCCTGGCTGAGAGACAATCCACGGGCTGCTCAGTGGCATGAGGATCCCGAGGATTGACATCCTGATCCAAATGGCGAGCAGTGGGACGGTGGCCATTCTCGGGGTGCTAAAGGCTGAAAAACATAGAAATAAAACGTAATATGAAATAAAGGGATGGTTCTGCCTCTGGAGGATCAGAGAAGGTCTAAGTCTAAGGAGAAGGAGTCGGCCTCCTTTCGCTGCCGCCAGCTTGCCACTGTTACTTGGGCCGGAGTGCTCGGTGTCTTGGAGCACTGTGGAAGAAAGGGCCGCATGAATTTAGATGGTACCCACCTGAGACCTGAGGGGGTGGACACGCAAGCATATCCCCTCCCCCAGGTCACCAGATCATACGGTCCCTCTACCTTCCACGTTTCCGGGTCCCTGACAGTACTGGGGGTTTCTTTTTTAATTTGAGATTTTCGTGGAAACCGAAGTGCCGAATGATAGGGGGATCAAAGTTTTCAAAAGAACAGTTAAGGAAATTAAAAGTGAAAAGTGCCCTAGCGAGTCTGGACTGCGGAGACTCCACCTTCATTGCCGGCTGCCAGTGTTCTAAGATCTTCTTTAGGCTCTGGTGGGTCCGCTCCACAATTGCTTGGCCAGTGGGGGAATGGGGGATGCCGGTGGTATGTTCCACTCCCCATTGCTGCAGGAACTCCCTCAGCTCCTTGGAGCAGTATGCTGGCCTGTCATCTGTTTTGATGGCCTTGGGGATGCCCAGCACCGAGAAAGCCTGGATGAGATGTTTACAGACATCTGAGGCCTTCTCACCTGTGTGGGCCGAGGCGTAGACCGTGCTGGAAAAAGTGTCGACGGACACATGCACATATTTAAGACGGCCGAATTGCATGACATGTGTCACGTCGACCTGCCACAGTTCACAACTAGAAAGTCCATGGGGATTGACTCCAGTGGGCAGCGAAGGAAGTTAGTCCCGCGGGCATTGGGGACATGTCGCCACAATTGCCCTGGCCTGTTCGTGTGAGATGTTGAACTGATGAACCAGGCCTGGGGCATTCTGGTGATGAAGCTGATGGCTGATCTTAGCCTGGCGGAACATGTCTGGGAGTGGTGCCATCTGCACAGGGGCCGCCAGGGCATCGGCTCTGCGGTTCCCTTCGGCTATAAAGCCGGGCAGATCGGTGTGGGACCTCACATGCATCACATAAAATGGTTGCTCTCGGTGAGAGATCAGCTGAACCAGGTTCGAGAGCAAGCTGAATAGGGCCAAATTGCGAACTTCCTGAAGCACCGAATTTTCTGCTCTTGACACTACAACAGCCACATAAGCTGAATCAGTAATTAAATTGAAAGGTGTGTCTTTGAATTTTTCTAATGTCCTAATGACTGCATCCAACTCAGCAATCTGAGGTGATCCTTCTACCTCCTGTACATCTGACTCCCACTGCTGAGTCTGAAGATCTTTCCAAGTCACTGCGGACTTGTGGGACCCTCCGGATGCATCTGTGAAAATTGTTAGGGCATTAAGGGGCACACGACTTTGTATTCTTTTTAATGATAATTTGAACTGGACACTTTTATTAAACATTTCGTGGGCTGGGCAACCGACCTCCACATGTCCCGTGTAGTTATCAAGAGCAAACTGGAAATTTTCGTTTGTCTTCAGGAGTTCGTTAAACATTTTTATCTGAAATTTACCATTTTTGAGATCAATTGGAATGTGGATGCGAGCGAAGTCCACACCGGCCAACTCCCTGATCCGAGATCTTGCTTTCCGGATCAGTTCCGCGATCAGCTCCTGTGGCGATGTCATTCTCTTGGATTGGTGGTGGCTGAGGAACACCCACTCTATGATCAAGAGGGGGTCACTCGAGCCACGATCCTTTTTCCCTTTGCCACCCGATGGTTTGGGGGCCTTGGGGCGCTTGTCCCACTGTAAGATCAACCCGTGTAAATGTGGCAGCTTACCCAAAATGATGAATCTGAAGGGCAAATCAGGGCGACAACAGTGGGCTTGTCTGGATGTTATGGAGCCCTGAATTTTTTCCAGCGATGCCTAAGCCTCGGGGGTAAGAACCTTAGGAGAACTAAGCTCCTCTCCCCCTTCCAATAATTTGAAAAGGGGGGCCAGGTCCTCGGTGGTGATACCCAGCCAAGGCCTCACCCAGTTCAAAGATCCACACAGCTGGTGGACATCGGCCAAGGTCTTGATGTACGATTTAATAGCCAATTTTTGCGGAACAATGGTCCGCTTATTAATTTCCAGGCCAAGGTACCTCCAAGGCGGCATCCGTTGAATTTTGTCGCTTTGGAGTTCGAACCCTGCAGCAGTGAACGAATCCGTTACACGTCCAAGAATGTGGTTCAGGATGTCGTCATTGGGGGCACAAACCAGCACGTCGTCCATGTAATGATAAATGTAAACGTTGTTAAACTGTTCTCGCACCGGAGACGGCAAGGAAGCGACGTACCACTGGCAGATCGTTGGACTATTTTTCATTCCCTGAGGGAGAACTGTCCAGTGGTATCGCTTCCTCGGGGCTTCACGGTTTAAGGTGGGCACCGTGAAGGAGAAGTGTGGGGCATCGTCGGGGTGCAGAGGAATTTGGAAAAAAGCAATCTTTTATATCAATGACTGTTGTGGTGTGTGCGCAGGTTTTTAGTTCTGATTTAGTCAGTTTATAACTTGATTGTTTGTTAAGTTAAGATGGCGTCTCTGGTTGGGTTTTTCAGGGCTCCTTCCCCCTTCATCCCCAAGGCAGTTAGCTGCCCGTCACTGATTTCCATGGCAACTCCCGCCTTTTTGTTGCAATTTTAGTGTCTGTCAGGTTATCCCCTCCCTCATTATATGTTAATTAATCTCTCCCCTCCCTTGTTACCCAGGCAACCCCCCTGCCCATTACTCTCTGCCCACTCCCCATCCCTAGAAAGTTCTCCCTGGGACAGAGGGTGATTGGGCCAGGGTGGGAAGCCACTCCTTTGTTGTACTGTCATTTGCTAGCTGGGTTTGCCATTCTCTGTATGATTTATTGTCATTGGTTGTTGGTGTTTCTCCCCTCCCCTCGGGGTGCTCATAAATGTCCTCACCGAGGGGCGGGGTGCGGGTCAGTTCCCTGCACCTCCCTTCCCGTCCGTACCCATCCTCTCCTCAATAAACCCTCTCCCGCTGCAAGGAACTGCCTCGCCTCCTGCTTCTTCTCTTGCTCCACTCACTCGCAACTGCTGCCGTGAGACTGTTAGCCTTTCTGGGTCGCAGTCCTGTGCCAAGCTGCCAGGAGGACCCAGGCAGCCGACTGATAGCCCTGCCTCTGCAGAGGCCGAATCGGTCGGCCCACTGGGCTGTCGGCCGCTCAACCTTTCCACCTCCTGCTCGCTGTGGGAGCGTGCCAGGCACCCCTCACTCGCGAGCGACCGCAAATGACGGCCAAATTCCAATTTTGGGGGAGCATCGCAGGGGACAGCATCCCTGGCTGGAGAGACCCCATATCTTCAATAATTTTGTTAATTTTTCTGAGGTCGTGAAGGAGCCTCCATTTTCTTTGTTGGGGTTTTGATGACAAAAATAGGTGAATTCCAACAAGACATGGACTCCACAAGATGACCTTTAAGGACTGCTCCTCCACAAGCTCATTGAGCGCCTTTAATTTTTGTTTGTTGAGCGGCCACTGCTCTACCCAAACTGTTTTATCTGATAGCCAATTCAGTTTTTGGGTGGGGTGCTCTTCAGTGGCCGCTACTGAAAAACCTGGGGAGCCGGAAAGTCAATTTTGGCTCCCCACTGCGCAAGGGTATCTCCCCCACAGGGGTTCCGTATAGTCCAACACGAAACTTGAGCCAATTGCCCATTCGGCCCCATAATTTGCACGATGCCCTTTGATTGTTTTGCCAATTGGACACCCCCTACACCTCGTACGTGTCCACGCGCGCTCTGCAAATCCCACTGTGACGGCCATTCCCGAAGTGGGAATGATTGTCACGTCTGCTCTGGTGTAGAGAAGGCCTCTGACCATTACCTTTTCGTCTCCATTTTTCATAATACAAGATAGTCTAGGTTTTGCTTTATTGATTGCCTCCACCTAAGAGACTGATGGTGTTTCAGGTGTTCCTTTGCAACTCTCCCTTTTTTGGAAGGAGGGGAGCCCCGAACGCTCTTCTGGGTCATCTGGGTCCCACTCCCCATCTGGATATAATCTGTTAAATCAACAGGAATTGCTTGAGCAATGATGGTTCCCTCGGGGAGGAACAATGGAGGGTTAACACAACACAATTCTAGGTAAAAATGTTCTTTGTCAGAGGCCAAAATTGCTGGCCATATGTGTACGTCTGGTGGTGTAAATTTTGTGTCCCCAATGATGAGGTACCTGTTGTCCAGACGCTCCCACGTGCTGGGGCCATCGGGAGATGCTGACAGACACACAGGATCTCGACTGCGCAGGTGGAGGGCGCGGGTCAGCCTGAGCCTACAAGGAGGGCACAAAGAAAAAGTAGTTAAAATCGGTTGGTGAGGTCTTTTAATAGTAAAGGTCTCGTCCGGTAGTTTGTCAAAGACAGTGGCAATAGGAAAGATTTCAGCCAAAGGTGGAATTGGCTGGACTGGTGGCGGAGGAAACTCCCCTGGTTTTCCCTCCCTGCATTTATCTGGTGGTACCTTTTCCCTGCCTAATTTATGTTTGAGCGCAGGGGGGGAACTGCACTTCCTCCCTAGTTTTTTTGTTGTGTTTGCCCTCCCCGGGCTTCCTCTAGTCTTTTGTTTCTCTTAAACTCTTGAAATTCTGCCCTCATGGGGCAGTCGGGCATCCAATGTCCTTTTTTCCCACATAGGTGGCACGGCGGCTGTTCTCGGTGGCTTGTTCCCGGGGTGGTGGCTGGGAAAGCTGCGGCGGTGTCAGCATCATCTTCTGCTTCCTGGGTGGCGTCCAGCATGGCAACTTTCTTTTGGGGCGGGCTGATGTTTGGGCCGGCCCCAATGGTGAGCAGCGGTACTTTCATCTCACAAGCTTCAAGTATGTCCTGCAAGGTGGCTGGAGGGTGCACTGGGAGACTCAGCAGGATGGTCTTACAGATGTTATTGGCGTGAGTCAGCACCAACTCCTTTACCAATGGCCCCCTTGCAGGCTTCTCTAGGACTTGCTGCTCCACTGCTTGCCTCACCCTTTCTACAAATAAAGAAAAAGGTTCTGAATCATGTTGGTAGATTTGGGAATAAGATGGTAATGACGCCGCTAGGCACATTCCCAGGACTGCTGCTTCAGCAGCTCTGGCAGACTTTTTGAGTATTTCAAAAGAGATTTCAGCAGCTGCAATATGTCCATTGGACCACCTCCCCCTTCCTAGCATGTGGTCTTTTGAGATGGTTTCTCCCTCACTGTGGCAATCATGGGGTCACTCCAGATGGTGGGCAGCATTTTTACTACCCTTTTCTCCCACCTTCTCTCCCACACTGAGAAATCAGTGGGGTTTAATAGGCAGGAGAAAAGGGAGCGGAGATCCGCTGGAGTGACAACTGACTCAACTACGGTGGCTCTGAGCAGTCCTCTAAAATATTCATTCTCTCTCCCAAACTCCTTTTGTGCTTTGCACAATTCTTTCACAGTGGTATGAGGGATTGGGTTCCACTGCGTGGTGGTCTGACCATCAATGCTAGGATAGTACGAAACAGGCGCTAACGTGATGTTACTCGTGGCATCCTAACCTTGCCCCTTCGCTCCCTCTCCCCTGGCATCAGGGCCCGCAGGTGGTTTTGAGTCGCCATCGGCCCCCGACTGGGGACCGTGGGAAAAAATGGCGGACCCGTGGGAACAGGAAGTCAGGGCATGGGAAACAGGAAGTTGGGGGGTGTGGCTACAGGTGATGCAATCACCTGGGGCGGGGTTTTGGGGTGGCACACTCTCCGCCCCTTTGTTGACATCAGTGGGCATCTCCGAATGAGAGGGTTGGGTCTGGGGAGGAGCAAACATGTGGAGGAGCTGAGGGAGGAGAAGAGGAAACAAGGGTGGGTTCAGAGGGCCAGAAGGGGTTGGGAAATGGGAGAAAAGGATTCTGGGGAGGAGATGGGTTTTGGCGCCAATCTGCCATGTGCTCCCCACCATTTTGCCTGTGGGAGCCATTTTGCGAGGTGGAATGGGTGCCATTTTGCATGGTGGGGAGCTGAAATTGAGCAATAAGGGGATTAACAGGACTCTGAACTGGGAAAGTGGGGATCGGGAAAGGGGGATTTAGGGAAAAATCCGCAGCAGTCCAGGACCTTGGATAGCTACGGTGAGGGGGTCCCATTTCCTGAGAGGGGCCAGGGGAAGGATGGGCACCCTGCCCGGTGCTGACGGGGGCTGCCACCCTCAGGGACTGGGATCTTTTTAGGGTAGAAGGGAAGGATTGGGGTTTAGGGCCGGAGGGTGTAGTAAAACTGGGGGTAAACAACCTAGCCAATGGATTCTCTCGTTTCTCCTTTTCTTTCTTTTTCTCTAATGATAGCTTAATTTGCATGGCCCAGAATAAAAGCTTAGAGCTCGAGGCTTCCCCTGCTTTAACTGCTTGTTCTAATTTATTTTGAACATCCCGCCAAAATCTCAGGCTGTCGAATTGGTTGGGGAAACCCCAGAGAAATTCGAGAAAATCCACCTGACTAGGATTTTCAACTCTTTTTTATTAAAAGACAACTCACTACTAACAAGGAAACTAATAACTTTATAAACAGCCTCTTTCTGCGCAGTTGAAAGACGTGCACCCATCTTAGATGTTACAAATCTGCGCAAACTCTCCAACCAGCCACTAAGTAAAATTCAAGTTACAATAAAAAAACAACAAGCCCAAAACCTCAAAAACCCCTGCCAAGGGTGCCGCGGAACACCAATCAGAAAAAAGAAACCCCGGGGCTCGAACACGGCGCTCCGGGGTGCTGCAAAGACAGCCCACACACCACCTAAAAAGGAGGGCGCGAGGGGGGATTAAAAAGCGGCAGGGGGGCAAAGGAGGGACCGCACTAGAAAATGTGGGGGGAATGGAGAGAAGAGGAAAGGGAAGGAAACCCACGCACCCACCACAGCACAGAGGAAGAGGGGGGAAAACGCAGGGGAGGGAAACGGACTACTTTACCACTCCTGGAGCTTGGGCAACCGAAAACAGCGGCTGGCTGGACCTGTCGACAAGACCGACTCCTCGGTGCAAAGAGCTCTCGGTCCCAGTCTCCTGGAGCGCAATCCCCTAGGACGGGGACCTACTACCATGGGAGTGAGCGGGCGGCCAGTAGATCTCTTCAGATCTCTCTGGGGGTCCGAAGTAGTCCAAAGAAGGCTCTTCAGGCCTCACGTTGGGCGCCTCGCCCTGCTGGAGTTGCTCCCTGAAAATCCCGTCTGGTGGGGCAGCACTGGACCAGCAGTCCTCGGGGGTAGTGAGCTGCAGCGGCGAGCAGCGGCCCCGGGATGGAGACAGGCTCGGCAGGCTCACTGCCTAAGGTTGTGACCCCCCACGGCTGTGATGGGAGGCTTCACACCTTGACCCTCGGAAGGGGAGATTCAGGCCGTCCAGGGAAGTCGACAGGTGAAGAAAGAGGCAACAGACACTCTCTGCGGGAAACGTTGGGGGTTTATTCCAACAAGGGGGTATGTCAACATGGGAGCAACAGAGAGTATCTGCCAGAGGAGAGCTAGGCGCAGCTAGCTTAAATAAGGAAGGGGGAGGAGACAAGGGTACAGCTAGGATTGGACAAAGGGAGTGATGGGCAGAGCATGAGGCCAAAGGGAACACCCGGTGGGAGGGAGGAAGGTGTGGTCGGAACCCAGGGACCAATCACTACCCAGCCAGAGAAGAACCCTCTGGAACCTGGGCTGGACTGGGGGGAAGACAGACAGTCCATGAGGGGAGGAGAACAATACAACTGACAATGCAACTTGAACCAGGATTGGTTGGAATTGGGGAGAGAGAGAGAAATTGACAGTGGCACCTTGGGCGCCCGGGGAGGGACAACTTGGGGCAGAACCATTTGAAATTTAAAATAGGGGGTAGAACATACCAAAATCAACGTAAAAAAACCTGAACCCGTACAATGAAAAACATAAGAAAAAGCAGCGCACCGCAACAGGGGAAGGAGGGGATTCTGCCCCTCTGCTCTGCTCCGGTGAGAGCCCACCTGGAACCCTGCATCCAGCTCTGGGGTCCCAGCACAGAGAGGACATGGAACTGGAGCAAGTCCGGGGGGAATTCACTACTTTGATAAGAGGAATGAAGCACTTCTCCTGTGAGTAAAGGCTGAGAGTTTTTTTTGGCCTGGAGAGGAGAAGGATTTGGTGTCATCTAAGTGCAGCCTTCCAGTACCTGAAGGAAGCCAACAAGAAAGACAGAGAGGGACTTCTTTCCATGAAGTAAAAGGATGAGGTGGAATGGCCTTAAAATGAGAGTCAGTTTACAGGAGGTATTAGGAAGAAATTCTTTACTGCGAGGTTGGAGTGGCACTGTCAGAAACTGCCCAGAGGAACTGTGGATGCTCCATCCTTTGGAGTGTTCAAGGCTGGGTTAGATGGGGCTTTGATCAATCTGGCCTAGTGAAAGCTGTCCCTGTCCACAGCAGGGTTTTTGGAAATACATGATCTTCAGGGTCCCTTCCAACTCTAACCATCCTATGATTTTATGATACTGTACCAAACAGGAAATGCCCGACTTTACAATAGGGAATACAAGGCATTGCAAAACACAGTACTTTACAAATAACATAACTGGAATGCTTTTCATACATACACACAGACACCATGGAAAGGTTTTTATTGGAGGCAATGGGCAGATGGTGATGGACCCCAGCAATGTGCCATGGCATGGATCTGGAACAGCAGCATGGCCAGCCAGCTTGTTGCCTGTGCTCAGCAGTGATGGTTCCCAACAGGTGCTGCATGTATGTGACCCTGCTGTGTATGATGCATGGTGCCAGAGCTGTGATGGGGGCTGCACTACAATGCGAAGTCATTGAACAATACTGCTGGGGTTGCCGCTGAAAATCCCAGCTAGTGTGGCAGCACGTGACCAGCAGTCCTTGGGGACAGCGAACTGCAGCGGCAGGCAGCGGCTCTGGTCTAGAGACAGGCTCAGCAAGATCGCTGTCTAGGGTAGTGACTTCCCACAGCTGAGGTCGGAAGCTTCACTCCCTGACCCTCAGGCAGAGGGGATTCAAGGCCGTCCAGCAAAGCCAACGGACCAGAAAGGAGGCGAGCAGACACTCTCTATGAAAAAGGTTGGAGGTTTATTCCAACGCAGGGAAGGTAGCAACTGGGACAGCAGAGACCATCTGCCAAAGAAAGCTGGGGACAGCCAGCTTAAGTAGGGAAGGGGAGGAAACAAAGGTACAGCTACAATTGGTGGAACGGGATGAGGGGCAGAGCATGGGACAAATAACAATGCATGGGAAGAGGGAAGAAGGCGGGGATGTGGCCTTGGCACCAACCACTGCCCAGCCAGAGAAGAACCCTCTGGAACAGGGGCAGGACTGGGGGGTGACAGGCAGGCCACAAGGGGAGGAGAACTGTGTAACTGACAACGCAACACAAACTGGGATTGGTGGGACTTAGGAGAGAGAGGGAAACTGACAGCAGCAACTTGGGCGCCCGGGGAGGGACAACTTGGGGCAGAACCATTTGAAAATTAAAAATGGGGGGTGGAACTTACCAAACCAACATACAAAGAACTGAACCCGTACAATGGAAAAATATATAAAAAAGCAGCGCACCGCAACACAATACTACAGTACAATACCAAACCAGTGATAGTATAGTATATGCCATATAATAAAGAAAATGCATAAAGTAGAGAGAAAGAAATCATACAACAAATGCTATATGGCCCACTATTACTGTACACAATGCAAAAGGATCTACAAAGGAAAACTATAAAAAGCACAATGGCAAATATAACACATAAAAATACAGTATGTTCAATACAGCAGGCAAAATAGAATGCAGTGTGAAAAAAAATCCCGAAAGAACACATCACAAAGCATCCATAAGTCACATCCAGTGCAGTCCACACCGTACAGTGTGATATAAACAATACCATACAACACATCCAACATGTACCACAATACAAAATAGAAGACAAATGGACACAACATACATTACAGTACCAAAGAAACTATTGCACATTACAATACCAAACACTGTAAAATACATACAGTTCAATAGAATGTGTGCCTGGGATTGATCAAAAGCTAAATGGCATTGTGAAGGCATTGACCAAATGCCTCTTTTTATGATAGTTTCAGGTATGGGGTATCAAACACCTCACTAGGATGCCTGTTCCAGTGTTTGACCTTACCCTCTTGGTAAGGAAGTGCTTCTGATCTCACAGGTCAGTTCCTCACCTAACATAACATACACCTGATCATCTCACAGATGGGCAGCTTATCCAGAAATGCTGTAAGGAACAGGATCAAAGGAATTACAAAAATCTAGAAATGCCACATACACCTCTGTTCCTTCACCCACAAGGCAGGTGGGCTTATCCCAGATTAGTGACACATGGCTTTTCCTTTGTGTACTTGTGCTGACTGTTCCTGATGATTGCATTTCCTGTCAGAAGCACACAGAACAATTTTTATGATTTTTCCAGGAACTGAGTTTAGACTAAGAGATCTCTACTTTCCTGAGTCTTCCCAATAACATAGTGTGGAAATGGTTCAAAATCGTGTCAGAAGAGGTTCAGACTTGACATTCATAATATTTCTTTTGCATTTTTGAATCCATTATTTTCCTAATGTTTTACCATTTCATCTCTTGTGTAGAATGTGGGCGTGCCTAGAAAAGCCCGGCCGATGTCCACGAGCACACCAACAGCTTGGGAGAATGGGTTCGAGCCCTCCCCGTCGTATGGGGGTAGGATGCCCCAACCCAGTCCGAAGGACAGGCTTCTGGCGCCAGCTATGAAGGATCGCAGAGTGGTGACCAGGAGGCAGGCAGATTCCAGCAGCGGGGGTTTTATTGAGAGGGAGGGTGGAAGGTAGTGACACGAAGGAAGGCTGCAGGGATCTGCCCCAAGGGGCGGGGACTGATACAACTTATAAAAGGTGGCCAGGGGGAGGATTAGCCCGCCCCCAGACCAATAACTGAAACATACAACATAATGGACAGACCATAACGACAAATCAAAGTTAAACAGGGACGTGAATCTAAGGGACTGCCCAATCACCCTCTGTCCTAGCTGGAAGATTCTGGGCTAGGGGAGTGGGCAGAGGGCGATGGGCAGGGAGGTTGTCAGGACAACATAGGAGGGATCAGGGAGGTAACTGTAGAAACTGAGGAGGGGTTTAGGGAATGACATAAAACTTGTAACAAGAAGGCGGGAGTTGCTAAGTAACGGGAAGATTGACAAAAACTGACCAGGAAAAAATGGGGGAGGGAACCCGGGACAAGGGCCATCTTAAATACATGGAGCTTAATGTAAAATAAACTCAAACTGTACAAACCCATTGACATCTAACAATGAACTGAACCAAAAACCCCTGAACCCGCAGCAGAGGCGCACCTGCGCCGCAACATCTCCCCCATTTTTACACGAAAAATGAAAAAAGGAAGGTGGAGAACTTGGGGAGGGGGCCCCCTACTCCAAACAACACAGTTCAAACATCCGGAATGTTGGAGTAGAGGGGCTCTTGAGTCAGGGCGCGGTGCTCGATGTCCAGGCTGGTCATCTCCACATACTGGGGATCCTCCACTCAGCCAACAGGGTTCACAGAGGGGGAGGAGAAAATTTTTGAAATCAGTCTTTTAACTAAAGTCCACAGAATGCATCCAGCAACAAAAACTACAATGAAAACGAAAATCACAACTAAAATGTCTTTAACAATAGAAGTGGTCCAGCCAGAGATGTTCAGTACGGACAACACGCTGTCAAGCCAGCCCCTGGTCTCTTGCTTGATTGAGTGGATCAGGCCATTCATTTCCTCGAGCGCCTTTTGCACATTCTGTCCCTTTGATGTTAAGTTGAAGCAGCAGAGGCCCTCAAACTCCTTGCACCGATGATGGTGGAGGAGGAGCAGATAGTGCAAAGCTGCTCTGTTTTGAAGGGTTGCCTGCCAGGTGATTTTCTCCTGTGCTAAGAGATTCGCGATGGCCACTGAAGTTGCGTTCACCTGCTTCAAAGACCAGCACTCTAGATGACCCAATTCGCCCAAGGCCTTTCCGGCCGAAACTCCGGGCAAGAACAGAGAGACTACAATGCTTTTAGAGATCGACCAATGAGTAATGTTTGCATCGCAGTCTGGGCCGAATTCTGTTAACTGTCTTTTAGGCCGAATTCATGTGCTCTCTGTTAATTTAGGCTGCCAATCTTTAATTTTGGTGGTGCCGGGCGCATACAGGGACAAGTGGCCAATCGTACACGGGCCTCCTACCAGATGAGAAGGGATGCCACCCCAAGCTTGGCTGCCACAAGTTGAATATAAACCATGGGGAAGGGCCCTGGGGCAGGAATCGAGGGTTGAAGGTCTTCTGATATTAAAGGTGGAGTTACATTTGAGGGAGGGGTCGGGTTTCTTGGGAACTAATTTGAACAAGTGTGAATTATCGAGTTTTCGGGAAACAAGGACGGGGTCTGGAACCAAGAAAGAAACACACTGAGAGGCATTGGTGGTGCCAAGCAGATTAAATTGCAGGGGGTCTTCAGGGGCAACAGGGAGGCGGGTGGAGGTTCTGTTCCAGACCACGGTTGGGTCTGGAACTCTGCCCAAAGCATCCAGGGCAGGCCCCCAGGGTACGGGGAGGGAATCAAAGGGGAGTGGGATCCCCACCAGGCAGAACGACAAAGGTCCTCTGCGGCCTCGGCGCTCAAGCAAATGTGGTCCTGATCCAGAGACTGGGCGAGCGATTTCCAGATGTTGTTTCTCGGTGCTGGCAAGACATCAGGGGCCGCTGGCACCACCAGAAGGGAGATGGTCAACATGATGATGGGCACCAGGGCCACTCCGGCTGTGGGGAAAATCTCTGTGCTAGGCCTAGTAAAACAGAAGATTGGACATGTGAAGAAAAGGACCTTTTGTCCCGGGGGGGGGAAAAGAAGGTCAGGGAGCAAGAGTTCCTGAAGGGGACTTGAGGAAGAAAAAGGGGAGGCCGTCAACTCTGCCTTCTCTGCCGCCAGCTTGCCACTTGGACTTGGGGGACTGAGGGCGTTGCTTTGGTCGTCTTTGGCACAAAAGGCTGGACCCATTTGGAGGGAACTCACTGAGGACCCGAGGGGGTGGACACACAGGCGTATCCCCGCCCCCAAGCCACCAAATCAAAGGGCCCCTCCATTTGCCAGGTCTCTGGGTCCTTCACAATCACTGGCGGCCTTCCCCTCGGCTGCAGGTTTCTGTGTGCCCCGAAGTGCCTCACAATCGGCGGATCGAAGTTCTCGAAAGAACAGTTTAAAAAGTTGATCGTATAAAGTGCCCGGGATAACTGGGACTGAGGGGACTCCACCTTTCAAATGGAAGGGAGATGTGCCAAGACCCTTTTGCGTCTTTGGTGGGTCCTCTCAACCACGGCCTGTCCAGTGGGGGAATAGGGGATGCCAGTTTTATGCTCAATTCCCCATTGCTGCAGGAAAGCTCGGAGTTCCCTAGAAACATACGCGGGCCCATTATCTGTCTTTAGGATTTTGGGGATTCCCAACACGGAGAAAACCTGGAGGAGATGTCTTTCAACGTCCAAAGCTTTCTCCCCTGTGTGGGCAGAGGCGAAGACGGCACTGGAGAAGGTGTCAACTGAAACATGGGCAAACTTGAGGTGGCCGAATTGCGGGAAATGAGTGACATCGGTCTGCCACACCTCACAGCAGGAGAGCCCCCTAGGGTTCGCACCAGCAGGCATAGATGGAAGCTGGTCCCACTGGCACTGAGGGCATGTGGCCACGATGGCCTTGGCCTGGTCACGCGTAAAGTGGAACTGACGGACCAAGCCAGGCGCATTTTGGTGGAACAGCTGGTGGGTCATCTTGGCCTGCTGGAGCACATCAGGGAGTGGGGCCATCCGAACAGCCGCGGTAATGGCCCAATCAACGGGATCTGCTGCCAGAGCATTGGCCTGCTCAGGGTCAGCCGCCAAGGCATCAGCCCGGCGGTTTCCCTCAGCAATGATCCCAGGCAGGTCTGTGTGGGATCTCACGTGCATCGCATAAAACATTTGCTCCCGGTGGGAGATGAGGTAGATCAATCTTTGGAGCAAATTAAATGAGGCCGAATTCTGCACTTCTTGGAGGACAGCATTCTCTGCCCTTGCTACTACACCGGTGACATAAGCTGAGTCTGTGACCAAATTAAATTGAATGTTTTTGAATTTCTCGAATGCCCTGATGACTGCATCCAACTTGGCTACCTGAGGTAAACCGTTAACGATGGCAACGTCCATCTCCCACCGCCGAGTTTGCGGGTTCCTCTGAGTCATTACTGACTCGTGGGTCCTGCTGGACGCATCAGTGAAAACTGTCAGAGCATTGAGTGAGACTCTACTCTGAACTTTCTTTGCGGCAAATTTAAAGCAATCCAAATCGGAACCAAATAAATGATGTGAAGGCTGCTCAGTGTCAATCTGGCTGGTGTAGTTGGCGAGGGCGAACTGCAAAACTTTGCTCTCCTCCAGGAGTTCATTAATCATTTTTAATTTCAATTTCCCCTCTTTTAATTCAATGGGAATGTGCATGCATGTGAAATCCTCACCTGCCAACTCCCTGATCCACGATCTTCCTTTGCGGATGAGTTCCGCCACCAGCTCATGTGGCTGTGTGATTCTTTTGGACCGATGATGGCTGAGGAACACCCACTCTATGATCAAGAGGGAGTCACTCAAGCCCTGGTCCTTGCCCTTGTTTTTGCCCGATGACTTGGGCAAACTTGGGGAGTCATCCCACTGATAGATGAGTCCGTGGAGGTGTGGCAACTTTCCCAAGATAATTAATTTGAAGCGCAGGCCCGGGTGGTAACGGTGGACCTGCCTTGCCTCAATGATCTTCAAGATCTCCTCCAGTTTCGGCCTCTGGGATGAGCTCCCTAGGAGAACAGAGCTCCTCTCCCTTTCTTTACATAACACATTGAAGAGGGGGGCTAGGCTCTCGGTGGTCACGCCCAGCCAGGGTCTCACCCAATTCAATGCCCCACACAGGCTGTGGGTGTCCGCCAAAGTCTTCACTGTCGGGTGACTCGCCAATTTTTGAGGAGCAATGGTCCTCTTTGTGATTTCCAGGCCCAGGTACCTCGAGGGGGGCATACGCTGAATTTTGTCCTCCTGGAGCTCGAACCCTGCAGCGATTAGACAATCAGTCACACTTGATAGTACGTGGGCCAGCAGTTCATCGCTGTGGGCGCAGACCAGAACGTCATCCATATAATGTTGTATGATGACCTCAGGATGATGCTCGTGAATTGGGGCCAGCAGGGAAGCAATGTACCACTGGCAAAGCACAGGAAAACATTTCATTTCCTGTGGCAAAACCCGCCAGTGGTACCTCCTGCAGGGAGCCTCGCGGTTTCGAGTGGGCACCGTGAAGGCAAAACGTGGGGCGTCTTCCGAGTGGAGGGGAATTTGGAAGAAACAATCCTTGATGTCAATTATGGCCAAATTCCAATGTTTTGGGAGCATTGTCGGGGACGGCATCCCTGCTTGGAGGACACCCATATCTTGAACAATTTCATTGATCTTTCGAAGGTCGTGGAGGAGCTGCCACTTCCCGGATGATTTGCACAGGACAAACACTGGGGAGTTCCACTCCAACATGGACTCCATCAGGTTGCCCTTTCTGACCTGCTCATCCACGAGCTCCCTGAGCGCTTTCAATTTATGTCTGTTGAGCGGCCATTGATTTACCCAGATTGGCTTATCAGATTTCCAATTCAATTTCCAGGTGGTGTGCTCTTCAATGGCCGCTGCCCGAAAAACCAGGGGAGCTGGAAGGTCAATTTTGGCTCCCTACTGGGCCAGGGTGTCCCTTCCCCACAGGGGCTCATAATAGTTCAAAACGAATGGATGCACTCGAGCCAATTGTCCATCTGGTCCCGTAATTTTGACGATGCCTTTGACGAGCCAGTTGGAAACACCCAACTCCCTGAATGTGTCCACTCACGTTTTGCAATTCCCAATGCGACGGCCACTCCTTAGCAGGAATGATTGGGACATCGGCCCCAGTGTCCAGCATCCCCCTGACGGTGATTTGGTCCCTCCCATGAGCTAGCCGGCACTCCAATCGGGGTTTTGGCTGGCCCACCCTCTGGACCCAAGCCACAGATGGAACAGCCGGGCCAGAGGCAGGAATGGCCTGGGCCATGATGGTGCCCTTGGGGCGGAAGACTGGGGGGCGGACACACGCGATGAACACTGTGAAGCGCGACTGGCCTGCAGACACCAACGCTGGGTAGATCTGAATGTCAAGGGGAGTCAACGTGGTGTCTCCCACGATGATGAAGGGCTGACCTGTCCTGTCCCAATCACCTGAGCCTTCGGGGTGCACCGAAATCGCACGAATCTCAGAGTCACGGAGGTGATGGACGTGCACGGTCTGCAGCCTGAAAGAAAGAACAGCACCAGGATGAGACAAAGGCTCTGGTGAAGGACTCAGTGGAAGGCGATCAAGGCAAGGCTGAAAAGTCAAGTCAGGTGAAAGTTTGTCAAGTTCGGTGGTGATGCCTCCAGAGGGAGGTGATGTCTGAACCCCTGATGGTATGGGGTCAGCTGGTGGTGGGCCCTTTCCCCCTCCCCTGCGCGGTGGTGTTCGCTGCCCGCCCTTAATTTTTTCTGCACGCAGGGGGCGCTGCGCTTGTCCCCTAGTTTCTTGGTGGGGCCCCTCCCTCCCCAGGATGCCCTGACCGCCACTGCTGGCGGAATCGATGGAATTCCCGCCGCAGCGGACAGTCCGGCATCTAGTGCCCTGGATCCCCACACAAGTGACACGTGGTGTTTTGGCGTGGAGGAGGCCTTGGGGTGCCTGGTCTGGCCTGCAGGGGACCAGGCTGCTGATGGTTGGTGGCGGCGGCAGCGGGAGGGATGTCATCCTCCTGGAGGCCTGCCTCGGCGACCCGGACTGCTGGCTTCTTCGGGTCGCCGGCCCTCTGCAACTGTGGAACCTTGAGGGCGCAGACCTCCATCATCTCTTCCAGGGTCGGGCGCGGGTGCAGCAGCAAGCTTAGGATTGCCGTCTTGCATGCCATGTTGGCATTTGAGGTGGCGATGGTACGAACAAGAGACACTCGCGCCTCGCCCTCGAGTCCTTCAAATTCAGCCGCCGCCTGCAGCCGGTCCACAAACTCCTCGAAGGGTTCTGTGGGTCCCTGGAAAAGATGTGAGACAGGGACTGGGAGCACCCTGGCAATGATCTTAAAACACGCCTTTCCGGCCTCCTGAGCGCTGCGCTCCAGTGCTTCTGTGGAGATCTGCTCCGTGCACCGTTGCCCTTTCTCCCAGTCTCCCAACCCTCACAGATGATCTAAAGTCAATCAATTCCCATCACTGTCCTCCCCCACGTCCGGATTCTCCCAGAGCTTAGGAAGCATCTCTTCGACACCCCGCTTCCAGTTAAATTCCCAACGGGAATACTGGGCGGGGGTCAACAAGCTCTGGAAGATTTGCCGGACATCAGCCGGCACCAGCTCCTGCTCCTTCAGGGTAACCCCGAGGAGGCCCTTAAAAAACTCGCTCTGGTCCCCAAACTCCTTCTGAGCCTTCAGCAGCTCCTTGATTGTGGAGCCGGGAACCGGAGCCCACCGCACCTCATGACCCCCACCCCGGGTCCAGTGGTAGGTCACCAGGGCTGCCATGGTGTCACTGGCTGGGGGCATGACCTTGGTTCCCACACTCCCACCACCGGCCCCCATCCCATGGGAACAAGATGGCGGGGCATGGGAAACTGGAAGGGGGGCGGGGACTTCCGGGCTGAGGAGGGCAGGGTCAGGGCTGGCATGGGAACAGGTGCCAGGGGCGGGCCCAGGTGGCAAAATTCCTGCCCTGGAGGAGTGCCTTGGGCTGCGGGGTGGAGTCCTGGGAGGAGGCAGGCACTTGGGAGGGGCTGGATTGGGCGGAGGCAGGCACTCGGGAAGGGCTTGGGAGAGAGGAGGGCCAAGGGGAGGAGCGCTGGGTGTGACAAGGGGAGTGTCTGGGAGAGGGTTGGGAGAAGCGGCGGGTGTGACAAAGGGAGTGTCCACTAGAGGGTTGGGAGGAGTGAGGGGGGGTTAGGAAGGGAGGGGTTGGGTGGTGGGAAAAGGAGAGGATTCTGGGAAGGGGAAAGGGTTTCCCGCCCCTGTGCCTCGTGGTTCCCGCCATCTTGGGCTCCACAGGAGCCATCTTGGGCAGGGACCAGAAAGTGAACTTTTCTGTGCAAACTGGGGGACTTAACGACATGGAAAGCAGGGTTTAGGATAGGAGAGGGGAAGGCAGAGACGGTCGGGGTCCCGGCCATTGGACCCGCGCCGCAAGGGGAGCGGTAATCCTGAGGGGGGCCAGGGAGATAGAGAGGCTCCTGCCTGCCATGGTCGGGGGATGCCCTCCTCAGGATCCCGGGTCTAGGAGGGAGAGCAGGGGAGGAATGAGGGATAGAACCGTGAGGCTTGGAGAAACTGGGGTTAATAACAGGGGACTTAAAACTTGGATTGCAAACTGGGACCCGGGGGCGTTCTCTCAGCTCATTGTCCTTTTTCTTTCTCAGAACCCTAAGGATCTGAGCCACCCAACTCAGGTGTTTGTCCAATTTTAATCTTTTGGTGATAGAAACGTCCCCTGACCGAGCTGAATCAATCAATTTGGAGTGAACCTCTTCCCAAAACGAGAGGTCCCTGAATTGGTCGGGGGTAGCTTTGGAGAACTGAGAGAAAACCCACCTGGTTAACTTTTTCAATTAATTTTTTGAAACAGAAACATCAGCAGCAATGAGCACACTTAAAACAACAAAAACAGCCTCCCGCTGGGCAGTTGACAGTCGCGCACCCGTGCTGTCTACCCGTCACTGCCCAGCTGCTGCGACACCCGAGGGACGAGGAGGGAAAAAAGGAGCCAAAAGGTGTGAAATAAGACAGAGAGGTTAAAAAAGAGCTCAGCTCCCTGGCGAGGAAGCTGACTCTATCAAATAGACGACCACCACCAGATAACATGGGGTGTCACAAAGGAGCAGAAAGGGAAAGTTCTCTGCCTCAGGGCCCCGACGGCCACACGCGCGCACAAAGGAGGGGTAAAAAGACGGGAGGGGGGTGAGCCAACACGAATAGAGAAAGCGATAGAAGTGAAAGAGGTTAAAAAGAGCTACTCCCCAAATGGAGAGGGAGAGCCGGGGAAAGGAAGCTGACTCACCCAACCTGAGGCAGAGGGGAACGAGTGTCACAGCCACAATCCACGGACCAGCTCCGGGTGCAGGAGGGATTCCCGGTCTGGGTCCTCCTGGAGCGCAGCTCCCAGTGACCGGGAGCCTGCTACCACAGGAGGTGCTGGTGCGCCCAAGGAAGACGGCGAATCTTCGGACCGTGGGGTCCCAATGCAACTTTTGGAAAAAGAGGCGGGGCCCCATATTGGGCGCCAACTAGCTGTGGGCATGCCTAGAAAAGCCCGGCCGATGTCCACGAGCACACCAACAGCTTGGGAGAATGGGTTTGAGCCCTCCCCGTCGTATAGGGGTAGGATGCCCCAACCCAGCCCGAAGGACAGGCTTCTGGCGCCAGCTATGAAGGATCGCAGAGTGGTGACCAGGAGGCAGGCAGATTCCAGCAGCGGGGGTTTTATTGAGAGGGAGGGTGGAAGGTAGTGACACGAAGGAAGGCTGCAGGGATCTGCCCCAAGGGGCGGGGACTGATACAACTTATAAAAGGTGGCCAGGGGGAAGATTAGCCCGCCCCCAGACCAATAACTGAAACATACAACATAATGGACAGACCATAACGACAAATCAAAGTTAAACAGGGACGTGAATCTAAGGGACTGCCCAATCACCCTCTGTCCTAGCTGGAAGATTCTGGGCTAGGGGAGTGGGCAGAGGGCGATGGGCAGGGAGGTTGTCAGGACAACATAGGAGGGATCAGGGAGGTAACTGTAGAAACTGAGGAGGGGTTTAGGGAGTGACATAAAACTTGTAACAAGAAGGCGGGAGTTGCTAAGTAACGGGAAGATTGACAAAAACTGACCAGGAAAAAATTGGGGAGGGAACCCGGGACAAGGGCCATCTTAAATACATGGAGCTTAATATAAAATAAACTCAAACTGTACAAACCCATTGACATCTAACAATGAACTGAACCAAAAACCCCGTGAACCCGTGGCAGAGGTGCACCTGCGCCGCAACAGTAGAATACATCATTATGGTTTTGTATTTTTGGATTGCTATACAGACATTTAATATTCCAGCTGTCAGGGCTGCATAAAACAAATTCCATGTAAATCATGCAATATGTCCTCACTATGTCTGTATAAATGTTTTAGTTTTTTAAAAATACAATATATCCCACACAGCATGTATGCTAATACATTGTATATTATATTGGACTGCATGCTGTATGGTATTTACTGTCTTAGTTTCTTAGTCATGTGTATGTCTTATTCCAATGGATTGAGTGGTATTTTGTACTGTATTTGGAATTTTCTGTATTTGCATTTGTATTGATACTGCTTGTATGTGTGGATTGCACATATTGCACTGTACTGCATGGTATGGCATTGTATTATATTGCACATATCATGTGTTGCACTGCATTTTGTGTCATGGTATATATGGTATGTATGAATTTGTACTAAGTGTACGGCATTGCCTGTTATGTATTTTGTTTTGTATGCAATGACCCATGGGGTACATATTCCATGAGTATTGGCATGGTACTGTCTTGGATGGTGTTGTAAGGTTCAGAACTGGGTGGCGTTGTATCATATGGAGTTGCATGTTTTGCACATTATGCATGTATTTCACTGAATAGCACTTGTGGTATTGGTATAGCTATAGGTATTCAACCGAACCTCTGTCTCTGGAATCAACCAAACCCCTTGGTTACTTCTCCTCCCATACACCAGCACCCCAGAACTGCAATGGTAAGATAAGACGTAAGCTAATTCATACCCATCTGTTGTACTCCCCACATTAACACTCAGGAAAGAAAAACAAGGCAGCATGTAGCTGTTTCAAATAATCACTGCTGCTTTTATGCCCCACTATAATAAGTCTGTCATCCTTTGTTGTGATTTCTGAATGCCATTTGTCCCATGTGCAATATAATGAACTGATACCCTGATTCCCCACCATCCTCATCCACTTTCTCCCCAGCCATAAATTTTGTGCTCTGCTCACTTTATTCTGTATAGTATTTAATTTGTATTTATACCATCTGGATTAGACTGCCTACTGGAGACACTGATACAAATGAGAACAACGTTCTCTTTTATGTCAATTTCTTTAACTAAATCTTCTCAGAACTTGGATTGTATAATAAAGGCTAATGGGAGACATGTTCAGGAGTGTCTTAAAACAACTTTTGAAAGCCTGTTCCATTTCTTTGCACACAAATAATAATGAAGTCCTACAAAAACAAGATTTCTGCCACATAAATCTTGCTGTGGAATTACTGACACCAAAAAGTGAAATGTATGTATTGCACATATTGCATTGTACTGCATAGTATGGTGCTGTACTTGATTTAAGATGGCTGTGACTTTTATACATTTCACATGTCGTTCACAGCATAAATATAGCTATTATACAGATTTTTGAGAAGTTTGTGTTGTTTGATTTTTGTAGAGTGTGTGTTCAGCTCTTCATCATTATTAATTATGGTTTTGAACTGCTGTCTTCCAGAACAGCTGCTTCTGAGACTTATTAATTTTAAATAATATATGTGTAATGTCCTGGCTATAGCATTTTCTTTTTGAAAGCTAGATTTTAGAGGTGTGTAGTCAAAGCATTTCTCCCAGCTTCTTTTAAACTGTGTCTTAGGACTTGGAAGACAAACTTCTTCCTTCAATTTTGCTAAACTTCAGTAGCTAAAAAAATTCCAAAGGAAGACTTGGTTGCAATTTTATGGCTGCCTCTTACTACCATTTATGAACATAACACGTTCATTCCTCTATTAAATCATGACTATCTTTATTGAAGCAGTATCTGAAAATACCATGTGCTGATAAAACGCAAAAAGTATTTTTAAAGCACGTCAGGGCTGATGCATACCTGCCAAATTTCTAATCTGTGTTAAAACTCCATTTGTGTTAAAATGAGAAAATGAGATTTAGATTAACTAATGGATAAAACAACAGTATTTTGTGGTGATGTAGAAGTTCAACAACCTTGAGTGAAATTCTATGGTCTTCATGAACAAAAAGCAAAGGCCTCTATAAATTCTAGCTGACAGAAATATATGTAGCTTGCTTCTTCCTTATGTGAAGTCTCTATCTGCTGTGAGCTGTTTTCACTCATGCAGTCTTGCTTACTTAGATTTATTACTCTTTTCTATTAGTAATTTAACTAGATAGCTAAGCTTGGTTTAGGACTTCAGTAAGTGCAGACTTTGGCTGAAGAGAAATGTATTTCTCAAAAAAGTATTTTTGCTGTCCTTTCACTGTGGTGTAGTTGAAACTGAAAAGGCCACCAGTTTACAGAACACCTAAAGTTGTTAGAAATGGCCTATGTTAAAGGGCAAATGGAATTTGTTAAAATCAAACCCCCAGTAATTTGCAAGGAAAAATGTAAAAGTTGAATACAAATGTGCGTAGGCAACTCCTTAGAGGACAGCACACAAACTGAGCATTTGAAAAATGTGCAGTACATTTAGGTTCAGGATTAGGTTATACATATGAAAGCACATCTTTAGTTGCCAGCTTTACAGAGGAAATGTAGTGTTTGTCTGCTGAGTAACAATCTTCTGCCACTGGGGAACACAACTGTCGCAGGTGAGGATTTTGTTCAAAGTAGTCAGCTGCTGATAGTTTAGAGGTCCTGATAAACATACTACAAAGAATTGCAGAGACTCACCAAGAGGATGAGCTTTCCTTGGATTTTTCCCTGAGAGAGATCTTGTACTCGCTCTCTGTTCTGGTTTCGTAAAAAGTCCTTTTCCAGCTTTCTTGTGGGCTCCTTAGGCACTAGAAAAGTGCTATAAGGTCCTCTTGGAGTCTTCTGCCTCCAGGCTGAACCACCCCTGCTCTTGCAGCCTTTTTTCATAGGAGATGTGCTCTAGCACTGTCTTTGACACACATCTGAGGCTGCAGATTACTCTGGAAGCAGAGTATTTGCAGAGATGCAAATCCAAAATTAGGATGACTAAAGAGAAGGATTACAGTGTGAAGTTTTAAGTGAACTACTATAGGTCGGAGACAAGAAAACAGGTCTGAGATGCTCAGTTAATCATTATTAGCAGAGGAAACTGAGAGGTGACTTGTACTAATGCAGAAAAACGATATTAGGGAGCTTATAAGTCAGAGGAATAATGGGATTCAGTGGCTAGGAGCTGAAATTTGACAATTTCAATATTAAAATAAGAAGAAAATCTCTAGCAGAATAAGGAAATGTTTAAAGAGCCTATCAGAGAGGATAGTGAACTTGCTATTGTTTGATAACTTTATAGAAGATGACATGTCTACAATGTTAAATTGGATTCTGTAGCTTGAATATGTGGCTCAGACTGTTAGTAAATCCTGAAAATACATTAAACACAAATTACATAGATTCAGATCACTACTTCAGTAAACTGATGTATCTACACATAAAGGTTATTTTGGGCTTCATACAAATAGTATCTCAACATTTAGGCGAGTTAAGGACAAATTATTTAGATGGCAATAAGCAAGCAACAGAAGTGTATGTCCAGTGCATTCCAGCAAGGCCCTGACCTTCTACAGAAAAAAATTATATCGTGTGCCATCTATACTCTAAATGTGCTGAAACGCAAAAGAGCTATCTTGTTGGTTAATGATGGTTCCAGGTTGTGCAGATACTCGACAAAAAGCCTTCTAGAAATGAATCTGCTGGTCTCTGGCAGCTCTCAGTTCTGTATAAAAATGAAAAAGAAGTAGTGGAGTGATGATTACAACAGGCTCCTGGATACTTTCCTGCATATTTTCCGGGACGCTTTTTTCATTGCCCCATTGAGGCTTAGAATTTGTGAAGAGAAGAACAAAAAGCCATCTCCAGGTTTTGGGGATGCATATGGCCTGGTAAGGCAACAGAATATTACTTCTTAGTTAACATTGTTGGTTTTGTTTCTGTTGGGCACAGGGAAAATGTTATTAATTATTATGTTTAATAATAATACTTAATTTAATACTCATCATTGTATTCTACAGTTTCTTTCTAACTTTTTCACTTGCTTTGCTTCTACTTCTGTGGTTTTGCCTGGTGTTTTGAGAATCTTGTGTTCAGGAAAACCAGAAAGGGGATATAGGAGGGAAAAGACCACAACAATAAGATATAGTCAAGTTGGTGGCCTGATTGTGTCATGAAAAGGATAATCGCTCTGGAGAGTAACAGTTCAAACACTGCAACTTACTCAGCAAAGAGAAAAGGTGAAGTGTTTGTTTTGGGCATATACTGTAAAAGAAGGTGGTGAACTCTAGATTTTTAGACAACATGTGTGCCATCATTTGCTGTAGCAGTATATTTTGTGTGAATCTGCTAGACTTCCAAAGCTTCAGCAAGTTGAGGATTCTTTACAATAAAACTGCTTCTATTTAAATGTCAGCTATCTAACGTAATTTAAATGGAAAATAGAACACACAGCTTCTGCTTCTTTTCCCTTACTCACCTCTGTGCTTGTAACATATACACTGTATAATACACAATGACTGCTTGAAGAAACCATTAAGTTATCAGCAGGGCACATTTGCAGGGCATATTCACTCTAGATGTTATTGTTCAACTAAAATAAAGGTGAAATGGTTTTTACAGGGTATAATCTAGAACCTGCTTCCCACAGGAATTTAAATAATGAGAGTGTACTATAGCAAATATAGAAGATGTCAGATGGGAAAACAGGATACAGAAAGTCTAAAGAACAGGCAAAATTAGACTGTGGTGCTGTCTTGGGCTTGAAAATAAAGGTGCTATTAAAACAAAGGGATGTAATAAACAATAGAAGTGGAAGCTGATGCAACTCAACTGAGTGGTTTAACTGCTATTAAATTCAGGACTATGCAAACAGAATAATCCTGGAATAGGTTGTTTTGGTTTGGAATTAAAGGAATTATCTGCAGATTGTTCTTTGTTCTCCTCAGTTCTCCTCTATATTTAACTGAATCTGTCTGGGGAATGTGTTGTCATGGCAACCTGTAAATTAATCTTGATGTTTCAGACTTAGAAGTTATGTTACTATTAAAACAGAATTCAGGAAATATATAAAATAAATTTGTTTCCTAAACATAATTTTACATTGTGTTTCAAAGAGAAAGTCAGGCACACAAAACTATTGTCAATTATGTGTACATAACTTTACCACTGCTGTGATTATGGGAGATTTAGCTGGAAGGTGTACAGGAAGGGTTCTTAAATGAGAAGCAGGAGAATAAGAAATGCCTTGGAGACTTTGAGAAGTGAAGAGTAATGCTGCTGAGTGAGGCCACACAATCTAACACTGACTCCTGCCAAATTCAGAGCTTTAGTGTTGTCTTTTCTTTCTGGAGACAGCATTGCCTAAAAGCCAGGATGTCTGATACTGTCGCAGGAAAAAGTAAGCAAGGGGCTCATGCAGTTTTGCTGTCCTGCATATGTGTATGCTTTCAATTTACAGGGCTGTCTCCTCCTTCCAAAATCTCAATGTGTCACTCTATTGCTGCAGCCTTCAGAGGTTTCTCTGTGCAGTAAGGCCTCCAACATGGTGTACATCTCTACATAAAAGGAGAGACAATCATCAACTTGGCTTCAGATTGATATTGCATGTGGTAATGACATTCCTGAATGAATGAAAAACTTGCATCTACTACTGCTGGGCTTAAAATTTTCTCTATGGGCGAAGAGATAGTACACCTTCTGTAAAGGCAAGACTGTATTGTTAATGCAATTGAGAGTCTCATAATTGGGTAGGGGGGAGAGGAATAAAAATAAATTAAGCCCAAATTCTTAATTTTGTACAGTTTTTCTTGGTGAAAAATTCTTTCTTACTTTCTCCTGGAAGTAAGTGTGGTAATTTCATCCTGATGGTGATATGCTGTGATGAGTTATCAATATCTAGGTCTTTCACTATTAGTAATACTATCTTTATGAGACTTTTTTATCTCTAGCTTTCATTTGAGATAATTTTACACAAAATCAAAGAGTCATTTAAGTTAGAAAAGACCTCCAAGATCATAATTCCAAACTTTGACTAATTACCTGCCCTACCACCTTGTCTACCAGACCATGGCACTTAGTGCCACATTCAGTTATTCCTTGAACACCTCCAGGGATGGTAACTCCACCATCTCCGTGGGCAGCCCATTCTGACATGATCATCCTTTCTGTAAAGAAATTCTTTTATGCCCATCCTGAACCTTCCCTGGCGTATCTTGACACCATCACATCTCATCCTGTTGCTTGTTACCTGGGAGAAGGGACTAACCTTTTGCTTACTAACATGCATTTTCAGCTTTGCTATTTTGTCATTGGTCTGCAATGATTATGTCTGAATTTACACTTTTATGGCACACATTCAAGAATTCTTTTTCAAGTCTTTAAAACCCTAAACCAAATTTGGTCTGTGTCCAAGGTGTTTCTTTCAGTGACTGTGGGGAAGTTTCTTATACCCAAGAGGTATAAGTGCCAAGGCCCTGCCCTATGTCTTCCCATTCCGTGCCTCAGAACTCTACACCACTTCCTGTGTTTCCACTTCTGAAGCTTCCTCCTTTTGTACCAGGTCTTTATTCCTGTACACAGTCTCATTATGCTACAGCCAGAAATTTCACGTTTTATTGAAAGTAAGGATTTGTTATTTCTACTTGCATAATGTCATGGCTGTACTGTATGAAGAAAGTAAAATAAAACAGCAAACTTGCTGGAGGAAGACTGGTCATCCTCAGTCCTGAGGACTTGTAAATTAAGTGCAAGATTTCTGACCTGTAGGCAGCAATGACAACATTATATTACACGGGTACATGGTTATAGAATGCCTGAGTAAAAGTCTATAGAAAACAGTTCCTATTGTTCACATCCAAGTTTATCAGAGCAAGCATTTCAGTCTTGAAGCTGTTATCTCATGATTACATTATTCTGGGAATTGGTCATCCTTATTTTGGAATTTGTCTGGATGTGTTCTTGAGTCTATACAAAATGCCCAGTCTTCCTGGAAATACCTAATTGTCTCTCTTCACCTGCTCAGAAGAACAATTTTTACTTTGCTATTTCATTAATAAAACATTGTTAACTTTCACAAATTATGTCCAGTGGTTTTTCTAGTCATATAGGAATACAGCAAACACTGATGGTTTGAAGACTTCAGATCTTCTTAAAAAACATTACAGTCTGATATGTTCTTATGTTCTGATATTGTTCATTTTCCATTAAATCCT
The DNA here is from genome assembly GCF_901933205.1 of Camarhynchus parvulus. Lineage (NCBI taxonomy): Eukaryota > Metazoa > Chordata > Aves > Passeriformes > Thraupidae > Camarhynchus > Camarhynchus parvulus. Next base: position 32,273,104 of record NC_044601.1, on the reverse strand, counting down.
CTGGCAGATGAAGTTAGCCAACTATTTTGGTGCCAGCTGTGCTTTGCACCCAATTTTCCTTCTCCGTGGGGACATTGAAAACCCACACTTCTTTCCTCCTCACTGAAAGAAATCTATTGGATTTTTGCATCAATTTCCAGGTCAGGACTACACTTTTGTCAAGCAACAGGAATGATTCATGGACGTCTGTTTTCAAAGCTGGACTGTTCATACTTGAATAGGAGTAGGCCTGCCACATCTCTACTTCTTCAATAAAGAACTTTGGGTTGAGTATTCTTCCAAATGTTTGTGCAAAAGAATAAAGCCATTTCCCCCCACTTGTGATAAATTAAAAAGAATGCTTGATAATTTGCTGATTTAGTTTCTCAGTGAACCTGCCACTTGCTACATGGGTTTTACACGCTAGCCTTTGGGCTACATTAGGTCTGGCCTTTGAGAGACTCCTTATGTTATTTGTATCCACTTTAACAGGACTCAGAAAGTTACATTTCATGTACATACTGCATGATTAGGAGGAGCTGATGTACTGAGGTAGAAATTAACTACAAAAGAAGATCCTAATCTCATACCCCAGGTGTGTGCTTTGTGAAAGCTTTGAAACTGTTCATCACTGTAGGTTCAAAGATTCAGTTTGTGCTTCTCAGCTTATTTCATCAAAATTTCCACCTATTAGATTGTGGAAAAGGAAACTAAAACATCAACATGAAAGAAGCTTCAAGTTGCATCTGTCACATTAAAGAGACTCGGGTAAAATAGTGGTAAAAAGCATCCCACAGGGGATTTGTTGGATTTATCCAGAAAAGGATAGCTTTCCTTTGCCTGTGGAGAGGATGATTAGCCAGGCATGAACACATAGAGGCAGAAAGAATTCATTAGATTCAGGTCCTGAGTAAACAGGATTCTGCAACATTAGATCTCATCTGGTGGCATACAGTGATATTAGCTGGTTACGTGATGAACTTAGGCAAAGACAATTTTTAAAGTTCTTTGTACATGATTTTTCAATTATTTTCTTTTTTCCTTTTTAAAAGACCTTGGCATACACCCTCATCCCACTGTTTTGTCCTTCTTGTGTGGGTCTTTAGTGGTTTCTGAACTGCAGCCACATGTAAATGCATTTTTGTCTTCAGTATCATACTTTAAATATGGCAGCTAACCCTGCTATCTGAGGGATACTCACTTAGCCTGCAAAATGCCTAACTCCTATGGAACTGCACTTCCACATGTCAGATGGATTTCACCGCTATTTTGCAACCAAATAATTGCTAGATTTTCTTGGTATTGTTTAACTGAACTAGTTTCCCCAAGCCCATTGTTTCAGGGCTCCTTTCCTATATATTTGTATCTGGACAAATTTTCTGATTCTCTCATGTAAGAGAAAGGTGTACTAAGGAAAAGGACAACCCAGTATTTCTTAACTTGGCCAAATGAGCTTGCAAGTATGGTTTAACTGATTTTGAAGGCTACTTTCAGTCACGTATAATGGGCAGTAGCTTTCACAACAAGAAGGACTATTATTTTTTCTGTTAGCAAGGTACTGCTGTTAAGCATGAAATGCTATTTATCCAATGCTGAAATTATAAAACTATTGTTATTTTTGAATATCACGAGAACCAACTCTGAATTCATCCCACTAGCTTTGATGGGAATTAAACCATGTTTACAGCATGCTAACTGGTAGAGAGGCAAGATAAATGGTTTGGTGAGTTCGATGATGTAAAGTTTCCAAGAGTTACTGTAGAGATGAGGTTTGTAGCTGTTGTGTTTGACACTGGCCAAACTCCAGGCACCCACAAAAGTCACTCGCTCACTCTCCTGTGCCACAGCTGGGCAGAGGAAAGAAAAAAAATTAATGAAGAGTTAATGAGCTAAGGACTGTGAGAAAGAAAACACTCCAAGGGCAAAACAGGCTCAACTAAAAAGTTGCAAAGTGAATTTATTACTGACAGGATCAGAGGAGGACAAATGAGAATAAAATAAGCTCTTAAAACCACCTTTTTCCCTCCCAGCCCCTCCCTCCTCTCCACCGACAGCAGGGAGACAGGGCATGGGGGTTTTGGTCAGTTCATCACCCGAGGTTTTCTTCTGCTGCACAGGGAGAGGAATCCTTTCCCTGTGAGACCATGGGGTCCCTCCCCACAGGAGCCAGTTCTCCGTGAACTTCTCCAGCATGGCTCCAAATCTCTGAGCAGCAGTCCTCCCAAAACTGCTGCAACGTGACTCCCTGCCACGGGCACGCAGTCCTCCCAAAACTGCTGTGGCCTGGGTCACTCCTCCATGAGGTGCAGTTCTCCAAGGGCAGGCTGCTCCAGCCTGGATTCAGGGCCCCATCTCTCCACAGGGTCACAGCCTCCTCCCGGCACCCACCCACTCCAGCACTGACATCTCCCCCCTGGGCTGTGGGTGGATCTCTGCATCCCCCATGGATCCCCCTGGGCTGCAGCAGCACAGCTGCTTCGCCACGGTCTCACCACCGCCTGCAGGGGAATCTCGGCTCCAGTGCCTGGAGCAGCTCCTGCCCCTCCTTCTTCACTGACCTTGGTGTCTCCATGTCTCCCTCATGTGTTGTCACCTGATTCTCTTATCCGACAAGAAGAAAAAAAACTGTGTGTGCCCCAATTTGTTTTAATTTCCTTCTTAAATATGTTATCACAGAGGCATTACCAACATCTATGACTGGCCCAGTTCTGGCCAGCAGCATGTCCATCTTCAGAGCTATCAGCCATTGGCCGTGCTGGACATGGTGGAAGCTTCCAGCAGCAGCTCACAGAAACCACCTCTGTGGGTCCCCCACTACCAAAAACCAGGCTGTGCCAAACCAACACATTCCACTCCTAAAAAGAAAACAGTAAGCAGAGATCCGCAGGAGCATGAGCTAAAGAGGGAAAAAAGTCAATTTCTACTTCCCATCAGCAGCAGTGTTCGGACACTTCCTAGGAAGTTGGGCTTCAGCATGCGTGATGGTTCCTCTGGGAGGCAAACATTGAAAACTCAAGAATGCCCCCCCTTCCTTTTCTATCTGAGCTGGTGAGATATGGCATGGAATATCCCTTTGGCTAGTTTGGGACAGCTGCCCTGGCTGTGTGCCCTCCCAGCCCTTTGATGTGGGGCAATGTCAGAGGGACAGCGCTGCTCGGCAGCAGCCAAAGCAGGGTGTGCTGTCAGCAGCCTGCCAGCAACCAGTGCAAAGCACAGCACTGTGAGGGCTGGGAACTTTACCTCAGTCAGACCCAATACAGTATCACAGAAGTTTTTGTTTCTGGAATCAGAAATGTAAAGAAAAGTACTAAGAAAGATACTGATTTTTTAGCTGACATTTGGGGGCAGTTGAAAAAACCTCAGCTCTTACCATGTTGCTTAGAAATTGCTCTGTATTTGCTCACAAGACTACATGGACCATCTGGCACCATCTTAAGCCCCAGGCAGCCTCTAAGAGCTGAACAGTCCTCAAAACTGGCTTTGCCAAGGGGCCGGCCAGGCAGCTCTATGCACCCAGAGAGGGTTCAGAATTCAAACCAGCTTGTTTGTTCTCTTTTTTTCTCCTCTAAAGCACTTTTGTGTCCAGTGACTTACAGGCAGCTTTGTATGACTCCTGTCCTGGGACAGAATTCATCCATCCCATGGTTCTTGCAGAGAATGCTTTACCACAGAGACAGCAATCAGACAAACAATATACTAGTTACTGACCCTGATAGGTGAGTTAGGGGGTTTTGAAGAAAGTAAAGGTATTGAAGCAGCTTCAGTTTCATTTTTCTTCTCACCATTTGTCTTGTCTCCTTCAGTGCTTGGGCCGCATCTGAGCTCTAGCTCACAGTGTCAGTGAGCTCTAGCATCATGGAATATTCTGAGTTAGCAGTGACCCACATGGATCACTGACTCTGACTCTTATGTGTATGGCCCATACAGTGACCAAAACCATAACCTTGACATTATTAGCACCATGCTCTCACCAGCTGGGGTCGGTTCAATCTTCATGCCTAAATTGGGTGCTGTCATCTATCCAGCTTTAATAACTAAATTCTTCTCTGTCCCTTGCATGCACAGTTAATTAAAGAATTGTTTAAAGATTTAGTTTTCTAGTTCACTGCTTCCAGGACTGCTGAAATCCCAGACTAGACGCAGCACAGCCTAGCAGCCAGTTGGGGCGGCAGCTCGAAGACAAGGACTTCTGCTCCGGAGTAGAAGCGGGTCCGTCAAAGCTGCCGCCTAGAGTGACCTCTCACGGCAGAGGGTGAAGAGGCTTCACTCCTGGACGAGGCTTAGGAAATCCTAGCGAGGCCGACAGGAATGACAAGAGGCGGACCGTGTCCTGAGTCAAAGTAGCAGGCTTTATTTGAACCCAACACAGGAGCTCGGGGCACTGCGACTAGAGTTTAGTGCAGAGGGATTATAAAGGGAAGGGGAAGGGTTAAAGGGGACGAATCAGATCACCAGGTGGACTAACTGACATTATTAGGAACCAGTGGGAAACCAAGTGGGAGGGATCTCAAATCCTGGTTCGGCAGTTGCTACAGAAACCAAGGCAGGGATTGGGGATTGACATTGAAAAGGGATATATTGCGGGTGGGAAAGGAGCTCTGGGCAGAACCACTCATACTTAGAACTGGGGGGAGGAAAAGTGGAACAAACCAACTGGAATTGCATTAAACTTAAACTCCTACAACCAATATTCGGGAACAATAAAAGAACACACCACAACACAGGACAATGTGAAATGTTAGGACTGCCCCAGGCTGAACTTTCTCTGGGTACTGAGCAAAACCATTTTTTGATGCCTATTTAGCCCTTTTAAGGACCATATGCATGTCTCTACCAGAGAAGTGATACAAAATTCAAGCTTGATGGATTTAGTATTATTTAAGAGATCATTCTTAGTTTTGCCTTGCTCCAACAAGTCTTATATCTGGGGATTTACTGGGTTTATTTAGGGAGGAAAACAGCAAAGACTCAGAATTCTCTTTTGCAGAAACCTTCCTATGCCCTGGCATTTTGACTAACATTAAAGTTAGAAGGGCTGCATCCTGGTTATTTTCTGGGACAGACCAAAAATTCACTCTGAATTGCTCTAGTGGGAAATTTAGACCTTGATACTGATTGAAAGGGGGATTCTTTAAAAACTGACTGCTATATATAATGATAAGCAAACTAAAACTGAATATATAAATAAAAAATTAACAATAAATTAACCTAAAACAGCAGGAGGAAGGTTTTGCTTGTGACACAACTATGAAGAAACATTTGTAGTTGCAGAGAATGAGGCTCATATTATGGAAATGCCAGAAATGCTTGAAGCTTTTCTATATGTCTCCTAACCATGGCAAAAAAGTATCAATCTCAAAGTGACATCTACTGCAGAGCATTTATAATGCGTGAAGTGTTTGTTGGTGGAGAAGCAGAAGCAGACCAGTGTGAGAGCTATGAGGTGGTTTAAAGGTGAGGTCACAAATGGGTGTCTCTGGATAAACACTTGAAACTGAAAGACTAAGCAAGCGGTCAGTCAATAAAAACTTCAAAACTGTATTTTTGCTTTGAATGTATTGAACAAAGTCATTTTGGGAAATTATAATGCTTCTGTATTTCAATAATGACCATGCCTACATATATGTAGGTATATATAGTAGTGCAGCTAGCATAAAGCTGATGCAGGATACTTCAGCACTGTGCACTAGATTTGTAAAATGCACTGCTGTGCTGACTGTTTTGAAGCACATTTTGGCTGAAATCTGAAAAACACGTAAACAGTAATACTAGGTTAGACAAATGTTCACTCAACTCAGATTTTGCTCAGATTTTGACTAACCCAGGCCTCTCTAAGGGTCTGATGTGTGCTTGAAGCAGTGCCATTAGGTCAAAGTGAGAGCCCCAGGTAAGCAGGACAGGAGGCCATTGCAGAGCCATGACCACCTGCAGCATGGAGGTCAGCCAGCAATTGTTGCTCTGGGTTATTAACACTAGGGAAATCTGTTGGCAGCCATATTTATCAAAGATAAGGTGCCCCCTGTGATAACAGCAGTAACCGTAATGGCTGCTTCTACATGGTTAAGAGGGAGAAGCTTTCACTTTAGTGAAACCTGTTTCATGAACCAGTAGCTGCAGACGTGGTTATCTGGGGAATGATATTGCTCCTCTTTGAAACCCAGTTTAATCCTTTGCCTAAATCCAGTCAGTGCTTCCAGTAATGAATCTCCTAAAGCACAAAGCAAGGTCCAATCTCACAATCTGTTGTCCCTGAGAGAAGGATTTCATAGCCTGATCATCCTCAAAGCCAGTGCTGAGATGCCTGTGTACATATAGCTAGCGCTATGTTTAGATGCCTTAGTTTAACCATAACAATTTTTAATTATTTGGGGAATAACATGGCTTATAAAGCTGAAAGAAAATGGATAAAATGTGCATATGTTTCTTGTTGGTGACTCTAATAAATCATTGATACAGGCAGAGTAGCACAAGCCAAGGGATAACTGCTACTCAGCATCCTCATTACTCATACTGCCAAAACTCGAAATGCACTTGGGAGAAGTTCCATGCCAGTATTTCTCTAGCTGTGTTGTTCCACTACATCTATGTCTCTTCTAGGGTCAGGTTTGCTCCCCCAATTTAAGACTCTGACTAGACAGATTCTGCTCTCCCATGCTTTCATTTCCCATGATGGGATTTTTCCGGTTTAACATGCTAAGGGCTGATAACTTATTTAATATCTATCTATCTATCTATCTATCTATCTATCTATCTATCTATCTATCTATCTATCTATCTATCTATCTAATCTATATCTATGTCTATGTCTTTTAATGACTCATAAATTATTTTTGAATATGTTGAAGACATCTTGAAAGCAGTTGTACTCCCATATTTAGAGAACTGAATAAAAGTTAAATGAGCATTTTTGATCATCCAGTCCAAAATTGTCTCCTACAAAAAGACATTCTACTTGTCACTGAAGGTTACTCTTATGCTACATTCTTAACACAGAAATGGAAATAATAATAAAAAATTTACATAGTTCCCTGAGGTTTTGCACTAGAAACAAGATGGGCTTCTTATGGCAGTGGAGGCAGCTCTGCTTGGGTTTGCAGTAGCCACTTTGAAGAAAAAAAAATAAGGGAAATGAGAGAAGTAGCGGACAAAGAACAAGAGAGTATCAATGTGGGGGAAGTAATGCCAGAAGTAGCTAGGGATTACTTGAGACTGAGGCAGGTATTTGTCTGACAGACTTTCTAGTTAAATTATGAATTTTTGGACTCTCAAGATTAAAGTTTGGACACCAACTAAATAATCCTGATGCATTATGTTGTTTGTACCCAAGAAATTATTGATGACAGTGCTAAGAGCAGCTCTGGTCTATTGACATATGAATGACTGCTGGCCATCTTGGTCACAGAAAGGATTTGTGCAAAAACCTGTGGAGCTAAATTTCTCTTCTCTGGAAACAAAAGGAAGGCAGGGTGTTGAGCTGATATCTACTGAAAAATGCCTTTTTGCTTTTTAGTAGGCATTTATCTAGAAGAAAACTAGGCATGGATAAGGGCCAGGTCCTTTCATCCTGGAGAGAATTAAAAACAATCTGTCCTTATACCTGTGGGCCATTTACATACAAGTGGCACATTCAGGAAAATATTGGCTGATTCACAGTTGAAGTGGAATTCAGGTTATGTCACTTCTAAATTAGAGCCTTAAGATGTGATTCAAGAATTGGTTCTCTGCTTACAGAAACAGAGAATTTGTGACTATTTTGCAGTAGAGAGAGAGGTCAGCCGTCTGGAAGAATGTGGGCTGGCAGCCTTATTGCTGCAGAGCCTCTGTTACTCTGTCACAGGCACCTCTGCCAACCTCCTCTTGTGCCACAGCTGCTCTGCAGTACAAAGAAGCCCAATCAAGGGCTTAGCTGCTCACAGAGATAATGGGTTACCTTCTGCTATTCTCTTTCAGGTTGTGATACATTGGAATCTCAGTGCAAACTCTTCTTTATTACTGTGTCAAGACACGCAATTGTTCATTAATAATTCATTCATGTAAAATTCATTAATGCTTGAAGACTGTTTAGAGGGGCTACTCATCCTGGCTTCTGTGCTATGCCTTGGAGAAGAAAAGAAAGTGTTTACCAAAGAGAAAAACTGTGCATGATTCAAAAAGAGGTTTTCAAAACAGGTATTAAGAACATTTCCATGTCTCTGTGGGGACACTGCTCTCTACAGAGTTGTCCACCTTGACACAGCTTTGCAGTGAGGTACCGCTGTCTGGGGGAAAAAAAAATCATGCTGTAAGGAAAGCCTCTGAAAGCTTTTCAAAATAAAAATACAGGTGGAACACGTGTCTTCTGAAGAGATTCCTAAGGTATATCAAATACAAACTTAAAGTGTGCCATTGTTTCAAGAGTTTAGAAGATGCTATGGCTACTCTAGTGATATTTTCTTCCTTTTAGCTAGCTCTTTAAAGCAACCCATCCAGACTTATCCTGTTGAACATCTGTTTGTAGAACAAGTCCCTGACTAAACATCATGAAGTGAGTTGCAGACTTGGGACTACAGCTTTTACTGGCTTTAGCCCTTGTGAAGAATGCCTGCTCTGTTGTGGGTGATGTTTTGAAGCACCAGACCAAATAACTGATATCATATTTAGAGGTGTGTCATCTGTGCTTTAACAGAACAACCCAAATCTCTCCTTCCTACTGATGGGTATTTGTCGCCGGTCGGCCACAAGGTTTTCGGGGTGAAGGAAGAGACGAGATGGGCTCCATGATCAGAAGGCTTGATTTATTATGTTATGATATATACATCTATTATAACTATACTAAAAAGAAAAGAAAAGGAGAGTTTCCAGAAGCTGCTAGCTACCTAAGAATAGAAAGTAAAGAAGAATCAACAAACCTTGCTCTCTCGGACTGTGTCCGAGAGAGCTCAGTTATGGATTGGCCTTTATTTCCAAACACTCAATCTGGGCCAATCCAGAACAGACCTGTTGCATTCCACAGAAGCAGATAACCTATTGTTTATGTCTGGTTGCTGAACTTCTCAGCTTCAGCAGGAAAATCCTAAGAGAGGATTTTTCATAAAAGAAATGTCTGTGACATCTGACTCTTTTTTATTTAATTAAATTAAAAAGAAAAATGTTTGTAATTTTCTCTGCTGAGTCATGCAGAGGAAAGAACAAACACCTGACAGGTTATCTGTTGCCAATCAAACTCAATCAAGTGCTTCTGTGGGATGAACAGGGAATTTCTTCACCTATAAAACATAAAATACTATGATACCACTAAAACAACCTTACAATATAAGAAAATGCAAAAACAATGCAAAACAAAGTCCAAGTCCCAACAGCTGAGTTTCAGGAAAAAGTCCATGGACTGAAGATGTTCTTCTTTGCCATATCTGAAAGTCTCTTTTGGTCCTGAAACAGACTTGCTGCAGAGAATCCATCAATAGTTATCAAACAGTTCCAAACAATTTTTTAAAAAGTTTCTAAAATGTCTTTGACACAGCCCCTTATTGAACAACATGGGCTGAAGCTAGGTTTTGGCCCTTCAATGCTGCTGCTGCTGCAGGTATTTCAACCCTTTTTTTTTTTTTTTTTTTTTTGAAAAACAGCAAGAAGCAGAGGGGCCTGAGAGAGACCCTGGGGGGCCAGGCCCCTCAGGCAAGCTCTGCATTAACACAGGCCAGCACCCAGCTGCCAGTTTGGCAGAAGGGGTGACCAAGAACCAAACACAAGAATTCCCTAGAACCACTGACACATGCCAGCAGTGAGGGAATAGAAGCACCCCCGAGAAATTCCATCTCGCGTTTGGGAACATTTGTTCCCCAAAGCAAACGAGCCATGATGGCTTTCCGTTGTCCCTCCTGCTTCTGCCATGCAGATGCAGAGGGTGTTGTTCTCATTTGCCCCCTCACATCACCCCCATCCTCTCTGGACTGGGGACCGGAGGCAGAACTTTCGAGATCCACCCCCAGCTCGCCACTGGAGAGAGCAAGGGGTGGCAGAGAGATCTGCGCCCCCCGAGGGGAACAAACTGACCAAACACCCCCTTTGGGATGCAGACCAAAGGCAGACCCCTTGGGACCCACCGCCCCCTCGCCACTGGGGCGCACGAGGGGCGGCAGAGATGACAATTTCCAAGGAAGGACCCCAAACCCCCCAAAAACGCTAATTTTGAAGGCAGGGATCTTGGCTACACCAGCATTCAGCTGACGAGCAACACCTGCTCCATGGAAAGGGAGGCTGAAGCCCTCTTCCCTTGTCCCAGCTCCTCCCGCAGGGACAGCCCTGGGACAGCCCGAAAAACTCGGGGTGGGAGCCACGCTGGGTGCAGGGGACGGGGCCTCCGAAGGTGCCAGAACCTCTGGGGCGGGCAGCTCTGAAGGCGGTCCCGCGGGCCCATCGCCGCACTCGGCATCATCCTGGACTGGAACCGGGTCGGCGGGAGGCGGCGGGGCTGTTGGGGGGTCTGGTTCAGCCGCAGAAGGTGGTGGGGCCGGCCCGGGAGGGGCCGGAGGGGGCGGCAGGGGCGGTGGTCGCTCTTCTCAGGTGCAACCTCCGACCTCGGCGCTGCGGGCAAAAGCGGGGCCACTGGAGGCTCTGGAGGCGGCGGGAGCCCGTCCCCCGGCGGGACGGAAGCAGCCGCCGCGTCTCCGTCGTCACCAAGCAACGCCGGGGCCACGGGGGGCGGAGCCATGGCCGGTGCTGCGGCCGGCGCTGCCGCCGCCGGGGCCGCGCGGGGGCGCCGGCTGGGGCGGCCCCGCTCGCTCGGCAGGCGTGGCCTCGTGGACCGGTGCCGCCCGCACCTCTGGGCAGGGCGGACCCCACGGAACCGGCCGGAGCGGGGCCGGCAGCGCTGGCTGCGGCGGTGGCGCCACGGGCAGAGCCATGGCCGGCACTGCTGCCGGTGCCGCCGCTGCTAGGGCCGCACGGGGTGGCACCTGCCCCCGCGGCGCCGGCTGGGGCGGGGTGTACGGGACCGGCTGCAGCGGGGCCGGCAGCGCCGGCTGCCCCCTCTGAGAGCGGCGGGGGGAGGGAGAAGGTGGCCCCATCTGCGCATGCGCCGAAGACGGAGGAAAAAAACCTGAAGCTCGGGGCGAAACTTCGCCCCCCCCGCTGGGACGGGGGGGCTGGGAAGCAGCCGTTTGTCCCCCTCTGAAGGGTCGTCCCCCGTGAGTCGGGGGGAACGGCGCCTGCCCCCTTGCTTCCGCGATCCAGGGAAAGGCAGCTGCTTTTCGTTTCAAAACCGGAAACAGTGCCATGAAGACGGGATAAATGCGAGGAACATGGGAAGTCCGACCCCAAACAGCTTGGCAGACAAATTGCATGCATTCCCATACATACGAATCCAATGCATATAGAACATTAGTAAAAAATCCAAAGAACTTTGCCCATCGAAAAAAGTCATATAAATCTTTTGTCAACAGGAGAATTCCATCCTCCTCACCCCATTTTTGCCAGAGGGAAATAAGCCTCTCCTCTGACGGAGAGATATGGACCTCTGTTTCAGTGGGAAAATTCGTCCACTTTTCCAGCCACCACCATTGCAGGGCAGCATCTTCAGGAAGGGAAAACCCAATAGTACCTTCTGAGAGAGTCCAGCACTCTCTGGCCAGCTCCTGTTCGAGGCTGAAAGGCTCTCTAGGCATCTTCCTGGAGGCTTCAAAAGGTCCTTTTTGTGGTCAGCCTTGCTGTGAACTCTGTCCAAATCTGGATCTTCGGTTCTTCAGCTCCTGGCCTGAATCCACTTCTGCTCCTCTGGGGTCTCACAAAGTGATAAATGTCCTCAGAAACACGAGGGGTCACCAATTGTCGCCGGTCGGCCACAAGGTTTTCGGGGTGAAGGAAGAGACGAGATGGGCTCCATGATCAGAAGGCTTGATTTATTATGTTATGATATATACATCTATTATAACTATACTAAAAAGAAAAAGAAAAAGGAGAGTTTCCAGAAGCTGCTAACTACCTAAGAATAGAAAGTAAAGAAGAATCAACAAACCTTGCTCTCTCGGACTGTGTCCGAGAGAGCTCAGTTGTGGATTGGCCATTATTTCCAAACACTCAATCTGGGCCAATCCAGAACTGACCTGTTGCATTCCACAGAAGCAGATAACCTATTGTTTATGTCTGGTTGCTGAACTTCTCAGCTTCAGCAGGAAAATCCTAAGAGAGGATTTTTCATAAAAGAAATGTCTGTGACAGGTATTCTCTAAAGGGAGAGATTATCCTTATTGCTATATGAGGATGGAAACAGTAGGCCTCATGTTTGCAGAGAACAAGTGCAAATGAGCAGGGGAGGACACGGAGAATTATGTCATACTTTCAGGACCTTTCAGCTTAAAAAACTGTAAGTGATTAAAATGTTTCTACATCAAGATTTTGCCAGACTATTTCTTTTTGAGAAGGTTTTCCTAAAGGAGGTTCTGCATTATGTAGATGCCTTGTTTTACTAGCATCTTGACAGAGCAACCTCTTTATTCTGACAGTCTGGCAAGTCTGATGTGGCTGACCTAGAATAGAAAGAGCAAAGAAAAGTTCGAAGGATAAAACCAGAAACAAACCCCAAATGAATCAACTACAGGAATGGGCACACCTTCTTCATCACATCATCTCTTTGCATCTCACATTGTCACATTTTATTTCTCAGCACCATTGCCTTCAGGTTGGATCAATGCAGTGTGGTCTCCATCAGGATCTCTTTTATTCAAGAGTTCAAGACTTGTTCCTTGACTTTCCTGGACTAAAGAGCTGAACTTTGCAAAAGGTGTTGTGAAAACCTAGAAGAAAAATAACTGACAGGTAAACAACCTCTTCCTGTCCATCTAAGTTCTCCATTTTGTATTTTTCAATATGTTTCTTTAATTAAATTCTGCCAGCTCTTTGGGCTATGAGAATTACTAATCTTTAAATGCAAGAAATATTTCACAGGGAAAAATTCTTTTAAGGTTTCTGGATATATCAAACCAAAAGATAAATAGTCCTTTAATTAGCATTAGGCATTTGCTATAAAAGTCGTGACCATGGTAAACTTGTCTGGTATTAATGAGAATGTCCTGTGTTCCCACAGGAGACGCATTGCAATTCAGCAGTAATTAATGTACCATTGCAGCAAAGTGTCAGTGAAAGGTCATACTTTTTAGTGCTTGTCTTTTCAAAACAATTAAGCGATTAATTACTGTTCTCTAACCTCCTGCTCACTTAAATGTCTTTCTGACCAAAAAAAAAAGGTGTTTCTCTATGTCCTGTCATTCCTGTCAAATTATCTACCCATCCTCTAAGAATGAACATTTTTCTTAGTATCACAAAAGTCTTCTGTGGAAAAAGGTAATTGAAATTAACACACTAATAATTCAGCCTGCAAATTTTTGCCGTTAGGAGGTCTTTGGTGGTCATAATATAAAATAGCTATCCTTAACAAATGGCAGATATTGTAAAGCCTGTGAAGCTGCAGAATACTTTCTGTGTATTCTTGTTTGCAGTTCTTCAAGAACTTGTTTTTGAATGAATGTTTCGCTTTCTGTAGCTTTGTAGCATCTTTTACACAAACATTTCAAGCCAATTATTTATTACTAATTTTATCTTGGCTGATAACTCCATTTTCTACCTTTAGACAGGACGAGAGTGTCCTTGAATACATGTGAACAACTACTTTACACTTTAGTGTAGAGATTTGGAGGTGACAGTATGAATCTAACCACCATTTTCTATTCATAGCAGGCAATTTTTGTCTTTGGGAAATGTGTTTTGGCACATCCTATGAAATGCGGATTTGTTACCTGACACGCATGTTTTGTAATTTTGCAGTAATGAATGGAATCTGCCTAAGGTGAAAGCATCTTTGCAAAGTTGTGCTAATTTTATATTAATATACTGATGTTTTGAAAATGTGTTTTTATATATATAAAATATATTTTAATATAATCTTCTCCATTGATGCATGGAGAAGAGACTCTTTCTCCATACTCCTTCACTGAACATCCAGAATAATCTGAGACTTAGATGCAGGTCTTAGGTTTAAGCTTGTCAGTTTTGGTCTTCACACTGGGTTACTGTACTTTAGGTACTGATATTTGAGGTATATGGTTTTTTTACTTGCTAATTTTCTCTTTGAAGCAGCAAGTAGCAGGGGCAGGACATCTAGCTTTTCATTTGTATTTCCTGTGTTGGGTTTGTGTGGCCAGGTTTTGGTAGCAGGGGCTAAATGGGTGTCTTCTGTGAGAAACTGCCAGAAGGTGCCCCCAGGTCCAGCTCAGCCAGCCCCAGCTGGCTGCAGGACACACCCACTGCTGGAAAAGGCCAAGGCAATCGACGTTGTGGTAGTACTTCTGTGATAACTTATTTAAGGAAAAGTTACTGCGCAGATGTAATTGCAGACAGACAAGAGTGAAGTGAGAGGATCAAGAGCCCTGCAGACACCAAGGTCAGTGAAGAAGGAGCAGGAGGTGCTCCAGCCACAGAGCTGGGATTCTCCTGCAGCCCCTGGTGCAGCCCATGGTGAAGGAGCTGTGCCCCTGCAGCCCATGGAGGTCCATGGGGATGCTGACATCCACCCACAGCCCGTGGAGGAGCCCCAGGTTGGAGCAGGTGGATGCCTGGGAGGAGGCTGTGAGCCTTTGGGAGGCCTGTGCTGGACCAGGCTCCTGACAGGGGCCTGAAGACCAGTGGACAGAGCCCAGGCTGGAACAGATCTCCTGGCAGGACTTGTGACCCTGTGGGGGACCCATGCTGGAGCGGGCTGTGCCTGAAGGACTGCAGCCTGTGGAACAGCGACCCATGTTGAAGCAGTTTGTGGAGAACTGTTTCTGTGGGATGGACTCACATTGGAGAAGTTTATGGACAGCAGTCTCCCGTGGGAGGCACCCCACACTGGAGCAGGGCTTTTCTCCCTGAGCAGTATCAGGAACAACCTGTGAGGAACTGAGCAAAAACACTACTCCCAGTTTCTCTGTGCCACTCGAAGAGAGGAGGTAGAGCCCAGGAGAAAGGTAGGGGTGGGGGAAAGGTGTTTTTAAGATTTATTTCAATTCTCATTATCCTGCTCTGATTTTGTTAGTAATGAATTCAATTAATATCCCAAGGTGGGTCAGTTTTTCTCATGATGATATTTGGCAGTGATCTCTTTCTGTCCTTATCTCAATTCATGGACCCTGTTTTCTCTCCCCTGGCCACTTCTAGAGGAACGTGATAGAGCAGGTTTGGTGGGTGCTTGACATCCAGCCAGGGTCCACCAACTACATATGTATACCTTAATTTCTTCTTCCCATTTTCATCTAGATGCAGTGCTATGGATTTAAGACTAATTTAAATTACCAGCCTCTTCTGAGAGGAAAAAATGGAAGGTGAAAGAATTTGCAGTCCATGTAACATGCCAAGACTGTTCTATTCCTATGCCAGAGTTAACCAGTGTTTTGATCTGGTCACAAAATTAGCATATAATCTACTACTACAGCACTTTGCATAACTTCTAAATTTTGTTCATCTTGTTTGTCAGATTTCTGGATTATAATATTTGTTTTTAAGGAACTGTCAACTTACCAACATTATATTGCTCTTTTTTTTAGAATGCACATCCTAAAATATATGAGAGCACAGGTTTTATATTCGATATTATCTTATTTATTGTATCTGTCAAGTCAGTGACACAGCTTAGACTAAGAAATTATTCAGCTGAAGGAAAAGGACAAGAAATCTGCCTCAAGATTTTTAGTTCTCAAAGGATGCTAGACAATCACATTTCTTTCCCCAGCTGCTTAAGTTGGAATCTACCTAGCCATCTGTGCAAGCCAGGAAGGAAAGGTGGAGTGGATAGATCTTTTGGACAGCCCCTTGCAGGCTGGCTGGATTCAAGATTCATTTGCTCAAAATCTTAAGTAATGTTGTAGTTACTTGTACTGAGAGTCATAAACCTCAAAATATATGCATCCTCTCAGTGCTAAGGTTACATTATACTTGTGATGAGGTTTTCCCTTCCACCTTGTCCTGTGTATCAGTATCGACCGGCGATGCAGATGCCTGAATCTTGCTGGTTTTCACAGTTCAGAAGTGCTCAGAGCAGCTTGTGGACTGCTTTGTTTCAGTGAGGTAACAGGGCATGGAATTTGTTATGTTAACAAAACAGTAGGGACAGTTACATCTGTCATAGTTAATATACTGTCTCACTTGCCTGTCTTCACCAGACCTAAATTCCTAAATCTGCCTTCTCAAGGGGTATAAGACCACCGCTTACTGGACATGTGCAAACCTTGTTGATGCTCAGTAAAGTGCCTTCATGGACAGTAACATAGCAGCCACACTTGACAAGCCTTGAGCCCCATGATGGGCATTTATATATCATGTACTTAAAATCTGTTGTTCTGCACAATGCATAAATGTTGCGGTTTGTTTCTGTTGCTCTGCAGAAAGAGCTTTCTACTCTCTGTAAGAGCTTTCCTACATATAGGTTTATTTTCCAGTTTAAATGGACTTTCATCTGTCTTTCAGGGCTTTTGCTATAATGTTCTGTGGTTCTGTTGGAAAGAACAGAAAGAAAGAAAGAAAGAAAGAATTTGTTCTTCAGCAAATATCTATTTTCCTGATGCTTTTGCTTAACCATAGTTGGTTTTACATAACACAGAGATTTTTCTAAATGAGATGTGAATTCTGAATCTTTCTTACAATTTTTTTGCTGGCAGAAGGCAATTGTAACTTCCAGAGATTGGTCTGAAAGAGGCTAAGATCAGGCAGACACCAAACTCCCTCCTGACTAGTATCCCTGCTTATCAGGGACACACAGAGTGTCTTAACCATTGTGTAGCACCTCAGTCAACACTCTTATTATGATGATCTTGTTTCAAAGAGGAAAACATTTCTGAATACTATTAACTTGGACTTCATATTTTTAACAATCCAGGATAAAGGAAAAGAACTATTTATCTGCTAGTAAAATTAGAATTGAATTCCTTTAATTACACTGCAGTAAAACAAAGATAACACGACAGGGACGTGAGGCTTCTGATTTTCCCTTTGTATTTCTTTGAACTTTTCTGGTTCTGGCTGATAGCTCACTGCTCAGCTGCTGGAGTTTCAGCATGGAGACCTGCACATAAAATTGTTCTAAATGGAAATGATGTTTTCATGTATTCTCTTTCATATACTGAACACATGAATTTTATACGCATGGAGACTGGAGTAGTGGAGAGTACATGGAGAATATAAAGTACTTCAGATGCATCCATAGTTGCAAACATGAGAACTGCAGGACTGTTTTCTGCTGATAAAACAAACAAAGCAAATAAGTTTGGCTTTCAGGAACTGTTACCCTGATGACTGTGCTTTGAATAGCAATGGATGGCTCTCAGGTAGCTCTGAACTCAGATAAAAAGCGAACTTCTATACATGGAACAAGTCTGAAATTTTTTTTAGTTAATTATTTAATAGTAAGTTGTTAAGGGGAGGAAAATGGGCTGTATGCTTTCAGCTGATTGCAAACATTTTATCAAAAATGTCTCTCCTACATTTTTGGTGGTTTAGGTAGGCTCAGTCAAGGTAGGCTCGGAGACAATCTGTGAAATTGAAAAAGCTTTCAAGGTTTAAAATTCTTAATGTGCAAGAGTTTCAAAGGAAAGTGTGCTAATCAAATCCACTTGTTCCCTTTACCTTACACCTTTTTCTTAGGAGCAGCTGCTCAAAAAACAAAGGTAGTAAGTTTACGCAAATGTGTATAAATTGGAGAATCATGTTGGCATCACCTATAATTACTAAAGAAATGATTGCAAGAGACAGAGCCTCAGTTTTCTCTCAGGATGACCTTCTGGAGAAGCCCTGAATTTACTTGTCTGTCAGAGGACCTGAAGAATCCTCTTCCTAAGAAGCCCACGTGTGTTGTGGACTGGAACCAGGTTTCACTGGGTGAGTGGTTGTACTGCACTAGATAGGGGTACAAATGCTTCAGCTTACTGGGGCTGATTGCTAAGTGCCTCCTGGGGTACATTAGTGGAATTAGACATATCTCAGACATATTTCAGTTCCCTTTTTGCCTGTGTTAGTGGCATTTTAAGCTTATTGTAATTGAACTGGGAAATAGTTACAGAATTTTTCAAAGTGTCTTCTTTTTCTGTTTTTCCTCACAGCTCCGCTTGAGATATACTAGACTGTTTAACACTGTTTATTGTCTAGCTGGTTTGCTTTATGCTATTTTCTTACACTACTATGAGGTCTCTAGCTTAAAATGGCAATTTGTAACAAAAATATGGAGTTACTATCAATTTCCATCAATATGAAGGTTAAATGTTAATAATCATTTTATGTGCACACAAAAACTGTGAAGTTTTTTTCATCTCAAAATATGATCAGTACTTGTTTTTCTTCAACAACGGGCAATGAAATGCAGTTAGAAATCCCTGGTACCATGAAAAAATGAATATACCAACTTTTACGGTATTACCTTTGATTTAACCTACTCGATAATTTTTCTGCGCTATAATGATGTTAACAGAATTATTAAAAGATAAGTAATCAAGTCACTTATGAAATACTTGAAAACAATCAGGGAGAACAAGGGAGAATGGGTGTTAATAGAAGCTGGAGCATTTATCACACAGCTTCTATGCTTGTCATGAATTTGTATTTTTCATTGAGAAATATTTTTTCACTCTTTCCACTTTTTTAACTTCAAAATTGACATCTATCACAATTGTCAAGATTTTCAGCATTGCAGTGCACACCTGCCCCAAGATTCAAGGGCTAGACTTCAATGCACAAAAGGTACCAAGCACAGAAGGTACCATTCTTGCTGCAGCAGCAAGACTGGAACGTTCATGGCTGCATTTTAACTGCTAGTTGTAGGCTGATTCTTAATGCCCAGTGCACCATTCAGTAAGAAAAATAGCAGGATAAAAATGCTTTTGCGAATCCATTTTTTCAAACTCTTGTTACTTTGTAATCTTTTAAACTCTGCTGATTTGGCAGCAAAACAGTGTATTGAGCTGAAAATGGAACTTTTGAATGAATTGCATTTCCTAGCTGCAGCAGATTACATAAACTTAGTTGTTCATTCAGTTGTGGAAGATGCTGATGCAGGAGTTGAGAGATTCTGATTTCCTTCAGACTCCTGACATCAGACAGTCAGCTTAGATTTTGTGATTCCATAACTAGGTCAGCGTGAAAAGCACAGTATTGATTCTTCCTAGATGGGCAGACTAGTATGTGAATGCTTGACTCAGGAAAGTTAAACGAAAACTTCTGTGCAAGGAAGACCTTTTTTGCAGAATAGTGGATATAGATGTTGTGTGGTGGCTTTGGCTTAAGATGCTGTAACAGATAGAGTGTGTCTCAAGAAGCCCAGAAGGCATTATATTACTTCAGCAATCTGATCATGTTGAGGCATATCAATATTACGTGTGGTGCTGCTCTGGAAAGACATTTTTTAGGATGAGGAATTT
Organism: Camarhynchus parvulus; assembly: GCF_901933205.1. NCBI lineage: Eukaryota > Metazoa > Chordata > Aves > Passeriformes > Thraupidae > Camarhynchus > Camarhynchus parvulus. Next base: position 32,253,713 of record NC_044601.1, on the reverse strand, counting down.
GTACTTACTTTTCTATTAAGAATAGACAGAAAGGTCCTGCTGTTTTGTGTGTGTTTATACTCAGGAACGGTGATGTGCATGCAAATGCTGTACAGGAGAATGGTGGTGAATTGTTTAGAGTACTACTGAAGATCCAAAGGCTTTTGTTTCCTGAACCATATGTTTATGGTAAAGCACATATAAATTGGATATATTTCAAATAAGTAACAAACAGCCTCTCCCTTGGAAATATAGATATATTTCTGTATGAATTTGTGGGGGTGATGATAACTGATTAAAAATGCAGTGTGCAATGTGCTGCAAGTCTTGAGGAAGACAACACATGCGAACAATTAAGAAGAATGAATTGTCCTTAGTCACATCCTATGTGAAATGAAGCTGATAAACTTTCTGAGTCTTAGTTTGCTGTCTGCTTTTGAAATGTATTCCCTTCTGCCCTTAGAAAAAAACATGAAATATTAATCACTAAAGAGGCAGTCTGATGGGAAAAAGGAGGTATGATGAAAAGGTGCAACTGGTAGCACAATTACTGTGGGGAAGCAAATAAAAAGACTGATATAAAGTGAGTACAGAGTTAATTCCCTTATCTTCTGAGGTGACAGACTGCTGCAAAATATGTTATTTTATTCTATGAAATATTAAATAAGTCTGCTTCCCAGCAAGATCACTGTATCTATGAAAAGGAGAGGTAGAAAGCTCTGATGGTTTGCTCTAAGAACTTGTTAATTGTTGTCTGATTATCTGAAAAATTCTTCTGCATCATTTCTGGGAAATCCCAGAGGTGCAGTTGCTACTGGTATAGGTATTTCTTAGATACTTTGTAAGAACATACAGTTGTCTAAACTATGCCTCTACTTATATTGTGTGTGATACAGCATATATTAGTGACCCATTATTTACATCGTTGACACTGATCACAGGGCTGAAAAGTGACTCCTGGTCAGTACTGAGAAATATTGCTTCAATGGAAGACTGTCCATTTGGCAAGAGGGAAGGAAGGCTTGCCAGTTCTCAGTTTGCCCCTTCTTGGCAGGCAGTGCCAGTCGCATTAAAAATCTCAACATATGATTTGTATCAGCAGAAGCTATTTTCAGGGCTCAAAGTGAGATAGACAAAATTTTTCTCTGCTTGTTTCCTCCTCTCACCTTCCTGACTATAACACAAATGCAACTTCTGCATTTTCTTCAATACTGCTGCTATAAAAAGAAAAATGAAGCTTGGTTTGGTTGACCTGGGTAGCTCTATATGCTGGAATGGGTGAACCTATTTCTCACTGCAGGCATCAGAAGCCAGGAGGGATTATTGATATCATTTTACAGCTGGAGGAAAAGAGACAGGAAGGTTGAAATAGTTTATTCACGGCCAAAAATGAGTCAGAGAAGAGATGAAAGGCCTTGGAAGATCCTATCCTCCTAAAGCTAGCTATGGAATTATTTTTGTTAGCCACAGTCTGCAAACCCATGTCTCTTTTCCTTCCATCATAGAGGAAGTGTGCTCCAAGACCTCAACTCCTAATGGCTGAGCTGCGAAGGTTAGACATGTCTGGGATAATGCAGACACAAAATTATAGTTTGACTTCCTGCACACTCTTTTGAGGCAAGATCCTGAATACTCCAGGCTGCCGTTTCCTCCCTGTGTATTTTCTTATTTTCTTCTCCTTTTTGTATGAAATTTGACCAGACTATCGGACTTTTTCATGCTCGAACAGCTGAGTCAGAGACTTGAGTTTGTATCCCTGTTCTAGACTGATCTCACTGAAATCCCTTTCCAAGAGATTTCTCAGGTGAAAGGTTGTTCTGAAGTGCAGCAACTGCCTGTAAAAATGTTGTGAAGGATTTTATTTCTTCTGTGCTGAAATGAGTTTTTCAGCAGAGTGAAGCACTGCTAGAAAGGACTTCTGGGAGGAGCCAGATGGACCACAAAATTAACCTGTTTCAGAGTTCTAGTCTTCAAGTAACAATACACTCCAATACTACATTTTTACGAGCATGCTTTTTGAAATACATATTATTTTGAAAATAAAAAAAATGTGGCTATTGCTATTCTTTCTGGAAGAAAAGAAAAGAAAAGAAAAGAAAAGAAAAGAAAAGAAAAGAAAAGAAAAGAAAAGAAAAGAAAAGAAAAGAAAAGAAAAGAAAAGAAAAGAAAAGAAAAGAAAAGAAAAGAAAAGAAAAGAAAAGAAAAGAAAAGAAAAGAAAAGAAAAGGCTATTGAATAGGAAATTCTTAGAAGCCAATTGCCAGGCTGTGTCATTCATTAGCTTTTGATCTGTTCTGTCTAACCAGCAGGATTTAAAATTGGCTAAGTAAGTGGGAAAGGGATGCAATTGAAAAGCCATTAATTCTGGCCGCAACCCCTGCAGAATGGATCCTGGGCTTGGCTGCTACAACCCAGATGTAGGATGCTGGAGTGCACAGCAGTGTGTAGAACTTCCCAAGGTGCAGTGTCTATTTGCAGTCATGGATTGTCACAGCTTCCCTCTGGTTCCTAGAATTTTCTTTTAAAAGTGCCCTCCACTAAATTGGATCAGCTGAGGATGTGGGCACACCTAGACTGTTGTTGGCCGTGTCTCAGAGTGGAAGACATTAGCTCTTTGATGAAGTAGGAAGTTCAACATCTGAAGAACCATTAAGATAATATTTCCATAACCTGTTATCTGACCCAAAATCAGGAAGAGTATGTGTTGAATGCTTCAAACAATCTCTTGAAAGGCTGGCAATATTTGCCAATAAGCCACCTCTTTTTGTTGTGTTGTTGTTGTTGCTGTTGTTTTGGTTTTTTTTTCTTTTTAAAGCAGTGGCTTCCTAGGTGCTAAAAATGGAGCTAGTTACAGACTCACACTTTTGCAGATAATATTTCTGGTAATCTGTTGTATTTTCATTCATCCCTACTTTAATAAACTAAATTGTCAAGCTGTCCCTTATGGCAATAAACCAAATTGAAACAATAATTTGCATATCTCAGGAGAAAACACGCAGGCTATTTAGAGATAGAGGGGAAAATCACAGAATATTATAGATAAATTACTGTATTTTAGCATATAGTAGAAAACAATTGTTTAATTTTATTTAGATATCTATTTATTGATTTCTATTGCAAACTACCTTAAACTAAAATAACACCATTAAGTTTTCAAAATACACAATTATGGTTATTGGTACTTGGTTCAACTGCTCATATTTCCAAATGATGCAATTATTCATAGAATCATAGAATGATTTGCATTGAAAAGGACTTTGAAGATCATCTAGCTCCAACATCCCTGCCATGGGAAGGGATACCTTCCACTAGAGCAGGTTTTTCACAGTCTCATCCAGCCTGGTCTTGAACAGTTCCAGGGATGTGACATCCACAGCTTCTCTGGGCAGCCTGTTCCAGTAGCTCTCTACTCTCACAGTAAGGAATTTTTTCTACTATCTACTGTACACCTACTTGCTTTGAGAGTTTGAAGATCCCTCCTTGTCCTGTCACTACACGCTCTTTTAAAAAGTATCTCTCTGTCATTTCCTTCTTGTCAGAAGGAAAGCTGCACTTAAATCACTCCACAGCCGTCTCTTTTCCAGGCTGAACAACCCCAGTTCTCTCAGCATTTTCTCATGGAGGAGGTGCTGCATCCCCCTAACCATCTTGGTGTCCTTGTTCTGGACTCCAACAGCTCCATGTCCTTCCTGTGCTGGGACCCCAGAGCTGGATGCAGGGTTCCAGGTGGGCTCTCACCAGAGCAGAGCAGAGGGGCAGGATCCCCTCCCTCCCCTGCTGCCCACGCTGCTTTGGATGCTGCCCAGGACACATTTGGCTCTCTGGGCTGGGAGTGCCCATGGCTGGGTCATGTCCAGCCTCTCACCCACCAGCACCCCCAGGTCCTTCTCCCCAGGGCTGCTCTCCATCTGTCCATACCCCAGCCTGTGCTGATACCAGGGGTTGCTGTGACCCAGCTGCAGCACCTTGCACTTGGTCTTCTTAAACCTTATGAGATTTCCATGGGCCCAGTTCTCGAGCTTGTCCAGGTCCCTTTGGATGACACCTCATCCTTCAGATGTGTCAACTGCGCCGCTCAGCATGATGTCATGTGAAAAGATAGATTTGTTGAGGGTGCATTTGATCCCTTCATGTATGTCATTGATGAAGTTATTAAATAACAATGGTCCTAATATGGGCACCACTTGTCGCGGATGTCTATTGGGACTTCAAGCCATTCACCACTATCCTGTGGAGGCAAAGTCTTCTGAGTTGGTTTATTTTGCAACTTAGAAATACATTTGCCCACAGAAAGTGAACATGGTAAAACAATCTTAACAGGTATTAATAAGAGGTATTCTAGTTCCAGATTTCATGAAATAAAATCTAAATTAGTCACAGCTGTAGTTTCTGATAATTTTTTCTTTAGACTTTAGACTTCACACCTTAGAAAAGTGAAATATCTCTCAGTCAGGAGTTTGATTTACACTTAAAATGTGTTTAGGGATAATGCTTGTAATCTGATGACGAATTATTAGATTTTAGAAGTTTTTGTCTAATTCGAATATGACCAAGACTGACAGCTACAAAAATCTCAGCTGACTATCATGGCAGGCTTTTTTTCATTTTTGTTCATTTGTTTGGCATGGGGGTGGGTAGGATTCTTGTGTTGTTAGTGATTGGGGATTTATCTTTTTTTTTTCCTTTTACCAGCATGAATCATCACAAAAGGCATTCTTAGCCTTACTTTATGCAGAAAGGAAAGTTACACCATAATAGATAAATGCTTGTATGAGTACTTGATTGTAAGGAGGTGGCCTGAAATCAAACTGAAAGACACCTTTCTCTCTGTGAGTGAGCCATACTGGCACAGTGGAAGGTAGTAGGTGAATATAATGAAGCAAGAAAATCTCATGGTATTTCCTCTGTAAACTAATAGTTTCTTGGCAGAAATGCTTCACTGTGTTCAAATAATAATTTATATGAGAGTTGAAATGTATGTTTCGTGAGACTGCTGCACTGGTGAGGCTGTCTGGGGATATTTTGGGCAGATTGGGTGGTTTTACATTTTGGATAGATTTTTCTATACTTCTATGGCTATTCTTGTAAGAGAAACCTTGATTTTGGCAAATCAGTAATTTTGGGAAAGTCCTTGGGAGATTTCCAATTGGTGCTGTTGGTCCTGACACAGCATTTTCTACTTATGCTGTATCATTTGTCTGTCTTTTGTCTTCCACCAAGAAACAGTTACTAGTGGTAAGACAGTTCCATCAGTGAAATGTGGTTCCATCTCTTTGAAATGAAGACTACAGGGAAGTGTTTGCATGGGTTAATACCACAAGGTTTTGACCCTTATATTTGCCATTTAGTAATATGTGGGATTTTCTGAACCCGGGAGAAGCAGTGAGAGAAGCAAAGAATGATCAAAACAATTCTTATTTTCTGCTCCTGTGTTGTTCACAAGTGGAATGCATTGTGGAAGATTGTTTACCTGAAGGGAATTGGTAATTGGATTCTGGTGTGAGTGTTTTGGTTTCCTGACCAATAGAATCCATGTGTGTGTGTCGGGACTGTCGGCTGACAGTCACAAGGGGCTGTGCAGTTGAGTGCTTGGCAGATTCAGTTTAGATGTAATGTAATATAATGTGATATAGTATAGAATAATATAGTATAATAAAGTCATTAATTATGAGCAGTGGAGTCCTGCTCATCATCCCTCCCGGACGTCGGGCAAAAATATCGCTGATAGTAAGATACCTAAATAAGGAGTAGATGAAAGGAAGAGACTACATGTAGAACATTTATACTTAATCCTCATGCAAATTCTGATGTTTGGCCGCATTTCAGTCCATTTTGAATGTTTGCTCTTCTAAACCAGTGCTGAGTGGTTGTAAATTATACTGTATATCAATAGCTGCCAGCAGGAGTACCCAAATGACAGGAGCTATCTTTTCTCTTGTCCCTACACCACAGCACCTGAAACTGCTGAGGGGAAGGAAGGAAATTTACAGACAGGTGAGTTGTGCTTCTCCCTCACCTGTGATTAAGTGATTGTGACAGCAGCATCTGGCTTAAGTTAGATTTGTCAGACCCCATCTGGAGTGCTGCATCCAGCTTTGGGGCCCCAGCACAGACTGGACATTGACCAGTTGGAGCAAATCCAGAGAAGGCTTCTTGAACAGAGGTGTCTCTCACAGTGACTCCTTGTAGCTGAGACATTCCTTGCTGCAACAGATTCTTGGGAAGTAATTAATAGCATGCTAAACTTTGAGATTTTAGCTAAGTGATATAAAGCATTGTATATATAATCCTTTGATATAAACCATCAACCACATCTAGGACTAAGTCTGGATATATGCTCACATAAACGGAAACAGGAATTTAGAATGCAAGGGGGTCCTTTCTGCATCTCATGACTCAATGGGAAGGTCTCACTGAGAGTTTTGCCTGGCCCTGTCCTCTATACAGCAAATGTTGAAGTGTACCCTGCCATCAGATGTTAAATCACTGTTGCAGTAACTGTTGCACTTTGTTAAATCACTGTTTTATGTCAATAAACATACTCCAACTTCTCTCTTACAAGTGAAACTCATCACTCATTCTGTCACAGTGGCAGAAGACTGGCCAACACATCTGTCTTTTCCTTTTTCCAGAGTTCTTGTCTAAGCAGTACTTTCTAGGCTGAACTGGGAAAGGTTGTGATATAAATCCATTTCAGCCCTTTATGTTGATCGAAAAGGCACAGTATTGAACACTGGGTACTGCACTCACTCGTTTCACTCTGATATATACGCATACTTATCTTCTACTTTTGTTAATATATCTGATCTTCTAATACCGCAGTCTCTAATGTGAATGTCCATACATATATACTGTTTATTTCATTATCTTTTCTTCAAGAGGCTTTCCTCTATATACAGTGTATTGTTTTGTGAGAGTAGAATTTAAAGGGCATAGTGTCTTTGTTTCCCACTGCAGTTAAAGCTGTCATGAACCTGAGATTACCCTGAAGCTTTATGACCAGTTTTCATTGAGCTACCTCAGTCAGACAATTTTGCCTTTGCAGAAGTAGAATACTACAGAGGACTTTCTAGATGTTTAGTAAGGAATTTTTCTCAAATGCATGTACTGTATATGAATTGAATCTGTCTCTTAATACTCTTTAAATTCTCTTTAAATTGAGCAATGGGCTGGAAAGGTATAAGGGAATATAAAGAACTATTTTTTCCCCATGATGTAATATGTATACAGGGTATGTGTCTGTGTGAGAAAAGACCATATCTTTCAGTAAAAAAGCCAAACAGATCATGCAGTGGGATGATGCAAAGGTGCTCTTATGCAGAAAATGTCTCTTGCTTTGATATATTGGTGGTTTTGAATACAAACTACATGTTTTGGGATTTGGCTTATTTACACGAACTAGAAAAGACAGTTTCCATTTTGTTGCTAAACATCTTAATACTGAACAGGGATTTGCAGCTGTGTCTGTGAACAGACTTAACTTGGAGCAGTACTTTCTCTTATATCACCTGTTTCTTGCTTGTTATACTAAGTGTACTATTAAGAGAAAGCTCACATGCTGTGGGAACAAGAGATGCACACTTCCCAGTAGATCACAGCTCCTAGAGGGCATTCAGTGGATGACATTTATTACAGTGATTTGTGTAATGTGGTCTCTGATCTCATATTTGGTGCCCAGTGAACCTCCATTTCCACGGAATCACAGAACAGGTAATGTTACAAGAGACCACACTGGACTATCTGGTCTAACTCTCCTCTTCAGGCAGGGTCACCCTAGAGTACTCTGCACAGGATTGCAACCAGGTGGTACTTGCATGTGTCCAGGGAGACTATACAACTTATCTGGACAATCCGTTCTGGTGCTTAGTCACCAGCGCAGTAAAGAAATACTTCCTCATGTTCAGCTGGAACTTTCTGTGCATCGGTTTCTACCCATTGCCTCTTGTCCTGTTCCTGGGCACTACCAAGAAGTGCCTGTCTCCATCCTTTTGGCACTCCCTCTTCCGATACTTGCAGAAATTGATGAGATCCACCCATCTGTGCCTACCTATCCAGTCTGTCAGAGTCCCTCTAAGGGCTGCACAGGCCTCTGACTTACTTGCCACTGCTCCCAGCTTTGCTGAGAAGGCATCCGCCTCTTCATCCAAGTTACTGATGAATAGGTAGAAGAACACTGGGCCCAGTATGGAACCTTTGGGGACACCATCAGTGAGAGGCCACCAACTACATCCTGTGCCACTGACAACCTCACTGAATTCTATTTTGCTCTTCTCACTTCCTTACCCTGAGAAAAACAGTACGTAAAGGCTAGAGAAACTGTATACACATAATCTCCCGGTGGTAAAACAGCTTTCAGGTTCCTCTGAATGACGAGTTAAACCTCATCCATTTTCTCTTCCCGCTGTGTGTAGCTACGTGTGTAGTAGTTAGCCTTATAAAACACAATACTTGCAAAACGGGATGAATGAATTCTGGAACAGAAGCCTTTGTGTGAGAAGTGTTCATGTGTTTTGGCTTTAGTTAGTACCTTAACATATTTTTTACATTATTAAATACGAAACAGAAAAGCAACAGTGCTGTTGGAATGGTTCCTGCTGGGAGTATCCATCAAGCTTACTGCATGTACTGTTCTAAAAACCACAAAAAATCTTAAGGAACACTGATGTTTCATGTGTGGCAAAACATGACTAAGAGAAATAACATTGTGGACATCGTAAAGTAACAACTGTCTTAGTAAATAAGGCTCAACTATGAGAACTCCCTCTTTGGTAATCTCTCTGTTGATATCATTCACAGTCAAATAGATTGTTTCTGTTTTGTGGACAGGACATGTTTCTCGCAGGATTAGCTGAAGCCTGGATGCTGGGAAGGGAACTGGAAGTTATGAGGATTGTAGTCCTAATCTGCTTCTTGGTCTCACTGCTCCAGAAGAAATAATTTCACGGTTCTGGTTGTGGAGACAGAGGTGGAAATGTTCAAGCTGGGTTCAGTGGGACAGGACAGTGTTCACTGGTTATGTCTTGCTTAAGGGAGCTTGTTGAAATGTTTCATAATTTATTTTTATTTTATTTTATTTTATTTTATTTTATTTTATTTTATTTTATTTTATTTTATTTTATTTTATTTTATTTTATGGTCTGGTAAATATGCCAGCAAGTTGGAAGCTTGAACCATTTGGCCTTAGACAATAAACCACAGGATATGTGGAGTTTGTGGTGTTTGTGGAGTTTATGGCAACTACCTTAGAAAATAAACTGCACTCACTTCTTCTGAAAATGCAGTTCTGAGGACTTTGTTTTGGCTTGGAAGGCAATCATGTCTTGAAACAGCTTTACCTGAGTATCTGTATGCCAGTCGTATTGAATATTCATACTTAGGAAACAGTCCAAGTCCAATAACATGCAAAAAAGTTTAGTAACAGAAAAGTTCCAGTTGGTTGTCTAGATAAGAAACAGGTGAGTTCTGATTAATTGCACAGTTTATATCCTTGGGTTCACAGCAAGGCCTTTCGATGAAGCAAGGACAAGCCAAGGGCTCAGTGAGATCTGCTTTCGTTCAGAAGGAGTTTTGGGTTTGGGATCAGGAGTTATCAGCAAGGGGCACCTGTGAGCCTGTTACTTGGAGAATGGATCTCATGGTACAAAGGCTGAGGATGCAGGCTGTCCTGACTGAACTGTATTCATAACAGAAGTAGGAGATGTGCTTGTAGCAAGACACACAAAATTTGGGACTGTTTTGCATTTCTTTTAGCAAGTTGTTCTGATTTTCCACTTCTGTGTTGAGACCTGGCTTACTGACAGGAGAAAGTTATCTTGTTTGTGGAGTCAGTTTGTCTCCTTCTGGTCAGCATGTCTGCAAGAGAGTGAGGCACAGCAACATGGGACCATTGGACACTTCAATGGTTTTGATGTGAATGTGTGTCCTGGTGATTCCAAACTGCAGAAATATCAAATACCTTGCTCGATTTCTGCAAGTTTCCACTGTCTTGGCAATGTTAGGCAAGAAGGAGGAAATGATCCCTCTGGCTGAGGCAGTGGCAGGGATGAAACAGGAAGGGGCAGTCCCCAGGCATGCTGACCTGCGTGGCAGTGCTGCAGAGGTGCCTGGCAAGTAAATCTGCAGGCTGGTGGGGTTGGTGCCATGGCCTGGCTAGGCTGCTGGCCAGCCCAGGATGGTCAGGGCACAGAGCAGAGTGGCTCTGAGCAACTCAAGAGCAACAGTTACTTCTGCTGACCAGGTGTTGCTGCAGCCTGTCATGTCCAGGACATTGACAGGACTCTGTGGTGTGGAAGGTATCCCACTGAGCTCTATGAGCTCTGTGGGCAGAATAAAAATATTTTAATGCCACATATTTTTTGCCACCCCTGCAAAATACTTTGGTTCAGTAATACATCTCAGCTCATTCCTCCATACTGGGTTTTTTAAAAGTAAATTTTCCTAATTGTAATGCATGTGGTATTTGGATATGTTAGCATCAGCCAACAGCATCTACATTTTCCTAAAGTTGTGTATCTTTTCCCTTGTATTAGAAATTAAATTCTGTTTTCAATTTCAAAGTGAGAAATAGCATCAGATTCCTTGTGCAATATAGCTGGCAAGCAGCTGAAATATTTCATTACTTTTTCTTTCCCAGATCATTAAAAAGTCCAGAAATATGCTCTAAAACTTTAGCCTTGGTGTATTTAATTTTTCAAGCAACTTTCTCCCATACAGAGTGTGTACCAATGTGAATGAAGGGCTAATGTCATCTAACTTCTTGAAAAAACTCTTTGCACAGAAGTATAAAAAATTATCAATTCCACAAGACAGACACTGCATTTACCTCCACACACTTTAAAGTAACTCCACAATAACATTCCTGTGAAGGAGGTTAGAAGCCAGTTCTTTTAAGTTCATTCCCATTTTAATACATTTTGCTTCCATACTAGATACACCTGAAGATGATCCTTAGCTCCAAGATGAACATATGACCATACAGTTTATAGAAGGTACATAGGCATGGTATAGGTACAGAAGGTGTAGAAGGCGTGACTCTTGGTAATTAAGACACCCCCCAGGCCTGATTGCCAAGTCTGAGAAACACTGGATGCAGTCAGGCTTCATCCTTATCCTTTTAACTAGGCTAAAGACAGTATTCCAGTGAAAGAGCTCAAACAATGTGGAAGTGTTTAAAAAAACCACTTTACTACTTAACTCAGTGCTAGGACATTTTAAAAAAATATTGACATCGAAGTAGATATCAAGGAATTGATTTCTATTTTGCTGGTAAGGTTGAAAAAAATGTCCAAACATAAGATGGTGGAACTCAGTAGTAGCTCTACAAGGTAACTGAAGTAATTTAGGAGGAATATGCACTACTTTAATTATTGCACTTACATGAGGACAACAGTATTGCAAAAAACAGTAAAGATATGTAAAAAAACCCCAGTGAGTTTTGTGAACTGAAATCTCTCCCCTTGTGAATTAATGAGTTCTTTCAGAAATGAAGATTAACTTTAATGGCCAGTTCTGCACTGAAATGTTAAGTTGTTGGAAGCATTTAAAAAAGAATAAAGAAGTGACAGCATTTACTTAAATAGTTAATATATCTAATAGTGGCAGGCAATGAGCTTTGCACTTAAGAGAAGGACTGTTTTGCAGAAACCAGATAGCACTCTTATATTTCTTTGCATAAATTTTGAAATCATTTACTTTTAGAAGTGCTCATATTATTTTCTTTAAAGCTGCCATGGAGTGAAAGTTCACAGGCATTTTAGCACATTTATTTAATTATGATCTAGTAAGGAAAATGTAAGATTTAAAGCTCTATCAGAGCAAATCACATATGGTAAGGAAAAGGTTTGTTGGACACAGGCTATATAATAGGAAAATTATTAATGTAACTCCTGAGGCTAACCCATTATTTCAGCATCATTGTTTGGTTAAAAAAAAATAGTGCTTCAGGACTCCATTCTCCTTCCTAGCAAGTATCTGATAAAATTCTTCCTCTTTAATGGCCAGATGGATGGTTTTTCAGATTTTTCTGTCACACATCCTCCTCCCTAAGAGCCATCAAACTGAGATGAGGTAGAGACTCTGATGGTTAATTTTAGGTGATGGGTCTTGCCTACATTGTCTAGTTCTGTTTAATCACCCATCTCCAGAAAGCAGGAGGCTCCTAGGAATAAATGAGTGACTATTCCTGAGCTAAAGATGCCTCAGATTAAGTTGACACTAGTTCTTTCCTAAAAAGGACCTACCTGGACTGCATGACTTTCTAAAATCAAACTTACGTTTCATGCAAGCATTATCTGTTGTGAAATTTTTAGAATTCTCTTCCAGTCTGTTGGAGCATGTCCAAGGAAGACCAAAAAAGTTGATGAAGGGTCTGGAGCACAAGTCCTGTGAGGAGTGTCTGAGTGATCTGGGGTTGTTTAGCCTGGAGAAAAGGAGGCTCAGGGGTGACCTTATCACTCTCTACAACTCCCTGGAAAGGAGGGTGCAGCCAGGTCGGTGTTGGCCTCTTCTCTCAGGTAACAAGTGACAAGACAAGAGGAAGTGGCTTCAGGTTTCACCAGGGAAGGTTTCGATTGCATGGAAAGGGTGGTCAAACATTTGAATGGATTTCCCAGGGAAGTGGTGGAATTGCAATCCCTGGTAAGGAGATGGCATGCTTAGGGACATAGTTTGGTGGCAGACCTTGCAGTGTTAAGTTAATGGCTAGGCTCCATGGTCTTAGAGGTCTTTTCCAACTTTGATGATTCCATGATTCCATAATCACACAGAAATTATCACAAGAGTGTTTATTTCTGTCCTTTTGTCCTTTCTATTCCACTCTGAATTGAAAGAGGAAAAAAATATATGAATTAAAGGGCTTAAATGCAATTGCTACATAACTAGAAAGAGTCAGGATCTCCCCCACCTTCCAAAGTTACTTACGTATCTTTGAAAGATGTGAGCTGTGGCAGCCATACTGGTGTACCCCCTGGAAGGTACATTTTTTAACATAAAGTATGATCTTGTTTGTTTTGACAATTTACAGCCAATATTCATGGGAATATGGAACATGTGAACTTTTTAACTTAGAAACTCCTTTATTACTAAGTTCCATTTGCCCTATTGCAAGCAAGAGGAGATTCACCTAAGCATTGATTGCAAACCAAAATAGGAAGTCATATTTGGACTGTTATGTCCAATTTTGAATTCCATGGTGCAGGGGAACATAGCAATGAAAAAACTGAAGTGAGTCTCACACTGGCCCCCTGGATGAGGCACCTGTCATATGAGAAGAGCTGACAGTGAGCTGGGTTTGTTCAGCCAGGATAGGAGAAGTGTAATGGAGAAATTTCATTGCAATCTTCAGTAATGGCAAATATAGAAAAGACGAAATGATACTCTCCTGGTATCCAAGGTCTGTAGTGGTAAAAGGAGAGGAAACAGACAAAATTTGCAAGAAAAGAAATCCTGATTGAACACACATAGGCTTTTCTACGGGAGGATGTCAAAATGGGTTTGAAGAGGGGCTCAGAGATTCTTCATCCTTGGAGATATCCAGAATGTGGCTGATCACAGCCCATCTAACCTGTCTGAATGAGGTGTTTGAAGTAGATGACCTCCAGATATCCTTTCCAACAGATTCTGTTCTGTGACTCTGTGGTCACATTAATGGAATTTTAAAAAATCCTGCAATTATTTGGCATCTTTTGATTTATTTAGACAGTGGTTTCCCAACACACATGTTTTTATATTCTTCCATTCTGGTTTTGCTTTGGTCATATGCGTTTTCATGCAGATTCTTTGGAGGCTGTAAATAATCTATGTATGGTTGTTTACATATTCCCATTTCTTGTGCTCTGAAAAAACATTACCTGTAAGTGTCATAGATAATTCTTTTAAAATTATTTCTGTTATAATTTAGCTTCTTCTTGAGCTCAGCAAGTGTCTAGAAGCAGAACATTATTTCTTCGATTAATTTGCTATTCTTCATTCAAAAATATTTGAGTTTTCTTTCTACTGCCTGTGTTTTGATAGTCAGCAGTGGGGTTTTAAATGTTCTATACTGCATATTCGAGTTATGAACTTGACAAGCTATTGCACTGACCTTTAACAGGACTGATGTGGGCTGGGAGTTGCAGAGCTGAAAGGGATGGATGCTTCTTAGAAAGACTGGAAATTACTGTTCCACTTGCAAAGGTTAAGATTTCAGTTTGTAATGTAGCAGTGCTGCAGCAGAGTGGAAGGAATAGTAAACAAAGGCTGCTATGAGTGAGTCTCTGTGCAATTCAGGGACTGTGGAGGGTTAGCTTGACCTGTCATGTGTTTTCTTATTTCACGTTTACCTATATATGACTGTAACCTTTCTGCTGCACAAATAACATCCAGATCTCTGGAAAGCAGTTTGTGTTTGTCTTGTACGTGTTGTCTGTCTGACAGGCAAAGGCTAATACCATCCTCTCCTGCCAAAGCCTGCAGACGAGCAGTAGAGATAATAATTAATTGAAAATGTTATGTGACAACAATTCTCCTGAGCTCATCAGTCTGTCTAAAGTAATTTAAAATAGATTTTTGTGAGAAAATGAACTAGAATCTCAAATGATAAAAATCATAATGAAGGGGTGCAGGTAGGGAGTTGCTTTTGCTTTTGACCTGTGCAAGCACTTGTGAATGAATCAAAGTAGCATTCATCTAAATACATAATATTTTAATCAAAACAGATCCACTGCTCAAGTGATGAGGGGATACTGGGCTATTTACCCATCTTCTGGTAGTTTGTGAGGCACATTTTGGAAATTCCCATCTCCCATCTGTGTTTAGATTTACACTGCTTTATACATTAAATATATACTCCCTTGCTAATTCTTCAGTGGAAAGCCATAGCTACATTTGTGATTTAGCACTCATCTATGATGTAAGGACCTGTGAAGAGGCCTCTCCATTTCATCCTTGGCCTGCAGAGCACAATAGTGTATTTATACAAGAAATAGGAATCATGATGAAAAACCAGAGAATCTCACCTCTGGGAAAATATAAAATAACCAGCGTTCCTACTATATCTGAGAATACTGATACAAAACCACTGTCAGGATACAGGAATGTTTATAGAGTAAAATCACAGTGTGAAGCCAATAGTAGCCTTCGCTTCTAGGAGCAGTAAGAGCTTACATTGAAGCCGTATGAGTCTGAAGTGGCTCATATGGCTTCAACAGACAATTCGTATCACTTGCTTAGCTTTAATCTGGACAAATTATCGTAAAGAGGTCAGTTTTAATTATGTACGTTTCTGTGTTTTTATAGTGGCTAGTATGAGAGTATTGATGTGGGCCTGGAACTAAATGCAGAGGGGACCATGTTAACAGGACCCAGAGAAGGCAGAGTTACTGAACACCTTCTTTGGATTGGTCTTCACTGACAGGATCAGCCCTCAAGAATCCTTGACTCAGGAGACCAGGATAAAGGAATGTGTTGGAAGGGACACTTTCCCTTTGTCAGGGGGAGTTGGGTTCACCTGGAGAGAACATCTAGGCAAACCAGACACCTAAAAATCCTTGGCCCTAATGAATGCATCTAGAAGTGCTGAGATGCTGTTCTTGATCCTTTTTGAAAGGTTGTGGTGATCCAGAAAGGTGCCTGTGGTGTGAAATTAAGTAAATATCACACCAGCTTTCAATAAAGACAAGAAGAACCCAGGCGACTACCAGCTAGCCAGCCTTCCCTAAATTTTCAGAAAGGGTCTAGTGCTTCACTCTGGAGGCTGTCAATATCCACATGGATGGCAAGGAGGTTATCAGAAGCAGTCAGCATGGATTAACCAACATAAAACATTCTTGATCAATCTGATTGCCTTTTACAATGAAACAGCTACCTGGATGGACAGGGTGAGAACCATGGATATTGTCTGCCTTGACTTCAGCAAGGCTTTTGGCACTATCTCACCAAACATCCTCATAGGCAAACTTGGAAAGTTTGGATTGGATGAGTAGACAGTGAAGTGTAATAAGAACTGGCTGAATAGCAGATCCCAGAGTGTCATGATCGGTGGTGAAGGGTCTGATTGGAAGCCTGTCACGTATAGTGTCCCTATACTGTGCCCAGTGTTGTTTATTGTGTTCATCAATGACTTGGATGAAGGGGCAGATGCCTCCTCAGCAAGTTCACTGATCACACTGAGCTGGGATCAGTGGCTGATAATCCAGAGGGATGTGCAGCCCTTCAGAACGACCTTGACAGTCTGGAGGGATGGGAGGAGAAGAAACATCGGAAATTCAACGAAGGTAAATGCATGGTCCTTCACCTGGGGAGGAAAAACCCCAGGCACCAGCCCAGGCTGGGGGTGACCTGCTGGGAAGCAGCTCTGTGGAGAAGCACCTGGGGGTCCTGGTGGACAACAAGCTGTCCATGAGCCAGCAGTGTGCCCTAGGGGCCAAGAAGGCCAATGGGACCCTGGGGTGCATTAGGGAGAGCATTGCCTGCAGGTTGAGGGAGGTGGTCCTGTCCCTCTGCTCAGCCCTTTTGAGGCACATCTGGAGTGCTGTGTCCAGCTCTGGGCTCCTGAGAGACATGCAGCTCCTGGAGCAAATCCAGGGGAGGGCAAACAATATGATGAGGGGACTGAAGCATCTCTTCTATGAGGAAAGGCTGAGGGAGCTGGGCCTGTTCATCTTCGAGAGGAGAAAACAGAGGGGACCTCAGAAATGTCTATAAGGGAAACTGAAGGGAGCATGTAAAGAGGATGGAACTAGGGTCTCCTCAATGGTGCCAAGCAACAGGAAAAGCAAATGTTGCACAGCAAATTTCACCTGAACATGAGGAAGAACTTTACTGTATGAATGACTGGACACTGGAACAGGCTGCTCAGAGATGTGAAGTCTCCCTCACTGGAGATTTTCAAGAAACATATAGTTTTACATGTTTTTCCAGTAGGAAACCTCATTTTATATCTAGTATACAGACTAGGTATTAAAAGCTGAAGTCTCTATTGAAAAAAACAAAAAAGGGAACCTCTTCTTTTTTTTGTTTTGCTGCAGAAATTGCAATGATAAATCTAATACTACTTGCTGAAAAAAAAGCCAGTCTTACCAAAACCAAAAATATCACCCCACCTCAAAATACTGAAAAAAAAAGAGAAAAGAATAAACAACGCAATTCAATTTGCTTTAGTTTAAAATTATTTTAAATAATCCATACCATCAAAAAATTTTTGTGAATTATCTACAGATATTTTGTTCAGAAATATTTCACCTCATTGTCAAATGTTGATCTTCTGCAATATAGAAGTACAGTAACAAATCATCTTGGTAGGATACTGAAGGCAACAGAATCAAGGGTAGGAGAAGCCAGGAAGTCTGGCACAGAAAGTCATTGTGCAAGAAAACATTTGAAGAAGAATCTGAGACTCAACAGATCTCAAATACTTAGCTGGTTTACATACGTCAGACGTTTAAGATTACCTTTTTATAAATCAAATGAATAGCAAATTCAGTTTGATATGGTTGGAAGGATTTAATCTGCAAATAAAAAACCCTCATTTTGCAAATCCTTCAAGAATGACATACTTCAGGTCACAACAAGTTACATATGGCAAGAGTGTTGAACATGTGTTTCTCTTAGTCTGTAGAGAGGAGCCTGTTGAGAGAGAGTTATCATCAGGGAGTGTACTGTGAAACAGAGAGATACAAAATTGCTTCAAAAATAATGCTTTTGTTTCAATAAGGATTCTGATCTGCTGTTTGAAGGAAATTGTGGTTTAAAGGTAATTTTTATTCCATCACAGTTTGGGATGAAGCAAAGATGTAAATGTTTATTTACTGGCAGTTTGCCTCTCTTATCTTTTAAGAAAGCTAACCAAAAAGCTAGATTTCCTCTTGATACTTTTTGCTGTTTCTGTCCTTCTTCACACAAAAATAGTTCTTTCACCACTCAGAGGGAAATTTTCTACACCAGAGAGAATAATTCATTTCACCTTGAGAGAAACAAGCTGATGACAAGCTTTTAAGCTGTTACACCAAGCAAAATTACATGCAAATCACATAGACTTCTCACTTAATCATAACTTCTGTGTACTTTTCAAACTTAGTCTAAAATAGTTTAAGCATAAGGCCATCACCTATGAAACATGCTTTGCTTAAACAGAAGTTTTAAATGTATTTCTCCTACTGCTATATTAAGCCATGTATATATAAACTAAGTAAATAATGCCAAGAACTTATATAAAGGTTACAGCAACTCCTCTCTTTTTGCCATGTAAATGGACTAGCTTTATGTGTTGTGATACTCACGTCCCAGGGGAAGAAACATAGCATTCAAAGGCATTACTGTCTTTCATAAAGCATCTGTGAAGTACTGTGCACAAAAATATTCTGGTGCAGAGAGGCTGGAGAGATGCAAGAACTTTTTTCAAATAAGAGATTTGTATTGTATCCTCAGATTTCAGTACTATAACTAATGCCTTTAGATTATGCCCAATTTGAAACCAAATGGCAGGAGCTTGCTGAATTTGAATATATGTGTATGTATATATATATATCTTGGTTTACCATAAGACATTAAAAGAAAAACTTATGTTTGGAAACGACTTTTTAAATTGTATGTAATCTGAATTTTTTAT
Source organism: Camarhynchus parvulus (assembly GCF_901933205.1). NCBI lineage: Eukaryota > Metazoa > Chordata > Aves > Passeriformes > Thraupidae > Camarhynchus > Camarhynchus parvulus. The sequence goes on along the minus strand of NC_044601.1, from coordinate 32,235,152 downwards.
TCTAGTAGTGTGTGATGAACAAATCTTTACAGGGAGCAGTGAAGAAACCAGTTTCAGCGCTGAGTGCTCCATGTAGTATCTGGGTTGGCAATATATTAAAGCTTTTGGCTGAAATTAATATATGCAAGAAAGGGAAGTTAATAGAATAGAAAGAAAAGAGAAAAAAATTATAATTGTCCTCCTTTGTTTTTGCTCAACATTTAACAACTGTCTCTAATCCTTCTTTGAAACATTTTTGTACTATCAGAGACAGAGGAATATGCTGCTCTTGCAGAAGTCTATGTGTGGGAAGAAACCTAATTTAAATTATCTCAAACAAATTTTCATTTTACTTACAGCAGCTAACATGACTAACATAGCCTGCATCTCCTCAGCAATATATCCTGCATATCTTCATTTTGGCTGAAGAGGGAGAAAGTTCTGAGTGTGTCAGTTCTGTGACTGTCACCAGGAATGCTCTAAAAATTATGTGTGCAGGGAAAATTCAATATTAGAAACAGGAGCAACAGGAAGTGCAGCAGATCACAGAAGTAGGAGCGAAGGGCTGATCCGAACAGTTTTCACTTGCTATACAGGAATCCTACCCTTTGCAAATGCCTGAGGTGTTCTCTCTGAAGCAGTGCTGAAGACTGTCTCAGGTAATATGTATCTCAGGATAATTCTCTTTTTGAACTACTCACAGCCAGCCTGCTTAAAGGATCATTCTGATTTCAGACTAACAGGCTATCATAGCCATAGCTGTGTCTTAATCTGCTGAGTCTTTAAGCCAGGGAATTGCTGTACTTGGTGGAAAATAGCCATCATAACAGATTGCCTTCACTAGCAGCTCAGGTTTCCAACATCCATTAATTATTACCAGGGTTGTGGTTTTGTTCTATTTAAAGAGGGAAACAGAAAGCGCAGTAGTCTGTGTAGTCTTTCAGCTGCGAAGAAGATTTTGCTTATATGATACTATAATTTTAAGCACTTCCTTCATTTTTGAGATCCATATATGATGTCCAGGTGTCTTGCACCAGGATTTATATCTGGGTGGAGCTTTTTTTGTTTTTCTGGCTCTGAAATGAAGATACCATTTTACAAAAGAATTTGATGTTTTGACACTTGATCAAGACCTCAAGATCAAACCCATCTGTGAAAAGACTTAAATCCTTAAAATAAGTTGGATTATCTATGTCTTCAACAAAGAGATGCGAAGATTCCTGTTTACATTCCCCAAGTGTGGTAGTTCTGGAAGAGATGTACATTTTGTTACCACCACCTTACTGTTGTTCAAATTAAAGTTCCAAAGCTGAATGTGGTGTCCTCAAAGTAGTCACTGTACAAAGCCAAGTGCAAAGACTCATATTTTACATTGATAGAGAAAATCCCACAGCATGTAAATTAATTATGAATTATGAATTCTATGAAGACATAGAATTATGTACTCATTTCCATTTATAATGCTGCACAAAATACTTGCTGCAATTGAAAGCGAAAATGAGCAAAGAGGGTTCTAAGCTCAGGGTATGTCTATGGGGATGTGTGGTAACTTTCTGATATGCTGTTTTCCATTCCTTTAATACAGACATTTGGATGCCCTGAAAACCAGGTTTGTCTTCACATACCATGTTTGTTTCTGAGCAATAAGAAAGCACCTAGTTTAAAGAAAATAAAAATAGATCAAATTATATTCTTTGACTATTTGTTGCTCTTCTTTTCCTATCTTCACTCCTACAAGTAAATATAATATAGTACATCAAAGTCTGGTTTGGGATAAATGATGTTTTGGATATAATTGAGCAAAGAAGGAAGACAGAGGAAAAGCAAATCTATGAATATTTACAAAAATAACAAGAACAAGAATGTATAACTAAAACATGTAACTAAGGATAAAAAGGTAGATCCTAGCAGCAAGCAAAATCCTGAGAAAAATATATCAAAGGAAGTGATAAAAATTCCATCTGTAAATGACATTTCATGCGTAAGATATAGAAGACTAAGTTGTCTGTTTTGTCAAGTGGATCTGCACTCTCCAGTCCCTATTCACTGAATCTTCATAGTTAATCTAAAACTATCTGAATAAAATAGTAACTTTAAACATTAAAAATGTACATGTAATTTTAAATGTAAAAAGGCAATTTTAACAGGCTCTTATCTGACCTTTCAGCTGAACTGTTTTAGTCAGATTTCCACTTTTTGCTTTCAGCTATAGCAGTTGTCATTAAGGTCACTAAGGAGACCTTGCCAAAATGAGGTCCTGCTTCCCTTCAGATCTCCATTCTCTTTTTCCTTCTCATAGGGTGTCCTTCACTTTTTACTTCCAGGGGTGTTACCCTGCTAATTCCACCAACAGAATGGATAGCAAAGTCTTTGCTCGCTTTGTCGTCTCCATTGATATTGTCCAGATCTCTCAGTTTTCTTCCTTTTCCATGATCGGCCCCTGGGATTTCATCATCTGCTCCAGAGTTTCAGCTGCTACATACTATAAAATGTACTGTTTTGCAAGTAACAAAACAGTCTTCCATGTAGAAAACTGATTAATTCCATAGTTTATCTTCAGTTATAAATAGATGTTGCCTGCATTTCAGTTGATTAAGAAAAAATTACCCATAATTTGTAATTTATAAGATGTTTAGAAAAGTTTTATTACTATGCCTCCAACTGTAACTCACTTGTTTCCCATCTCCTTCTCTCTTCTCTCTTTCCCTTGACTCCCTCTTCGCCAGATTCCTTTCTCTGGATGAGTTATGAGTCAATGACTTCTCACAACCCAAATATCTGTTACATTTGCAATATAAGGTAGGTTTGTTTTTTTTAATTAACCATTATAACAACCATTATTACAGAAAAAATTCTATTTAAATGCACTTGTAAAAGTACAGTAAATTGTAATTGTAAATACAATGCATACCGTTATCTTTATTAAATGCTTGTTTTATGGGAAATGAACACTATGTTTTAACCTTTGGTTTTTGAATATTTCCTTTAGTGATGTTTACATTATTTAAAAATAGTCTGATAATTTATGTTTGTTATTGTCCACAAGAAACACTTTTCAGTATATAATGAGAGATCCTTTTAGAGAAATGAAGTAAGTTCAGTTGTAGGCAGATGTGAAGGGTATTTTCAGGTCTAAATGAAATTAAAAGGATTGTAACTCATCCAATACCCATCTAAACTAATATGGCAGTCAAAATTTACACCATATAATAATTCACTTCTAAACATTTTGGAAAGATATGGTGAGTCACAGACAATCCTGTGCTTCAAAGCATTGGTGAAAGAATTAATTAATAAAGAGGTGACCTTATAATTGTTCTGCTGCCTAAAATGCTCCAAAGCAAAACTAGCCCTACTTAATGAGTCCAGCTATTATTTTTCAGGTAGCTTGACATCTTCACTCCCTTAGAGCAGAGCATAAAAAAAAAAACTGATGTAAAGCAGCATCCAAGGAGATGAATTAAACATCTCAATACTTTGGCAACCTTTTCAGAAAGGTTAGCTTTGATCCATATAGATGGAAGCCCTTTTAAAGTCTCATTTCTAGTCTTCTCCTGAGAAACAGTAATCCCAAATGTGTAACTTCCAATTTTTGATTTTACCCTTTTTCTGTTATCAATGTATAAACACTGTGTATCTTCCTCAGCACAGGAAGTGCTTCCACAGCACTTTGGCATTAAAATTGCTCCACAAAAATGAAGCCAGACTACATGCAGAATTTGTTTGACTGCTTAGATACATTTAGAAAGTATATCTATTAATTAGAATGGCAATACTTGTCAAATGAAAAGTGACGAAGTCTCAGACAGAAATTACTTGCTGGAGTTTTTTTCAATTAATTTGTAAGTGGGCCAAAAGTTTTACATAAAAGTGTGCAAGATGTGAGAAGTGGATATTCACTGCAAATGATCAAAGAAATCTGATCTGACAAACTTTATCTGTGTGGTACCTCACTGTAAAATCAAATGGTGAGTTTCGAGGCTCACAGAAATTGCTGCTCCTTATTATTAAAAAAAATCCTGCTGGATAACATATAACTGCTGAGTTTTTATTATTTTGTTTATTTTTTCTTTGTGTTTTGTCGTGGGGTTTTTTAGCGTGTGTGTATGTGTGTGTGATTTTGTTGTTCATTTTGTTTGTGTATTTTAGGTTTTTGTTTGCTTGTTTGTTTTTTTATCAGAGAATCATAACATGTTTTGGTTGGAAGGAAGCTTAACAACCACCTAGTTTCACTTTCTTGCCATAGGCAGGGGCACCTTTCACTAGACCAGGTTTCTCAGAGCCCCATCAAACTTGGCCCTAAATATGTCCACAGCTGGGGCATCCACAGTTTCTCTGGAAACCTGTTGCAGTGCCTTGCCACCCTCACAGTGAGGAAATTCTTCCCAATATCTAATCTAAATCTACCCTCCCTCATTTTTAGGCCCTTCCCCCTTCTCCTACTGCTCCATGCCTTTGTGAAAAGTCTCTTTTCAGCTCTCTTGTAAGACCCCTTCTGGTACCCGAAAGTGCTATAAGGCCTCCCTGCTGTAGCAGAAATCACTTCAATTTAAAGCTTTCTCAAAATTTTTAAGTTGGAAGTTTGAAAAAATGAATAATTATGACTTTCCTGTACTAAAGTAAAATATTTTAAGTGGTACAGTTACTACTCTAATTTTGAGACTTTTACTCCATGTTTTTAACCTAAATTATGAAAACATCAAGTCTAAACTGTCAGTACTTTCACTGGGCTTTAAAAGAAATGGCTTATCTTTATTCAGTTATGTTAACTGTTGGAATTGGGAATTAAATGGCTTAATTTAAAGAATAGTTCTGCATTTTAACAAAATATTACAGCTAAATAGAGGAAAGAAACAAATTGTGAAAGAGAAACTGAAATGATAGCTTTGTTAACCCTCACCTTTGGATTTTGATGGGTCACTGCATATATAGCTATGATTTTTTGCATTACTGAAGAATTTTTGGTCATAACTCCCTCCCCATCTCCTTTTCTGATGCCAGCATGGATAACAGGAACTGTTGCTTTTCTGCAATGGCAAAAATTTCCTGAGAACTGCTAATCTCATAAAACTGATCTAGGATAGGAGTATTTTGATAGTTCCTGTCTCTTGAAATATTCTTAATCTTCTTTTAGAACTTGTTATCAAAATATTCAGCTGTATTTTAACATCATTAGCTCCACACCTGAAACTCAGTGGTTATCTGGCTTGAATTTCAAGCATAACCAGTCTAAACATCTGAAAAAATGCTGAATCTCCATAGAGTGCAAATTATTCCACTTAATACCACAAGTGGGAATTCCTAATATGTGAAAATTGCTACCGGCCACTTAACAAGTGCCACCCCAGGTTTAAGGAAGAGCAGATGATATAATTGTGTTAGAGGTTCTAGGGAAGCAAGACAGAGAAAAATCAACAGTGAGAATACTGGGAGCTTTGGGGCCATCTAAATGGTCTGTGTGGCCGGGCCAGGTCAAGCAATGCCACCTATCTGATGCCTTCTGCTACAGCCAGAGATGAGTGTTGTGGGGTCAGGACAGAGGACTGTAGTTTTCCCATTTGTAAATTGCAGAAATCAACATTCCTCTTAAACTTTTGCAAATATTGCTTTTATTTTCACATGAGACATTTCAAGGACTGCTTAGGATTTAGTGGGATTATCATTGCTTGGATCAGAAATTTAGACGGCTGTAGGACGTGAGAACTATTTAATCTACTGTTTTATTACATGGCAGTAACAGCTGCTTTAGAGCAAGAATCACTTCTTGTAAAATTTAAATACCTAAATTTATTATTTTCTTAATGTAGCTGTATAGGAGATTTACTATGCACTCTATCAGGCTACTTAGGAGTAAAAATGAATAAAGATAAGGTCTACTATTTCCAAAGGCATGATTGAGCCCATTGGGCTTTCCTGTTAATAATATATATATATATATATATATTTCTTCCTCATTATCAGTATGCCTGGTGCCTCATAATTTCAGTCAGTGTTCACAGAACTTCTGTTCCCTGCCTGTTTAAAATGTTATCTGTTCTTCTTTGCAGACATCTCTTTGGTGTGGCAGAATAACAAAGTAAAAAGCAGGAATTACTCCAGGGTCATAAATTTGAATGCCCAGAACCTGGAGGTGAGAGTGAACAGCATTCCCCAGGGGTGGGAAAATTGCAGATTCCAACGATAGGTCAGCAGTGAGACAATTCCTACAGCTTAAGAGAACAGTGATTTCCATGACAACAGGCTGTGGGCAGGGAGGGTGACTCAGAGGAAGAGATAATCCCACAGGACTGACAATTACTGGTGATTACTCTGGGAGGTTCCCGACCCAGTGTATCTCTCGTACAGATGCATCTAGGCAATTTTAATCATGACAAACATCAGCACTTTTTCCTCAAAATTTGTCATGGGCACTTCCCCAGGCATTGTATAGGAACTTATGTGAATTATCAAATATTGTATTTAGTTTTTCAAAATAACTTTGTTCAGAATTGTTTTGGTTTGTTCATGCATGTGTGTCAGAGAGAGAGAGAGAAACATCAGAAATTTTCCTGTCTATATTTGGATGAAGAATTACATTATTGAGGACTTAGTCATATAACATGTTACAGTCAGAAGACACTGTTCACAGCAGAGGTCTTCTTCTGTTTAAATTGTTATTTAAACCTGGCCTTGGCACCTCCTGTCCCATCCACATAATTTCTGTAGAGCTACCCTGCATATATATGTGATACTAATGGAATGGCTCAAAGTCTGGCTAGTCTATTTAAAGCAGTCTATTTTTAACTGCATTCCTAGGTAATTTTTTGAGCTTTTCTGACTCTGCTGCTGCCACTCAAATTTAACCTTGGACAACAGGATTTTTCAACCATACCAGTACTCAACTCCTACTGCTGAAGTTGTCACATAACTATTCATGCAGTTGAAACCCTGAAAGTGTTACCAGAGCTTTTTGCTTTCAGACCATTGGCAGGTAGATGAAAAATACCCAGAAATATGTAAAAGGTGAGACTTTATTCTGTATTGATAAAGACAAACAAATCACAGTAAATAAGGTACTCGAAGCAGTAAATTTAAAAAATATCTAAAAAAGCGAGTATAATTCCCCTTTTGCCTCCTCTTCTGTTCTAGTGGCTTAGATAGAGCTTAATGGCTGCCAGGCCAGCCTTCCTACACTCGTGCTGGCATAGCTCAAAACCTTTTAAACTCTTTAGTTAGTAGGCTGATTCTACTGCTGACCTTCAAATTCATAATTTGGGGATTTGGAAGTTACTTTACAAACATTCATACTGAGTTTGCTACTTTTCTTCCTGCATGCAGAGAACCAAAGATTGTAAGACTATTTCCAGTTAATGGAATTCTGTTTTTAGGATCCTGTTCTAGTTCTCCTATGCAACATAAAAGGGGTTGGTTTATACATATCTATCTTTAATTCTTTTAATTTGGTTCATTGCACATATTTATGTTAGGATTTATACAATTTTTTAAAAGCATTCTTCCTAATTGGTGTTCAAATAAAAGGTCTTTTTTAGAAAAGAGACCAGACCCTCTTAATACAAAAATAGTCATAGTGACATTACTTTGTCTTTTGGACAGTTCATTGCACAAGTCTCTTCTGGCACACAAATATCTGCAATGGAAACAGCAAAAGCCCTGTGTGATGTAGCTAATACTGTGTAATGCAAGAAGGCAGACAGCAGGTGCTAATGTCTCAGAACTGTTCTAATATTACAGCTATTCCCTACTTTTCTCAGTCTCATGTTTAATGTTTACAGTAGGCTGGCAGTGACTGTGCTGTAATTATATTTTTAGTTTCAGCCCATAAGTTCTACAGAACTCTAACACACTGTCTTTCAAGCTCTGTGTGTGCACACAGCATTATGACCCATTTTCATTACATGGGACAGGTAGGATCCTGAAATGTTAAAAGCATTGTGCACACATGGAATAATCACGTTCTGGGATCCAGAGAGGCACCCAAAACCTGTAGCTATGTGACTTGAGAAGACGCCAGGATGTGCTGCCAAGAAAGGGTATTCTTCCTCTGTTTTCTATTTCCCACACCTTCCTCAAGATCAAGCATTTTGCTGTATGCCATGGCTAACATGTGTGACTTCGTGACTGGGTGGGGCAGTGACCTGAACTGGCAGGAACTATCTCTTTAGAAAGGAGCCAAGACAAAGTAACTGATGTGCCCTGACGCTCAGCCTAATGAATCCTGGGGCTCATATTAGAAAGATGACAAGGATGTGTGGGCCAAAACAGTGGCCAAGATAAAAAACAATAATCAGAAGCTCATGGAAAATGATACTCTGAAACGCTCTCTTCTCACTTTTGCACAGTGGATATCCTTGGCTCCTGTACAGGACAATTTTTGGGTTAGTAATTCCACTCAGTCATTACAGTTGTCTTGCCATAAAACTGATGCCAAGTCAAACTAAGAGGCAAGAAGCATCACCAAAGAAGCAATTAAGACAAGGAGTAAAGACCATCTCCCAGACTCTCAGGGAGATTTCTCATGCAGTGTTTTTGCCAAGCATTACTATAGCAACAGATAAGAATATTGATTACAGCAGAATTCCCTTTCTTCTTCCAAATGCTGGAGGCAGATGATTTGTGTGTGGGTTTGAGGTTGTTTTTTCTCCAGTGAGGGCAGTGCTATATCACAAATAATGCTCCAGATTTATGTTAAGAGAAGCTGTTAAACATTGCGCTCGACTTCTGATTGTGAATGATAGTACATTTAGGACTTGCAGGAAATATGAAAAGGAGATTGGCTTTCAGTTGCTTTGAGAATCAGCCTAAGTAAAGGACAGTTTATTTTAGTCAAGTAAAACATTTAGAAAACATAATGCATAGAAATTTTGTGATAGTGATGGTAGACCACTGCATGTTCTTAAATATGCGTATTATATAGATGCAATGCTGCTATTTTGCCAAGGAAAAATGACTTATTTTTGTGGAGAAATAAAGAGAGGTTTGTGGCAAGTTTATGTGGATGATGTAGTGAAAGATTATGATCTATAAGCTTTTGTCTTTCTGATTTTTTCAGGTGTGCATTTAATACAGGTATGATCATGTCTTTGTGGATTATTGATTTTCGCGTTCAGCATTTGTTGGTATTTGAACATGATTTCAAAAGTGGTGGATAATTTTGGAAGCTGTACTTGATAAATGCCAGACAGATAGTTTGTTTAACTGTGTAGCTTTTTTCCTTTTGATATATGTGCCTTTTCCTAAGTATCTGATTTTTCTTCATCATTGAAGGATATTTGTAAACTCCAAGTTATATGCCTTTTTAATGCTCTCTGCTGCCAGATCTTTCCTGAATCTTTGGCTTTAATGTCTTTAACGTCTTTAATGGCAACAGGAAGAGCAGCGTTACTGATCTTCTTACCTGTGACCAGGGAAGCTGACTCTGAAAGATCTGATTTGAAATAGGAATATTGCCCACAAATTTTCCCTACCTTTTCCTTACTGAACATGATTATCACTGTTTTCTGTTGCTGGTATTGACACACTCCTGTGGGTATCACTTTGTTACTTCTCATCCTTTCCTGAATGCTCTGGATGCTGGGTGTGCTGTGTTTGAGAAAAAAATTTAAAATTCTGGCCATAATTAGGAGTGCTCTTGGATGTGGCTACCTGGGAAATATGCACACTGTGTCTTGTTTATGTTTTGAGCTGTCATAAATCTTGAATGAGACTAGATGCTTTAGGAATTAACAACTGTTCTTGCATCAGGGGAGGATATTTCTCTTTGAGCAATATTGTAGCAAAAAGGACAATGGGCAGGTGAAAAATATCACTTAAAAATGTGTAAAGCCATTTTTAATAAGGTTTTTGATAAGGACTCCAATATTTGATAACTAGGAATAAAACCCCTGAATTTCTTCTACCCTCATCATTGAAATTACTTAATCTATTGCCTAGAGTAAAAAAAAAGAACATAATACCAACTACTATTTTTGATAGGAAAAAAAAATGTCTAAAGTGTAGATTCAGGATTGTGCAGAGAAATTACTTTTTCTCATTTGTGTGTTGGTGGAACTTCATACCAAACCCAAGGGGCATAAAAAATTGTTTGTTCTTATTTTTTTGTTCTTACTGGATCTTGAGTGAAAGTTAAAATTTTCTGTTTTCCTGCTTTGCAATGGGAATTCTTTTTCCGCTCTGCATTATTTTAGAAAATTTTTCGCCAAGATGTTTAACAACTTGATACTTACATTCAGTAAAGCCCAAAACTATTGCTGTTTTAGATGTTTCTCATTTTTTTCTCAACAACCCCACTGCTACTGTGCTGAAGTAGCTTGATCTCATACAATAAAAGATTAGTATAGTGTGAAAAATGTGAAATACAAACAGATGGAACTAACACTGAAAGAGAAGGTTGGCAGTTTGTGGTTTGTTTGTATCATAGGATCACTGTTAGCAAGTAGCAAATGCTCTGCAATAGTTTTCATACAGAAACAGCCACAGTAACAGTAGGTGAGTAGCCAGGCAAAGAAGGCACTTTCTGATATTTGTTGATGAGTCAACCAGAAGGAGCTCAGTAGAACAAAATTTTAGGCAGTGCTTTTTTTTTGGTCCCTCCCCCTGCTCCCAGAGGGCCCATGTGTTCTCTCTTGCTTTCAATATATCAGTGTATCTCTGTATCTCTCTAATTATCTTTACAAGCTTGACAAATATGAGATGAAACTTGCAAAGAAGGTTAAAACACCATATCAAGTTACTAAATCTGCAGGTAATTTTATTTGGTTTACATTAATCTAGCTTGAAGCTAGTACAAGTATTGCAATAAGTAGATGACCTAGTAACAATCAGAGGATGACCTTTTATAATTTCAGTCTCTTTTTGCGGAACTTCATTTTTCTGAAGCAGAAGCAATTCTTAAAATTTCACAAATATATTTCAGGTGTGGCTATCACATATTTTACATCAGTGATTGTTTTTTTCCCCAAGAGATGTGATTTAATAAATAATTTGTTTAAATAGTGAAAATTCTAATCATGTTTGGCATATAAGAAATGTATGGATTATTTCATGTTAATTGTTAATTGTGTAAATGGCTCTTTCAAATTTTAAATAAATTATTTTCTGTGTTGTTCAAAGAGGTGACATTTAATGACATTCAACTAAATAGTAAAATGCTATTATAGTATGAACAGCAGAATGAACACACTGCATATGACCACAGATACCTGTTCATTTCTACAACTGCTAAGTTGCTTCTGGTGACGTGATTTTAAATCTGATGTGCCTCCAGCAGATGTAAGTAAAGAAACTCAGATGAAAATCTAAGCCCAAATGAGTAAATAAAAGTTTTGCTATTGATTTTTATTGAGGCAGGGACTATTAAGAATTTACTGCAGATAATTAAAACTGAATTTGACCTAGAAGGATTATGTAAGCATGTCAAATGGTGTGAAAATCCCTAGAAAAATGAATCATGACAGTAACATTAAAAAAGGTTGAACTTTGAAAAATTAGAATTCTTTCTACCACACTTCCCTCATGATTGTAAGACATTTGCTTAAAGAATAAAGAAAGTATCTATTTTTTTTAAACGGAGATTGATTTATGTTCTTTAAATAGCCTGCTAGGCTTGTGATCTCATCTCCTAATCAGATATATCTTTGAAAATTTGTAAGGTATATTTAAGTTTGTAAAACCTATATGAACTAGAGGCTATTAGGAGTAGGTATCTAAATCTGCAGCTGTGGTGTGTGATAATTAACTCCACTGCATTATTTGTATTAAGACTGCACTGTACATAAAAGCCTCCTGTCAAAGCCTAGCTTTATTTCAGATACAAACATCATATGCCCTTTTTGCCTTGGGTATTAGCATGCCTACATGATTATTCAAAAATGTGTGAGTTTTGCTGCTTAATCCACTAAAATGAAACATTAAACATTGTAAAGCAATGAAGTTGTATAAAATTTCTCCTACTATTTCCTGGATTTAATTAATTTTATTGACATATTGTCAGATATTATTGACATGTGCTTATGTGAGTGGGTAGTGGAAGCTCTGTGGAAGCTCCTCCTTCATTCTCAAAGTCTGCCTGTGGTGAATAATGGTAGATAAAAAGCAATGTCAAAGTAGTTGCTCTGCATATTTATGACTTCTGCAGGTTCACAACAGTTAAATCTGTAATCCATGGAACGAAACTACAGCTAGTCTCTAGAAATTGCTCCTCTAGCATACAGTATGGATGTCAGGCCACCAGCAATTTTTCTCTGATATCCATTCCTGTTTGGTCTTATTGCTCCTTATTGAGGCTTGAGCACACGTGTTTTATCTTTTCTGGGGAACATAATGAACTTGAATGCAACTTTGTTTTCTTGTTTCTCCAGAGGGATGGATTGGGTTTAGAAGCATGTGCTTTGCATGTGTTTCTGCCTTTGGCAGGAAATTAGACTCCTAGAATCATTGAATCATTGGGTAGGAAGGGACTTCAACAACAATGTGGTTCCACCCTGCCTGTCATGGTCAGGACACCTTCCACTAGACCAGGCTCACATCCAGAATCACATCCAACCTGGCCTTGAACACTCTCAGGGATGGGGCATCCACAACTTCTGTGGGCAGAGTGCCTCACCACTCTCAGAGTAAAAAAAAATCCTTCCTAATGGCTAATTTAAACCTACTCTTTGTCCATTTAAATATATTACCCTTTGTCCTGTCAATTCATGCCCTGATAAATAGCCCCTCCTTATCTTTCCTGTAGTGCCCCTGTGAGTGTTGGAAACCTGCTCTGAGGTGTCCCTGGAGCCTTCTCTCTTCCAGGCTGAACAGCCCCAACTCTCCCATCCCGTTCTCAAACAGTAGATGTTCTGATCTTATTCTTGGTCCACTAGAGCAGGTGGGTGTATCTTTTTTTTGCTGCAGACCCCAGAACTGGACACATTGGTCCAGGTAGGTTCTCACCAGAGCCCTGCTGGCCATGCTGGTTTGGATACATCCCAGGATATAGTTTGCCTCCTGAGCTGTGAATGCACATTACCAGCTCATATTAATTTTTGAATCCACCAGCTATCTCAAATCCTTCTCCTCACAGCTGCTCTCAATTCATTCTCTGTCCAGCCTGTATTTGTGATTGGGATTGCCCTGAACCCGGGGTGGGACCTTGCACTTACCTGGTTTAACTTCATGTGTTCCACACAGGCCCATCTCCAGCCCATCCAGGTCCCTCTGGATAGCATCCCTTCTCCACAGCATGTCAACTGCACCACGCAGCTTGGTGTCAGAAGCAAACTTGCTGAGGATGCCCTCGATCCCTCTGTCCATGTCAATGAGAATGATATTAAAATATATTGGTCCCAATGGAGGCTTCTAAGGGACACCAGTTGTCTCCACCTGGACACAGAGCTATTGACCACACCTCTGTGAGTCAGATCAACCAGCCAATTCCTTATCCACTGAGTGCTCTCCCTGTCAAATCCATGTTGAGACAAGGATCTTGTGAAGGACTGTGTGAAATTCTTTGCACCATTCAAGGCTGACAAGTGTGACATCAGTCACACTTCTCTCATCCACAAATGTTCCAACCCCACTGTAGACGGCCACCAAATTTGTCAGGCACATTTCCCCCTTAGTGAAGCCATGCTGACTGTTAGCAATGACAGAATTTCACTAGGGCCTGATCACTGTAGCCCAGACTGCCTAGAGTCTTGACCTTTCACGTAAGTCTCTCTTCATTAGTGAGCAACAGATCTCACAATTACTGTTCTTTGGTTGGAGTCTCCATCACCCATCTAGAAAGCTATCCTCAATGGATCTATTTCCTGGACTACTTGCAGTTTATTGGGCCAATCTGCCAGAGGTTACAGTTGGTTTAAGTCCCCTACCAGGCTCAGGGCCTGCAAGCAGGAGGATTTCCAAGGTTGACAAATGGACTCTTCATCTCCCTTCAGACAGACGGCCTGTAGTAGACACTAACAACAAAATTTCCTTTGTTGACTTGTTCTCTAATTATCACCCATGAGCTCTCAGTCCTGAAGTTCAAAGAGTTCCATGGGATCAATCTCATTGTTAACACAGCAGGCAACTTTCCCACTTCTCATTCCTTAGATTCTTTCTCATGAGGAAGATTTACAGGAAGATTTACTTTTGAAGTGTAGAACCTAGCAGTGATGGAGACCTAGGCTAGGTTGCTGCTATTTTTAACCCGCTTCCCAGTCTTACATACCCTCTCATTACACAAGCTGCTAATTCTCCTAAAGCTATAGTACTAGTCCTCCTGCTCTTTTTTAACTTAGTCTGATGGGACAAGAATGCACTTTAGATTTCACCAATGAGATGTCATCGCTTCTATAACATCAAATTTTGCACTGACTGCCATGTTTTTATTTAGCTTCAAAAAAAGGGTAAAATATATTCCTAATGTTTAAAAAATCCACAATTTGTTTGCTTAGTCAATGAGTAGTGTAATATGATTGCTTTCTATAGACTCACTGATAAGAAAATCAATACTTCCCTACTTGTGCCCTTCAACCAGTCCACTGTGTAAGAGAAGGAGAAATATGAAAAACAGAGATTTAAATGTGTGAGTAAGAAAATAAAAATTTGCAAGCTTGCCCTTCATTAGACTTCATAGGGGACTCTTCCATGGGGAATATTTTTATGGTCTTTACTATTTTACACCTCTTTTTAAACTATGCTTTTCCCTATCCCAAATTAACCATGCTTAAGGTCACTAGGGAGTTTAAAAGCAAATTCACATCATACTTTCAGGTCATGCTATTACAGCAGTGGTTTATTTTTGCAAAGAGTAATGTAATCAAGAAGCTGTTGGACAGCCTTTATTGCTATCAGCAGCAACTGCAGCAAAGGAAGGCTGGCTCTATGGATAAATAACCCATTGCCAATTCTGTGAAAAAGCAGATGCTTGTACTTTTTGCAGGGAGTTGCATTCAAAGGATATACCAACATGTTTAAATAAGAATTGCAAGGATGTAAATACAGATTATTGAAAGTTGAGATTGTATTATTATATTCAAAGGATATAACCACATATTTACATAAGAATTGCAAGGATGTATATACAGATTATTGAAAACGGAAAATTTCCTTTTTTAGTTTTTCCTCCTCTAAGCTGTATAATATGTGTGAACATATATAAAAATATATATATAAATTGTCACTGGTGAAATGAATGTTAAAGCTTTGAAAGCCGTATTTCTAATAGAGCCACAAGTATCCATTACAAGAGGATCTTAAACTTTATCAGAATATAGATGAAAGTATTAAATTTTCTGTCACCAGTGATGAGGTTATTTTGTCATTAGCCAAGTTATTCTTCATTGCAGTTTGCTCTTACTAGAAAAAAAATTGCTCTATTTTATTGAAAAAATGCTTGCAATAGGAAATGAAGTTTAAAAAAGTTACTACAACAACGGGTGTGAAATTACATTAATTAACAAGACTCAAACTGCCCATGTGAAGTCATTAGGACGATTTTCCTCTGAGAAAATTGCTGGCCCTGAATAATGTTACTTGTATGATTTGCCCTTTCCCCCCACTTTCTAATAATGTGACATGGATGGACATAATTGTATATTCATCCATCTGTTTTTTTTTCTGTGCAGGAGGTAATTTGTCTAGCAGTCATAAATTAGGCTCTTTCCTGGTACCTAAATTATATTTCCTTTCTCTCTTTTTGCTTATAAACACTCCTTTATTGAAATGACTTCATAGAATCATATTCCTGCTACAACCTGTCCCTTTATTTTTTGTGCTTCTAGGATTCTGATGAAGTCAAAAGTGCTGAAACAGCTTTTTGGTAATATGTTTCCAGTCTTCAAGTGCAAAGAAAGAGCCTAGTTTTGCTGATTGCCTTAACAAAAAGCTCATTTCAAATCTCAGACCAGTAGTAGGGGTTTTTTCCCCTCTCCCATTCTTCCTCAGATCAAGAGCCATTTAATAAGTGAGGTGTTTTTGTCCCATTTCAGCTTTGAGGCTGCGCACTGGCAGGAGCTATGAGTCTATATAGTTTTATTTCAGTATTTTGCATTGCTCATGACTGTGACTCCATACTGGTATTTCTATCCTTGGGGTCTAAGAATCAATTCTCTTGTACTCCAGAAGATTCCTAAGAAGGTATACTTGTTCTTTTCTCATTTCTCAGTCTACTTACCTGCACTGAGGTATGTTACTCCTATCTTTCTCTTAAATGGCACTTTTCCTGAGGATATATGGCTGAAAGGACTGCTAGTCAATACCTTCCTGGTTATTTATCACAATAAAGATTAATCAAACAATCCAATAGGAATCAGCTTTTCTAATGATATGGCTGCAATGTGTTACTTAAGAGTTGTAGTAATCCTTCTTGTCATTTAACAGTTATTTGATTATTGTTCATACAAAACTGCTATTGCATTAGTGTTCATACATAGCTATCTTACCTATACAAATGCCTTCTTCATTCTGTGTGTTTCTGCAAGTGCCTTCCAAACCATGCAGGCAAGTATGTAATGTAAGCCCTCATTGCATCTACTTAGGCCCGAAGTGTGTGCAAGAGGGCCTGTGGGATGAGGTGACATGTGAGCAAGCTGCAGGCTGTGTTGATTGTCATGGGTGTAGATTGTAGGCTGGAGGCCATATATTCTTGACTTGGGTGCAGAGAAATGTCAACCCAATTTCTTCCTCTAAATGCAGAGGACAAGAATTTCTAAGACTATTCCATAAAGCAGTGGCTGTTTAGTCTGGAGAAGAGAAAGTTTGTGGCAGGGGTTTTGAATGTATATAAATCTCTGGAGGGAGGGTGAGAAGAAGATGCAGCCAAACACTTTCCAGTGGTGCAGAAGATCACAAGATAGACAGGGAATACAATATGAACACTTTATTATTGTCTAGTTTACTAAGCACTAGTACAGTTTGCCAGATGGGTGTTGAAATCTGCATCCTTGAAGACACCCAGAAGCTGACTAGACAGAGTCCTAGGTAGCCTGCTCTAGGTGCTCCTGCTTTAGCAGCAGTTGGTTCTCCAGAGGCCTCTTTCAGCCTCAATAATTTTGTGAGTCTTTGATTTCACTTTACAGTTAATGAATCAATAGGAAAATCCTATTTTGGGAGCTGCTTAACTTACACAATTATCTTTCAGTACAGAGATAATAATCAGGTTAGTTTATTCTGATTGTCTTTTAACATGTGAATTATTAAGACACCAAAATTGCCTCTGTTGTTTCATGACAACTCCCAAATACTTCTGGAATACCAGCAACCAAGCTGGTGAACATAAGTACCAAGTAAGTGTTTACAGTGGTCACAAAGATTATTTTGGGCTTTGAAGGTAAGCTTTAGGGTTTAATAAAAAACATGCGTGTGGTAAGTCTGCCTTCAGCATCCCTTAGGATGTTACAGGGATGTGTTGAGTGAAAGAATGGAAAGAGCTGTGCTATAGATCTTCACATCACTCTCACTGAGAGACTTCTTGAGGCTGTTTACTCCACACCAATTTAAAACCCAAACAGTTTATGATGGGACAGATAATCATTGGGAACTTTCTGAGTAAATTTATCATTCCCTCATCCTTAACTTTATAATCATCCTTAACTATATAATCATGTCTGTTTAATATCTAAGGACTTAAAATAATGAAAATCATGGAAACCAGAGGTGACAGATACTCTTAGAAGTTTCCAAACAAAAAGAACCAGAGTCAGAATAGGAGTAGTAAGTTAAAGCATTTATTGCTAGAAGTTGAATTTATTCAAGACAATAAAAAAAATACAACATGCATTTGATTATAATTCTAGTTAGAGATCTTATACAAATCCAAGATAAAAACCCACAGCAGATGCTGCTATTTATTAATTTTGCCAGTTCATTAAGTTCTTTGTCTCATGCTGCTAAATAATTTGCAAAAACATATAACACTAATGCTACTGTGATATACCCTGAAATGTGGAGGTTGTCAAAACAAATTCATCTAGTTGGAGAACCTATCAGTGTAAAAGAATAAATAAATTTATTTCCTGTCTTGAAACTGTCAGGAACTTTCTGCTGGTCAAGTCAGTTGACACAAATGTTGTTCTGACAGGTTGACTTTGATTGCTTGTACTTAACCTCCTCATCAAATCTAATTTGCATGAAAGAACAAGCTATAAGGAATTAAAAATAGACAGTGCAAAAGAATGCACTTTAGGCATAAAGTACAACATTTGAAGTTTAGAGTAGCACAGATTAATTCTTTTTGTCCCATGCAACTGCAAGTTCAAAGAATTTGAAACTCTGCTAAGATATCAAATGGGAAATGACATTGCCAACAATTTGAAGAGTATAAGAAAAAAAACTTAGAGGTGATATTTCTATTCAGGTGAACAGTAGTAAGTGGATGTTTAAATAAAAACGGGTAATAAAAGTCTATCTGAAAGAAACATCATATCTGAAGCAAATATGTTATGTGTGTTACCTTCTTCCCTAGAATGTCACCTTAGAATCCATATCTCCTGTGTGTTTACCTGTCATGCTCTTGTTTTAGCAGCTATGTAATAAACCCAATACTTACAGGAATTATGCTTGTTGGTCAGAAGAGTTGTAGGGAATAGCTGGTGCATTCAAGATTTCTTCATGATATAATCTTGGTTGTCATACATTTTAAGTTGAAGTCTGGTTTGAACAGGGGCAATGAATTTAATATTTTTTTAAAATATGCACAAGACAATGTCAGAAAAGAGAGATTTTCCATTAGAGTTGAAATCCTTTATCGATTTCAGTTGCCAAAAGAAATTAATTTCTGTCAGGTGAAGACATATAGCAGCCAAATATTCCTAGTGGTTCTTGACCAACTTTTGAATTAAACAAACTGTACATAGAAAATCTATCATGTGCAAGGTTTTGTTTTTGTTGTTTGGTTTGGGGTTTGTGTTTGGGGCTTTTTGCTTGTTTGTTTGAGGTTTTTTTTCTGATGTAGTTCAGCCATATTCAAAATGTTTTAAGTAAAGAACTAGAGCAGTAATATGTAGTACAGCAGTATATCTGTTATATCTATAGTTATTTTACAGATGACAACAATTTCATATGATTCTTTCATTGGCAAAATATAACCTAGTAATTGACCCAAATCCTCATAGGTTGTTTATGGAATGCTGCTTATTTTCCAGAAAATTCTAAACTAGATCAAATTATTGGAATCTCCAATTATCTTTCAAATACTATTGGTAGCTATAGATGTGTTTCAGGATGATTTACACTATATTGAATCCTGAGGAGAGACAAATGTCTCAGTCACGTACAGATTATGATTCTGCATCTGCAAATTTTTTTAAAATTGATTTTAATTACATCGGAGAAATTTAAATGTACTGATAGCAGGTTTTGTGGTGTGCTATTTTTTATAGTAGAAAAGGGAGGCCGAACACAAATAGAAAAGGCTTTTAAACCTGTTATGTTGTCCCCTTTTTTTTTTTCCTAGATGTCTGACTCTTTCTTTTAAATTGTTAATGGTATAAATGAGAGAAAAACACAGCAACTGTAATCCTACCCAAATGATTCCACTGTCCTAAATTTCTGATGTCGTTTAGCTGTTTGAAGTCTCTTTGGTGTTGGGTTTTTGTCATGTGTAAATCATTTACAAAAAAAATATTTTATATTAAGACAGGATTCCTGTTCTGGCGCATCCTAAATATACTCAAATAACTTTTTCATCTTCATAATTTCTTTTCACTTATCTGATTATGTAGTTTTTGCTCAGCTGTCATCCAATACATGGATTTTGTCAGTGCCATTTCCGATCTCTGCTGACAGTACTTAAATTTTTCTCCTTCTGAATTTCTTATTTCAGGGTATTTGCTTGTGCCCAACAGACAAAGATCTCTGGAGCAGGAATCTCATACTGAATTTGCTTCACCACAGCATGGTGAGACCAGCCAAAAGAGGGGGAGGAGAAAACACTTAGTGCTAATACAGTGAAAACAGTAAGATGAAAATTACTCAATAAGTCAGGAAATATACTTGCTCACATGTCATTAGATTCTTTATCTCTCTTTGGCAGAATTGTTTGCAAAAATACCAACAAGAAAAATCCAAACAGAAAGAAACAGATGGGGAAAAAAGAGGAAAATAGTGACAAAACCCTCCCATAGTAGATTACTAGGCAAATTACCTCTAGCAAAGAGTTACCACTAAGAAGTTGTTCCAGGTCAGAGGATGGCCTTGGCAAGCTGAGCGGTATGAACATATTGGGCATTATAGGTAGTGTTACTTTTTTTCTCCTCTGAAGGGATGCACTGTTCTTTCTTCCCTCTGTGGCATGTGACTATCCATTTACTTAGATCCATTACTTTTGGAGAAATAGTTCTGAAAGGCATGCTGATTTTTAACTCATGCTGTGATGTGGTTGACCTTTTGAGTATTGTTTGTAGTGGAATTTGCTCCTATGCAGGCCTTTTGGCATTTGAAAGCTGTGGGGATTTGGAGAGGTGCCTAAAACTGCAGAAGGGGTTTATTTCTCAAGTATCCAGCCATCTCTGCAGCTAACATTAACCTAATTGGGACTTTCTCCTGTTATATTTCTGTGTAGTTGACAGGAATGAGCAATGATGTGTGTTTGAGACAGGAGATGGAAATGGTTTGCCTAATTCTGTTCAATGTGTAACTTTTTTAAAAAAACCCTTTTCATGCCAATTTGTACAATACACTATTGCTTTAAACTAGTCTCATTAAAGCAAATGTACCTTCACAGGTCTTCACACAAACCTGATGCTGGGTCTTCCCTAAACTGCTGCTTTCTGTAGTTTTTGTGAAGTTACAAAAACAACAATTTATAGGTCAAAGGTGGCAGGAAACACAAGAAAATTCAGAGCTCTCAGACTTGGCAGGAGGCAAGAAAGGTTAAATGATACAGGCTGGTCTCCTGTAATAGCTATAGAGTAAATTGACAAGTGTTTCTGAATAAGGAGCTGCTGGTCCCTTGGTTCAGCTCTGAGACAGGGTGGTGTCTCCTGACATGGAAATTGCTTTGGCTGCTCCTGTGCCGGGACCCCACTGCTAGGGGCTGACACTGCTCCTTGAGTGCATTTCTCTCTTCTTTCAAATGGTTTCTAAACGTAGAGAAACAACATTTTGAGAAACAACATTTTCTGGAAAGGAAGGGAGGGAGGAAGGGAGGGAGGAAGGGAGGGAGGGAGGGAGGAGGTAAAGGGGGAAGGAAGGAAGGGCAAGGAGTAGTAAATTTTCCAGTTATCTGGTAGATGTATCTGTGGTTATACACTGGTGCATCAGACAGAAAAATTGCAATGCTCTGCCTTCTGTCTGTTTAAATTAAAAAAAGAAAAAATCAAATGAGAAGTAAGTATAAATAAACCATTGTGACCTAATACTCCATCCACAATATGTAGTCACACTGCAAATCAATGATGGCAAGGCTTCACAAGTTAAGCAGTTTGTGTCTGACCAGATATGAGTGTGTGTTGAAAATCATATTTTTTTCTGAATCCCTGAGCTTAAGCTACCAATCTTTAGGGATGAGTGGTCTTCCTTTTCTGCAAGATACATATTTGTTCAAGTGATGCAGTGAGACAGATAGCAGCAAGAGAAGATATAAATCAGCTTCTCTGCTATACTCAGACTTTTCAATTTGTGGCACTGTGGTCCATAGAGCTAGTCAGGGGAAACATGGACAAATGAATTTCAAACAATTTAAAGAGGAAATCATGTGCATTGGAACTGTAAGGTTAATTTCCCCTGTGCTAGCAGAGCTGCATAGGAAAATTAATGCCTATATCTCTCTCTATCCTTATCTCACATGTGCTATACAAAACTTAGCTCTCTGTAGTATTTTCTTGGCTTATCACTGCTGTTACTAAAGGGTTTTTTGGTTGTTTGGAGGTCTTTTCAAATGGGTTCATCACAAGACTGTTCAAATCAGATCCAGAGTCCTGTCACAAGAATGCATTTTTGCTATTACCAAAATACTCCTAACAACAGAAATAATTATATTCCACTTCATATTCAGAATAACCCTACTTCTATTGGTTAAAGCCATGTATAGATTCTGCACTGTCCTATGACTAAAAAAATTGCCATAAATGCAAAATTAAAGCAATTCAAAACAGTCAAAGTGTTGAAATGTTTACAGAGGTGGACAACCAGGATGGTGAGAAGTCTCAAGGGCAAGACTTATGGGGAGTGGCTGAGGCCATTTGTTTTGTTTAGCTTGAGAAAGAGAAACTGAGAGATGACCCCATGGCATTTTACAGCTTCCTAAGGAGAAGAGGTGGAGGGGGGAGCAGGGGAGGGGTCTAAGTTCACCACTTCTCTCTGTGGTGAACAAAGATAGAACATGAGGAAATGGAATAAAAATGCATCAGGGGAAGTTGAAAATTAACTTTAGGGAAAGGTTCACTGAGAAGGATGTTGGTCCACTTCCCCAGGGAAGCAGTTGTGTAACCAACCTTGTCAAAATGTCTTCAAGGAACATCTGGATGATGTTCCTCATCACATGATCTAGTTTGAGGTAGTTCTACAAGGACCAGTGTGTCGGACTTGATGATCCTTGTCAGTTTGAGATCCTTCCAATTTGAGATATCCTGTGATTCTACGCTTCTATTTGTGGCACCTTCCACAGCTCCTTTTGGAAGAGAGAAACATCAGACCACACCAAATGCTTTGTTATATGCCTGGTTCCCATTCAATCTCTCTTCTGTTCTGATTCATTAAAATGTGCACTCCTTCTAATGCTGACTGTTTCTACTAATAACTAGGTTATTCACCTACACTTACTTGACAGATGTCATATCTTTCTGTTACTCCCTTTTCAGGCTGTATATAGGTAGACAACCAAGGTATGTATGGTGCACATATGACATTAGCCTACCCTAGAAGAATACCTTGTACTGTGATTTTCATGCAGCCCATGTCAACTATGTTGTTTCTACAGGGCACCTGGGCTTGGGCAGATACAAAACACACCACTTTGTCTAGATGTAACCTGATAATTCATGTTTAACATCATGACTGAAATGTAAGACTGTGGTTTAAGAATGGTAAGTCCCAATATAGTGCTCTCACTGGCACTCACCTCCACTCCTCGTAGTAGGAAATTCTAAAGGCAAAGATCACAGGAACAATTTCCTGGGAACAGTAATGAGAGAAGAAAATAATAGCAACAATATTAATAACAAATTTTACAAAGAGAGAGTGATTTACATGTTAAGTGCTCACCAAGCCTGAGGCAATGAAAAACAATGGTGGCCAGATTTCATTACCCCACCACACTTTTTTTCCAACTGTAAGCCATGCACTTTAAGGTCTTTAAATCTATAAAAGGCCTTTTCTTTATTCTTTGACTAGTATTTAATGATCCCTCTGATTTCCTCCAGTTTTTCAGTATATCTTTTTTTAAAAAGAAGGGCTCAAAAATCCCTGAGGAACTCCAAGCCCGACATCTTAATTTGATATAAAGAGGTAAAAAGCCTTCTGCTACTTCCATTTCCTTTATCTATCAAAGGGCTTTTGATACATTGGCTTTTTTAGTCAAAAATTGCTACATTGCCTTTTTTAGTCAAAATATTGCAAAGGAATTTTTTATTTTGTGAGTTTCCCCTCCTTATTCTGAATTCTTTTTATTATACCTGTAACCTTACTCTTTGTCATACAAAAAAACTTTTCAAATTTCAAAGCAATTTCAAATAGGCCACCTT
The DNA here is from genome assembly GCF_901933205.1 of Camarhynchus parvulus. Classification (NCBI taxonomy): domain Eukaryota; kingdom Metazoa; phylum Chordata; class Aves; order Passeriformes; family Thraupidae; genus Camarhynchus; species Camarhynchus parvulus. The sequence continues at coordinate 32,211,528 of NC_044601.1, read as the reverse complement.
GAAAAAAGAAATCACATTGGTCTGTGGATATGGATATGGTCTGTGGATATCACATGGTTATGGAAGAGACTGCAAACCTTTGCTGAGCCAGACCATCCCCTTTCTTGCATCCTAGTTACTGGCATGCCCCCAAACACTTTCCTATTACTAGAGATTAATTTGGTCCTATTGATCAGAATATTTTAGACAAAATGTGCAAAATGCACTTTTTCTCCACTTACATGTTAAGAGAAAAAAACATTTAGGCATAAAGCCTGAATGCTTCTCAGCATTTTTAATTCTCTCAACCTTCACTGGACAGTAGGTCAAAGCCAATATCCCTTCTCTGAATGTTGCAAATGTTTAACTTTTTGTTGGAAACTAAGACTACCCAGTACATAACATGAAACATAGGTTTCGTAACATGAAATATACCATTATAAATTTCAGGTAACTGTTAGGTTACCTGCAATAAAAGTAAATTCTGACACAAGGTACAGAATGCACTTATCAAGTGCAATTTATCAAGTTATTAAAAAGAAAATACTAAATACTCATCTCCTAATGAAAAATTAATCTCACAGCCACTTAGATCAAGTACTATTTTCAGCATCCTGACAAAGTCAGCATTTTTGAAGAGATAAAAAATAAAGTTAAAAGACATCAAGAATACATGGATTATTTACTAGCTGTATGTAAAGCTAGGTCACAGAACATGCAGGAATATGTTAAATGAAAGCATCAGTCTGAAGGATTTTATTTCTGCTCCATTTTTATCTCATACTTTTAATTGGTGTGCTTTGCTTGTCTTTAGTTAGATGGTTGTGGTGGGATTTTCTCTACTTGTCATTCCTTTGTTATATAAAATATCTAGCATATTTCACTAGAAGAGACACTATTGAAAAGGCAAGATATCTGAGCAATGGCAGCTTCTTCTATTGTGCACCAGCCAAAGCCTGGAAGCTTTCTTTTAAGTCTTTCTAGTGGGAATATTGTTGAACATCCCCTTGAGGTAAAGAAATGATGGCTTGTTCTGTTTCTGTTCAAATATCAGTGTCTTTTTGATAACAGACTATATATTCATTATTTTTGTTATGTCTTTATCATCATTAATAATGTAACATCTCAGAAAATCAAACAATATTTTAGTCAGGAGAAAAATAAGTATGATTTGCATAGCTGCACAAGAAGACAATGCTTCCAATTTTTTGAGTGGGGGGAGTGAAAGTCTGATCTCATAGAGACAAAAAGACTGCAGAAACATATCTATAGTAGGATTAGGTTGGAACATGGATAAAATTGATTTTTTACATTGCATCATGCCTCCATGAATAGCAGTGACACTAATGGCATTTAATAGTGACACTAGAGCAACAGTCATATAACTATTGTATGAGCTATTTGAATTAATTTGCAGAGAGTTTTCGTGAAAATTTTAGTTTCTTACAATGTGATAGCAAGAATGACCAGGGCACTTGTGCTTGGACAGAGAAGGGAAGGGCAGCAAAAGTCTTCAAGCAGTTTGTTTTATGAGAATGGCCTAGTGGTATCAGACATTAATATTGACAAAGAAAAGTAATACTTGGCACTGAATTCTGTTCACTTAAACAGTGTCTAAAAAAACCCCAACTTTTAAAAGTGACTGAAGTTATGTCCATTTCACAAATCCTAGAAAAGAGACAAAACCAAAGCAACTGATTTGACCAAAATACCTGAAGAAGTCCGCAGGACTTCAGAAAGGCACTGGCACTTTCAAGGGCTATTACCTTAAATATGGCTTTTGGGAGAGAGACAAGTAAAAATTATGCCTTCAGGTTTTGGATCTCTAGGACTCTAAAGCAGCTTTTATTTTGAAAAACATAATAATATCCACTCTTTTGAAACCTTTTTTCGCGAGTCATATTTAACTTTTACCTGAGAGTAAACACTGAAACCATCTAGCTCAGTTGGTAAGAACTGTCCAGACGGAAGGAGAAATGGAACACTAAAACTCAATCTGAGAATGGACATGTTCCCTGAGGGAGAGAACCTCTTCTTGGGCTTCTGCAAGGACTATGCCAAAATTGGTTGTCTGCCTGCTAAAACCAGATCAGCAGCCAGCTAAACGTCTCACTGTTTTATTGGTTCTCTTTTACAGAGCTGTTGTTTCAGAATGGATAACATTCCCTCTGAAAGTTTTCTGGTCATTGATTAAGCCTTTCTTTGCCTCAAATGAACCCACAGAAAGATATGACACAAGCTTTCAAAGAAAATATCTTCAGATACTGGCTAGCAACTACTTAGGGAATTAATTATAGGACATGCAAAGAGCAGTTAATTTGTGGGATAGACAGATGCATGGTCTTGTTAATTTCTGAACATGAAGTTATACCTCTTTTTTGTAACCTGAAGTTACTGAACAGGAAGGCAGTGCCTGAAATAATCAGTCTGTCCTCCCAGGAGGTGTTAAGGATAGTGAGTCAAGGGCAGGTGGGTGCCTGTGCTCCCTTGCCCTTTGAAGTTTCAGCTCTGCCACTGAGCTCACTGAGGTCCCACCTCATCTCTTCCCCTTGAAATCACCTTTCAGAAAATTTGTGCATGTACACATTCCCTGCCAGATAAAGTTAAAATCATAGCTTCATCGATCCACACAGAAAACGCATTCTTTTTAGTTTAAAAACCCTTCCTGACCAATGTGGTTTCAATTCTAAACATACAGCTGATAGTATTCCCAGTAGCATTGAATTATTTTCAGCATTTGGAAGTTAAACCCACCTGGGAGGTCTAAGGAGAGTCTGTGAGATCTGATACCCAGACTTCATTCCAGCTTTAGAAATTTTGATTGCCATTACATCAGTAGTCAAGGACCAGCTTCTTGTAAGTGACTACTGGATTTGTAGCTTTCAGTCCTCAGTGAGTAAATTAGGAATTTCTACCCTTGACAGGATGTTTTGGAATATTTCCATTTACTTTTAGGTATTTTAAAATACCAAATTAACATAATGTCTAAAAAGATGAGTGCATTGCTTTCTTAAATATACCCAGGTGTTAGCCTCCACAAAGCATTTAACTTCAATTGATGCTAAAAACCAAATTGACCTAGAAGAATATATTGGGATTTCTAAAGAAATATATGCTAAATTACTTCAGGGAACTGAATTTGTAGCTCAGCTCAAACAGTAATTTTCTCTGTTGGCAGTGGCATAAAGAGACATCCACTTCCTTTATAATATATAGTCTTCTGGATGACCTTTGGCAAATTTCACTGGATCACGTGAGTGCTGCAAAAGACAGTGACAGCCATAAATAAGCAAAAAAAATCCCTGGAGGGATTTTATTTTAAAGTTTTCTTCCTGCAGAGTAGCAGAGTTGGAGATACTGATACACACATTGAATATTCCTTGAGTTGTACATTAGTGCCATGATTATTTACATGCAGGGATCTATCAAAATTTCAATTACTTTGTTATGAATGAAGAATGGAAATACACCAGTTATTTCTTGGTCAACCTAGGAGATATTTTTGGTGATCACTACATTTTGCAGAGAAGCAATTTCACAAGCTGGTCTGCATTAGTATTTATATGGTTTCCAGGCTATAGCAAAACATCAGCCTGCAGTTTTGCTGAACATTTCTTGAAATTTCTTGGTCATCTGTAATGGTTCCAAATGCAGAAGCAGCTAACAATCTGAATAACAGGTACTGGTGGAAATCTCAAGATCTATTTTGACCTTGCAATGATTTTTACTTTATTAAGTGATAAATATCATTTTAACTAATGCTATGATGTTCTATTTTTATTTTAAAACCTGCTTGCATGAGTTAAAAATAAAGTTAAGTAAAACCATACTCAAAGTTTAATTTTGACTGAATTTAGCAACATTTGTTCTGGAACAGATGAAATTATTTGAAATGACACTTCACAAAATACCATGTCAAACTCTTACAATTTATAACTTTTTGTATGAATAGGCACAAATTTGACTTATAATTCTGTTACAGAAAGACACCTTCAGTGGGTTTACAGATACTTGCAAATTGTATTATGACAGATGGTACTGATGTTCATTTGGATTAGAGATTCACATGGAGAATACAGAAATTTGTAGTTCCTTTGGAAGACTAGAACAGGCTCAATATTGCACAGAAATGCTGTGAGGCTGAGAAACCCAGAGCAAATGTCATCTCTGTCCATTTGTCCTTTGTAAGCAACAGAACAGGATTTCTTTGTACCTTTTGAAAGCATGTGGTAACAGCACAAGTGGGAATGGCTTTAAAGTGGAAAAGGATAGATCATATGTTAGGAAGGAATTCGTTACTGCAAGGATGCTGAGGCACTGGGACAGGTTGCCTGGAGAACTTGTGGATGCCCCATCGCTGGAAGTGTTCAAGGACAGTCTGGGCAGGGTTTTGAGTAACCTGGTCTAGTGGAAGGTGTCCCTGCCCATGGCAGGGGAGTTGGGATGCAGTGCGCTTTAAGATTCCTTGCAACCCGGGCCATTCTAGGATTCTAGGATTTATGCTTATAACAACCTGCAGATGTAGATTTGCAGCTGAGGAGATACAGTACCAGGCGTCAGCTACGGAGCAGGTGTGCTACATTCATTGCCAACACACACTGGTGCTTCTTCCTATCCTTTCCTAAATCTCTTCTGTATGAGAAAATAATACACACTGGTGCTTCTTCCTGTCCTTCCCTAAATCTCTTCTGTATGAGAAAATTTGTATCTGAACAGTAATAGATTGATAACTTTCACTTGATCACAGTAAATTCCAAAGTAAATAACGAAGCCATTTAACATCTCCCTTGCCTTCTCTGATGTCTCTCTCTCACAAGTAGCTTTCATCTCAAATTATATCAACAAAAAGTCAAGTCTTTTTCTGTGTCCCCATTGTGGTAGTTTTAACTCTATTGGATGAGTTTTTTAAGATACAACTTAGAGAAACATTACAAAGCTTCCTAACATGATTTAATTGAAGAGGAAGAAATATTAGAAGGTGTAAGGGTCATTCATATGTTAAAAAAATTCTGTGATCCCAAGGAATACTTGTAAAATCTTTTTAGGTGCAATAAACCATTCCAGGTCCCAACCTTCTAAAAGGAGTTAACTGTCAGATTACTATGATTTGTGCTCCATATTCACATCATTACCAGGAAACAGAAGAAAAAAAAAAAAAAAAAAGACTGCTTTAGCAGAATATCAGGTAAAAAATGGCTGTGAAACACAATTTCAAGCAAACCTCTTAAGTGATTTATTTCATCATTTCATTGAAGGACAAAGGGTAAACATGCATTTTATTTGGGATGCAAGTGAAATAATGGATCCCTTTCACTCCTAATATCTGTAGCCAACATTATATTCTGGTCTTCAGAGTGTATATGTATGCATAGAATTGTGGGTCACCCACTGCACCACTTGCACTGGGCAAAGATCTTCTTGTGAAGATCTCAGAGGAAGTTTCTGATCAGATGCTAGTGAGGAGAACAAGAGAAGCAGTTTCTTTTTTAATAACTCAAGAAAATTAACACATTAGTGATGCATGACCCTAGTGACATTTCTTTCCTAATTAATCCTAAATCTTTCCTAACCCCACAGTTTGGTGCAGGAATATCAAGGTCAGAGCAATGGAGATTTGTGCCAGTTTTGTAAGGGAAAAAGACCAGCCCTTGGCTCCCACAAGAAAATTCACAGGTAGACTATCCCAAATTCCTGATTTCTCCTTATAAAAGTCTGTCATTTGGAAGTCTAATTCTGCTGTGATTTGCCGAAAGTATAAGAACTTTGAGCCAGTGTTCACATATTCCACTTTTTCAGTAGTGTGAAGCACAGAATCAGCTCTCACTGAAAAAGAGTGGTAATTGCACCAGATCAGTTTAGGCTTTCTCTACATGTATAGTAGGTCAAAGGACTTTATTGTATGTTTTGCCGCTTTTAAAAATATTTTTAGCTGCTGAGCAATCTTTGTTGATGTAGTGCGCATGGAAAAATGTCCAGTAATTTATTGAATTACCTAATTCTGTTTTATTGCAACATTGTGTGAGAGAGTACAATAGGAAAAACAATGCTGTGTTTGAAAGGCAGGATAAAATTTTTAAGATACATTAAGAGAATATCATCATTATGCCTGAAAAACTATATAAACCACATGTTAAATTTGCACAGTACTTTGTCTTCTGAACATGCTGTGGACATTTTAGCATACTTTAAATTGAGAGACCCAGGACTAATTTGAAATTTAAAGTGAGTTGCATTTTTCAGATACCTCTGAAATATCCTTTATACCTAGAATCCTTGTGAAAGACTCTTATTTACACAGCCAATACTATATGAATATGTGCATGTACTGCCACAGAAGAGAAAAATGTGAATTTAATACTAGCAGAAATTGGTGAAAGGGATTTTTTGACTTCTGACTTGCTCTTTATAAATCAATGTTAAGAAGCATATGAGGAAAAAGTCAAAAGCAACCATGAGTTGTGGCAGGATGCTCCTGCCCCACTTCCTGCTGCAGAAAGCTTATCTGCTGTGTCCGTCAGCTGGTGCACATAGGTGAGACAACCCAGGCCAGACAGATGCCCAGCAGGGAGTTATCTCTGACACCAAGAGGGCGAGATCCCCAGCCGACGAATAAACATCTCTGCCTTGGGAGCAAGATGTATAGAGACACAGGTTGGGAATTATTGACAGAAAAACACTGCTTTTGCACTATAAAAGCTACACAAATTTTCATGGAGGCAGAAGTCTCCTACACACCTGTGGAAACATGTAGGGCTCCTCCCTGAACCATTGGATGCACTTTCATGGTTACTTTTCCAGAAAGTGGAGTCACTATCCCTGATGTGTTTAAAAAAAGATTGGATGTGGCACTTGGTGCCATGATTTAGTTTAGATGTTAGGGCATGGGTTGGACTTGATGGTCTTGAAGGTCTCTTCCAAGCTAGTGTCTTGGTGTTTTTGTGAAATTGAGAGCACAGGATTTTTGATGTATGCCTCATCAGAAATTGGATGGTAAGATACATGGAATCCTAATCTCTACTATTTCCTCACTAGCTGAAATATGAACCTTATTATAGTTCACTGAATTGTTTATCTACTACTAGTGTACTTTTATTTATCCTGTGTAGTAAGTAACCTTTAAAAGACTTATGTCAGTTAAATTTGTGTCTATTAAATAAATAACTCATTTTTATTAAACCTAATTGGCCATTATTAAGAACTTGCAAATGAGAGTGGGTTTTGGGGGGCTAGCTGCATGAATAAACTACTGTCTACTGTCAGAAGGCTGGGCAGAGGCAAAACTTGCTTAAACTCCCCTCTCCATTCAGAATAAGGTTCAGAGAGATTTTTCTGATAGGGTTTGTAAATAGACTTTAGTTCTTGATAAATTTGCTTCATGATACATTTAAAATTTCAAATTTATTTTGTTACACATAGCCGTGGGGTTAAGGCATATTCTTTTTGAGATATGAACGAGTAAGAGTAATGGCCTGTGAAAATGCAGATTTGGCAAAAACAATAGGTTCCTTTTCGAAATAATTTAATTGGTTTTAATTTGGGTTTTTCCTTTGTTGTATCTATACATCAATATTCCTGCTAAATAAAGGGGCCTATGTCTGTAATAGTTTATGGTTTCCTCAGTTCCAGCTGTCTTTGAAAACATTGGGGCACTTTTCACTTGCTAAAAAACATGCATATAGAAATAACCTAAGGAAGGAAATCAGAGTTAACAAAGAATTTGTGTATGGCAGCCAAAAAATACAGGAAGATCAAACATGTACAGGAAAATTATGAGTGGGAGGAAGGGAGGGAGACAGGGCATGAAATACTTCAATTTTCATATGCTGCTACAAAAGGTAAACAAGCAAGCAAATGTGCTCTTGTATCTGTAGAGAGATGTGTTACAGCTGGAGCACTCATCAGAATGTTTGTATGCTGCATGGTTTTGCCTCTGTGCATGTGGAGCATCATTATGCAGTGGAGGTATTGAGGATCTGGGATATTAATTCAGGCATCCAGAAAGAAAAAAAAAAGACCTTAAAAATTCTATTAACTGACTAATGACTTTAATTTTGATTCTGAAGAGAAAATATGGTGACTGACAAACACTGTGAAGAAAAGCTGTACTGAGCCCTGATCCTGAACAGGAAAAAGCACGCATTATCTGAAACAAAGATAATTTGGATGTCCTGACCCACCTTTGTCCCTAAGGAAGGTCACAGAGAGCAGAACCAAATCATGTTTTGCTTTCTTGCTGGCCCACTCCAATTACGATTTCTGCTTTTGTATTTCCCAGTGGTTCTGCTGGATTAAGACATATTGCTAGAAAATAAGAGCTGTCTCCAAGTCTGACCAGGTAAGATATATCTGTATCCATCTAGCCTGTATTTTTTTCAATAAGATGCATAAGGAAGAGGGCAAGGACAGGTTGAACATACCAGAGTATTTCACACTGTCATCCACTGCTGCAAAGATTGAAGTAGTCAGGGCAAGTCACTGGCTCTGCTTTGAGCTGAATTCAGCACATTTGTTATATAAGACTTGAGCTGCCTGAGGGTCTGAGGAGCTCAGCCTGCCTCCACACAAAACCAAATCTTGGACACCACCCTGGTCACAGTGATACAAGTAGCACAGATCACATGCTGATCTGCCACAGAAATTTCCTCTCCAAAACTGACCTACAAATTTTCTTTAAAATTCTCACAAGGACAGGCAATCTTTCACAGAAGTTGTTTGAAATGTCCTTTTGAACCTGAGAAGTAAAGAGACATTACGCTGACTTGGATAATCTATTCACCTGTCTTAAAGAAAGACTGCAAATTTCACTTAGAAATGTGTTACCTATGCTGATCTAATACATTCAGAATTTAGACAAGTGGGATTTCAGCTCTGTTTGTGTCCCCAGAACTTCCTGGTGAATAACTGCAATAGTTCCATACTGTACGCAGTTCACCTTGAGCAGCTCCAGGCCCTTTTTGCCAGTTCTGTTATACCCAGGGCTGAGATGCTGAATTCATCTCAGTGCTGAAGGGTGGTGACCCTGGACAGCAATCCCTATCCAGTTTTTAAATAATCAGACTGGCAAGCAACATTTCTGAGATCTCTACTTACCAGCCACCTACCACCAGTTTCCAGCAGTGACTGCTTCCTCCAGCTACGCCACATCTTTGGGGCACTCCAAAAAACCTGAAGATGGGAATCAATTGGACAGTTTGGCAACATACATATCTCATACTGGTTCATTTTAAAGGGATAAGGGGTCAATATGATAATATTAAAATATTATAAACTTTAAAATTTTATAATTTTAAAGTTTAATCTTGAGATAAAGAAACCCTGCCAAAACCTATCCCCTTCCACATACACCTCATCATCTAACCCTATCCCCCAGGTGAGCAGGGCACCAGGCAGAGACAGGAGTCAGCTGTGGAGTTTAAAAATCCTACTTTGGTCTTCCCCCAGTCTTGTGCATGATTTACTGCTCCAGATGGATCCTTATAACTTTGCAAGGCCTAGTCATATTAATCCAAGGGTAAAGAGCTGGCTGATGTCATCATGAGAGCTTTTCCAGTGCATTTTCAAAGTTTTGGGGAATCTAGAGGGGTCCCAGTCAACTGCAAGTTGGCAAATGCAATAATTTAGAAGACAGCCATAAAGGATGACCTTGGTAATGGCCATGACTTTAAATTACAGGAACTCAGGAAAGTGGCCTAACTCAGGTCATATATTCCACAAATCAGACATCTCTCTAACTTTACTGGCATGTAACTTTAGATAATGATCATTACAAAACAATTTTTAAAATTGCAATATTTTTACATCTTTTGAATGTGTACTAAGTCCATAGAATACATGAATCTTTGAATATACTTGAAGAATTAAGATTTTGATCAAGTGGAAACCGTGGGAACTGAGGGACTTACCATTCTTTTGGAAATACATTTTTTTTTTTGTTTGGACTGCATGGAGTTCATCCACAAATTTCTGGGATGCACAACCACTGGGATTTCAAACCTCAACTATAGCTCTCAGCAGCTACTAGCTGTGAGATGGCGTTAGAAATTAGGCAGGGGACCACTAGCACAAAACAGGATTTAACAGTTTACCAACACCTTGATGAAGGCTTTAAGGATACCAGTGGCATTTGAAAAATGGCAGTGATAAACAGGAACATTTTGCACTTACTAACTGTAACTCAGTTGCTTTGCTGAGTTGAGGCGCAGTTTAATGCAGCAGAGAATGGGCATAACAAAAAAGTCCATTAAAAAAATTAAAGCTGATTTCTTTCAGGATGTAGCTGGCATTTACTGATCATCAGAACAGATTAGAGTGGATTCTGGTTTGTTGTCATGGTACTAGCCAGAGAGGAAGAGCTATGGTGCATAGACCTTACCCACATTCCCACAAATGTGAACCATGCCCCATATGAGCAAGGTAAATTTTGTTTTCACCAAGAATATTAGGTGTTTAGGTGAGGGACAGATAGTTTCAGACATTATATTATTACTTTCTTGCTGAGGATTATAGACCTGCAAAGATGAGAACAATCAAGAAACTGTCTACAGGTGTTCAGACATCAGTTAGGAATAGCTGTGTTTACCAGGGTCAAGAAAAGAACTGTGCTGGGGGACACACAGTGCCTGACGTACCAATGCTGCAGATACTCTTGCTACAGGAATACCACAGTACAGTATGTGACATAGCTAGAAGCAAGTGGCTTAATAGATTTTGCTGAGTGTACCAAGAGGAAATTAACCAGTGGCCTGGATGGCACGTCCCTGGAGCTCTAGTGCTTAGCTATCTGATTGAACAGCATAAATAGGAAAATGGTGGTCTCCCTGGCAACAAACATAATTGTATGTTTGCCTGAAAACCTACCTCTAGGTTCAGGGCCAAGGCATTCCACTACTAATGCTGAATGTTTCATTTTAATGTATCTGACATTCAGCACTTTCTTTTAATAAGCAGCAGCCTCTGAAGTGATGGCAGATAATCAGGGCTCTGAATTCTGTGATAAACTGAAATAATAAGAGATCTACTGTAAAGTTCTAGGACAGAATTGAAGTTTTAGTATTTAAGGCCAGGTGATATGGGGGTCTGGCCTAGTGGAAGGGGGGATGCAATGAAATGAGCTTCAAGGTTCAGACCATTCTATGATTCTGGGATTCTTTGAACATCTTCCTTCATTGATAAGAAATAAATACAGACACAATGATACGTCATTAACATCACTGGAAAACTCAGACCTTTACTCAAACACATAGTTAGCATTACATTTAGTTTTATTTATCGAAGATCCTATTTCACGCTTCTAGGAGTTCTGTTTCTTTTCTTATCCAAAGGGCATGATTGTCCTTCAGCTTCCTGTCTGAAGCTGAGTTTTCTCTGACTTCGTGAGTGTTACTGTGGTTTAATGATAACTAAAAGCAGTTGAAGCAGCTGGTGTATTGTTAACTTATGATCTGTATTTTGCCTCCTATCCTAGTTTAATGTATCCTATGACATTTTTTAACTAGCAAGCTTCAAGCAGCTACAGTTTAAAAAATAGCAGTGAAATTATTTATGCTACATTTCAGGAGTCTGACTCTGAAGTCATCGCAGAAGATTCCTATTTTAATACATTCCAAGTGCTGCTGCAATGTCATTCTTCCAGACACCAACACATGTCCAAACTATCTGACCAGGTGTTGAGAGGCATCCAGTGGTCACATTCAGGAGAATTAAGATGTTAATTTCCACCACCTCTTGTTGTTGCTCTCCAAACTCTATTGTTCTTCTAGTCTGGTCTGGAAAAAACACTGGAAGCAGAAAGCTTTGACAAGTACTTTGTAAGAAGTTGTCTTTGTTCTGCTCCCTCTATGTCTTCAGTGACTTCTCTATTTCTTGCAACTGTTTTTTTTCCCTTGTGCCCTGGCCATATGGCCAGAGATGGCTGCACTGTATAAATAGTGTGAGGTACACAGCAAAAAGAAGGCATTCACATTTTAAAGATGTCAAAAATGTTCCCAATGACAGTCCTCAGAGCAAGGTGTGCTGTACAGCAGCGTCCTGCTGCTGATGCAAACTGCAGTGAGTTTGCATAAACTGAGATACAAAACTAAGCACTGAGAACAAATCCAAACACAATCAAGTGTTTAAAGGCATTTGGGATGGTCCATTTGCAGAACAGTGGAATATAAGCACACTATGAGACAAGCAGATTGTAAAATATTATGTATTAATAGAAGGGCATTCCAATCTACTTCATTCCTGCACAACCTGCATATAATTTATGATAAATGAAAAATATTCAATAATTGCAAGTAATTACCACAGTTACCTTCCCTGCAGACTGCAATTGCCTGCTTGAAGAAATATTTGCAAATTGGTTTGGCCTATTTAAAATAAAAATCAATTTTTTCTTATTTTTCTTAATTTTTTTTTACAGGAGAAGGTCTTTCTACTTAGCTCTTTCCCTTTAAGCTTGTTTGATAAGTTTGTCATTACAAGTGCACACAGCTGTAGTTGAAGAGCATCTGAGAGGCATGTCTGTGCCAATGCATGAAAAGGGGAATTAAAAACATTTTGAAAAGGCAAAGTCATTGAAGCTGCCAAAGCTTTGACTATACAAGCTTTGATTTTCAGCTCATAGTTGCAGACTAAACTGACAGGATCAGAGCACTTCTCAAGCTTGCTTTTAGAGGGGAGAGTGGGGGGGAGAAGAGATCAAGCCATGTGGATTGGAGCTAAATGACAAGTTTTTACAAATAAAATGCACATCTACCACCAAACTATTTAAATAATGGATTGTAAGTGCCTTTCAAATAATCTAGGATAGCAAAAGGTCTCCTAAAGGTTACATCATATTTACAGCTGAAAATTTCTATTGTCACTTTTAATGCAAATTTCTTTCTACTATTGTATGTAGTTCAGTGTGAGCTACGCTCTCTTCTCTGTGTATCCAGATAAATTAAGAGGGACTGAATTGCAGAGCTCTTAGATTTCCAAAGCATGTTTCCTCAACTGTAAAAATGAATTACAGTACTTACCTGCCTGCAAAAAGATAGTTCTGTGGAGTCTTGCAGACAAGGTGTGATGACTGCATGGCACTGCATGCAGCACTGAATTGCTACATCTGCCATAAAAACTTAGCTGGCACAGAACATGAACTGGATGTTATTTATAACCCTCCATCATCCTGAGTAGTCATTTTTCATGTGAGACCATTCCCTCTCCAGTCAAACTCAGGCATCTGTCTATTTATTTAAGCTGCTTTCATGGCGATTGCTTGCAGCAGCTGGAAAAGTCTTTGCTGAAGGCTTTCATTGTTTCAGAGAGCTTCTTTCTGCCTAAGCTGGGTGTTGAAATTAGAAGAGAGACTCCTTGTTAAACAGCAAATAATTTTAAACACACTCACCAAAGTGTGCTTCTCACTAGAAACTGATACCTTTCTGGTCTGTAATTTCCTTTCCCAGCAGTACTGGGAAATATGGGATTTTTCAGTGGAATTATATGCTTATTAGTTATTGCATGAGCTTGCTTATCTGAAAGCAACTTAAAAATGTTCCAGCAGCTGAGGAAATTTGGAAGTGGACCTTTTAATGTTTTACATATGGAACACCACACTTTATCAAGAACTTAGCAAATAGACAAGTACAAGAATCCCCAGAGAGGCGATTATTACTCACCACCCAGATCAAAAGTTACAGAAATTGTCCATTTATTGTTACTTTTCATATTCCATTGGCAGTAACAATAGGTCATAATGACTGCAAAAGAAAGTGCTCATTAGAGAAACATTGTTCATTTATTTGTTTAAAGTACAACCCAACACATGATTGAGACAATCCCTATATTGTCTCCTCCCCATAAGAAAATGTCAAGTTAAACCTAAGTTTTTTATTATTCTCCAAATACAAATTTGATCACTCTTGCAATCCTAACCCAAACTCATTCCTTGTCAATTCTCCTGGAATAAAGGTCCTGGAATAAAAGTCCAGAATTGTGCAAAGTGCATTCAAAAATTTAAAGTGAATGAAGTAATGCCTACAGTGTGGCACAGAACTTTGCTATTAGTGCTACAGTCCACAAGTCTCTGCTTTTGCTACTCTGGGTAAAAGAAGTCAAGAACCCAAGAATGCATGTTCTTGGGGCTGATCTCCCCCTGAATCTCTGCTGTACACTCTCTCTGAAGATTTCCATTCTTGATAAAACAGTCCTCTATCACCTGAACAAGCAGAACTGAGGAAGCTTCTAGAAAGTCAGTGATACATATAAATAGGTAGAGAGGTAAGTAGCTGTACAACAGAGACTTCAAAGCAATTGCTCAAATATTAACTACGTTATTTTATAGCTTCAGTTGGTGAAATAAATCCCCACCTCTTTTGTCTTAAAACGGTATTTGTAGGTACTACTTTCCAGCTATGACTAATATGTATAGTGAAATAGAGTTTGCAGACTATTTATATCTGTACTATTAACCAGTGCAGATCAGCTTAATTTTTTTACCTTAACCCTATTGCTGAATTTGATAATATATTTTTAATTTCTTTTACATTGTTGTTTTTTCTTTTTTCCTTTTCTCTTTGTGGAGCTTCAGAGTTTTTTTGCAATTATTTAACCTCTTTTTGGGGTATAAGATGTCCCAATAATTTGTTGTCCTAAAATTATGTATTCCAAAAGAATTTATATGAAAATAAATTATTAAATGATCATATTGATCATATGTCATTTTACCATAGGCTTAATTGCTCATGGTTTCTGGGTGTGAATTTTTTAAAATACTGATTAAGACTTAAATGAGGAGGTAGATTGTAGTTACATACATCCCTAATTTAATGTAAGGTATATGGAAGGTTTCCCTGATATTGTCAAGATTTATTTCCTTTGTCTATTTCTGTAGTTGCTAGTCAGACATATTCTTACCTATCTATGCTTATTGCTTAAATAATAATTCCAATCCTGCCTTTCATTTCCTATAAAATCCCATTCTCTTTACCATAGGATTATCAAAAGTATCATAGCCTTGGCATTGGACTCACATAATTTCAATCAGTTCAACTGATTAACGAAGAGAAGGCCAACCAGGTTTTAATAGTTTAAAAAATCCCCTGTAAATCTTTTAACTTGAATTCTGATAAAGATTTATAGTTTACCAGACTCATTAAAGGCTGAAACACGCACCATTCCTTTTATAATCTACAAGGACCTGAAAATATGTTTGTAAATGTCCAGATAAATGAAATGTAGTTTTTGTAATGAAAATAAATAAACAAGGGAAAGCAGGAAATGGGTTGAAATTGGCTTGTTTGGAGATCCATGGTCAAACTGTTAAAGCTGTACTAAGACCTCTTAAGAATGGAAGAGTAATTTTATCTGCTCAATATGAATTATGGTGTTTATCTTAGCTGCCAATATAATAAAAATCTGCTGATTTTCTTCAGTACTATATGATAATTCTGTATATAAGTCAATATTTAAATGAAACAGTACTTTTGAAAAATTTTCCAATCATTTTACATTTTGACAAGTTTTTTTCCTTTGCTTCTTTCAAAATCACCGACGGTTACTTAAATTCTTGCAGTTTAATATCACTCATTCTCTTCTCTCTTCAGCCTGATTGTGTTGCAAGCTTCTAATTCATTACCTTTTAATGAAGTTTGCTTTCTAAAATAATTTTAAATGCATCAATTGCCCATAAAATGGCTTTGTAAACACTAGTAAATCAATAATCTATAGAAGCTGGAAAATGTTATGTCATCCTAGATTGGTTCAGGGAAGATAGAAATGAGCAGTGTTGCTGTACCATGTTACATTCCCTCTTAGTGAGGAATCATCTACTGCATATCTGCTGTGCCGCTGCTCATGGAGTACATAAGATAGACTACCCAGCACGCATCCCACTCAGGAATTTAGATGCACACGGGATGTGCCTATATTGTCTTCTCCAGCCAGCACTCATAGATCTGTGATTGAAGTATCTGCAAGCCAAATTTTATTCTGAAATTAGTATATAACCAAATTTCACATGAGTGTGGCTCAAGATGAAATGTTCAACATTAACATCACCCAACAATTTTTATGTCCAGATATTGCTAAGAAGTGGTACAGAGAAAAATGTGTTTCTGACTATTTTCTTCACCTAATAAAAACTTATAGTTCTTACATCTCCTTTTAAACCCCATATAGAGATTGATGCCTTAATTTTTTATTAAGAGGATTAACAAAATTATGAAAGACTTAGTTCCATGTCCACAATTGTAAAATATATTAGTAACACTATTTCTCACTACACTTTTTCCAAAATAATTCTTTCAAGTGCTATGTATTTCTTTTGAAATATTGCAGTGTAGAATATTTTGCCTGAATGCAAGTTAATCTGAAAGATAATAAACCTTTTCAAAATGCCAAAGTGGTTCCTTAAGTATGAAATCCCATAATAAGAAAAGGAGGACATATTTTGGTCTATTTATCAGGCAAAAATTTTGTGAGGAATGTCTGATACTTTGCTAGATGTTCTGCTGATTATTAGTAAAGGCAATTACTGCAAAGCAGATCACGGCAGAGCAGATGTGTAGTCAACAAAAATCACTGTTCATTGGTGATTTGTTATTTGGGCTAAATTAATCAGATACAGTGCTTCACTAGAATATTAGAAGAGCCAAAGATACTAGGCTCTAGACTAGAAGTTCAAAAGCAGAAAGAAAGGCAACATGATACATTAAGTGCACCTCAGTTCAAAACACATGGCTACAGTCAGAGTTCAAAAAGTAAGACACAGAAGGAGTTTCAGCTTTTGAAAGAGCATGCTGCCGTTTTGACTGTGTACACCAACACTTAAAGAATATTGGGAAGGGATAAACAAGAGACGTGAGATTATCTTATAAAAACGGGTTAAATGAATTTGAAGATTTCAGTAAGAAAGGGCCCCAGGGAGTTCAGACTTCAGCACATGATAGTGCAAGAAAGTTATTGGTGGTGTTATCCTAAAAAATAATCAATATTGTACTTTTCTATGTTACAGTTCTGGTGAAAGTCTGACATCTGTACTCTTGAATAGTGGAAAATGGAGGGAGGTGGTCTGTAGTTACAGATGTGAGGAGTTTTGTTTGATTGCTTTCTTTATGTCTTTTGCACACAAGAAGACAATATTAGCCAAAATGAACATCTATCTTCAATGCTAAGCAACACCAAAATAATGTTCCCATATCCAAAAATAAGGTGGGTAAAAACATCAGAATTACAAACTGTTAACACTTCAAGGAAATTTTTATAGTATTTGATAAACTCTTAAGGAAAGAGGAGAAAGTTCCTGAATTTTCACAAGAACAAGCAGAACAGTACATATGCAAAAAGCCTGCGAATCATCAAGGGATATCAGAGACATTGCTAAAGATTTGCCTTATCAAAAGTCACTGGAATTTAGTATGTGACAAACAGCATATGCCCACATTCTACAACCAGTTAAGAGTGGGTGCTCTCAACCATGAGGAGATCTTGAAAGAAGTCAGCATGGCAATTCCTCAGCTTGACATGTAGGAAACATTTTCTAATGCGCATGAAAATAATCCAAAAAGTTAATAACTAATTTTTTTCCTCTAGGTTCAAATGAATAGAGGCACTGCAAAATGCATACACTCAAAAATAAGCCAGGCAAGTAAAAGAGATGATAAAACCAACACTGTTAAAAATAGCCCTTGAAAGAGGAAGCAGTTTATTGTTGCCAGAAAAAAAAATCTTTTAACTCCCTGAGAGACACAAGTAAATAGGAGATTATGTTTATCCAGTGTTTCATTTTTAGATGGAGTATCTGTTATGAAATTACCTTGAAGACATATTTCACAAGAAAATACAGGTGAAATCCTACTTCCCATTATTGCCATGCAAAATGTCTTAGTGGAAAATAGCAAGAAAATAATAAAATACCTCCTACCAAAATGATGCAGACAGGCTTTGATGCTTATTCAGTTATGTTAAAAAGCAGAATAGCGCTGGTGAAATACAGTTAATCACCATTGACTTTTTAAGACCTGCATTAGAAATTAACATCAGAATATATACTGACCTGCTGATGTGTATTGACAAAGAAAGCAAAAACAACATAATCAAAATATGAAGTTCCAGGAATTACTAATATTTTTGAAAACTAGATTGTATCCACCTCTGCCACCACTAACAGCAGAGGCAGGCAGTAGCCAGACATAAATGGGCACCTACAGCACCTAAGTGATGTCTGCAGATCCCAACAGACAGAGAATTTAGCTGTTGAGGTGTTTGCTCAAGAAATCCTCATGGACACAATTATTACATTAGGCTGTAGTAAAGAAGTCCCAGAACATATCACAGCTAAAAGCAATAGATTAAACAAAGCTGAACGATCTGCTGAGATCCAGAGCACTTCATATAAAAGCACTTCAGGCTTGCTTACTGGCTATTTATCAAATTTATTATACAGCATTGATGTTTATTAGCTGTTTGTTACATTTGGCTGGGAGGAAGGTGACAAACAATAGTAATTTTTAAGAGCATGCAGCCCAAGCCGTATTGATTAACAAACCCTCTTGATCAGCAAGATAACTAATGATCCAAATGTGTTTTGAATTCCCAGATTTAGAGTGGCTTTTCATGCTGAGACAACCTTTACACTGTAAAGAGATGACTTTCCCAAACTGATTTTTTTCTTCCAGAAAAGTGCACAAATATTAGTGGGTTTGGTACCACTGCAGGGAAATCAGAAGGTCTGTATCTTCTCAACTTCTCTGCTTTCAAAGTTTAATAAACTGTTGAAGAGATGGAGGAGAAGAAGGGAATAAAGTGGGGAAAGGTGTATCTCACTGTCTTGAGTCCAATGTCCGTGCATGTTCATCAAAAGGCACATACTGGAAGATTCGTTGGTTGTAGCCATAACATTCTGTACAAAATACATATAGTTTCATGCCATTTGTGCCTTATTTATAGTTTAACACTAGGCTTCAGCCAGAGTCCTCTGAGAACAGGAATATTTTATTATCAGCCCACAACATAATTGTCTGAGTTTCATAGCTTTTCTTTAACACAATAATACAAGACTCATCAGATTTGGTGAAGCATCTGACCAACAGTTCTCATAACTCTGCCCTGTGTTCATGGAGTAAGACTATTCTCTGCTTTTGCATTTTTCCCTGCCAGAGCCCTTCATTACTCTGACAGCAACTTGCCTGTGCCAGAATAAGTGGAGACAACTGAAACCAAAGTTAATTATCATAACAGATTCCTCTCAATGCTGTTTTCTACTGCACTTCACAAACTCCACTATGGACAAAGTAACAAGGGCAATAAAGGCAGGACCTAGAATACAACAGCATTCAGGGTTTTCTGCAGGTGAACCTCATTGCTAATATATTTCCCATTGCCATAAAAAAAGAAAAAAAGAAACAAGAAACAAGAAAAAAGAAAAAAGAAAAAAGAAGGATTGTGACCTATGAGCTTTCCATGTATCTTCAGTAGCATTTCATACACCATGATACAGTACACCTCTGCTTTCATTATTGGAAGTTTAATAAAGCCATAGAGCATCTGAAGGGCTCTCACAAAAGTTTTTGCTCTGCACACTCACCTTCATGTCTTGTCTTTTACATGGTATTCTGATTCTCTGTTATGTTAGAAATACTGTTGTACAAAGGTGTGACAGTATTCACAAGGGTCTCGGGTTGAGGGAAGAGACGAAGATATGACTCCATGTTCAGAAGGCTTGATTTATTATTTTATGATATATATTACATTAAAACTATACTAAAAGAATAGAAGAAAGGATTTCATCAGAAGGCTAGCTAAGAATAGAATAAGAAGGAATGATAACAAAGGTTTGTGGCTTGGGTCTGTGTCTGAGCCAGCTGGGTTGTGATTGGCCATTAATTACAAACATCCAACATGGGCCAATCAAAGATCCACCTGTTGCATTCCACAGCAGCAGATAATCCATGTTTACATTTTGTTCCTGAGGCCTCTCGGGTTCTCAGGAGGAAAAATCCTAAGGAAGGATTTTTCATAAAAGATGTCTGTGACACAAAGGTGTGATAATTGATTTAAGATAACTGATATTAGATTGGATGTGAGGGCAAAATACCAAACATCAGAACAGCCAGGCTGACAAGGGATGTAGATGAGTCACCATCCCTGCGGGCATTTAAAAGACCTGTAGATATGGTGCTTAAGGATGCCATAATGGTGGATTCAAGTCCATTAGTGATGGACTTGAAGCTGCTCCACACTGGTAAGCTCTTGACCTTTCAAAGCACAACCACATTGATTTCCTCTTCTACTGACCTTTTTTTTGACTGGAAAAACTTCCTTTTAAATCACTTCCACAGAATAATCTGGTAGAGGATCATGCATTTTTTATTTAGAATTCTAAGATGATTGTGAGATATGGCAAGGAAGAAAAAATACTGTTGTAGAATAATAATTTGAAGTATCATATTGACAAGAAGCTCCTTGTGCTCCTGCACCATCTCTTTTTAAGGACTTCAAGGACTAAATCTGATGTCATCCTCTTGCTTTCCTTTTAGGCTTACAGACTCAACTGCATATTTGATGAAGAAAAGAGGAAAATCTCCCTCTACATCTTCTTGAGAAAACATTTTAGCTGCAAATGCTGCTGAAGTTGTTTTCTTTCTTTCTTTCTTTCTTTCTTTCTTTCTTTCTTTCTTTCTTTCTTTCTTTCTTTCTTTCTTTCTTTCTTTCTTTCTTCTTTCTTTCTTTCTTTCTTTCTTTCTTTCTTTCTTTCTTTCTTTCTTTCTTTCTTTCTTTCTTGCTTTCTTTCTTTCTTTCTTTCTTTCTTTCTTTCTTTCTTTCTTTCTTTTCTTTCTTTCTTTCTTTCTTTCTTTCTTTCTTTCTTTCTTTCTTTCTTTCTTTCTTTCTTTCTTTCTTTCTTTCTTTCTTTCTTTCTTTCTTTCTTTTTCTTCTCCACTCCCACTGTGTAATGGGCTTCCAGTATGTGAGGGCTGACAAAAGGAGAATATTCTTTCTGAAGGGAAAGTAGAACAGACCAAGCAGAAGTAAGAGACTGCAGATCGTGCCAACTTCCTCTATCCAGGTTTTCCCTTTCCTTAGATGATCTGCACCATGTTATGCATATCTCACTTTGAAACATCTCACAGTCCTACCCTTGAAACAGCTCAGTTTTCCAATGAAACAAACTCAGCTATTTTCTGTATGTCTCATTGAAAAATGTGTGGCCAGAGAGATTATTAAGGGACATAAAAATAAAAGGATTGAAGCAGCAAAGGCTTTTGGGTAGTTGTCCATGGAATAGACAGTAAGTAGTGCAGTAGTAAGTATTGTCCCACTAAAATCAAAATCCAGTCTGGAAGCACTTAAAAATCCAAATCACATTCCACCCAGCATCAGACCTGAATGGTGCTGACCAACTCCCACTTTGGGACCTCCACCCCACCCCAGTGTATGACCATTATAAGCTCAAACTGGTTTTCTCTAGGTGGATCTATGCCGTGGGATGCTGATCCTCAAACCTGTCTCTTGGTGGACGTCTCAGACCCCCAACTCAGGCCCAATTTCTGCTTTGCCATTGCCTAACAAAACTGTGAATGCTGTAGACCCCAGCTCTGACCTCTGCTAAGACCCATAAGGGTAGACATGACCTGTGTGAGGCAGACTATGTCCCACCCCGTTATGGGGCTGTTGATGCTCCCTAATGCTGACTATCTATGCCAGGATTCCTGGTATTAATACCAGGGATTCATTTCTAAGGATGGCTTGGGATTCATAGAAACATTTTAAATTTTTAGCCAGTACTACAAATTTGGAATTATCATATGTCCAACAGCAATAATTAAACTATCTTTTTATAAATGCATAATTAAAGTTAGCCTCTAGGTGGTTCTTCATTGCCTCAAGCCTTTTATGCTTCCCTAACTCTACAGTAGTTCCAAGAACCTTTCCTAGTTGATGATAATGTGATTATTATGAACATTGTAATACTTCTTTAAAATATCTTTTTAACTAAAAGATAATCTTAGCACTGATGTATTTCTTTCATCCTCACAGACACGAAAGGTTTCCTTTAATGATTTTGCTTACTTGTCTCAAAAATTGAGAGAATCTTTAGTAATAACCTTTTGTACTTTGATTGCTCAGCAAAAGATATATTTAGATCTAGTGAGCACTGTACATAGCCAACCCAGTTAGAAAAAAAATGTTGGCAATATGAGATGGTTATTTCCTCCCTGCGGGTGCAAAAGTAATAAACATACAGTTGTAATCAATGACAACACTGAGACTTCATTGACAGGGGCAAAAACTCAGGAAAAGAAATTACAATGAGCCAATATATTCATGTTGAAAACTATGATATCCCAAACCTGTATTCGGAAAATCCAAAATGAAATCATTAAATTCAAATGAATGTATTTATGGCAAAGAAATTTATGATCAAATGATTGCATGACATTTCAGTCTCATCTAGGATTCCTAATGATGTACGAGAAAGCCATTTTATGTTGACACATCCTTTGTACAAAGACTAGATTATGCTCTTCGAGTTAAATTTAAGTTGACCCACCAAACAACAAAGAAAGCCTCCACAGAACTCATGAGTTCCCAGCTGTAGTCTGCCTTTAGGTAAGCTGCTCCTGGCACATGTGATCTAGATGTCAAATCAGAGGTCAACAAGATGCCCTAGAAATTATTGGGCTGTCTTTTGAGATAGGGAGAGAGCGTTCATTGTGTCAGTAGAGAGACGTATCAGAGGAGGCCACTATAAATAATTGATTTGAATTTACTGGCTTCATAGACTTGTTCTTTTAAAATTTCTGCTAGATATTTTCAGGCAGTTTATGTTTCTGCTTTCTTCCTATGGTAATACTTACTTTTGCACCATTTACAAGTATTTCTGCTCCACAAATCTCTGCATAGGTTCTCACTTACTACAGACAGTTCACCTATCTGAGATACTGACATGTATAAACACATTGGTTTTCCGCACAATTTAGTTGTTTAAATGATACATTCTGACACATAGTAATTTTATGCAACAAAGCCCCAAGGAGAATAATTAATATTAAAACATGAAAATAATGTATTTTCAACAAAACATTCTCATTTGACTTTACAATGCATATCCAACACAGCTTTCTAGGAAGGGAAAATGTTTCCTTATGAACTATGCAAATCTTTGTCTGTCTTTCTTTAAAGAAGAGTATAGCTTCCTGTTTCTATGACTAAATAATCTTTTTCTGTTTTGTGATTAAGGTTATTGCTCATATGAATGGCTCTGATAGAGGAGCATCACTACAGTGCATTTTTCTGAATAGGTACAGAGTAAGTGTTTATTATCACATTTTTGTACCCATGTTTCTCAGACAGAATGATATTGTAGGACATTGAGTCCTTATGAGACAGTAAGTAAATAGTGGCAATAGAAAATAGCTATTAGCTAAGTTACATATATGCTATTAAAAATATCTGTAGTTAAGTTGGAGTTCTGCTTGTTGGCAAGTACCCAATGCCAATCTTCTGATCCTCTACCTTAATCCTCTGCTCCACTGTAGGGTGACAGCAAGGGGACCCTTGTCTGCAGAGATAACCATGCTGACTTCTGGCAAGCTGGCTTGACCAGCTGGAGAAAAGGCTGTGCAGAGCCAAACAGCCTGGTGACCCCACCTTCACCTCTACAACTGAATCCTGGTCCAGCTGGGCCTGAGCCCAGCACCAGCCCCTACTGCAATGCCAACACCAGCCTAGACCTCCACCCCTATGCAAACGCCATGTACAAGGACCAACCCAACCCTGTCCATTTCCAGCTGAGAGGTTGATGCAATTCTTTAATCTGCAGGAGCTCTTGCAATTCCTAAGGGGAAAAGTGTCTTGAGCAGCATGATGGATTGGCTCTGGTGCAAACTGCAGTGTGGACAGCAACCCTCTCCTTCTGGGACAATGCATGCTGATCCAAAAATAGCCTCAGTGCCAAAACCTGCTCTGTCCTACCCACGTCCCTCTACATCCATGTAAATGCTGATATTGAATTAGTTGTTGAAACAAAGTTGCCGGTTTCCTCAGCTAACCGTGTTTGCAGTCCTACTCAGTCTCCTGAGAGTTTCTAAGAGTCATTTTGCATTGTAAATCTGCATGTAACCATGCACTATATATTTTAGCAAATAATTCCTTTGAAAAGATATGAGTTATCATGTTTCACATGAGATAGATCATGAATGGATATGGGAGAAAAAACAAAAAACTTTTCAGCTTTACCATTATAGCATGTCTGTATGTGAATTATTCAACATGCTTTTAAGAAAATAATAACATTCTTCTTTTTCTGCACTACACCACCATCTTTATTATTTCATGGTCAGCATTACTATAACTTTTTGGGAAACTGAGAAGTAAAATCATAGGCTGTAAAGCTGCTTTTGGATAGGATAGCCTGGAAAACAAACTGTTCCAGATATTAGTCTCAGAGTTTATCATTGGGAGACATCTATCCATGTATTCTTCATGCAGTGGTAGTGACAGCTGATATTCTTCTAAGATGAGCAATTATTCAGAGTGTGCCTCCACTCCCTGACAGTACACAGAGGTTTATGTAAACAGGACATACTGCAGAATCCGTCCTCCACACTACACAGACAAATTGTACTATTCATCCAAGCCAAACAGGACAAATGTTTTTTTTTTCCATGAATAGAGTCCGTATTCAGAAAACTTTCTGGATGAATTCACCTAGTTTTGGAAACCTTATTGCAGTCTAGCAAACGCCTCTTTCATAAAGTCCCTTTATAAGTCTTGGCTAAAATTATGTAATAATGAGTTTAGGTCCAGCAGCTAAAAGGACTAATTTTAACAATGAGGTCAGTAAGAGGGAGAAGATGATGACGTATGGTTTGGTGGCTCAAATCCAGTCCAAATAGTCAGTAAAGTAAATAGTTCTAGTCTGGCCTGGTCTGCTCTTCCTTTGGTCTGCACCTGCTGAAAGACTTATTGATGTACAGTATATGAAATTATTACATCCTGTGTGCATTATTAACATGCTCAGCACTCACAAGAAGTCACAAGATTGCAACATTTTAATCTGTTTATTAAGAAACTAACCACCTATTCTTGTTACAGGAGATATTTAGGGTTTGTTTCGACTGTGCAAGTTGCACATCAATACTGTCTTAAATAATAAAAAGCAAGAAGTGTAGTCTCTAAATATTATGACAGAACTATACAGAATAAAACCCTAAAATTTACATGTATTGAACTATAGCCCTATTGTACTTCAAGTTCCTAAAGAGAGAAAGAGAGGTTATGTAAAGAGAACTAATGCTCCTACTGAGTTTTGCTGAATTTCATATCTCTTTACTGCTATGGTCAAATCATTGAGTTCAAAGCCCTTAAGAAAACTCATGGAAGCTGCTATTTTGAAGCAGTCTTTCCTGAAAATATAATAAATAACCCTAACAGATATACAGTTGGTATTAAAACTTCAAATCTCATTTTTTAAGCACTTAGAGCATTTCAGTTTCCATGGCGTAGTTAAGAACTACTCCATTCAGTAACTAGTTCATTCAGTAATTCAGAACTTTCCTTTCCTAAACACAATGATGCTGACTGGCAGGTAACATCATCAGGGCACCATGGAAGAAAAAGGCATTAATTTCAAGTAGGGCTAAAATTCCAGATAGGTAGCCATGGTCAGAGATTATTTTGAATCCTAAAAATAAATTAGAAGAGTTGATTTCCTTCTGAAATATCTCTTGGAACACTCCAATAAAGCTGTGGATACACCTTTGGCTACACCTAAATATGCTCTATCATGCAGTGAAATAAACATAAGCCAGAAATACTGCTCTTGCAGTAGTCTGTACTGAAGGAGCATTATCTTTTCCTGCAAAGTTCTTCTTCCACTAACATAATAATTTGGGTGTATCTCTCTGATTATGCAAAGTGATTGCAAGGCTTCAGACATAGAGAAGAACTTAGGTATTTCTCCAAGTCTACTGAAAAGTCCAATTTTGCAAAGAAATGCTGAAAGGTCACCATCTTTGTCTTCTCCACGTGTTCTGATTGATGCCTGCCATGACAGGGCTACTAACTTCACATTGCCAGACATCCATTTTGAAGTGAAAAAGTGTGGAGAGTATACTTTGAAATGTTCAGGTTTAATTTTCACAAACAGTGGAAAAAGTGATTTTTAAAGAAACCAACAGCTTTAAGGTTCTATTCAAAATTATTGCCTACATTTAAGGACTGTGGTGCTTCCCACTAAATTCAGTGCTGAGAGTTAGTTACTGCCAGTGTACTCCTGTAATTAATGCCTCATAACTAATAAAATGGGCCTTGAGGGGCCACTGAAACTTTCAGCAACTAAGGTGACCTGGATACTGGAGAAATGCCAAGATATTTGCAACACAATTCTCTGTATCAATAACTATATCACATATAAGCTTAGGCAGGAGCTATCCTCCTAAAGAGTCTGTTATAAAAGAGAAAAACTCTGAAATATCTCTCAGTAAATAATTCCCTGTAGGCTACAACTGTAGCTTTAGTGTATAGCAGAGTTGCTGGGCTGTTTCCCTCCACATTACAATCGACTAAACACTACATAATTCCTGTGTAAAAGGTGACCCATCTCTTGGCTTCCATCTGTACCAAAGGATTTGGCTAAGTTATATTTAGGTATTATGAAGCAGGGACCACAGATGCGGTACCAGCTTACTACTTAGTTGCATATTTATTAACAAGAAAATGCACATCATGTCTTCAATCTCTAGCTACAGACGTATTTATCTTGAATACAATTTCATAAGACATTGTCATGAATTATCAGTGTTTTTCAAGACTACTGCATTCCTTAAGGGAACTGCTCTTTTACTCACTAAACATCAATTTTGTCCTTGTCAGTATTAAATGCAAAAGTAACTAAAGACTTCAGTTATTCCAAGATGCATGAAATGGAGCCATTACATGATTCTCTACCTGAGCAGACAAGAGAGAGCAAGGAGAAAACACGGTTATTGATAGATCATATTTAATCTTAAGATCTTTAGGTTCAGCTCTTTCTATTCGCAGTTTGCTGCACTACCTAGCACCACAGACATGGTTGAAACAAAGATTTCTAGGTATAGTGAATTTTAGTATTGAATAGGTCCTTTTCCCTAGTATGGCTTGCCTCCAAAACCTTATTGAATGGGAAACTTCAGAGGTAGCAATACAAAAAAAAAACCTGAAAAATTTTTGTCCAAGTTTTGTTGGGATTTGTAGTAAATTACAAAATAAAGCATGTCTAAGTGGAACTGGTCTTTACATTACCTTCTGTGGGTCATCCCTATGTCACCTGAATATCTTTTCAGGACCCAGAAAACGCTTGGTTACAAAACTTTGCATGTTGTGAAATAAAGCCCACTATTGGGACAATTGCAATAGAAAGATAAGAATTAAATTGGTTACACGGTATTTACTAAGTGAGACTGATCATCACAATGAGTTTTGAATCAGTGTTGATTCTGACAAACAAGATATGACCCCAGCAAAAAAATTCCTGTGATAGAAGAGCAGAACAAGCCCATTCAGACACTTCACCACCAAAGTAAATCAATCAAAAGTTGAACAAGTGACAAATTCAGCAGCTACAATGGATCTGCAGCCATGCAGCACTAGCAAAAGTATCAGTCCTCCTTCTTTACAAAGGAATTATATTTACATCTAATTCTTACAACCAAATATTCTATTAGCATCCAGAAACAAACATCACCACTGAGGTGATATGGGTCTTGGAAGATTATTTTTGATTCACAAAGCTATCACTCTCTGAGTACAAAGATCTCTAAAATGAACCATCAGTGCACTAAATCTCATTAGTTCGCTACATGAGAATGGAAAACAGACCCCTCTGAACATCTCACAGAGTAAGTCTGATAAATTTAAAACTATCTGATCTGGCAAGATATCTTACAATAGCTTTTCAGCTTTGAATCCTCCTTCATTTGCACTGGTGGGCTGAAAATGACTAGCAAGAATGAGTGGATGAGGCCTCACACAGATGTGGGCCCACAGGCCCTGAGGGACTTCAACTATCGTAATGCATACTAAGAAGAGAATACAAGCAGTACTTAAGCAATCCATATGGTTCATGAAGGACACCAATTCCTGAGCCATCTGTAAAGGAACCAACCATGTCTGGTGCGGGACTGGATTTCATATTCAGAATCAGGGAGGGATGGATTTCTCAATGGAAATGTGGATGCTGAGGGCAGCCTTGGCTGCAGGGACCATGATATGGTGGGGTTCAGAACCAGGAGACAAGAGAAGGAATGGCAGAAAAAGTAAATCACAGCCCCGAACTGCAGCAGAGCAGGATTTGACATCTTAAAAAATATTCTTGGAAGGGTGAAACAGGGTGACACTATGGAGACAATAGAAGTCCAGGAAATCTGGTCAATATTCAAGGATCATAATGTCCAAGCTCAAGAGTAAGCCCTCCCAAAGAGCAGGCGTCCAGGCAGAAATGTCAGAAACTCTGTGTGATATGCTCCAGACAGAAGTGTCAGAAACCCTGTAAGATATGCTCCAGGTCCATGAAGAAAGAGAAGGTGATAATGAGTAGTCAGAATGGATTTATTGAGGAGGAATCTTGCTTGACCAACCTATAAACCTTCTATGACCCTCTGTCTTATGAGGAAGGCCTGGAGCAGGCGGGACTTGGGAAAATCTTTTATCAGTGTGTCTATACAGCCAGACAGGATACAAAGAGGATGGACTCTACCCAGTGGTGCCCCAAGACAGGACAAGGGCAATGGGCACAAACTGAAAGACAAGCAGTTCTGCAGAACAACTGAGAAACCCATTTCTACTCAGAGAGTGACTGAGCACTGACACAGGTTGCCTGGAGACACGATGGAGTCTTCCTTCTTGGCGAGTTTCAAAAGCCATCTGGTCGTGATCCTGAGTGAGCAATTCTAGGTCCATCTGGGTCAACAGTCCTGCTCAGGTCAGGCGAGTTGGACTAGATGAGCTCCAAAATTGTCCTTTAATCTTAGCCCTTCTGAGTTTATGCACATATGTGAGTCTAAGAAAGGGGCTTCTGCAGATGTTACAATAAAGATAATAGGTAGGAATATATTGGATTCTGATGAAATTACTTCATTTTTTTGCAGGTTGGGTGTTCCAATTGAGGGTGTGGAGATGTCCATTGATACTTTTTCTAAGTACATTACTATCTTCATGCTCTTGTGCTCATGCATATTAATCCTCTACATGGCTTTTGCTGGCTACCTCCGTGTTCAAGGGTGAATATGTAGCAAGATGGGGTGAACACAAATTAGGTGTGTAGAACATGTGAACATCAGGAAGCACTTCTACTGTAAGCACGATAAAGCAATGACACTTCCACAAGCAAAGAATATTTGAAAATTATTGTATCCCTACAAGGTAATATTTTTAAAATTGGATTCTGTTTACAGTGGATAAATGGATCACCAATAAAGCAAATAAGCAGGCAAGTTATAACAGGATGCAAAATAATCTTTTAAAGATTTATGTGACTGGAAGTAAAATCTAAAACCTTTCAGGTGACTACTCACAACTGCAGAAAAGCACACTTCTCTTCTGTTTTCAAGATCATATATATTTATAAGCAAAACAAAAAAGTATTATTAGACTGTCTGATGATGTAGGAGATTGACCATCACAGAGGCAGCAGAGCATTCTTTTGGTGACTTTTTGCTGTGCTAGTGACTAAGGCTGGAAATTAAGCCACCCAAACACAGAAGAGGGGCAGAAAAGGGGAGAGGGACCTTTTGTCATTTATCGGATACAGATTCTCTTACCTCACTTCCTATGAATACTGGAAGTGGTGGTGCAGAATGGCACCTCTTTCCTTTATCATTCTCATATTTATAAGTAGCTTTTGGAACTCCTTTGCTGTAACTTTCGATGCTATTAAACAAAATTTTTATTGCTATTTTCTTATAATTGTCTGTCTGGAAAAGTGACTTGCATTTCAGTTTTTGAGTATGCGGCCTCGATTATATTATAGGATATTCTGTTCAAATTATAGTGGGCTACCCAAGACATCTAGATCCTTCTTTAAAATAACCTCAATTAATAATTACTTCACTATTTCTTCGTCAGCTACACATCCAGCCCAGCTAAACCACTGACTTGAATGTGGAATAACAAGTACCTAGAAGAAACTTTGTTGAGAAGTTTGCAAATTAAGATCCATCTATAGAATTTTTTTCAGGAAATAGTTCTAATAATGACATACATTATAAAAGTTATAAATGATCCCTGGAAATGAGAAATAGAGGCTGAATGTCACAGTAGAAGTTATTTTCTGGAAATACATGATACTCAGTAAGTGCAGTGCAACTGCAGGAATAATATTAAAATCAAATATATGTTCATCAGCCCTCACTGATAGTTCATGTGCAGACCTATTCTCCTAATCCATAACCGCACAGTGCTGGTGTGAAAACGACAGGCAAAATCTCTTTTCTTCCATTTCTTTTGAACTATAGAACTTCGCTGGTAAATGTTTGGGTGAACAATTTGTGGAGCTTACAATGTGAGTCCTTATAATTAGAATGATTTTGTGATACTGCTGACAGCATCATATCTGTTCTTTGTCAAAGAGATTCCATTAATCTCTGATATAAATAGATTAATAAACATGTTAGATTCAAGTGCATGTCAGAAAAGTTATTTATCTGTCCTGAAATGCATGACTATATATTCTAGTAATTTAGTTCCACAGCCCCATTAATTTTATTGCAGCCAATTATATATTGTACCTCATGGAGGTGGGTTCCTTCAGATAATCCTTTATGACCATAATGGATTAACTCGTCCCTGAGAGTTAATTTCCAAAATTAAATTGATGCAGAAAAACAGTCCTCTCTGCTGTAATGGGGGTAAAGTAGTCAAATCATGCAGGCTGAAGCCTAAATTATGTAGGGAAAGAAGAATTAAAGCTGTTTTGCTTGGTTTTTTCAGATTTTTTTTTAATGTTCTATATTTCTGAATTACTGACTAATGTTCTATATTTCTTACTTACAATAACCAGCAAGTGATTTAGCAATCTACAATGATTGATGATTTTTTTTAACAGATCTTCTTGATAGCAGGCAGACATTGTTTTTAGTAGGCTACAGCTTATTAAGAATGGAGCTTAAAAATATTGACACCAATTTTATCGTTAAAGCTCTGAGGAACTATGCACCTACAGAAAAAACATTCATCCACATTTCTTTTCCATTCACCTGGGATAATTTAGTACTAAAAAAAATCTCAGGAAAATGTATTAAATTATTTCCTGTGCATGTACAACAAGAATTTATGAATCTTTCAACTCAGGTCATACCTATTATCTTGAATTTAAGACTGCAGAATCAATTAGCCTTTATTATGATCAATTCAGATGAATTCTTTTGAAGCCTTTAAGATAATTTATCCACATTTCAGTATATATGTAAATGAAAGTCAGATGAATCAACAAATCAAATGTGTAAGATATAAGTGACAGCAATTCTGGCAAATTTCAATCAGGTCTTGATTTCAGTCAGGAGCTGATTGAAATCAAGAAATCTCTCTGCCTCTGTCGCCATCATGTTCATTACAGTATTTGGTTATTTGGATTTTTTTCTTCTTTGGGAGGTTTTATTCTACTCTTAACTGAATTTAAGTAGGTGTATTTGAGATAAGCAATAGTACTTTTGGAGAGCTGCAGGTGTGGTGGCTTGGATCCAGCATCCTTTGAAGTCAATGGAAACACTTCAACTGATTTGGGTCTTGGATTTGATCCAAGGTGCACTTTGACTTAATGGGACTATTTCTGGGAGTAAGTGCAGCGTCTGCTTGAGAACTCATATATAATGAAAGTTTGTGAGATCTAATCCTTAGAAGTGAGCATCTGAGAGGCAAGAAGAGTCATTCTCATGGTAAAAATTGTTAAAAACCAAAAGAAATAAGAACTGTGAAAATTTTGCAAAAGTGAAAATAACTTTGTATAAATGTAGCAGAACAACACAAAAAGAATGCACTTTTTCACAAGCTAGTACAAGCTGAACTCCCAAGGGATTGAAAAAAATAGATGCAGAACTTGGTTATATGACATTGTAGCTAATGACAGTAATTGATCTTATCATCACGGTACATGAAATACTGAAAACATGTCTTTGTATAATCTCAATCATCATATGTTAGACACTATTAATCTGAAGGTGTCTCTACAAAACTATGGCACAATGCTTTTCCCATTTCCCTATCCACTGCAAATGTGAAATACCCTCAAAGCGATTCATTATGAGCCATATCCATTACGTCTTGAAACAAAAGACTTTTAAAGAGTTTGGCAATCCCTGTACTAATTTTGTCAGTCTATCTGTCTGTCTATCTATCTATCTATCTATCTATCTATCTATCTATCTATCTATCTATCTATCTATCTATCTATCTATCTCCATTTCTTTCAGTTTTGAAACAAGGGTCTTCTGCCCTAAAGTCTTGATTTCACCAAAAAACACAAACCCAAACCCAAATCAAAGCAAACAACAACAACAACAAAGCAAAACAACCAACCAACCAACCAAATAGACCAAGAAAAATCCCAAAATACCAACTCCCCCCCAAAAAACCACCACCAAAAAACCCCCCAGAACTACAAAACAACAAAACCACAAAAATAACCAAAAAACCATAAAAGCAACCAAACAAAATCCCTCAACAAGACTCTAAGGTGTTGATAATTAGTAAGATAATCAGAGTTTACTATTTTCTCCTTCAAGGTATCACATGTATTAATCAGTGTTTCTAAACAAGGAAGTTCAGTTTCCTTCTACAGTTGTTGAGAGCTAGTGCTGAAGACAGTGCACACATTGCAACAGGAGGTTGGCCTGGCTGAGAGCTGGTGCCAGACAGCTCTGTTCCCTGGTGTGACCCTCATGTGCAGTCATGTGCTGTCCAGCTGTTCTGCCCAAGCAACTCAGTCACTTCTGCTCAACTCTGTGCTGCTGCTGGCTCACCATGAGAGGGGCTGCTGCCACACACCAGCCATACAGATGTAGAAATTGTAGCCAATCATGAACCCCACAAAGGGCATTGCCTTCAAAAACCCACTGCATAACAAAACCTCGCTGTATTGGGTTTGCATGACAAGGTTTTGGTAGCAGGGGGGCTTACAGTGCTGCTTCTGTGAGAAGCAGGTAGGAGCTTCCCCTATGTCCAACACAGCCAATCCCTGTCACCTCCAAGACAGACCCAATACCAGCCAAGGTAGCACTGGAATAACATATTCAAGAAGGAAAACAGGTACTACACAGAAGTATTTGCAGCCAGGGATCATAGGAGTGAGAATATGTGAAAGCAAGAGCCCTGCAAACCCCAAGGGCAGTGAAGAACGGGCAGGAGGTGCTCCAGGTGCTGGAACAGATGGTCTCCTGCAGACTATGTTGAAGACCATGGCTAGGCAGTTGTGCCCTTGCAGCCTATGGTGGTGCAAAGTGGAGCAGAGACCCATCTGCAGTCCACAGATGACCCCATGCTGGAGAAGGTGTACATCTGAAGGAGGTTTTGAGCCTGCAGGCAGTTTATGAGGAAGCAGGCTTCTGTCAGGATGTGTGAAACTGTGGAGAGGAGCTTGCACTGGTGCAGGTTTAGTGGCAGGACTTGCGATCTCACAGGGTCACATGCTAGAACGGTCTGTTCCTGAAGAACTGCAACTGATGGGAGGGACCCACACTGGAGCAGTTCATGAAGCACTGCAGCAGCCCAAGGGAACAACACATGTTGGAAAAGTTCATGTAGGCCTGCACCCTCTCTTACAGCATGGGCAGGACTCCATGCTGGAACAGGGGAAGGGTTGAAGACTACTGCCTCTGAGGAGGAAGAAGCAGAGACAATGTGGGATAGAGTGATAGCAGTCTCCATTCCCTACCCTGTCCTAATCTCATCTCTGGAGCCTTTCATTATATTTTTTCTCCCCTGCCCAGTCAAAGAGATGAGTAGCTTTGGTGGCCACTTGGCTTTCAAACAGGGTCAACTCACCTAATTTGTACAACCCAGAGGTCTCTAGAAAGCCACCATTTAAAAGCCACCCTCCTCTGTGGTGAACTTACAACATGACTGTACCAGGTTGGTGTGTAAAAATCTGCTGCATGAGACCGAGATGTCTTGGCTCCAAATATATTCAGCCAACGTCCCAGCAAGTTACATGTGAACACATGAATTGCAACAAAACAGCAGAATTAGCAATGCAAGTGTGTGTGAGTTTGAGTGAAAAGGTGAGGTGGGCTGGGCTGGAGAGGAAGTTTCAGAAAGAGAAATTTCATCTGCTTGAACTGTAAAGAAAGAAATTCTGTTCAGAGCAAAATTACTCCTAACACAAGGTTTAATTTTTTTTCTATTTTTCTTCTTTTCCCCTGCCCAATTCCTCCTTCTGTATAATCTGTCTTTCCTTCAGTCTTTTAATGTTTCCAAATTTGAGATGATCTCCCAATTCTCTTTACTAATGCTACTTTATATAAGTATTTTTCACAGTCTGTTTGTGGCTTTCATTTATTTTACCTTGTCTATTCACCAGTTTGGACTTTGGAAGAATAATGGTAAAATAAGCCACTGAAGAGGCATGTTAAGTTGTTGTTATCAAGTAACTGAGCTCTGTGCAGCTTTGAACCAAAGTAGGTTAGGTTAGGAGAAATCTGCATGTGTTACCTACACAGTCAATCATTCCTGCAGCAACCCCTGGCTCCAAATGTGCTATATAAGATGATAGTATTTGGTATGTTATGGATACATTTCCTCCCATGTATGCAAATTCAGAAGGAAAACTTTCCTGACCAAAATGGAATTTACAGTATAACCTCACAATGTTTTTCCATCACTTTTCAAGACATGCTGTGCTTTTGACAAGTCACATAATTAAAAATTAATTTGTGTCCATCCATCCTCTGCCGAAGATGCCAGTTATTTGTATTTCCAAGCAGTTACTATTTATACATCTTAGCAAACAAAGGAATTAATGCTTATTGTCTCCTCAGTTCTCTTATTCTTACAATTAAATAATTCCCTCCCTTCTTATGGTAATTAGTGTATATGCCCAGTCTTTCAGCTGATGGGTTTGTTGAGTCAGTAGTTGTGAGTCAGTGGTCATGATCTCCCCTTGACAGAATTAACTTTTACCTTGCTGGAGCTGATTTCCGCACAGCTGCTGAGGTGGCTTCCCTTGTGGTGGGTAAATTCTGCATTCTTTTGCGTCTATTATCAGTGATCCATTCTTCCCCCCAGGCTTTGTTAATCTCCCCCTAAGTCTTGGATAACACCTGGACAATAGTACCACCTTTATCTTATCTCAAATTCCAGGCATGGTGGTTTATTTTACAGTCCAAGTTCCAGGTATACATGGAAGCATATTTGGGGGGAGGGGGCGAGGGGGGCTTTTCTGGGCATTGGTGGTCACAGAGGGCATCTGTCCCATAAGTTGGGGTGATCTTTGTTTGACCAGTGGTAGGTCTGTGTGTAAGCAGCTGCTTCTTTACACAGTTTACAAAGTGGGAATTTTTCTCTAGATGAATCACCCAGGAGGTACTGACCAGATCTTGCCTCAACCAGGCCTGGAGATAGCACCATCCTGACACTTTCTTCAGTGCTTATAGCATGGCAAAGTCCTTCTGTGGCCTTAACAGTGTGTAAGAGAAGCAGCTGTGCTCCTTACATCCTTACAAGGCCCTGATGCACAAAATAGGAGGTAATATGACAAAGGTTAAACGTAGGACAAAATCACTGAGCTCCTTAATACATATCTTTTAGTGCAATACGGTTATATGCATAACAGGCTGAGTGCTAGCACTGTTATCTCTATAGTTCTTTATGTGGCTAGAGAGTAGAATATTCTGTTAGATGGTTGCATAGCAGCAACCAGACATTTCAGTTTTCTACCCATAATTTACATGTTGACCTCACACACATTAAGAATGCTGCTATTAAAAATATCCCTTGGACAAGATTATTTAATGCCTCTGAAAACATTACTTCCACTCTTATCATTCTTGCTATAGAAAGAAATGCATGAAATTGATGAAATTTTAACTTTAGGAAGGTATAACATCCACATTCTCTTCTTTGCTTTAGAAGTATCACACAAAAAGTGAATACTATAGCTGTGGCCATAAAGCATACAGACAAAAAGTCTGATGAGGCCACCAGGCTCAAGCTCCTGGATATATCAGGCCAATAAACCTACCCAGACGGAGTACTTCAGTTATGCTACAACACTGTGCTGCAGCACAGCAAGTGGTATATGCACATACATGTGTGTACATATCTCAAGTGATTTGGTGACTTAAAAATGCAAGTTGGAAGGAGATAACAGGCTATATCAAGTGTCACAAATGCACCACTCTGAGGGAACCTATTGGCAATGTCTGTCCCCACATGACCAGCAGCTGAGCTTCACTTGAAGCTGTAAAGGGAGCAAAACTCCTTAAGATCTGTCACACTACACAGAAAGAAAGTCATTCCACAACTAGAGTACCTCCACTCAAACAAGGCACACAGCCATGTAATTATAAAAGCAATGTGGCTGCAGTGTCATGAACAACTTCTTTTAGTTCCGTAGCAGACATACGTCATTAATTTGCTATATGCAAATCTTCAAATAGGCAACCTACAGAATTTATTTAAGTATCAAAATTTAGTAAGAAAATCACATGCAGGTTCTGCTTCACTGGAGCAAGATTACTGCTTCTTTTTGGACCCTGATAAATATATTGCAGGCCCCTGCATCACCTAGAAAGAGAGTGATCTGGAGCATAGCCAAGCTCACCACAAAGGCACAAGAGAACACAGGTTTTATTCCACCATTTCCCCAGGGGCCATGATTTCTCTGTGGACATAGAGTAAACTAGCTCTTAAAATGCTAAATTGAGTGACTCAAAGGAATTGCAAGTCGATTCAAGTATCTTATCTTCTAATTAAACTTGTCTGATTTCTCTGTTTAATTTGACTAAGCTCTAGAATTCTGAGTTGTCACATGAAAGAGGACAGAAATAGCCCTAACAAGTCTTTTCCGGACCCAAGCATATTTGGCTGTAATAAACATTTGTATGAACTTGTAATAAAATCCTGTAATTTGATACAGTATGTCCATGTATCATCAGCATCTAGTAATTCCTGATACTTAAGGTTGGATCTTGCAAATAGTTATGTCTATTAAGATAGTGCTGTAAATTTTAGAAACACCAAGCTTATTTAACTAAATTATACTATCCATATGACTGATTACAGAACTGGCATGTCAGCAACAGAAAGCCAATACAGGAAAACTGCATTAAGGAAAATGCATAATCCCTAAGTCTCTGTTAGAACAATCTGTCTTTAACAAACTAAATTTTCCTTTTATATTCCTTGAAGCTTACATGGGCAAGTTTAAGTACATGATCACCTTATCTTCTGAAGTACTATGTTGGCAGTGATATTTTTTCACACATATTTTTGTGATGAAAATAAAATCTTGAGTGTGTTATACGAACAGTTAACTGAATTAGCTTGCAAAGATATACAGCATTTTCCTTAAAGTTGTAAAATACTAATTTATGAGAAAAACATTTTCTATTCCAACAGTTGGACAGTCTGATTAAAGGTTCACTTGTACTTTGTTCTTGATATGAAAAAAGTGCAATCAATTTTTTATTTTTAAGAACTGGAAAAAGATAAATAAGTTCTTTCATACAAGATGATTAATCACTCAAAACACTAGGGAAAAAGTGTCATTATCAGATAAGACTGGATAGTCTACTACTAAGAAAATAGTACTTAGAAAAATTAATTAAAAGCAATCCAAAGACAATGTAGTCCATTAAACTTGCATTCTGGGCTACATCTAAAAATGTGTGGACCCCATAGGTCTTGGGAAGTGATTCTCCTCCTCTAGTCTACTCTCATGGGTTCTGCCTGGAGTATTCCACACAGCTCTGGGGTCTTGGTGCAAGAAAAGCTTGCACCTACCAGGGTGAGTCCAAAAGAGGCCATGAAGGCAATCCAAGGGCTGGAGCTCCTCTGCTGTGATGGCAGGCTGAGACATTTTGGGTTCTTCAGCTTGGGGAATGAAGGCTCAAGGGAAACCTTAGCACAGCCCTGTGTCTGAGAAGGGTTTACAGAAAACACTAAGAGCAAATTTTTTCAAGGAAACTCGTAAGCCTGAGGAGAACATCTTAAACTAAAAGAGGAGAGATTTAGAACAGATCTTAGGAAGAAATTCTTTCCTCAGTGCCCATGGTGAGGCACTGGAACAGGTTGCCAGAGAAGCTGTGGATGCCTCATCCCTGGAAGTTTTTAAGGCCAGGTTGGACAGGGGCTCTGAGCAACCTGGTCTACTGAGAGGGGTCCCTGCCATGAAGAGGGTGATCTTTAAAGCCCCTTCCAGCTCAAAGCTGAATATTCAAGAAAGAAGCAATACCAACATCTTAAAACATGCACAGTATTCAGTCTGAGCTAATAAAATCTGAAGTCAACACTGGACTCTGGTTTGGGGTTTTTTTCCTGTTTTGTTCCTTTTTTTTTTCCCCTTAGGTGGCAATTTGTATTTTCTACAAAAAAGCTTTGTAAGAGTTGCTCACTGTTAATAGTTTCTGCACTGGTCAAGAGATTTGCTGGTATAACATGGTGTTCTGCTTTCATTTCAGCTATTTCTTTATTATTTGTATTTGTCCTGCTCTATTTGATAATGACAACAATCTTATGGTTCTCCTGTGGTTAAAGACACAGCATTCACATTACATCTCTCAACTATTTTGAGAAAGAGCATTTAATTTGGCAATTTAAACGTTCATTTTCCCTTACCTTACCAAGGCAGTCCACAATCTTACAGTTTACTGGATACAGTAAGACCTGGCTTAAGTTTGTATGAATAAAGTGGTCGCTGCTACAGATAGAGGTCAAATGTGCACTTAATCTTTTTTAGCCTTCTTACAATAGAAGGCTTGTCTTAGCATTTTATTCTTGAATTAAGAATACTTAAGCCACTGAAACATGAGAAAAGCTAATTTAATGCAATTTCTCAAGTGGAGTTCTAACCTTGATAATTTATTTCATTCTTTGTGCTTCAAATCCTTAAAGGTGAATTATGTCAAACTTACTGGAATAGCTTGTTTTACCCTGCCATTCAGCTGCTGCCTCTTTCAACAATGGACTTGAAATTTATCAAGTCCTATAAAGGCTGCAAAGATTCAACATTCATTTAAAGACAACCAACCAACCAAGAATACCCTCCAAACGCACAAAAGCACACAACAAAAAAACTCAAACCCAACTGCACCTTTGTTCCTTACCACAGGCAGTAGTTGAATTTATTTCTGCAACCCTTTTGCATTTACTACAATTCAGCCTTCAGCATTTACTTCTACTAATTTTCTTTTTTTTTTTTTCCTGGCAGGAAGCCATGATGTCACTACTTTATATTTCTAGTCAATGTTAACTCGACTGTAAAATAAATTATGTGACCTATTTTAGAAACACTGAAGTGGCAAAATGTTACAGCAGAAAATGTAGTAAAATATCCCCTTTTTAATCATCCAAATCAGCCTTGCCAGAAAATGTAGCTGGAGTAAAATTACTGCTGCATATAAAAGCCTTTTTCAGGAACAGAAGACACAATATTTGCATTCTGAAGTGCTAAATAAGCTATAAAACTTTATTACTCTTTATTTAAAAATTTATTCTCTCTAAGCAAAAGTACTTGGTCTCTGAAAGAACAGAAAGACCTCCAAGAGGAACAAGTTTCTGTAAGAGAAACAATTGCAGTTCACTAAAACTTTTCAGAACACTAAAGGTAATGTTCCTTTTTCTGCTCTCCTCCCCTACTCTCTGTTTCCAGGACAGAAAAATACTGCCTCTGAAATAAACCAAGGAACTTCCCTGTAATAGATTTCAACTCTCAAACCTCCATTTTGCAGTCAAGTAACATACAGCCTGGAATAGTGGAAAAATTGTTTTCTTTCTGGAGCTTCCAATCCATTTACAGCATGCAGCAAGCCCTGTAAAAAGACAGTAAGATAGAAAAGAGCTTCATTGCCATTGCCATGGTGAATTCAAAGCTATTACTGTCCAGCCATCTGAACCACATATCACAGATAAAGTGAAATAGAAAAAAACAACCAAAGAAGTCACTAATTCCTTCATTGTCCCTATGTGTGTTTATTTTAAAGTTATATATGAGCAGAATTTACTCTGTTAGCATAAAGCTCAGTACAGACGATGACAATTTCAAGTATAACTCTAAAGTACTAAACTCACAGTAGTCATGTAAATCACCTTACTTATGTTTTGTGGAAAATTGACAGAATAAGAAAGACTTTCTCCCCAAATGATGCAAATTTTTATAGTGGCCAAGAAAATAAAAAATTTCAGATAGCCCATTCCATTTAAATAATAACTGAGAATTTCACAGCTTAAAAAATATCTAGTCATGTATCCTCAGATTTGTTACCTGTTGAAACATTCCTTTTGTTCTGAAAAGAGTCAAGTGAACCTACACCCAACAAGCATTTTAACAATTCTCTTTAAAATTTGGTATTACATTTCATAAGTTAACGATTTTGCTCCATCTTTATCAGAGGGTGAAGTCATTTAAGAAAAGAATACTGGAAAACAAAGGACCAGATTGCTCATTTGACACAAAGGAATACTTTGATCACTGATTTATCATCTAGCAGTGTGCATTAAGTATCTTACTGCACCACTGTTTACAAGAGATCAAGGCAAGTAGACATCTTCTCCTCCTTTTTTAACAGCTAAAAAAAAAGGCAGAGAAAGTAAAGCACACTTTGATTTTATGCCTAGCAACAGAACAACAATATATATCTAACACTCCTTTTCCTAGGGTAAATTCTTTCATTTCTGCTCGTTGCCAGCAAGAAACATATCACAGGTGCCTGCTCTCTTGTACATGCTGTTAGCTCTAGTTGTTTGTATATTCACTAGGATGAATGGCACACGTGAACGTCCTCATGAGCATGTTCAGAGAGTTAGTGCCATCAGTCTGCAGAAGTCAAATACCTGGTTAGAAAAGAAATGTACAAAATCCACTGCACTGATTGGATATCCTATGCTTCTATTCATGGTACACTCATATGTGTGCTGAGCAATTTATATTTTTGTAACTGGTGTGACATTCCAGTTGACTCAAAAATCTGAATTTATTACTTCACTAGGTTACCAAGCTACAACAACCAATAAATTTGAAACAATTTTCACTTATTTAGCTATTCAATAAAGGACAGTATTGCAGGTTAAAAACTTATGTTCTAGGGAAAGCAGATAGAAACATACCACTATTTTGAGTCCAAGTTCCTCAAGGTAATTTAGAAAACACATTGCAATATTATGTTGAAGAAGCATACAAATTCCACAGGGAGGCATTGTATAGTCTAAAACCCTTTTCAGTGTAAGACAAAATATTTTACAGGAACAACAGATTGGCAGGCCTACGTAACTAGAAACAAAATAATCCAGAAACTGAAACAAAACTATGTTTGTTTTTTAGTCTTGTGAAAGGAAACAACTAAGGTGATGCTCTTCATACAGAAGCTTTTGTTATTTGTAGCTTTGAATAAGGGGTGAAGCACAGCTCTGCCTTTACTTGGTTTGATCTTTGTTTTGCAATGAGGATTACAATTTTAATGTTGTAGTAGTAATCTGCTGGAATTGAGAGGAAAAAATTCTCTTTAACATGGAGTAACCTAATTCCTAGGGTATGTTTTTTAAAACGTACTGAAGGAACAACTTAAACTGGCTTGGAGAGACAGCATCCACTCACAGAAGCACAGTGGAACACAAGAAAAACTCTGAGTTGAAATTTCTAGTAAAGAACCTCTGGTGTTTCACATGGAAAATAAAATCTCAAACCTAAAGGAGGAACTTGATTGGCCTGTCATGCTGCAGACCCATTTGCAGGTTTCCAGGTCTGCCAGAACATTTGAGTGAGCTGTATTACTCGTTCAGACATAAGCAGTGTAGGCTGCTTTGTAACACTTCTATCCCAAACTGGAAAGATCTTGGGAACCAAGCCCACAATGCAGTTGATCAAGTCTAGTTCTTTCAAAATGAGAAGTGTCTGATAGTCCAGCTTCAGATGCAGCTAAGTCTTATTCCACAGCCATCTTTGCAGAACTAAAATTCTGGATTCTAGATTATTTACCTCTATGAAGTAGAACATAATGTCAGGATTTACCAGCAGCCCCTCCTGACTTTGACTTAAATTTAGCTGCTACAATGTTTGCACATTTCAGGCTTAGCTTTGCTATTCTTTCCAATCTGTATCATATATTTGTTTACTCATATTTATCGACTGACTGTCCTACCACAAGATGCTTCAATTATTATTATAGAGGGTACACATAGAGAATGCAGATTCTGCCCAGAGGCATTTCTACAAACTGCTTAATCTAAAGCCAGTATTGTCTGTTGATCTGAACCCTAACTCAATCATAAATTTTACTATTAATTGCAAACAGATGGCCTAGATATATTACAAGTCTTGTGTTGAAGCTTTATTTAAACTAGCAGCTCCTTCAGAGTATGGTTGTCCTATAACTAACAGAAGATCCTAAACCAAAGTCATCACCTCAGCATCAGGCCAGGCATCTCTATGGTACTAGTCGGATATTTATATCCCAAAGACATATAAATAAGGGGATAATCTTTGTAGCATAATCTGTAAAAACAAGCCTTACTTAGGTTTAGTTAGAGCTTAACCTAGAGCCAGATTTAACCTGTCTCACTGACTCCTTACTGGCTATAGACAGTCATTTACACCTGTGCCTTCTTTTTTAAATTTGGTATCAACAGAAGTATGCTGTTGTAGATGAGCTGTAGATCCAGCTTGTTAACTATGCAACTCATTTGCTATAAGCATTGTGGAATAAAAAGAAGCTTTAAAGAAAATACAGGAAAATAATTCCTTTTATTATAGGATGCCTGGGTCTGTTGCATATGTTGTTGTGGTGCAGTGCCTAGAAGAAAGGAACACGAACTGAAATAATCTTGAATAAAACTGGAGGGGGTGCTTCCTGTACAACTTTCTCTTTTTGTCTGCATATGTGTAGCTCTCTCCTTGGGATGTTAGCTACCCTACTAAGGACTCAACTGCCCCAGTTGTTTAATACCAGAAGCTTATCTATTGTACATAAAGATTTGGATATGACCACATTAGATGTCACACCCTTTTGCTTTTTCACATGGTAAGATTTTAATTCCTTAATGCCCACAACTTAAAGATGATCTGTGTTTTGCATAATGACAACAAACTATACCATGTACAGCTGATATGTCTGTAAGAGGCTATGATCAAATTTCTAATGGTTGTGGAAGACTGTCGTGGGTTGACCTTGGCTGGATTTCAGACGCCCACCAAGCCACTTTATCACTCCCCTGTCTCAGCTGGACAGGACTGAAAAAATAAGATAGAAAACAAGGCATACGTTGAGATATTGCAATTTACAAAAACAAAACGTTACACATGCAGAAGGAAAGGCAAAAGAAACTATTCTCTACTTCTCTACATCATGCCATGTCCAGCCACTTCCCGGTAGCAGGGCTTCAACACGGGTAGTGGTTGCTCCAAAATGCCAGTGTTGGAAATAATGAATGCCACTCCTTCTTTCTTCTTTTCTTAGCCTTTATATCCAAGCCAACACCATCTGGTATGGAGTGCTCCTTTGTCAGTTTGGGTCAGCTGTCCTGGTTGCTTCCCCTCCCAAGTTCTTGGCGAACTCCACACTACTGATTGGGGTAGAATGTTTGAGAGACAGCACTTAAGCTGTGCTAGCAGTTTTCAACCATAGTGAAAGCACTGGTGCATTATCAATACCCTTCTAGCTACCAGTGCAAAGCACAGCACTGTGAGGATGCCCATGCAAAAAATTAACACGATCCCAGCTAGGCTCAGTACAATGACTACAGAAATATTTCCCTGGACTGAACGTATAAAAGGGTATTTGTGCAACAAAATGTGTCTTTATTGAATTTGCTGGATTTCTGAGACAATTCAGAAAGTGAAAATAGAACTGAAGTATCTCAGCAGCTGTTGCAGCA
Source organism: Camarhynchus parvulus (assembly GCF_901933205.1). Lineage (NCBI taxonomy): Eukaryota > Metazoa > Chordata > Aves > Passeriformes > Thraupidae > Camarhynchus > Camarhynchus parvulus. The sequence goes on along the minus strand of NC_044601.1, from coordinate 32,167,527 downwards.
GTGTTGTTACTGCAATAGCAGTAAGGAGGCTCCTTGGGCTTATGAACTACAGGCAGGAATTTTTCCTTACATCAGATCAAATCTGTATGTGTGCACTGGAAAAAATCTGTCCAAGATACACTTAGGCAACTCTTCTGACCTCCTTTTTCTAGACTCTGATCATCCAATGAGTCTACTCAAATGTCTGGCCTGCCATTGGCAAACATGGTCCAGTTGCTATACTTCACTGAGGTGCAGCCAGGGAAACATTGAAGGAATGTTTCTACACCCTGATAGATGCCAGTTTTTCTGCACCTAATCTATTCTATATGTTTGTATGCCTCCATGTAGTGGAGTGCCCAAGTTAATGACAGCTGTACAAAGCAAAGTGACACAGAGTCCCCAGGCAGGTGCAAAGGAGAGCTGTTTTATTGCAAAAACCAGGCCTTTTCAAGCAGTTAGCTGATTATCAGTTTACATAGTTTTAAGGCAATCATCATACACCATGATATGAAAACAGGGCAGTCACCCAGCTCATCTCTCATGTCTCTCTACCCCTATTCCAGCTGAGTCACTCTCCCACAGTTCCCTTCTACTTAGCCTAAGTAGCAGGCCTGAGCCATGATTTTATAAGGGTAACAAGGCCCTTATTTTATGAGTCTTTACCTATATGCCACAGAGAACAATCATTTTTCATGTTATAACAAACAACTTTTAAGAAAATGTTTCTCAGTATATTGTGATCTTTTGTACAACCCCAAATATCTGATCATTTTTTCACATCACTTGAGTAGTGATGTGAAAGGTGCCGTAGTGGAAGGCAACTTACTAAACTCCGAAGAGTCCTGTAAATTTTGGCAGCAGCTACAAAATTCAGGGAAAAGCAAAGCATTTTTGGAGGTATTAACTGCATTCAAAGCTTCACATTACAAAATGGTACATATTTGGAGTGATTTCAGAGATAATGATACAACAGGAAAACTGTAGACATTTTTCTAATCCATGAAAAAGACAATAATGTAAGCTTTTTGGTAGAAAACTGAGAAGAATGTAGCTAATATTCTTCCACCTGTGGAAATATCAGCCCTGGCTAATAGGCTTAACAATTTCTATTTGTTTTCATATATTGTTATTTCACAGCCTTTTGACTAGCTACTACATGAAAAAAGAACATAACACTATTTCTTGCATCCAGATAAATGGTGATATACCAGGTTCTCCAAGATGGGGAAAGTACAGCTAAAAATCCCTACCATTTGATTTCCCTGTCCTTACAGAATCCTTCTGCCTCCCTGCCCCCATCCTCCAAATTGTCTGACTTCTCAGCAGTTTGGCTTCTGGAAGCCATGAATACTTTGCTAACACCTGCTGCATCTGATAGTTTCTTCCTAACTTCTTCAATCAAAGTAAAGCCTGAAAATACAACAACCTGTGCTGCCTTGGGCATCCAATCAGTCTGAAATTGTAGGTTTATTAAACAAGCAAAGCTCTTGAGCGTGAGGCTTGGGAAGATAGGTACATATATTGGGTGTCACCAATCAATGAATTTTCCTGCAGGTCATTGTCAGAACAACTATTTTTCTGGGCAGTTCCAGGGTTTAAAATTAAACTGAATTAATTCTGAAGACAAGATTACCTATGACAATTTGTCTCTCTTACATGATATTCATATTTAAGATCTGCACCACTGTTTTAATATAATATATTGACTGAATTCTGTCTATGAAGTGGGGAAGGAAAAGGCTACACAGCTAAACGACCCAAAGGCCTTTTTTATTTCCAGAGTCCCATACCACCTATCAATAAGAGAAAAAGAGAAAAGCTAATATCATTCCTGCTTTTAAGAAGTATTTCCATTGTACGCACAATTTGTCAAAGATCTGCTGGTTCTGGGAGATTCTCAGTTATGAGTATAGTATGAAGAAATTCCTGACCATTTAAGAGAGCCTCACCAGATCAGTTCTTGTTACTATTCATATCTGCTTCAGCTTCAGGGGAAAACTCATATAAATTGAAGGAAAGGCATTCAGCAGTGATCTGCATTGTCTGGTGATCTCTGACTCAGAATCATTCAAATGAGTGCATGTACTCCAGTGAGTACATGTGTAGAGAAAAGGAATAAATTCTTTTATGGGTCTCAAATTTTCTTGGAAAGTGCCACTGAGAGCTGTTCAACCAAAAAGAAAATTAAGAACTCCTACTCTTTTGCACAAAGGACCAATATTTTTTCTTATGAGATTTTTCTAGCTCCTCTTTTTCATCCTCTGGGCGAGAAGTGAAGCACGGATTTTCCTTCTTGAATGCCCTGTGTTACTCTGAAGTAGAGTAACAAGAGAGCAGCATTTAGACCACGTCTACATGAAAACTTTTAATTTATCTGAAACCGGGTCAAAAACAATAGCTACCATCTGCAGCAGTTCTGTTTCCCTGTTTCAAAGCTGAATTTGCAAATTGGGGTTTTCTATTCCTCTCATGCTGCAAAATCAAATTTTTAAAAAATTGCATGGATTATGATGTTAACCTGTGTATTGAAGAGACACTTTACAGTGAATGCCACAGGTCAGCTGAGGAGAAAAAAATAATTTATCTATTTAATGTGTGCATTTCTGAATTTCAGAATGAGAGTAATAAAAAAGGAAAAGAAAGCTTTTTCCTTGGGGAACTGCAGCATTCGGGGCTCGGCCTGGGACCTGGATACAGCAGCAGACTTCTTTCCAGATCCCTTGTTTTGCTTTAACCACAAGATGGAGATTGCTTTACTCCAGAAGTTTATAGGTTTAGTATAGCTCCTAATATGAGTGATCAACATCAATCTCTTTCTTCAGCTTGGTTTGCATACAGTGACAGGCCTGCTCCGGCTCTCACTGAGATGCTGCCTCAGAATCCTAGCTCGGGCAACCCCACTCTGCTTTATTTATCACCAGAAGTTTTCTGTATTGCTTTTGCTTGCAAGTTTAGTTAAATTTATTTAATTTCTACATTAAAACACATGGATGAATGTGGACAAAAATCTAGTGAAACACTTCAGATGTCTAGGAACAAGTGCAGGTCAGGATGCTCTCTGTCACAATCGCAATTGGGAAAAGGCTTTATTCAGGGCTGACTGGGACCAAACCTTGATAGAATTATTGTCCTCTTTGTCAATAGAATTATTGTCAATAGAATTATTGTCCTCTTGTGAGGATGCAACAAAAAGACATTTTGCTTTTAGATCAAGTGACAAAACAGCCTTCAGTGGGCTTTGAGCTTGGTCCATAGGCTTTGGTTTTTGAGACCTGGGACAACCAGATTTTCTCTGGTAGGACAACCAGAGACAATCTGGTAGTCCAAAGGGATAACCTTTTTTTTTTGTTGCTTATTCCATGTAAAATGTCAAAAGTGTATTGAGTCCTGCCAGCTTGAAAAAGAAATTCTAATATGTAGGAATGATTGAAATGTAAAGCTGCTCTAAATTAGAGGCATTATGAAGTGATAAATGCAGTATTGCTTCAGGTCTTTTATTATCTGTCACTTGCAAAAACATCTCATTTTTGTCCTCTGTTCATTAGTGCCGCAGTGCTCATCCTGTCAGGCTCAGCTTCCTACTCTTCATAAAAACACAGGGGAAGGAAGGGCCTTATTCTGAGCGATGACTTAGCACATCATGACATTTGGCTTCTCCACTGCTGCCCTTGAAATAGAGTTTCTCAGAGAATCAGCAAGAAAATAATAGCATTTCAGGCATATGAAATAAGAACTATGCTTTAATTAGGTGAGATGTAATGAATTTAACCCTTTCATGAATTACTCACTACAGTTTATTCAATGTGGCTGTGATTCTTTAGTTTCTCTGAGGCAAAGGATTTTCATAGCCATAAACCTTATCAGAACTGGCTCTGATAGCTCTTGGGAAGCTTACCCTCTGTATGGATGATGCCCATGCAGGGGCAGGACAAGTCACTTACAGTACAAGGCACATGGAACTCTTGTTTTCCAAAAGTGAGGAAAGCATCTAGTTCTTAGAAGATGCTTCCTTTTGCACTGTTAGCTAGTTTTTAGAGAGACTGGATCACCACTGCTTGTGGGAATATCGCCAGAACCAGAACATCACATTCCTTCTCCTTACTTGTGGCTGTGGCTGGAAAATTCTTCCCACACAGCATTTCTGTCTCTGGAAAGAAAACTTCCTTTTCAGCCCCCAGGATACATGATTCCCTCTACTGCATCTTAGGGAGGGAAGATAAATAATTTCATCTAGATGTGGAAGAGAGCACAGTTTGGAAACACACCTTGAGTGCCCTTTTTACCACACATAGTATGCTGGAGACTAGGGGTGGCCACAGGTATGTTCATACTAAAGTAAACCACTAAAGACGTTAATAGCTGTGCTCTTGACAGTGTAAAAACACTCTCTCATCTTATTACAAAGGACTCAGTGATCATATTGTAATGAAAACCAAAAAAGGAATGGTGCCTGAAAAACGTAGGCTTTTTTCTCATATCTAGTGGTATGGCTCAGAAAAATGCAGATAAACAGAAAAGCCACCACAAACATTCCTTACAGATTTCATTCACCTCACCCATACACACAAAATAGATGGCCCTTTTTTCTGATCTAGTTTCCCATATGCCACTGACTATTTCTTTTTTCTGAATTTGTGGGTCCTGTGCTTTTGTGTTTTTCTCTCCTGAATATTGTAAGGTCAGGATAATTGGAGAATCACAAATCTCAGTCATCCACAGTGTTAGACTGCTCTCTAACAAAGAAAAGCAGAAGTTAGTCAGTTATGCCGACTCCCATAGAGAAATGAAGACTTATTATAGCAAACCCCACCTACAGTGGTACTACACAGTTAGAGGCTGGAATACTCTTTTAAAAATGCATCTTATTAGGCACAACTGCTGATACTTTCAGGCCCATCAAATTCCAGTAATAGCTTACTTGCACACTATAGGAACCTGGATGACACATTGTCCTTAGCTTGAGAAGAATAACAGGTTCAAGAACAATACATCCCGATGAGAAAGAAACCAGGTAAAGGGAGCAAGAGACCTGCAAGGATGAAAAAATGCCCCATCAGTATGCTAGCATCAGCATAATCATCTCTTGTGTATCTACACAAGAGATGAAAGCAGGGTCAGGTCACTTGGAATGGATATGGAGAGGTTTTCAGAGAAAGTAGAAATGAGGCAAGGAAGGCCAAGGCCCATTTTGAATTAAATCTGTCCAAGGATGTCAAGGACAAAGATAAAGGTTCCTTCAAATACATCAATAACAAAAGGAAAATAAAAGATAATATGAAACCATTACTAAATGGAGGGGGAACCCTGGTAAGAGGATTCAGAGAGGGCAAAGTTACTGAAAGTTTTCTTGTTCAACAAAGACAAGAGGAACCACCCAGGGAACTACCAGCCATTCAGCCTTACCTCAGTCCCTGGAAAGGATGGAGAACCTATGTCTATTGATAGAGGTCATCCACATGGATGACAAGAAAGTGATCAGGAGCAGTCAGCATGGATTCATCAAAAGTAATCTTGCTTCACCAACTTGGTTGGCCTCTAAATGGAACAACTTCCTGGGGGAACAAGGGAAGAGCTGTGGATATTGTCTACCTTGGCTTTAGCAAGACTTTCAACACTGTTTCACCAAACATGCTCACAGGCAAACTTGGGAAGTTTGGACTGAATGAGTGGACGGTGAGGTGAATGAAGACCTGGCTGAACAGCTGCTCCCAGAGGGTCACAGTCAGTAGCACAGAGTCAAGCTGAAGGCCTGTCACTAGTGGTGTACCCTAGGGATCCACACTGGGCCCAGTGCTGTTTAACTTCTACAAATAGATACGTGCCTCCTCAACAAGTGTCAGCAGTGCCCATGTGGCCAAGAGAGCCAAAGGTATCCTGGGGTGCATTAGGAAGAGCTTTGCCAACAGGTCAAGGGAGGTGATCCTGCCCTTCTACTCAGCCCTTGTGAGGCCACATCAGTAGTACTCTGTCCATTTCTGTGCTCCTCAGTGCAAGAAAGACGTGGAGCTCTGGAGCAGGTCCAGTGGAGAGCAACAAAGATGATGAGGGGGCTTATGAGGAAACATTGAGGTAGCTGGGCTTGTTCAGCTTTGAGAAGAGATAACTGAGAGGGGGGCCTCACCAATGTCTGTCAGTATCTGAAGGGAGGGTGTCAGGGGATAGAGCCAGGCTCTTCTCGGTGGTGCCCAGTCACAGGACAAGAGGCAATGGGCAGGAGCAGAGCCACGGAAAGTTCCACTTCAACATGCAGAAGTTCTTTACTCTCTGGGTTACCAAACACTGGAACAGATTGCCCAGAGAGGGTGTGCAGTCTCCCTCACTGGAGATATCAAAGAACTATCCAGACAAAATCCTGCACTGCGTACTCTAGGATGGCCCTGCTTGCGTAGAGACGTCGGACCAGATGATGCACTGTGGTGCCTTTAGAGCCTGATCTGTTCAGTGACTCTGTGAAAACGTGACTTGGAGATAGCTAGAACAATGCCCTTGCTCCAGCTCCCAGAGTACCAATCATTGTAACATCTAAGCACTAGTATTAAAAAGGCACAAAGGGCTAAATATCTTATTTATCTGACATATGTAATTTGTTACTCTGATAGAACAATAACTATATAGAAATTTATTGTAGCTTTTTTTTAAATCTTAACTCACCTGCCAATCAGGTTTGCACTTTGTTGTTTGTTTTATTAAAATAAAGTTGGATTGCTGTGATTCAGTTTTTGCAGTACTTAAAAGACAGTTCCTAGGAAACAGTGAAAACAAAATGCTGCATGTGCTAGAAAAAAAATACAGCAGTTGTATCTGACAAAACTCTGTCTAGATAAGAAAGTAAATGTAGTGTAAATGAGACTGAAGACTTTGTTACTTAGTTACAATTATCTCACCAAAACCTACATGGCTTTAATTTATAAAAGGAATTTTCTGCCAAGTTCAGAAGGAGAATAGTGAACATTTGGATGTTTCAAACTACAATCACTACACTCTTGGATATATTATTTAGTGCTATATAGTTGTATAGGGCTCAACAATATACCCAAGAGTTAACCAGGTATTTGTATTTGTAAAATAATTGTATTACTAATGCATTTAATGAATACATAGATGCTTGAACCATTTTTACAGTGCCAGGAATAATTGATTTTGGACATATTTTTTAAATACAGCATTCCAATGTTAACTTCCTTGCTGATTTCATTTACCCAGTTCTGCAGTACAGACTTCTAACTTGGAACATCCATTAGCATCTGCAAATTTCTTCTGAACTCTAGCTATGGGTTTGCTTGTTATTCTATTAATATTGCTTGCCTTAAAAAGTCACTTCATTAATTAAATATATTGCAACATTTTTAGCTGCAGAGATGTCAGGATAGTGACAGGATAGTGACAGATGTCAGGATAGTCTGATTTTCTTAAGCAACACTGATGTGGTGATTCATTCAGTGACAGGAATAAATGGACAAGGTGAACAAATGTCACACAAAAGTTAGGAGGAATATTCCTGTATGCAAAACCAGAAATTTCAATTTACAATTCCGCTATTTTATTTTATCAATTACTGGCATTTTCAAGCTCATCTCTTTTAATGTGGTCTTCTTTTTTGAAGGGTTTTTGAAGGGCACTGCAGTAGACATGGTATTTGATTTAAAATTCATTTTCTGTATGTGACTCAAAAACTGCAGGGGTTTCAGATGAATCTCTGAACAAAGATTGTTGCTGGATTTTATCATAATGATAATGACACTGACAGGAGGTAAATATTAGCTAGGTAATGAAGAAATTGAGCTTATAAGAATTGATAGCTTGCCTCCTGAGGAAGAATGCACATTGCCTCTGAACAGATTCATATCTGTCCATGGCTACTCTGGAAAAAGGACCACAGAAAAGACTTTTAGCCTATGAAAAGAGTAAAGGGCTACTATTAGAACAAGAAATGGAAAAATAATTGGAAAGACAGCAAAGCAACAACAGAGAAAAAGAGCATGGAAAAGGGATGGATATATAAATATAGACACACCACAAATAGTGATGCAGCTTAGGGAAGAGGACATTGACACAGTGGGAAGTGAGCAGGTGTGAAAGCAAGGATTAAAATCAGGGTATGTAAGGAAATAAAGAATGGTGATGAAGAATATAAAGAGAACAATGGACAAAGTGAGGAAAATACACCCAGTAGTAAACAATTCTATCTTAGAGGCATACCAGTTATTCCATGGCAAGTAGTTAGCAAGTCTCTAGGGTTATTTTACTTATCCATTGAAAGAGCATGAGCTACAGGTAGGCAAAGGAAAAAAGACTTGAAAGAACCAACTTAATATCAAAGTTAAATTGATTACTGTCTCACATAAAATGCAAACCTGAAACTCAATGCAAGCACATCTTGGAAACTTGAATCAGAAAGAACACCTTTCTTCTTGCTAATAAAATAATATATTTATTGCTGTATAAGAATTGCATTAGTTTACACCCCAGAATCTTCCTAAAATATTTAGGTTCCATAGAGTTCCTCCAAGTGGAGGCGGTCTGCGCTTCACAAATTTTTGAATTATCAGACCTAGGAATGGAATGGAGACATACTTGGACTTCTATTTCTTCCATTTCTTAGGGAAGAAAGGGATAAGGCAGTTATCAATTCTTAAAAAATTTAGACAAACTACCAACATCCAACAGATCAAGTTTAAAAGACTACAGCCTGTAACCCAGCTTTTTTTCCTAGAATAGAACTAAATGCCATATTCAAAAGATGATGCTCGGAGCCTTCCAGCACATAGGTAGAAACTGGCCAGTAGTTTTCTATTGTAGCAGCAGGCCCCACCAGGGTAATAATGAGCATTTACTCCATGATTACAGAAGGTTGACCAAATGCTTTATTGTTACTACACTATGCTATACTATGCTATACTACACTGTACTATTTGAAAAACCCTTTGCCCTTGCCAGATAGTCCAACACACACACATGTATCCAATTGGTCAATGAATCAAAACACTATTATCAGTGTCCAATTGAGAAACTACCTCTTGGTAAGCAATCTCCATAATACATTCCATAAGTGCACAGCAACAGGTGCAGAGATTAAGATAAGAATTGTTTTTCTCTGAGCTTTCTCACAGCTTCCCAGGAAAATCCTGGGAGAGAATTAAGTCTCTCTCTGTTCAGAGGATATGTGATTACCACAGTTTTCCTGTAAGACATTGGCTGAATGACTTCAGCTGGATTTATTTTTTCATTCATTCCTTCATTTATTCAGTAAGTCAGCTATTAGTTAGAGTTCCTGTTTTCTGGTGATTACCTTCTCTACTATCTGTCTGTGTTTCCTAAAAATTTCTTTATTAAGACAGGAAAAGAGGCATTCATTCCTTTTGAGTGTGCTGCCCTGCCATAAGACTATAAAAAGTGTATGAAGAAAGCCATAGCAAATACAATGTTTTGTGTGTGGCTCAAAATGGATTCTATTAGTCTCAAAAACAAGCAGTTGCCTAAATAAGGTTAGAAGCTAATTATTTACCTGATGTACACTGAAGAAATTAGAAGAGCCAAAGGAGAAATAATACAACATAGTCACTTTCATAATCCATAATAAGATCACAAGAGGGTAATAAAGGACTTAAAACTGTTGGTCATATTTGTAGGAATTTTATATAGTCTTCTAAGGGAATAAAAAAAGGCTCTTAATGATAAACACAGAAATTATTTTAAGTAACCAAACTCCTACTAAATAAATTCTAAAAATCACCAATAAACCCCTTAAATTTCAATTGTCACAGATTATTTTCAGAAGTGAGCTCTGCTCCAGGGTGCCTCAAAATTTTGAGCATCAAAAATCAGACATTCTAAAACATTTTATTCCTTTAATTATGGACGTCAACCACACTTCTTATGTAAGAGATAGAACTTTTAAAATCATTAATCTTCTTTGAAAATTATGGTCTATACAAAATTAATATATGTCTAAGAATGATTCCAATGTATCCCCAGAAAATAAATTTGTAATAACATAGAAGGTGGCTTTCTGTGCTGATAAAGTGTGAAGGAAACCATAAAAGTAAATGGTTATTCCTAAACTAAGACTTGTGACTTCTGGAAATTATGAATTTGGGTAATAATTTAAAGGGGTTTTAATATGTTGGGCAACAAAGAGTGAAGAAAGCTCTTACTTCTGTTTCAAAGTAGTTCTGTGTCATCACATAAATCTACAGATAAAAAACCCAAGATGATCATATGATCTACAAGATTCAGTTTGCTTCTTTGAAAAAACAATTGGTTTCTCTATAATTTCTATTTTTCTGATCCTGTTTATAAAAAGACTGTAAGTGAACAGCTCATTCTAGAAGGAAAGGAGAGGAAAACCTTATTTAGCTACTTATTATAAGTAGCTAAAACCTTTGAAAGGCAATCACACACAATCATTATACCTGGGCACGATTTGATTGACTAACCACTGAATCAGTTACTTAGAATCAAAAATGAAATAAATTCTTATCAATGAAACATGCCTGTATTCACAGTCTGAAAAGCAGGAAGTCTAATAATCATTCTAACTGGACCCAATCTTGATGCACAGTGTGACTCATTGCTGTGATAGGGGAGCTCCAGCTGTGCAGCAGAGGTGCAAAACCTGATAACAGAAAGCCAACATGTACCTTTGTTCTCCAAAATATCTCTAACATTCATTGGTTGAGGGGATCTCAACAGAAAATTTTGTAGTAAGTGTCTCTGTGTTCTCGTGTATGAATAATTATTATTAAATATTTTATTAAGCAAAAATAGCTTAGGCTGTTCATTTTTAAGATAGCGAGGTGAGAAATATTAGGTGTCATACGTAGGAAATCAAAGACTTCCTTTGCCTTACAAAGATCTTTGGAGATGCCTCTTCTACATATTTTGTCATGTCAGCCCGTACTGTTATGTATCCAGACCTGAGCATGGGAACAGCCAGCAATTCCCAGGTAGAGGGCTATTATACAGGGACAAAATAACCCTGGAGACAATAATATTAACACAAATACTACTTAGAAAAATTACCAATGAACACCTGTCTACTTCTATATGGAGGCCCTCACCTAAAATATTGTCATTTCATCAGAGTTAATTACATAATACATTACTATCTATTATCTTTGTCTTAGTATCTACAGAACATCTTATCTACATCTTATCAGTCAAAGATTGGACTCAATCATCTTGGAAGTCTTTTCCAACAAAAATGACTCTGTGATTCTGTGAACCTAATTCTTAAATTCACACGTTTTAATAAATAAACTCAGAAGGGCTAAGATTAAAGGACAATTTTGGAGCTCATCTAGTCCAACTTGCCTGACCTGAGCAGGACTGTTGACCCAGATGGACCTAGAATTGCTCACTCAGGATCATGACCAGACTTTTGAAACTCGCCAAGAAGGAAGACTCCATCGTGTCGCCAGGCAACCTGTGTCAGTGCTCAGTCACTTCTCAGTAAAAATGGGTTTCTCAATTGTTCTGCAGAACTGCTTGTCTTTCAGTTTGTGCCCATTGCCCTTGTCCTGTCTTGGGGCACCACTGGGTAGAGTCCATCCTCTTTGTATCCTGTCTGGCTGTATAAACACATTGATAAAAGATTTCCCCAAGTCCTGCCTGCTCCAGGCCTTCCTCATAAGACAGAGGGTCATAGAAGGTTTATAGGTTGGTCAAGCAAGAGTCCTCCTCAATAAATCCATTCTGACTACTCCTTATCACCTTCTCTTTCTTCACGGATCTGGAAACAGGCACTCTTCCAAGGACTGAAAAGTCTTTTTTCTGAAGAGGTCAAATTTTGCTCTGCTGCAGTTCAGGGCTGTGATCTTACTTTTTGTACCATTCCTTCTCTATCTCCTGGTTCTGAACCCCACCATGTCATGATCCCTGCAGCCAAGGCTGCCTTCCGCCTTCACATTGCAAATGAGACCCTCCCAGTTTCTGAGTATGAAATCCAGCCCTGCACCTGTCATGGTTGGTTTCTCTCCAGGCAGAAATTGTCATGAATGCCTTCCATTGCAATCCTCTTTATTTGTTTATGTCCACCTAGCTTTTCTTTCTAGTAGATATAAAGGTAGTTGAAGGATCCTCCAATTAGGATCAGATCCTGAGAACATGACTGTTTTCTGATTGCACAGGCTTCTTTTTCTTCCTCAGCAGATGGCCTCCAGCAGAGACACTCTACAATGTTACTCTTACGTGCCTTCTCTTTAACCTTCATCCATAAATTCTGCTGGCTCTCTGTTGAACTTCAGGCAGTGTTCCATTCACGCCAGATGTCTTCTCACATAAAGAGTAACTTCCCCTCCTTATCCTGCTGGTCTGTCTTTGCTGTAAAGTGTGTAACCCTCCATTGAAACATTTCAGTCAAGGAAGTCATCCCATCACTGTCATCCCAGCAAGATCAAAGCCCTGCAAAAGTCCACAGGTCTGCAGCTCATTTTTTTATTACCATTGCTTCATGCTTGAGTATACAGGTACTTCAGAGATGCACCCCAGCATACTGATTTACAAGAAATTTTTAAGATTTCTCCATAATGGTATCTTGTAGGCATTTCCTTGCTTACTAGCAAAGTGGTGGAGGTGACTCTGCTTAACTCCCATCTTGTTGATTTTGTGATCCTTTCCTATCACATTGCTCTGTGATCCTTACCCATTAAGCCTGTCCATTATTCCTTCTCAGGATTGTTAGTAACTGTTTTGCATCACTATCATTCATAGTTTTAAACCCTTCTTTCCAGCTCAGACATTATGTTGGCAATGATAATTCTGATCTTAGTGAGATGAAGTCCACTTCTCAAAAAAAGTGATGGTCTGCATAAAGTGCCCAGTGCTTGTAGGACCTAAAGCCCTGTCAGTAGCAACTGATCCACAGTCAGTAATCAGCTTTAGTTATCAATACCCTCCTTCTCATTATTTTACCCTCACTGTTGGGATTGAGAACAACGCCACTTGGGCCCCATGCCCTTAACTACCACCTCCAGAACTCTGAAATAACTTCTCATACTGTCCAGGTTCTTTCTAGCAGCATCAATGGTACTTATATTGAAGAAAGCAGGGGATAATATTTTGAGGGTCAGGAAATATTTGTCAGTCCCTCCAGAACATCTAAGATCTGGGCTCCCAGCAGGGACCAAACCTGTAGATGATAGGTTGGTTTGGCAGACTGGTGGCTTTGTCCCCTGCAGCATGAAATCTGCCATTTCAATGACTTGCTACTTTTTCTTGACGGATACGAATGGTTTAGTGTCAGGAAGTTCTGTTCATGAGCACATTGGGATCCTCTTCAACTCCAAATTCAGTGAACCTATTTTGTAGTTGTAAGCCCTTAGGTAGGGCAGGAGCCTTCCTCTTTGTACCTGAAGTCACCAGCTTAATCCTCCACCTTCTCCCAAAGTTTGCACTTATGCTAGAGATGGACATTGCCTGTACGTCAACAGCAGTTGGGGCCCAGTTATTCTTGTAAAAGATGCTTGTCTATCTCCCTTTCACCTTCTGTGATGCTGCGCAGACTGCTTACTGTCCCCTACAGCACCTCCAGTTGGATGCACAGTTCCTTCAGGATGGCATGCTTCCCGCAGGACAAGAGTCTTCTTTTCTGGCATCAGAGAGAGGCACCAGGTATCCCCTGGGTCGTGAGGCTTGAAGGAATGCTTCCACCATATGAAGATCTGCCTGCACCTAAGCCTCTGCCCTGACAGGGTCAGCTTCTCCAACATTTGCAGGGAAACTGCCCTGTAGCATGTAAACTCTGTACCTGACAGCTTAGACAGGTACAAATTCGGCTGAGGTTCCATCTTTATGCCTCTCTGCACAAACTGCTGTATCAGTTGGCTGTCTTCATCTTCCATGCCCTAGGCATGATTCCAATATAGGCTTCTCCTCAGCTTTGGCTAGAAGTTTCTTGACCCTCCCTAATGAGGGTTACATGTAGCAAAAGCTTTAGGGAACCTGGCTCAAAGGCAGCTGACTGCATTCTGTAAACTCTGCTAGAACTGCTTCAGTCCCCCACTTAACTGTTTGATGTGATTTTGGGGGACAAAATTATGGGCCTGATGAAGAGTGAGATACCCATTAACTTCCCAGAGATCAAAAACTTAAATCTTGGTTACATTCTTCATAGGGTCATGGGAAAGTGCATATTGTATAATTTCTCTTTTATGGGAACTGGTGCTCCTGAGGCACCTTGGTTTGAGGCAATAAATAGAGACATAAATACTTGAGGAATGGCAAGACAATCCATGCTGTCTCTTTGCTAAGAATTCTCAGCACATTTATCGGATTTCCTAGCCAGGATTGCAAAAGTAAAAGAGCATACTGAACTAGCCACAGCTATATATTATAAATGGTAATTTTTTGGTCAAATTACCTAAGAAATCAAGAGCATTTGAGTCAGTGGCAGAGATTGTGACAGGAAGAAGTACGTGGGAGATGCAGAAAAGTGATGTGCATCCAGATGAGTGATTTCTAAATTTTCCAGTAGCAGAGCAAACCCAGACCCAGACTAAGACATACCAGTCATGGTTGCTTGGAGTTAATGACAAATACAGTAAAAATATGTATAACTGTAGATCCTTAGGTATGTGGACCACACATAAATAAAATAACTCCTGCTTGCAGAGGAGAAAACTTAATGGTAGGGAGAAACCTCTGAATATGTGTTTGAAGAAGTATCTTATCTCCATTCTGTAGAACTCTCTATTTAACTGGTTCTGTATTTATTTATAACATCCAAATGTAGGCAGTCCCAGTGAAAGGGCTGAATAAAAGTCTCTTTATAGAAAAGCAGACACTTTTCCATTTATAGGGCAGCTGCAGAAATTCGTCACACTAGTTATTCTATATAAAATGGAGTGAAAATATTGAAGGAAAAGTCTGTACCATGAGTAGCATTAATAAAGCTAGAACATCCATGATAATTTCAGGCAGACAAAGGAAAACTTACATCCCATGAAGATCATGGATTTCCATTTTTGCTGTGCATGATTTCAGTTATAGATACATCAGCTTCAAGCTGATGTAAAATAAAAGAAAACATTCTTTAAGAAATCAAAAATTCCGTAGGATGTGAGGTATAGTAAGAATAGGATACACAAGATGTTGGAGTATATAAATGGTAAAATCATGCAGAATTATATGCTGTTCTAACAGCCTTTAAATGGTACAAATTATCTTGTTACTACACAGAAAAAAAATTTGATTAGCTTACAGAGTATTCACTAATTTGGCCTGATTAGGAGGCTTTGCACTCTGCTGAATGCAAAGCAATTAGTAAACACATTCCATACAGTGCTTGTTTTCTACAACCAACAAGGAAGTTGATGTTATTAATCCTTTCAAATATAGCTATATTTATTATAAACAAATTCTAGCTTTTAAAGGAATCTACTACATTTTCATGCATAGTCATCATATATCTTGCATACTACAATCTATAGGACATACCTAGGTATTTTTGACAGCTAATGTTTTTTTGAATTGAAGTTCTGTAATGTATTGCATGTCTTCATAGAGAAATTCTTAACAGGTATCAAATACTGCCTTCAGTTCAGAAAAAAGAGCAGAAGTTCATCTTTTATGCTTGCTTAATTTCTTGTGTTCAAGTGCAAGAAACTAAACACCAGAGTAAAACACAGTGAAAACATCTGTATATTTTAAGGAATATGTCCTTACAAAGGCTGTCTGCCTCAAAAGGATTCATTAAGACGTCTCACTACATTATAGAAGAAGTTCAATGGAAGGATTATTTTGGCTGGAGTTTAATCTAAGACTGACTGTGAATGCTAACACCAACACTGTCTTGTGCTATGCTAATTTAAAGTTTCATCAGCTTTAAAACAAGATGCACATTTTGGTTTTTAAGCTTGATATTTAATATTAATTCATACAATCCAAAATTTTTCTATGGCATGTATTATGTAGGATTTGGAATTAAGCAGTTTTGTTAAATATGCTAGTATTCTTGGAAAATATAGTTTTGATTCACATACGCAGTACAGGAGAATATAGATCAGCAGTAAAGCAACGAGGTAAACAGTGAAGCTCTGAAGTGGTATAAAATATGTGTAAATAACTGGAAACTCACTGGTAAATAGCTGAGACTAAGCTAAGTGCTTATTTTAGACTTCCTATTTGAACACCAGATTACACAGGTAACCCTTTTTCCCCACAGGATTCTCTTCTTTTAAGCCCCCCCTCCTGGGAAACATTGCAATTACAACAAATTTTTTGCCGACTGCATTTCATTCTGGATTTTCATTCTGAGAGATGTAAAAAATATATTTATTTTAATGAGATCAAATTATCAAATAATGCAAATTGGTGCAATTCCAATCTTTAACAATAGAGAAAGTAGGGGAATTTACACATCTCAAGAATTTTTTCTTTCCACTGAGCTGTAAGACTATCTCAAGTGCTTTAATTCACCACATCTCTAAAGCATATCTTCAGGCATACACCACATATATTTTCAAACCCCAAATTTGCTAGTCTGCTAAATTAAATTCAAAATCCTGTCTAAAATGTTTCACTGAATAATAAAAAAAGCAAATTTTTGGATTGTCAATGAAGCCTTTATTAATATTACTGAAGAAACTTTCATGTAAGAAGTAGAAACACAGCTTGAAGTCATACTCAGATGTTCAAAATTGCTACCTACTATTCAAGGAAAAAGTTAATTATGGACTGTGTCTCCAAGTAGAGACTCTGGGTCAACACTGCATTTTTTATTCAGTTGTAGCGTTAAATTTTAATTGTGTTTACCTTACTCTTATTGCTGTCCGCTTGCTAAAACTTCAGCAGAAAATAATAACAAAATGTGGTCAGTTTATCTACAATATTTTCCCATTTCTTAGTCTTTTATTTTAGCTCTAACAAAGTTAAAGTTATATTGTGTCCACCAGTTAGACAGTTGATATCTATAGTAAGCAGGAAACCTCACTGAATCAATCTTCCCCATCCAAGACAGCACCATTTTATCTCCCATAGATGAATTTCCTTCCAGTCTTGTGAACTGAGAAGGTTTCTTGAAGGTTGGTGACAGGAAAATATTGTTAAGTGGAAGATGGGAGTTTACAATTCTATAATGTCAGTAGAATGATTTAGTAAAATCTAGTGACCTAATCTCTGGAAGAAAGAACAGTTTCTTTGAAAGAGAGCTATAAACACACATATATATATATATTTATTGGGAAGTCTATCTACCAACTTGCATTTTGACAAACCACAGAAGGCAAATATGTGCTTGTTTCATGTTCATATTGAAAACTATATTTTGCTGCATGAAATATAATTTCAACATTATACACCACCTTTCTTTTAAGCACAAACTTATCTTTCAATTCTTCAATATGAGAAGGCTATTTAAGGCAAGGAAGTTTGGGGATTTCAATATTAGACATTCTTAAAATGACAGATATGGATATCTGCACTAGTAATCTAGTATACTAGAGAAATTGTCTCAAATATTTTATATGACAGGAAAGCAATACACACCTATGTCATCCATGTTATTTATTGATCTTCTTTTCATCAATATATGTTGCAATATCAGATAATCATTCATGTTGATCCATACTTGCTGAAGTAGTTAGGTAGTGTGAAATTTTATTTTCATATAGTTAGTAGTATAACCTAATAATGCATCTGAAATAGAACACATTGGAAAATAGGGTGCAAACATTCAAGGTAATTTGCTGAAGGTATTGTGAAGTTTCTAGATGCTTCCATTGCTTTTATAATCTTTTTTTCATTAGCTTCCCTTTCAAAAAAAAGCTATTCCAACCATAAATATGTAACAATTGCTTCTAAACTATTACTACTCTATGAATTGAAAAATATATGGACCTAGAGGACTCTGAAAATATCTACTTATTTCATTAACCAAAGACAAATGGCAAGAACTGTGAGGAAAAGACCAGAGAACAAAATAATTATAATGCTGTACACTTTCCCCTTACACTTGTCTTTAAATTCTGCATGGGGATCTGACTATTTGGTGTCAAAACAATACAAATACAATAAAATGAAAAGTACAAACAATTATTAGAATCATAGAAAAATTTCCACATAACTGAACAGACAAAGGTTTCTTATCCTAAGAAAAAGCAGTCGGGGAAGATTTTGATAGACACATACAAATTTCTGAAGATGAGAAGAAAGAATGATTGAAATTCTTCTTCAGAAAGTGTATATTGTAATCTTGTGAACTCACTGTTGCAAGATGCTTAAAATACCAGAATAGAAGAAGGATAATCATCAGTTAGATGAGTGAATGGTAGAAAAACAGAGATACTGAATTGTTTAAGTATTGCTGCAACTCCCAGCTCACAGAGAGCTAAAAACCTGCTGTGAACTAGAATTTAGTTCTAGAAATACAGTAATACCTCTCATTATGCAGGTTTTTTGTCTGTGACCAATGAGAAGCTATCTTTCAGGTACTGATGCTCCATAGGATTAACCTCACATGATCTTAGTTTGGCTTTGTTAATGACAAACAATCAAACTCCTTTGATAAACCTGCTCCTCACGGTATAAAATCTGGACTGCTATGCCATGTGTTTATAATAAAAAACATAGGATCATCTTATGTTAGAGGGCAGTTTTGTTCAGCAGTGCTTCAATCACTTTATCAGTATTCTAAGCCTTGCTTCTTAATTTTTTTCATAGTGAAACCAAAGTAAAAAGAAAATAAATTACCGGAGTTGATCAGTCTGAACGAGGCCAGAACACAGAAACACTCTTGGGTCCCAAATAGAAAAATATTATCTGTGTTCTGGTCAACAATTTCGAAAATTACCTAGAAAATAAATATTGTCAGTTTATGCTGGTTGCTCAAAATTCAAGGAAAAAAAAGAATTAAATTTGTAGAGAAGGTACAAATAATCGTCATGAGCAGTCAAAACCTGTTACAGGGTCCAAGGGAAATCTCAAGTGGTACTTGGATAAGTATGATATGCATCATGATACAGCATCATGCTAGACTCAGAATCTTGTTTTTCAGGTCACCCAACTGCCAGTCTCATAATGACAAGAAGTTACAAAATTATGTATCATAGAACAGAATCATAGAGTATCCCGAGTTGGAAGGGACCCGCTAGGATCATCAAGTCCAATTTTTGGCCCTGCACAGGACAAACCCAAGAATCACACCATGTGCCTGAGAGTTCACCAAACTCCTCTTGAACTCTGTCTGGCTGGTGCTATGATCACTTCCCTGGGGAGCCTCTTCCATTGCCCAGCTACTCTCTGGGTGAAGAACTTTTTTCTAATATCCAACCTAAATTTCCCCTCACTCAGCTTTATGCAGTTTCCTTGAATCTTCCTCCAGATAAAAGAGACCAAGTAACCTCAGCCACTCCTAATAAAACTTCCCCTCCAGACCCTTCACCATCCTTGTAGGCCTCCTATGGACACTTACTAAGAACCTATCATCTATTTTATGTTGTGGTGCTCAAAAATGCATACATTACTCAAGTTGAGGCACCACTAGGGCAAAGCAGAGCAGAGCAGGACAATCCCTTCCTTTGATCATTTGGTGATGCTATGAAATCATTATCTAGGAAACAGCAGGTTTTTATTTTACCTCCTTGTTGAAACTAGCACTTAGAATTACATTTTTTCTTGTCTATTCATAGTTATCCAAAAGTATAGAGAGAAGAAAACAGGAAGACTCTTGAATTTTTTTTCCTCTGTAGGACAAATCACAGTGTTCTTCAGTGACAAATGACATGTCAGATGAGATTGGTAGAAATATCATTTTTGCAGTGATTGCTTCAATCCTCTGAGAGTCCAAAGTTCTTGTTAACTGACTACATCCTGGAAATTAATAAGAGGTTGCAAAGCACTTAGATAATTATAGCTATTTCAGCTCTCTGACTCACAGGAAGATCAAGTAACAAACTGGCACATCTTAAATTATGCCTTTACATAAGGGGAGGTAGACTGGATAATAAATAATAGGCAGGAACTGTAGAGTTGTCACTTTTTTTCATGTCATTTGAAAACCAGAATGAAAAGTATGACTTTAGAGAAGCTCTTTCTGTGCAAAAAAATGAAAATAAAATTTTAAAAGACTGGCCAGAAGAAACAAAACAAAACCCAAATAGAAGAAAAAAAATACCCAAAAGAAAGAAACAGTAAGGCAGGCCTGTATGCCCATGTGCCCTGTCTTTACTGATGGAAAACTTTTGTAAATTGTTCTGCTTGGTTCCCTACTCCCAGCCTCTGCAGTCTTATGTTCTTTCAGATTCATCTTGACCATCACTCCTCTGTGTGTTATTACTTGAAATCAAATCAAGATCTACAATCTCTAGCTCCAAAGCCTCTAAGAGTCTCTGCAAATCTCCTACTACATTTTGGCACTCTATAAAACACTGCTTTTCCTAGCCAACCCAAACCCAAAAATTCTTAGATCAGAGTAGCAACTGTATTTATTGCAATGATCACAAATATCAAGCAACTGCAGAAATTTTCATCTCTTTTAGTTGACTGGAAAGAAAGGCAGTTACTCTGCAATATGAGAAACCTCATAGACTTGGGCAATGTCTGCACCCAAGTGACCAAGAATTATTTAAGACTATTTTTTAGAACTAAAGTTCTGAACTATTTTAATAGCAACTAGGAACTGGACCTATAAATCTCATATTCTTCTGTTATTTTTTTTTTTTGGTTGCTACTTAAGATACAGCAAAAAGTCATTAAAAAACTGGAGAAGCAAATAATTGAATGATTTAACAACAAACTGATTGTTGCTGTGGTGCATTTGGAACCTGCCAATAAGACGCTGATTTCTTTTGAAAACCATACCTTTTATTGCAGCATTATGGCTTTGAGGATTTTTTAAGATTATGCTTGTCAGTCCCTTTCCACACATGAAGAATTGTACATCAAAAACAGATTATAATTAGTTTTGTATCAGAAGTGACTTTTGCAGCACAGTTTTAAACTCCGTGTTAGTTCCCTTTCTCAAGCCAAAGAGGAAGAAGCACCATTCCTAGAGGTCTTGAGCTTTGAGAGGGTTTGAGCATTTACACAGGGATATGAAATAATCCTTACTGTAATTCACATGAAGGAGAGGAATCATGATGTCTCTAGTGCAACAGAAAAATGTCTATGGTCTCTGTCTTTAGAAACATTGCTAAACATTTTAGAGGGAAAAGAAGGAAAAAAACTTTGCTGGTGATTTAGGGGTGCTTTTGGGTGATAATTTTAAAGCCATGTTAATAACTCTCTGACTTCTTCAGCAGTGCGCTTTCTAAAGGTGCTCGACCAAGAAAACTATTTGATTGCTATATTTTCCTAATTTTGAAAATCCTC
The DNA here is from genome assembly GCF_901933205.1 of Camarhynchus parvulus. Classification (NCBI taxonomy): domain Eukaryota; kingdom Metazoa; phylum Chordata; class Aves; order Passeriformes; family Thraupidae; genus Camarhynchus; species Camarhynchus parvulus. Next base: position 32,146,239 of record NC_044601.1, on the reverse strand, counting down.
TCAAGAGTTTATGGGAAATTTGTATGAATTATTCTAGACTTTTCTTTGAAGCCTCTATGTCCTCCCTACAAAAGCTGTGCAAACTGTTAACTAAACTTGTGAACATGAAAACACTGAACACCTCCCTGTGTCAGTAAGTCTCTCCTCTCCAAGGCTTGCTCTTTTCTGGAAAGGAAAGGCCAGCCAGCCTGTTTACAGTACTCTTAGCAGAAAAAAGGCTCATTCCTTATCACATCAAATACCTTTTAGAGAAAGTGCATGCACAATTCATCATCCACTCCAAAGGTACTGATATTATGCATCATTTGGGCATAACTAATTCATTTCTGTGCTGTGCTTCTCTGCCTGGATTATTTTTAGTCTCTCAAGCATTTATAATTTGTGATTTCACACTTTAAAAAAATGAAATCCTGTGACAGTTTAGATCTTATAATTTGAGAAAAATGTCTTAATGTTCTAACATCCAGAGAAGTAAGACAGGACTTTGCTGGCAAAGCCCAGTGGAGAAAGTCACATACTCCAATGGTATTGGCATCTGGTAGGTAAAACATTTATGTATCAGCTCTCCTGCCCTAACTGCCTAGGTCAGAGACAGTTTGCCACATTCACTTGAAAAACAAAGTGTTTCAGTATTTGATAACATCCCACTTGCTAAATCTTTCCTGGTTTCTAAAGCAATCTGTGTTTTTAGCCTTCAGATATAAAAAAACACTTTGTATGACAAGAAAACAATGGTAAGGCTGAAGGGCCCTTCCAACGACTTAGTACTGTCAGATTCATTAGGGATTTTGAACAATAATCTTGATTCTCTAATTTTCTGTTATGTAGACATCATGGTAGGTGAAGACTTAAATAATTATAAGAAGTAACAGCAAAGAAGTAATTTACTGTTCCATATTCAATGAAGATTATTAGATTAAAAACCCTAAGATTTTATATTTTCTAAAAATTTCCTGAACATCTTAAGGAAATCCACTTTGTCCAGTGGCTTATCTAAGAAATGTTATATTTTTTGTATTCTTATTTTGTCTGAACACGTGAAACAATACATACAGAATGCAGTCTCATGGCCCCTGCTTCAGGGCCATACTGGATTGATAGTTAATAGGTGAAGTAACACAGCTTGTGAATTGACTAAGTTTTCTGAACATATTTCCATTTTGTCATCCTTTAGATTTTGTTTGAGGCTAAAAATGGGCAATCACTGTTTCAAATGAATACCGTGATGAGAAGCTGAAATGAAAATAGAAAGACCATTAGTGTCGCTTGTTGTATTGCACTAAATAGTTTATTTAGTTGTTGTTTTGCACTGGGTGATGGGAAATTTGTACTGAGTATTGTATGTTGCGTAGATTATCCCCCCTCTCCCATCACATGGTCTATCCCCGATACACCCTCTTGCTATACACCCTGGTGGTTTGGCCCCTGGTTACCCCTCCCCTCGCCCCTCCCCAGTGGTATCCCATTGGTCGTGGTCCTCTCTCCCCGCCCCCATCCCTTGGGTATAAAACTCCACTGCAGGTATGTCGCACCCTCTTTTCTACTTGGGTGGTTGCTGCAAGCGGAAGCGGCTTGTCCCAAGCCAATAAACAAGACACTCGTTCCCATGACTAGTGAGAAGAGCACATGGAGAAGAGCACTTCTCGTTTTTTATTTTTGTCCATGTAAGACCATGTGGGCTAGGGTTCGAGCTAGCCAGATTGGACACAAACAACAGTCCCGAGATACATGGATCCTTTCAGTCGTTTGTTTCATTTTTCCTCAAATATGATCAGACAAGGACTTAGAAATCCAAGATGCAGATGTGTTTTCTTTCTTTGTAAGGACAACAGCAAGAATGTAATGTCCAAGATGGTCATTTAAGTGAAGCAAATGGAAGACTTTCATAGGTTATTTCAGTTTCTGATCTTTAACCAGATATTGACATTTCACATAATCTGAATATTCATTTGAAATTGAGAGAAATTTAAGAAGTTTGGTTTTAGTTTTCTTTTATATCTGGTTTGCTCTGTTTGTTTGCTGGGTTTTCTGATGGAAAGCAATTTTTACTGACCTTTGCAGAGCAAAGGTCAGCCAGGTTGCCATCACTTCCTATAGACTTGGACTCCTACAAGAATATTGAGAAAGATATGGTCTTTCAAGCCCTAGATCTGCCTTCTCCTGCTGCTCAAATTTCACACAAAAGGAGAAGTTAAAATTTTTCTTTTTTTTCAATCTGGAATGTGAATTCACTTCTGTCTGTATCACCAATAACATCCTGTGTGAGCCTCTACATTCTTTTTCAGCTCATTAAAATATGAGAAGCTCAGAATAACACTTTTAATAATTTGATCTTTTACTTTCAATTTTTTGATGTACTTCAATTTTTAAATTTCAATTTCATTATATGCACATTGCAGATGAAGTAATGATAGTAATCTCTGCAACTTGAGCTTTGCAGCATTTACTATTTTTTCTTGTATAGGTACTTATTTTGTCACTGACAGTTTGCTTATGTTAGTCTTGATACTGTTTGAGCATTTCTTTATCATAATTTTTGAATTCAGTATAAGAAAGAATGCTTCTTAAATGTACATAAGAGATGAAAGCATTTTTTGAAAGTATCACACTTAGTTTTAAAAAGATATCAAAAAATATTTTAATATCTGGGTTACATAACCCAATGCAGGGGAAATTTTTATTCTCATCCTGAACAAACCTAACCGCTGGCAAGCTCAGAGTAAGCATTACTTTTGTACATACACTAATGAAAATAAAAGTAATTTGTGAACTGCTCACTGTTTCATTAATATTCCATTCTTCGTCTTATCTATTGCAATTGTTTTACACATTCAGATAGACGGATGGAAAGATTGCTATTGAAGCATAAGATCTTTAAATAAGCTCAGAAAGAGTTGAAAGTACATCTATTTTAGGAATAAATTCAATAGTTAGATCAAGCAACACAAAATTTAATTACTATTAGTAAAATGGTTGGAAAAACATAACAAATCAAAAACTAACCAACCATAGCTATTATAATTATCTCCAAGTGAATTGCAATCATTTGGAGATTAGATGTTTTTGTGATTCATATAATTTGCACTGCCTTTTTTTCCAAGTACTTTGTCTGTAAAAATGACCACAGCAATGACTTCTCCCAGTAATTTAATGAGGAAAAGGAAGTTCTCATGCAAATTACTACCACATATATAAAATTATGAAGTCTCCTGTATTGAGAAATATGGCTGTCTGCCTATCTAAAACAATAATAACAGTCATCTGTTTATAACAAGAAGCATCTGTTGCTGCTTATATAGCATTGAGTGATAATCAAAATTATCCTATTGCTCTATCAATGTTAACTAATTAAATGCCTAGCTCCCTTCTGAGCAAGCACTGCTTGATACACTGTGGTAGCAGGCCTGCTCAGAAAACAGTTTAAAGATAGGAAACAAATATATCTTCTGGTATGTGCAGAAAAAAACCCCTCAGGCACATCCTGATTAGGCTGCACCCTTTAGCTGGGATAGCAGATGAACCATTAGGACTTGATGAACCTCACAAAAATGGCTATGATGTCCTACTATAAAACAGATCATTATAGTTATTTGGTGAGTATAGGTTATCCCTTCTTACCTAGAAACCGTGGTTACTCAAATGAAGGGTGAAATCTTCCCTAGCATACGAGGAGAATAAGAGCTTTGAGAAGAAAACTGAAAGAAACTGTAAGGACCAGAATCTCTAGGGTGGAGAACCTATTTGTTTTAAGAGAACGTGGGATCAGATCCCCTGCATCACTCCTTTCTGCTGTTTCAAATAAGACAGATATATAAATATATATGTTCAAATATATATAGATTTATTACTGTAATGTTAATTGTTGACTTTATGATGTTTGTAGAGGAAACTGAAAAATGTTTCCTTCACATCATATTCAGATAGCACTGTCCCACAGAAGTTCAGGTTAATTAGCTGAATGGAACTCTCACCCGAGCATCTCAAGGAGAAATGAATTTTACATAAATGTGAAAGAGGTGGGTTAAATCAGAAACCTTTAAACAGGTATTACTAAAACCAAGTTTAGGACTCTGAGAACACTTCCCCTCCTTTGTATGCAATAGCTGTTCAGCAATGCAGAATGAAAATGCAGAGGAGTATACATATCATAAGGAGATCAGTCCAACAAAAAGTGGCTATGTTTTTATATCTGATTTTCCAGGGTTTAGTTGAGATACCAATAAATATTTGGGTGATGAGAATTTTTGAGTATATTCTTGCAGGTAAATTATTAAAGCTAAAATAAAACTCAATATTAATTCCAATTGAGCCACTAGGCTGCTTTGCTGAAGATTAAACTTTATTAAACATACCAAAAATTAATTAATTTAATGTATCAGTTACAGTCTTTAACATATCATACAAATTTCGTGATAAAGCACTGAAAAAGCCTATCCCCAGGAAATGGTTGTGGCCCCAAGTTTCCCTGTTCTCAAGAAGCATTTGTACAGTGGACTTAGGTGAGAAGTCTAACTTGTAGATTGCCTTGTGTAGAGTCAAGAGCTGGACTCAGTGATCCTCACAAGTCTGTTCCATTTCAGGGCATTCTGTGATTCTAAGTGGAAATTTTCTGCTTTTTATCATAAAACACAACTGTTTATAATCAAGTTTTATTTCATATTAAAACATAAATAACACTTTTTTCAATTTCTGTGACTCCTAAATTTTATTAATCACGATAGATGATACTTGAATGTATCCTTTAAAGTGCTTTGTGAACTTGTGCTTAACCTCTATAAATAAATTTTTAAAATAAATATGATCATAAATAAAATACTGTGATATTCAAAAGCAAACAATGCTAGAAGACAGACTTGGCCAATAATTCTCTGCACTTATTTCCCAGAAGTATTTCATATCAAAATAGATACACAATGTCTCCTTGGGTACATTTTAATATATTTAATTAGAAAACAACTAAGCTTTCACTTTAAAAGCTGTAGTAAATTGATGTTTGTAGAAACAGAGATGTTATACCTTGGGAATACAGTTTCCTTGAATTTCTTCCGACATCAATAACAACTAGTTATTTCTCTAGTCATCAGCAAGCACCTGACAAGTGCTAGCAAATCAGATGCTGACAGGAAAAGAAGCAGTAGGAATGGATCTCTTCTTTTATTGGATTATTCATATCTCAGTTAAGCTTCCTGTAAAGTAATTAAACAGTAAAACATTCATCTAGAGGATAAATAATTCCTGCAAAATAGCACGAGGAGAACAGAAGGAGAGAAAGGAGAGGGTGAAAGCTAGATAAATAGATTGAATTTTTTTTTATTATGCATTAGGTGTTAAAAAGGATTATGGAAATGAGATGGAATAAAGATGAATGCTCTCTTCTTGAGTGAATGACTTTCAGGACAGGACTTTCAGCAGTTAATGGAGCTGTTTATCACATTGGAAGGTCACATGAAACATGGCTTTCAGAAGTCTTCAGAATAAAGTGCACTATATATGCTAAAAATAAAAATAAACCCCCACCTTCATTTATGTTTTTTTAAATTCTAATATTGTCATTTAATGTCAAAGGAGAAATTATCATCGTGATTGTGGCAGCACTACTGAAATCAGAAAGTCATTCAGTATCTGCTAGATTTCTCTGCAACTTAATGAGATTTTTATATAAAAGAGTCTTGGGGTAAAATTTAGATCAAGTGATTTGTGGAAGGGAGAAGAACATATGTCAAAATAACAGTATATTTCAAATAAGTTTTCAAGATTACTTTTACCCTGTGACAATTAATATCAGTATTATTCCAAAGCATTCATGATAACACTTCTACACACACAAAGATGGACTACTGGGTAACATGTGGGACAGATCCAAGTGGAATTCCTCTGCTGTTGCCATGAGCAGGCACCACACACCTTTTGTAGCTTCTCTATACTGCACAATTACAATTTCCCTGCTGAGACAGATCTAAAGGTTAGATCTTGTGCCTATCCTGATTTCAGTACTGAAGCTTCCATCAGGGACAGGCCTGAAGCTCTTAATGATAGGGTCGCCTGGCCAAGAGTAACAGAAAAAAATCCATTTCATGCATCACCAAAAGTAACTTTGTGCCGTGGGAATCACCGTATGTCAATATAGCAGAGCTCCTAGAAACTTCATGGAGTACTCAAGACAGATGACAGGGTCTTGCACCAAGTGCACGGAGCTGGTTGCCAGCTCCCAAGGTGGAAGGCTGTCAATAAAGGAAGTATACCCTTTTATTTTCTCAGTATTTTCTTAATGCTCTGCCAATGCCTGCCAATGCCAATGTCATGGCAAATACCTTGCAGGCAGGATATGCTGATTAAGAACAAGAAATAATTACCTTAGGGTCTTGCTTTTCCCTCATCTTACTGATTTATAACAGCAGTGTCTGCAGGGAAATTAAGATTTTCTGCAGTTTTCTCTGCGACTGACAATACTGAGAGAAACTTAGAGTGGGATTTATTGGAAAGGAAATATTTTGACAAACATCCCAGGCTGAACAGTTTCTCTTGGGAAGAAAAAATGTTGCCAGCAAATATCAAACTGTGAGTGCTTGTTCTCTTTCACCGAATCATTCAGTCAGTCTTCTGTCAGAGAATCAAAACTGTCCTTTTTAAACTCACTTTTACACGCATAAACAGTTTTGCAGGCAACGAATAGTACATTTCTAAAATAAGTTTTTTGCAGTTAAGGTGGTTTTATTTCAAATAAAATCAACTCAGTTTTGACATGCGTTTAAACCTAAGACTTCTTTCCTAAGAATATTTCAATTTGTACTTAAAAAATTACAAAAAATAACTGATTGCTTTGATCTTTTCCTAGTGTACTTTTTGCTGAATGTACATGAAATTCTGCAGCTCTGTATTTGAAGACCTAAACTTATGGAACTAAAGGATGATAACATTCTGTTGTACCTGAACTAGTCCTTTTAACAGGAAGTTATATTTCACTGAGCTTGTCCTTGGAGTCTATCTCCTAGGAAATGTTTTTTTAAGTATGTTAAGTAGCATTTTCAATTATCTTCATTTTTGTAACGTAACAATGTTTAGCTACCTTCTCCATTCTGCAGGGGTTTTCCAAATAGTAGGCAATATCATGAGCTGAGGAGTCAGCACACTGTTTGATGAGTTAGGGACAATATTTGCCCCAGCATTACCCTGGCATCAAGATAGCAAACTACAAATCAAAAGGAATCACAAGATTCTGCAAAGCCTCAGCAAATAACCCTTTTGCCTGCTATAGACAAGTACTGTCATGTTTCAAATGCAGTTCCCTGTTAAAGACCTAATTAACAAAAAAAAACAAAGAAAAAAGAAAAAGAAAAAAAGAGAAGCAGGCAAAAAGAGAACCACTAACCCCCTGAACCTTTACTAACTTCTTCACTTCTTTTTTTTAGCTGAAATTTTATCACTTTCTAAGTCATTTAATGATGGGCACTTCTGATGCTGCCTGTGATATTGCTCAACCACTGCCTTGGTGAAAGGCTAAGAGAATGAGACACTCCCACAGGTCAAGAGAGAAAACTTTCACCTTCAAAGCCAGCACACAACATTTACCACTTCCTTTTTGGGCTGATCAGCAATAAAATTTAGTTCTGTTGTCCAGAAGCAAGATCAAATATATATTTTCATAAAACATCTTTTCAAAGAAAGATACTTTAATCTTTTTGCTGTAAACAGTCACCTGCCCTCTTTCTGTGTATTCAGCTGTCTTAGTAATGCTCAAGATAGCCTCCACCAGATATAATTTCTTTTAATTAATGTTCCTTTATAATATAGCAAACACTTTAAATCTAGCCAACACAGGAAGAGAGTAACTTCTCTTGGTTGAAGACATTAGTTTTATTATTATATTTAAAAGATCATAAAACATCCCAGGGAGGAAGTAGTTTTAACTATTTTTATGTGCTGATGAGAAGTAAATATCCATCTCTACTGAAAGCAATCCATTCCTATTTTAATAACATCAGCTTTTGTGTGCATCTGCCACATTTTGAAGTAAATATTTTCTAGGGAATTCTGCATACTTCTACATGTAAGATAACAAGTGCAAACCATGTTACACTGCCAGAGAGCTCAGGTGACTTTTTCAAGACTGCATTGCATTCCCACCTATGAAAACTGGACTTTGAACACCAGACTGCTCTGCTGGGGCTATGTCAGTATAGTTGTGACACTTAAATTTTAGTAAAGGAAACTACTAGGCTCTCCTTTGAGGCATAGTAACATCTACCTCCTTTTCCAAAAGGCCCTATGCCCATGCAAAAAACCGAGATACAACATGTGGAATTTTCACAGGAAAAGGGCACGGGACATCCACATTTTCACAGAATTTCTTATTTTGAGGGGGCCCTTTCCCAGAGGAGCACCTTCGGAAATTCTATACAAAGTGTATGGCACATGAAGTGAATGGGCACATTGAATGACTTGAACACTGTCAAGAAAACAAATTCATATATTTCATAATGAAATTCATAGAATGATAGAATGATTTGTGTTGAAAGGGGTCTTAAAAATCATCTAGCTCAAATCCTTCCGTGATGGGCAGGGGTGTGACCCATTAGATCGTGTTGCTCAAAGCCCCATCCAGCTTGGCCTTGAACAGTTCCAGGAAGAGGGCACCCATAGCTCCTCTGAGAAACTTCTTCCCATGTCTCACCACTTCACACTAAAGAATTGCTTCCTAAGATCTAATCTAAATCTCTCCTCTTTCAGTTTAAAACCTTCACTCTGCTGTTGTATCACTCCTTTTTTTTTAAAAAAAGCCCCTTTTTGCTACTGGAAAGCCTCAGTGAGGTCTCCCTAGAGCCCTCTCTTCTCCAGGCTGAACAATCCCAAATGTCTTAACCTGTCTCTATAGGAGAGGTGCTCCACCCTTGGATCATCTTTGTGGCCTTCCTCTGAACTCCTTCCAACAGATACATATCCTTCTTGTGTTGGGGACCCCAAAGATGGATGCAATACTAGAGAGGCAGAAATTACTCTCTTACCCTGCTGGTCACATTGCTTTTGATGCAGGTCAGGACATGGTTGGTTTTCTGGGCTGTGAGCACAGACTCCTACTGAATTCCCACTACTTTTAAGAAAACAATATTTCTTTCCTATCAGTTCTGTTACACATATCCCCCTGCTTATATTTCTCACAATAAAATTTTATTTCCTTTTTAATTTTTGACTGGTACTATTTTATGAAAAATTTAAAGGGGAAATTTTTTCCTTTATTGCACAAGAATGGGTTTCCATGGTGTTACTATATTCTATTGATTGAGCAATTATGTCTTAATCACAGAAAAATTAGGGGAAATCAAAGGCAGAAACCCCAGCAGATTAAATCATACAAGAAATTATAGATATGGTAATAATTTAGGGCCAAATACTGTACCCTGGCTCGACACCTCTGGAAGCCTTCCCAGTCCTTGTTGACCTCAGTTTGATTCCTGCCCTCTCCTTCCATCTACAGTCTAACCATCTCAGGGTGCATCTCCGACAGCTTTGTGTCTAACACAGAGCCAGCTGTGCTACAAGAACCCTCAGTGCCTCTCAAGAACCCAGAGGTTTTGGGTTCTGATCCTGCCAAAATGCCTCCAGCATTTCCTCTCTATAGTGAAAAATCCAGGGCAGCTGCAGTGACCCGATTCTGCAACCTGTGACTGAAATGAAAGCATAATATGCTGAACTAGATAGGGAACAGTCGGTACTCAGAGGCTTTGTTGTGCCTGAACTCGTGCTGCATCAGGGCCATGACAGATTGGCTTTGCTAACAATGTTTCTTCTCTGTAAATACCTAAAATTTATAAGTCTATTCCACCTCAACAGAGCCCAATTTCTGTCAGAATTATGAGTGTGTTATGGAAACCTAGTACCTTCAGGCTATAATAGCTGGCTGGAAATTACATGATCTGTAGTAGTTTCCACATTTCTCACAGAGAGGCTGAGCAGGGCCAGACTTTCATCTGAAACTCCATTATGTGCACAGTTTAATTTAACAAGTAGCAGTATTTCTGCTGCATGTTTTCTGACCCTCACTGCTATTCAGTTTCCAGGCTGAATTTTTGTTTGTTTCCAGGCTGAATTGTTTTTATTGATTTTATGACATTTTGTCTAATGAATTTTCTTTTAAACCCCACTGAATATGATTTATCACCCTTATTCCTCTGCCATAAATTCAGTTACAGGATGCTTACTCTACCAATAGATCAATTATTTTAAACATTAGGTGAAAGAGTCTTCAAAGCAAATTTCTTCATCACACCTTAGAAGTGTGCTCTGCCTTTTCTTCCTCCTGTCACTGTCTATTCAACACCTTTATGTCTTGCTGCACACACACTCCCCTTTAGAACATACTTTTTAGAAATGCACTTTGAGGATAAGATAGCTGGGGGACTCCACTAGGCTACTTCTTTTAGCATTTATGAATAGTTGACATAATTTCCTTATATATAGCCCCGATAGTTACAAAAGCCATCTGTAGATGGTTCAAGCCATTAAACTTCAGAAAGAGTTGTCAATCTGGTTTGATTTACCATCAACACACTGAGAAACAAAGGAACAATCAAAACCCTGGCAAAGCTATGGTTTGAACTCTCATCTCCCTCATAAACCCATTGAATTCAGGCTACAATGCAGTTTACATTGTTTCTCTCGTCTTAAACTACTGGGACTTTAAATTGTCTTAGAATCAGCAATCAAGTAATTCATCCTTTCATCTGCTCTTCCCAAGTTTTAGAGCTAAAATGTCAAAACAGTAATCTGTGTTGAAGGCAAAAAGATTTTTGTGGCTTTAGTCCAGAGAAGCTCTCGTTTGTGATTTACATGTTAAAAGCTACAGCTACGAAAATAATCCTGATGTTTCCTGGTCATGACATATGGCTGCATAAAACAACAAACCTTATGACACACTTAAATTTTATGACCCACTAAAACCTTATGACACACTAAGAATAATTTTTCCTTCTCTTTTTGTATTAGCAATCCCTAAGAAGAAAATATAACAAAAGGCAGAAAAAATGGTACTTTTTCCTTTAGTTTGATCACCAAGTCTAAGCTGATTTTTGGTCTAAAACCTCTGCTAAGAATAACATTTTGCATTTAAGTCAGATTACACAATAGAATTAAACAGGTATTTTTGTTATTCAACTTCAATAAGTGTGTATTAAAAGCTTACAGTCAGTAAAAACATTAACCACGAAATTTAATCAAGACTTACTTATTTTAATGGTATAAGTCATAGTGGAGGTAAAAGAGATTTTCAGAATGTATCAGAACAAAGACAGGTAAATTTGATTTCCCATTTGTTTGATGAAGCAGGTGTGTTTAAGGAATACTAGATAAAAAAAGTATTGTATTAAATACTTTGCCTGACTTGACAAGACTTGCGTGCAAGATGCTGTCATTATGACTGTCCATTTTCTGTAAATCTTTAACACTGACAATTGCCTCAGTTTATCACTGTTTATACCTGACAACCAAATAAAGATGATGGACTCAGAAGCACGTAAGCAGTAATTTCTGTATAACTGCATCCAGCTGACACAATTTCTGGTTACAAAATTTATTTTGTCAGTCAGTTTTGTATGCTGCATGGCACATGTTCCTGAAGCAGATGCAGATACAGTCACGAATTTGTTTTATTTCTTCAGCTTGTACGTGGATGGATTTCTTGTCCTGTGTTCAATAGCTTCGTTGCAAGTGGGTGGTGCAGAGCACAGTGGGTGGAATGTGCCCATGCACTGCGTACTTGGGTGTCTTTCTTTCCAAAACAGGAACAACATAATGCTGCCCTTGGACTCCTCAGGAAGGACAACATGATAGACAACCCCAAGGAGCCCACTGAACCCTAGCTTGATATGTCATTTTTAATTAATTGAAAGCTTTGCTTCCACTTAGCTCTAGAAGAAAAAAATATTTTGCATCTGGGTTTAAAAGGCTACTTAGTTCAGATACCTTTTTTAGCTGGGTTTTCTGCTTCATATTGACACACTCTGACAAGCTGAAGAACACACATACCATACAGTTCATTTTCACAGAAACAGTTTTGCTATTCCTCATATATTTTCAGGTCTTAACTCCAAAAAAGTTATTTAATTTTGCTTTACTCTATCTGCTAATAGATAACCTCACACTGTTCCCACAAGAGAAATAAAGAAAAAAAGAACAAAGAAAAAATTCTGGTGTTTAACTCCAGCGTACCTTATAAAGTGAATGATCCATTCACAAGAAGTACCAATTGTTCACCAGCTCCTATGCGCAGTTATGTGTATAGGATAGCTTCACAGCCATCTTGTCAAAAGAAAATTTTTGCTGATACAAAATTATTTCATGTGAGAATAGATGAAGAAGAAATAAAAATAATTTTAAAAGTACATTCAAGATCATTGCATTTAGGCAAAATACTGTGTGGTTCTGGTCAGTACATGATCTAATCCTAGTCTCAGCAATGTTATATCAAGCCATAGTCTATAGAGAAAGGAATAAGCTTCACAGACTGTCACGGTAATTTGTGTTTACTGAGTCCTTAAGGAAAAGAGGGCTTAATGTTAATGTATGACATAATTAACCCTAGTAGGTGTTAATAAAACTTTATCTGTGTAATTTTACTGAATTATTTTAGATCTCATATCCAAAAGATTGGATAAACTTCTCATAATCTCCCTGAACTAATTGAACAGTCTTATCTCTCATTCAAACTCCAAGTACAGAGGAACTGATTTTGCTCATATCATGTTCCTTTCTGCAATCCTCAATATAATGGTTAAAAAATACAATAGCATTGGTTGCATTACATGAGTAATAGCTCTAGATGATTAATAATTCTTGCATAATTTATCCATCGTTAGGGTCAAATAAAGACATTTCTTCAAGAGTAGGGAAGCAAAGGTCTTTTCCCATATATACCCTTGCCTTCTTTGTATATTTTATCTGTTCTCTGTGCATGGCAGACAGAGGAGTGTGTCTGGTTCTTTTGAAGAACTGATGCACCATTTTGTAAGACAGCTTCCCCCATAAGCTGTCCAGCCACATTTCACAGAGTAGGCAAGCGTGTCTGTCTGCTGGGGTCTGTCTTACTCCTACCTCCCCTCACAATTTATATCAGGTTTTACCAAAAGATTTTACCAAGAGATTATAGCAATTTGACTGTGGAGATGCTTGCATGTAACAAGAGAAGTGCACTAAAGCTGTGTCCCCAGGAGAGCAATTCCTACAGACACCACCACCATGGACATCTGTAAAAGATGTACCCTGAAAAGTGCATTATCCTGTCCCTAATTCTGACCACACACCTGTACCACCAGGCTCACACAATGGCTCCAGGAGTTTGCCACTCAGCCATGCAACCCTCACCACAGGCAGACTTCACATTTCTGGCAGGCTGAAGCTTGAGAATCACAGAAACTCCAACGCTAAAATTTGGCCTCTCATTTGCACAGAGACGCAGGGGCTGTTAGAAAGTAATCCATCAATACCTGATGCATCAAGAAGAAGTATAAATTGAGTAATCTTACTACGAGGTAGATCTTCAACGTGATAGGAGATCGACACAAGAAGCAAATACAAAAAAAGAAGCCTGTTATGAGAGCCAAGTATTTTATTTCCAAAATTATAGGGCTGTGAAATCTCTGAGCATTAACAACTACTAAGAGGAAATCCTTTCTTTTCAGAGATGATGTCTTTCTAACCCACAGTAACACAAAAATAAATAAACACTACTCAGCTGATGTGTTTATAATAGAATTATCACCTCACCTGCAACTACGATTCCCTATAGTATTCCAGTACAATCATTATTACAGAGTTGCTATGTGATACATCAGTTTTACACATTAGTCTGATAATACCTTTGAAGCATCCCAATTATATATATCTCTGCTGAGTATAGTATGACTAGATCAGGAGAGACAGCATGCATCATTGTAACACTACAAGCACTTTTAATTCTGTCATCCTTACTTTCCAGCAATGTGTTTAAAAACAGCTGAAAAATGAACTTTTCAGTGACTAGATTGATTGAAATTGAAATTTAATTGTCCCTGGTGTTTGTATGACTAAGAACCTCACCTTGTCAATGGACTGGTTTTGGTAGCACCAACAAAAAAAATACTTTTTCAGCTTTGACAGTTACACCTGAGAGAAAGGAATGAAAACCAACTAGTTAAAAGAACCAAATATATTAGCTTCTGTTTTGAAAAAGGGAAGTATTTGATATTTCTTACACATATGTATTTTCCAGGATGCACAGTTTATTTGTTTCCAGTACTTTCAGGATATTGAAAACTAATTCAGGAATCAAACTAGCATTAAATTTGAATTAAACGCAGCTGTGCCAACCCCCCCATTGCCTTGTCCTCCAAAAAACAATAATGGTTGGTGAACACCTTTCTGCCCTGACACACATGGCTTAGTTCTGCAGTCTAAGATATATTGGCACTTCAAAAATCTGATTAAGTTAAATTATCAAATTATTAATTCAATTAATTCAATGAAAAAAAATTTGAAGTCAGTAACAGACTCGCTTCATCTTCAAGAATAAAGCTGGAAATGCAAGAGGGAGCATGTGTAAAAAGTACTTTGGGCAGATGAACTACACATGTTATGTTCTTTTGCTTTTTCTTGTTAAAGAAAAAATTCTGTGCAAAAATTGTCTTAAAATGTGCCTAATAGTTCATTTTAATTTCAGTTAATAACTTAGGGCTAACATTATAAAATATAACTTCATGCCTTCCTGACAACAACATGTAGGAAAAGAGGAGTAGGAAGTTTTAGAAAACTAATTAAAATGAGAGGTATGACATTTTATGATCATTGTGTCACACATGAACTGCACAATGAACAAATGCCAAGCTAGAGATTGTCAATTCAATAAGATTCAAGTATGTTCAATCTCTCTTGTGATTTATAAACTGTTGGAACAGGCCTGAAAGTATTGAAAATACTTCCACAGCAGAAAGGATCTTTAAGCTAGAAATAACTTGCTGACTAATGCTCACAGGAAAATGAGGGTGAACTCCTAAAGCATATGGAAGCAGGGCCCTGACAAGGGGCCCTTCCACCTGCTAGATTCACTTTTTCTAGCAGAAAAATGAGTAGAATTTTAATTGAAGGAGATGTGAGGGAGAAAGATATTCTTTCCACAGAAGGAATTTAAAAAGACTGGTTTTCATCACAATTGCAGTTCTCACACCCTCCCAGACTGTTTGTGTCCTATTCCAGCTAAATGGGGAATCTCACTGTGAAGGGCATTATTGCATTTTTAAAAAATGAGACAGTTTCAAAATTTATAAGCAAGATTTTAACCTTTTTTTTTTTATTGATAGACTAGACACACAGCAACAATTAATTTGTTTGGGACTCAGAAAAATATAATAAGTATTGCTGGGATTCTTTGTAGTGTTGCAGATAATCCCTTTGTGCCTACATGCAAAAGCAATTTTGAGAAGTCTGGAAAGATGAGTTTGTTTCCTACTATTGCAGGTCAGTTTGGAGATTAGTGGAAATGCAATAAATAATGGATACAATAGGAAAATTCCTGAACCTAGGTGTGCTTATCACAGAAATATCCTGAATTAATAGTTATCTACTGACTTCTATCTAATTTCAACTGAAGAGACTGCCTATGAATTAACAAGACAAATCTCATGGATTTCTTTCTAACACTACCACTCCTTAAGGAAACTAAGAAAGAAAGCAATCTACATTTTCACAAAATCCAACTAACATGTCCAGAACTACCAATGAAGTATAGACAAATGCACTATTGAAGTAAAATCGTATATCCTTTCTAACATATATATCTAGAGCTGAGAAGAAAATGAGAGAACTAGAAAGGCAGTCTTGACTTACCTTTAGGAATCTACCAGAAGAAGCTCCAAACAGGCAGAAGGCTTATACAGAATGAAAGAAAAATTAAAACCAGTAGAGACCAAATAAGGAATGTTTTGAGTTTCACCAGCATTCTGGTGAAAGCATTCCTGTGAAACATCCCTCTTTCTGTTCCCAGTCTTGGTAGATGATTTTATAGAGGTATCAAAGTGCTGGTGCCTGAACAACTTGAAAGCATCTTTGAGAATTGAATTCACTGGTTTTTTGGGTGGCTTTTTTTTCCCCTTAAAAATAAAAAGAAGGTCAAGTTATACTGCTGCCATCACAGCTGTCACGTGAGGTTCAAATCTTGTAACAAGAGCTCCTGACCTCTGTAGTTTTTTTGGCTCCCCATCAATTACAACATGGTACAAAATAGAGAGTGAAGGCAAAACTCCAGATAGAATGGTTTTCTCCTCTTTCATTAACGTCCTAAAAGTAGTCTGTGGAGCCTTTGCTTTATGCCCCTCAGGTGTTTGTTAAGTAGACCCGAACCTCCCTGGAGTAATAAACTTTCTAAGACATCCTCTCATTTATGTAATAGAAACTTATAACCTGTATTTTCAGCAGTGCTTGTCTAATGGAGAAAAGCACCCAGAGACATTGCTATTTTAGGTGACATCACCTGAATAAGGTAAGCTAGAAATCCCCAACTCTAGCAGAAACACAGCAGAGAGTAACAGGAAAACTTTCTAAATCACTGACAAACACAACACCCAAACACATGAATTATTTTCCCAATGTAAGAAGTGTCTCTACAAAATTTTCCATTCATAATTGCATTTTATTAGGAGCATGACTTTAGCCTGGAAAAAAATTGCCTTCTGATCTATAGTATTTTTATCTAGTATTAAGGATCATGGAACAACACAAACAAAAGCAATGTGAAATGGGGATTATGCATTTATACAAAGACATGTTTATAATTTCACTGAGATAAAAAATAAATTAATCAGTGCCTAAAATGAATTTATATTTTTTCCAGAGTTATACCATATTTGACATTTAAATTATAAAATCATAATAATTTATTTTAAAAAACTCAAACATGAAACAAAGAACTTCAATCAAGTCACAAAACTGCTAATGATTTATGTCTTTTCATATTCCAAACTTAATCCAAACCTTCCAACGTTATTAGCATAAGCCAATCTGCAGAGGGGCTTACTTATCTAGTAAAACTATGAGTATGTAGTATAAGATAAGAATTATTGATAAAAGGTCAGAATAGCAGTTTGTCCATCCTTCTCCATACAAGAACACTGACTCAAAATTACATGTTATTAAGAAAAATTACAGATTTGGGCCCAAGTTAATAGTTCTATTTGTAAAGTAATTGCCATTATTTTGCAGCCAGTCACCAGAACCTGTGTTTGTACTATGTTTGGGCATGCAATGTCCACCTCCACCACCAGCACAGCAGCTACCATGCTGCAACCACTCCCAGAGGCCAGATTCCATCACCCAAGGACTTCTATCCACCTCAAATCACAAAAAATGCATGCTGGGCTATCATGATTGGCTTTTCATGTGTTGAAAGCTACCTCTTGCTGCCCCTTGGCATTTCAGCCATGTCTCTGACAGATTGCCAATAGTTTTCGTGAGAACACACAGACACCCAGATCAATCAAAAGAATACTGATCCTTAAAAGAAAGAAAAAAGGAAAACCTGTGACTTTTCACATTATCAGTTTTCTGTATTTTAATTTAACCAGCTCCTCATACACATTTCTAACTAGGAATGGAGGTAAGATAAAACCAAAAAAAATTCCTTGTAATGGCTCCTGAGTCTCAGTTGGATCTTAATTTTCAGCACACTGCTTTTATACAATCACAAAACAACATATCTAACAATAATATGAATTATAATTAAACAAAATGTCCTTTACACTGTAATGCATAAAGTGAGATTGTTTGGGATTAAAGCAACTTTACTTATAGCATATTTGAACTTAATTGTTTAGGTTTAAGTTTAATTGAAATCTTAGCCTTGGCTTAAAGCTTGGCACAGATGAACTTCAAATGAACTTTGTTAACATGAATGGC
Organism: Camarhynchus parvulus; assembly: GCF_901933205.1. Lineage (NCBI taxonomy): Eukaryota > Metazoa > Chordata > Aves > Passeriformes > Thraupidae > Camarhynchus > Camarhynchus parvulus. The sequence goes on along the minus strand of NC_044601.1, from coordinate 32,128,326 downwards.
TGACCAGGGCAGTAAAACAAAGGTTTACCTTTCAGATAAGGCTTGAGACCCTGGAGGGCACAAAGCCTCTCCCATGATGAGTGATAAGAACAATTAATGGCCTGCCCATGTGAACATGGAGGAGTTAGAGAGATGAGAACAGTGAGGAGTCAGAAGAACCCTGACCCTTAATCTGGCCCGTTGGACCAAGACGTGTGTGCAGGGTGTGTGTGGAGCATGTGAGAATCAGCTGCAGAGACTGCAGGGGCGGAAAGGCCCAGGGATTTCCTTGTTCAGGGTCCCTCTCAGGAGGCACCCACATCAAGCTGAAAACTGACTCTGCCTCAAAATTTAGGGCCCAGAACCTTCTTTAACAAATTGCAGTAATTAAGAACAATTGTCCTTATTTGGCATACACAGACAATGCTATAATACACAGAGAATCATTGGTCAGCATATCTTATATTTGAAAAACTAAAAGAACTAGAGAATATAGCTAAAAATTATAAGAAATTTTTAATTTTTCCTAAATGCAAAGCTAATTCTGTCTAATATCAGAAGTATATACAAAACAACGAGTAACTATAAAGATGCATCTTTTACTGCAAATTGTGCCAAGAAAATTATAACATAGACAGAATCAGAGGAATAATCCCCACACATTTTCCACATATAAACACTGACATGCAGATGTACAATGAACTTTTAAATGTCTACTTAAGAAAACAAACTGAAAAAGATGAAGACAAATTCCTCCTTTTATTCTACTGCTATGAATGCTGACAGAAATTTTGCTGTCAGTGTAGGTGTGTCAGGTCTCTGATCTGCAGTGGATTGTATTCCACTTTGTTTTAAGGAAAATATCTCTTTCTTTTCCACTTCCATAAGGAAATGTTAAACCAATTTATCTTATTTTTTTATTATATTTTGCATAGTTGGCCCAAATCAGATTTTTTTTCTTGTTGATGTTTACTTTTTATCAAATTGTATTTGTCTTTCATGGAAATGGCCAAAGGATAATTTTAATTTTTTTACATAGGGACCCCAGATAAAATAGATAGAGTGGTAAAAAAATATGTTTTGCATAAAATTCATCATCTTAAAATTAAAACTAAGCCATGTCCTATTTATTATCTATGAGGACAGTTCAGGGACACCATTAAAATAACTTTTATATCTAGGACTATGATCAATAAACTGTCTGTTCTCTTATTTTTCATATCTAATAAATGCATAGGTTGGTAGTAAAGAAGCTAGAAAAACATCCCTGCTTTTCTTTCATATGTATTAAGAAAAATATGCACATCAATATCACCTGGTAGAAAAATTTACATCTCTTAATCTCCAAATTCATCTTGGTTTAAATATGATTACTGTGGAAGGCAGCAGAAGACAAAAGAAATAAAAAGACAAAGATAAGAAAAGAAAGACAAAGAAAAGACAAAACCCAAACAAAAGATACCAAAGCAAAATCCATGAAAAAGGTGATGATCATGTCTGTCAATTAAACAGTGTTATTTGGGGCAATTTTGCCTTATTGTGAATATTTCCTACTCACCTCCATATGCAGATATGCACAACAACACCCATTATGTTAATTAAATAATACTTGATGCTGAATTTTATTTCTTACTGAGAATAAAAAAGAATTTTTATCTCCATAGAGTCACCAGCTTGATCTAAATCTACATATTGTTTTAATTTCAAATGGCTTTATCTTTCCTTTCCTTTCCTTTCCTTTCCTTTCCTTTCCTTTCCTTTCCTTTCCTTTCCTTTCCTTTCCTTTCCTTTCCTTTCCTTTCCTTTCCTTTCCTTTCCTTTCCTTTCCTTTCCTTTCCTTTCCTTTCCTTTCCTTTCCTTTCCTTTCCTTTCCTTTCCTTTCCTTTCCTTTCCTTTCCTTTCCTTCCCTTCCCTTCCCTTCCCTTCCCTTCCCTTCCTTCCCTTCCCTTCCCTTCCCTTCCTTCCCTTCCCTTCCCTTCCCTTCCCTTCCCTTCCCTCCCCCCCTTCCCTTCCCTTCCCTTCCCTTCCCTTCCCTTCCCTTCCCTTCCCTTCCCTTCCCTTCCCTTCCCTTCCCTTCCCTTCCCTTCCCTTCCCTTCCCTCTTCAGCTGATTTAAGTGGCAAGTAGCTCTCAGAAACACAGCTCATCACAGAGCATCAAAGGTATAGACACACATTTAGGTAAGCACTGTAACAAAATTAATCTGCAAATAGCTGCTTAAGTACTTCCTTTATCTTTAAATAAATATATTCAGAGTTGAATCCTAACCAGTTGCCTTTAGGAAAAACTAGCTTTACCAGAGATAACAATGAAATCAACTTTGTCTAGTGGAAGCGATATTACTGGTCACATGTCCTTGATGATGCAGGGTGCTTTGTCCCCCTTTCTCACAAGCAGCCGCAAGTGCAAAAAAACCACATACTATGTTTTGTGGTTGGGCATTTTATGTGATGAAGGAGAAAATGAAACTTGTTCCTTGCTGCTGTCCCATATCACTGCAACAGAGTGGTCAGATATTGCCCATGTTGTCCGGAAAACACCCACAATATAATTTATTATATCATCTAGCTGTCTGAAGCTAGCAATGTGAAGATTTGGTATAATTCTCACACCTAATACTCAGTTTTTCAAAGAGTAACAGATGTACAGGTGTAAAAACAAGGATTGCATTGCTTATTCCATTTGAGAGTTTCCTTATTCCAAATGGGGCCTTCTGACTGGCCTTCTGTTCTCTTGCTATTTCATTGGAAATAGAACTGGAAAAATACACAGGATTGTGTAAACTGTCTGCCCTGGAAAAATACACAGGATTGAAATTGGAAAAATACAAAGGATTGATAATACTCTAATTCTCCTTAAAATCCAAGGTGTCTTAAGACACAGGATATTTTGTTGCTACTAAACTGTTAGATTTAGGTCAATGTGCTATTCCTTTTGAGATTATACAACCATTCTGACCTGGATTTTGATAATACAGGGATTTTCCAGAGCAGCTCCTGTAGCTGGCAAGCTGCAATGTGTTAACATGAACACGCCTCAAAGCTCTACTTTTAGGTATTAGATAGAGAGCCTGGGGAAGTTATGAGGAAATTATTCACAACATACTTTCAAACATTATACTGTCATCCTCAACATACATAGCAGTTTACTCTAGCTGCTTCCTGTAGGACTGGGAAGACAAATGTCTCCAGCAATTACCTATTTTAGTCACTTTTACTATACACATATACAAATAAGAAGAAACTTAATATAGTAGTAAGGAGAAAATAAATCTTGTATTATTTTAGATTAGATGCTTAACTGATGAAGACATCAGTACTATAATACACTACAGCTATTCAATTTCATATAGACCTCAAACTGTGTGAAAATTCCTTCTTAAATAGAAAAAATGGTCTTGGGTTTTGACCAGATCCAATGAGCCAGGAGAGAATCTGCTTTCCTATATTATGGTGTGGAAGCTATAATACACAAAGATTTATGAGCCAAAAAATGAGAATAAGAAGGAATGGACAAAGTTATTAAGGTTATTTGCTAGATAAGGAAGACTGCATCTGTTTATGGGTTTATGTTTACCAAATGTGAGCTGAATATTAGAGTAAGATCCTGCTCTAATAATATGTTTTTTACAGAACATTGAACACACAACTTAGGAAGAAGCAGAAAAAAAATGGTGCAACACCTTGCACTAAGGAAGACAGGAAAAGAAAAACCCCCTTCACATATGTTCACTTTTCTCATTTCACCAGGAGTGGGAAAATGTCACTAAAAACTGATGTTTGATACAGAAAAATATCTGACCCAGCATCAGAAGGCAGGATTGTCAAACCCAGAATTTCACATATATCTGTGGTTCTTTTTGTTGGCTGCAAACCTAAGCTCTTATTAGCTCATTGACAAGACTCTTGTCTTCATGAATCCACGAATGGCAGCTGAAAGAAGAAAACCCATCAAATGCCATGAAACTCACAATGAATTTTCCCAGGCAAGCATTACTCTAAGAATTTAAAAAAAAATAGCTGGAAGAATTTACATACTTTAGAGGCTGAAGATTTCCACTAGGAAGCCAGGTAAGGGCTAAATGCTGCATTTGTATATATTTCACATACATTTGGTGAAATTATAGAAAGGAACAGCTACTGTTTCTAAGTATTTATGAAACTGTACATAACCAATCTGTGTAATTTTGTTGTCTAAATCAATGTTAAAATTAGATCTGAAAAATCTGTTCCATTTTTAGAACTAAAGACTTTTTCTACTGAGAAGATGGCATCTGCCTAAAACTTTTTTACAGTTAAATTTTATTTATTCATATTTAACACTAACCACAGCACTTCAGCACTTATTTCCAGCTTGATAGACACCAGTATCTCTGTTATCAGACTATTAGCACAGACAAGTCCAACTGCAGGTATGGAAAATGACCTGATTTCATGTGCAGAAACAATCTCTATTTTAACAGTGTGAAATTGTCCTTACACTAGATGCTAAGATTCTAGAGTGAGTGCAGTGTCTGCCTGGGTATGTTAGTGTCCTATTGCAAAACCACGGTGACAGCAGGGGTAAAGCTGCTTGTTTCAGAGCATTATTGCCAAATGGGTACCAAGCTGTTATATACGGGAGGCAGCTCATAACAGGACAGGACATAGGATATAAACTGGATTTCTAAAGGGTTAGAGGCTCAAATATGTGTATTGAATGTACCCTCAACACATCTTTTATTTTACTTGGCACTGCCTTTAAAATGCTCAGGGTGTACTCGTGGAATCTCCTGGTGCAGATGCCCCAAATACTTGGACAGTGTAAAGGAGTAATATATATGTTAACTGAGTGTGACGTTCTTTTGCAGAGAATGACAGTTGCCTGGGGACACAGTTTTACTCTAAGTGGTATCCATATGCAGTGCATGACTCTGGAATAAAGAGAGTAGCAGTGAAACAGAAATTGGGTGTTTAGTCAAAGAAATACTTTTTAAAATAATTTCAGAATGTAAAGGATTTTGATAGCTATGTTTGGAGGTTTTATCAAATTTGTTTTGGAGGTATGGCAAAGGCTATTTATTACAAATTTGTTTTTCATTTTCTAGGACTGTTTGTTGCAAAATAGGAATGAAATATCAAAAAGTCAGGGTATACCACAGACATGGAGAACAACAATTCTTTTATTTATTTTCACTATACTCTTGCTCTAACTTAGTAAGAAGTTATATCCTTCTGAATATAATACAGTCAGTCTTACACTTTAAAGAATTCTAAAAAATCATTCCCTTTATAACTGCTGCATTTGAAAAGCCATTTCACAATTTCCTTAGCAGAACAAACACTTAGGCAGTGTATTAAGGACTCTAATGTGGTTACACAGTTTGGTTTTTTTTTCAGGGGATCAGGTCAGAAAAAAATTGTTCCTTTAATCACAGTTTTAAAATCTGCGCTGCAGTGGATCATGTCTTCATTTGCTGTATGGCACTCAATTTTAATACAAACCTATATTGCAGAATATTGCAGGCATGGTATTATATTCAAAACATCAATAACTTCCATAGACATCATTAGCAGTCAAAAATGCTTAGAAAGGTTCCTTTTTTTTATTCAATTCCATGGTTTTACTCTGTGACTAATAAAATTATGCAAAATCACTGTACATCAAAAGACACAATTACCTTAAATGAAGTACTCTACCATAATACAGAAAAAAACCAACCAGACAATGTTTCACATCAAAGCCACTTAGAAATAAATGTGACATTTTAGGAAAGGAATTTGTAAACTAACAGCTTGGAAGTCACAGAGGAAAATAACCTTCTCAAATAAAAGTCTTTGAATTCTCATATTTTTGACATCCTAAGAACCTACTACAGCGATAAAAGACATTCTCCTAGTATACTTTTCATTATATATATATATTATATAAACTGGTTTATGTGTTGCTGTGCTTTCTAAATTTACTGCTTTTGCTTTTTCTTCTGCAGAAAAGATGAGGTATTCACAGGTATAATTCTAGTCTCTCACCTCATTTTTGACAAAATGAAGAGGGCAAGTAGGGCTCTCCCTGTAGAACTTTATTCTCCACAGAAGGGAAAATTTAAGCTGATGATATGGCACCTTTTCTTCTCTTGATTGAGTAGATAATACTCAATTTCTCATTTCAGTATGTGATGTAAAATAGTTCTGGAGATACTGTGAATAGAAATACATGAAATGTTTTGTGGCCCTGTGCTGCTGACAACCATGACTTTAAGGAAAAAGCCTAAAAAATATGGTTTAATGGGGATTAACATCTCTAACATTTGGAAAATTACAGATACATCCAGACACTTGATGTTTACCATAGCTGTCTTCCATTACTTTGCTTAAGTGCTATTCCAAACACTCCTGTACTCTGTCTCTCCACAGCCTGATGACTAAAGATTTTGCCCTGGGCTTATAGGACCCATAGGTATATACACACCACATTATTCTTCACTTAATTTTTCTCTTCTTTGCCAGGAAAGCTCTTCACTGTCTTCATCCTTTTAACCAACTCTGTAACTGGTCCTAAGAGAACAGTTTTTAATGGACCCATGTTTTTTTTTCTTAAAGGTAACAAGTAACTAAAATACCTTATGAAGTGAAGATAATGTTAGTTTTTCTTGAGTGCATTTCTTTGCATTTATGGATCCTGAATGAAATTTTCCCTCTCATTTGCAGTCATGCAGCATAAACCAAATTTTCTTTAGCTCTTCCTGGGAGCCTTAAGTGCAGTTATTTGGATAATTTTGTACTATGTCCAAAGAACTAGTGCCGAAGGTGCCTAGTTGTGTTTCCACAATCTCAAGTTTCTCTACACAGGCAAAAGCCTACACCCTGTAAGACATTGAATTTGATTGAGAAACCACATTATATTATAAGGGCATGAAAGACCTGAAAATTATATCTCTGAGGAATTTGTAATTCTATGTCTATTCTGCTCTTGCTTAACTGAAATTATGGTGGTTTTGTCTCTTAATTCACAATTTCATTTCAAAGGCATATCTTGTGTCTTTTCTATCATACAACTTATTCTTATATTTTAAATTTTCTTTAAAGCATTATTCATAGTAAATTCCAGTTAGATACATAAAAATTTATAACCATTTGTTAAAAAATATGTTTTGTATTTGTGAGTTGTTTGCTTTAGCTTCCAATAGTCTGGATAAAAAGAATTTATAGATGAAGGATTTTCATAAATCTCAAGGAACTTCTACAGAAGTCCTTGGAAAGATCACGCTTTGTTTCACTTTTACTGCCCAGGCTTTTTCATGTGTTCATTATTCTTCAGCAAGTCATGGTATACTTTCCCTTTCTGCAACAAGAACATTACTCACATAAAATCAGAGACACAAGTCAAATAAATCAGCAGTCTGGCTGGTGTTTCAGGTAAATCACTTCATATGAAGATACTGTTCCTGTTTCTATTAATGTCTTAATAATTTTTCTCCCTAATGTTGCTAGCAGCTTTTCTGTAGAATAAGAATTTTAGCCATAATATGTTCAAGTGTTTTCATACCCAGCTACATTTCTTCTCCAATTTAGGTGCATTATCGATGCAGTTTTGTCAGAAGCTAGAAGATACATAAATGCTTCTATGCAGCTCTCAGTTCCCATGCTTAAGTGGGGGATTGGAGCAGATGATGTCCACAGGCTTCTTCCAACCTCAAACACTCTGTGATTCTGTAACATGTGTGCGTGTTTTAAGGGAAAAAACCACAGATATAACAAATATATGTATTTATCAGATTTAGTTTCCCCTGAAGGCAGTCAAGCAGGCACAATTACCTCACTTAGGTTTTATTGAATATCTTCGATACAGATATGAGAAAGATTAGCTAATTTACACGAAGCAACTTCCAGAACTTTCAAAGCATCCTTTGGAATAATGCCAATAATAAAATCCAAGAGTCTTGTCCTAGAAAAAATAAAAAACAAACCCATTTTTAATTTTTTTTCACTACTTTTTCAATAATTAGGGAGCATTGTGTGGGAAGCTCTGACAATTTATCTGAGAAATGATCATAGCCTCTCTGCAGTGCCCGCATATTAATGCAGGCAGAATGAGGAACAGCAGAGGCAACTGGAGATATTGTGTCCCACAGCAGGGCTACACTCTTCCTTGGATCACAGAAACACTGTGGAAAAACTCACATGGCTGGAGTGCTGTGATGGATTCACACAGGCTCTCTGCAAAGGACAAGCAGGCACCAAGAGAAGGGACTCCCTTGGATGGGAAAGAGCAGCAGGAACACACAGAGCTCTGCCTAGGATGGGTGGTCAGCTGTCTGGGAGTTTAGGGGTCAGAATTAGAAGGCAAACAAGTGTGGGCAGCATTGTGGTGGATGTTTGCTACAAACCCTCTTATCAGCAAGAAGTAGATAAGGCTGCTTCCGCCAGCTGAAGAAGACTCACACTTGGTCCTCATGGGGGGCTGGCAACACCCAGATGATCTGCTGCAGGAAGAACACAGCAGAAAACAAGCAGCCATAGAGGTATTTAATGGACTTCCTAAGACAGGTGACTGGGGAGTGGATGATGAGGTAAGGTGCTCTGTTGGATCTGGTTCTTACAAACAAGGACCATGAGGATGTAAGGACAGTATGGACTGGAGCAGCCAAGAAAGCCTGGAGTTCAGGACACCTGAGAGGAGGAAACATTGTAAATATCAGGATCACTACAAAAGAACAATCTTGGACCTGTTCAGGGACTGGCTTGGAAGTATGCCATGGGAGCTGGTCATAAAAAACAGGGGTCAGAAGAACTAGCTGACTTTCAAGGACATTATCCAGGCTCAAGAAATCAAGCAATAGTGACAGAATGAATGAACTTCTGACTAGAATCAAACAAAACAAGGAAGCATACCGGAGCTGTAAGCAGGGACAAGTGACCCAGAAGATTTATCTAGACACTGTCTAAGAGTGTAGGGATGGTGCCAGAAAGACTAGAACTAAAGCCACTTGAGCTGATCTTAAAGCAGGGAGTTGGACTAAATGATCTCCAAAGATTCCTTCCAAATTCAACCACACTGTTACTTCAATGATGGCTGTTTCCAAGCAGTCACTTTTAAATCATCATTTTCACATCATTTGAATATTTTGAATAAGAACAATGTCAAGAGCTAGTCCTCAAGTACAGCACATTATGCAAGAAATTTTAATAAAGAGAAAAACAATAGACATAGCAGCCCCTTGACACAAGAAGAAAACACATATGTCAGAATGCATTATAGTCTTATAACAAAGACTGAACCACAGAACATGACTTTATGCAATGTTAAACATAAACTGAAAAGAAAAGAAAAGAAACAGGTCATTAGAGACAGTTTTCTATATTCTAAGTAAATCACAATGCATGTCCTTAGTCCTGGAGGTCTGATGCTGTTCCAGTTTTTGCTTGTTAGAGGTGTAAACACCACTGTGACATCATGATTAAAACCATAATTACATTGGTCTTGTTCATCTTTTACACTATGTATGATTCTGTGACAGCAGCAGTTATTGTTCTTTGTTACAATGTAAAATGCATTGACATAAGGCCAATAGCCTGCTGAAGAGTAGCTCTTCTAAAAAGAAATGAAAAATATGCATTTATTGTTCTTTTGGGCAGATCATTATATTGCACTAAAGCAGATCACAGCAACCAAGGCTTGAGTTATAATTTCATTCTAGCTGTGCCTTTTCATTTATTTTCTCATGTCTAAACTGGCCATAACAAAATCATTTCCTCACACGTTGTTTTTATCCCTCTCTGCCTAATTTTAAAACCCTCAGAAATGTGGAGCCAAAGAGGAAGGATTCAAATATTACTAGTCTGCAGCAATGTAAATCAGTAGCTTCCACTACAGTTTTCAGGAAATTTGTTTTGGACAAGTAGAATGATGAGGTAGGTGAAACAAATTAATTACTATGAGGTCAGGTATTGGTTCCAAAGGATTGTAGGGAAAGAAAAACCTCCAAAACCTCAATGCAAAACAATGGAACAATATCTAGGGAAGGAACAGTTAGACCAGTAACCTGTAGCTGTCTTCTATAGCCTCAGAATTAAGCTGGGGGAGCTACAGAGGAGGGACATTTGTAGAGATCATTTTCTGAGCAGGCATAATCCAAAAGTTTGAAATTGTTTTAAATACTAAATGGAAAGAGAGAGGTGGGTGTTTTCTTCCTCTCCTGAGCTAGTTGTGTTCGGCCAAGATTTTCATATGGAGTAGGATTCTTCCCTTATATAGTGCCTGGTGAATGTACAAGACTGTTCTGAAGAAATGTCAAAATGGGATTTATGATTTTTAATGCTTCAACTTCCTTGCTTGGCCTTCCTTGCTGATTTTTAGTTTATTGTTATTAGTTCAGTTCATACCTCCCAGGTACATGAGATGTTCTCAGATACGCTTTCTGGCACACATATGGGAAACCTGTGTAATTATCTTTCATGCAGAATTAGCAACCACAATCTGAAACGTTAGGTTTGTTTCTTACAAGTTTGTTTATAGCAAAATACCAGTGTGACATTAAGGGAAGGAAATTACTGGCTACAAAGAAAAACAGGGCCAAACAATTATCCAACTCGCTGGGTTTTAGGGGACTCTGGAATTTCTGAAAAGATTCTGTTAGTAAAGAAAAAGAAATTAAATGCCTTTTTTAAACATTTTGGAAGTGATTTTGATTAAAAGCAGACCACATAGTCCTTGGCTCTTTGCACTAACAGTTTTTCAGCCAGACTCTCTTGTTTGATGAAGGACTGCAAAATCTGGCTGAGAGAAATTCAAAGGAATAATTATATCACTTCATCAGTTAAATCTCACCACTGCTATTCCCAGGAAATTTGACAAGCAGAGAACGCAAGGGATGCTGTACTAAATTTCCAATGAAAGCCTGTTTACTTTTGGAGCAGATATTTTCAGCACATTCGGTTTAACTCATTGTCACAGATCCAAAATACAGGTGGACAACAATAAGAAGTGGACTAAAAGCTAGCAAAAAAATCCAAAAACCAAGATGATTTAAGACATTTTTCAAAGCAAACATAAGTATTCAATCATTATGCAGGGTTCAGTTTTGTATTTTAAGCCTTCTGCCATGTATGAGGTTGTAAAACCAAAACTCATTCAGATTCTAATTTACATATTTCAGAATATTTTTAAGGCAATAATCCAAGCAGAGTCATGCTGAAATCAAATATGCTAGTGTGCAAACCTTAAGGTGATTTTCATAGCTACAGCTGAGTCACTAAGGCAGTTCAGCCACTCAGTGAAGTTAAATATAATAAATTAGAGGTACATGTAATTGACTGTCTGTATTTATCACTCTTTTGCTTGTCACTGCATTTGAATATGCTCAGGGTTGATTTAATAAAATCTCCTTTGGCAGAATTTCTCTTGTCTCTTTCCTTTACTTTCCTGTAAAAAGGATCTTTGTAAACATGAGGTTACAACTAGTATTAAATGAAGTACAGACACAAAATGGTTGTTTGGGGATTTTCAAGTCTCTGCACTATTTGTTTGCTTTATTCTACAGGGGTCTCAGAGGATAAGAAACTGATCATTATGACCTGAACTGTGTTTCTGTATGCCTTCTCATACATTTGAAGCACTAACTTTCTAGTTTGTTTTTTTACTGCCTTGGTAGAAGTTGGTGATGAAAACAAATATGTACCATTTAAGGCTTTCTTTCCCATAAAAAGACAGTTTTTGATGTCAATAACCTGCTAAAATCTCTCATCAGTGCCATAATTACAATGGCATTAAAAGTGCTCCTCTTCTATTTACGCCTGTCTGACACATCTGTTACCAGTACTACCAGTGCTCCCTTCCACTGCCCAGTTATCTCTTAAGTGGCAAGGTAAATCTTGCCATATTAACTGGTTGTTGATGCAGAGCCCAGGAAAAAGAGGTGCTCTTTTTCACTATCAGAATCTTCACAACTGTGGGTGATCCAGTGCAGCTACAGCCAGCCTGCCATCACAGGAACGGTTATGCCACATTGCTCCACTCCATCCACTCTTTCTCAGCCAACAGCCATTCAGAAGCAAACTCAGATACAAATTAAAGCCCTCAGAATGACCAGTTCCACAGATGTCCCCACCATCACTTGTGCTGTCCTGGCAGCGCTCTGTTGGTTTGAAAAAATGGGGCAGACAAAGGACTGGAAATGAAGTATTAGTCTACTGCAACATGTTTACTGCAGGGAGGAAAGCTTCTTTTAGAATTTGGGTTTGCAAGGACCTGTTTTGAACTGCAGTGGACACCAAATATCAGACCAGTATGCAGTGAGGTGGTCTGAAGCTGAACTTCTCAGCAGCTCAGCTACTTCCTCAGTTGCAAGAGATGGCAAAGGGAAAGTAATGAGGCTCTAAGAGCATTTCATGTCATGATGAGTGCATCTCTGAAAGTAAACACAGCTGTAACAGGGTGGTGTAAATACAAAAAACACCAAACCTCCCAGCAAAAAATAAATAAATAATCAGACAAATTAATTCTCTCCCACCCTATTTTTTGTACCTGCATTCTCCTAGGCTTCAGGTTGTTCTGTAGCAACTTCCAAAGAAACTCAAAACACAAGGACTGAAAAAGTCATTTGTTTATTCTTATGTTGCGTAGCAGGGAGGTGGATGCTTCAGTTGCTTGATGAAGAAGCATTTCTTAAACCCAAGAAAAAGTAATTCAGTGATATATCAAAAAAATCACATGAGTCTGTCAACTGCAACATGGCCTGAAGGGGAGTATATCCTGGACTTCATCAGCCAGCATTATAAGGGCAAGGCAGGACATCAAAACTTTCACTACATGAAAGTTAAGGGACAACAGTACCATATCCTCATCAATGCACATCCTTGGTTGTGAACAAGAAGTACAGAGCCTTTTCCTTCTCACCAGTTTTTAGTAGGAAGGCTAAAATACATTTGTTGCTCCATTTTACCCTACTGGATGCCCCAAAAGGCATAACCTCCCTGCTGCAAAGCTCACGACTTTATACGGCCAGCTGTGAATACAAAATCTACCATGCTCCTTCTTGCTAATGTTGCTCAGCACTGCAGTAGTTCTTTACATTTCAAGGAGAAAAGAGGACTTAACCTCATTAGCATTGGGCTAATTACTCCAAACAACCTTAGCACTCTTCACAAAGAAAGGAAGCTCTTGCCATTTACAAAATAGATAGATTGAACTGATACCAAAGCGAATCAATCAACACATAAAAAGCATGCAGAAGTAAAAGGCACCCATCTAACAGATTTAAAAGCCCCTTTATAAACAAGAAGGACCTTAATTATCTTCGACTTACTGGAACACCAAATGTTACTAAAACCACATTGTTTCTGACAGATTCACATTATTTCTCCAGTATGTGGAGAAATAGCTATTTGAAAAGCAAATAACTACTATAATTTTTTTTAAAATATGCAATTCAAAGCAATTAAGACTCCATCTTGTTTTATAACAGGTGGGGAAAACAGGATGACTACTTTTGCTTCCTATTCAAACTGAACTGCAGATGTGTCAAAAATTTCTGAGAAAAATGGTACATTGCAGCAGAGCTGAAACTTTTACCAAAAAAAAGGAAAATGAAAAATTTTAAAGGAAATAATATAATTTACATATCACAAAATTGTTACTAGGTTATTCTTAACCCTACAGTCCAGCAACATCTTTAAAGTGGTCAGCTTAACACAGATTGGCCTAACATGCTCTCTAACTCAGCTGGTACTGAGTGCATAAAGCTGCTGATGCAAGAGGTTAAGTGCTGAGACTCTTGCTGAAAGCTATGTCAGCCTAACAGCACTGGATTTGCCCACGGGAAAATAAGGGAAACACAACACAGAACCTTCTTAGAATCAGGGTGCCCACCTGTCCAAGTACTGGAGTTGTAGACCTGGAGTAATCAGTTTTCTTTTCAGAATAGATGAACCCACCAAGTGGGGGAAACAGGCTTCTAGGACAGGAATAGGTGGCTCACTCTAACACTTACATTCCAACTTGCTAAATATTTTGCTTATACTTAGTGCATAAATTTTTTGGATTTTTGCCTTTTTCTATTTTTGCACATGCAGATTTCTCCTGCCACCTTCTGCTTTTTTAAGTAGAAAAGGTGAAAGGATATGCTCTAAGAATTACTGAAAATGCATGGAGAAATGTGGTGGAAAAGGTCACGTAACAATGGCAGGGAGACAGCATTTCAAAGTAAGGCAGAATTGCTGAATCAATTGCATTGCCAGCTTCAATTCTCATGGTTCATAATTTCCAAGAGATTGATTTAGCAGCCTTTCCAGTATTTGGAAATATAATGACTCAATGTTACATTTCTTATGTTGCCCTTAGGCCATTGCACGGCATGCAAAATGCTCCCTGGGTACTCCTGGCTGACCATCAGATTGGGGTCCTGCACAAGTGTGCCTTGATGTGCTTCTCTTGGAAGGATAACCACATCGCTTCAGGCACCAGAGCTGCCAGAGAGACTGAAACCTTGAATTATCAGTGACTTTCCTCTCTCTCTTTCTCCCCTCAGTCAGTCCTCCATTCTTCAGAAGCTGCTCAGTTGACCTGACAAGATATGTCCCTTAATTCCCAGGGAAAGAGGATCTATTTTATTTTCATATGAATCTGCCAGTCTCAATTAATCTGCTTAGTATAGCACAAATAAATTGGTACACTTCCTTCAAAGAAAGACATAAGCTCACTTAAGCAACATATTTTCCCAGAAGGGGACAAAAGTGAAGTAGAGAAAAAGCCCTCTACCCTGTCCTTCTCTGGCAGAAGGCTTGGCTGGAGACAGGGAGGGATCATTTTAGGTTTGAGGCAGGGGCTAGATCTGCATGAACACTTTTCCAATTAATTTGATCCTGAGCTGAGCCAAAGCACTGCCAAAGTCTCCTCTTCACATGGGACTATGCCTAGACTTGAAGAGGATGGTTCCAGATCTAGTGGCAGATCAAAGTTGTCTCAACACATCAAAGGTATTGAAAAGTTACTGAAAAGAGCCACTTCTCATAAACCAGATGTTATGACCTGTAAACATATTAAAGATTTTTTTTTAAGTTTTCTGCCTTCTTCGCTGCCTCATTCAGGGCCAACATGCAAAAAATCTTGTCTGTGTTGATTCCAGACTTGCATATCAGACATTAAAAACTTGTATTTCAGATGTGGAATTTACATATATAGTAATATAATATATAAATGTAATATATTTATTCTTACTTTCAAATATTTGGGGAGGGTATAGAAGAAAAATGTAGAAAATGGTGGGGAACACAGATTTGGGGAAAGATAGACTGCAATGGGGATTATTTTAGGGAAAATCTTATACTAGAAAACCTTTATTTCAGTTGATGTGTATACTATGAACCATACAATCAGTAATTTTGAGGAAAATTACTTGGCAAAATAGCCATCATGCCTTTGAAACATGAAGAGTTTTGAATAAGCTGACATCTGCTGTAATTAAGAATAAAAAAGTGGGGTTAGCTGACAGGGATGGAAGGAAATGAGTATTTGGAATGAGCAAAGAGAAATGCTTTTTTTTTTTTTTTCCTTTTTAATCCAGACACTCTCAGTATGTACCTACTGTAAATGGTTATTCCTTATTTCAGGAGATTATGATATCACCACTCTTTCAGGATAATTTGCCAAATGTTCATATTGAAAAGTCAAAAAGCCATGGAAATTGCTTTTTAAAATATCCAAAGACACTACAGCAACATATGAAAAATAACATTTTGTCAACTGGTGCTGAGGACTGACCTGTTAACATGAATAATAAGGGATAATTCTGACACACGTTGTAACCCCACTTTTGTTCCACAGTCTCCGTAAATATTCTCATCAGGTTTGGTTTTCCTTATGGACACAGGTCTTTTTGAGATGCCACCAGACTTTCAGAAGCCGATATTTAAGGATCTTTTTCTGCAAGTTCAAAAATGGTCCATCACATCAAATAGGAAATTAAGCAAAGGTGGCAGGAGGTCTACATGGATGAAGGAAGAGCTTGTGATTGAACTTGGACATAAAAAAATTGTACAATAGGTGGAAGCGCCAACAGGAGGAGTACAGAGTTGCTGTCATGTCTGGTAGAGATGAGGGTGGGAAAGTCAAGGTCAACATGAAAGGAGCATAAGGTGCAAAGGGAAAGAAAATGTTGTTCACAAGTAGATAAACAGCAAAAGGAAGACTAGGGAAAACATGGACCAGCTGCTGAATGGGGCAGGGGCGCTGGTGAAAAAGAGTACAAAATAGGCCAGCACATTCATCTTCTCTGACTTGGTCTTTATCAGTAAGAAAAACCTTCAGTGACCCCAGGCCCCTCAGACCACAGGCAAAGCCTGGAGCAAGGAAAACTTATCCTTTGCAGAAGACTAAATTGGAGAGAGCTTAAAAAACACTGGACATATGTATGTCCATGGAGTCTGAGGAAGCTTTCCGATTTCAGTGCAAGGCCATTGTTGATAGTATTTAAATAATCATGGTGACTGATTTTAAGGAACACATTCAATGCAGGTGGCTCGGGGTGCAGCTGCAATGGGAGATGCAGGTTGAACTTTGGGTGGGAGCCTGAGGCAAAAGTTCAGGAACTGCCCACCCTTGGTGCAGCGAGAGGGCACAGGGACTGGACACAGACACTGCAGGAGCCTGTGAACCCCAGACTTTCATATTTTCAGACTATAAGCATATAAAAGCTCAGGGTTTCCTTTGTTCAGGATGCCTGCTCAGAGGGCAGATCAAGCTGCTATTCTGTTATTTAGTTACTGCACCAATTTAATTGTTTTAAGGACTGGGAGAGATTTTTTTAAGAATCAGAGGGAAATGTGGGGGTCAAGCCAGTAAGAAAACCTAATCTGACTGTGGAGTGTGGGGTGTGCGCAAAGGGACTTCAGCACCAGCTCAGGTGGTGCAAGTATGGAAGTGGCTCCTGGCTGGTTGAACAGGGAAGTTTCCTTAACACTGGTATTGCTTATCAAGGCTGGAATGAAGCAAATGTCACACTCATCTTAAAAAGTATTAAATTTTATCTGCATTCAATAATATTAATTGTCAGCATCGCTTATACCAACCAAACAAAATAAATTTGAGATCTTAAATCATTAATAAAGGAAGCTCCAGTTTATTTATTCTCCAATTATAACAAAAAATTGAAATAAACTGTGATAAAAGATATATCAAATTAAGTCAGGAATATATTTTTCTCCATAAAATGAATATGAGTTTGGGTTTTTATTTCAACAGCAAACGTATCTGTATAGTCATAGTGAATAATGTCAGACTGCTACAATCTTCATGGAAAATACAAATGTGCTGCTTCAAGATAGGCTGGAATCCTTTCTGTGAATTTGATTTATTGTCTTTATAAAATTGAAGCGCTAATCTGTTTGGGAGTTGTTGCAATTTTCTGTTTGTTTGTTTGTTTAGCTTATATGGATAAATATAAACTGCTTTAGCAGCAGTAGCTCTAATTGTAGCAATTAGGAAGGTCATATTTTCCTCTTTAAAGAAAATTACATCTGAAAGTAAAGAAATATTAAAAAAATTAAATTAAGGTACTGAAGACTTCCCATCATAGTATATTCTACTTACGTTCTCACTGAATAAGAGAGATCAGGATGACATTAATTTTTGAGCTTAGCATGCAATTTTGAGAAAAAAATACCATGACCACATGAAGCAATGATACAGACCACAAAGTATTTTTTCTTGCCTAGGAGATCACCTGTTGTATACCAGAACCTTGGTTTTCTATTTCATACTTGTCTTTATCCTGATATGCTGCTTACCCAGGAGCAGGTGAGTAACAACAAAAGCTCAAAGTTTAGGCAACTAAATGACCTCCCCACATCTGTGCTACATTTTGCATCCTTTCTCTTCTTGTGCCCTTACTCTAGATTGGTAAAGTAACTGGGCAAATAAAAAGTAATTTATATTTTAAAAAGGTGTCCTGAAATTTTTCTAGGAATAGGTTATATGCCCAGCCTATCCCAGTTTTGCAAGGAAAATTACATCATCAACTGCTTCATCCTCTGAGGAGGCAGATAGTGACAGGAGAAGTCTATAGCTCCTTTTCTTGACCCATCCGACGCCTCTATAAAACAATCACTAGCAGTGACCTGTAATGCCAACCTGGATAGTGACACTCCAGCTCCTCTATCTCAGTGAAATGCCATGGACAGACAGTATATCACTTCCACAAGAACATCATTGGTCAGAGGCAGAGCACAGTGGCATGGTTATTAGCATGTTTCTTGCAAATCCAGTTCAAAATATTCCTGACCAATTACAGGAGCATTTTCCACTGATTCTAGGCATGCAACCGAAACTAAATCAGGCCAGCTGTATCAGCCAAATTAATGAGGAATATATTTTTAAAGGAAGGATAAAGACACTAGGCATCTGGGTGGCCTTTAGAGGAATTGCTATGGTAGTCCTGATACCATTCAAAGGTTCAGGATCAGATGTTATTAATATTTTAACCAGCTGCATATTTAAGACTCCTCTGCTAGCCATACAGGCTATACCCTCTCTAGCAGTGTAAGTGCAATTTCTTCTTTTCAGCTAGCATGTAGCATATTTAATAGTCTATTGTATATCATGAGGTAGTCCAAAGTTATATACAGCATTATTTGTGAAATCATAATTTGCAGCTCAGTATTGCTTTCTGGCACATCACATGTTAATACAAGACAGCTGTTGACTGCATGTCTTTTGAGAAGAATATTGCCAAAAGACAGAAATATGTAACTACTTGAATTTACTGAATTAGAATGTAGAGAGTTTCACTACATTTCTTTTTCCATTTATGCTCCAGCAAGAGGGACACAAAAAGTGAAATTAATTCTGAGTAGTTTTTCAAGCACTTGTGGCAACACTTTGCGGAAGGAAAGAAAGGAATAGTGGAGAAATTAAGTCTCATTGTTACACGTAGATAGAAATATTTTCTTTGCATTAAAACAGAAAGTCAGTGGCTGAAGGCCAAATCACTGTCTGGAGAAAAGGAGGAAGAAAAGATGCAGGAAAAACAATAAGAAATAGGACATTGGTATATAGTTGACAAAATTGTTGATCAGGGAAAAGAACAAATAAAATATGTATCTTCAAAAGAAAAAACACAAATGAAGAAGGTAAGAAAAGTTTGAATATGAATCTGCTGGATGTCATCTTTAAGTGTTTTATGTTTTGCTCTCCCTATTATCATTGAACTTTCACATGAGAATGCAAATTAATGGATGTGGATTAGTGGATGTAAATTAAATCCAGTGATAAACTAGCACCTAGAAAAACTTCTGCTGGAATTGAGTTTTGGCTGTGAAATGCATACAGGATCACGATGTGATTCAGTTAGCAGAATTTTTTCTTCACCATCTGTTCTATGCCTTGAATTAATATTAGAGTCTTCCCTGGAGATAGCTTTGGAGTTTTACATATTTCTGTTTCAAGGAAACAGCCAGCTGGGACTATCCCTGATAAACATCAGTGATGTCAAAACAGCTTTGCTACAGGTAGAAGCAGTAGAAGAACCCAAGAATATGCCACTTCTTCAAGGACAGTGCAGATCAGGTTGTGTAGATGCCAGGCTTGTAAAGTGAAGTAAAATAGGTTATTATTGCCTTCTGATACCACAGCAAATATAAAAAAAGGAGCAGGGGAGCAGGGAGGGATAGAGAAACACATTCATTTTAATGGCTTTTTCTAGTAAAGAAGTTGTTACTATTATTGTTATAGAAAAAATTCAGCTAGATGACAAAATGTAATCTATTCTTTTCAACTTTTTATTTTAGGATCTTTTCAAAGAGAATAATTTTAGTCAGGATAACTCGGCTCAGAGTCTCCTTCTGGAGACATTCAAAATCCACCTGGTCACAAATCCTGTTCACCCTCCTGTATGCAAACCTTCTTTATCAGACGGTTGGGATTAGATGATCTCCACAGGTCCCTTCTAATCCCAATTATCCTGTGATTCTGTGAATCCAGCTGAACTAAAATATTAAGCAGCTGAGTTCAGTTTCCTTTATATGTCATTATGGTAATTAAAATTAAAGGGCAAGATACCTAATACATATGTGCTATCAAAATTTACCTTGATTCCAGTCAGGACTGCATTCATTTTTGCAGTAATCAGGAGGGGGCACATCTAGGACCCAGAGGTTACTATATATCACCTCACCTTATTGCTGGGGATGAGAGGAAAGAAGTCTCTTCTGAAGAGAGGAGTGTCCTGCTGGTTAACTAAATGTGGTGGAGGGAGCATTTGCGTGATGCTGGTTCTCAGCAATCACATGTTGGAGCAAGTTGATTCCCCTCTCTTGTGCTTTTATTAGTAATATTGTTGCTGTCACTGTTCACTTTCTTATCTCATTGCTGTTTCCAACAAATTGTTATTTTCTCAACCCATGATTTTCACTTTTGGCGCTTCTTCAGCCACCTTCAGGAGTAGAAGGGAGGAAGATGGGGAGGGAGGGGAGCAAGCAAGTGGCACATGGTTTGGAGAATCTCAGTGGGAGCAGTAAATTAGGGAGTACCTTTTCTAAATCATGAGATATTAGTACAAGTTCAGATTTTCATTAACAATTCTGTGTCATACATGAAAGATCAGCCATTCACCTCTGTGTATAACATCCCCTAGAGAGCTCCTCCTTGCTATGTCCTTCCTGCTATGCTCCAAGAGGTCTCAGCCATTAGTTAAGCCCTGGCCACTGCATCCTCAATGGAAACCATAGAATCGTAGCCTAGGGTACACCTCTGCTATGAATTTCAGTGTAGTGAAACTCAGTGCCAGCTTCAGGAATACTGTAGAGTTCAACAACTTTTACCCCCCATGGCAGTAACTGTGGATTTTCCCTTCATTAGAGAAGAGATGTTATATTACTGATGGCCACACGGTGATATTTTTGTCCCTCGTGGGAGTTTCAGTCTGCCCTAAATGTTGTGAAGGTTCCTGGAGCTCTGAAGAACGGTGTGAAGATAGACAACTATGGCATTGTTTCTGTATTTCTTCTTAGGATTTTTCATCATATCATGGCATTTCATTAAGTGTTGGATGAATGGCACAACCTGGCATGTCCTCCTTTTACACTTAATGAGCAACTGTAGCACCTTTCCTCTGCTACACTTTATCTTAACAGTGAGTTTGCCTCTGTAAGCTCATGCCTTTTATATTTAATTTTCTGAATTGTTTCTCGAGGTCATTCTTGCCTAACAGAGAGCATTAGGAACTATTCATGGCTAAAAAGTCAGGCCTTTGAATGTTCACAGGATGCTGACTTCAGTTGGATTTTAGCTCTTTCTCAATCCAAGAGTCTTTAAGCTGCTAATGTCCACAAAATGAGACTATAGTAGTAATGAGGATGTGCTGGACTTAGGCATTGACCTGGTGTGACACCACCAAGAGTTGTGGCTGATTTGTCTTATTTCCATTTTTTGATATTGTACGTAGTGCATTTTGCTGCTTCTTAAAAGGTATAATTGACATTTTAACCTAGGACACTAAAGAAAGTTTCGGATTCTTTGTATATCTTTCAGTTGGTCTAAACTTTGATATTAGGCTGATTTACCTTACTGTAGCCCTACAGGAGAGAGCATTAGAAGTAAAGAGTTCCTAGACAGCCAGGCCAAAATTTTGGTACAATATGAATCTCTTCCAGTAATTTTTATTCTCTCTCTTCCTTAATATTGCACATTAAATGAAATGAAGGTTGTGGAAATAATTGATTTACCTCCAAACCCTGTTGCAGATCTCCGGCAAGAGCAGCTGCAAAACTTAAAATTTATTTGTCTCAGTTTGGAATCAATTTAAATAGATTTTGAGAGCTTGTGAATATAACATCAATCATATCATCATGAGAATATCATATTCTAAACAACCTTCTATGTGTACCCAGAAAAATATGTGACTGAATTTGCTGAGATGCTGTATTCAGAAGTATGAAATACTTCTTTCTCCTCCAGTATTTGCTGCTCATCCTCACGGGACTTTTTGATTGGATTAAGAAACCCTACAGTGCACTGGGGGCACAAGGGCTCAAGTCACTTGTGATCCCAAGAAATATTCCTGAAGAGTAACTGGAAACATTACTTTGCAGAGATCTGGCAGATATCTGACTAATAATTTTTCTGGCACACTTCTCACACTGAGGAGCTAACACTAAGGCATATTACAGAATTCTTACCATCCTATTTTCATGTGTATTCAGTGAATTTCCTAAGCTTGCCTTTATAAACCAACAAATTATTCAGTTCCTTTGTTATTAAATTGAATTATTTAAACTGAGAGAAAAAAATGCTTTAAAGCATGACAAATTACAATTTTAAAAAAAGTCACATAAAAAGTCACATGATCTTTTTCATTATTCAAAGGACGTATAGGATCTGAACTAAGCCACTTGTCAACAATTTAGCCTAAGTATTTCATTATGAAGATTCTCCTGGAATTCTGAATGAACACTCTTTCTCCTCACATTCACAGCGGTCATTTCAGTGCTGTTGAACTACAGAAGACCTGATACCTGTCAGCTTGTTCCAGCAGCAAGTGCTGACTATGATAGAGTGGTTCATGGCAGTGAAATCTAGAGACTGCACAGATTTATCTTACTGAACATTGTTTGTGACTGGGAATTTAGGATCTTGTAAGAGAATAATAAATATTTCAGAGTTTTCTTACCAAATTGACAGGGCTAACAAACATGTATATAATATTTTGGATTAGAAGGTCTCATGTCTTGCAGAGCAGGGAATTATGATTATTGAAAGCTCCAGAAAGTAGTTCTGATATACAGAATGAGGCCTCTGAGAAAACAGTATTATTATTTTTCTCCTGCTCTCTTTACTTAAAAAATAACATGTGGTGATGAATTCTTTAAGAAAAAGTATTAATAGGCTGTATTCAAAGGACCTGGCATTTGCCAGTATGCTAACAGATTCCCCACCAAAAAAAATTCTTTAAAAGTAGATTTTTTTTGTTGTTGTTGCAATATTCAAATGACAATTCTTCTAGCACTAATGGTTATGACGAATGGGTGACTTCTCACTCTTTAAAAAAAATGGAGAGAATTAGCAGTTGCCTAGAAATACAATTTTTTTTTACTTTCTGTGTAGTTAAAGAAGTGATGTTTTCCCTTCAACAATTTTAAAGACTCAACCTGGTCTTTCACTAACACAAAGCCTTTAAAGCTTGTCTGCAGAATTGACAAATGTTATTTATAAAGCAATAGACAATTTAATCATAGGAAGTTATGCAATCTTTGAGGAGTGGAATTAACTTCAAACTAAAATAAATGTCTTATTTTTATATTATTCTGCTTTGGGATTATGATGGTGTTTCCTAACAGTAAAGACAGCATCAATAGATGTGGCATAGCTTTTAGATACGATCTTATGCTGGATAGAAAACTCAAACAATCAAAAGATACAGTTTTAAAATTATTGTCATCAATATTGTCATAATTTTATGTTGCACATCTTTTATCTGGAGCTTTTATTTGCAATATTTCATTATTACTTTTTTTTCTGAAATTTAACTTTAAAATAGTTTATATATGATATAGTATATGCTAGTATTTACAAATTAGTTTGGCTCTTTAATCAATACATAACTACAAAGGAAAAACAGAGGAAGCATTGCTTCAGGTCAAACTTTCTTGTAAACTGAAAGCACATGTTGGCAAAAACTTCCTTCTTTTTCCCATTTCCATTCAGCTTAATATCCTTTTTTTCTTTTTATAGCACAAGAAAAGCTGCATGAAAGGAAAGCCAATCTATGTCATATCTTGAAGAAAAATCAGTAATCAGGCAAAGCATTTCTGGGCAGATATAACAAGCCTGCAGTGGCAGTGAAAGGCAGACGAGCATAAGACAAATGGCTCAGAAATGTGCTGCTGCAGAGCCTCAGGAAATGACCTTGTACATACAAAGATGTGCAGCAGTCAGATTTGCCTGTGAGCCCAGGAGATCTTGTAGATGTAATTATGAGATCATCATGAGACAATGCAAAAGCTTCATGCCTACCACACACCTCATGCCTATCACATACTTTAATGTGTTTCCCTCTACAGAAAGTAATTTTCAACTAAGCAATGTAAAGAATTGAGAGAAAGGAAAGCAAAGACCATTTCTACAAAGGAGCGTCAAAGAGTTTTATCATGAGGAAAAGCACAGATTAGTGCCACCTTAGTGTTGGGACCCCAACTACTCCCACTGAAAAAAATTTGGGTGCTGAAAATACTCCAGATTTGGGTGCCGAAAACCCCAAATCTGATGTATCCTATACTTAACCTGTGGCTGGTGAGAGTCTGTATATGAAAATCCGCATGAAAATATACTCTCAAACTTCAGATAAAATTCAAATAAACTTCAAATAAACTTCAAATAAACTTCAAATAAACTTCATAAAGACAGGTTTTCACTGTTTGTCTCAGAGCAGCTAAAGCTAAGCTTTCTCCTTTCTAATTTCTACACATTCAGGGACATCAGGATCTGTTATTCGCCAAACACCAATTTTAGTATCTTCCTACTTGAAACATTGTATGAAAGTTATTTGACAGCATAAGTATGAAAGCCTTAGGGCTTCCACTTGTTTCCATTTGATATAACTGATGTGATGCTTGAGAAGGATCACACATTTTTTTCTCAATGCAAAAGAATGAGCATGCATTTCTCCTGAGTAATCTGAGTACACTGAGAAAGCAGTGGGTGTTCATCTGTAGTTTCTACAGTCATGTTCAATTTTCCTTGAATCTGCAACAGACATGTAAGTAGTTTCAAACAATACAAACACATCTGGAAAATTGCTTCCATTTTTAGACATCTTTTTATCAGTCTACTGCTGAATATTAGTGATGAAAGTAATTTAAAATCTTCTCATCTGGTGATACAGGATGTAGTTACAGGATGCTCTGATTGCAGATGATTTTTGCAATGAATTATCTTCATTTTCTGGTGGTGATTTAAAATAATTTCCTTCATTCAATGGAATTATGTCAATTTTCACATATATGATTTCAGAGAAATTAAGATAATTAAATATAGCATCACACCATGCTGCCATAATTCCCGCCCAGAAATTTTAAGTCCTGATGAGTGGCTAAAACTCTTCAAGCTATTGCTCTTAAAATGGAGATGGAGTGTGGATCCTAGTAACATGGGCAACTCTGGCAGCACATGCTTCTGTCATCCTTTGTACTCCCCACTTTAAGCCTTATGATTTTATCCTTTGTGTGGAAAAGCTGCCTTTTTGCCAAAGCCTCTTGTGTGTGTTGACCGTTAAACACATTGCTCCGTGACAAAACAATTGCCCAAGCTTCTTAACAGCATTCCCATCAAAGAAGAGGAGACCAGGGATATATCAATCTGGTTTGCAAATGAATGCTCTTGACACATGTTGTTGTCTTCTTATTAAGTAGAAAATTGCGTAGGGAAAAGCTCTAAAATAACTACATTTAGATTTCTAAAATGGAAAAAAGGTATCTTTTAATTTGCTAGACTGTAAGGAATTGTCAGACTTTCCTCAAATTCAAGAAGACAATTATGTTTCTATTTTTTCCCTTAGTTACCATTTCAAGGACTTCTGAACCCTCTCATCAAGCTGGTTAATCAAGGTGCCCTGCTGGAAATGCTACATGCCTCTGTATGGAAATTTCTGTTCACTTTGTAAGCAAAATATGTTACAGCATTACCACCTAGGACCAGGACCAGCACCAGCACAAATAAGTTCAGAATTAGCTACAAAGGAGTCCCAGAAAAAGTCTGTTGAAGGTTTGCCCTGCTCCCCTGTCCTTCCAAGGGCCTGTCTCACAAGTATACCTAATTCTATCAGGCACAGCCAGCCAGCTGATAATGATATTGTAACTACGTTTCTTTTCAGAGTTCACTTCTTGTAGATACAGCGTCTGTCATATTGAAGGGGAATATGCAAAGACTAAAATGTCAGCACTAACTACTATAGCATCTCTGAAAATTCTAATGTTAAAATTAAACACTTTTGTTTACATTTGCCCTTCTCTCCAAATGGAAAAACCCAACATCACTTGCTACATCTAATTTATAGAGAAAATACTGAAATGTAGGTACATTCTTTCCATAGAAAACTTTAAATTCAAACAGCAATCCCAAAATAACCCTGACTGTCATCTGAACTCTGTGAAAGATTGTAAATATGAAATGAAAACACTGCACGGATAAGTTCTGTAGGTAGAACTGAACAATGTGGTTTGGAAAGTAGATAGAAATTGCCTTCAACACCTGCTTATTGCAGCAGTTATTAAAATGCTTTATTTCCAAAGTACCAACTAGCAATGATCTATGTGGAGAAGTAAAACTTGTAAAATATCACCCATTGAAACAATCAAGGAATGTCAGTGGTCCACTTGAGAGGCACAGAACATGTTCTTTCATGGCTTAGAAATGAGAAATAGATTTTAAGACAGATTTATCTTGGGAATGGGGGAATAAAAATTTATAATAAATACAAAGAACATACACTGATATTCCCACTTTACTATCAAGACTCTAGCTGAATCCAGCATGGTTTCAATTAAAACCCTGAGTTATTCTAGTATGTAGGAGATAATTTTAAAATAAAATTAAAGAAACTTACAGATTTTCATTTCTACACATTTTGAATAGCCTTTCCTACTGCTTTAAATTAATGTGGAAATGAAGGCTGTACAGCATGCAGGATGCAGCAGAGGATACCAACAATGCCCCCAGCTCGGTGGAAAGGGCAGCCCTGCAGTGTTTGCTGTTTTTCAGACACATTACAGACTGAGCTGGTCACCACAAGGAGCTCTCTAAGACTGACCCATGGGTCCCTTCAGTCACTGGTAGGTGAGAGTGGAAGGAGAATGACTACATCCATAAATCTTCCTTGTACTGAGTTCTGGGAAGGGTTTGAATGTCTCTCAAGAGCCTAGAGATGCACCAAAGCCCCAGGGTGTAAGCTGTACGAGATATCAGATGTAAAATAAATATTGAAGACCACTGACTTCATCAGAAATTAGCTGGTCTAGATGCTTGATTCAAGTCTCAAAACAATAGGTTTAGCTTTGAGACATAATCCTCCCATGGTCAAGTATCTCTTTAATGGGTTCATAATATACACATCTCTCAACAGAGACAGAAAAAATAAATGAGTTACAAGAAAAAAGATTTCTCATTTTAATGTAGGCAGGTACTGATCAATGAACAGCTAAATACAGTGCTAAAATGGTGAGAGAAGTTTTGTTTACTTTGTTCTGTTGAGAGTAACAGCAATCAAAGCAACTACATTTTTACTGGCTTCAGAAGCCCCTGCAAGAGCAGCGAGAAATCTAGGGGAAAGCGACTGGTTCATGGGAGGAAAGAATGACATTGTATCCATTACTTTTCACAATGGAAATCCATCAGAGTTTGTGATTGTTTACAGGCTCAGAACTACAAAACAACAGTGTTGTGCTATGTCACCTTATAGGTGCAGTCTCTTCACAGCTCATGGAAGATGTGTGGGAGGTAAGACAAAGTTGGGACCTTCAACAGAGCAGGGAGCTGTGCTCCTTAACAGGCTTGCCTTCCTTCTCTCACTTGGTCACAGTTGTCAGCTCATGTCAAATTATGGGAAGGCTTTTAATATGTGTTTCTACATTAGCTTGTCATTAGTTTTATACTTGGTTATTTCATGAGTGGCTCTTAATTACTTCAATTTTATTCTGTGGTCTTTGATAAACAGACACAGACTCCCTTTTTCAGTCTTTCTTCCTATTGAATTGAAGGCAATGACTCCAGCAGTTGTAAATGAAGTTAATGCAGGACAAAAATAACTTGCCACACAGATGATTAGGTTCCCGTCATGGATCCCACTTTTGTTAAGTTATTTCAGGAGACATGGCTTTGATATGAGTTAAAGAAAGGTAAATGTCTAGCACAGGATCACAGAATACGCTGATCTGGAAGGGACCCACAAGGATTATCACATTCAACCCTTAGCCTTGTGTAGGACACATCAAGAATTAACATGTGTGGAGGGAAAGAAGAAAAAAAAAACAGATTTCATTGCATTTTATTTGGAGTGAGTTGTGGTTTCAGTCCAGTTTCCTGGACAGTTCTCTGCTGCCTGAGTAGGTTACCAGATGCCTGAGCCTGCCTGCCAGCACAAGTGGCCGGCAGGAATAGCTGTAGCTGTGGAGGTGGACAAGGGGTGATACATTTCAGTAATTCCCAATGGACAAAACCAAAATGCTGAACAGAGTTACAAACACTAATATTGTTCTGAGGATAACTTCCACATCACTGTTTCAGAACAAGTAACTTTAAAGACAGAGTGACCCTAACTAAAGAAGATACCCAAAGCAAAAGTGTATTTCTCGGTTGGTTTTTTCTTTTGGGGTTTTTTGTTTGTGTTGTTGTTGTTGTTGTTGTTGTTGTTATTGTTGAGTTTTGTTGGTTTTTTTTTTAAACTGATCCATGAAGATAAATTCCCTCTGCTGGCATGGTTTCTCTCCCTTTTATTTCAAGTACGAGTCATGAAAGTCAAAAGCATGCAAAGATTTTATATTACCAAATTGATTGTCCTCTTAAGCCCGTCAGAAGGACATTTAAAGTGTGAGATCTACACAGTGGTAGGGATATGCCTCTGTAAATATGGTTGGGCAGCCATTTCCTTTTTGGTTTTTAGTATTCCTACTTGTTGAAGTATTTTTATGTAAATTGAAACAATTGGAAGTTTCTATAACAGAAATTTTGCTTATGTTCATACTTCTCTTATTAAGATTTACATAACTTGCAAGATATTGGATGCTATCATACTATAGATAAAATCATTATCTCTGCAAAGCTGGCCTCCTGAGATCCTGGTTTAGCATTTAATTCTATTGGAGGGTGAAACACAAACACAATATAAGACAAAAATCACGCTAGGCTTTCTTTACTAGGGTTCAATGAAATCCATGAACACACCTGTCAGACTTGTACATGGTGTAAATACAGGAAATAGAAATGGATCTCAGAGACCTACTACCCATGTGCCAACTAAGAGAAAGGAATAAAAGGAAGATGAAATAGACAGCAATGGCAAGCAGAATGCACTCATAATGGTGTAAGATCATTGTTTAAAAATGCAATAATAGAGTTTTATAGTAGTATCTTGTGTTGATGATGAAAGAGGTGTGATATGTATGGGGGTGAGGTCAGCTCCAGAAGAGCACAGAAGCAGTATTCACAATAGGAAAGAAAACTGGTGGCTAGCATGGTGCTGAGTTCCTAACTTTTGTTTACTGAAAGTACATAACTAAAACAAAAAAGCAAACTCTGCTTTGGATTTGCATAGGTTTCTAATGGCTGTCATCTTAACTCTGACTTCCACCATGGCTTCCACTGAATTAATTAAGCTTTTCAAGTAAAAAGTAAGGACATTCCCAAATTTTACCTCACACATTAGATATAATTGCTTTTGTCAAAAATGTGTGCTTCATATGCACTCTGATAAAACTTTAGGAAACTGCACTATACAAAGTGGAGCACATGCCTCAATCAGTTAAAAATTACTCAAGACAGACAGGTACATTCCATAAACAAACTATTACTGGTAATTGAAACTGATATTGCTGAACCTGGGAGGATTCTGAAGGGTCAATGAATAGTAACAGTGATGATGATATTTAATGGCATCCTGTTTCTAGGAAAGGCATCTTGATCCCATAGTTTTTAGCAGTTGTCAAATTGCATTGCTTTGATTAAACTTTGAGTTGTAAACCAATTGTCCCCATGATCAAAAATATATTAGTTGACAAAGCAAACCATGTTTTATTCCTTTGACATTTGTTCAGAAACAAATCCTGTGACTGGAAACATTTTGCACTAGCTTCTGCCAGCAAGGTGCCCTGAATCATTTTGAGTCTGACAGCACGGGCTTCCTCAAATAGTTCCCTAGCTTCAGTGACATTTTTATCCACACCTTTTCTCATTAACAAGTTTATAACCTATTTTCCAGGGTAAGCAGTAATTTTTTTTCCTGATTTTTAATACTTATCTGCATAGCCATGGCATGCAGTGGGTCTGGGTATGAACCCCACAGAAGTACTCACGTGGTCACGCTGTCATTATGCTTCTCCACTCTTTCTTTGTGTGACATTTGGCCATATCAAATGATCTTTTTATTCTCTAGATGAAGGAAGATGCACAAAATCTTTACAGCAGTTATTTATCTCTATCACCCTGTGTTTCCTCCAGATCCCCTGTATTTCTTGATAGGTTAGGAAGCACAACTTGCCTATTTGCAAATGTAGTGCCACAGTTTCCTGTGGGGTATCAACAGCACAAGAAGTGACTGTCAGGTAATCTCTTGTGACCCAAGTGCTGGCATAAATTAGAGCAGCTATAGGATAACTGCCATGTGTACTCACCAGCTGTGTGAGACTAGCATAGCAATTCCCTTGTCAGTGTCTCCATAGGGATTTGCTAACTCCACACCCCTCAGAAGAAGTGAAGATACGCCCTAACAACCTCTACAGACCTGTTAGCGACCATTGCTCCTATTCTCTTGCTCTACAGGCACTGTAGAGGCAAGGCACTGTCAATCTTGCTGCCTTCTTTGAGCCTTTTAGATGCAGACTGTAGTCCCAGTAGCAAAGCTTACCTAAAAGGATAGCTCACAGCTCTCCTCTTACAACAGCTGCAGAAATCCTGCTGCCTGTACCAGGGCTGGAGTTTTATAAAGAGCTCATAAAAGCATGTAAGAAAATTACCTTTTAGTTTTTTTAAGTTTCCGGTGTAATTATGTCCAGTAAGCTAAATACTTTGCATTCATAATCTGCTTTCTCCTAGATGATGATTTTTACATCACTTATCCAAAAGTTGGTCTTACCCATGCCACAACAGCAACGACACTGTAGAGCTTTTGAGAAAATTTAAGTGGTCTCTAGTGTACCTTTAAGCATCCAAATAACGTCATCCAAATGACATTCATCCCTTGCTCTATTCCGCTTTCTTGCAGATTTCCATTTTAATAAAAAATTCCCTACAGAGTATCTTTAAAATCCTCCATTAAAGCCTTCTGTAAAGATGAGTTTATCTATAAATGGCCCATGAAATGATATAAATTCCTTCAATCTTACTCTCAAAATGAGGGCAGATGAAGAGACAACTGTGATTCACTTATATGGCTGACTGGCAGTGGTACAGATTTCAAAAATCCTTTCTAAAAGTTGAGGGTTTTTTTTTTTTTTTTTTTTTTTTTTTTTTTTAAGTATCACAAAGGTATGGCTTATGTAGAGTATGGCCTACTGCAGACTATCTTATCAGTCTGATTTATGAATCCTGTCTTACAGCAATTAGCGCTTTCTGAATCACTTCATTTTAAAAGAGACCCTCTTCAACATAGAAGTGAGCTTGTGTATCAAAATAATATAAATATATCCTGCTTTGAAGGACTGCTTTTTTCAGTTTCTCAGAAACTGATTGAAATCTTAGGAAAGGCAAGTGGTTCCAGAACCTTTTATCTCTTTGTGCCTAACAAATCTCATGCATTCAAGGTGTGACAGAAAGAACAGGAAACTGGTTCACATGAAATTTTGTTGGAAGACAAGATGGAAAATACTAAATAATCATAAGGTAACCACTACTATTGTGATACCACTTAGGCTCCTATGTCAAACAGCAGAAACTTTATGCCACAAGGATGCTGCATTTTGGGCAGGAATCTTATTAGCACTGTGCCCCTTCTTTAGTCCTGAAGTGCTCTCAAAGACTATTTGGAAATTAGGTTATGGCTTTATGTGGTCTGACTCGGGTAAAAATCTGGTAAGTGAACACAGAAAAATGGTGTGAATATGCCACTGTGGTGATAGGAAAATGCTCTTTAATTCCAGAAACATGTAGAACACAGTGTCAATTACTAATACTACTTAATGAACTCTGAAATTGGAGTAATCTGGAGTGTGAAGCTTGCCATTATAAACTAGCTTGGTTTTTAGATATAGGAAACATTAGAGAACTTTCAATATTGAGTTCTAGCAAGTGCTTCAGTCTTATAGGTATTCCTTAACAGCTTCATAAAACTGTCATTTTTTTCCCCGTCAAACGCCAGCAGCAATAATTTAATTAGTCACTTGCTGCTTTCCAGAGTTTTTATCTTTACTGATCTGGTTTGACAGCCTTATAATGACAAGAAAATTGGCATATATTTGTTGCTACTACTATCGACCACCCTATTCAACCAGTTTAAGTGACCCTTAGCAGACAAAAATGAAAGATTATATAGAGCAGTAACAGAAGGAGCCCCTCAAGAACAGACAAAACACAGATTCTCTTGTTTCTATAATCCTAATGGATAGCAATACATACAGAATGTTTTCTATCAGTCAGTGAAGTTTGCCTGAGCATATTTTCTTTTGCCATCAGGAAATTATAATTGCTCTTCGGTGCTTTAGATTAGGATTGCAGGAACTGAAGCTCAGACAAAATTTTATCTAGAATTACCTGATGTTATTAAAAAAGCACATGAAAGGGGAAAATAAATTCACTTTTCAATAGCAGTTTGATCACAATCCCAGGTTTTTAAATGCCAAATATGCAATAACTCAGTTTATTAATATAAGTATCCCATCTGTTAAGTTAGCACTTAATAGAAAGCTCTGGGCACACTGGTCGTTAACTTACTGTCTCAATTCAGTCCTCAGCAGTAGCTGACTTCTTAACAACAGCAGCACAGCAGTTTATCTTAGAAATATCAATTGAAAAGCTTCTCTGAGATGTTCCATATATCTTCTGCCTGCTCATTGTTGGGTCTTGCCCCTGTAGCATATTTATATCATTGAGCTTTTTTGCACCTGTATTCACCCCATTGATGTTTTTCAATCCAGCAGGTTTTAGTTGTACAAATTACTGTGAAAACAAATTCAGACTACTAAGTGAAAGAGAAATCAGTGGATTCTACCCGTCTTTGAGCAGGATTTGGGGAAGGAGATAATTCAAGAGAGCCAGCATGGCTTCACTTCCTGCCTGACCAACCCACTGGCCTTCTAGAGTGGAGTGACTCCATCACTGGAAAGGGAAGAGCTATGGATATAATCTACCTGGACTTCCATAAAGACTTTTATATGGTCCACAACAACATTCTTTGTTCTAAACTGGATTAGATGGGTGGACTGTTCAGTGGATGAGAAGTTGGTTGGAGGGTGGCGTCCGGAGGGTGGCATCCAGGGGGTGGCGGTCAATGGCTGTGTCCTGATGGAGACCAGTGACAAGAAGTGTGCCTCAGGGGTCCATACTGGGACCAATGCCATTTAATATCTTCATTAACATGACACAGATGAACGGATCAAGTCCACAGATGACACCAGACTGAGTGTGGTGTTGACACACCTGAAGGATAGGATTCCACCCAGAGCGACTGGGACAAGCTCAAGAAGTGGGCCCATGAGAATCTCATGAGTTTTAACAAGACCAAGTGCAAGGTGCTGCAACTGGGTTGGGGCCACCCCCACTGTCAGCACAGGCGAGACTGTCAACAAGAGCAGCCCTGGGGAATAGGATTGGGGGGGCTGGTGGGTGCGAGGCTGGACATGACCCAGCCATGGGCACTCCCAGCCCAGAGAGCCAAACGTGTCCTGGGCTGCATCCAAAGCAGCGTGGACAGCAGAGGAGGGAGGGGATTCTGCCCCTCTGCTCTGCTCTGGTGAGAGCCCACCTGGAACCCTGCATCCAGCTCTGGGGTCCCAGCACAGGAAGGACATGGAACTGCGTGGGAGTAGGTCCAGACATGTTCAAAGGGCTGGAGTACATCCTGTATGAACACAGCCTGAGAGAGCTGGGGTTGTTCATCCTGCAAGAGAAAGCCCCATGGAAACCTTACAGAAACATTTCAGTACCTCAACAGGGGCTAAGAGAGAGGTGGGGACAGCCCTTTTTGTCAGTTCTGTTGCAACAGGATGAAGGGTAATGGTTTTAAACGATAAGAGAGTTGACTTCCATTAGACATGAGGAAGGTTTTGTTTCAATGAGATTGGTAAATTATGGAAACAGATTGCCCAGGGAGGTGGGAGATGCCCCACTCCTGAGAACATTCAAGGTCTGCTTCTTCAGTGTTTTCTATCTCAGCTTCCAAGGCTTTTGCCTTCTTGTGTCACTGAGCCTTTCAATATCTGCTGAATCAGTGACTCCCATATACTTCAGACCTAATTTTGGAGATGCATTTTAAATCTGGGAAGATTTAAACAGAGCTGGGAACTAATGCAACAAAACGCTGTAGTTCAGCAATTTTACACATCAGTGACATCATTACAGTGTCTAACTTCATATTTGTATGAATAAACTAGGAAAAACTCTGAAACATAATTTTATCTGGGATATATGATTTTGGTTTAAATACATAATTTTGTAACAAAGTTTGTGTGAAAAATTAAATGCATTGGTATGATGCTATTAAAAGGAGATAGATTTCCTTAGTTTCCTTTAGTTTTTCCATGGTCTAAATTTGTCATCAGTACCTAAATGGAGCAGAAGCTAGACATTGAAAGCGAGAAGGAACAAAAGGTGGGGCAAGACTGCAAAAGTTCCTGCTGACTGCCAACTTTTTGTAATTGGAGGACATTTTAACCACAAAAAGATAAATTCAGATGTGTGATAGCATTGGTACCACCATTTTGCTTATTAAAGATATCTCCTGTATGTTTTACTGAGTTCAAAACCACAAAATCCCTGTAACACAGTAGCTGATTAGATATTTACCATGCAGGCTGGGGGCAAACCAATACGAAAAAGATGTAGGTATTTTGGGCTCTGATAAAAATCAAGCAAAAGAAAAAATATTTTAGCATTACCTTGGCATTTGGTCCTTCAGCAGCACCCAGGTAAAGTAGTGGGATGCAGTGCTACAGAAATGTTTTTTCAAAACATGTTTCCATTGTTTCTTGAATGGCATTATGAAGTATTCTGTATCCAGGGCATAAATT
The DNA here is from genome assembly GCF_901933205.1 of Camarhynchus parvulus. Classification (NCBI taxonomy): domain Eukaryota; kingdom Metazoa; phylum Chordata; class Aves; order Passeriformes; family Thraupidae; genus Camarhynchus; species Camarhynchus parvulus. The sequence continues at coordinate 32,093,456 of NC_044601.1, read as the reverse complement.
ATGCCCTATGCTAGTCCTTCAGTTACTTTTTATTAAATATTTTTCAATTCTTCCTTTCTTCCTGTGATTTCTTTCCTGGTATTTCTTGTGCTATTTTTTCACTGTACTTTAATGGCTACTGTAATTAAATTTTATGTTCAGACACATACTCTGTTTCCTGCATTGTGTCTTCTCCTTCCTTTCAAATCTATGTCCTTTAATTACTCACTTTTTCCCCTACATATAAGGGCTAGTAAAATAGCTTACACACACACTGTCTTTCTATTTCACAGGCAAAAAAAAAAAAAAATCATTTTCTTGGCTCCTTATGTGTTTTCTCACGCACTTTCTTTCCCATCACCCACCAGTATCTAGTCCTGTCATATACACAACATTTATGCTTTTTTTTAGTGCTTCTTTTGCCTAGTGCCAAGCTCAATCCAGGAAGACCTGGTAGCTCCCTGAAGAGCACAGCACCATGTCAAGCCTAAAAGAAAAAGAAGAATATTCTCTGTGGTTTCTTGCATGCTCCCTTTGTCCACATCCATGCTTCTTTCAGAGTGGACTCTCTTCTAAGGGTTGCATGTTAAATCTTGATCTCTCTGGTCTCTTTCACACATGAGTGCAAGATCAAGGGATCTGCCCTTGTGTCTGTCCCTTAAACATTGGCTGACTGTGGCAGAAGTCGACTGATATATTTTTATAGGCAAGCTAGATCTTCTGTTACCAGCTGTTCTGAAGTGCAAAACTGTTTCCCATTCAGTTTTACTAAAGACATTTCCCTATAACCTTTTTGGTTAAAAACACCTTAGTTTCTGGATGTCCTCCAGTAACAGCACATGTTGGAGGAATGGCTCAATGCTTGGTCCCAGTTAAACAGATTTGCTCAACTTTGTCACCAAAAAATCTTCAATTGTAACTCACATTCAATTTTTTACCAAACAAAACCATTGTATGAATGCAACAAATAAATTACCATACGTGAATTGTTTCAGCCATACAGATGTGGTTGCAAGGTTACATCAGATGAAAACTACTGTCCAGAAGCCTTTGTTAAAAGGAACTTCATAATTTAAAACAGTGATGTGCCATGTAACAGTTCAGTATATGAAGATACAATGGAAAACTAAAGCATCTTTAGGCACAAAGCACTAAAGCATCTGTGACACAAAGCTGCCAAAGATCCCATTTAGTTAAATAATAATAAAGTGCATCATATCTAAAAAGAGAAAAAGAGGGACTAAAAATTGCCAGCTCAGCTATCACTTCCAAACCATGGGCTTGCTGGTCAGAACAAATCAGGTGTGGACAGTCTTGATATTGCTCCAGACTGTCCCAGCATTTCTCTCTGCATGTACAAATGGAATGTACAAGGGGAAAAGCTTTCGGGAAGAAAGTAAAGCAGAGCTCTTCTTTAAAAGATGTTTTATCTTCCACTCTCCTAAAATAAGAAAAGATATACAGCTCTCTGGATCTACATCCTTACTATCTATCCTGTCACCTGTGAAACACATTTTACTGCATTGCTCACTTTTTTCTTCAAGTGCTGATAGCACTGTATTCAGACTGCACAGTGCCTGCTCCTGGCAATCACTCACTAAGCACGAAGGTGGATCCCCAGATACCACGATACCTTGCACAAACTCAGGCTGCTACTTCTTATGCTGAAATTGTCCTTACCTGTTAGCAGGTCGCAGTTTTGGTTTCAAAGTTGAACTACACCAAGCAGCTCTCCCTCTGGTCAGTCACAGTTAGACCACCATCTCCAAAGCAGTTAGTTCGCTTTTCTTTCCTTTACCCAACAGTGTATGGACAGATGTGAAAAACAAGCATAATTTATTGCTCCATATTACCCTAATCAAGAATGACAGTAAGTCATAAAGCCTTCCCAAATAACCAGTAATAACAATGCTAATAATCTCAAGCACAAGCATTTTTAATTTTTTTAATTTCTTTTTTTTCTTTTTTTACAGAAATCACCTAAAGACAATTTACCTGCTCTAAGTAAAATGTTTGCACCAATGTTAGCTAGAATACATGTCTTTTAGGAATATCTTCATTGAATCAGCAGCCTGCAGTATAGATTACATCTTTGGATCTCTGCCTACATGGTTAAGCTCTCCACTAAGGCTAGGTTAATACTGAACCAGCAAGGATGCTTTTAATCTACCTTTAAAGTTCCTACAAATAGAAGACATCTGTTGAATAATAAAGTGAATGGAAAATAAACATGTAAAATGACAGTTTGTAGGGTGAAGCTAATATATGTGCTGCCTTACATCTTAATAACCATTATTTCTTTTATTAAAATTATAGAACTGCTAAGTAAGGTTCTGAAATTTTAGATAGAAGACTTGAAAACAAAACAAAACAAAAAAGAAAAGGGAAAAAAAAAGGGATCACACAAATCCCTTGGTTATGTTAATTTTCCTAGATGTAAGCATTACAAAGCTTTTGCTTTTCCTTGCTTTAGCGTGATTCTGGTATGAAGGAGACCAGAGGAAGAAATGAAGTAATAATATTTAGAACACTTTTAACTTACAGTGTCAGGCAAATGGAAACAATTTGAAATAGGCCTGGAAACTTATTCACTAAAATATTCTAGTTCAGCAGTTTTGTGTGGCAGTGAAATCATAAAACTGTAATAGAAATATCATATATTAGCTCAAAAAGTTTCAATTCTGTGGTAACAAATACTGCAAATGGGGAGACCGAAGAAAAAGAAAAATAGGAAATTGAGAGTGAGTCATGACAAGTAATCTTATTAATCAAGTGAATATATGCTGATGGAAGAAAATTTAAATTATTCTAAGAAATTAATAAATTAAAAATGAATTACACATTACTTACAGATGTACAACAGATATTCAGTCATTTTAAATAGTTAGACTTAGTGAAACATCTCATTTTGCTGCATTTTAGGACCACAATTATCACTATTAACATCATGGTTCATTTTTGTGTGTATCTAACACAGTATTTATTTTTCTCCTGATTTGATGATCTTTTAAAAATACAGCAGAAACCTAAACCTTTTCCCCAGTCAGCGACTCATCAATTTCTAATCCCTGTTTTTTCCCATAAATTTTAACTGATTTCAAGTTGCAGGAAAATACGATATAGACTACACATGTGGGGGATTTTTTGTGCCCTAAAGCTGGCATCATTCTTTGGAGCAAAACGTTTGATGTAGGAAACTAAATCTTAAGTAATTGTAGTGACTAGTTAAGACATCAAAGGAAGTTTAAATTGTTAATTTCCCTCTGATTAAAAAAAGTGGTTTTTAACTCATGCTGCCTGCAACTCTCCAGTTATTGAGAATGTGCAATACACTCCTAGGAGTCATTTTATCAGCACAGTAATTTTTGGGAAGAATCTTGAACTATTATCAAGCACACAGTAGAGCAAAGGCTCCAGAAGGCAGTTTTGTGCACAGCTGCCACTTGCTGAGTGCAGAAGGTACCTCTTTCTGTACTGCTCTTTGGGAAGACCATGTGGCACATTTTCCCCCCATACTTCCCATGATATAGTAGGACCCAAGTACATGATGCAGGTCCATGAGCCCCATGAAGTTTTGCCCCTTCCTTCAAAGCCCTTGGAGTGCAAACTGAGGGAAGCCATGTAGAACCAGGGTCTTTGCACCTGGGGACAGTGAGAAACATGATCTGCACAAGACAACCTGCCGCCCCCGTCAATGAATCCCCAGTTTGAGACCCTCCTTTCATTCCTCCCTAATAAAAATGGCCCTTTTGCTTCTTAAGAGCAGCTGATGGCATCAAGCACAGCTCTTCTGTGCTTGTCTGAGCTGCCAACTCATAGTTTCACGATAGGCCATGGGCAGCACAGGGGGCAGCACAGGGGTGACACAAGGCGCCAACTCCTTGGCTGAGCCTCACACCTCCCCCTGGCCTTCTGCCTTTCTTCAGCTTGACAGCCAGTACCCTGATGCAGAGTACACTCATCAAGTCCCAGAGAGCCCAACATGATGTTTTTCCTTCATCCAGGAGACGCAAATGATCTGTTAAATTAAGCACTGCAACTAGGAAAACATGCCATGATGCAGTGGTTTGGGGATTTCTGAGGTTTCTGAGTAGCAAATGCTGAGATTTTTTTTTTTAAGAATGGCTGTGTCTGAAAAGCCAAAGTATGAGCTGTTCACAACCCACTTCCCAACAATGAAGCCAGGAAAATTATTCCCAGGGGAAGGAGGTTTGGGGAAGAATCGATTGTTACGTTCTATTGTGAATTCACTTGTCACGCATTTACAAAGGGAAATGATACACATAGAAATTTCATTTTACAATCAAGATTATGATTCAGATTAGAACAGCAAACAGTTGATTAACACAGATATTCCCATCTTAATCTATACATACATAACATTAACACTTTTGTGCTTTTTTTTTTCTTTTAATATGATCTCCTTAGAAGGCATATTTTTCCTTAGACAAACTAACACAAGTTCTCAAGTTATCTCAGGATAGTTATTTCAAAAGAAAAAGCAATATTTCATAATAAACATTTATAATCAGGTTTTTAACAAAGTAATTCATCATATAAACAAAGGAATCAGTCAAGACACTAAATAAATATCTGTACTGGTAAATACTAGCATTTTGCTTTTATCATGTAGGACCTGATCCTGCAAGCCCTCTGTATACATCTTTATCCCCACTGAATGATTGGTTTCATTGCTTGTTCTAATCTATTATTTTACTTTGAGCTGAGCAAATACTTTCTGGCCACTAAGTTAAGTAATTGAAATAAACACTGGAATACATCCCAGCAGACAATGATTTCCTTAGATATCTTTCTAAGTCATTAGGTTTTTTCTTGTTTATGAAATCATCATAAATATTTATCAACAGGCAATCAGTTTTTGATATTTACAATTTGAGTTGCCTTGGTTAATTGAGATTTTTTAAATGTATCAGGTTCTTTGTTCTTGGCTTTTTTTAAGGGAAAAAGGTGTGACTTTTGCACTCAGTTTGATGAGCAATTTTCAAGAATTATAATATAAATTGAAAGTGAATTTTTCTTTTGTCATACATTTGAGCTAACAATACTTGGCTAGGAAGGCAAGAGCCTCCAGGAAAATAACAAGCCAGGAGTTCTGCCTGAGAAGGGTTGGTTCAAACATGAATTACAGTCTCTGTTCTCACCTACAACAATTACTACCTTCTCCAGGGCAAGGAAATGGCCTTTCGTAGAGCACATTATGGCAAATCTTTTAATTCTGAATTTACTCAGTCCTTGTCAAGGTTGCCTTTTTCTTTGTATGGTAAGTCCAGAACAGAGAACCACAGATAACAGACATTAACTGACCTACATACCCTCTTCAAACCTTAGGAAATAATCTGGATTCCTCCCACAAACAGATGTGCCAGTGAATTCCAACCACTTAGCTGTTTTGGGGGTTTTTTTGGTTGGCTTTTTTTTTAAGGAAACACAGAAGCAGTCAGTTACAGCTAAAAAACTCACCACTTTTTCTTGCCCAGCTCAGTTTGAAATATAGTTTGAAATCAAGGGTACTGAGGTTATTGATGTACCCACTGTAATAACTTAAGTTTAGCTGAATTCTGGTGGTTTCCTGAATGTCTCTAAGCTCTTACCACAGTATAACATGAAATGCTCCAAGCATCTGGCAAAAAAACCCAATGATTGTAACAAATCACTGCCTGAACTGAAAAGTGGAACACACTTTGAAATTACTCTCTCTATATATCTATATATATAGGGATATACACACACGCACACACACACACATATATATCCCTATATAAACATTTTTTTAAAATACAGAAATTAATTTTATTATTTCTCCTGTTGGTATTAAATACTTTACTTCATGAATCAACAATATGGCAACTTCAGGTGGTTTGGAGAAATAAATCTGAAAACAGTCTTATAACCTCCACTAATATAAATATATTGGCAAGGAACTTTGACCAGCAATAGTAAATTTTGAAACTTAAATAACTATTCTACAGTTACTTTAATTTTAACAACAAGTTGCTACTGAGGACCAATATTCATGAAAAATGTAAAACAAAAACTAGAGCTTTAACTTTTAACACTGAAGTGCAGCCTTATGAAAGGAATGTAAAATTAAGTATGTATTAGAGACTCATTCTAAAAAGAGAAAGAACAACTTATCCTATGTGTTTCAAAGTAAGAACACTATATGCTTGCACTTTATCATAAATGACCATGTTGAGTCATAGTTTCCTCTTGCCTGCAAATGAAGGATGTTGGCTCAAATAATCTTCAAAGTGTAGATGAGCATTTGATTAAATACTGTTTGTTGTGAAAATAAAGTTCATTTACACTTTGACTGAATAACAATGAGGAGTTTGTTTTAATAATAAGACATTTAAGGACCTTGGTAGCCAGTACCAGTTGTATTTGCAAGTAGCTCCTCAGCTTTACTCTTTTTTAAAAAATAAACGTACAGTTATAGTTATTCATTTACTTTAAAAATTCTAAAGATGAAGAAAAGTAGCATTTATACATATAAGTCCTCATATAAATTATAAAACTCAAGTTTATCTTAGAGAGTTCCATCCCCAGAAGAAGCATAAAGCACTTTTGTGGTACCTTCACCAGTAAATATTTGTATCACATCAAATCAGAGAAATGCAACAAAGATGATACTGAATCCAAAAACTGAAAGACAACATTCTCCTAATACAGTCTCTTGTGATGAATATGCTCCATGGGCTTGTGTGATTTCCATGGCAAGACTGAATTTCAAATAAAGGAAATATGAAGGAATTCACCTCACCAGTTCAGTAGGTATAAGAAACGTCAGTGAACAGCAGAGTCAGCCCGTTTGAGGTCAACAGTCTTTGGAAGACTACAAGGAGGGAGTTTTAAACTACAACAGCAAAATCAAATAACAGCAATGAGGTAAACTCCCCTAAAAAGGCCAAATAGGCTGAGTTGTCAGGAGAGAGTCCAATTGTACCTGACACCCAAATGTTTCTGTAGCCAGAGTCCAGCGAGCTGCATGGTAGAGGCAAATGTACTTGCTTTGGACCCTAAGCACATTTTATACTGTTTCGGATCTAAGTTGGGGTCACACTGAACAGGATGAAAAATATGGACAACTCCTACTTCCTGACTTCTGAAAGCCTTCAAGCCAGACGTTATCACTTTAGTAAAGAGATCTACATCCTCAAGTCCCCAGCCTTGAATCGAGGTATCAAATCCACCAGCAGTAAGTAGGTCACTTTTGTAAATACAGGTAATTCCAAATCCATACTCCCTCCAAAATCCAGTTCTTTTTGTGAAAACAAAACTACTGTCAGCTGGAGGGTTGCCTCCATATATTACTTTTGGATCGTATTGGCTGAAGATGATAGGGTAGTAAACCTGTTCTCCCTGAATAGTGTTATCTCTGCATCGCTGGAGGAAGTCTGATGTGAATACTAGATCAACATCACAGAACAGCAGCAAAGTGTCATTGTCAAAATGAGATGAGGCCATCTCAAGAGCCAGACCTCTAGAAAACTTTCCTGACATTGGAATCAGGGTCATGTCTGCCTTGGGATACTTAATGCTGTACTCTTTCATTAGCTCTATGTGTTTGCTAGAGTCTGGGCCCGAATCAGAACTGAAGAGAATTACTGCCAACTTTACATTCTGCTTGGGAATCAGACAAGTCTTCTCAAAATTAACCATAAATCTTGAGAAAGTATCAAATCTCCCCGTGATAGGGACAAGAATATGTATTTTCTTGTCACTCTGTCCCCCAGCGTCTTTGGTGCCTTGGAATGACGACGAAAAAATCTTTAAAGAATTTGAAAGGAAAGAGAAAGATTGAGTGTCACTGTTGGTGTCCTCCAGCAATCTTTTTACATCCAGCTCCTCTGCCTCTTTGAAGAAAGGTTTGCTAAACAATTGCTGAAGGTAAGCATGGCGTCTCACTGGAACTGTAACTTTCCTTCCTTTATGCCTTTTGTACAAAAGCAGTAAATCCAGGATGTACTCTACTCCATGCAGAGGGTCTACCCTGCGGTAGCCATACTGTATTTCCTTGAAATCAATGAGTCTTCCTCTAGATCTGGAGTTCTCATTTATCATTTCCATGACCTGCATCACAGTATCATCCAGTGCAGTCCGCAGGACGCTGCTCAGGCTCTGCCGGGGTGGCTGGTTCTCCACCATTGAGTAAAGAAACTTTCCTGTCAGGAACTCCCACTCGATGACTTCATCCCTTTCACGTGGCTGGAAGTTATTGAAAGACGGCACCACTCCCAGTTGCTGATCTTCCTTATTTATTTCAGTGTTACTGAGCTTGCTCATCAGGACACTTTCTCGATGGAGCTGGATGGTCCGATGACGCAGTTCGGAAATTTTGCGACTCAGTATGTAATTGTGCAGCCTATATTGGTAGGCAGGTCTTTTGTTTGGATGAAGTGTTATGGCTGTGTGGATCTTGCTGTTGTGAAGATCTTGAATGTAACCCTTGCGGTTGTGTTCATAGTTTTCGTGGAACAATTGCTGCATCTACAAAGAGAGAGAAAGGGGGGTGTAGGGGGAAAGAGACATTAAGTTGAATGTCTTCTACCCAGAAAAAGTACTCGCATTGGTACTAGTATCATTACCTATTCTTATAGATCATGGTTATTTTTAGGCATAGAATTTTAAAGCATCCAGTAGAAAATAGTTACATTGTTTTGGTCTGAGTTTCAGTAGTGTCCACAGTAAACAAATATTGTCCTCTGTCTAAAGAAAAGGTCAGTTATATTGGGTTTATCTTCATTTTGTCCAGCTGCAGAACTAAGGGAAATGCATAGGCATAGGTCTGTGGGTAATATTTCTGAGTTCATAGGTGCTATGCATGAATCACTGACTTCACTTCCATCTAAACGCCAGTTAGCACATATCCTTAATGGAAGGTTAGCAACATTCACAATTTTTTAAAGAGCCCCCTGTATTTGTGTCTATGGAGCAAAAAGCTGACTGTACTGATATACACAAATAGGTAGCACTGCTTAACATTAAAAAACTGAATGGCCTTAACAAAAAAATTTTTTTCATGTTGACAGAGAATTCAATAATTGAAATAAAATAATTTGAATACACATTTTGTAAGGTACACATATAATAGAGTATGTCAATTAAGCAATTGATTGTGATAGTGATTTCCAATTTATTTCTGTAGCAAGAAAAGACATTCTACTTCAGTCAAATTAGTAATTGTGATAGAGTGAAGAGACATGTTTTGTGGCTGACAAGTCTAGTATCCAAAATATCTGGCCTTTATACTTTCTGCGCTGACTAAACAAATCATGAATCTTGAATCAGTTTCCTCCCTAGAAGACAGCTCATTATTAATGTGATGAGTATTTATTCTTAAATGGGAAATCATATGGAGTAGTAAAATACTGATATCATAAATATATTTAAAACCTGCTGCTCTTTGCTAACACCTACTAACTCCAGAGAATTATTTCCCATGACTGGCAGACAAAGGAGAGAAGGCTCGGGTTTTTTTTTATCTGCAAACAGATTGGTCTGTAATTAATACATAAGGAAAATGTGCTAATTAGATAGAAAATGTTGTTCAAGAATGTGTTTTAAACTTGAGCTGTAATCAGATTCTGACATGGGTATTGCAGTTGGTCTTTTAAACACTGAAGAAATCAGGAGAGGTAAGTCCTGATTGCACAGTAAATCTGACTCAAATAATTTAGCTCATTTTACTTCAATTCCTTCAAGAACAGAAGTTTTGACACTGGAAGTAATATCAAGAATAGGGCAATAAATGTAAAATAACTCCTAACTAACTCCTAATAACTCCTAAGATAAGAATCACGAAAGCTATGTAAAATTCATCAGCATGTACAAGACATAAACATTGTCACATTTAGAAAAACAGAACTTTAATATAGAACTTCTGGACTGCCCCTCCCAGACCTCAAATGCCTCTGCTTGAGCAAACATGGCTGCTACAATCACTCAGATTAAAATTTTTGAAGTTAGTCATACAACATGTAGAAAAGCAACAGACACATTCTGATAAATACCTTAAGCTATGTTAAATTTGCCTCCAATAAAACAGGTACCTGTGTTATATTGGAGTGAAAATTAATGTGAAAAAAACATACAATGTTACAACATTATTCATATACCCCTTATTCACAGAACCTACCAAAAGCTCTCAGAGAACATTTGTTCTGTCTTGAAATATGTGTGGTTTGCTTGTTACATGAGATGAGATGAACCAGGGACATGAGAGTTTGGCTGATTTTCTTGTAATCACATAGAACAGGAACCAATATCATCAGGCCTGTTAGTGTTTTAACTAGCAGTGCTGAAAAAACTGAAATATGGCTTTCTTGAGAATTAGAGATGGTCACAGGCAGGACAGATGGATTAGAGATTGAAAGGGAAAACAGTTTAAGAAAGAGCTGGGTGATGGAATTTGCTCTTTGGAAAAACTATTTTCTCTTCTCGCTCTACAATTTACATTTTGAATAAAGAAAAAAGAACCACTGATCTGGCTATATTTCCAGCTCTCCAGTTATAAGTTACACTTCCTTCCTGGTCTGTTTTACTTAAAATTGTATGCTGTGAGCTCTGCAAGGTGACTATGCTTTTGCATTGTCCACTTTTCCTGCAAAAAGCTGAAGGCATGATTTTTACATCTAGAATTTCACAGTAAAGTCCCCTTGAAGGAAAATTAAGAAAATGTGTGATGTTGAAAACAAAAGGAAGAAGAGCAGGTGGTTTGCGTGACTTTCTTTTCTAAGTTGTCTAATGAAGAATGCTATTTGAGTATAAATGAAACAACCATTAACTTTACCCATTTACAACCATTAACATTTAAAGTATGTGATTTTTCATAGTTAAGTACATGAAAGTTTTATGTAAAGTAGTAAAATGGATTTTATACAAAAGATTTCCAACAGATGACATACTGCTGCAAAGATAAATGCTGTCCTCCAATTGTGCAAATTCTTCAGTAACCCTTGACTTATTACAAAATCAGCTTTACAGAAGATTCATTAGCATCGCTTATTTAACAGAAACAAATTTATGTTGACATAAATACTGCATTTTTGCACATTCCAATTTCAGATGCCTGGGTTTATTTGATATGCTCCACTGAAACCACGGATAGAAGATATACTCCATTATAATAACGATTTTGGTTTTGATAATCAACAACAAATTTAAAGTAGCAATGAAAAAAATTCAATCAGTAATGCAGTACTATCACACATATGTAAAACTGTACTAATCCATTTTCCATTTTATGTTACTGAAAACTCTTAAGAGATTTCGATTTGGAGAAAACAGAACAAACATGACACTGAAAGCATCAACACTTCCTGAAGATAGCCTGCTTTAATCTTGGTGCAGAAATTTGTTCTTAATGTTGCAAGAAAAAAATGTCTTATTACAATTCAACTTATTAACATCTAAATGAAAGCAATTCAATTTGATCCTAACTTTGCTTTGAAATTTCTAGGCAAGATGGTCAAGCCCAGAAGGCAAAGGGAAGGATGATTAAATTTCCTGCAAAATGTATTTGTGTGAGAGTCTGAATTGAAAAATGTAGTTATAAATTATCACGCAAAGGAGGTGGGTTTAGGAAGTGGCAAGATTTATTGACTATAAATTAAAATTATTCAGCATGGTAAGAGTAAACCTTCCTGCAAAAGTTTTCATTATTTTGAATAGCAAGGTAATAAAATGCCAGATTAAAATCTGCATAGATAAATGCAAAGTACATGAGAGGAACACAATCCTAACTTTGCCTGAAGAATGTAAAACTGTGTAAGTTGTTAGGACCCTGTCCTAACAGTACCAGTCCACACAGTATGCAATTCTGTGTAGGTGTCACACAGAGGTTCAGCAGTGATGAAAGGAAAAGCAACTAGCATGAGGACAAGTCTAGAGTGAATCAGAAGCTTCATTACATGGTTGTGTCCATAGCACACCAGCATCTTGAAGACTGTGGCCAGGCACCTTGTCAGTATTGTCCCATCCGAAACTGGTAACACAGAATTATAGAATGTTAAGGGTTGGTAGGGACCTTAAATATCATCTAGTTCCAACACCTCTGCCATGGGCAGAGATACCTCCCACTAAACCAGGTTGCTCAAAGTATTATCCAACCCGGCTTTTAAGAGTGTCTAGGTTGGGGTATCCACAACCTCCTTTGGACAACCTGCTTGTGTCTCCCCACCCTCACAGGAAAGAGTTTCTTCCTAACTTGTAGCCTAAGTTTTTCCTCTTTCAGTTTGTACCTATTACTCTTTGTTCTTTCAATACAATCCCTGAAGAGTTGCTCTCTGGCTTACCTGTAGGCCACCAGATAGTAGAAGGCTGCTGCGAGCTCTCCATACAACTTTCTCTTCTGTAGAGTGAGCAGCCCCAACTTTCTCAGCCTTTGTACCTCTTATCAACTTCATGTCCTCCTCTGCACTTGCTCCAACAGTCCCACATCCTTCCTGTGTTGGGGGCACCAGAACTGGCACTCCAGGTGGGGTCTCACCAGAGCAGAGCAGAGGGGCAGAATCCTCTCCCTCACTCTGCTGCCCACACTGCTTTGGACACAGCCCAGGATCCCACTGGCTTTCTGGGCTGGGACTGCTGATGGCCAGGTCATGTTGAGTTTGTCATCAACCATCATATAAGTGCAAAGGTACCAACCAAGGCTACCCAATAATTACACATCTGGATGATTAAATAAACAGATAACTTGGGCAAAAGAGAGAAATCCAAAGAGGGCCAGCTCTGAGATCAGTGGAGTCAGAGTAAAGGAGCACCATAAGAAAATATTGATAGGAATGGTACCACCTCTTCTCACATAAAGAACTATGACAGTTACAAGGATGCATTCAAGAGTCAAGACTCATTGCTATCCAGAACTCCTGTAGCTCCAGCTGAAGATTATCACAATATTTCCTTATTGTCCTGTACCCCGCCTCAGTTCTTCTACCAATTACCCCAGAGAGAGAATATTTTGCCAAATGAACATTTACTTTGACATGATACAACCAATTTACATTCGCTGAAAGCAGTGAATGGGAGAATTTGTCTTCAATTCAGTATAATACCTGGAGGTGCAACATTTTATCTTCTCACATTGCATGACTTTGTGACTTTTCTGAATAGTTTGCTGTCTTCTGAATGGTTCTTACAGCACAACTAATGCAAGAGTTGGCATGGACTTCTGCTTGCCTTTTTCCATGCCAGCTGAAACTAAAAGTTGGCAAGAAATACTAAAGATCTAATCATGCTCTAAGGAACCCTGAACTGCAAGCAGGAATTAAAAAATTATAAGAAAGAAATCAGAGTAAAGGCAATGTTTTATTATTGTGGCAGAAAAATACAATAGCTAACACACAAGCACAAAGTAATTTGCATTGCAAGCTCTGAAATCATTGTAATCACTGTGATTTACTGATGTAATAAAAAAGGAAGGTTCTTACTGCATATGCACAAAAGCCCAAACCTACCAACTTTATTATTGCAAGACTATCACATATTAAAAGAGTGAATGCAAATGGTGCTTTTTAAATTAACACTTTTTTTGGAGCATTAATAACATTTAACAGAGAAGACATAAAAATCTCCCATTTACTCAAGGGCTAAACTGTTGACCATTTTATCTAAACTGGACTTTTAATAAATGTAGAAATAAGATGAACAGGAATTACTCCTGGTCTTTCTTCCCTCAGCTCTTTAAAGTTTAGCTCTGCTAAAGATGAAGATTTTATTCACTGCTGCCAGTGAATTCAAGGGACATTTCATCTGTATGAAGTACATATGTAAATCTATTGTGTTTGAGATGATACTGTTTTGCTGAACAGGAGGTTGAGTGCTTAAAAAAAATTCAGATTACTATAGGTATATTAGGATGGCCTCAATAATATGTACTATAATAAAATGCAACACTAAGTTACAGTTAATCTAAGTTTCTGGACAAGAAGACAGATATGAGCAGGTCAATTTTGATGCTCTGAGAAATACTGTGAGCCTGGAGAAAATAAGGATTAAGACTGGAATTATGAAATGCATATGAACTAGATAACAGAGAATCAATAACAAGCTATGTACAAGTGGGGAATTATCAGTTTGGAGGGAAGTTATTACAGAAACTTCTATGGAACAATATGGTTCCTAGTAACGCTGGCACAAAATCTTAGACACTGCTCATGACACACAGTCAAGGACATTATGACTAAATGAGAAGAGAATACAACCCATAAGAGCCAGAGAACTTGGAAATTAAGAAGTTGTGGAAATTAAGTCATTATAATAAAACAACACATATAATGCCATACCCATGGTTGTAAGAGGTTTGTGACTAAGTATCTTAGGAAAACTGACTTTTTAAACTGGAAATAATTGGCATACAAAGAAAACATGAGAATATCGTCAGACAATAAGGTGACATGAAGACATTATTAAAATTCAGTGTGAATCCTCTACAGAAAAGGGACACAAAACTTAGTTTTGCATCAGTCAGAATATTTCGGAAAGATGCAACAAACAATTTCATACAATTCTAGGCCTGCATTTTTATCAAATGCATGGGAAAAACCAATGCAAAAGAAACTTGTCAGGACTTTTCTGATTTAGCTTGTAAAAAGACAATTAAACAGCACTGGTATACAAGGATAGCTACATGCATGGAAGGAAAAAGAAAAATGTCTTAAATTACCCTGGGCATTATCTAAATGAAACAGTTGTGGAAAAGGCTGCATTTTAGTAGTCAGCAGATTTAAGGAAGGTAGGCTGACAGTCTTCCAGCCTCCTCAGGTTTGGACTGCCTGGTGTCACTAACCCCCTTCTTTGGAACAAACCAGCCTTTATAAGAGAAACACCAGGGTAATGTGGAAGGGATGACAGGTTAAGAAGCTGGTAATAACAGTTCCAGTTACAATGAACAACAGCGCCCTACTCACTGCCAATCTTTCCACTAGGATGTGAAATTGAAATGGTTGACTCAGCAGTTTTGATGATCCCAAAGATCCGACTCATTTCCTGTTCTGGATGATAAAGGATGATAAAGGAGCACAGAAAAGGTATAGCTAATTTTCCTATCATAGCTTAAGCTTCATGTAACTCAGTGATGTTCAGACTTCTGGTTGCTCCTACATACTTGGTCACTGAGAGAGCTCAGCAGCGAAAAGCAGGTTCTATTACCAGGGAGTTACACAGTAAGACACCAACAAATGCACTGGGACCAGCTACATGTTTACACCATGAGTCTTAGGAGCTGAACTGCAGGGGTATTAGTCTAATGCCTCAATGGCATTAAACTTGCAGTCCAGCAGGTAGAGCCATCTGCAGTTTTGCCATTGTTTCCCTCATTACAGAAGGTGGTTTACCACAGTAGCGTTGCCATCCAGGTGACCATCCTCAGCATGTACATACTTTTGAACATCCTGGCAGTGCACGTGTGCTTCCTTAGGTAACATCTTGATGCTAAAAACTTTTCCAAATGCTAAAATTGTTCTCTGGCATCCACACGTCAAGTAAAGAAGCAATCCACCCTCCTTGAAGCCAAGTCTCCCACAACATCAGGGCCATATTCCTAACTGGATCTTGCCAAGGTTCTTACCCTGCCACAAAGGGTGCTTCACCTCCCTTACAACCAAATACCCCTGCCTGGATGTCTCATACAGTATGAAACAGACAAAGAATTTATTATTAAGCGGTATTTCACAAATTTAAAGAACATTAATCAATAATTAATTCTTTCTTCATTTGTATCAAGCTACTAAAATACCCCACTGTTAAAATACCACATATTATTGTCTACTAGTTAGCTATAACCTGCATCAAGTACACTCTGTACCCTAGCTTTTTATGTACATGCTTTATTATTTACAGAATTCATACTATATTTTAAAAACATTGTAAAATTTGACCACAGAAGTAATACATAATCTTTTATACCAACATATCTTCAGTGCAAGACCCTAAACCATCCTGAAGGCTCATACACAGCAACACACCAGAGTATTTACCAATATTTCTTCCTACAAAACACACACTTTTTAAATATCGAGTTGAGAAAAATGCTTAATCATTAACTTTAAGGAGAAAAAGAAGGAAGTTATTTTGCCAACCTCTTACCCTTAAGCATAGTCCTGAAGGTAGTTTACAATAATTATTAAACCATAAGACTAAAAAACAAATTTTTGTGTTAGCAAAATAAGAATTATTACAGTCTTAGTGTACCTATGGAATTATTTATTAAACTAAGTGAAAGTTACAATTAACTCTATTACATAACACATGTATGGAAAGTGTGTAAGTACTTTTATTTCATAGTCTGTCCCTTTGTCACTATGTGACACATTTGGCCATATAGAGGCAGAAATATTAAATCTGTCAAATATTAGCCTTCAATGTACATAACAGAAAAACAGGAAAAAGTCTTTAAGGTTATATATTTAGACAGAAATATCAAGTTCTAACCTCTGTGTTAAGGAAAAAAAGATGAAAAAGTTATTTGATGACTAATCATAATTTCTGAATTGTTTCTACGTGTTGTGACCTAAAGTATTTATATTTGTTTGATGATAAACTTTTCTAAAGCATGGACTCATGCATTTGTGTATCTGACCAAAGATCTGAATACTGTAATTATTCTCTGAAGTGCATGAATGCCACAAATGCTGATTCCACATATACAAATTCTATAGAAACTGGAAATTTTGCTTTTTTTGGGTACTTTCGGGTAGGATCACAACTGAACTAGCAACACACCCTACTTTACAAGATTACCCCAGAAGGAATTTTTACTGAGAAACTTCCCTTTTGTTACACCAACAAAGATCATTTACCTTATCCCCAAAGCCTTCCCTCCTACAAAAAAACCCCACACTTCTAAAGAAAACATCCAAATACTGACAGCTAGTGTGGAGAACACTTTTTAGCTGGATATACTCAGCACTCTTCACAGCATTACAGAAGAGAGTAGTTTGGTTTATGATAGTATGAAGACGCCTGGGAGTATTTCATTCACACTTGGCTAGAGCCATTCCTCAAAAAAAAACCCCAGTGGTAATGTATCCTTTATGGTTTTCACTTGTTGAGACCAATCTCCTTGTACATATTTGAGAATCTTTGTCCATCCAGACCCATTCACACTAACCAAGCAAAGTTGAAGCCACAGAACTAACACCCTGTAATGGCCTGAGGCTGTGCTGCCTGCTTCAGGCGATGACTTCACTCTTATCATACCAGCTGAGACCAGTTCAGATGCCCAGCACACCATCTGCACTCCTGTCACATCGCCTGACATGGGGAAGTAACCTGCTCCATTCAGAAACCTGCCG
Source organism: Camarhynchus parvulus (assembly GCF_901933205.1). Lineage (NCBI taxonomy): Eukaryota > Metazoa > Chordata > Aves > Passeriformes > Thraupidae > Camarhynchus > Camarhynchus parvulus. The sequence goes on along the minus strand of NC_044601.1, from coordinate 32,076,162 downwards.
TGTTCAATGCAGGAAACCTCTTCTGCTGAATGAAGAGCTGGGGAGATTTTCTTCTGCAGTGCAATATAACAAAATCAATGTTTCTAGAGCCTTTATGCTTCAAGTACTCTGAATGTGTAATCTTGAAACACCGGGAGAGGACAATTTCATAGAGCAAGAGAAAGCAGCCCTCTGCATGCCCCTGCCCCAGTAACAACACTAGCTATAAAAAGTATGAGGCTCCTGTCTCATGAAAAAGTCCTTATACTGCAGTGGTATTTTACAAGTTATAATTCTTCCTGCTGGGAGATGAGCATTCTGTATACTACAGCAGTTTGACACAAAGGGTTCCCTGGTATTTATGACCTCCCTTAGAAAAATCAATCTTCCTGAAGAATCTGCATTCCTCTGCCTTACTAAACCTGTCACCAACTACAGAAAATGTACATATTACTTTGCTCATCAGGAGCTTAGAAGGATTTCTAAACAGAGTCCTAAGCATCCTTACTTTTGAAGTAACTCACCAATTCAAATGTTGAAGAAAAATTCAAGAAAAAGCCATTTTAAATTCTAGTTGTTCTCAAAAAAAAAGCTATTAAAAAAATCAAGCTTCAGGGCTACAAATACTGAGATCTAAGTGCTAAGTTATACTCCAGTCTTTCTCTTCTTTCACAAGTTGGTCACATTTCTCTCTAAATGAAAAATTCTAAGCGAAAACAATAATTTGAGTTTACTATTCCCAGTATATTTATCATTATAGTCTACAGAAAGGAAATGCTGTGACCTACTATCCATCAGTGAAGTCAATTATTGGGACACAAAAAGTTTTTCCTATTGTTTTAGGAGTCTTTAATAGTACTGTTATTTGAGACTAAAATTTGAGGCTAAAATGAAACTAATAAATATTCTTCTCAAGCTGTTTTTATTGCTTTTTACCCTCAGCTTTACCTAAGTTTCCATAAAATCCATTTTGATACAAGACAGCAAAACCAAACAGCGTTATTCTTCCAAAAGTCCACAGTTATCTGGAAACATAACTTCACTTTTGGTAAATACTAAAACAAGAAATAGAATCATCTTTAAGTAGAGGATTTATCTATGCAAGCCGTTTGCCAAAAATGTTCTCCCTTTAAGTTTGTGTCTCAATTATTTACAAAGAGCTACTTAATATAAACTACTTTTGCACAGTGATAGGCATTCTATCACATCTGTCTGTCACCCTCTAACACTTCTATTTGCAAAAACATGAGGTTTTGGAGCTTATTAAATAATGTTAATCCAGTGCAACCTGATGGAACTTTGATTTCCAGTCTTGAAACAGATCCTGCTTGAAGACCAAGGGACTGGGCCAGATGATCTCTGTGACCTGTTAAACTTATATTACTTCACAGCCTTACTCCATATTACTTAGTAAACTTATATTACAAAACATAAATCAGGAGAAACAGAGTGGTAGCAATGCCTACTGTACAACCAATATTAGAGAATCTGCACCTGACTTTCTCCAAAAGTTTTTCACAAAAATATAAACTTTGGGAGACTGGAAACACTGACAATTCAGCATAATTTTTAATTTGTATAATACGATTTATATTATTTATATTATACAGCATGTGTGCAGAGGCAAACACATAGCATGATTCAAAATTATTCTGAGTAACTCAGCCTTAGAGATGCGACATTCTCTGTTCACTTATCCTTTTTTTACCATTATTTTACAGTTAAGTTTTTCACTTACCTCTTTTCTTGAGAGTGTCTTACTCTTCTGCAGATTTGTGGAAAGTACACAGTACAGTAAAAAAATAATAACTCTCCTGTGTTTATTTGATACCCTTTCATTTATTCACATATCTTTTTTTTTTTTCTCCACATGTTCTATATATGCCGAAAATTACGCACTGGGAGTCCTACAAGATGAGTACAACATACCTGAAGGTGAAACACATGGTCCCAATGACTGTATTTTACACATCCAGTTAAACAAAATTATACCAATGGCAGTTTCTTTAGCTGAACTTTCATGCAATTAAAAAAGCTGACTGATTTGTTAGTATCACACAGTTAATGCCATAAAAAGTGCAGTATATCATCCTGTGGAGAATACAGTATCTCCTTTTAGCTAACAAGTTTGGATGCACACCTATCAGACAAATGAAAAACAAGAATAGTCAACGCTTATTTCTTGGGCAAAGTAGAACTGTTAAAGTACTGCCTGAGGAAAAACATCAGCTTGCTAACATTGTCTGAAAAGCCCATGAAGGTGGAGAATAGAAGTTAGTAATAAAGTAAGAAAATTCAAAAAGTCAAAATAGAAAGCATGACAAGAGGGAACAGATGGGATGCCAACCTATCCTGGGGAGCGGTGAGGATCAATTAAATCACACAAACATGCAGAAGTTGGAAAGGTCAGATAAACTGGAAGGAACTTCTTGATCAGGACATATATCTTGCCACATACAGAAGAATGCAGTGCATCAGCAGATCTCTTCTTTGATACCAAAATACCTTTGAACAATAAAGACAACAAGGCAGGGTACCGCTGCATATAGGCTTTGCTTTGTCAGAAACCATATTTATGCAGGCAAGTGAATGCTGATGGCTCTTACCACCACTACAACATAAGTCTTACTAACACCCACCTCTTCCCACTGGGAAATTAGGCCATATCAGGAATGCTCCCGTAGCCAGAATAGGGGGATTTAACTTCAGGGGACCATAATAAAAAAGCACTAGGTTAATGAAAAACGCCAATTTTCTAAAACTAAACAGAAGATCAAAGCCCAAAAGTGGCCAAGCACCCTTAGCCAGAGAAGCAGCGATCCCAGACAGAAATACCAGAGGACTGAAATTTGCCACCCCCTGTAGACTGGAACCAAAGAGGAAGGAGTTTGGTGAGTTTCTCAGTACAGAGTTTGTTCAGATCTCTCATCTGAACAGATCTGCAGAGCAGAAACAGCAGAATGTTGCACTTGCCTTCACTGTGACTTGTCAGATAGTTCTAGAGATATTTTCTCCCCAGTATAGGCAGATCTGAAAGGAAGTCTTTTCATGTCTGAAATAATTGTAACTTCTAACAGTAACTTCTGACAATAAATCATATTACTAATTAAAATTACCTCAAGCACTGAAATGAGAAAAACTGTTTAAAATGCCTAGAAGTGAAGAAAAAAATGAGACTGGTTGGGAAAAAAATCCTGTAACTCCCTATATATTTCAACATAACATATAATTATGCATGTAAAATTTTATTTCTTTTGAGGCACAAGCATGCAGCTTATTTTCTCCACTACTGTTTACCAGCTACAATTTTCCCTTTTCTTTTAATCTCAAGAAGTTATCATTCCACGGCAAATGCACTTCAGAAAACTGCTGGGTCTACCCTTTAAAGAAGCTTTTGAATCCTTTAATTATTCAAAGAAAAATTCAATAAATGCTTGTTTAGCCAATTGACTACAGATTTATATTCCAGGACTATCAGATAATGCTGAAATAATGCATAAAAATGGCATCCATAACTTCCATTAAGTAATACCATGAATTCTGTTAAAGTACTTATCAATCCAACAAATTAACTGTCTGCATACATTACACATTTTGTTTACATTAATGCGTAAACATCTACAGCAAAAACAGTGTAGGAAAACACCTGGCCTCGGATGACTTTGTTTATTCATAATTAGCAATATTTCAATATTAGTTTATGTATTTTCCTTAGTCCATTTCCCTTACTTAGATAGATTTTTCCACACAAAATAAAGAACAAATAAGCATTATCAAGAGATATACATAACAGGAAAACATAGCAGCTTAGCACAGGAGTGATACTTGATTGTACATTCCTCCAGAGAATAGGAATTCAATCTGCAGCATCCATTTTAAATTACATTCATCCAGGCAACATCAGATAAAAACTCAGTGCCACCTTCTAGCAGTGCTGGTCTTAGGATGAAACCAGGAATGTGATCACCCTCATGGTAAAAATTGCTTTCTTATATCCAGTCTAAATTGATTATCCTTCAGTTTTTAAGCCATTCCCTCTTCCACTCCATGGAAAAACTACCTCTCTAGCTTTTTTATAGGCTTCCTTCAGGTACTGGGAAGCTGCTCCAAAGTCTCCCCACAGCCTTTTCTTCTTCAGGCTGAACAACCCTAACCTTCTCAGTCTCATTAGGAGATATGCTCCATCACTCCGGATCATCTTAATGGCTCTCCTCTGGACTTGATCCAAAAGGTCCATGCTGTCTTTTTGGGAACCCCAGAGCTGGATGCAGGGTTCCAGGTGGGCTCTCACCAGAGCAGAGCAGAGGGGCAGAATGCCCTCCCTCCCCTGCTGCCCACGCTGCTTTGGATGCAGCCCAGGACACGTTTGGCTCTCTGGGCTGGGAGTGGTCATGCCCAGCCTCTCACCCACCAGCAGCCCCAACCTGACTGATTGTCCTTCTCCCCAGGGCTGCTCTCCATCTGTTCATTCCCCACCCTGGGTTGGTACCGGGGTTTGCCCCAGTTCAGTTGCAGGACTACAACTGGGTTGCAGGCAATTTTAACTTGGTCTTTTTAAAAATCATGAGATTCCCATGAAGCCGTCTTGAGCTTGTCCAAGTCCCTCTGGGTGGAATCCAATCTTTGGATGTGTCACTCACACCACTCAGCTTGGTGTCATCTGCAGATTTGCTGAGGGTTCACTTGATCCTGATGTCAGTGTCATTGATGAAGACATTAAATAGCACAGACCTCAATACAAATACCTGAGGGACACTGCTTGCCACTGATGTCCCTCCATCAGGACCCTGAGCTGTTGACCACCACTCTCTGGATTTCACCACTCAACCAGTTCCTCACCCATTGATCTGTCTACCCATCTAACCCATCTCTCACCAGTTTAGAGACGGCATCTGACTGCCATGACTTTTCAAAAATCGTGGAGAGTAGCTTTGCAGCTGTATCAGCCAATTCCCTCTATGTTCCCCTCTTTGCTCACTCATACAGTGGTGAGGCTTTGTATTCCACAGCTGTTGCCTGCCTGGGTGGAGGGTCTATCCCTCCCAGCCAGACGTAGATGACTGAGTTGAGTACTGGAAGCAAAGCCTCCAGTGGGTTTTTTTAGCACTAGGAATATTAACTTTATGGAAGAAACATACAGTCATGCAGTAACAATAAAAAATGAACAATTTATAAATAATAATTAATGTAAATCAGACATATATATGTTTTACTAGGACAAGGAATAGAAGGCAGATGGAAAATGGAAAAATGCAAAATGTGTGCAAAAAAGTACTTAAGGGAGATCAAAATTTTTGAATTTTAAAATTATCAAAGCTCATAACTTAGCATGAAGCTAAAAGAATTAAACATACAGATAATAAGAACATCCAAGATGATATTATAAGGAATAAGAGCATTGAGAATCCTCACTGATTCAGGGTAAAAGCAATTTGGTAGCTCATAATAGCCCATTGGAAGGTTCCAGCACAAAGATCAAGCCTACAGAATGCAATGTTTGTAACATCTCCAAGGGAAATGTATTTAGTAAAAAAATGTATTGCATCACATTAACATTCTTAACACAGGATTTTCAACATCTTTGGACAACAAAACAATAAACATAGACTGATGAAAAATGAACTATTCTCTTCTTTGGTAAATGTATCTTGAGAACACTTAAATGCATTGCCAAATCACATTTTAAGCTCTCATATTAAGTAAGAAAGCAGAAATGCCAATAGATCTACCTAATATGGACCAAGGCTCTCTAATCTATCCCCACTAATTAAATACTCCATCATTCTTACAGGAAGGTTAACCATAAAATTTGTGACAACTTCAAAATTTGGGAATGACTGCAACCTGGTGGCTCATAGACCTAAAAAGAGTTTCTCAGAAGTCACCACTGGGGAACCAATGACTGAACTAGAGGATCCAAGATCTGAGTTCTTCCAAAGAAAGAAAAGGCAAAATCAGTACAGTAAGATTTCCTGTAATACTTCATCATCCCCTTGACATAAAAGCTTTTCATCAGTCTGCACACTGGCCAGATTTCTGCATGATAGGCCAGATTTAATCTGGTTTTTTATTTATTTTTTCTTACACTTGTACTACATTGAGTCATTACGGAGCTGAGACACTGAACAGCATGACCTCCTTGTCAACCAAGTCTTCACTTCCTGCCATGTCAGTAAAAGAATATTAAAACAAGGATGTTCAAATTAGGATTTCATTTCTTATGGTGTAATCAAGGAGATAAGTATGGCTTCCTTCCAGCTGATTGTATTACCATTAAAGTTTATGATAAATTATGAATGCCCTTGAGCTAAACATCAAATTAAAATAACATAAGCATGGCAGGATGTCTATTACAATGTTTTCCTTAGAAGAAATCCTAGTTATCTCACTGTTATACTTTTCCACAGGCATAGTTGTGCTTTCTGACTGGATGGTATGAAAATATAACGTTAATTAATATGACTGTGTACTTATCACTGAGAATTGATCTTACATTAAAATAAAAAAAATCCAAGTCTACTGAGTTATATGCTCCATGGTGACAGGAGATCTAAGACTGAACAGTGATTCTTCACCCTCCCATTATCATAAAATATCCTTAACAAGATCCTCCATTGTTGCACTTCTGAATTGGAGAGTGTGGTTGACCAGTTAAGTCTTTTAGATAGACAGTGATAATTTGAAACCCATTTTATACTGCCTCATGTCTTGTCATGGCTGAAAATATTAATGGTTTTAATGGAGATTTGAAGGCTTATGTTACGAAAAAAGTGGCATTACCCTCATATTTAAGTCATAGATTTGAAACTAATTTTTTTCCAGGCAGTAAAAGACCTGCACATCTACTGATTGTTTCTTCAGTAATAATGATATTCTTACAAGTCACTGAAGTATCTTGGTCATTTAACTCATTAAGGAATTCATAATTTATATGCATTATGTCTCCTTTTACATAATGTAAAATATTTTCACACAGTAGTCTGTCACAGAACAATCAAATACATAGAAAGCAGTTCTATCTTTACTATAGATTTTCAAATCAAACAAAGCAAAAAGAAAAACTCCAAAAGATAATAAATAGGGAGGTACAATGGACTACAGAAAATAGATGGGATTTATATATTTGGAGAATTCTCAGTGAAAACAATTCAGAAAAAATATTAAAGACCTCAGATTTTACCAATCCAAATGACCTAAATAATTCAGAAATTATTTCTTTTGTTTTTATTAAATTGTAGATTGGCTTGAGTTTCGCTTTGAATGGAGTACATGAGACATAAGAGAACAGGCACAAAAGAGTAAAAATTGAAACAAAGGGCAATAATTCATTTTACTCTTCTCTTGTCCCTTACTGCAAAAGGTAATAATACCCTGAAGGAATGAGAACAGAACTATACATAGCTGAAGCTATTTCTGTAGGATAACATTACAATTTTTTTAATAGGATGAATATTAAGCAAATAACTACTCTGTCAAGGTGGCCAATAGTTCTATTGCTTAACAATGGTGACAACATATATTAAGAGAAACTCTTTCTTACACAATTTTCATTTATGATCAGGTTGAAATAACGTGGAAGAGAGAGCTGCTTGAAATCCACCCAATGTGTTTATTACATGTACCTGCTTGGATGTGTGCCTACAGAGAGCTGTTTCAACTGTTACAACTATACATACCAAATCCTCCAAAAAGTAAAATTAGGCAGTCATAGAATCATACAATGGCTTGGGTTGGAAGGGACCTTAAAGACCTTCTAGTTCTAAATTTCTGCCATGGGTAAGGACACCTGTCAATAGACTAGGTCGCTCAAAGGCTCATCCAATGTGGCCCTGAACACTTCTAGGGATGATGCATGCACAGCTGCTCTGGACAACCTGTTCTAGGGCCTCACCAACCTCTGAGTGAAGAACTTCTGTCTAATATCAAATCTAAATCTCTCCTCTTTTTTAGTTTAAAACCCTTCCCCCTTATCATATCATTTATCTGTCCACATAATTATCTGCCCATATCATTATCTGCCCATTGTTCACCCCCCTTTTGTAAGTCCCCTTTATGTACTGGAAAGTGAAATGAGGTCTCCCTGGAGATTTCTCTTCCCCAGAATGAACAACCCCAACTCCTTCATCCTGTCGTCATGAAATAGGAACTCCAGTCATCTGATCAGTTTTGTGATCAGGACTGCTGAAGACTCCAGAGCTGGATGCAGAACACCCAATGAGACACACAATGAGAGAGTAGGGGGAGAATCACCTCCCTCAACCTGCTGCTGAGGTTGACAATGCCTGTTTAGAATACTGAACAAAATGGGGAAAGTTACAAAGAACTTTTCAGAGAGATGACAACAGAAATAAGTTCGTTTAAATATGTGGCAATGAAAGTAATTTTCCCTCATAGTGACTAAAGACATGTAGATTGAGGGAACGTAAGCAGTAGTTAAGTCACAAAGATATTCACACAAGTTTTAGGAAGATGGGTTGAAGTATCAAGTGCATCTGCCTCAAAACCAGGTAGCCTTTGCCTTCTGAGAGCTGTGTACTAAAATGTGCAAATGCCCACACTCATATATGAGGTTCATTATTCTTATCAAAAAGGAAGAAAGAATAATGTATTGGGACTTCCTCCTAGTAAGCCAAAATGCACTAAAGCTAGAAATTACAGATTTCATCATTAGTGTTCCTACCCCTGTTGTGAATCAGTTGTTTCCTGAGTTTCAGCAAATAATAAGAATCAGCTATCTTTTCTTTGCAAATTAAATTTGGTCTTTTTCTCTTTAGTGTCAGCTGGATTCTTTCATGTTTAAAGCATCTATCACTGGTGACATTCAGAAGGTGATGGTCAACGGCTCCATGTTGTGATGGAGATCAGTGACAAGTGGTGTCCCTCACTGGGAACAGTATTGTTTAATGTCTTCATCAATGGCACAGACATCAGGGATCAAGAGGACCCCTCTGCAAGTCTGCAAGTGACACCAAATTGAGTGGTGTAGTTGAGTTGATACACCTGATGGACAGGATGTCATCCAGAGGGACTAGGACCAGCTCAAGACTTGGGCCCCCAGAAACCTCATGAGGTTTAGCAAAGGTCAAATGCAAGTCTGCAAATTAAGATTCCAAAGTTAGGAAACACAGAGTCCTTTAGAAAAATACTACATTATTGTATTTTACAAGTATAAAATATAATTCGATTTTCATTCTCCATAAACAAGATGACCACCCATAGGATAACATCCCTTTGGAATAAATCAAATACTCTATCACATTTTCAATCCTGTCAACACTCCCTCTCACTTACTGAAGTTTTTCCTCAGATATTCTATATGATTTTGTGTAATGAAAGTGCCAAATAATTCTTTTGAGATTGTATTTAATTGGAAATTAATGTTAATTTTCATTAATTAATGAATTAACTAATTCATGTTAGTACCCCAGACTTGAAGGGGGCTTCTATGACCAAATTTTCTCACCTATATTGAGTAGGTTGAACAAAAGCATTATGTCTCTCTTCATAAACACTTTTTCTCTTATAAAAACACAAAAACATTGATGCAGTGAAAGAATTAAGCCTGACAATCCCCAGTTTCTAAGGGTAGGAAATTTCAATGCTTCTATTCTTTACTAAATTCTGCATGTAATCTTCTGTTCCTTGCCAAAAACCCAAAAATTAAAAGCAAGTACCCATTATTACACTCATCTTACAGAAAGAATTGCTCTTATCCAAATTTGCACTTTACAATAAAGTTAAGGATCAAAGGTATGGGACATGGCAACCTAGGGCTGGAAGAGTAGAAGTTCAAAGCACAGGGCCCCGAGCCTGAGTCAGACATAGTCAGGTAGGGCCATTTTGACTCTTGCTGCTACTATTAATTAAATTAAATACTAAATCCTCTGCATGTGCTTCATTTTTGAATCAATGAAGGCAAATTAGAAAAACCCCTTTCAGTTTGGTTTGAGTTGTGGATGAACAGAAAGGAGTGTAGGAATGAAAATTCCAACTGTGTGCTCCAGAAGGTGAATGCTCTAAACCCTGCATATCTTCTGTCCCTGCTCCTGCTGGTTCTTGTGATCACTCCTACTGTATTTTCTGCTTGAAGCCCTGGTCAATGCTCATCTGCCAGTTGCAGTGCCCACTTTGTCATCCTCTTCCTATCTGCAATCTCATGTGATTTTTCTTCTCCTCCCCAGTCCCTTCTATTTCACACCCTCAAGTCACTGCACTGAAGTAATTGAGTAAAGTTACCCCAAGGATAAATGTGAAGCAATTTGTTAGGAGACATTTCTGTTTCCAAATCAGCAATATGGTTCCCCTAATCTTGTTCCTCAAAGGACAATGATACTTTTTACAAAATTTAAACAAATCTTTTCATGGCATAGAAAATTTTAGATCTAATGATTCAAATCTAGCAGAAATATAAGCTAAGAAAATAAAGCCTTTTCATAGGAAGATTTATGCACCCATAATTAACAGGAACACAATTAGTGCAGGCTATACTACAATTGCATATGTCTGTGAAACAGCAGAGCAACCTTGGACTTCTTATACAGAATTAAGTTTTCTTTCAGCTCACTAAAGGAAAATACAAATAAATATCTGATCAGAAGTTTAAACATGACGACAAAGGCATTCTGTTTACCAATATTTCACAGCAATTTTGTCACTATAGACTCCTCAGAGTTTGTTACTAGTTTAGTAGCTGTTGTAGTACTAATGAAATTGTGTAAAGCTTTTTAAATATGTTACTTAACTTAAAAAAATTGCTTAAGTTTAAAATACAGAATTTTTTCATACCTTTTTCATCACTGTACTCATATATGCTCTTCCCTTTTTACCCAATTTTCTATTACCTTTAAACAGCAGTCATAAGATGTTTTTTACCCCATTAAGAGAAAAAATATTCCCTGATATCATCCAAAATTTGGATCAATCTAATGTTCATTTCACATCAGAGAGTTACATAGTTTAGATAGGAAAACACATAATTAATTTCTATTAGAAATTTCTAATTTCTCTATTAGAAAAGTAAGACAAGAAGACATTTTCCTGCAGATAACAGTTAACTTAAAAATTTTGTTGTCCTCAATTTTGGCCAGACATATTCTGAGAGGAACCTTCTTGGTACCAGCTGTATTCCTAAGTATCCAAAAATGCATTGGGTACTTCAGGCACTACAAGCACAAGATACAAAAGGTCATGGATTTTTCTTGCAATGTATTATCACAGATTTGAACTATGATGAAAATGTAGAAGAAAACCCCGTAATCTGACAATTGAGGAAAACAAAATGGAAAACAGCTTCTCTGGATTACGGACTTATTCTCTCTGGATAAATTTAAGTCCTGAAAGGCAAAAAAAATTCCAAGAGCACTGGTCAATATAGTGTTGCTGTGCAAATATATGCAAAATTCGTAAGGAAAAGAAGTGCAATAAAAAATTCTTTCACAAAATTGATTCCTACATTCTATTTTCTTCAGAAGGCATGCTTATGCAGATGATGACTGTTCCTATGACCTTCAGGCAGGATGTGACATGGAGACAGGGGCTTGCACTTGCATAGAACAGCAGCACCCCTGTAACAAACTTTCTCTGGAAGGAATCCAAGTTAGACTTGCAGGCTCAGCAGTGTTTGTATTGCATTTATAGCCTTCTACTCCTGTAAATGAAATCTTTGCTGATAAAAGCAAACCCATCATTACTTAGACTAGTAAAGTGCTTTGCACAGATGTTCAAGAGCTATGAAAAAAATTATGAGTCAAGCTGATTTTATACTTGGTTGTATTTTCTTTTAAAACAGATGGGTTTCTTTTTATGGCTTGTAAAGCCAATTTTTATATATATTTTAATTATCTCTATCCCATCTGTGCAGTTTAATTACTGATTTATTTCCCTTTTTAGTAAGATATCCATCCATACATATTTAATTCCTGTCTATACTGAGGAATGCAAGTACCTTTGTTTTCCTCATAAAACTGGTGATGCATCTTTTAAAGACAGCAGAGCTAGGACATGTCACAAATAAATGAACAAACTGAAGAGAGTGAGAACTGTAACTGCAATTCCCTCTACTAGCCTCTATATTTTATCAGCTAATTGTAAAACTCACTTTTTTTGATGACATAAAATAGTATATATACACATTACTATTTAGACAATAAATCAATATCTGATTCAACCTCACTTTGCATAAAACTTGCCAAGAAATGCATTACAATTGTCTTTGCATATTTACAAACTCTATCTCAGGGTCTTGGAAAAAAATTGTCACTTTTTAATATAAACATTAGAATATTAGTAAAATTCCCAGTTCCAACATAGACAGACTCATTCTGATTTTTACGTAATTCTGCAGATACAGAGAAAGTGGCAGCAATTTCCCTTGAGAATGTGTCTTTTTTTAGTAATGCCATAAATCCTAAAGTGGGTCCTGCTATGAACATTCCAAGATTTTAACACAACCCTGTCTAAATTACACAGGTACTTTAACAGTCATCAATAAACACAGCAACAGTAAAGAAATAGTACAATGGATTCAGTTCACAATTCACAGTTGGAAAGTTACCTATGTGAATATATATAAAATTTAGGAAAATCATATAGTTAATTCCTTAGAGAGTTAAGTGCTCACCAAGATTAGTAAAACTGCTTCATCAGATGAATTTTTTAATTTTTAATCCCATCTTTTCTACATAAGTAAGCTGTTTCCAACTAAATTGAGTATAAAACATCATAAGCACTTATTACTATGCTCACAAATCATATCTTTCTCCAAGAACAATTGTTGAGAAATAACTACAATTAAATACTGACATTCCTAATATAAACACAACAATGTACAAAGCTGCAGCCATTATATTTGCAAGCCATTAATATTGCCACAAAGTAATGTGTGTATCAATCCAGATTCGGGAAGGCCTTCAAGAATGTGTGTACCTTTTTAACTGGATGATACAAAAGGAACTGAATTGTACTCAGAATAGGGCATTTTTACAATTGACCAAGCAAAACCCAAAAGAAAGCAAAAATTATGCTACCATTCCTTGTAAACAGCAGCTGACTTTAATTCATATCAGAGCTGTTGTGAAAGATAAGAACTCTTAAGCCGCTTTATGACAGCTGAAGTGTTTAGTGACAGATTTGATTGGTAAGAAATTAACTAATGTCCCTGAATGGACACTTTTGTCCATGACACTTCTGCAACATGTCAGTGATCCCTCCCTGCACCTCTGCTGATCCAGGAACCTTTAGTCATATTTTCTCTATCTGGGAAGAGAAAGTGTCAGTGTCCAGCTGAGGGGAGGGATAGAGAAGCTTTGGTGGGCACCTGGCATCCAGCCAGGGTCAGCCTGTACTTGATCTTTATTTTAGATTAAGAACACACTTTCATACCAGTTATCATACAGAATTACGAAGACTTCCAAAAATAAAAAGATTTACCGAGCAAGTTTACCTAATTTGGCCCTGTTAAGTCATGGTAGACTTTACTGGAGCAGTTAGCTCAGGTTGCTATACCTCAATTACTCTCCTTACTTTAGCCCAAGTGAAAGCAGTTATGAATCAATACTGAAACAAGCATGATTGATTGAGACCTCAAGCACCTCTGTAGCTCCTGGTCTCAAAACTCCCTTCAATTACTGTTATGCTGTCAGCATCCTGTGGTTTTTAGGGCTCCCTTTCACACGTTGACCTGAGCTGCCTGAGACTAGTTTAACTGATCATTTAATTGAATAAAGGATTTTTGTACATAAAATCTGTAAAAGGCAAGACCAGTTAGAGTCCTCTTTCATTACCCAGAGTAATGGGATGAAAGAGGATTTCTGCAACAAAAAGATAAAGCAGATCACACAGAATTAGACAGCAGTGGGAATAGGTGTGTGTGCATATGCAGTGGTGTTGTGCAGGTGTGCTTCTGCATGGGCCTGTGTGCCGATGGCTGACGCAAGCACCACATTTCCTTGAAGCCGCTGTTCAACTTCACCTGGATGCCACGGGGATAGCTCTGTGAAGGCACTGGAGCAAGTACATGCTGCCTGAGAAGACTCTAAACCAGCTCATAACCTGCACCACCTATCACTGTTGTGTCTCCTGTTGTTTGCAAAATCACCATTCATTGCATTGACCATTTCAAATCTGATTTCCAAAGGACTTATTTTTTCTAAGAAGTTCTTATTCCACTTATTTTAGTTGCTAAAGCCGTATGTTTTGCTTTTCTTTCCAAGACATTTTAGCTATTTAAAGCAATATGGTTGGGTTTCCTGTGTTACCTAATGTAAAAGGATACTAAAGTTCTTATTTCCCTAGACAAGTTCTTCTTTTCCTAGGTCTTGTAGACCTAAACTAAAGACCACAGCTCTCCTTACTTGAATAGCAGTAAAACACGATCCTCTTCAGCGAGATACATTAGAAACCTCGATATTGAAGAAAAAAAAAATAGAAAGCAAGATACCAAGCAAAGACAAATACATAACTGATGAAGTATAGCACTTTGCAGAAAACAAACCCTTACAAAGACACACAACAAGACAGATCTCACTGACAAACAGACAAACAGGTATATAGTAAATTCCAGCATGAAAAAAAACAAATGAGAGCATTTAGAAAAACAGTATTTTTAACTTAATAATTTTTCAAAATAAGAAACTGAATTATTAAATTAAATCACCACCCTGGTCTCAGGTGATACAATTTAAGAAACATCCAGATATAAGCAACATTGCCTACGGCCATTGCTGCAGAGTTGTGATGTCTCACTCCAGACAGGGCAAAGTACAATGTACAATGGTGAGCTACATACAAGAGCAAGTTACGGAAAGACAGGAGTTCCACAAGGTGACTGAATAAAATTGTTCCAGATTTGAGACTGTTTCAGTAACTAATCACAAAGAAACACTGGTTCTACAATGATATTCTGATAAACCAAATATTCAACACCTTTTTCAACCCCTAAATCAGAAAATCAAATACGCCCTATATAGCCCACACAGAGAGTAACCTGGACTTACTTTCAGCTAAAGGTGGGATTTTCAAATGATGCACATGAAGCTAAAATATATTACAAAGACACACATTAAGTTTATACCAGGAGCTAATTTTTTAAGATAATGTCAAGCAGCCTGAAGCTAATCTGACACCTTCACGGACTATTACATAGAAGCAGGGACTTCTCGATTCTTTCCCTACATACCTCAAGTCAGAACCTTACATAATTTCTTGAATTCTCCAACTACTGTAGCTAGATCAAAGGTACAACTTTCAAGACAGAAAATTAGAAACCAGGAGGAGCATTCAAGTATGCATAAAATGATGAAATTAAATAATAAATAAGGAAAGAGGAAATAAAAGTTTGGGATTTTTTTCTTTTGGTGCCAGAAAATAAAGCTATTCAAAAAATTTGAAAGTGCTCTAGTCAGACTAGAAGATAAATATGACAAGAACTAATTAAGATAAAACTTTAACATAACGTCTGAAAATGTGATGTTAAAGCTAGCTATGAATCTCATCATAGGTCTTCACTTCCCTTGACCACTACTTCCCCCTTAGCCTTTTCTTGGGGTGGCTACAGTAACTGAGCTGCCTTTTAGACACCCATTCCTTCTTTCATCTGTCAAAAACATTTTAAAAGAAAATTGCAATTTAAGACATCATTAAATTGAAGAGGGATTAATCTTGTGTGCAAGACCAGAATTATTTTGAGTTGCTTTGTAGAGTCTGATAACCTTAAGGAGCGACACCAGAGCTGGCAATCTCCTGAAATGGTTGTCCAACATACAATATAAACAACTGTCAATGCTGTAACATACAGTTACGCCCATGCTCACACACATCAGTCCATGTTTATAAGTCTCTCCTTAAACTACTGATTCCTTGAAAGAATATCTCAGATAAATAATACGGGAAGTGTAAGTTACTGATTACTTTTATTATGAAGTCTGATGGGCAAACTTAATAAAACTAAGCACTCCAGCACTTTAAAGGAAATACGCTTATCATGAGCACAGATCATGCTAACTTGAACACACACACACACACAAAAGCTCAAGAAGACTGACTGATAAAAAGAGTTAAATTTTAAGCAAAACAAAGCCACCCATTTCAGTCAGATATCTTCAGATAGTATTAGATTATTAGATGTTATGGTTAAAACACAATGTATTTCACTTGGTTCCCTTGTTATAAATCCAACTAACAATGTTACTGATAAACCAGGTTTATTACAAAACTATTTTGCAATAACTTTGTGGCAGCTGTTATCTCTAATCTGATCAAAGCATGATTTTATCATATTTTTTCACCTCCTTATGCCTTTCCCCAGCTTTTGCTTCTCAGATGCAAAACACTGTAAGAAATAAAACCTCAAACCACTAAACTCTTTTGTGCAAACTGAATTTTCTTTTCAGCTAAAAGATGGCAGAGAGCAACTAATAGTCCTCTAACAATATAGCAATCATTATTATTGTATTGCAAATGTAAATTGAAATACAGCAATCTTGTAGATTGTATTCACTATTGTTCTTTAATATCACTATCTACAAGCTTTTTTTTTTAAAAGCAAAAATTGAAATGCATTTGCATTTTAACAGCATTTCCAACTATTTGCATTGTTAATAAAAAATTGTAATGGTGACACAAGACTGGATTTCATGTGCTATATTAAAAATGATGTAAGGAATTATGCTGAAAATGAATATTAGTTATATCTGCATTAAGTGTCAGAGTTTCCTATCTTCACTAGAGGATAAAGAAAAGGATTATCTTCACTAATGGATACGGATCTTCACTAAAAGATAGGATGAAATTGCTGGTTTCAGATTTGAGAATCCTATGTCACATTTCCAGATTAATACAGAACAGTATCTCATGCTATGTTTCAATATTGAGATATACCTAATGGAGTTACTTAATCTAACATAAATTATACTTCCAGCCTTAAAAGAAACAAAAACAAAACACAGCACAATAAACATCTGGTTTTAATCCAGCCAAGGACAGAGGGTTGTGGATATTCACAAAATCTCATAAGGAAACATGAGGGGCCTTGGTTCTCTCAAATCATATCATTCAAGAACCACCTAAGAAAACTCCCATGTTGGTCTTATGTCTTCACAGCCAGACACTGTATTTTCCTCTATTAAATAGGATGAATTTATGCAGCAGAAGCATTAGGGATGAAACCATAGCCCACTCTACCTAAATGATTTTGCAGAGAGTCTGGGCCATTTATGCAGCAAAACGATCCCACTTATGTGTAAGCAACCACAGGCACACAGAAAACTGTGTTCTATTACCTTCTATCTTATAATTTGCTTCTATTATGAAACTGTAATAGTAGAGTTACTGCGCTCCAATTAGTCACCTCCACATATGTGGTGAAAGGGAAGAAAAGGAGAGGTAATGATTTTTGTTCTTTTTCTGATTACAACAATATTTCTTGTGCCATCTGACTAAAAAAAGGTATCAAAAGTTATCTCACTTTTCCCTTGAAACTCAAACTCCAGTTTTCAGACAAAACAATTTCTAAACAGAACATGGGTAGTTAAAGGACAATCCAATTAAAAGGAAAAGGGAATCAGGGGAAAAATCATAAATATGGACTCCTTATGTCCACTAACAAGTCACAGTTATATTCATGCTGGAGAGGGAGCTTGTTCAGCTTTTCTGGTTAGTTTACTGTACTAACTTGGCTCTCTCATGCCATCAAAATGTGTCACTGAAGTAACCTAAGAATGGGCAAATATATTTTTCAGTATATTTCAAAATCATTTCCAGAGTTCACAGTGCAGAAATACCGTTTGGAATAGTTCCCATTATCAATCATGTCTCCAACTGTGTTACAAAAAGCCACTCAGTAAATACTAGCTCACTCCAGTAGCAAGTATGACTTACTGTACTGCCATCCTTAGGCAAGGTAAGGGGTTAATGGCTCTCCACTACAGCTTCTGGAATGAAAATAGCTCTTTTACAACTAAAAATGCAGACTGCATAAAACCGAACCCATCATGAGCATATCTATTTTAGGTGTCACATTCTATTAGAGATCACAAGGGTTTATTCCACACAGAGTACAATAAAAAGTATTATCCCCAGAAAATGAGAATATCTAAGGAATTTATGTGAAAATTTATTTCCATTACATACATGCACATACTGTTTTGCTGTTTCAGTAGTGTAAATAACATTATTTTTTTCCAACAACATTTCCAGCAAGAAAAGACACATAAACAATCTGTACCACCCAAAAGGTTTATAGTCATCTACCTCCTGGTTTTTTCAGCCTACAGGATTCTGACAATGAGAGTCCCAAAGGAAATTATGAAAAAAACCCATAAATTTAATTGTGTAACACGAACTTCTACTCTAATATGCCAAAGACATATAAAGAAAAACATCTTTAATGATTCTGCAACCAGAAAAGAAAAACCAAAAAACATCATCACATTGCATTTACAATTTTTTTCAGTGGAAGGAGAACACTTCAGGTTTTCTTTTGAACCTCCTATAACAAATCATCAACTTTGAGTTAACTTCCTCTGCAGTCACTCTCCAGCATGTCAGACTTGTGTGACAACTGTGGTTAAGAATTAATAACCTCAAGTTTCCTCAGGGAGCTTCAATGTACAGAATGCTGACCAAAATATGAAACCTCGCTGCTACACTAACACATTTTATCATGCTCCATACTGATCCCCTGCTTCTTTCAGAGACATCACTCATGTCTTTAACTTGCTTTAGGCAGAGATCTGATGGTAAAACCTTTCTGGCGTCACAGAAATGTATTACTGCAAAATCTGTTTTTAGAAATTGTTTAATGGGTGTCTTGGGGGCATGGGGTTATGAGTGTGTGCTTGTCTGTTTTAGAACAGAAAAAAGGGTCTTCACATTTTTGAAAACTACATATATTTGTGCCAGAAATGGACTGACATAAGGCTTGCAAAAATACTGATTTCTCCATCGTAGCTGAAATGCTCATTAAGCAGAGAGTAAGAGGAGATAACCAAAAACCTCTGTTCCATGATTCACTGCAGTTTGAGGAACACCTATAAAGTTCCTTACGTCACCACAAATCTACTGGTGACACTCAACACTGGTCATTTTCTGTTATGATGACAAAACTGAAGGACAAAGCAAAAAGGCACTGAAAAGAGATTTAGGTCTCCAAAGTATCCCTGAAATTGGTTTCAAACCTTATGCTAATGATTGCATGTAAGGCAATACTAGCAGGCACTCATCCCAGCCTTGTTCTGTTTGCACAGAGCAGTGCCAACTGCAGCAAGATATTTAAAAATAACATCAGCAGCAACAGGCACTGTGTGCAAATACAGATGCACCTCTAGATGCCTCATGATACTGTTTGGCCATCACTGCACTGGCTCCTAAAGATCTGAAAGCTCAAGTTCATGCAAAGGTTTCTCCTAAATTCAAACTACATCCAGGAATGTGAGATGACTGGGTTTGTTTCCTTTCTCCCTGCTCCTCTCTTCCCCTTGTGCAGTGGGTCTTTTTCTTTCTTGCTGCTTGTCTGGAAGTGAGAGGAAAGTGTTATTCACAGAAGTAAGACTAAAGCACAGCTCAGGTCAACAAAGTTCCTCCCTCAATGTCCAAGATTTTCCAAAAGAAGGTTAAGAGCAGTCTTTCTCATTAAAAACAAAACAAAAAAGCTCTTTGAAGTTAAGAAAAAAATACAGAAGGCAGTAAAAATTTCAAATCTTCCTTTAAAATTTTTGTTTAAATACTTCAGCCGTTATTCTCATTTCTGTATTGATGAAGTAATGGAAAGGTTCAAGAAGCAATTATTTGACAGATGCAAGTATCTGAAGACCCAAACCCTGTATAGCTGCTTAGTACTTTTCAGAGAGAGGCTGACACTAACACAATTGAGTTTCTGAGCTCATTTAGTTTACTAGAATTAAGGCACTTTGAAAAAATAATTAGACATTTGCAGTGTATTAAGGAAAGCATTGTTTAAATCCACAAGAAATCTGTCAGTTATCACCAGAAATTAATCGTACTTGTCTAAAATAGCAGAAAGCTCTACAGTGGTTTGTAAAAACAACAATCAGTGAACCTGGAAATATATTTCAAGGGATTCAGAAGAATTCCTTAACTCCTTCCCAGAAAACAGAGTAAGAGATAAAGAAATGCAGACTCTCCTTGACTTTGTGAGATAAGGTGACAGGTGTTTTGTTTTTAGAATATAGCTGGGCCTGATATCTCTTTTTTAAACTTTGCATCTGCCTTCAAACTATGAAAAGCAAATTTTTTAGATTTTCTCAGTGTGTAGACAATATAGACATTCTAAACAGAGGAGCAACAAAATCTCTGTATATAAAACAGTATATTTAATCTGTTAGTACCTATACATTTCTCTCAAAATTTTGACACATCGTTAGTTTTATCTAATAGCTTTAACATGTACTCTCTTCATTGCATACAATGCAATTAAGAAAAATTATACCAAGCAGTATTAAGCAGCTAATAAAGTTTTAGTTCTACACAATTTACCTTTATTAATCAAATCTGAATCTCATCAAGGGATGCAAACGTATCTGGTTGACAGTTTTTATTTTCCTTGTCACAGTTCTGATCATTTTTAACTATATTCTTTACTTTAAACTCCAATGAGTTTTTCTTCCAAAAATTAAAACCAGTAGTTGAACAGAAAGATGCTAACGTGATTCCCAATAGGACAAATTTACAGAATCAAGTTATTGAAGATGTGTAAGCCATGACAAAGAAGCAAACAGGGACTGAGAGCTGCCAATGCGTGAACTTGCAAAGTCCCTCAGAAACAGCCCACAAAACAAGCTATGCTTAAGACATTTTGTTGGTGTTATCAAACTTTGAAATGAGATAGAAATGAGAAAGTTGCAGGCAACATGATTGTCTATTGTCATTCCAAAACAAAAGAACAAAACATGACAATCTTTCCATGGGCATGCAAGAGGAAATGACCAGCAATATACGAGAAAAATACCTAACAACTGCAAAACAGCTGCCTGAGTCTACAACAGACATGATGGAATCTAATACAGAAAATACTTCATAAGGTTACTAATTAAAAAAAAAGGTCTTATCAAACTACTAATGGAAGTCCTTAAAAATTCAAATGAAAATCTTTTCTTGTTGCCTGAGCAAAAGCTTCTCCCTCCCTGTAGCCCCCTTAAGTACAGGATCAACCTTCATGGTTACATGAACATTGAGCTACTCTCAAGCACAGTAATCTCTCATGTTTTGCTGCAGACCCATCATAAAATATCTAGGCTATAACGACAAGAATATATGGAATGGCCACGACCTGTGAGAAGATCAAATGCAGACGAACTGCAACCATGAAACCTCCAAGGCGAACAAAGTTTCCTCTGTTCGGATATAACTGTCTGAGGCCAGCAGCCAAAATAAACAAATAGTCTATGCTTTTACAGTAAATTACGTAATTTCGCATTTGTAGATCCTATTACCAGATGACATCATATTTTTGAGTTAATGCTTGAAAATTCTGGCTGAAATCTACTATTGTGAGCTTACTGTCAAAAACTCTAGCTAGATGTCCTGAAGTCTAGCTGTCCTGAAATCTTACGCTGTGTTTTACAATGTATCAGAAAATGCACAGGCCAGTATAAAATGGTAAATAGAGTCATATAAAGGCTCATTTTACTCAGAAAGTTAAGTACTAGACTCAGGTATATGCTACCTAGGAAATAAAAATAAATAAACCACCATAAACACAATGCTTGCTGCATATGTTAGTTGAGAGATGACAGAAAAAAACTCTGCTTCTTAAAAAATATACAGCAGTATAATCACAACAAAATAAGACTATACTAATGAAATGAATGGAATATATTCATCAGATAATATCTCACTAGGAGAGTGTGAATCAAAAGATAACCTTCAGTCATCATACGAGCAGACTACCAGGCGTCATACAAAGTGATCACAAGAACAAACTCTAACAAGAACAGGAGCCGCTAAAAGCTTCCCTTTAAAAGAGGATTTTTTAGTTAAGTGCTTGTGCAAGTCATGTTATATCAGAGGAATAATTTCTGTTCCTAAGTGCACTACAAACAGTATTCCCTGGGAGTCACAGAAACTAAACATAACATAAACTCTCACCAGTGGCTGTAAAGCAGGGATTATAACTGACTGAATTCAGAAAACAGCATAATATGGGAATATTTGTGTCTACATGTTTAGGAAGATACAATTCACTCATTAAAAAAGTATGTTTTATAAGTTTTTGCTTTCGACTTGACTTAAAAATGGGGGTGGAGAACACTAAAACTTCTGAGAACTTAAAATGAGAAAAGATTGGAAGAATTGAACAACTAATGATTACAAAACACGATGAGATAAAGACAAAGAAATAAAGCATTAAGGAAAAGCTAGTAAGAGCATATGATACTACTTAGCCAGATTAATGTTTATTGCAGGTTGTGCAAACATCTTTGAAAAATATAAACCCATACATATTACAGTAAAGAAGATATTAAGGTCTTAAGCTCATATACAAGAAAGTCTCCACAAAAAATCCAAGGACAGCAAAATAAACAGGCTCACTAAAGACATTCTGGAAAGGGGTGAAAGCATTGGCAAATTATGCGGCTTATTTCAATTTCTAAGGCAGTTTGCAAGATTGAAGGTAAATCTGTCATTCTTGGTTACACTGTTTATAAACAGAACACGAGTATTTAGGACAACATCTGCCTGAATTTACCACCAAATGTTCTTTCTAGCCCCAGTTTGTAAATAAATCTCCTTAGGTTTAAAAATTAAGATAATTGACCTCTTCCAGATCTAACTTTCAATGGTGTCAGTATCCAACAAGTACAAAAGCATAAATGTATTTTGGCACAAGCTTCAAAGTATTTTGTTTCTTTTTCAGAATCTGTGTCAATCAATACACAAATATTGCATTCCGTCTCCTCAATTCTTACTTTACTTTTCCGCACTGATTACTTTTCAGTCTTATTAAAAACCATCACCGGTTTGACCAGTTTGACTCTTTCATCCAGATTTGCTTCAATGCAATCTAATCTTTGTGTAATCTTTCTCAGTGTTGGTTAGATTTCAGACTCTAAAAGACTAGGCTATATTCTAGCATTTTATCTTCCTAACCTTTAGATCTTACCACACTGTTTCAGTCTACCAAAAGTGCTTGACTATAACAATACAGCTAGTGCACTAAGAAGGCACAGAGAAAGAGCTGCAGATTTTATGGTAGTATCATTAGACACCAGAGTTTCAATTCTCAAAGGAGGAAAAAAATACACATTACCACTCTTTTACATTACTCCTTCTTCAGAAACAAGAGCTTCCAGAATACTAAATATATAGACATACATTAGTCTTTTGCAATTATAGCACTTTAGCCATAAGATTACAAGACAATTACAATTCTGTGTATGTATACATTCATGTATAAATATATATGTATACACACATACATACATATCATATATAGCACCACTGAAAGAGTAACCAGATTCATTCTGCTGTTCTTTTTTTGTCAAATCCATGGATAATCACATCTGATTTGCTATCAAATGCACATGATGAACACAATAACAACAAAATACAAAAATCACTTACTTTACAAGTAGAAGATCTAGGCAAACAGCAGTTTCATAAAAAAAGAAAGCACTCAACATCTGAGGCATATTCAGTTCCCCTAGAAAATTCCCTGTGCAACAGATAACCAGCGGCTTGTCCCAGGTGTTTTTTGTTTCTCCACTCCGAAGTCCAAAGTAAAGTAGCTGGTTTCACTGCTTGGACCAGAAATCCACGCGGATCACTGAAATGATTTTAAGAGCATATAACATGCTCTGACCCTACACACTCTGTATCTATGATATTAAATACATCTGTCTCTGCATGTCTCAGGATAGGACCTGCTCAGTTAGACTCCCGTAATCCTACTGTTACTCTACTTTTTCAAGTATCTGCCACTCACCATTTTATTAATCCTGGCAGGCAGCTCTGCAGGAATGACCAGCAGCTGCTGTTTGCAGATCCTGACCGTAGATGACAATACACTCAAACGATACATACAATATGTGCTGGAGATGTGAGTGCTGCCTATTTCAGTACGCTTTTTACAGGATTCTAAGCAAAAAACAGGGAAATTTCAATTATTTAATGGAGCTAAAATAACAAACTAGAGAAATGAAGTCCCACTTTTCCTTCTAGAAGAGACAAAGACCTTCCAGTGCAAAGCAGAGGTCCAAATCTTCAAGAGTAGAGAGCTCGATAAATCAGGTTGCACTTCTCAGCAAATAACTTGAGATATTAAAAACAGTCTACATATCATAAACATAGGCTTACAGAGGGCCTGACAGATAGTGATGAGCTCTGACAGGATTATTAGTAATGATATTGGTGGAGAAAATCATAATAATACCCATCACAAAGCCAGTAGTATGGCGATAACTACAAACATATTTACTTGAAGAAAGCATGAAGCCCTCTAAGTCAATTTACAATCTCTGTGTTGTGGAAAAACAAGCTGATCAGTTTTTAAGAACAGAATAAAACATATCTTTATTAACAGAAAAGGATTTCCGTTATCCCCCATAAAAGCTGCACAAACCTGCATTGCACTGTAAAAAAAAAAAAAAACAAAAACGAAAAAACCCAAAAAACCCAACAAAACCAAAAAACATCTAAAAGGAAATTCCACACAGCTTGCAGTCTTTCCACCATAAAATCATAGTGTGTTGGCTCCCTAGCTGGGACCTTACACAACACAGTAGAGTCTGTGTTCTGGGATTATGTGATGTCTGTGTCTCGGTGTTGGTGGCAGAAGGCTGTGCTGTGCTGTGTGCCGGGGGTGGCCTGTACTGGCAGCTCCAACCACCTTCAGCAGATCCACAGCTGGTGGTGAAAGCACATTTAAGGACAGGCAAAATCACTGGACAGGGAGGGAAAGAGGTAAACTAAAAGAGTTAGAAGCAGCAGGGAGAGCAGGAAGGTCAGAGAAGGAGGTGCCATTTAATTGGCAGTAAATGAAATTAATTTCACCCAAGCTGAGTTTACATTGTTGATGATGACAACTGGTAAGTGATCTCACACTCTGGATCTTTATTCGCCCCACTCACCAAGGGAGCAGCGTAAGCAAGCAGCTGGGTGCTGAGGATTTTGGTCCTCAGCCAAGGCTAACCTACCGCATTTTGTCAAATGCTAACAAATGTGGTTCTGGTTTCACAAAAGCAACTACCAGAACAATTGTGTCCAAACACTTTTTTGGCATGAAAAGCTTCTATGTTCCAGACACAACAACATAATTCATCACAAAGCCTGTTCATGATCTAATTTTCTAATTTTGTCTGTAGAGAGCTGCCAGGATATGTATCCCCAAGAACACTGGGCCAGTTAGCTAAGGGTAAGCTTGACTCTCAAACTGCATATTGCACACGTATTATACTCATTGTGAACATACTGGGTTTACTAAACTACTGAAGACTGTAGTCGCTAGGTATATCTGAACAAAGATTTAAAATTCTCCTGGTGTAATTAAACTAAAGTGCAATCCACTGAGTTCCTGGTTGAAACAATAGGCTTCGTGAACAAATTATGATGACACTCATTTTAGATGCAAGAATAAATTTATTCTAAGGTAGTAAAAAAATTAAACTGATATATGCAGTCTGTACCTTTTTCAATATACCTTGACTGATGGCTGACTTCCTCATCTCAAAAGTATACAAAACTATACAGCATTCAGACACAGAATTCAGCAACAAAAAAGGGATAGATAAAAAAAACCCAGTTGTTCCTTAATTCTTTAAAAAACAGATTTTCACTCAGCCACTCAGCTTTGGAAGTATTGGTATTTTAACATGTCAAAACAGATGAAAGCAAAAATCCTTTAATAGTTATTTGCATTTAGCGCTCTAGACCCAGTAAAGCAACTGTTGCATAATGGCAATCAATGGTCTTAACTCACAAAACCAAAACCAAATCACCCTTAAAACATGACCTATTCTTTCCCTTCCCTTTACCCTTCCACAGGGTAGCTGTATGTTGTCTGAAGCGAATCTGACTATAGAGTAGAGTATGTGAGGATATCAAGAAGAAATGTAAATTTTGGGAGCAATGATGTGTACACAGATTTAATACTATTTTTTTTCAACATGACCCTAAAACAGAGAGCAGCTATGTCCAAAAATCAGTTTTCACCTTGATTCTCAAGATGTTGCAGTTAATGCACATCAGGAAGCATTAACAGTCACTTAGGCCAGTGGGAACAGAATGACAACAGCCTTTGTATCTGTTGAAAACAAAGTTCTAACAAGAATGCAAATGGGAAGAATAGTAGACATTGACCAGAGCAGAGGATGGAGAAACAGAACAGGTTACACAGACATGGTATCAAAAGGAGAAGAAATGTCAATCTATAAAATGGCCTCTATACAACACTATGATTCTTTCTCACTACCAAAACTCAGTGTCTAATTTTTTCATAGAGTGGTAAGGGAAGAAGAAATCAACAAGCAATTCAGTGATCAAGGTGTAATCAATTACTCTGCATAATACTGATCATACTGTTTTTCAACAAATCTTTCAAAAGTCTAAATGAGAGGGAGTAAAAAATAATTTCTACAGAAACCACCATCAGAAATCCTAGTTGAGATGCAATAGTTAAATCTAATCCTTTTCACTGCTTGAGAAAAGACCAAGGAGAAACATGCTGACAGATGCAAAGTGACTTTCCTTGTCTCCACAGTGGATTGGGTATTAATATTAAACTGTAGCATGAGACAGGCAAGGAGAAAAAAGGTAGGAAAAGGAACTTGGGTTAATACTGAAATAGACTTCCTAATGAGGTTATGGGATGTCACCCACAGGAGGTTTCAAAAAGTAACTTAAGGAAAAATTTATCTCGAATAACATAAGAATTGATCCTGAAAGCGTGAGCTACGTGATCTTTCCAGGTTTGTACAGGCTTGATTTTTCCAAGCGTTACTGTTGAGAGCTTCCACTATGAAGGCCAATAGCAGTCAATATAGGTGATCATCTTCCTCATGGATGGGATAATACAAATATAGAATACTTGTTATTTACATAAGAAATAGACAAAAGTTGTTTTGTTTTTTGGGTTTTTTTTTAATATAGCTGATTCATAGCCTAAACTGCTGTTGTTTTTACACACACAGCTTTCAGAAGACAGATCATATGTGATATGCTGACCATCATGTTTACATATAGGTAACGGGATCTAAGGATTTAAAAAAAACATTTTGAAACACACTCCGTTTGGTGAATTTGAATGTTATCTTCAGGTATGAAGATACCATTGAATGTTATCTTCAGGTTATCTTTTCAACTATCTACAGATGTTGGGGAAAGCAGAAACCCAGCTCATGCTGGGAACGCAATTTAGCTGAAGAAAACAGAAACTATGAAGATAAGAATGAGTGAAAAATAAGAAGCAACCTTCCAACATTCAAGAAAACCACTATGAGGAATGTGGCTATGAACTTTTCCTCATATTTACTGGGCCTCCAGGGAAGGACTATGAGGAATGGGATTTAATCTGCAGCGAAGTAATTTTGCTTGCACATTAGAAACAGGCTTTTCAACTATACATACATACATACATAGTGGAAAAATTATATGATGTGATTAATTAGGATACACTAAGACTATTTTAAGGAGACTTTTAGGAACATATTTTCATGTTCTTAAATTTACAGAAGAGGTGATCAAAGTAGACTTAAGGCCTCAGTGAACTGAATCCCTTAAGATCAGATGACCTTCATACAGTTGTATTTCTGTGTCTTAAATTCAGCCATTTAAAATTTATGTAGCCATATTAAAAGGAAAAAACAGAAAATAAATTTTAACAGTGAACTAGGTTAATATCACCCTTTTAAAAATGTCTGAGGGCTCATCATATAATAATTTATATAAAGACATGTCTACTTTTATACAGATACAGTTTAATAAACACTTCTGAACTTTATGTAGTATCATAACAACAACAACAACAACAAACAATCCAAAACAAAACAATTATCAAACCAAACCAAACTCCCTCAAATGTGTGAATAAGTGGTATAAAACCATTAGTATCTGGATAAACACCATATTCTTTCTGGAGGACTTCCAATAACCTTGGAGTTTTTAAACTGTTCAAACCCAAAAGTCAGCAATAAAAAACTGGTTCTAACTCAAAGGCTATATCTGTTTGACTCTAAAATACAAAGACAGGTCAAAAAATTCATGGTTTCCCAGAGGAATGCCTTTCATGTATTAAAGAGTTCTGAATCTACTCTTGAAGTAATCAAAGCTTTTACACATCAGCCTGAACAAAGTCTCTCTCTCTCTCTTAAATTTGTCCTCCTGAAGACCACTACAAAACTCTTGCTCAGAGGCACAAAACTTTGTTTTCTAATTCCCATTGCTTTTTTGGTCCTGTTTACTGATTCTTTTTTAAAGGGGAGAAATCCAGAGTTTCCTCTTAAAAACAATCCCGAGGACAGACAACATGTGGCCACTCATTCATTACTAAAAGGTAAAAGGTCTGTAAGACTACATCACCCACAAGAGCACCAGCTCTCCAGCATGGGGACAGCAGCCATAAAATCCAACACATTCAGCAAGACTTGAGAGGTCTAAGCTGAACCAATTTGATATCAAGGGCAAGCAACAGCCTTCCAGGTGTTGAGATAACACCTGTCAGAGCTCTTCTTACTGCTCATGTTCAGAGAGGGACTATTAAATTCAACTTAAGGGAACATACAGGGGTAGGAAGCGTCCACTTCAGCAGGGATACTTGGAAATTGCACTTATGAACTCATCACTATAATCTCCCCATTTCCACTCTTCTCAGGTGTTAATCTCACTCTCACTCAGGGTTCATAATGAGACACTATTCTGAGTTTCTTCCATTCAGTTCTTTTATAAACAGACTGGCAGTGAATAAAAGTCTCAGCCATTTTTTCCATATTTTCAGGGTGATGTAAAAATGTCACAATGTGACTCTCATCATGGTACACAGAGCACTCAAATTATACAGAAAACAGCCTTCATGCACTTTGGCCTGTTCCAAATCAATGACCAAAAATTGCGGGTAAGATCTGGACATTTTCATAGGTACTCTACTAAAACATTCAGCTCACGTGGGTAGAATCTGGATTTATATCTAACTAACAAGTTTATTTTGCTGGCATGGTTATTGTTGGAGGACACCTTTCTTAGCTCATTCATCTGACACAGAAATTAATTCAGACACATTATACACATTCCACTTTATTAAAAAAAAGCAATGTTTTCTGTAAAAGTCAATTTTAACAGTTTGGTGAAAGTGCTAAAAATACTAGCAGGAAATCAGCCTACCCAAACACATTCTTTATTAACAGAGGCTATCGAAACTGAACTTAACTACAATCAAAATAAACATTCAGAAAGAAACTTCTACAGGCTTAACTCAACTTAAACAACTTTAATTACGAGCACCAATAGGCATCAGATTTCTTACTCTCTCATCATTTCAGCACGTTCTGGACATATATACAAACACTGAACTTTGACAGCAAATCAGATCTGCACTGTTCAAGTAGAAGTCACAGGTATAGAAAAGGGCCACATTCTAGAAAGAAACAAGACCTTGCCTTTCTTGAGGTCTAAGAGAACCTTTGTGAAACAGCATTAATAGATTTTGCAGTATTGCCATATTTTTCTAATGTAGTATGGTTTGAACAGCAGTTAAATGGAATTTTGCCACCTCTGTACTGTGAATTTAGACCAAGTTATAAAAGTCTGTATAGACCCCACTCATGGGTACAATTCTTTACATAGGCATTCACCAAATATTTTCAGAAAACATGACTCCTTCAAATTAGATGACATTTCAATCATCTTTTACAAGCTTGTCCATGGAACAATGTAATGCAAGAGCCTTAAGAGGTCCCAGGAGTGGGATGTTGGTACAGCAAAGCCTGTCTTTGGGAAGGCCCCGCTCCAGCAATCCCCAGGCTGAAATGGGAGGTAGCAGAATCAAAGGCAATTACAAGAAGGAGTTTGTGCCTGTCATACCACCACCATCAAATTCCTTGTCATCCTTGACCAAACAGATCTCAAGGCAGATTATAACTTGTACAGTGGGTAGAACGGGAGTAGAAGGAAGTAGAAAAGCATCTCTTAAAGACAAACATTTGAATTGTCTAAGCCAAGACCTTCATTTATCCTTCTTCCCTGAATCACCTTCAAAAATACAGAGGCCTCTTTTTCCACTTAGTATAGTATGAGGCCAAGAAGATGAGCTGATGAGGCTGATGCACAGCAAGCCAATATGAAGATTCACAAGTACGTGACCACAAAATTTCCACCTGTACCTTTCCATCTTTGAAGATGTCCTCCTTTTCTTATTAAGTCTATTCTTCTGCACTGTGGTAAGAAAAAGAGGAACACAAGCCATTGTTCAAAAGTGCTCACCTAAAAGTTCATGCTACTTAAAAACTGGCACTACACCATTAATCATCCTGATTTATTTGGCCCTCCATTATTGTCTCACTTTTTAAACTTTCCTGATAAGATACATAAGCAGACAAATATTTGAATACTAATAGGTAGCTTGCATGTAATAATTAAAGATACCATATTTAAATGTAATCCCTTGAAAGAAAAAAAGCTACCATGAAGACCTCAAATATTGAAAGCAATTAAATATTGCTACAAAAATTAGTTGAAATTGAAAGCTATTAATAAAGATTAGAATCTCAAGGTCACATGGGAAGACACAAAATTATTCTGGAACTGTTCACAGGCAAATATCATGGTCTGACTACTGTCTGACTGAGGTACTTCCACGGTGAAAGAGATTAGGAAGATGGTGCAGGACAAGATATTATGAAGAGTAGCTGAGACGCCACATTTTGTATGTCCTAGGAACATTTTTTTGGCTTACAGAGAATAGGAAATTAAACACACCCATGAATCAGATAAAACTGAGAACCACTGGGATAAAATAAGTATAACTTTAAAAGAGGGCTGTGCTCTATTTTGCATAATTAATAGAAAGAATTGTTACTGTTCTCTGTGGATCTTAACATGCAAAATAAAAGATCCATGGTTTTTTAAAAAATTAAATATTTTAATAAGAGAGACAGCATTCAAGGAAGGGCTACTATAAACCAGTCTGACTCTAGGGCATTCTGCTGAAGAAAAGAAGAAATAGACTATGCACTGTATATTGCAACAATTTATAGTTTTTAAAGTAATTTTAAACTCTTCCCAGCACATATTTTCAAGCTTCCTCCCAGCCTTCTCCCCCTGACCCGATGCCATTATAGCAAAACACTAAAAAATGCTATTAATAAAATAGCAGTTAATCTTTAGGAGTTTCCACACAAACTCACTAAGCCTGAAATGTAGCTTTTACTTAGGGCAATTTAGGTAAGGCTGTAAATACAGTGTTGTCTTAGACTAATTTTGCAAGGAATTGTGTCCTGAACTTTGAGAGGAATTAATTTAAAAATATTTTTAATCCTTTGAACTTCATTTGGTAGCTCTGTTTTTCTTAATATGTTACTATGAGCTGCACAAAGAATGAAGTTGCTAGACCTGAGTGCAAAAATAGCAGTTTCCACATTTAGGATCAAACAAAGCTAAACTGAAATCAAGGAATTAATAAATATCACTCTGATGTCACCACTAACTTCACACAAGGTGAGAATTTGTTTTAAGGATGAAGAACCCCCAATGAATAAAAGAGCTACTTGGCAAATGATATTAGGAAAAGTGTTCAGCTTAGGAGTGAGAACTGGTCAAACTCTGGATAGGCTGTTTGGTCATAGAAATCTGTTCCTAAATCTTTATTATCTACAAGAGGATTGCTTGCTCCTCTGAGAACATCAGTCCTCCACGCGCATTAAAAGTGAAGGCTGAGGGTATTATTCCTTCTTTTTCATTCTGTTCAGCATGCAAATCTCTCTAATCCAGCATGAAAGATATCTGCAACAGTATCTCTTGCAAGAATTTGCCAAAGGAGATCTCCTCACACAGTGAACCTACAGAATATAACGCATTTTCTGTTTCCTGCCATGCTGAATATTGAACTGCAGAGAAGCTTTGCATTAGGCAGAAAACAGGCAGGTGGAGGCAAAGAACTTGTGTCACACTCTCCTGCTGATAAACTTTGGGGGTTTTTTGCTTTTTGTTTGTTTGTTCATTTTCTCCCTGCTGAGTGTCTTGCAGAGAAGTGCTTCCACGGCTCTGGTACTTGAGTTCAAAACTTTTTCAAGTCTTCCTTTTGGAGGACAATGAGTTTGTTAGGGTTTTTGTTTTGTTTTGTTTTGTTATGAAAGAAGATTTGTAGTGAACCACTGGGACCTTGCAGCTAAATTTTACCTTAAACAAGCTGGTTTTGAGCTAAAGCAGAAACTGCCATCAAGCAACAGATCCTGCAGAAGCAGGGTCAGTGTTCCTTTTAATGCTGGTCTCTTTTCCACACTGTGAGCCACCGCTGTGCAGCCACAAAATTCAGAGTTTACTCCAAAAGTCTGTCCAAACACACCCAGACAAACAGACAGACACACACTCATCGCCTCCTCTCAACACCACCAGACTTCCAGAATCTTCTCCTATCTTTTTCTCCTGCCAATTATCTTTTCATAGGGTGATCATACATTCCAGAACATCTATATACACCCTTTTCCAGACCATTATGGTTTTTCCCCAGTTACATTTTCAAAGCATTTTTTCTAATAAAGTTTGTTGCTCTACTGGTTATTTAGCATCAATTTCCTTTAATCCACCCCAAAAGATCTGTGAAAAATGAACTTCCCTGAGAGACAGGTCACAACATCTAACTTACATGTAACTTACTTCTTTGAAATAAATGGAACACATGATATCACCTTGTTGATATGTCACCAGAATTCCAGAGTGTGGTATCACAAAATATGAGTGTGAGAAAACCTCTACACAATCCCAAAAAATTACCTGATTAAAGAAAAACAAGCAAGCTTTTTCAAGAATTCAAAGTGCCCAGGCATTCTGTGTATAGTCACCTTCTGAAATACAACAGTATATTTGTGGAATTAGAAATATTTTTTTGTGGATGAAGAGTGACAGGAATATAGATAACTATGGAGTTTTGTGCTGAAATTTTGACTAGATATTTTAGTTACTCATTTTTTCCCCAGCAAAAATTAACTCTAAATACCAAAACCTATGGATTGCTGCACTTACTGCACAGATCAACAGGACTTGTTCGTGAGAAATGACAATAAAAAATAAAACTATTTTCATTTCCAATCCAAGGTCCTGTTAGTCAAAGAACTGCACTCTTATATCTTTAGATGCTGAGGTAGGCACAGAGAAAGTCACACTTCTTGGTCCTGCTCCTATTTTGCTTCTGCATAGCTGAAGGAGGAGGCTCAGCGCTGTGCTCAGGACACTGAAGCAATTCTGCTGACAACTCTCTGGTTCTGCACCACAGTTACACGCACCTGCTGTTCATGTGCTTTGCTTCTGGCCACATCATTAAACCAGCTAAAATCCCGACAGGTGTCTTAGCAGGCACACTCTCACTATGGAGCCACTAAGCATAACCTAACTCCTTTTTTTCAAGCTTTCACTCCTCTGCAGGAAAAGCCTGTGGCACTGGCACAGAGCTATCCAGCTGAAAATTACTCAGCATAAAGCTCTGTATTTGCAGTGTGTGTATACTGGCTAGTGTATTTTATTAGATTTAAAGCTTTCAGACCTAAAAAATAATATGTCATGATTTGGTATGGTAATTATAATATATTAAATCAGGAAGGCAATGATGCAATAGGTAGCCGTGACTGGAGGACTCACTTTATTTAAAAACACACTCTTTCCACAATTAAAAGGCTGACAGGAGGGAAATGGGGGTATGTTTTTAAATGCTAAATATCAGTGGTTTGTTGTTAATTATAGACATGTAATCAAGACTTTGACCACAGAAAGGGTTTTCCTGTTAAGGAAACTTCCCAGTCTCACCACTGATGAGACTCTGGCAGTTGCAGTCCCAGTGTCAGAGATTGTCACTGTTGGGCCTCAGCCCCTTTGCGAGCAGGGGCTGCACTGAGCTCATGGCAGCCCCACTTGAGTCACCCCACTCTCAGTCAGAGGAGGCTTCCCAGGGCAGAGTCTCAGATGTCTCATTCCACAGAACAGTTTATTCACAGCACAGTAACACAGAAAGAGCCTGAGCTGGTGCCTCCGAGGAAGATCCTGAGCAGAGGAGCCCCTGGGCTTTTACGCCCTCACAGTCCAAGCCATGTGCAAGTCCCAAACCTCACCCTTCTTCCCGAGCCCCCGGCTCCTGCTGTGTGTCCCAGTGTCCCTTCCCCTGGCCGGTGTTACTGCTCTTTGTGCCCTCTGCTGTGCAAGGATAAGCAGCCCACGGCCTCTGTGGGCTCTCAGCCAGAACTCAACCTGCATCCTGAACTACAGCTTGCAGAGCCAGCTACCTGCACCAGGTATTTTTCAACATTTCCCACAGTTTTAGGCTTGCGTAGGTCTTCCAGGTTTCCAGGTTTCACAGACTGAACACACACATTAAAATCACAGTGACTCCTTATAACTATTGCAGATATTAAACAAATCTAGATCTATTTAACTAAAACTTCATTATTATATAATAATATTTCCATCACACTAAACACAAAATATGATAAGAAAATCAAAATAAGTTGTGTATGCTTTTTGAAAGATTGCAGGAATTACTTTTAATCTCCAAATACAATAAAGACAATTCCTTCAAAGGGTAAAAATTTTTCTTTTTATTTTTAATCAGTTATTTTTGCTTACTTTTTTACAGAGCTGATATTACTGCCTTATATAGAATTAATAACTGGAAAACATGGGTTACATATTGCATTTTTAAAAGCCCATGGTTTTCAGTGGAAATGACAATAAATTTCCCTGGTAACTATTTAAGTTTTTAATTTTTTTCTTAAATAAGTATCTCACTGCCAAACCCTAAAAACAGTAATCTAGAGACAGGAGGAGCCTCTCACTAATACGGCAACCCCATGGATATCCTAAATTATGGGCTGCAACAAACAGTGAAGGACATAATGAGGGGAAAACTGGGTCTTTGCTTCCATGGACAGAAAGCTGATTTTGTCCCATGGTGTCTTCCAGAGGTCCTGAAAGTTCTGTGGCTAGTACAGGCCATACTCTGGCAGCAGAAGAGAGCGCTACCGCCCAAGAGCAGTACGTGTTAGTTGTTATCAAGATTGTGCTGTGGGGTGCCCAGGTGAATGAATTTTAAACCCCAGGTAACAGTGGACACCTCCATAGGCCAGGCCATGTTTTCACAGCAAACAGCACTCCACTTCAGGTCTCAGGAATAACTTTGTCAATCCCAAGCTTGCAGAGATGAGCTGTGTCAGCTCAGGCTGAACCCCAAGAGCTGTAGAGAAGAGCCACAACATGCTTCACAAGGAATCTTATCAGTTTGGTGTGTAATATAAGTCAGTAATGATTCCATTAGAATCTATCCATTTTTCTTTTCTAAAATATGTAACAGCTATTTCCCTCTGGTTAGTGGTTTTTTGACACTGAATAAATCATATCATTCCTGTTTTGTGCAAGAGTTCTCCCTCAAACTTCCCCTGCACTATGCTATCTCTTGATGTCACTATCAAGGCAGAATAAAAATTAATGATTTTAACAGGCAGTATATAAGTTCTTGTTGTGGATGGGCTCCCCTATACATAATGTCAGAGCTTTGCACTAGTTAAAGTACACTTCCAGTGCCTTGTGAGGCTGCATATTCCACCAATTTTTTTATCAAATCAAATCAAATTTAATGCCAAACTAGCCACATAAAACCCAACAATATTCCAACCAATTACCTCCAGACGAGGTATCCTCCCACTATAATCATACACAGACATAATCCAGCTCTATGATGGTCATTTGGGTTGATGCTGCATGAAAGTGCTAGTTTAAAAACAAAATTGGTCGTCAAACAAAGTTTCCATATGAAGACACTGAAGAGATTTTAAGAGTCTGCTGGGCAATGTAACGTAAAGATGTAATGTCATTTAAAAGGAAAAATACTTAATCCCATTCAGAAAATATGTATTACATTGAGTTTTTAAAAACCCAGAAGTTTTTTTCCACAAAATGTAAACTACAATCTAGAGAGTTTGACTACTGTTTGAGCTAAAGCATCAGTAAAATATTACAGTATTCAGTTTACAATAGCTGTAAAATCATCTTACAGGAAAATGAAACGACAAATCATATAAATAGGAATGTCTTTATTTGATAATAAGCATGGACTCCTGGACTGGCATATTTATGTTGACAGACAAGTCAACAGCAGCAAACTTCTTTATGCATCACCAAATGTTTACATATAGGAATGTAACTGTATTTCACCCTAATTAATTCAATTTAAATACATCTAAAGATATTAACTTCAGCAATTAATTGTAGTTTCATTTTACACTAGAGTTCGTGTTATATTCATTAAATGTGCTCTCACTTAATTGGATTCTCTCTATGCCCACCAGTTGTACTTCCTGTCCTGAGGCTACTCTCTCAGTTCCAAATTTTTGCTTCAGATTTCTGCCTTTCTCTGCACCCTTGACTATTTTCACTGTTATTTCTACCTGGTCAGATTCTATTGCTGATATTTAACTTTACCAGATTTTACTCTATTAAGACAGATACCTGACAAACCATTTGTTCTTCCATTTATTTCTACCCACTCAGATTTTTGATCCTTTATATGCACACTCTTTTTTTCCTTTTCTGTTAATAGTACAGATATAATTAAAACTGAAATATCAGGGGCGAAAAAATGATAAAAATGAAAGAGAGAATTGAATAGTGTTGCTGAAAACACCAGTTGTGTCCCTGCCCAATATCCACCAGTCACAGGCAAGTCACCCACATGGAATTGTGAGAGAACATTGTTTGGCATCAGTGTTTTAATGAATAAATTGTATGTTAGATGGACCATATCACATCAATTCCCATCACAAATCTGCAAATCTGCAAGTGCAGCTACTGCATGCAGCACTGTCTTCACTCACTCCTAAAACAAAAAAATTATTTCTTGTTTGTTTATTCTCCAGTCTTTTTATGGTATGGTGAGCCAGTGTGTATTCTGGCCAGCAGAATGGCTTCAAGCATCACTACAGCTGCTGCAAATCCCCTAAAATTTAGTAACCTCATTTATGGTCGAGAATTAGAAAACAAATTTTCATATATGAACATAGATTTTATCAAGGTAATAAGCAGTACCCATACTAAAATTCTTTATTTCTTAATTCAGATTTCAAACTTGATAGTTCTACTGCCTGAAAATATGTTTCAGTCCCATATAAGATTTATTTGTAATGTATTATTTTTAATCTATGGTTCCAATATTCCCACAGACTGAGGCTGATTTTTGAAACTTTTTACATTTATTTACAGTGCATTTTCTCTCATAAAATGTTTTCAACACAAAGACAATCACATTAGACTGGCATGCAGAAATAATAAATAGAAACACCATTTTACAATTGTGATATATACGTAACATGGAAGTGTAAATACGGATTCCTTGAGGGTTATTCCACTTGTCTGATGTCTATCTTTCTGAGGTTGTACAAGGATTTTACACCATGGAAGAAACTGTACCTAAATCCTATATATTTTGGAAGCTTTATTTCACTCTATGTTCTACTAAGCAGGTAGATGCCCAGAAAAGGAACCATCTAAAATCACGAAGACTGTTTATTCAAAAATGCAATTTTAAATGCAGAAGTCTTATTTAAACACATCTATAAGTGCATCATTGCCTAAAATAGATCTAAATTAGAATAAAGGAGTAATGACAAAATCCCTGATTCTCAGTCATGAAGAATAAGATCTTTCAAATTTTTACCCATAAAAACATTACAGCAAGGTTTGATTAAAACAACAAATTGACCGTCCTAGATAAGTATGAAAAACATAATCAATTCAAAAGCAATTGGGAAAGTCTAACGTATAGATTTAGGGTTTGTGGGTTATTACTTGGTTGAGCTGGGTTTCATTTGAAGATCTAAAATAACTAAAATAAACAGATATAAAAAAAATATAGAAGTGTTTCTAATTAACTTTCACATGTTAATAATCAGGTGAGCAAAAATTAAGTAATATGTAACCCTTCATGTCTGTTGCCATGTAATACAGCTGTCCTTGACTTATGTTTCCTAAAGGCATAGTTCCACATATAAATTTCTTCTGTATTTTTTTCTGAAATACTTCACCAATCAAAAAGAGGAGGAAAAAAAAAAAGGACAAGTTTTTTACAGGTCTTCTACTACAAAGTGTTAAGAGTCAAAGTCTCACTTATTTTGTTACCAGAGGAGTACTTTATTTCATTAAAATTTTATATTGTTCTAGCATGAAGTCACTAAACAGACAAATGTTAGTAAATATCCAAAATGAGTTAGGTGTAATTCAGGGAAGCAGAGCACTGACCTAGGCTGTAAAACTGGTATATGTATATTTAAATGTCTAATTGGCAGAACTTGTGCAGAAGGAAGTCAAGAGGAAAAATCTATAAAGACTAAAGAAATATATGAGGTTTAAGAGAATTAATTTTTACACTGCAAATGAGATTAAAGAATTTGATGTCTTTTTCCTTAATGAATACATTGTTTACAGGTGTCTTAGAACTATTACAAGTGATCAAAATGTTCTGAAGACTAAAATAGCATAGCTCTACTAGAAGCTGGTAACATAGGAGGCAATTAAAGGGATAGACTGCAATCCTCAAATATCAGCATAATTGTTGTTTTATCATTTTTATTATAATTTTTAAAAATAGAACAGTGACCAAATTTTTTTTCTTTCATGTATAACTTTACAAAAAGTTTGTCTTAACATAACCTTCTGCACACAACTTTCTCTGTCTCTGCATTTCTTTCTCATCTGGAATTCAGAAACACACAGGCAGGTGTGTTTCAGGATTACCCCCACCCAGTTCCTCCAATACTCATTCTGAAAAAAAAGAAGGGCATGAAAATGAGATCCACTAAATAGTGGATGTGTGAGTTTGACAATGAGGATAATACACATAAGGTACATACAGGGAAATATCTTTTCCTCACTATGTACAGAAAATTAGACAGTACTAATAGGAGACAGCTCCTTTAAAAAAAGGCCTATAGATTGTATGCATTCAAATAATTTGGGAAATATAACATGAGATGAAATTTTTGTACTAAATTGGAATATAAAAATCTATAAATTATATAAAATCTAGTTCTTAGATAGTCATAGTTATGTGAAGTCAACGTGAGAACTACTGGATCTTGACTAACCCAAGAAAATGGTTTCTCTTTCACATCTTGCAGCAAGGTTCTGCACAGTACAACACAAGGAAACAGACCTTGTCTGTAGACATTTAATTTAGCTTTATTAGTATATGTAATAAGGCTTTACAGTTAGTTATATTAAGATATAAGTAGACACTTACTACTATATAACTTGAAAGCTTTATGGGGAAGTTCCTACTTGTGAAGAAAGTAGGCTAAGATATGAGATACTGAATAAATACTGTATTTTCAGCCCCAGCTCTAGTCATTCCCAGTCTTCTGTTGATTCTTACTGACAAAAATGTTCAAGATAACATAATTCACAGATTACAGCAAAATTAATAATATAATCCTTATAACAAGTGAAGTATTAAAATATGAGATTAACACTAGTAGCTGAAGATAGGAGAGCAAAGCAGAGAATCCACAGGGAAGTAACTGAAGAGGTTACAGATTATGGTAACACAAAATACCATATAAAACAACTGTTTAATTCCATAACATCAGTGGAAAGCAGCAAGAGAGTGACACTGATCTGAGTTTCCAGAAAGCTAGGAAAGTAAGCTTACAGATAAACAATTTCACAGAATGATAGTATAGTTAGAGATCATCCAGTCTTCAGATCATCTAGCCCAACACAACTGCCAAGGCAGGGTCCCCCAGAACACGTGACACAGGTCCACATCCAGATGGGTTTTGAATGTCTCCAGAGAGGCAGACTCCATGACCTCCCCAGGCAGCTGTTCCAGTGCCCTGACACCCTCAGTGCAATGAAGTTGAGGTTGAACTTCTTGCGGTTTGCTTAGTGGCCATTGCTCCTCAGCCTGTCACTGGGCACCACTGAAAAGAGTTTGGCACCATCCTCTTGGCACCTGCCTTTGAGATATTTGTGCTCGCTAATGAGATTCCTGCTCAGTCTTCTCTCCTCTGGACTAAACAACCCAAAAGCCAACTCACACCTCCACCAAACCTGTCCCACATGCAAACAAACAACGACCAAAACAAAACAAACCCCCAGCACTGTTATTCTTTCATGCTCCTGTTCATGTTCTAAACTCATTATAATTTTTCTTCTGGTAAAACATTGATTTCAAGTAGTGAGACTGCCAACTGCACTTAAATATCGATAACCTAGAAACTAGGGTTGCCATGCTTTAAAATATATCAGTAATGTTCACGCATTTTACATTCTGAGGGACATCTTACCTTTGTAAGATGAATACTGGTTGAGTACTCACAGTTACTTCAGGGTCTACTTATGCTACTGTACACCTTGCAAATGAAATTCAAATCATATTTCATACGCGCCAACTAATAGTGAGGTTTTGAAGAAAAACGGATAAAATCAGATTAAAAGAGCCACAAACCAAAAACCAACAATTGAGGGTAAATTCCTCATTGTAGGTTATACAAGAGGCCTGAGATATTGTCAAGCCATAGTTCACGCTGTGCGCAAATCTGTGATAAATATTTTGCCCTTCTCGCAGTTGTCTGGGAATATGCAGCAACAGCTTTATTTTCTTTATGTAGTTCATGCATGTAGTTCATGCTATGTAGTTCATGCAGCTCCTTCATGGAGGGTTCTTATCTTCCGTCACAACCTGCTCCAGCTCCCATATTTTTTTTCCTCTGAATTCACTCATCTGTTTCTTCTGAGGCACTACAGGCTTGTTGCCTGGCTTGAATTATCAAGTAATCTACTATTAGTAAAACAAAGGGAAGAGAGGGGATGTACTGCAGGAAGAAGTATGATACGTATCTTTATGTACAGAGACATCTGGAGATGGAGAGATCGAGCCCCTTTGCAAGACACCACTGCTGTTGAAGGTATTCTGCCTGTGAGTGATAAGAGGCAGAGGACAGAAATTCATATTGTTTATCAATATGGGAATGGACTCTTGATATTTATAATCATATTTAGTAGATGATTTAAAATTACTTTTTTAAACACCATATTTATTAATCTACACCCCATTATTCACAGCAAGTACAATAGAGAAATTCACAATTTTTAGTACTCCTTGTGAGAATAAGTTGATATCTCTTTTATAAGGAAAGAACTATGGCACAGAATTTAACATTAAGTTTCACATTGCAAACACTTAGATCACTCTGATGGTTTCAGTGGCTGGGGTTGAACCACAGCAACCACTCACTATGTTGTATCCTTTTTCCCATCAAAGCATACCTAACTATTATACATTTCATTTATCCAGGTAAAAAAAGAACTTGGATATAACACTGGAATCTGCACGCGCAGGCTGAGGTGATCTAATGAAAATAGGTATGGTCAATCTTCACACTGACACAATTTAAAACATGAGTATACTTCACTGTATTGCCAACAAATATTATCAGATTTGGCCCTGCCTTTAAAAGCATAGTTTTTCCGGTTGCAATAATAAGAACAAAACCACTGAGCAATTAAAAACTTAATATAGCTTTCTGATTTGCAGTATGTCTTGGAGATGATCACCTTCACTTATATTTAACAACTTAGAAAAATGAGGAGACGGCTATTTCACTAAGTCCTACTAAATCTTCACTAACTGGAGCTCACAGTTGTTAATCTGCTCGATATTTCCTTTATTATTGGTAGATAATGACAAACATGCACAAATAAATGTGTATGTGCCACTTAAAACCATGAGCATTCAGGGAATAAAAATCTAGTTGCATTTTTTATTTTCCTGCTCATTCTGCATTCTCTTCGTAAGAATGAAAAACACTATTACATTTAGGTTGAAAGTGAAAAGGAGTCATCATTTTCTGTTACAAAACTGCACTCTTTCTAGACACAAGCCTACTTGTACAGTATCTCTGTACTACTGGTTAATATGATCTGAAGTTAATATGATTATTTCAGATGACACTAGAATGTCATTATATGATAATTAGTTATGAAGACCTTCTCTTCTTGCTGTTTATAGTTGAAAGAAAAATAAATAGATAAGGAAACACTTTCTACTAACGAAGATTCCACTTGACTCCTGCTGATTAATGTTGAAGCCAGCAGAACAACTCT
Organism: Camarhynchus parvulus; assembly: GCF_901933205.1. Taxonomy (NCBI): domain Eukaryota; kingdom Metazoa; phylum Chordata; class Aves; order Passeriformes; family Thraupidae; genus Camarhynchus; species Camarhynchus parvulus. The sequence continues at coordinate 32,033,886 of NC_044601.1, read as the reverse complement.
TCTGTAGCTTTGAAAACATTCCTCTTGCTGTTTTCTTGACACAGGATAAGGCATTAATTTAAATATTACAGGAGTTACAACAATATTCAATGACACATGGTATAAGTTAAGGCCATAATTTGAAATAGCATCTACAACTTTCTAAATTATTTTCTTTAAATCCTTAGGCTATTGTAGCAGCATCATTAGATCACTTTCTCCAAAAGTGATAATATTGGCAGGTTGTGAATAACTAATTTGAAATGGAAGGAAGTAGAAAATCTAAAATTCTATCCTAGTAACTGGGAGGACATTAGAACTGAGATTCCTTTCACATTTGCTAAGGATATATTTGCAACGAAAATGACTATGCTGTGCAGTGGATACGCAACTGATAGCTAACGTAGATTTTCTGGGGAGTTTGTTTATTTTAAGGTTGTTAGAATTCATGCAAAACAGCAGGCTTTTGCAGGCATACATTTCAATAAATCTTAAAATATACTAAAGGATTTTTTTTCAATTTGTTAACAATAAAAAATATGCTAGAGGGAAGGCTTACTTGAAAGAATATAGTGTTCTAAAGATACAAATACTTTTAAAAATTAATGATCGGGTTAACATCACAATTTAAGAACTAATATTATGGCTTCCTTATTGTCACATCTACATGATCCACTCCGTGGATGACAAGCTTAACACTACATTGATAAAAGCCTATATTTAGAGTAGGAAGTATTAGCCAGCCTCATAGACTATTTTGTACAGGTCTCCATATTTACTTTATACAATCTGAAATTTAAATAAAATTATTCAGAATGAAACTAGCAAATAATTGAGCAATTAAGTTATGTCTTCTTGTGAAGAGAGAAAAATAGTTATTCTATAAAGCAAGAATTTATGTTGTTTTAGTACAGCATGCTTGAAATAAAGTTATTTCATAATTCCAACTGATGAAAGAAAGGAATTATTTAAGCAAATTTAACCATAGACTCTCCCTGAAGGAGGAAAAGAAGATAAACTGTTTCACATGAGGTTTCACTAATCATGTATTTTAACAGATGATACAAGGAATTTTAGCAGGTATCATTGAAAAAAAATCTGTTCAATGGTCTCCTGCTGAATTAATGAAAGATGACTAACACTAGGTATCATACATTTGATATCTTTAGTGTTTTGACAAACAAAGGTATTTTATCTGCACTTCTATCCACTTCTCCATGTGATTTTCACACAGTAGTGGAAGAATTAGGAAAGATTCATAGTGTATACAAAAATAGACCTGTCTAGCTAAATGTTTTTTCATCTTCACAGTAGTAAACAATCCCAGGTTTTTAGATAACAGCACTGAAAATTATCAATACATTTATATTTATTCTTAATGATGAAGCAAGTTCTCTAATAGAACTTAAGATGTCAGGAGGTTACACATGGAAATACCTACTACAAGGCTGATTCCAGAAGCATGACCTGTGATGTAAGCAATGCTCCTTGAACATCAGATGCAACAGAGGTACATTTTTAGATGAGGCTTTGGAAAAGCCTGCAATCCAGTCAATGGCACATTGAGCCCAGCACTCAAGAAATAGGATTTGCCAAACCTCCTGTCTGTGGTCTTAAGCACAGATTGCATTGTAAATTTCAGTGTCCCTTTAAAGGCAAGCCGGAAAAACTCTTCAGCTCAAAATATAAGACCAATATTTTCTCTGCTTCATTTACTTAAAATTGATTTCTGCACCCAAAACAGCTTTAAGTGGCATGCATATAATAACCACGGTTTAGGAAAGATGCAGCAGGAGCACTAACAAGTTTAAAAGATTTTGAAAATTTCCAGTAACAGTTTGAAGTGCATTACATCATTTCAAGACCTTTATTAGAGTCAACTCAACTCTGTTGTTTTTATTCTTCCAACTCTCACTGTCTACAGCCTTTTAATCTGGCACAATTACTCTCTGCACAACAGAGGCCTCTACAGTAATGCTGAAAGCATACAAATGGATGACTTTGAGAACAAATCAGGCAGTACTATACAGTATTACTGCAGCAAATTGCATTTAACAAGTCTACTTTCTAAAATATTATACATTTACATTGCTTGTAGATGAAAAATCCTGACAATGCAATTCTACAGTAACACAATCTCCTGCTGACCATTTTCTTTATAGATGTAATAAAGAGGAAGTGCTAGCTGAGATTTGTAACAGTGCTCTGAAATATGCTAAAGGACTTTCTTCTGTTAGGTGTATTTGCATAGATTGATCTGGAATGTGAAAGCCCTAAGGATCACTTCACCTAGTTCTTTTCACAAAAATCTTTAACAAATATCTCTGAAACCCAGCTACCAAAGGTACACTAAATATACCACCTGACATTGAATAAATTAACAGGTACATTTCTACTATTCAAAATACTTCATGTTAGAGTACACTCAAGGACAATTGCCAATTTTAAAAAGTAGTGAGGTTAAACAGAGGACCAACACAATCCCTTTCTAAAATAAATTCTAAGGATTTTCTTCCGCCTTGTATTGGCAAGTTTAAGAACCTGTTGACATTGAATTTTAACACTTTCAGAACGCTCCTGAAAGTAGTGGCAAATAAAAACACATCTGGTATTTCCCATAAATAAAAACCAAATAAACTCTCCCTACTACAATCATCTCTCTCTACACAGACATGAAAACAACTAAAGTATTTTTAAATTAACATTTCAGATTTCTTAACTGGCACTAACACTGAAAAAAAAAGTAGTGCCATACTTCTTCCACAAGGTACTTCTAATATTGAAAACTCTAGGCATTAAGTTTTTTTATGAACAGCCAGTATACTGAAGAAACTATCTTACTCCAACATCTTTAAAGAAAATCGATTAAAAAACATACAAAATGTGACAAAATAATGGACATCCTACAGATAAATTTTTATTTGACTTCCATAACACAAAATAATAGGAATCATGTTTCTCTGCTTTCCTTCTATAAGCTGTCTTAAGATCAAATATTGACAGGCTTGCACAGAAAATCAGTGGCAAAATTTTTACAGCAAGACTGGAAATGGTCAGTATTCCATGTATTTCTTTGCCATGAAGTCTGAAAGGCTACACATAAATTATTAAAGTAACAAATGATGCAGTACAACCTTGCATCTGATTTTAAGAAAGAATTCTTAACTTTTTTTCTACCACAATGCAGATTCAGAAAGCTGGCAAGATATTTGATATCTAGGCTGACTTGAATGAAGTGATGCTTTCAAGTTAATACATAGCAGCATGAATGCACTTAAATTTAAGGGCTTATAGGGTGAGCTTTGAGAGTTAATAATAAAAGCATATGTCCAATTTTAAACCCGATAGGCAACATTATGCCTTTTTGATTTGCAAAAGTTGCAATTTCCCCTTAAAAACCTTTTAAATTAAAATGCCATCTGCTTCAAAGCTTTAACAGTGATCAAATTACTTACTTTCAATTCAGCTGGCTAATTCAGTGTCTGTGTTCTCTCACTGAACTAACACTGTCAGTAAGATGGGATAAACTGGCATTTATTGATGGAAGGAGCCAGCAACAGGAAATACTCTGTGCTACAGAACAGCCTAACAGCCCAACACCCAGACCTTCTGAGTATGGAGGAGCGCTGGACTGCCACCAACCTTAAAGTGGAGAAAACATGTCCCTGCACTGAATGACACTGCTTTGTAACAGACATGCAATAAGTCCTCACATTTGTTCACCAAAACCAAGGTGCAGTTTGTTTTTTGTAGCAGTTATCACTGCTCATTACTTCTCCCTACTACCAAGCAGAATTTAAATAAGAATTCTTATAAACAAAATTTAGAGTTTTCATTTTAAAAAGCTGCAAGAACAATTACATTCTTTAGAGAGTATGCTCTTCTAAAATGGGAATATATCATTTGTACTGCATTAAGTGCTATGGGTTTATACTATTTACCAGTAATCCTCAAAATCTTCTGTTCAGCAAAATATGTTTTCTCTGTCTGATGACAACCTACTTTTACCATTGTCTTAAGAACAAGAAGCTCCCAGTGCCTTCCCACAAGAAAGAGTCATCATTCAAAGCTGCAAAGAGGACAGGCATGGAGGGCTAAATTTGCTGCCTAAAATGTGACAGCTGCTGGAGTGCTAGGACTATACAAATCCGTATATACCACAGAGCAGATTCTATCCAAACTCCGTGTCTGTAGAAACAGGTAATCCATAGGAACTGAAATGTCCCTTCATCTTTATTACAAGTTTCATAATCTCTAAAAAAGATCATCTTAAAACTTTCTCCTCTAACACTCCAGACACAATGTTTCTTACAGTTTCTACCCACCCAAGACTCTTTCCAGGGAGGTAGGACAGAAGCTTCATCATGACTATCGAAACCTTTACGGCTCTCAAGTTTCTGCTCTAGTCTGCTCTTGGCTTTGGAAGAATCTCATCCTTACTCTTCCCAGATGTGACTTTCTGTCACTGTTTTGCCTTTAGAAATTTAAGCCATACACCTGGTCTCTCCTTAGCCTACATGACTTTTGGTAAAAAATATGGTTGTTCATAGTGACACTCACATATTTAAGAAGTAACAGTGATACAAGCATTCTGCAGGTCTTCACTACTGAGAACTGCTACTATAACATAAAGATTTTATTGCCTTTAAGGTTGGTGAGCAGGAAGATGGAGAAGATATAATATTATCATAACAATTTTGGCAAAGAATTTTAAGTTACTCAATAGCCAAACTTTACAATATTCATTTCCAGAAGTTAAAATTTAGTCAGTCCTTCCATGGAGTAACAATACAATGAAAATTATAAAAATATCAATAATATTAGCATCCCTTATTAAGCAGCAATGTAAATGAGATAGTCTTTACTCATCTCTTTATAAACAATAATATCTTATGCAAATGAATTTTGCAATTAAAAAAGGGCAAGTAACTAAGAAAGGAATAATTCTTATGCGAAGGCTAAATGCAAAGATACCTAAAATTGATATCTGAAGCAATATTATCCCATGTGTGGTGGTGTAGCATGGCTGGGGTGTAAAGTTTAGGCAATGTACATTACGCTATAAGCCTAAAGACAAAATGGTTGAGGAACTAATGACTGGAATGAATGGCTCTGCAACTGACAAGTATAAGTAACCTTCCTTACATACTCTAGCGCAGAAAACAGGTGGAAGACTTATCTCATTTTGGAATGAAATAAAGTATTCTTCCACTAACTTTCACTATATACATACGAATGTGAGAGAAAAAAAAAGGCATGCCTGCAAGATTTTTTCTTCCTCAATTTTTCCTAAGAGTTGACCTGGCAATTTTCAATTTGAATCATAAGAATCTTTAAAAAAAAAAAGGAAAGTAAACAAACATCAACAATTGCAGTTCTGCTCTTGTTACAGCCTCTTTCACCCTAACAGTACAGAAGAAAGAATAAGTAACAAAACTGCTGCGTCTGACCCTCGGATCTTTTCACTCTCCTTTTTTTTTGTCTACTGAAACTAGCTCAAAACTACCCATAATGCTTGAAGAATAAGTAGCACCACTTTTACAACATCATATCATTATCAATATTACTATAAAGATAGGGGAAAACAAGACAGGTTTTAGTTGATAAAACTTGCTACATCTTAATACTTTCTAATAAAAAAAAGAAGAAAAAACTAAACCCATTAAACCCATATTTTTATTTTATCTGTAATTGATTATTACTATTGCTTACAGTCTTTGAGAAAGAAGTTCTAGGTAAAAAAACTTCCCAAATTTCCCTATCTGGTCTCACAGGAAAGGCACTTGATTTAGCAACTCTTCTCAACAGAGTATAAAAATACAACCTTAATTTAACGCTACAAGATTACCAGGGCCACAGTGATGAACTGTGTATCCAAAATAGAAATTAATTATGCTAGGAAGTTCTAAAAATATTCTAAGATTAATCATCCTCTTCATTCACCCAGAGAGGTCAGTCTACTCAGCTTTTGCTCTGTATGTTCTAAATGTGTGGTTTACACATCAAGAGGATAAACCAGCTGTTAGAGTTGAGATGGTAAGAAACTGATTTATTTCAGACTTTCTGTCAACTGTGTTATTTAAAAAGTTTAAAAGAACAGCAAGGATATCATATTCTGCAGACAGTAAAAAGCAAGCAGTTTGTGAAGACATTTATTGTAATTTATTTTTGTTGTTTCTTTAAATGCTTTCCTATTTTTAAACTTAAAAGGATGTTTTGTTATATAACTTATATAACTTATAGGATGTTAAGTTATAACTTAAAAGGATGTTTTGTTATATAACTCATATAACTTATACTGAAGCCTTTATAATACCACTGTTAAATATACACAGCCTTCCTCTAATTGCATTTCTTAAGATTATATCAACTTCTTTATCCTATAATTCATGGCAACCATGAAAATATTTATGAAAATAAAGACATATCCTAAGAGTGAACCATCTCATCAGAGCACTGTCTGTTGGAGTAAGTACAGCCTCTGTGCTGAAGTAGCCATGCATTTTTAATGAATTAGGCTATTGATAAGACTAAAAATGCAGAAATAAAATGTCCTTGAGAAGGATCTCACCATTCTTTATAAAACTACAGAGGAAGTCAACAGAAAATACTATCTTTTGAGATCTACCTTTTACATAACTCAGTTTTACAAACCACATTCAAAACTTGCTCCAGGGTTGCTGCTTTTTGGAGATAAAAGCAATATATCCTATACTCAACAACGCAGAAGAGGAATAACACAAAACACAAAAATATTTTTTAACTTCTTATAAATGCCACAATGTTAAGGCAAATCGTTAATAAAAATGGGATATTGCTAAGACTGACCAGATCCTCCTCAATGAAGAATTATTTCTCCATTTATGACACTGTATTGAAGTCTGCCTATACAAGTCTACTGAATAAACTAGTATTTAAAAAACACTGTTCTAATTTAATTTTTGTACAAAGTGTAAAAAATGCACACATGCACACACACACATAAATATATACATTTATATATAAATATATATTTATATAAAAATTATATATATAAATTATATATATTTTTGTATATAAATATATAAATACATTCCTTCTAAAGGGAATAGTTTGGAACTAGATTATAATAAATAGACACATACAAACAGCAGGAGTTAATTAAGAGATTCCCCCCTACAGATAAGTTCTTAAAGAATATTTAACATTCATATATCAGAATCCAGACATTCATGATCAAAACTACCATTCAAAATAGCTGTCAAATGCAGAGACTTTGTAATTACAAACAACATTTTTATCATAAGTAATGCGTTGAATTTACATCCAAGTGGTAAATAGCTAAGAGTTTTTAATCATTAAATTACATAGAGATTTAAAATCAATTATTTGAGAACTAAATAAGAAGATGCTTAAGTGCCTTCTTAATATCAACAAATAAATATTAATCTATACCTATGGCAAAAATAACCATGTATGTACCTAGTACCCACAAAAAACTTGCTTCATTGAATGTAAGGACCTAACTTATCAAATGTTCTCCTGTTATTTTTAACTTTCCATTACTATTTTTCAGCTGCCTTACAGCTCCTAGCTGGAGGAGAACAATACAGTTGCTTCTACATTGAAGATATTTATCTAGATAGCTCCAAAAGCCCAGCTTTCCTAGTGACCTGTTTCTAAAGAAGACATGTACGTTTTGCTCCCTGTAATGTCTCTCAACTTGTATATCCATAAACTTTACAGGCTAATGACCTGCTCTAACCTGAAGAAATTAGCAGCTACAATATTACTAGTTTCTAGGAAGTACAAACTTTAATGTTTATATACTAACAAAAGGAAAATCACTGTCTGCTAAGCAGCTTCATCCTGTAAGGCAATATAATCAAATGTATCATTTTCTCATGCTATGTATACAAAGTAGGACTGACAAAGCTAACAGACAGCTTAGGGCTGGACCTCCCTTTAGGGCTAGCTAATCCAGCTGACACGACTGCAATATCACTTCAATGCGTGCATCACTGCCAGAGACTTCTGGCCCCTTGAAGTAGCAGGCTGCTACTGAAGTGTACCCAGTTAATTCATTAAAACAGGATAGGGTACAATTCCAGTGAGAGCAGTCCCACATAGAGTAGCAATCTTATCTGAAATGACAACAGCAATAGGAACTGATGGCCCTCAGCCTGCACATTTATAAAATTCTCAACGTTTCAGCAGAATTTAATCTCAAAGGAGCTGCACAAGTAGAACATGGAAATGTATAAGAACCACAAAAGTACTACCATGCAGACAAGGGGTGAAGGTGTGGGGCAGCACTGCAAAGCCTCTGCGACATAGTAATTTTTACTTTTATTTCAAACAATTGTGGGTACTTAATTCATTATTTAAAATGTAAGTATTGTAAGTGAGATAAGACGACATTAATAAGCTGAAAGAAAAGCAAAAAATGGAAGTGCATTCCACAAACTTGTGCTTAGTTCAGATTAACTTATTGGAGAGAATGCTTTTTCACAGAGTGCACATAGTGCAATCAAGCACTGGATAGTAAATAATTAGTATACAGTATAATAAATGACAGAAGCTCAAGCATCTGAAAGATGGGGTTTCCACAAAAGGGTAGCTCAGGCTTCTAATCCTAATACAGTAAAATGAATTTCCACATGGAAGCAAAAAGATAGCAAATACACTTTTCTGTGATGTGTATTTTGTTGCTGCGTGGCTATATAATGATTTAGAAAGTTATTAAGTGCAGATACCTACCAGTCTGTGTGGTTTTAAAAGCACCAATGTCTACTGTCAAAACATTCACATTCATCAAGTGGTTCCTTAGAAGAGCACTTGTTTTTATTATGCTAATATCCAAACACATAAGTAAAAACAGCGGCAGAAAAGAGGCAGGAAAGAAGCCTTTGGCACAGAAAGCAACACACTATCATCTTTTCTCCTTTATCTTTGCATGAACAACATACTGTCATCTTTTTCTCCCTCATCTTTCATGGGGCACAGCTTTAATTGGTGGAAGTTTGCTTCAAGTACCCAGTAGCTGCCATCAAAGGCTTTCTGGGTCAATGAACTGCATTCACTGCTGTGGATATAGGATGTGCTCAGAAATGAAACAAAAGCACATGATTTTCAAGACATCTTGGCACAAAGATCTTGATCAGTAATGTCTTGAAAAGCCTGAAGAAAAGTTATCAAAAGAAAACTTTTGACCTATTGCAAGATAACTCTGAACTAAATTACTATTTGGGTCTTCCAGACTTAGAGTAGAACAAAGTAACTTCAATCCAGCTGCAGCCCAGACATAACGCAGTTCACCTCCTTTGATGGCTCATGAATAAAGGAACAGCTACCCTACGGCACTTATCGAAATACCATAGCCTCCTCATCTCAAAATATCGCGCGCTCCAGTCTTAACCTCAAAAAACAAAGTGTACTTTTAACTGGATAATTCCAACTGCTAATACTCTAGACTGCAAAACTGCCAAGCCACTTGGGCAAAGCTCCTTTCATGAACTGATTAACATGTCAAGAAACAGACTTAATGAAGAGATACTATGCTGAGGAATACTGACTCTCACAGACTGATTAATTAGGCTGAAAAGCAACAATTGAAGAAATAAAATGGAACAGTTTTGTACGGCTTCTATCATATTCAAGTGTAGGCTACACTACCTTGATTCTATTTCACTACCTTTTGCACTTCTATACTGATATTTCTTAGCATAAATAATATTTTTTTTTCTGGGTAGGAAGCAAAGATTAATTATAATGACAGCTTTTAGCTTAATTCACTGGATGTCTAGACTGGTTCTCAGTTAAGAAGAGGTGGGGAATGGAGTAATATGGTAAGGCCAGCTTTGGTGTAAGTTTTCTCCAAGGGCTCATTTCCTCTTCTTTATTAGTCTGACCACAGCAATGGTACTTCACAAATATGTGACAATGGTTAAGTTTTAGGGGAAAATAATTAATTTTTTTGGTGTGTTTCGATGAAGAAAAATTTTACATACACTAACTAACTAAAGGAAAAAAAAGGACCAAAAAAATAGAAAATATTGCAATCTAAACTGTACATAATATCTGTGATTACTATTGGATACACAATAGCAGTTGACACCAAAATACATTTAAAATGTTAAGCCTCCATAAACTCCTTTCTGCCCTTCTAAAAAAATCAAAGCCTTCAAATAATTAAAATGCCTAGACCTGCCAGCACTTTTCATATGGTCCTGCCCAAGAGTATTTTAAAAGCCTGCAGAGTGCATGTCTTTGGCATTTACAATTAAAGTCTGCATTTGAAGGAGCTAAGTCTTGCTCCCAGCTCCACAGCTTGACCAGAATTTCATTCCTCCAATTCTAGATAGGAATTTTAGGCATGTGCTCTCATTAAATAAAAAACAAACAAAACCAAAAACAACTACCCCCCCAAAAAAACAAAAAAAACCCCAAACTAACAAACTACATTCTACATTAAAACCATGAAGTATGAAGTGTTAAGTATGATGTGAAGATGTGAAGATAATTATTCAAACTGTGATTGCCAGTACACATTTGCCTCTAGGATGTTCAACTCTATTTGTTATCTATAATAGAAAAGCTTCCAACTGCACATATTCTTAACTAGAATACTGCTCGTCTGTATATTTCCTAAAGTACCCAGACTCATATTCCCTTTCTCTTTTTTCCATGTAGTACACAGAATTATTATTTAGGTATGTATTTAGATAGTATAACTGGTTTTACAAGAGTTATAAACACTCAAAAATCATTGCCACGTTGCATATTATCTTTTTCTATGAACATTCTTTTCCATCTAGAATTTCCATGGACAATATGCTATATTAAAAAAAAAAAAAAACCACAACAAACAAAACCAACAAAAAATATCTAGACACTGTAGGGAGAAACAATTACAGGAACACCAGTTAATTAGTTTTGATCTATCACTGAATATTGGTAAAGCAAACTAATGAAAGAGACAAATATTCCCTACAAAGAAATAAATATCACATAGGAGTTGAAATACAGCACAATTTCATTAAATGCATTAACTATATTATACATAGTGTAACAAGTATATTTTTAGTTTCTCTTACACTTTCCTAAAATTATGAAATTGTAGCAGGAAAGCATCTTCTCATAGATGATTCTTAAAGTCAAACTAAATGCAATTCTGTGAGACTACGTTTTTGGCACATAAATTTAAAAAGCAAGAATCTATTCAATTGAAGGAAAGTTGCAAAAGCAATTATCCTGAAATCTCTTAAATTTATTGCAAAGACTTCCAATAACCTGACAACAAATGCAATTGGGCTTGAGAAAACACACATTCACAATTTTTTTAAAATCTGTTCTGTAACAGCACGCAGAAAAATGTTTCTATTTGTGGAGCATTTAAGGAGTTTTACACAGTTCTGTGATTGCAAACACCAAAATACAATTTTAATGCAGCAAGCACATTAAGATGGAGCTCACCAATCATTTTACTAGAGAATGACACTATGTCACAACATAGTAGACACTCTGCATGCAGTTCAGCCATATTTAAAGAAAAACTCTTTTCAGCTTGCCATGAAAAAAATGCTGTTACTTATACATCATCAAAATTCTTTATAGAGAGCAGCATTTTAACTGAGTGGGGCAGGAACCCCTTATCTAACTGAGATGCAGACTTAAAAGGCAGAAATAAAATGGGAAGAAGGGTATACTTTTCATTTATTCTCAGTTCAGTCTGTGCCTTTCAGAATTGTATAAGCTTGAATAAACGAAAAGAATTTGAACCTGACCTTCTATAATTCTACAATTACTGGCCAAGACTTCATGCAAGGCAGCATTCCTAATTTCATTTTATAAGAAGGATTTTGTAGATGACTAGAGAAACAGGAAGACTTAGCAAACCCCAGGATACTTTAATTCTTTCATTTTAAATTGACTCTGCTTGGAACTGCCACCTATTTACTTTCATTCTTTCTAAGATATCCTACAAGATCCGTGATTAAATTCAGATAAAAGGCCAATGCTTTGTTTTTTGTTAGAGACACATGCAGTAGTTTGAGAAAGATGCTGTGATACTTTTATGATTCAGTATGTGAATAGGCATTACAGTACCTAAGTTACCATAGGTTCAGACAAAGGTTACAGTCCCTTCCAACTGGAAAGAGTGAAAAGGTTATAAATAATCCTTGTTTCATGAATAAGAAACTGCATTTAAAATATTCAAATGTCTGACAGTTCATGAAGTTCTGTTAAAGAAAGTTAGAAATTCAGCTAATCAGTATAGCTTAGGACAAATCTGTTTCATGTGAAAATTTAAATTTGTGTTTCAAAGGCCTGAGCACGTAACACCCACTGAATCAGAGTCTGGCTGAGTCAACAGGACATGGCCTGAATAAATGATCTTTACTTAGGTCTAACTGAACGTCTAACTGAACAATAAAACCTGTATCATCTGTATCAAAACCAAACAAAACCAACAACTCCCCTAAACATTTTGACCTATTCACAGTTAATTTAGCTATAGTGACAACTCCATATGATAACTACAAACTGAAAAGTTAAAACTCTCAAGAGTGATAAAATTGGTGAAAGAATCAAGGAGTCTATGCAAATGTATTATCCACGGGGAACACTCTGCAGGTTGCAGTGACATTGCATTTTAGGCTGACTTCAGTCCGGGCTGCTTTAGCCTGCCCACTGTGTCCAATCCCCCTTCCATCAGCAGCTGAGCAAGTTTCTCCCACTCTGGCCACTCCAACATCAGAGGCTTCCCTTACTCTGAGATGAATGTATATACTTCCTGTTGAACCAGAGTACAGTAAAAGCTACTTGCAGAACTACATTGCTTTTAAATATCCAAATTAGGTAAACCGAATTATGTAAGAGACAACTTCTAATCTCTTGAATACCACCTGAGATGCTAAATAAAATAATTTTCTCTCTTATTGTTTGGTTTTCCTGCAGATATGAAATACTACGATATGTGATATTTCAATTCCATTTAACAAAACAGTGCCAACTTTTAAAGTCACAAATATGTTTCTTGATGCTATAAGAAACATTGTAGGCAATGTGGCAGAAGGAGATCAAGTAAAGTGGAGGAGGTTTTTATGTATGTATTAATATTTAAACATAAATTTAAAACATAATGGTACTATAATAATACAATTGAAAAAATGACTACGTTAAGAATCTAAAGGCAGAATTAATACCACAAATTCATATGTTGCCTAGCTCAAATTAAGTCACAATTAACAGAGATCTTACATTTCCTCTCTTCTACTCTTTTGTGTACATACTCATGGGTAGGGAAAATCCCAAACAAAGTTTAATCACACATCCACAGACAGTTAGAGTGGAAAAAATGCCAGGTACTGGGCAGTACAATAGGCCCTATTTACTTGATGCAATAAAGATACAATCAAACATCTAAACAATTTTTACTGAAACATTATTTTGATGTTAAGAGTATTTTACCTGTATTTGCAGAACAAAATCAAATTTCAAAGGCTTAACATTCACCATGAAATGAATTCTAATCCTCCTGATATATCAACAAATACCTTCAGCTTTGCTGAGAATATGCAGGCTCTTTTGAAGATAAAAATAAATGTAATTCAGAAGTCAGAGCCATGCAATCTCACAAAGTGCACTCATAAAAAGTGATTCAGAAAAAACAATGAACTAAAATCAACATTTCAATTTAGCTCAGTCACAAAGTGTGGGCTTAACAATGACTTTGGAATTGATCTTTGACCAAGATTTGACTAGATAAAGAGTGGTTTCTTCAGTCTCGAAACACAGACACATTCTATCATTTCACAGCTCTCTATGCAGAAAATACCCAGGAATTTTTTTATCACTTCTGTCTGAAATCCATTAGTAATCTCTGAAATCCATTAGGTCTGTTAGCAACCCACCCATGACAGCTATTGCAACATGATGCCTGGGATAGCAGACAGGTGTTTCAGTCATCTCTAGGGCAACGCACTCAGCCCAAAACAACAAAGCATCAGAGGGGCTTAGGCAGCATGATTGCAGAAATGGGTCCTATTCAATGAAAAAATGTAGTATTCAGCTGACAGAAGAGATACTACCGCTTATCTGAAGTAGGTGGTTTTGGGTTTACCTCGGTGCCATTACTTGAAGCGAGAGGCAGAGTAGTCTCCTGCCAGGGCTAGGAGGCTTAGTTCTTGCGGCAGAGTTTCTATAACTCCCTCATAACTGCTGAGAGGCCAGCAGCCCCAGCCCAGACCTGCATGTCATGGGGAGCAACTTACAGGGCATTAACCACAGTGAAGGACACAGACAGGCACTTATTTTTCTGGAGAAACAGCAGAGACCAATCACAGTTCTTCAGAAGACCAGAAAAGAAGCAACCACTTTAGTATTTTGCAGCATATTCATAGGTACTTTTATCACAAGCTAATATAACCAGCGCTGATTTGACACACTCACAGCCCTGGAAAGATCTGGCAGGTTTTTCTCTGATGCGCAGTCAACTTCGCCCTAGATTTTATGAAAACTGCTTTTCCTTACAGAATATTCATATTTAATTAAATAGGAAACTGCAGGGTTACCACACAGTTCTGTAAATACCAATGAAATTTGATGGAAGTTTCTATACTTTGAATTTCTACAAAATGGCTCAACAGAAACTATGAAAAAGAACGCTACTATTGTCTTCCTTGAACCTTTGAGCTTCATGGAAATTGCTCACTATCCTGTACACCAGACCTACAATATCAGTTTCACAGTCACCTCTGTGTTGGGGCTGTGTAACAGGGCTGCCTGCAAGAATGCCCCACCTATTCCTACAGACAACAACCTAATAGCTGAATTCTCTGTTCTAATGGTCTTTTACTATTGACATGCGTTGGCTACAAGTCTGACAGAGAAGCAACTACGTCAGTTTTTCCTTTCAGAAATGGTGAAGCCTGAGATTTAACTTCATTGAACACAGGTTCTTGCATCCCTAATGAGTTGCTCCTTATGTTCTTTCCATACCAGGAAATGCTTGTCATTTCAGTGCTAAATATATAATATCTAAGAATCACATCTTTATGTTAAAAAAATATGAAAAGGTAATAACTGCATATTTGATTTATTGAAGCAAGTATGCAACAAGGAATCGAAGAGTCAGTTTTAAGATGCATAATTTGTCTTGGACATGGTATAAAAAGTTGTTAATTTTAATTAATAATATATTGTATATATTAATAATATATGTATATACCTATATACACAGAGATACACATACAGTATTTGCAATAGTTCTTTAGGGAAGCCCACTTTTCTACATCTCTTACTGCTTTTCTCTTACTTATTAGCCCTGAACCTGAATCTGAATATTAAAAATCTTCTTTTCAAAGCACTTTTAGTGAGATGATAAGTACATAGATGTATCCACAGTGTAACAATTTCTTTTCATCCTCAAGTCCCATTCAGCCAATGCTCATGTACCAAAAAATGGCTACAGGAGGAAAATGCTGAAAAATCATACATCTTCTAGAAACAGTTGTCAAAGTCAGGAATTAAGGATTAAGTATGCCACTAAAGCCTGGCTAAGCTGTAGCAGCAGTAAGCATCATTGGAGATTATGTTTAGATTGAATTCCAACATTCAATTCCCACATTGTTATCTGTGCATTTACAGTGCATCTAATCCAGCTACACAGCAGATTTAATTAAAAGGCAGATTCATTCCTTTCATGCCCTCTCCCTTTTAAATCTGGCAAAATCAGTACCCCTATCCCAACTCCAAGCCAAATCAACACATGCTGTAGCATAAAACAGCCTTTCCCTTTTATGTGTAAAGTTGTTTTCCCATTTTCTGTACTAAATTGCTGTGTGGTACACCAGTAACCAGCTTCATTCTAGAAACTGGCAAACTAGTATACTTATATACACACATACAAGCACAGTATGTACATACAGACCTTGCAAGTTGTTTACTGCATCAGTTTATTGCTAAAAAATAAAAATAAAACTTCTACCACAAATAAGAAAATAAAGATTTTTAAATGTTAATTAACAATACCATTCCTAAAAAGCAGGAACAAACAAATACTAGCTGCGGGGGGTTAAATTGAGAGATATTAAAGGATAGTAAAATCTTCACCTGCTGATAATAAGAATGGCTGAGGTCAATACAATGCACACGGACACTCATGAAAAAAATATTACGATTGAAAATATTTATGCTGAAACTGGTAGTCTGTTGAATGAACACTAACAATACAACACAGCATAAACAAAACTTTCAGGTTTGACTGTTAGTTTCTGCAAGCTTATTATTCTGACTTAGTGTCACATCTAAATATGGATTCTGCCTTTGCTTGACAGACTGCTCTTCTTGAACTTTAAGATGCCCCTTGGCTTCTTGAACATCTGATCCTAGTAATTCTCATACCAAGATTCTTACCATCTTACTTTGATCAATCCCACAACAAAGAATAGAATTGAAAGCTCTATTTCCTGGCCTGACTGTTGACAGTTAAGACACAGGAGTTCTGCTCATTTTGCAGCTAACCAGAATTTCCAAAATAAGGTTATAAAATCTCTGTTCCTTGGATTTTCTTATCCCTACTTAAGGACTGCACTTTTTAAAATGTATGCTGGCAAACAGATGCTGCTCTGCAGCCACTAGCAGGCAGCAGTTCTGCAAAGCAGCCCTATATCCTCTGAAGCTAGACTTATGACTGCATAATTTTGGTAACATCTAGAGATCTTCAGGTTTGGAACTGCAGAGAACTGGGCACTGTTCAAACACACTGGATGTCACAATTTATTTTTTTTCCATAGCTATTGTTAACTCTTTTTAAAAAACACACCCCTATTTGCAAGTATTCAGCAAGATTCCTCAAAAGCAAGAAAAAAGTAAATAAAAGAAGCATGTATATAAAACAAGACACTATCTAATCTTACACCTTTTCATTACTATAAGCAGTCATCCTATAAAAATTAGGTACTTCTTCCCAAGCTTGCTTCAAAATAATGTAGACTATTACAGAAGAAGATAATCTAGGAACTGAAAAAACCCCTAGAACTGTCGTCAAAGAGCATTTAAAATACAAATATATATAAAGTTGGGGAAAAAAGTCAGTGTTTCTGAGTTTGAAAATAAAAGGAGGAATCTGTCAAAGCTGCATAAGCTAGTTGATCTCCAAATCAAATTTGGGAAGAAAGGTAGATTAAAATGTAAAGTTATTGAGTGTGGAGACACTTTTACTGTATTTGATTTTCCTGTGACTCTTTTAATTATTATAACACCTTTCTTGCAGGATTGATTGTCATTGGCCATAAGAAAACTCAAAATCTCATTCTTTATTTCAGCATTTAACCAGAAATATCTGCTAAGTATCTTTAAAAATCTATGATTACAAATAGTATTTATAAAAACACCCCCTCAATTTGAATTTTATAACTGAGTTTTTAAAGGTTCTGTAGAATAAATCATGATTAAATTAAATTTTTCTAGGTCTCAACATAGGGATGGGAAATTACCATCAGTACTTGGAGAAACAAAATAAGTGCAGATTTTCTGTAATCCTGAGTTACCTAAGTTATTGAAGTCAATCAAACTAAAATGAAAAATCCTAATAAGAAAGGTATTATTTGCCTTTACACCTAAGAAAAAATAAATATATATGTTTCTGTGAAAGGTACTATGAAAAAATCATCTCTTGCTACTATTTGAAGCTGAAACTCAAGTTACTATAATTCTCTTTAGCAGAATATTGGCTTTTGGCCTTTTTTTTTACCGTTTATTTTTCCTGTCATATCTTAATGTTTCGGTTCCTTTTATTTTTCTGAAATTTTCTTTGACTCCTCAATTCACGTCCATAGAGCTATGAATATTTTTTAATGAGATTCTATTCAGACTCCACATTTAGCTAGTTGTGAGAAAGAAAAGTGTGACCAGACAAGATTAAATTGAAAAATTGCATTCTTAAAAATAAAGTTAGGTTTGAATAAAAATAACTGCTATTAACATTAAAACACCTTTAATTAAAACTGCTGAAAAAAAGAAAATGCTTAAAATCCAACAGCTTATCCCTTAAAAAAGCACATACTCCAGACACTGGTAAAACTGTGAGCCAACATAACTGAATGCCCCCTGTGCATCTAAAATGGCACCCTGGAGTTATTTAATATAGGGAACTTTTTTGTTTCTCATTTGGCTTATGGGACAAATAACTTACCTTCTTAATGTTATTTTGTGTATGGGGCACAACTGTATAAATGAATCTGTGTACTTCAAAAGAGCTAAGAGTAATAAATGATTTTATTATAGAGTATGTGCTGACCATTTCTTTTCCTTATCTCACTGCCAGAATGAACGTTTTCTGAGGAATAAGCATTAACATCAATTACTCAGGACTTTTCTTTCTAATAAAGGAGTTATACTCCTTTAAGATTTAAAAAAAATCCAGGAGAAAAGTGGTGAGTTGCTGATATCCCGAGTTGTTCTGCAAGGCAGTTGAGGCAGAAAAACAGTGCCCAGCCCAGTCAGGACATTAACTGGTGGTTAACTTCTCCTTCTGCTCGCTTTGTTGGGGCTTTGGCCTGTCACAGCAAGAAGTTGTGATGTGTACAGGAGGTTTAAACTGCTTAAACAGTTCCAGAGATAATGTGCTGCTTACAGTCTCAATAGTCAGAAATTCCATGTGTATCAAGACAAGAAAGAAAAAAAAAATAGACATTGACCACTGTGTCCCCTCTGCTCAGAGCAACCTGCCATATACATGGATAATGTATATCCATGTTCTTTTCCCAAGGACAACTCGATACAATCAACATCACCCGACACACCACTCTTGCACACGCATTTTTGACTTTCAGGATGAAGTCAAGCTCTGACATTTTGAAAAAGGTCAAAAATACATAAGAAGACCTGGGTTTTCGTTTCAGAAATATGAGTCAGAGAAGAGGAGCTTCTACTGCTAAGAGAAAAAAATATCAGTTTGCATTTACTTCAAACTCTGTCAAATCCAAGTTAGAATTAAAGAAACTAACACTTACTATCTGTTAGCCTGATGGCCAAGACTAATGGGTTGCATTAAAAAATAGTAACAGAAATCTTAATGCAAATTTTAAAATTAATTTCACACAATGATATGAAGAAAGGGTTTCAGGTTTCACCTCTGCCAAAACCAGCAGAAGCCACAGTGGAAACTGGAAGGAAATTGCCTGTACTAAAAATAAACAGTCTAATAATAGTGAGCAAGGGAAAATATTTTGTTGTCTGGATAGTTATTAACCTGGGGGAAATGATAAATTCATATTAATTCAAGTTATTTTAAAAGCAAAGAAATTTTTTTCTTTTTCCTTTTTTTATAAAGTTCATCGGAATTTTCAGAACTATTTCACACCATGAAAAAACAAACAACAGACTTCCTCTTTTGCACAATCAAATTCATGTACTTGTGACTATTTTTCTTCAAAAGACCCGAATCAAGCAATAGTAGAGACATGAGCACTTTATAAATTGTTTTCTATTTAATGTACCAAACTAACAGACAATATTGGAAAAAAAGTATTATAAAGGCTTTTTTTTTTCTAATATTGCTAATTTAATTAGGAACTTTCTGATATTTTATTCACATTATTGAATTTTCCATCTGATTCTAAATATTTTGTCCTTAAACCAATTCTGTGCATATGTGCTGCTTTATACTGCCTGTATGGAAATAAGGACTAGTGGAAACCCTAAATAGTTATGCAGCTTGTCATAGTTAACCAATGGCCCATGTGCACTGTACAGAGAGCACCAAAACTACAATGGTAGAAGAATTTCATACCTTAAATGAATGCGGACACAAAAGAGGACAGTGTTTTAATAGCATCAATAGTCATCCAACTGCTAGAAAAAAATTGATTTCCAGGAAAGTAGTTTATTGTCCAAAGTAATTATAAATTTAATATACGTTCTTTTGAAACATTAATATAAAGCAGAAATACTTCTATCACTAACCATCAACAAGTAAAGCAAGGTTGTACTATGCAGTGGAAGGCTATTGCTTATGCATCTTATTTGCAATTTGGAAATGCAAATTGCTTATGAATCTTATTTGCTATTCAGGGTACAACTCACTAGCAAAGAACAATGAAATAAATTATTTGGCAAAATGCATCTTCTTCTAAAATCTTTGTGAGCATAACCTGTATACCAAATATCTGATTCAAAGATTTTATTGTTGTTTTCATAGCTTAAGTATGTATAAGCTAGTTTTTGGTTCATTTTGTTTTTGCAGAATTGCACAGAACAGGGCTGGATGTTAGAAACTGATTGATATTAGCATTGGTTTAGTATTGGTAATAGTGCTAGAATCTGAATCTGAAAGAATGATAAAAATAACAAACTCAATTTGCCAGCATACAGTACAGTGAACATTTCTATTTAACATCACCTGCCAGCAATAACATTGGCTCTGGATTCAAAGCTCTTTTATCAAAGAGTTTAGCTGCATAACTATATTCTTACACAAATATTACCATCAGCCTTTTAAGAAGTCTCACTTAGCCCAATCAGCATTTTCTGTCACTACAGGAAAATTGGGCAGGTGTGTAGTACCACACATTAGTGTAGTATATTACATTCCAAATGTCAGTATTTCTTATGGTTGACATTAAACACATTCCCAGAAACTGTGAACTAAAAATACACTCTTCCTGAAAAGCTACATTGCCAACCCCTATTTTTGAAACTTAAACACGATCATAAGCAGAAAATGAAATTTAAATTTTTATATACCAAAAAATTTAAATGAAAATTTAAAGACCAAGAAGAATGCCCCAAGGAGATAAAGTTCACAATACACAGTTCATACATCATGTATTGTTTTGATAATAGACACTTTTGTATCTACACTAATACAAAATCACTCTTCAAGTAAGGATATTTGAATAAAATAGTAAAATTACTCTTCTAAAGTGATGAGTAATAAAATTTTAATATATAATAGTTCTGTCTTACCATAAATGAAGGACAATAGCACTGTTTCTAACACGTAATTCCACAGAAAAGTAATAAAAAAAGTTTTTCCGAATGAATGATGTTCTGAAATTTTACAACCACAACACCCAGAAAAACTAATTATCAAGCAAAATTTAAAAATATTCCATTTCAGCTAATAAATAAAAAATAACATTTTCTTCCAGTTTTTCAGGGTCAATGTTTACGAGTGTGGGATTTTTTTTCTCAATATTAGGAGGGAAAAAAACCAACTAAAAAAACCTCTAGATTGAGGGAAAGAAAATAGAGAGGGAAAAAGGAAGAACTACAAGGACATCCATTTAGGAAATATGAAGCCAGCTTGAAAAGTCTCAAAAAGGAAATTCTTCTTCATTCTCCTTTTATTTTGTTTTAAAATTCAATCCAAGAGTCAGATGAATGAATTATTCTCCTTCTATGGTCAGCTCAATTAACTCTGCTGCTTTTATATTTTTTTATCAGGAGAATGTTATAGTAATATAGCTTCCATAAAATCTCGGGTGTGTCTTCTGTGTGCTAATACGGTCTTAAAAAAGACTGTAAAAATCTCAAGTGTATTATTTTTCAATATATTAATCAAACATCAAAGCAGCCACAGGAAGTTTTCCTCTACACTTGATTTAAGAAACAACTCAACTTACAGACTGCCTTTAAGAATAAATAAATAATTAATGCAATCCCATGACACTTAGTTTCAGGTTCAAAAATAGAAATAATTTGAGAATCCAAAACCAGAGAGCTGTAAAACAAAGTTGTCGTATCCTGTAGCAAACTTAGTAGTGAGGAGAAAATGGACAGATAAACCTCCTCTCTGCAAAAAATATAGACATACCAAGCAAAGAGGGCAGAAAGAGTAAATTATAAGTTAGTAATGAAATAGTAAATAATAAAATATTCATAATTAAATGTTTTACACAAAGAGAAAATCTGAAACACTATACAATGCAACACAATCCTCTAGGGAGGAAATACTTAAATTAGAGAAATTGACATATTCTGACTAAAGCAGTATGCTAGACAAAAGGAGGTATGGAATACATTCTAGACATCAACCTCATAAAATTTTGAGCAGGCATCTACTTTGACAGTGTTTATGTACCTGAAAAATGTGGTGGTTGTTTCAGTACTGACCCTCATGCCTGCTATTTCACACCTCACAGCCACCAACTAAGCTACTTTACAATAATCATACAAAATACCCCACCAAATATGGGAGAAGAAAAAATAAATCTCGCTGCATCTTAATATTCAGCTAAGAAAATGAAGTAAAAGCCTGACCTCCACTTGACAGAACAAAGTTAACATCTGCATAAAAATTGTGAACGTGAAAGTAAGCTTAAAAAAAAATTCCCTTAAATATATTCTATGAGAATTTTTTACATTCAATAAAAGCCTCAGTATAAAGCACTTTGCTACTAAAACATGAGGATAATAGCAATTTGGAAAAAAAAAACAACTTCAAAAAAGTTACAAAACCTTTAAAAAACTGTTAAATCCCCATGTAATTATAGAACTTTCCCTAAATTCTGTCAAGTCAAATTCAAAACATTTCAGTGGAATATGCACATTTTTATATATTAACTTATAATCAAAGAGATTTCAAGTACATCTTTCAAATGCCAATATTTTTTCCTAAACAGTATCTAAGCAATATAATATTGTATTGTGCTTTGAGTATCACAATATTTCAGCAATCCAAATGTCCTAGAGAAAACAGGAGATGAAACAGTAGGAGATTTTTGCTTTCTGCTTACATACACAAAATTTTAAGCATTTCTGATTTGCTACAGTTCTCAATAAATCACACAGCATTAGCAATGTATTCAGTTTATATACTTCTGTATTTTTTATTTTTCTCTGGCTTAGTCATAGATTATGTTACCTTGCACAGGATAATAAACTAGATCTGGTATGACAGAAGACTGTGCTGAGACATTGCCTGTAGAGTCAATGACAAACTTCTTCAGTGCTCCTTTAAAATCCTCAGGAATGGTCCCTTTAAGATAGTATCTGGAAAACCAGCTTTGAGTCTGATCTTTATTAATTCTTAATAATGCCATTGGAAGAAAAAATGCCAATATTTTTGTGCTTCTGTTCCAATAAGTAGTAGTGTGCTAGAGCTAATTAAAAGGACAACTCAGAAGAAGGGGTGGAATGAAATGCTTAATGAGGTAGCCAAAAAACAAATCCCTCTCTGTGTCTCACATAGGCACAGCACTGTTAATACTCTCATAACTACATTTTCAGAGAAACAGCCAGTCAGAAAATATTTTTTGATGAGTCAGAGCTAGGATTAAAAAAAAAAAAAAAAACACTAACCCAAACCACCTGAATAGCTACTAGTGTGAACTGTAGGATTTTTTTAAATCAAAATATATTGTAATCGTAGAAGTACCATTTCACTGTAATTTACACTTCACAGCAAATAAAAATTTTAGAGATTATAATACAGTAGTTGCAACCTACACTGATAATCATTACAAGGGAGGCAGCACAAATGAAAACATTTAACAGTTGTTCCAAATGTATTATTGTGTATGTGAGCAGTCAAAAAAATAAATCAAAAAAATAAATCAACCCCCCAAAGAAGCAGCCCTGCAACAATCTATTATAGACCCTTGCTGAAATTCCTGTCGAAACAAGCAGATGAATAAACAACCAGTGACTAGAATTTAGGTTTAACACATTATCAAACCTCAGTGTTACATAACACATAAAGTGTCAGAGATGCACAAAAGATGGGCAAAAAATCTACAATCACTTCCTGATTGGAGGAGTACTGGGAGAGTGGAAAAACCATAGAAGCAGATTTAGCTATAATGTTATTCTCCCAGGAAACAACAGCAAAAAACCCAACAAAATCCCCCAAACAATAACAACTACATCAACAAAGCAGACATTAAAAAAAGCCTTCTGTCTTCCTAAAGGTAGTAACTCAGTAAGTACACTTACTAAAAAACAGTTCTCAAAAGGAAATTATTACTTTTCAGGACATTACAGAGGGAAGACCAGATATATCTGATTCCAGAAAAGCCTTCAATGTCTTCATTTTCTTCAATGAGAGGAACTGTAGGTAGAAATAAATAATTTGATAAAGGAATAAAAAGCCACAATTATAATAGATCTTGATAAATAATACTAAATTAAATGAAAGGAGATTGTTAAGTACATAGAATTTAGGCAAACATAGAACAAAAACCAGCCTAAGAATACAGGTGAAGTCAATATAGAGAAATTGTTTAATAGCTACAGGAAAACTTCCTCCCCCTATATGAAATGGGAGGAAAAAAAGACTGGAAGAAGATCAGCGATGGAAAGATTTTTTTTTTAATTTTTGCTATGCAGTTCAGAATTGTTGGTGTACATATGAACAGCATCAGAGAAGACTGACACATTGAAAATAATGTAAGTTGATGCATATCACCAGAAAGAGTTGCATAATATAAACTGGCTATTTTTTATAAAAGCTAAAGAGAAAATATGCCAAACCAGAAGACAAAAAGGAGAGGAGAAATCAGAAGACACTGAATACTGACAAGGTTCTAAAGACTGACAGAAATATGCAAGAATAAGTAAAACAAAATCACAGAAAAGACAATAGTGAAAGATCAGAATAAACACAGAGTAATAGGGGAAGTAATACCCACTTTAAATATGAAAATGAATAGAAAAAGGGAACTTAAAACATACTTTATAAAGCACTTCCCAGACATCAGTCTCTGATTAAAGAAATACAATGTGACAATTCCAACACCAAATGCACTTGAAGTATTTCACACTGCAATAAAGAATCATCTTCAAAAGAACAAGGTCCAGGATAAAAAAAAGGTGCTCTTTTTACATAGGGGAAAGCAGAGACAAATAAAAACAAGTTCCAAAAAACCAATAAAGTGAACAATAAGGATAATTTAGAGATGAATAGGAAGTATGACTTGATTAACCAGCCTGAAAGCGAAAACAGGGAGGGGTATGAAGTCCCAGAGCAGTCCACAGAATTAGAACATAAAGGAGGATACATGGATGACTTAAAGACTTTCAAATATGTTAAACCAAAGAACAGTATTGGAAGTCAGTGTAGACATATTTATTATACTGCAGCTGAACACAGACAAAAAAAGGAAAGTATTTGAAAATGTTATTAGGTATGAGAAATGTCCTGCATTTATAGGAGAGAATGGATAAAGAGACCACATATTCTATAGAAACAAGAGTTAACAGCCCCTCTCTTGAGCAGAAATGTAATAAATTAGCAGATAGAAATAAACAGCATGCAAAAACCCAGAGCATTAGCATGGCTTAAAAAGAGAAAGCATTATCAGTGGAATCAGATCACCTACCATTTTAAATACATCTGATCACCTACCACCTATAAGACCAGAATTATGAAACTGCAAACCTACCACAACTCTATTCTTAAAAATATGGTTCTAGATTCTAGCCTTAAAAATATAATTATTCTTAAGTACCACTTATAAGAAAGAAACACAATAGAAATTACTTAAATGAAAAGATTTTCTTTTTTTTCCCTTGTGGAAATGTCATCCCATGGTGATGAAATCTTAGGCATAACATATACTTTTAGAGATGGTATGAAAAACAGCATTACCAAAAACCTGATACTGAAAATGAACTTCAATATAATTGCCATAATTATTTAATAAACAAATGCATTCTTCTCCAAAAGAAGGAATAGTATCTTATTTTCAAAATAAAATGCTGCTTCTGGGAATAAAGCCATATTTCTGTTTGTGATATCATGGAGAAAGAGCTCCCTGTGTTAGTGATTACTGTACTTGAGAGTAAAGTGGTTCACAAATTCCTTTCTAATGGAACAGCTGGAAGCATGGATCAAGCAAGTCACCATAATCTGATGTTAAAAACTCCCAATGGTTTTGGTTCAGAGAAACAGGGGAAAAAAAAGCACACCATTGTTTTAATAATTTTAACTGTTCTGTTTATTTCCTTATCTACTGCCAGATCCTTTTGACAATATACACAAAGGAATCCAAGTGTACCTAGTATAATCAAAGCATTAAAATAATTTATAAATAAAATTTTACTGAATAACACACGAGTTAGGAAGTAAACGTACTTGCTCAGATAACGTAAAAGACTGGAAGATAAGGTTAATTTAAATTAATGTTCATTCACACTGATCTCTATATATTCACCCAATACTTGCATTTACTTTACTAATACAAAGTTCTGGTTTTGCTACTCATTAATATAAAATTTCACTATTTAATAAAGCAGTATTAAAATGCTATATTGCATTAAAATCGCCAAACTTCAAGTTTCACAGCAGATTTAGCTACCAATCTCACTGATTTTCAAAGTCCTCCCCAGCAACACTACAAAACACAAAAGTATGAAATCTGCACAACTACCAACCAATGCAATGATTTTGGATTGATAGAACCAAGAATTCCTGGGGTTTTATAGGTGCTCTGTGAGATCAAAAACTTGCCTGAAATATTGTCTGAAGTGACAGTGCTTGGATAGAAATAACCACTCCTCTTCAAAACAGAGTTGCACAGGTGTGGTGAAATGGAGAAGCCATTTCTTAAACATTACCTGTATCTAAGTAAGCAGCCAAAGAAAACCTTCTGTACACTCTTTTGCTGTGAAGCAGACAAAGGAAAACAGGTACCCTGGCAGCAGTTAGTGACAATCAATTTGAAAGCACATTTGTTTTGCAGTATTCAAGTACTTCTGCTCTTCAAAAGGAAAACTGGAACTCATCAGGATCTTCTTGGCAGGCAAGAGACTAAACTGCTGAATGAACAAAGTATGGCTCTGTAGAGCTGAATTACAACGAAATGAGCCAAGGCCTCATTACAAAATCAGAATACTTGCAAGAGAGCCACTACTTCTGATGTAAATCTAACTCTGATGTAAATCTAAGAACAGCCATGAAGATTTGCCCATCCAGAATGTGTCAAAAATGTACATTGCACTATGTATACAGTGGACAATAAGCTGCTTTTAAAGCCGTAATCCTGAAAAATGGCTTAATGTTAAATAAAAAGGCAATTTAATTTTCATTTAGTTGCAAATTATTCTGTTGTAATATATCTCAGTAATATTGAAACACTGTTAAAATTACAGACTTGCCAGCAAAACTAAGTGCAATGTACCTGAAACTGTAACTGCATTTAAACTCACATACATGCCCTATATTTTATTACTACATAAATCGCAAGATACCCAATAAATTGACACTAATTAGCTTCCTCATTTTAAAACTTGTGTTTCTTCTCTAATCATTAAATACTCTTCTTCTTCCTAAATTTAACAGTTTTGATTCTGCCACTGTTCAGAATCTTTATCAGAGAGTAATTTTTCTGTCCTGCTTAACTGAATTAATAGTTTTCTACCATCAAAGATAAAGGTTCTTTCTGGCTCTTTCTTTCCTTTCCCCTCCACAACTCACTCACCTCTGACTGTGCACCCACTGCTTACTTTCGCCTAATTCTGATGTCTTTCCAAGCAGAAGGTAAGCCAACTGAGGTCCATTAAGCCATTTCATAATATTAATGTTTCAATGTAATTACTTTGATATTTCCAGGGAGCAGATCTAAATTCTTACTCAGAGGAACCTCAGCTGGACTGGGACAGGATGGGACTGCTGTCCTACTACAGTACCTTTGGCTGAGCACTC
Source organism: Camarhynchus parvulus (assembly GCF_901933205.1). Lineage (NCBI taxonomy): Eukaryota > Metazoa > Chordata > Aves > Passeriformes > Thraupidae > Camarhynchus > Camarhynchus parvulus. The sequence goes on along the minus strand of NC_044601.1, from coordinate 32,006,276 downwards.
AACTCAAACTATGTAAATGTGCAAGTACAGTATGTAATGGCATAAAGCCATTTTCAGTGTAAATACCTGAAGTGATGATAGTGGTGAAGTGGTAATAAAATGAAACAAAGGGGTAATGAAATGAACCTGAAATGAAGGGATAATAAAAAATATGACCATGTCTTTTTACTGGTGCCCAGTCACAGGACCAGAGTGGGTCCAAACTGAAATACAGAAGATGCTGTATGAACTTTGCAAAACACTCTTTGCTTGAGACTGACTGAGCACCTCAGCAAGGCACCCAAGGAGGTAGTGGAGTCTTCAGCCTTGAAGATCTACACAGCAATCTCATTGTGGTCCCAGGAAAACAGATCCCTTATTTAAACAGCATTGTTGCATCAGATGCATCAACCTTTCTGGGATCCTGAGTCCAGCTCATTCCTCTGTGCTGTCTGGCTGAGAAACAAGTCACTCATAAAGCACACTAACAATCTTAGAGGCAATTCTTCCTGAAGTTCCTCTTAAGTATTTATTCAATCTTCATTGATTTGCTCCTTTTTACCAGACTGAGCTTCCGACATTCCAGTATTTATTTCCCAGGAAAAAAAGCCTATCTGGTAGCTATAATCTACCAGTTCTCTAAACAGCCACCCATGACAGTGACTCTTATACTCTATCATTTCTTACTTTGCATTGTTTTCAAAAAATACTGACAGAAGTTCTTCTGTTACAAACTTCATCTTCAGCCAGGAAGCAGCTACCACTGATAGTGCCAGAGAAGAGTAATTGATATTGTCTATCTTGACCTTAGAAAAGCTTTTGACACTGTCTCATAAAGGATCCTCAGAAAAAGCTGATGGGCTGCATTAGCAGACAGTAAGGCAGATGGAGGAGAGGCTGAACTGCCAGGTTTCTTGCAACAGACTTTGTTACATGTCTTAAATACTTCTACATCACTTACCATTAATACGGTAGTTGCTTTGATCCTATACACAATCCAACTAAGAACTGAAGTAAAAGAAGTAGCTTGAAAACACACCAATCACTGACAGAAAAACTGCTAATTATAGATTATGTTTAAAATTTTAAGATTTTTAAGGAAGCATACTAATTTAAATACTGATAGTATAATTAACTGTAAAACTATTTATTAAAAATGCTAGAATTTTACTGTTATTTCTTCAATATAAAATGTAAAGAAAAACATCATATTAATAGCAATATGCAGGAAACCAAAGTCAAGTGAAAAGTAAGATATCTCAGTGTAGCAGCTACTAAATATATCACTTACATGTGTTCTACTCATAAGAAGAAAATATAAACCAGCTACTTTATAGATTACATTATGTTTATCATCTTAAATATCACACGCTGATATACTATCTTCCTCTACTCCTTACTTATTAAAAGAGTGCCTAATCCTTGTGTGAGTAAAGAATCACACAAATCAACTTGATTTTATCTTGTATACTGTCCACTTCCCTTTCCAACATCTTATTAACTGAATAGAAAAGCCTAGAAAGAAAAGTGTACAAAAATATGTGCTGTGGATGTTGTCTACATCCTCAGGCCACACAATACTTCAGAAATCCATCTGTGATTTGCACATTGGGATTGATGCTGTTTTGCTGTGAATAAAAGGCCAATACAGCCACCTGGCTGCTGTCATGCCACTTGCACAGTGGTGTGTATTATCATAAAACACTAATAAGGAACCCTTAGCTCACCCCTTCCTCCCTTAGAATATAACTTTAGCAAACTCTTAATTCCTAAGTTTCAGCATGGAAATTGTTCAAGTCTACCACAGAATAGATGTCATTTTCTGTAGAAGGAGGGAAGCCAGACAAGGGAAATGTCATGCCAACTAAACAAACCACTGTTTGATCATATCAAAATGCTTGAGAACTGTTTTAGCAAAGCTGAAAGCAGAAAACAGATACTTGAAATCTGGCAAAAAATGAGTGAAAGGGATGTTGCTTTCTGCTATCCTCTAGGAGAAATTACTGTGCAAAACAGACCTCTTAAAAGACAAAACCTTTTATATAACATTTTAAGGACTGCAGTTACGAAGTCCAACATTTCATAAGATCACTCAGAAATAACAGTATGCAGGTTCCTTAATTTGGGCCACAGGTATTCACAGAATATAATCTTGGGTATACATTTCTCTAAAAGGGTTGACAGATTAATGGAGGCATAAAATGTACTGTGGTTGCTGGAAAAATATGATGAAAAAATATTCACTGCCTTTTTTTTAATCCATATGTTTTACTGCGCACCCCGTAAGTTATGTTCTGAACTAACAATGGTTAGTTTTTCCTGTGCTCTTCTGCAATGATTATAGCTAAAAGAACATCTCACACACATTAATACCTTTCTCCCTCTCACAGCAGACCTATAAATTTTTCCACTTTAATAAGTGAAGGAATAAAAACAGATTAAGATCCTAAGGATGCACTAGGTCTGAATGTCTATTCTGAGAAATTTAGACTTGATTTACAAATTATTAAATATAGAAATCATTGTGCTAATGCTAAAGCGATGTTAAATTCAGCAGTCACAACTAACATACTAGAGTTTGGTTGATTTTGCACTTCAGATATTTTTGGTTCAGATAAATAGACTATGTAGTTAGACATAATGTTGAAACACAGGCTGGTCTTTTCACACCAAGAAAATCCCATTTTTGCCTAAAATACTAAAAAATGGCTGAGTATTTGTAATGGCAGAATCTGTGATATGAGAGTATGCATATTTACAGCAACCAATTATGCACAAGATGCTAGGTTTAGACAATGCCGAGGCGTGAGAAATACTTCATTTTTTGATCAAATTAAATTTATGCACAAATCTAGGTTTAAAAAAAATTACAGAGAACTATTTAATTCAAGTAATTTTCATGAAATTTATATGATTTTGTCCTTTACCTCAGTTATGGAGCAATCTATTTCTAAATTTTACAAGGAACTAAATATCAAATTTAGAAATTACACCCTGAAACATGAGCACCTAGTAGAAATCCTAGCTTTTAATTTTCACATTTCTTCACTTCTTCATACATGATGAGTTCAATAGAGGGCTTAAGGCTGGAGTAGTCTGTAGTGACCACACCCTTGTTGAGCTCATGATCCTGAGGAACGTAGGCCCAGCAAAAATCAAAGTCAAGACCCTGAATTTTGGAAGAGTAAGACTCCAGCTGCTCAAAGAATTAGTGGGCGAGATCCCCTGACAAATTATCCTTAGGGACAAAGCAGCTGATAAGAGCTGGCAACTCTTTAAGGACACTTTTCTTAGAGCACAAGAACCCTCCATCCTTATTTAGGAAATCAAGCAAGGTAAATTGTAAACCTGTAAGGTTTGAAGATCAAGGTCTGCTCCTCAAACTGAGGAATAAGAAAGAAATGCTCAGCCAGTAAAAGCAGGTACATGTGGCCTGGAAGTATAGAGGGATATGGTTCAGATGTGTAGGGATGGGATAACAAAAGCTAAGACACAGATATAAAGGGACTTGGCAAGAGATGTGAAGAATACTAAGTGGGGATCTGTAAGTGTATCCGTCATAAAAGAAAGGCGAAGGAGAATATGCTATCTCAGTAAATGTGAAGGTAGAACTCCTGGCAATGGATATGGAGACAGCTGGGGTTTGCCTCGGCCTTCACTGGCTTCACTTACAGTACTTCAGGCTTCTCACTTCTCTCCAATCCATGAACCTCTAAGATGGGGAAATGAAATGTCTCTTACTGTAAACAAAGAGCAGGTCTGGGACCACATGATGAAACTGAACAGCCACAAGTCTATGAGGCCTGATGAGATGCATCCTAGGGTCCTGGCTAAGGTTGTTGCCAAGCCTGCAACAACTCTCAATCATATCTGAATGGTCATAGCAGTCAGACAAAGTCCACTATGGCAGGAAAAAGGGAAGCATCATTTCTACTTTTAAAAAACATAAAGGGAGACCCAGGGACTACAGACTGGTGAGCCTTATCTCTGAGCCTGGCAAGATCATGGGGTAGATTCTCACAGAAGCCTGTTAAGGTACATACGAGATAAGGAAGTGATCTGAGACAGCCAAAAAGGTTTTACTAAGTCCAAATTTTGCCTGACCAACCTCTGATGTGGAGGCCTTCAGTGACTGAGGGACTGCAACAGTCAACAAAGGGAAGACTGACTAACATAATCTACCTAGATTTCTTTAAATCTTTTGAAATACGTTTGAAGGGTAGACTATTTGGGGAATAAGGAACTGGTTGGATGGACACAGCCAGACAGCTGTGGTATAAAGCTCTATGTCCAGATGTGGGCCAGTGGAAGTGATGCTCCTGAGGGCTCTCTCTTGGGACCGGTGCCCTTCAATACCTTCATCAATGAAACAGACAGTGGGATGGAGTGCACACTCAGCAGGTTTGCAGATGACATGAAGATGAGTCATGCTGTTGACAGAATGATGCAATGTCATCCAGAGAGATCTAAAAAAGCTTGAGAAACAGGCCCATGACAACCTCATGAAATTCAACAAATCCAAGTTCAAGGCTCTCCACCTGGCTCAGGGCAATCAGAGACATGAGTATGGACTGGAAGCAGAACTGAGAGCAGTCCTGTGGAGAAGGACTTGAGGTTATTCTGGATGAAAACCTGGATATAAGCAAACAGTATGCACTTCCGGCCACCAAGGTGATATTTCCCCTCTGCTCTGCCCTTGTGGACCTCATCTGGAGTCCAGTGTTTAGCACAGGGGCCTCCAGCACAAGAAAGACATGAACCTCTTAGAGGGGGTCCAGAGGAGATGACACAGGGCTGGAGCACCTCTCCTACAAACACAGGCTGAGACAGCTGTGGTGGTTCAGCATGGGGAAGAGAAGGCTCAAGGGAGATGTTATTGCAAGATCCTTCCAGTTTTTAAAATATCCCCCTTTCTTTATAAAGAAAAAGAGAGAGCGACTTTTTACACAGGTAAAGAGTGACAGGATAAGAGGGAATGGTTTTAAACTAAAGGGGGAGAGATTTAGATTAAATATTAGGAAGATATTCCTCACTGTGGGGGTAGCGAGGCTCTGGAACAAATTGCCCACAGAAGTTGGGGATGCCACATCCCTGGAAGTGTTCTAGGCTAGACTGCATGTGGCTCTGAGCAACCTGATCCAGTGAATGGCATCCCTGCCCATGACAGGGAGGGTGGAACTAGAAGATCTTTAAGGTCCTTTCCATCCCGAATCATTCTCTGATTCTGCACTGGGTGACTAGATGCCCTGGCAATAGTAATATGAAGATTTTACATCATGCCACAGGTACCCAGATGTATTTTATCCTTAACTTTGACAACAGTTTCTCTAGAATGTAATGATGACTTTTTTAGTAATGTACATTAATAAAGAAATAATAAAATTAATGGCTCTTTAGCCTTTTCAGTAAGAGCAGATATAAAGACACATTTATCTTCCAATTCTTTTGCACAAAATAAAGTTTGTGCCACAAAGAGGTACACTAAAAACACTAACAATGTCACTAATGCCAAACATCCCTGTCAAACATGAGAATACTGTGAAGTACTGCATGCTTACAACTTGAAACGGCCCCCTTCAAATGCTTCGGTGAACTGGTTTTCCTTCCCTTGTCCACTAAAGAGTCTGTAGGAGATTGCTAAAAAGAGCCCCCTCACACAGCTGTTATGAACTACATTTCATAGTAAGCCTGCAGACACACGATCAATTTACTGGCTCCAAAAGCTGTTTGTTAAAAAAAGCACCTACACCGGCACACAATTTTAAAGTAATTTGAACAATAAAATTTGCATCAAGGTAATGTACTGAACAGAGCAAAATTCCCTAAATTTGTCATATTAAAAACCCCCAAAACTTTGGCTCCAGGGGAAAAATTATGACTCTCACTACCTCTGCTCTCAAATAGTAAATTAGCATCTAAAGACTACATTACATTAAGGATATAAAAGATATCAAATCTAACTGAAGAATACAACATCAGCATATACTTCACATTTGCTTTGTACATGAATGTATACACATATATACTTTTTCACACAGTGAATTAGAGAACGAACAAAACAAGAAACTATGTAATTTACTTTGAAGTACATTCAACGTCCAAAGACCATGAATTTATATGACCAAGTAGAAATACACTAAAAAACTTGCCTGAAAAGGCTGAACAATATTGTTCAGTTTTATGCTTCACTTTTCTGGTCTTGGTTTTCATGTTACATGTAACATGTTACCTAACTGCCATCTCTTTTCCCATCAATTTCTCTCTCTCCTCAAATAAACTTTCAAAGCCAAAAATCTTATTTTTTTCTCTTCAGACCTGAAGCTCAGCTCATTTCAGGAGCCTGGTTTTGCACATGTTGTTCTCAGGACTCGTAACTGATTCTTGACAGCACAGTTTAACTTCTTGAATAAGTCAAATGCGTCATTGTGTAGTCATTAGAGTAGATGGGTGCCGGTAGAGTAGCAGCAGATCTCCTTCTACTAGCACAGAACTGCTACTGCTGATAGAGACATATTTGTGATGAGAACATAGCCCAAAAACACTGTTACTTGAAAAGGCACATGATTCCCAATCTAAACATGCCTATGAACAGATTGTGTGGTCTCAAGGAAAACTTAACAATGTGGGTGATTGGATGGAAAATGAGACTGACTACCATAAAATAACAGTAAAGGTAACAGCAATAAAAGTTAGGATGTTTTCATAAAATTTATATTTATCCTCAAAGAAGATACTCCTTATTTCCTTTATACTGGGACTTGGACCCAAAAGGGGGCAAAGTAATGCTACTAAATGTTTTTCTCTTCTGAGTGCAGCACATGTGGAATAAATAGACATCTTAGATGATCAGCAGAGAAATGTAACATAGAAAAACTGATCTTCTGTGATACCATTATGAAACTTCCAGTTAGTTATGCTTAATATGATATTGTTTATACAGCCATGACTAAAGCTCCAAGAGCCAATTGTTACAGAATCTAAGCAGAAACTATTGTTGGGCTGTACTGATAATACATACTTAAAATAACTAAATTCCAGGCAATCAGTAAAATGCATTAAAAAGAAGACATTCATAGCCTGCAGTTTTAAACTTCACCTTCTCAGCAATTACAGAAATGATGGATCTAATAATCAGTTTCACATGCAGAAGATCCAGTCCCTCATATGCATTTTTTAGAGGAAGAAGAAACAGATCAGACTGTCAGTTAGTAACAGTAAGATATCTCTGAAGTCTTCTGCTTCTAGAAACATTACATTGAACTAAGGCTTTAGGAAATTACTAAAGAGTTCATTGAGGTGAAAACCTTTTCAAAATCGCACAAGGAAATATAAAGTGCTACTAAAACATGTCTCACTTTGGACAATCTTAAAGGAAAAGAAAATGCTTGAATGATGCAATACCCCCTTTCCAACATGATACTTTTGAGAAAAAAGTTTAGCATAGTTTACAGGCCACCAGTATCAGCATCATCTAGAGGACAAAAGGACTTAAGTGATTAAAGACAAACGTTAATATTATGCTTATATTCTGAACAATAAAATTAAACCTTAGGAACTTGTTACCAAGATTAAAACTTCTTGTTCCTTGTAGTAAGCTAATGAAGTCTAACCTTGCCCTGGATCAAACACAGTTGTGGAGACATGGCTGTGGATGTCTCTGCAACTGCAGCTGCGTGCCCTGAAGCAAAAGGAAGATTTGAGGGGAACACTTGATAGTTCATAAGATTTACCAGGACTGTTATTAAGCTGGATGTGAACACATTGATTTTCATGCCTTCATTATAGATGGACCAGCATAATTACAGGCACAACTGCTTGTAAAGTCTCCTACAGCTTTCACTAGTGCTGCCAACAAAGGGGAAAGAAGAAGGATCTCGGATCTTTCTCCCTGTGCTGAAATCAATTGTGAAAGAAGATGACAGGAGTTAATTACTATACATCACAGAAATAAAGAATGTCAAGGGTTACTCTATTTTTTCTCAACTGCTCAGGTTCTTGCCCTGCTTCACTATAATTCTGGTTTTATATTGCACCAGCCACAAACATAGCTGGATATTTTTGGCTTACAATTATAGTGTACTACATGATACCCTCCAATAATTTACCAAAACTCATGTGATGCAGGCTATATTACTTCACACGAACTCACCTCACACACTCCTGCACCTCTGTTATCCTAGCTTCTTCATGGAGCTCTCTACTATCCTGAAGTCTGCAGTACAGAAGAACTCATATACCAAGGTATTTGTATAGAATTGGAAGTCACTATAGTTTTGACGCATATATTTTATTGCTCTGCAAGAAACACAGTTTTGCACTGATTAAAATCCACAGAAAGGATTGCTCAAAAAATAGCAATTATACAATTATGTCAGAAGGGAACACTACCTCATAGTTAAGCTGCAGCAAGATTAGATAAGAGGATTACTGAGTTATACTTAGCAATGTTTTCACATGTTTTTCTGCAAAATCTTCTCCTTACTGAGGAGTTAGCCAAATAGGAATTAAAGACAAACACTGATATTCAAGAAACAGTATTTGAAAATTATGAAACATCATTAAGATGAAATTATTTTCTAATTCAGCTAAAATAATCAGATACTTTAATGCAGTAAGGGAGCACTCAAAAGAAATTTTAAAAAATGAAAAAGGGAAAATCCCAATTGAGAAACAACATATAATAGCTACTATACTAATTATACAACATCTATATCCTTAGTTACCTAGAAAACACATGAGACACCAGGTTACTTTGAAATCATTTAAGGTAGAATAACTCTTAAGACACAAGGACTGCACTTCACAAACACAGAAGGATTACAGGGAAAGGAAAATACCATTCTTGCAGCAGCAAAAGATGCTCATATCTCAGATGAATGACAGCAGATGTGTGTAAGATTCCTGAAAATGAAACTGTCAGAGTTTGCAAAGCCCAAGTATCTGTACCAAATACAAACAATGGAGCCACAAAAGAAACATCATGTATGCATCTAATTAAGTAAGCGTGAATACTATTCACATAGCACCCTCTCAGACTCCCAGTCCCAGAATACATTTCACCCAATTTCAGAGAGTGAAAACAGGCACTCCAGGTTCTGGGTCAGTCCCTGGGTTAAAAAAAGGGAGGAAAGGCTGACAAATGTGAGACATTTTAAAAGGAATGGAAAAAAAGTCCTACTGCTATTCAAGAAATGACTGCTCTTCTGCAGAACCATTTAATCCACAGGACAACTGAAAATCAAAATCCAGTGGCCAAGTGGCAACATTAAAATTCTGGAAAGGAATTAATTTTGATTAGTCTTCAGTCCCATCAATTTCCATTTTTCCTTTTCAATTGCAGAAATTCTACATAAGCTTATATCTAGAAAAAAAAATCACCACTGTAAAGATATTATTCATATAAATCAATTAAATCTAATAATGGAGCCTATTAGTACATGGTTTATGATTTATAAAATGATGCAATTTTCCACATTTATACTAAATAAATCATTCCCAAATCATTCCCAAGACTTCTAGTAATAAAAACTTCTAGTAATAAAATTTGTTACAAATGCTACTTAAAGTTGTTATAATTCAAAGCAATCCTTCAATGAATGTAATGACTAATTACAATAAAAGGGAAATTCTTCCAAGCAGGAAAATGCCTAATAAAAATTAACATTATTTCTAGAGTAGTATCTCTATAAGAATGAAGTAAGGACAATTTATCATTGGATAGAAGTCACTGACAGAGTGCTCCACGAAAAATACCATAGGCGTAGCTGTAGCATAATTTTTGATACAACAGCAGCAGCAGGAAAAATTATAATTAAGGTTTAACTTTTTATTTTACTGAGTTGCATGAAAGATTAATTTTCCATCTGCTTTTACAATATAGTAATTTGCCAATGCCCTCAGCTAGATTTAAAATTTTTGTGCTCTAATAGCTCACTCTCTAGCATGTACGAAAATTAAAAGTGATAGAAAAAGCCACATTTCTAAATTCCGTTCCATGGTGAAACAGAAAAAAAATCAAATTAAATTAATAATAGTACTCATGCACTATGTTCCACTTACTGTGATTATAAAATCACATTGGAAATATTTGTACTTTAAAATCAAGGCAAATGTTACTCAGCAAAAGACAAAGTTTTCCGAATTTGAAGTGTCTCCTCCAGTTAAAACTGCTTTCATTTTCAAGATCAGAATAATTTTGGCCTATGTGCATTTCCTGGTTTTTATGCAAAAATGTCACAGACTGTTGAAAAACAGCCTGCTGTGGATCTGTTTTTTGGACAAACTTCATGGTCGTTTCCTGGCAGAAGCTCTGGACTATTTAGGGGTATCCAATGTCATGCAGTAAGTGAAAATGCAAGACATGTTAACAAGAGATTTATCCTCCACAAGCACGATGTTTCAAAATCAAAAAATCACAGCAGTTCAAAGCTTATTTGAGTAAAAAGGGGTTTTTTTCTCATTTAATAAAATATTTTTTAGTATCTCAGAGTAAAATCAAGAAATCACATCCAGGAAATTGCCATTTACCTAGAGAAAACTGCTTCTATTTGATCCTCCTTTTCCCCAAGTTAGCGTCTTTACACTTACAATTTCAGAACAACTCCAATTTGCTACTTTTCACTCACTGTTACTCAATTATTGCCTTCATGCATAATGAATGAAATTCAGTATTCTTTCTCTTTTTTTTCACCAGTTCTTCCTGCAGTTCTGATATACACATACTACTTTTCTAGTATCACCAAAGCAATTAACAAACACGTGTTAAGGTTGCCACTTAAAAAGTCATTGATTTATAGTCTGCTTCTCTAAAAAGCTGTAACTGCTTGATAGAGCCAGTTATTAAGAACTTCATAAAATGCACCATGGAAGAGATTCAAGTGAGAAATGTAAGTCTTCCCAACAAAACACAGGAGTAATTGCTTAAATAGCAACAGGAGTAGCTGTAAATATAGAAAACCAAAGATGTGTGTTTCACACTCTTGAGAGAAGTTTCAGATCCAAAAAGTTTTTAAAATATTAATAAATATAACCTAACTAATAAGCAACAAAGAAACACACTGGTAGAAGAGCAATAAAATTGAGTTTTGCAAGAAAAACAAGCACATTATTAAAAATGTCACTTCTGCAGCACTTAATTACAGGTACCAAAGGCCAGGTTTACAAGTCCATATATCATGCTGAACTTGCACAGTCATCCTGTTATTTTGAATACTTTCTTCTCTACCTTACCCTATTTGAAAAACTACTCAAAAGTCTTCTGCCTCATACCTGGCAGAAGACTGTTACTCTGTTTCCTACCTTCCTTCTTCCTGTTTTCTGTACTTTAGGACTTGCATTCCAATGACAAAAGCTGTCACCTTTGATCTCAGTGACTCCTTACCCTTGGACACCATAACTGTTTAGAGGTCCATGCTAGCTAATAACATACTCAAGAAAGATGAGGGCTATAAAAGTTATTGTTTTCACATCAGACATTAGTCCCAAGGTTTCCAGAAAGACACTTCCAGAATCCCATTAAAAAAATAGCAATGATACTGACCATAGAAGTGACTCTCTTGGGCTTCTACCATCATAAAGCCTATTTTTTCCCAAATTACACTGTTAATTTCACTGCACAATTCATCAAAAGGACAAAGAGCTTTAAAATAAAACAAAAACTGCAACACCGAACATTTTCTTGCTCTCTCCCTGCCTCAGTTTGCTAAGTCAGATAAAATACTTAAGAGAGAGATATGCCTGAAATCTTACTATGACAGTTTGGCATTAGAAGTAATGAAAATTTTGCAGCACTAAAACACATCATTAAATCTAAACAGCCTCAAAAATGAATGACAGCTCCTAAGGTCTGCCAATGTAAATGTCTTCAGACATGAACAGTAATAAAGCAAGCACTCAACATCAGGTGATTAGGGTATTTTGCTGACCTAGAAGCATAGGTGAGAATTCACATCTCAGCCTTCAGCATTTAAGTTCATCCCACGGAGGATCTGGACCTTACTTTTATGTGCTGAACATCAAAGAGTTGATGTGTAGCATTGAGATGACCAAGAAAGACACCAACAGCTGTGAAGTATCTGAAGTATCTGCTGTCAGACAAGACTTGAGTAATTCTAGGAGGTCCCAGATTTAAAAATAAAAACACTGGCTTTTTTTCTCCTGGGCAGACATCTGGTGATCTCTACAAAAAAGTCTCTACAATATATGTAGAGATTCTGGATGTTTCTACAAATAGCTGTATTGTAACAAAGAAGAATATACCGCAGTTTCATGCTGCATATACACAAGTAAAGCATAAAATTAAAAAATAAGAAATAAATAAACAAATAAAAATATTGTGAAATTATACTTGAAGAGCTATTGTGGTTTGACAAGATACCAAGAATCACATGACCATCTGACTACTTTTTTCCCCATACTTTAGGTTATAGATTTGCTTTAATCAGGTCTTAAGTGTTTCAAAATACTGACCACTTATTAACCCATGTCACGATGTCAAAGCTAAATATTGCAGTTAAAATATTCAAGTTGTGTTCTGATTGCTATACTCCATGTTCTTTTTTCATTACACAGTCACATGTGATATGGCTTGAACAGAAGGGAAGAGCATATGCTAACTCAAACTTTTGGAATAAAGTAGAGTGACTTCCAATTTTCCATATAACTTGGCCAACCCTGTGTTTTAAGGTGCACGTTGTCAGGAAACTACAGAACAACTTCACAAAAGCCCACAGAAAACAGTAGCATGTGGTTCCCAAAAGCAGTAAGTACTGCTTATTGATGGTGAAGCAGTAATTTTTAAAGTTGTCTTTGTGTAGCCAATTTTTATAGTACATCTGCATTTAAAAGTGCTCTATGGATGGTTCACACAATTAAGACAGTATTGCTCCTTGATGCCTTTCATGAATATATCCAAATTGCTTAAGTGATAAGATAATTCTATTTCCCAGATTACAAAGGATTATCAATTGATTTAGGGACCAGCGAGCACAGATCATTCCAGGTAAGAGCAGATGAGGCTGTGGCTAACTGGGGAAAGCCCACAAGTTTTAAGAGCTGAAAGGAAACTTGAAACCTAATTGTACTACAATCAAGCTAAAAATTCTACAACATACCTGCTTCCATCTCTATCTGCATAATACTGAGGTTTTACTAATGCTATCCGTGGCAATTGCTCTTTCTCTTCCTGCCAAAGCAGAGTCAGTTATCAGAATGTGGAGTTGCTTCGTAGAAGTAACCATAAAACTCAGTTCTCAAGTGCACAGAAGCAAACCACTGTCAATGAGTAAGAGTAAAGTTAGGCAGTGCACACACAGTTGCTCAGTTTTCCAATAATTACTATTATCACCTGAAGGCTGTCAGAACAGAATTCTAGTATCACAAACACTTGCACTGTTTCAAAGTATGTTACAGTAGCTGGATTTTTAAATATCCAATTATTATTGCTTCCATAATGTATGTCTCCTCTTCAAAGTGAGTAGACTAAAGACAATTTACAAAACTTTACACATAAATGGCTACATAAAATTATAATAGTTCTTCAAAACCTTACAAATGTAACTGTTTTAATCTGACTATCTTATTTTCATGCACAAAACCAGAATTATTTCCTGCCACCTCAATTAAAATAACCAGATCCTCTGGCATCCAGCACTGCTACATCCTCTTGAAAGATATCATAATATTGGACTAAGCTTCAACCTTTGAAGGACGCCACTAGTGACATGCCTCCAACTAGACTCTGTGCCACTGATCATTACTCTCTGACCTCTGCCATTCAGTGATTTATCAACCCACTGTCCACTGGTCCAGCTGGCACTTCCTGAGTTTGCTTATGAGGACATCATGGGAGACACTGCCAAAAGCCTTGCTGAAGTCTAGGTAGGCAACAACCATTGCTCTCTCCCCCATCTATCAGTTTTCCTACCACAGAAGGCAATCAGGTTGCTTCAACAATTCCATGCTGACTACTCCTGATCACAGTCTTGTCTTCTACATGCTCAGAGATGGCCTCCAGGATAAGCCATCCATGGTGAAAGCCATTCCATCAACTTTCCAGGGTCTGAGGTGAAGGCTTTCTTTTCATTTTCCCCACAGGAAAAAGTCAAACGCAGACCATGGCCGTATTTAGTTTCAGACTGAATGATATACATTGTTTGACTGAAAGCTTTTTTTGGCACACTGCATATTTTTACATAAAACTGAAATTAAGTTTCCAAATGCCAATTCATTCGGGAACTCAAGAAACAAAAATGCCACAACTTTATGATTCTGGAGCAGAAGATGCCTCTACCTCTAGCTCAATTAACTTAGAGAAAATTATGTGAACTCACCTAAAAAAGAAAACCACACACTATATACCAGAGTCTGAATACCTGTGGCTAAGCTACTTGACTGGAAAAAAAACCACAACACATGCCCTGTTCTGGCCCACTAAATGTATTTAAGTACTTTTCAGTTCTTCAGAGTATGCTGTGCATTCCTTTTAAACATGGCAGGAAAGACCTGCTGAAGTTTCTATATCATAATGATCCAAGTTGATCAGTTCCTGCAATTTGATTTTTCTTCACGAGTCTAAAACACAAACCTCCCAGAAACCCACTACTGTACTGAAAACATGACTCTGCTTTAAATCCCATCACTATGATTTAATACAAAATATGAAAACTCTCCCCACCAAGTGCTAAGGTTGATCAAAGTTGCTGGAAAAAGCACTGTCTAGTCAGCCAACAATCACTGTGACTCTAGCCGATAGAAGTACAGCACTCTCGATTTCCCACACATACTTCCAGTTGACCAAATTGAGACTTGCTTAAAATAGACACATATTGGATCAGAATATTACAATTGCAGAATTGTACTTGGTGGAAAACAAAAAAAAAACCTCTCCCAACACTATATGCTACTTCACGGTGAGGGGGGGCTGATTTTTCTGATAATTTTTTTCTGTTAAGAAACTTCATCGATTCAAAAGTCACAACTTCCAAAACTCAGACAGAGGGAAAACCTTGGGAGGAGCACAAGGCTGGGAAATGACAACGTCTACTTGAATATTACAAGCCTCTCTGAGGCCTACAACTCAGCTGCAAGTGGTTAAAATGCTTTGGGTTTCCTCATTCTAAACATGACATTAGAACTTGTTTTGAATCTGAGTTCATACAGCTGTTTTCAGATTGTATCTGTGATTCAATGCTGTGTTTCATTGTTTTCATCAGTTATACTCCCCATGTAGGTATTCATTCCTCAGTTGTAAAGAGATCACTTGATTTTTTTTCCTTTCTATCCATGGGTATGAATGAGCTACACACAAGAACTGAATCCTCAAATATTACAAAATTTAGCTCACTGAAACAATTTTTGTAGTATTTCAGATGTAATCCCTTAAACCTAGTATTGAATTTTCCAGCTGAAGACCATGGGGATCAGGATTATAATGATTATATGAAGAAATGACTTTAACTCACAATCCTTTAGAGACACATGCCTCAGAAAAAAAAATACCATTAAGTGTGACTCAAAAGCATTTGGTGCTTTGATTTGGTCCTTGAGCGATGTGACTCAGAAAAAGCATTTGGATGTTCACTATATCTTTTCTCACAGATTCCATGCAAAGCTGCCCAGCTGGTAGACCAAAAGCCTTCCTAGCTGGAAGTATTGCAAATTTAGTCTAGGCTGAGAGCCAAGATAGGCACTATCCATCTCAGGAATTATCATGAAAAATAAAATGATCTTCACTCAGCAGCATTTATTAAATTCTCTCAAATCTGTTGCGTCAAAAATTTATTTCTTCCAGCAAAGACCCTTAAAATCAGGTTCCCATTTTTCAATCCTGACATTGCTTTCAGAGTTTTCCACTAGGTTTCCAGGCCACATTCTTCATTCTTTCAGGCAAACAGACTTTCACCGTTACTGAGAATGTTGGTGCTGGTGAATTTAGTTCCCAAGCTGTACTCCATCAGCTCTGTGTCCTGATTCAAAGTACAAAAACAGTGATCCTAGTAGAGTCATGTGCAAACCAAAAGTAACGCATGGTCACAAGAGTATTCATCAGAAATGTAATTGGGAAGTAATTAAAACTCCAAGTTTTGAGCGATATTTGTTCTGCAGAACTGTAGGATAACTGCCAAATAGAAATAACATGTCTGATTGTACACAAAGAGCCATGATGCTACGTAGATTAAAATAAAAGAAGATTTTTTTAAAAGAGATCTTTACTTAAGGGCATCATCAGTATTTCTGTTTTTCCAATACACTATTTCCTCTTTTTTTAGGCAATATAAATTATTATGTAATTATTACTGATTTACAATTATTACTGATTTACAATGTGGAAATGAAGATGGACCAAGGGTTCTTCTAGCCACTCTACATTTCATTTTAAAAAATAAAGGAAGGAGACGAAGGAGAGTCCTATCTTTTAAAACCACTTTTTTGTTCTTTACTTTTCCCTTTTTCCCCTAATGCAAGAGCAGATTTAAAAAGAACATTAGCAAATGTTGTTTCAAGCTCAAAGGCACCACATTACCCACATTTTAGTGAGTTCCCAAACTTCTGTTATAATATAATACAATCTAATTCACAAGGATTGTATTCCTCCAGCAGACCACATTGCTGTTTCATTTGTCTTTGGAACATAACTAGTTTGCCTAAAATTTAAAGTAATTAATTCATAACTCCACAGCCTACTGTATATCATATCTATAGTATTTCACAGAGTCAAAGAATTTAGGTGGAGAAGACATTTCAGATCATAAAGTTAAACTTTACCCCCACATAGCCAAGCCCATTCAAACACATTAAGTGGTACAGAATGATCATATCAAGATCTTAATAAGTATATATTTTAGGGCTTCCAACCAGTAACAAGCAATCTTTGCCTCTGCTTTAAACTTTCCAACAACTCCCCTTATGCTGTGCCACCTGAAGTCTTGAGCCTTCCAAGAGATTTGCAGAGTGCGATGATCCAATCAGTCAGAACACTCTCATGCAAAGAAAACACTACCTTTAATACATTGCTCCTCAAAATTTCAGATGAAAAACACCTAATTTAGTTTTTAAATTATTTATCCTTTAAAAAAAGGATAAATTAAAAATCATTAAAATTATTTGCATTCATTAAAAATATACCCATTTCCTTCTAAAAGCATGCAGCATAACCAATTTTAAATATATAGCCATGGCAAGTACAAAATAGAAAATTTCTCACAAATGATGTGGCTAACAGCACACTCATTGACACATCTTTATAA
Organism: Camarhynchus parvulus; assembly: GCF_901933205.1. NCBI lineage: Eukaryota > Metazoa > Chordata > Aves > Passeriformes > Thraupidae > Camarhynchus > Camarhynchus parvulus. Next base: position 31,989,051 of record NC_044601.1, on the reverse strand, counting down.
AATGTGTTATTATATCCTGAACTGCACACCTTTAAAACACATTAAAATATAACAGTATAACTCACAGCGGCAATTTTTAACAGTCTTTCAGCATCACTTACAGCCTGGGCAGGATTTCATATTGAGAGGTATCTCTCTTTTTGTCAGGTTTTATTCACCTTGAACTCTTATTTGCTGCTTTTCATCTATCAGAAGCCTATAACATATATTTTGAGATAAATTACTTCACTACAGACTAAATTAAAAGGATTCCAAATACAAATGATAATTTTAGCTGTGACCCTTCAGGCCTTAACCATAGCAAAATCTAAACTTTCTGTTTAATTAAGACCTGTCAGTGAAAAGGTGCAATGCTTAAGGACAAAAACAGCTGTCTAGACAGTGTGTCTTTCTATTATCCTTTATACATTCACCCAGTGTCTAGTGTATGGTTAATAGCCACTCCACAAAAATCACAAGCCCGTTACAGATATGCAGATAAAGGCTTAAAGCTCTCTACTGTAATTCTGTCTTTTTGACACTTTTTGGGACACCTCTCCTAGAACATCACTTCCATGATGCAAAACCAACACACATCCTTTTGCTAAGGAACTCTCGACATATATGGCTTGTCCTAAAAATAGAAGGATTTTACATTAGCTGAAAAGTGGTATCAAGTGGCAGAAAGTAAGCATCATAAAATGACATAAATTTATAAATTTATAAATTTATAAATTCAAGACAAAATCTTTCAAGAGTGAGTTTGTATCTTATTTAGTTATTATCAGCGGCATTGAAAAAAATGATGGCTAATACTTACAGCATGAAGAGTTGCTTTGAAAATCTAAAGGACTGTAGTAACACAAACAATACTGATACACTGCAGAAAATACTCCACTGTGAATCACAGAAATGAGCAAGAGTCTAAAACTGGCAGGGGGCAAATTTTATTTTTTAAATTCTAATGCACTAAGAACTTCTATCTCCAATCCGTTACTGAATATCACATCAAAAATTTGTTAAGGTTAACATCTTTGTAACATTTTTGCAACATTCCACCAAAACAGACTTCAAAAGCTGGCAGCAGACAAGACTGTGCATCACTGAGGTGTTCAGCAGCAGGATGTAATGTTAGTTAAATCCAGGATTTACTTATCCCAAATCCAGGATTAAAAGCAGTTTGTAACCAAGCAGATCTGAAAAAAGTTAAAGGATAAGGCTAGCTCATAAAATTTAATAGGGAGCAAGGGAAGTAGTGGAATGGAGAGAGCCAGAAAAAAAAAAATAAAAGAATTTGTGTCCCGAATCAATCCAGATAACCAAGCAGAGTAGGGAGGAGGAAGAAGGGAAAGAGAAAACAGGATGCTACCAATGCAGAGCAAGAGCCTCCGTTTTCTTTGGCAGGTACTCTTCCCACACTCTGAAGTCCCTGAAGCTTAAGGCAGGGACTGGGGGAGTTAATTCCTTTCCCTCCTTGTAAGATCATTGGAGGAACTCAAACATATAGAAGACTACAGAATCCAATAGGATGCACCTCAGGCTTGTGAAGGAAATGGCTGATGCCATTCTCAAACATATCTGAGCAGCCCTGGCAGCCCTGTGACTGAAAACCAGAGAAACATTGCACTCATTTTTAAAAGGGGTCCCCAGAAACATCCTAAGCCCAGTAAGATCATGGAACACATCCTCTTGGAAGCTGTGCCAAGGCATATGGTAGACAGGGAGGTGATAGGAGTCAGCCAACTTGGCTTCACCAGTGGAAAACTGTGCCAAACTAATCTGGTTGCCATCTGCAACAGGGTGACTTGTGTTGCTGGATGAGGCAAGAGCAACAGTATCTCCCTAGACCTCTGCGGACTTTCAATTTAATTACACACAACGTCCATGCCAATAAACTGGAGAGAAATGGATTTTCTGTACGAACTAACTATTCCATAGACAACGAATTGGCTGGACAGCAGCAGCCAAAGAGAAAATACTTCAGTCAATGGCTCAATACCAAAATGGAGAGAAGTAAAAGGTGGTCCGCAGTAGCCAAAGCCTCTGCCCAATGCAATTTGCTCGTGGTTCCATCACATGCAGGCTCCAAGAGGACCTTTGGCTTGGTCTACAGAGTCTGTCATGGGGGGAGAAAAGCAAGTCTGGAAAAGTGCTTCCTGGTAGCCAACCACAGCAAGCACAGTCAAATGCCCAGATGGTACTGCTGCTCCTCCAATATTTCCTGCCTACACTCTTTCTGTTACCGGTAAAGAGAGGATCAGGTAACCTGAGCACTAATCCCTTTCAATCATACTTTTGCCCAGAACTTTGCCATCTTGTTTGATTCTGCCCAAGTCCTGGTTAGCTGCATCATTCATGCCTACATGAGAACAATAATCCCTGTTTCTCCTAGGTTGTGGTATCTGTGACATCCCAGGCCATAGCACCTGGAAAGAAGCAAACTTCAGGTAAATCCCTGTAAGGCTGACAAATGGGTCAGTACTCCTTTGCAGAGAGATACCCACAATGTGCACTCATCATTTCTTTTTGTGGTTTCTAATGTGTGCTGTGGGTATGGTTTCTCCCTCCAGAGCTTGCTCATTGGTGTCTTAAAGTGTTAAGTTATCCTAGAATCAAAGAATGTTTTGGGTTGGAAGGTACCTTGAAGACCATCCAGTTCCAGTCCCCCTGTCGTGGTCTGGAACACTTCCTCTAGACCAGGTTGCTCAAAGCCCCATGCAACCTGGCTTTGAGTATTGCCAGGGATGGGACTTCAACTTCTCTGGGCAACCTGGGCCAGTGCCTCACCTCCCCTACAGTAAAGAATTCTTAATATCTAATGTTAACCTGCCCTCTCTTTCAGTCTAAAACTGTTCCCCTTTGTCCTGTTGCTACTACATGCCCTTGCAACTCTTTCCATTTTTCTTGTGGACTCCCTGATGTACTCAAAGTCTATCCCCTGAAACCTTCTCTTCTCCAGGCTGAACAACCCCAATTCTTACAACTTTTTTTTGTAGTAAAGGGGCTCTGTCCTTCTAATCATCTTGGCGGCCTCCTCTGGACTCACTCCAACAGGTCCGTTTCCTTTCTGTGCTGAGACACCAGAGCTGGATGCAGGGCTCCAGCTGGGGTCTTGCCAGAGAGAAGCACCTCCCTTGACCTGCTGGCCACACTGCTTTTATTCTCATCTCATCCTGGTTTCTGTGCAGGAGAGGGGAGGGTGCACCAGAGCTCTGCTATCGTGGGTCACCAGGATCTGCGGTGCTTTATCAGAGTAGCATCAATCATGAGGGACTGGTTACAAAAGCCTTCCTCTGTTTCTTCTTCAGCCTGTCCAGTACCACACAGGCTCCCGTAACTCAGCCCCCTGGTGTGCCTGGCCTCAGCCTGCACCTTTCACAGATACTTGCTTGTGCCTCAGGAACAAGGCCTGGACACTCATCACAACATCAGTGCCACACTGCACTCCTCTGCTAGCACTTCTGCCTGGGAGACAGGCCCCCAGACATCTTGGGGCTTCTCCCAGTTTTTCTTGGAGATTAACATCCACCCCCACGCTCTGCCTGCAGCATGTTTGTAATTAATTACAAATACATGAGTGGGACTTACTTAGAACTTGCCATAAAATCAACTCTTAAAAGGTGAGGAGAAAGGGGAAAGTGATGGCTGTGTTTCCACGTATAACCAGTTTTAGCCCTCTGTGCCTGTCACACCTATCTTCAAATGCAGTGACGAATTATCAGGTACTTGTACTGGCTGAAATACCAATATGTTTCACACTTCCCACAACACAAATGGAAGCCTGATTTGATTGAAGAGGAAGGCAGTGAAAAAAACCCTGTTGTTATGAATACCAATTTTCACTGTTTGGGAAATTGTCTGTCCTCCTCGGGAAGTCTACTTCTCAACACAGATCTCTCACCAAAACTGTCATCATGTTTGCCTTGGGTGGACACAAAAAAAAGCTGAAGCGTGATCTTTGCTGATGATGAATAACTTCAGGATTCCCAGCATAGAAGCCAACAGAACTACAGTTCTGAGAACACTGTTGTATTGTTGCCACATAATTCTTAAAATCACTGATGGCAATTATGTATACACAATAAATGGTTTCGTGCATCATAAAAGCCCTAAGACTTGAGATTGTTTAAACTAGATACTACAGACAGTTTAGTTATCTCCACAGTCCAGGAAATAATTGCCAAATTAGCTGAACTGTTCAGCCATCATCCAAAATAAACTGGTTGGGACACTCTTTTCAGCTCAAGGAATATCCAGATGTGAAGGTTTTTGCCCTCTATTAATAATGAAGTGTATCTGAACACACTTTTCAACAAACAGTATAAAATGCCAGCATGTTATTAATTTGCACTGCATTTGACAGGAATATTCATCTTCCATAATTCTTCTAAAAATATTGTTTAAAACACTGAGATACCCAGAAAATTTCAATGCAAGCAGAGTTTGTGGAAGAATAGAAAGAATTCCGCAGTGCTCATACCACGACATAACATTTTCAAACAGGACAGATATGCAAGAGGTTTTGCAAATGGGACATCAGGTATCATTCTTCCAATTTAACATAATGATATTTGTCTTGCCAAAAATGTAGCTGAGTCAGAGTTGTAATGCATTGTTGTCAGCTTCCTGAAATAACAGGGTGACAGAAACCTTAGAGGAGATTTGCCAAAGAGAAAAAGAATCTCATCTTTTCTGCAGAACAGAAGCTGGATTTTTTTTTTGTTTTGTTCTTGTTGTTGTTGTTGTTGCTTTTTGGGGTTTTATTTGGCGGATTTATTTGATTTTTTGTTGTTGTGTTTTGGGGAGTTTGGTTGTTTTTGTTTTTGTTTTTTAGTTTGGGGGTTTTTTTGGTCACTTACTTCAAAGAAATTCCCTAAGAAAAATTCAGAAAAATACTATGGTTGTCTTGATTTCAGTGAAGCTAAGAAATACTAACCAAGAAGAAAATGTATAGTAGCATTAAGCATCAACAGATATCAGACATACAGAAGACATTATCCCTATCTTTAGATACCAAAGTACTCCTAATCACCATTAAAAATATATTCCTCTCCACAAAATTCTAGAAAAATTAGGAACCAATGCTATAGTATCTCTTTTAAGGTTTGGAGATATATTAAAATATATACTTTCCTGCTATATTTCTTTATAGCAGAAGCTCTTAGGACCCCTAGTGTAAAATAATTTATTTATTATAAGAGCCACAGCACATACATACAGAGACATACACACACATAGATAGATAGATAGATAGATAGATAGATAGATAGATAGATAGATAGATAGATAGACAGATAGATAGATAGATTGATAGATAGATTGATTAGATATCTAAGATGGTTAAATACTTTGGTCATAGGAAGTAGGTATTTACTTGCTTGAATTTTCCTGCCAAAACTGCTTGGTTTAAGGCTATTTTATCCTTCAGATTTCACAATCTGTTTCCTTGATTCCTTCATTTCAAAATGGTGGTAAGAGTGTGCTAAATACTTACAGAATGGTTGCCTCATGTTTCCAACATTCAGATTCCCAAACAGAACACATATGTACTGCCACAAAAAAATCTGAATTGTCTTCTCAAGACTGCACAAATAAATCAATTTTAGTCATGCTTTTAACAGAAGATAAATCACTGAAATCTGCAAGTTCCCTCTCACTTTTTGTTTTTTTTTCATTGAAGAACTGTTTCATTTGAATACCCAAGATAGACATCAAGTAACAGAGAACAATGAAAAGGTAGAGCTGAGCAAAAGGCATAATCAGTTACCTGAAATGCCAAAAAAATCCAGGCTTGTTGTCTTTATTAGTAACACTGTGTTAGTAATAAATCAACACATTATTTGTAGACTGCAATCTAATTTTTAAAAAAAAAACAACTAATGTGGAAATAAATCTAAATCAAAGGCTTGCAGGCTTTTGTCCTGCTGGGGTATTTTGACCACCCTGACATCTACTGTAGAGGCTGGATGGTGAGCAGCCCAGGAGGCTCCTGGAACACATGGAGGATAACTTCTTAAGACATGCCTACCTCTACCCAAGAGGGCATGAAAGGCTGGACCTGGCGGTCACCAATGCAAGTCAGCCATTTGAAAACACCAAGATTGAACACAAACCTGAAGTGAAGTGGAGACACACTGGTGGAGTTTGCAGACCTGAAGGCAAGGTGAAGAGGAAAGTCTTGAACCACATGAAAACAAATTTCCATCACCTAAAGAAGCTAGTCAATAGGGCCCAAGGAATTTGCCCTCAGGGACAAGGAAGCAGAACAGACCTGGCAGATCTTAAAGAGCACATTCCATAGAGCACAATCCCCAAGAGCAAGAAGTCAGGCAAACAAGGCCAGAGACCAGCACGGATGAGCGCAGACCAGCTCATCAAATTAAAGGGCACAAAACAAATGCAGACATGGTGAAAGCAGGAACAGGTTTTCAAGGAAGAGCATAAGGAAGGTGTCCTATGTAAGGATGCTGGACTCGGCAGTGCTGGGTTTATGGTTGGACTTGATGATCTTACAGGTCTTTTTCAACCTAAACAACTCCATGATTCCTCACAGTTGCCAAGCCCCTCTCCATGGGGCTTTATTTCTGATCTATTTCAGATATCGTATCTTCATGATATCTGAAAAGCCATGGCAGTCAGGTGAAGACTCTGGTGAACAAAACCATAAAAAACTGCACCCATTTTTAGAAAAGGTAGCAAGGAGGATCCTGGGAACTACCAACCTGTCAGCCTCCTCTCTGTGTCTAGGATGATCTTTATAGAAGCTATGTTAAGGCACATGGAGGACAGGAAGGTGACTTGAGCCAGCCAGCATGGCTTTGCCAAGGGCAAGTCCTACCTGACCAACTGGTGGGCGAGAGGCTGGACACGACCCAGCCATGGGCACTCCCAGCCCAGAGAGCCAAACGTGTCCTGGGCTGCATCCAAAGCAGCGTGGGCAGCAGGGGAGGGAGGGGATTCTGCCCCTCTGCTCTGCTCTGGTGAGAGCCCGCCTGGAACCCTGCATCCAGCTCTGGGGTCCCAGCACAGGGAGAACATGGAGCTGCTGGAGTCCAGAGGAGAGACAAAGAAACAACCAGAGAAACACCTTTCCAATAACTAAAGGCTGAGAAAGTTGGGATTGTTCAGCCTGGAGAAGAGAGGGCACTAGGATGACCTCATTGTGGCCTTCCAGTACCTGAAAGGGATTTACAAGAAAGATGGGCACAGACTTTTAAAGAAGGGATTGTTGAGATAGGACAAAGAGTAATGGTTTTAAACTAAAAGGTAAATTTAGGCTACACATAGGGAAGATGTTTGTCACAATAAGGGTGGTGAAATACTGGAGGACGTTGTCCAGAGAGGTGGTAGATGCCCCCTCCCTGGAAACATTCCAGGTCAGTCTGGATCGGCCTCCTCACTTAGTTGAAGATGTTCCTTGCCATTGCAGCGCAGTTGGAGTAGATGGCCTTTAAAGATCCTTTTCAATACAAAGTATTCTGTGATTTTATAATAAAGTAGCTTGCACCTGTGCAAGACTTAGAAAAATTAAATTCTTAACTGTAGCCAAAATAATTCTTTAAAAAGCTGCATCACTGTGACATCATGAAGGAAAATGAGTATGTGAAGTAATAAAACAGACACACAACCTTCTCATAAAACAGACACACAACCTTCTCATAAGAACATGGAAGTATTCCCAAGGTGATTACTGCTGACAGGTTTAGCAAGCAAAAGATTAGGGGACTGTAATACTGAATCTTGATGCTTAGACACAGAGATGAATGTCTTGAATACTGTATTGCTAAAACAAACAGCTTTAAAATGCATTGATTCCAGTTCAGTATACAGATTTTGTTTAAAAGGTGTAAGTTATACACTGAAAACTATAAAACTATAAAAAATATACATGCCTTTTCACTTGTGCAGCAGTAGTATGTCTGTAATACCTTCTTAACTCATTTTTACTAATGCAGCCAAAAGCAAGTAATTCAGCTATACTGAACATGACACCTACTTATACGAAACATCCATACCTAAACTTTAATCCAGTAACACAGAAATTGTTGACTCCTCAAAAACATCTTATTCACTGGCTCTCTGTTCTAACTTGTTCTAACAGTGCAACACACATCACATCATCCAGCTGGAAAAGCTATTGCACAGTCCTCCACAGAACAGTGTGAAAAAGAATTTTCTCCTTTAGATTGCATGTTTTTAAAGGTTGCTAGGATTATTTCTTAAAAGTAGGACAAAAGTAAACCTCTAATTTGGCCAACTATTTTGAAATTTACCCCCCATGCAAAGAAACAGAAAAATGTATTTTCAACCCATTGAACACTTCTCTTATAACAACAACCCAAAATTTATTTTTTTACACTTTAGGGCGGACAAAGACACAGCAATTTATAAAATAAATTCATATATGTCTGAAGATACTATTTTATGAAGGAATATTTCCAGCCATTTGAGAATACTCTACTGTTATAACCAATACTCAATTTACTCTAGCTTGTAAGGCATTATCTGAAGGAAAACTCAGCAGAAATGAAAGCAAACAGAAGTGACAAAGAAGATTGTAGTCAGTTATCTTTGAGATACAGAGGCCTGCAGTACTTCAGTTTTACACTGTCAACAACGAGTGCCTGTTATACTTCTGTAGAAGTAGTTTCACATTTATGAGCTGTCAAAGCCAATTGTGTTCAAAAGTTCAAAGCCAAGAAATATGTAATGATTCATCACATGATACATGAAGTGAAGAGGCAATTAAGAGAACAACTTTAGATGATGCTACACAAATTCTCTGTTTTATTTAAAGATGCAGCTGACTACAAAATAACCAATGGTCCACAAACCATGGCTGATAGGTCTAAATTTCTTCATTTCAAACATCATTAAATGCTAGACAATTAGTGAATTAATTTTTAAGTTACCTAAACCTATTTGAAGGCATGTTATTAAAGCCTTGTTTTATAGTGTACATAACACATTATTAAGGACTTGAAATATGCTTTAGATAGAAGAAAGAATTCATTATTCATTATATTACCCCATCTACAAGACTGTTGTCATTTCGGATGAAATGTCTAACAGAGACAAAAGAAATAATGATCTGCTGCCTTACCAAGGTCACTATATGTTACTGTTCAGCAATGAATGCTCCACCAGCATGTGATGATTTTATGAATATCCTTTAAAGCCAAATTTTTCGTTTTTCCACTGGAAAAACACCTACATGCAAGTCTTTAATTAGAAATTCTATTTTAACACAAGCAATATGCATTGAAATTACATCCTCACGCTTCAATTTTTAAGTGCGTGACAAAGCAACCTTAATTGTTTTTAATAGATAGGTTTCATTTTCTTTGTATATATGCTTTTAATTCACTGCCAAATGAAGAATCATTTTAGAAAGCAAACTAATTCAGCAGCTTCCAGAATCAAGTTTCAAAGAGCAGTTTGAGGAGGATTTCTAATTAAGCACACTAAGGTGCTTCCTTTTGCCCTACTGACAGTAATTTAGTAACACACCATGATAACTGAATCTAGTGCAGGGCTTAAAAATGCCCAGAGCACAACACGAAGCCTTGTCACACCAATTTGTCCCAGAATTTGGTAGACACCAAAGATCACCACTAGGGAGCAACACCCCATATTGGCAGTAATCTCTAGACTGAGCAGCAGGTGATGTAAATATCTAGCCTTGAGCAGGATATGGTAGTAAGACATATCACAAAATTAATTATGAATTCCTATAAAAACATATTGCACAGTCTCTTCATGACTTTTCCAGTTACACCACTCTATTACTCTTCCAGGGCTATAAAAGGACATAGGCTGGTTAATAGCAAATGGCAGTTTTTTAAACAAGCATACTTGAGGGCACAGCTTTCCTAAAAAGGTTCCAGATTTTATTATATAATACACAAAAGCAATAATCAGCTCCATAGAGTTTTGAAATATTTTTGCATTTCTTTTATGTTTTCACACCAGACATTTATTATAAGCCATACTACCTGACCACATTTAATTAAACGGTCTTTTTATGCTGCAGGATTATTTTAACTAAGTTATATACAAGGAGAAGCAATCCATAAAAAGGGAGATAAATATCCTAAGTTTTATATTGATCTCAGAAGTGTATTGTTGCACAGCAGTGTCTCCATTTCATTCTTCTGTCTCAACACACTCTAGAGGGAGATTGGTGCTACAGCTACAGTAATTCATACAGCTATTGTAGCTTCTGCTTTACTTCAAGAGATGACCTATATCCCTGTTGTACAGCAGATCTAACAAAAATGGAATTAACCCAAGTAATCCTCAGTAACTAGGCTATATTCAATCACTAGGGGCTTTGCAACAGAACACTCCATCCTTTCTGAAACAACTTAAAATACTATTCTTTTAAATATGTTTTCTATTTTATTATCAGAAAGTGATATAATGGATAGAACACCTTTCAATACCTTTCAAATAACTTCCAATTTGCAAAAAGCATTAAAAAAGCATATTAAGTAAACTGCTTCAGTAGAGTCAGGTCGTAAAACATTCGTGTGTTCAATATTTGTGTGATTTAAAATGTAAGTCTGAAATACTTGATACAAGTATGTGGCAGTACTTGGTACAAGAATCACATTCCTGCTTCTGTGTATGTACACTGTTAAGCAAGATTACCTCGGTAAGTTTCATACAGACAGTAATTTATAATCAATACATATACAGACATTTGCTGTCTCTAACAGCTAACCAGTCACCAAAAGACAACAGAGGACAAGGTGGAAAAAAACAACTAGAGAAGTATTCAATAATGATGAAGTTGGATCAGCCATCTGTATTTAAAAATGCAACAGTTGCCATTTACAATATCCACCTGGGACACACACTGATATCAGCAACAGATAAGCCCTTTTGAACAATTTAAGGGGGCTCAGCTCTGAAAAAGAGAAACCTCACTTGATGTGCTCACTGAAAGAGCTTCAAACATAAGCTTTTGCAGTAACTTGATTTCAACTAATTAATACTTTCTAGAAACACATTAAATGCACAAAATTCATGTTTTGAGCAAAATTGCTGTTTTCTGTATTTAAAGCCCTTCTTAGTCTTCACTTCCTCAGACTAATTTGTAAAACACATACATAAATTTAAGTAACACAAAAATTTCCATGAAGAGGCAATCTGACTCATCTACAGAGTCAGCTTTCTTGCTCACTCACTCTTCCCCAGGCTTGTAAGCCTTTGAAATCAAGCTGTAACAGATTTCAGCCTGTGCAGTATGTTAGTTGTTAAATTATGCCTGAAAATTTGTTTCCTGGTAGTGTAGCAGGTTTTTTTCTTCTCCTTCAGAGAGGAAAAACAACTACCTTTGGAGCACCACACTAGTCAAGCGAGGTTTTTCTGCATATATCATAAAAGTACACACATTATTTGAGGCTTGGAGATTTTGCTTCTGTAACAAGAAAAATGTTGTTCTTATGAACTGTCCAGTTCACACATATTTTTTCATTGTGCTCACTAGATATGATTATAAATATGCAGGCATCTTTCTTAAATCTTTTATCATTTCTGTAAACAACACTATTATTTCTGAATAAGAAGGTGTGAAGCTTTGACAGAGGCACATGGCATAGACGCTTCCCTTGGGACTCAAAATAATATTCATACAGAAATCATGGGATGCTGTCAATAGGATTTCAGAATGCAATTGGGGTGCTAGGGGATGTCAGGGACAGGGGACCCGAAACAGGGGCCCCTTCCTTTGACTAACCACAACTGCAGTGCAACCAGCAGGCAAGCAAAGCTTGCATGTCTTTAAAACAGAAAGAACAGTCACAGATGTGATTTTTGATCATCAATGCTGCATAACCATACTCTAAGACCATTAACTGTCAATATATGTTACTGACAGAAAGCAAATGGATCTGACAGCAAGTCTTTTATTCTGATTACAACTGTGCATTGCCATATTTTAAAACACTTGAGTTTGCTGCATATAGTGACAATGATTTTTGCTAGCTGTACATCCTAATAGTCTCATGAATTAAGAAAACATGTGTTTTCTCTACAGTGGAAAATAAAAAAGACTACAAAAGAGAAAGAAAAGTAGCCCTGAGTCTATGATTTAGGTTCAATCTGACAAAGAGAAGTCTGACCAACTTCTTAAAGGCAAAATGTTGCTGCAATTTGATATCATTAAAAGGTGCCAAGTCAAAGAGTTTATACAACAGACACTTTTTTACTTAGAGAACATTAGCAATATTTGAGATAAAAATATGAAGCAGTGAGTCTGTCAGCCATAAGAGCATTGGAAAAATATTATAATCCTGTCTTATGCTTGAATGAAATTTATGAAAACTATAATGAAATAGCCAATCAATACAACCAAATAATGTCTGCCATTTAAAACCACTATAGAAAATTAGACATTTTTGTGTGTTTTTACAAGACTCGACTCTGATTAAAAACAGTATTTAAGCTACTTATTTTTATCATTCCACCTTTTTCAAGCTTAAGTCACATTTATTTTCTCTCTGCTTATGGTTTAAGATTGCTGAAGCTTCAATATTATAAAATATCTTGGGAAATTCTAATGCCATCACTTTAGTGCTATGAATATTTGAAATTATGAAGATAACCCATTTTTTTCCTACTTTTTGTTCTTCAAATTAATTCCTGTGCTGGTCCATTGCTATCTTTAGCAAGGGTAAATGTACTTTAAAAAATGCCTATAAATGTACAAATATTTGTATACCAATGACACATTTTACAGCAGTCATCTAAACTTGAAAAGATAGAACTGATGTCATGACATTTCACTCAAACAAGGTGTAACTTGTACAGATCTCCTTAGCATCAGGCAGCATCATTGATTAGTCACTGACAGTTCAGCATCTTAGTGTCTTTTGTGCACAAATCAAAATTACTTCCTACATACTACCTACTGTCCAGCCACCATAACCCAACAAATTATAAAACTGAAAACTAACATGACATCAAATTTTTACAGTGTGCATTTTGTGATATACTTCTTATTAAAGAATTTACACTACTTAATAGGATGAATATCAAATTGCTACAACGAAAAATATAAAATATTTTCATTCCCTTTTCTTGTTAAACAGTAAATAACAGGCCTGCACTTGCAACTGACAAAATAAACCTCTACTGATTACTATGTATTTTCTGATAAGGGAAAAAAAAGTACCTCTTTTTTATCCACTTTTTCTACATGTTCCTTAACCCTGAGTATTCCACAGGCAGATGAAGAAAGCCTGCTGTCAGGTACAGGTAAAACCACTTTTAACCAGATTAATTTACTCCCTACAGCCATGTCACTACTTAGGATACAAGCAGATAAGCATAACACTTATTTTTCCCTTTGCAACATTTTACCTCTATCAACCAACCAGACCCGCAGAGCTCTCACCAAGCCATGGTCCTCTGACTAACCACAGCAGTATTTTACTGTGACTTTGTGGTCAAGGAAATTAACAGAGAGTGCATTGGACTAATTGCCTTCTACATACAAACTTGAACTGAAACTCACTGGACAAATAAATCCATCTTCCTTTAGGTATTTGTTGGAAACTGGAAATTTCCATTACAATATCAAACCAATTTCTAAAAAAGATGCCAGAAGAAATATGCTTCCTGGAAATGTAAAAAAAATGGCACTGCATTATCTTTATCAAATACAAACATTATAATTCTTATTCCAGGACTAGAAACTATCAATTATCATCATGCCTCCATTAGAACTATATAATTGGCTGTAGCACGACAATTAATGAAGTACAAATCCAGCATAATAATAACACAAAAACATATTCTAAAAATACTCACAATTAATTAGGTAGTTGAGACCTTGGAGAAAATATCAAACATGTAAATTTTGTCAAACATAGACAAGAGTAATTTTTGAAGTAAGCTTGAATAATAACAAAAACAAATTAGAAATTTCTTAGATAAAAATGATCATTACCAGTTTACATTCTGTTGTCATATTTCCACATCTATTATGAGCCAGAAGTTTAATTTCAGACTGATATTAACAAATAGTATTTTAATATTGAGAGAAATGTAGAATTAAAAAGAGGTTTATTCAAAAACTTTGTTAGCACAAATAAATGCTGACAAAATACTGAGAAAAATAAATTTGCAAATGGAAAAATTAATAAAATTAAAGAAGAAACTTTTAAAATGCCTTTTTTCAAAACTCAACACTGAAGAGCAGCTTTTGCAATTAGAATTGCCTGAAACTATTTAATCACTAAGAGAAAACATATAATAAACAGATTATCCTTGCTATTGTTTCTGTCATGTAGCTTTACTGTATTTCCTGCAATAAATAAGAACTGTCTCACTTGAAACCAAATATCTGAAGTGCGTTTTTTTTCAATATATCCTACCTTTATGCCACACTAATGGATTGAAATAAAACTCATTTGTGTATGCAAATTAAAGCAACAAAAACATAACCAATATAGCCAAGAAGACACTGTAAATAACATGCCTTGAAACCAATTTAAGTAGTAACTGCTTTTTTGGAAGAAAGAGGGCATCTCTCAAACTTTGATCTTCTCTTTTTTCCCATGTAGAGAAAACAAATTATTTGCACTTGTAATTACTTTCTGAACACAAAGAATATTGACATAAAGGCCACCTTTAGTCTTTAAAGGAAAATTTTCTGATTTTTTTAAACACTTTTGAAATTGCTACGAAGTATTTGCATCTTCTCCAGCAACAATGTAAACAAACCAAGTAGTCAGATTTATGTATTCTTGTACTTTAAAAACATTAAAAAGTAAGTTTCTTTACAAGCTGAAATATAACATAAGCAAGCAGACCTCTTACAACATAAGAACATAGGCATGGAGACAGGAAGCAAACTTCAAAATGTAAGTAAGCAAAGTATCAGAACATGAAAAGCTGAGAACAGATAGAATGATATAGAAAGTGTTTCTTAAATAGGTTTTTACTTTCAGTAAGTCTTTTTAAATTCAGTTACATATGATTCTGTAAGTCAAAGTAGTATAAGAACAGCCATTTTACCAACCTTCTTAGAGAACACCATCATAATGCTTCTTTCCTTGTGCCAACTCTTTCAGAGATGGCACAAGAAAAGAAACACATGATACTTACTAATTATGAACTGAGTCCACCAAAACCAAACTAATCTAACTATAATAGCCAAATCACTGCTAGTGAATTAATCTGATCATTTATGGAAGTCTATTAGATACCATCACTGAAGATGTCTCATTAAAGAAAATGTCTATCCACCTCTGCTAACTGTTCAATGGAGTTTACTGTTTCTTTATCTCTTACATACTGGCCAAAAGAGAAGATTTATTAAGAGACAAGATGAAAACTTAAAACTATATAGGCTCTTTCCCACAAAGATAAAGTGAAGCAATGTATCCTTCAACTCTGTAATACCTAAATACTGCTTTTAACCAAACAATCTGTATTTTCATTTTAATCATAAACTTAACACATAACTTTTGACCAAGTTAAAAAAATCAAAACCAACATCTGAAAAAAAAACCATAAATCCTCAGAATACCTAGCAAAAAGAGAAACCTGATAAATCTTACAGAGAAACCTGATTCATTCCTGTTTAATTCTTGTTACAATAATAGATTCTGTAGCAAATATTTAAAGGTCCAGGGAAACTGCTGGGTAACTACGAAAGGTGTTAGGGTGGAAGAACATTTAGAATTTAAGAACCAAAAGAAACTCAGCAACAGATGGGAAAAATTTCAACACTTTATCCCAGGGATCGGAAGAAATAATAAAAAAGAGCATGCAAATCATAAGCTGTCAATCCACAGTATCACAGACTATGAATGCTACAGGTTTGAGCTAGGGAAACACGCTGCTTATCTTTGAATAAAGATAAACACACTGGTTATCTTTGAATAAAGTATATTACGGTTTAGCTTTTAATAAAAAAGGATTCCTCTTTGCAAAAGTAGCACATAGCCACATAGTAAAGTCTAGCCTATCAGCAAAGCTGCTGAAATCAAGACAATACTCATGTGGTAACAAAGTCTTCAGCGCTGTTTGTCATCCATACCGGTTTTTTTACAGGGTCTTATTATCTCAGGGAGAAACTGTTGGACTACAACTTTTTCAGCAAGAATAAAATTTCATGACAAATATAAAATCTATGGAAAAGAATTTTGGAACAAAAAGTTGGATGAAGAAATGACAGAATAGGTATTTACACACAGTCACAGAAGTACTTTTCCATAAGTAGCAAGTTCATTATATATACATATATGTTCCTTTTGCACCTGGACAGAATAAAATAGCTGTTACTGCATGACAGAGAAATCCTGCACCTTTTAAATTACATCAGCTTGCATGTCAGAGGAAGTATGCTGATAACACAGGGTTACTATTAGTATAGACTATAAATAAAAGGTGGAAATAAAACCTTGAATTAATCAGTTTTGATAAAGTAATCATGAAACAGAAAAGTTCTCAGAGTACTAAGTGTGCAATCACAATTTACAATTGACCAAATAATTGTGAGGGCTTTTTTCTTCCTGTGCCTCTCAAGCAGATTTACTCAAAACAACCCCAGGAAAGGGAAATATGTATGCTCTGCCCTTAAATAATATCCTGATTCTCCTACACGTTGTGTGACAAAATGGCACAATGAATGTCTGTAAAAATATTCTTTTGAAAGTCAGTCAGGGACAGAAATGCCACTTTGTGTCCTATCTATTCTAGATACTTTAAAATATTGAGATATTATAATTTTGAACCAAAAAAACCACTAATACTTATGGAGCTGACAATTTGTATGGCAAATCATACCTACTTTTTTTTTTTTTTTTTTTTTGACGGGACAAAGCCTGGGAGTTGCAATGTCAGAGGATAAGGAAAAATGCATTCAGAAAAGCCTCTGTTTCATGGTCATCCCCAATTCCTTCACAAACAAACACATGATTTTCCTCCTGTGCTACAGCAAGTCAAGGACTGCTCAGATTGTGAGGACTCTCCTGTGACTAAGGAGGGTCTTGGAGGATGCCAACATATGGGCTGAAGGGAGGAAAAACTACCATATACCAGTCCATGGCTGGTTACACCTAGAAAGGCAAAACACCTTCTGGTCCCTCTCTGGCTGCCAAAAGAAAGGCTCCTGCCTTTTCCTTTGCATTCCTCAGCCAGCTGATGATGTATCCTAACACTTCCTAAAACTAACATATGTGCTGATGGAGAGTTTCCTCACAGTGCTTCCTCGCGAAGAGCTTGTCATGATAGATGACAGGCATAATTGAAGAGTTGTGGACTATGACAGTAAGGAAAAATCAGAACATTCACAGCTCATATGTCTCCACATGGCTTTATGAGCTTTTATTTTTTATGAGACAATCATTTGCTTTCACGTTGGATTGCTATCTCCATAATAATGCTCTTGAAATTTTGGGATGGAAAACAGACAAATGAACATCATCTGTCCAGCAAACATTTAAAAGAAATTACATTTTATTAATTGTAAGCAAAGAAGAATTACTGAAATTGATTATGATAAATCACCACACAACTGCCATATTATTTAAAGCTACCATCTTTAGGAGAACTACTAAGAACCCTGTAAGTCTGTAAACTACAGGCTTCTAAGCAACAGCTCCTCTGAAGTCACTTTGTGCAGGAGCTTGTCCTGGAGAGGACAGGCTGGAGACTGGGCACACAGCCACACCACAGACAACCAACATCATGCCTGAAGAAATAAGAAGCCACAACTAATGACATCCAAGAAGCTTATGGTGAGGAGTAAGGGACTCGGAAAGGAGCCTGGGACCAACTGGGAGTGGCCATGCAGATCAACAGCCTGTGATTGGCAAGAGGCTTCTAGAACATTCTATGAGAGACTATATATATATATATATATATATATATATGTGTGTGTGTGTGTGTGTGTGTGTCTGCCCCACTTTGGGGTCTTCTGAAGCAGCCTCTTTATGTTTTGTTTTGCAGCCTTGTTTGTGCCCTTTTATTTATTTAATAAATAATCTATAGTTTTGGCACTTCAGCTGTACCTGTTGTTTCCTTGTTGCTGTGCCATGTGACCACACCATCCTTGAGCTCTTGAGACCAGAGGCTTTCCTGTGATCTCCGCAGATCCCTTGGGGTGCTGTTGCCAGCCCATCTCCGGCCGGGCTGCTGCTAGCCAGGTCAGAGAGATCACTGGCGGCCAAATGTGCACCGCAACAGGTTTGCTTTCCCTTTGTTTTGTTGCAGACAATAGTCTGCAAAAACTACATCTGCCAAACACCAGAATTTTACCTTTAGCTCACACTTGCAGAATTTGTTCTAGAATGTAGCATATTAAAAACCGAGCTGCTTTCCAGTAAGTTTACTGAAGATAACTGTTGATACAAATGAAGTACAGTTTTCAGCTGAAAGAAAACCATAGTACGCAGCATAACATATACACTGGTTTAAAAATGAGATCTGTCAAAAAAATCACCAAATAGAATCAAAAGGTGACTGAAATTTGATGATGATACTGCCAAGGGGGTAAAACAGTGAATCTACAAAATAAACAGGAACATATTTTCCAGTCCTTTTATTTTTTTTCTATTGACATTCTTCATAGGAAGAGAACAGACTGACCAAAATCAAAAAATATTTCATGCAAGATGGGAAGCATTCATTAAGTAAAGAGTGAAAAAAAATCCCATAAATTTGAAAATCCTGCCTTCAAACACCATATTGCTCCCCATGATCTGAAAAGCCTGTTTGAAATGGTAGGTACCAGAGCCTCTGCACAGAGGTGCTCTTGACTTGGACTATGCATTTGGACATTGGAAGAAGACATCCAGTTTTATCCAGCGCCTGAAAAGCAACACCTGAAGGAAAACATGAGCCTGACAGGTACTTAACATGGGCTAACTTCCACTTATAAACGATTACTGTAAGTTGATAAGGAGTCACAAAAGCTGCAACTTCATATGTTTTTTTTTCCCCTGCTGCCCACTTAGACTGGACCCATACCAAAACTTCTACAGAAAAGTAACCTAACCAGGTGTAGATCTAGCACACCTAGACCTAGCAGTCTGACTTAGCTCGTGAGGTAACCAGGTGTTAGAATTGGGTGTTTCAGTCCACCATTCAACTAGGAAGCAAGATACATGTGCACACTGTGAAAGTGAAGGTGATCAACTACTGCACAGACTCTGATGTGACTTGTTAGTAGTGTAGATAACAGCGAAAGGCTGCAGATTTATTGTTCCAAGAAATTGGAACAGACCAAGGATGCCTGAGCACCAGCACTAAGCCATTAAACTGGGGAGGGAAAAAACAACACCAAAAAAAACCCAATAAAAGAAAACAAAAAAAACCCCAAACAAACAAAAAAAAGCCCCAGCAAAACCAACAACAAAAACCAAAACAGCAATAGTAGCAAATCGCTATAAAATATAGCTTCATGCATTTAAATGCATTTAAACCCACTCTCACTCTTACATGTATGAATCATTGCTTTTTTGTAAATTTTTATTAATTTTGTGTTGATCTGGGTGCCTATGACATAAGCTATAAAAATAAAAATTAATTATAAAATTTATAAAGAAAACTAAACCAGGAGAGCCATTAAAAAAAATCTAGTTTTCTAAGGCTGCTCAAGGAGAGGATTTTTTGTTATTAAAACTGCAGTTGATTCAAGTGTCTTTTACGTTAAGTCTGAACCCTTAATGAATTGGCTCTTTTAAGGAGTGAGAGCACATTAGCTTCTTCCATCAAATATATATTATTATTAGTGCAACTTTAATTTTGCTCGGAACATCACATCATCACTACCACTATATTTTGATATTATTAGCATTTAGTAGTTCTTCTAGTTTATCCCTTCTTCATTCACCTATATGAGCCCCAAACATACCTCCTTAGATGGAAACAAATCATTCATGACCTCAGAAAGCCTCCCTCTGTTTTCAGCTCTAACAGCACTTGGTTCAAAGTCCTCAACTTCAACACCCCATCACAAGGCTGTACATGTTACCCCAGACTGGAGATATTTGGTTTTATCCCTTCCTAGATGAGCATATTTTTTCCTTTCTCTCCACCTTCCTCTTTCACTCTCTCATTTGTCACATCCATCCCCCCTTACACAGGGCACAATGGTGAGACTGTTGCACATTGTACTCTTTTTTGTCTCTTCAGAACTCATAGAAAACTTTTCAGTTGAGGATCTGTTCAGGTATCCTCATTCTGCCCAACAAAAACATCTCTCAATCTTGCCTTCCATCTTCAGTGATGATTGTGCAAACGTCCAAGCCATGCATGTGATGCTCCCAGCCCCTCCAACTCTTCAGCACCGCAGGGCTTTGATAGCACCTGGCCTTGAGAGCGCACATACCCTCTTAAAGAATGTATTTTTTTCAGTACCTACGTTTCAGAAACACTTCACAATCCTGTCACAGAAACTCTGCAGCCAAGCCAACAATATGCACTAGCAGTTCACAATCCAAACAACCAATTAGGCTTTGCATACCGCCAATCACTTACAATGCACACACATCGTAAAAAAGTCACCTCAATAAAGATTATAAACCATTTGAACACTGGAATATTTTCTAATCACTTGTGCAGAAGTCCAAATAGTTCAGCTCTCGAACAGGGCAAGAATCCGTCTAGCTAAAAAAATTAACATTGTTGAGCTAATAATGTGTGGCAATACTGTAACGATTTTCAAAGAGATTTATGTAGCCTGACCATAAAACAAAAAAAGTTAGATAAAGATTGTCAAGCAGATTAATATGGGATTTCTTTGGGTCACTAGTTGCCAGAACCACAATTGGTATCTCTTCTAGAGGAAGTACCTCAGCAAGCAGTACCCCAAGAGCTCCATTCTTCACTCTGGTCTGCAGGCATTCCCCAAGTGTGGATTAAGGAAAGTGAGAAATGCACCAGGTACTGCCAAGATCATTTCTTTCAATTACCTAATGTCTTCCATAAGTCTCCCATCCAACTGATTTTGAGAACTAACCACATTTAATTGATTACATCTGAAAGATTTAGAACAGAGAACATGGCTGCAGGCATTCAGGGAGACACACACATTACCAGGGTGAAAGCATTTTTATTGCTTTGTGATTTCACCATCTGGAGAACATTATGGTATTAACGTGTATGAAATTATTAAACATTAAAAATGCTTTCTAAAAGCTATTACTGCCCTCTTATTACGGAAAACCTTGAAGATGTGTCCCATGAAAATTACATTGTTCAGGTTTTGAAAATTTGTAACAAAGAATACTATATGTCATTAACATTTAAGAGCTGAAGAACTATGGTTTATGAGTGAACAAAGAGGGTATATATAAAAAATGTTGTCTTATGAATTCCACAGCAGTTCATACGACCTTTAGCTACTGAAAAAGGTACTGAAGATAAACAATAATAAAAACAATAAAAAATACTCAAGACATAGAGGTGTACAGGAAGCCCCAAGAAAACTGAATTTATCTTAAAATCTGTATGGTGTCAAAGCAACACTTCAGGCAACAGCATTCAGCTGCTCAGCACTATGGGGTAACACAGAAGGAAGAAGGTAGAGCACCATCTTCAATACCATCATCACTGTGAGGAAAAACAACCTGGTGTCTCACATCCTTTCATTTCAGGACAGAGTGCACTACAGGTTGACACAGCAGTAACTTATACTCCATCCAACCTCAGAGGATTACCTTCCAGTTGTTGCCTTCCTACAAAGCTAAAAAACATTTTAAAAATTTTAAGACTTTCTCTGGAAACATAAGACTATGAAGAAGAGATAATAGTCTCAAGAAAATACAGGTATTAGTTTAAAAAATCTGAAGATCTGAGGAAGATAATATAGCTGAGAAGTGTCTGTGGCCATATTTCTTGATTGAAGCAAGCAACTCAATAAAAAGATACTTTTTTAGGACCTTGGTGGGGGGGAAAAAGCTCCAAAACTACAGAAAAAACATACCTCTTCCTTAATAACCTTTGAAAGTGATTAATGTTTCATGCACTGAAAATGACATCTCTCCTTTCTATGTGTGTTCAAACCACTGAAGGAAACATTAACACCCCACATCATTCATTTAATATGTTTGCCTTGCACATCTATTGCATTAGCAAGATATTTTTTCTTTTCATAGACAGATCACAGCTTTTATTGAAACAGTTTCATTTCCACAGTAACATGGAGCAATTTTGTATGGTTTTATAGGCTTTCACATCACTTCAAAAGCAGAGGCAATAGTCAGAGCAAAAATTTTATTGCAAATGAGACCAAGCGGCAACAGGATACAAAGGGCAAAGCTGCAAAAAGAGACAGATGATGAAGGGAAGGTAAGCTCTGAGCAAGGAGGCAATTTTATGGCAGAAAATAAGTCACCGTATTCAGTATGTGACATACATTTAATTGAACTTTAAATTGAAGAGACTTCCCACAAAGTAGGCTAAAGAGATGTATACAGAGAGCAAGTGCAGCAAGGTAGGAAAGGAGACAAACTTTCCTTAGGGCAGAAATTACTCCTCTTAAACCAAACACTTCGGTGAGTTTCCTGTTCCCACATGGTTTTGTGTCACCCAAAAGCAGAACACCAAAAAGCTGCTGCAGACTATGACAAATCCAAGGCCTGCATCTCTCCTACAAGCCACAGGTTCCCTGCTACAGCTGTAAGTGAAGGACATAAAAAGATAGTGATTTTTATCAGAGCAAAGAGAGAAGGTGGACTGATTTCATCTCAGCTCAGAGCCCCTCCACGGGCAGTAGCTTTAACACCTGTACATACTAAGGGCCCTCAGAGCTTCCTCAAGAGTTTTATGACTCTTCTCATTCTTTGAAGGCCAAAAAGGCACACAACGTATCTTTTCATACTAAAGGATATATCAGCATGTAACAAAGATCACTGCAAGCAGACTCCAAAGGCAGTTTTAGGTCTACAACTTGCATTAATTTATTCACTTAGGAAAAGCTAAGTTTCGCACAAGTTGACATCTCTCTTCCAAGAAAGCTACCAGAGCTGGCAGGAGCAGACTGCTTATAAACTGCAATGACTGAGCCATTTGTTTGGTATCAGTTGCAGGACTGGTGCCAACCTGAACACACAGACATGAACTAAACTGCCTAAGGAATATAGGCACACATAAGATTTAACACATATATATTTACTACTTAATACTGAAGTTTTAAAGCTCTGAAGAAGCATCAAGACTGGAAAAAATCCATGCATTTATGCAAGTCTTGTTTTCACAAGAACATGATTGCCAACCTAGCCAAAAACCTCTTTTAAAATTTTGTATATTATTTTAGATATTTCAAGGAAATTGCCTCAAGCTGTCACATTGAAAAGCAGTGGCACACTCTTCTAGTTTGTCACGTATATATACATATCTACATACACACACATGTGTGTGTGCACGCATATACATACACACTTCTTCAACCTTTATTTCCTTAAAACAATTAATTGGAATCTTCCACTTCAATTCTTCATGAATTAAAACATTGATGAACAGTACACAGAGGATTTTCTTTTTCTAAATTACGTACGAATTTGTAGCACAAAAGGACCTGTATTACACAGTCAATATGCTTTAACCAGAAACATCAGCTCTGCCAGCAGACTCCAGTATTTGTTTGTTGTTTGTCCTTGCTATGAAGGGTGCAGAGTAAAATGGGAAACTACTGTATGTTTGTCTTCCATAGATGTTCAGCTTTAGATTCACATAACAGATTTGAAAAACAAGTCCAGTGCTCAAAGATAAACCTTTGGGGGTTTCTGATCATCTCCATGTTTATTTGGAGTCGTTTAACTAATATGAACAGCAGAAAAGGGCAAATGATAGAGCATAAAGTTGAAAAACCAAACTTCCTTTTAAGATGCACTGAATTGCTTCCTTTAGTTGGAATTAAAGCCCTCAATAAGTACTATAATGTGACTTAGGTCTTTGTGAAATGAAACCCTTCTTATTCACTAACTATTTGCCTGCCAGGAAGTACAAGCAGACTGGACACAACGGCTGCATCTTCCACATGGAACATGATCACACAATAATATACATTTCCTCTCATCCTACCATAGCATGTGCCTTTGCTGTGGAGGCCACAGTGGGAGCCAGGAACATTCCCTTCACACAAGAAAAAGCCATTTTTTGGCTGATATTGCAACATAATGTTTAGGATGGCACAGTTTTCCAATAGCAACAGGATTAAACAATGCAACTACTATACTAGCAAATTTAGCACAACTAGGATGTTCTGCCAATCAGAAGTTCAGTAGGTGAAAACAGCCAAAGATGACACTGACCTGGCAGTAATTACCAACTGAAAAGTGGTGATGAATTTACAGAGTGACAAAGCCTTAAAAATGATAAATGAAATCCAGAACCACAGTAGCAAGGTTGAACATTGAGCACCACAGTAGAAGTTACACACAAGGTCCCACACATACATAAGCCTGATCATACATTTAAAAAATAAATAAATAAAAAGAGAGACTGAGGTAAATGAAATGAAGGATGATTAAGGGAACAAGAGGATCATGAATCCTTATACCTCACCAAATAAAAGCCCAATAGTACCTCATCACTATAAATACAAGGGAAAAGAACAAGAGCTTTTTAAAGTAATAACAGCTCACATAAGAAAAATGGCTGCATATTTGCCTCAAATAAGTTTAAAGTGCTATTTATTGAGGAAACTGCATTTATACAACAATATTCTAGCAGAACAGGACAAGTAAAATGGAAAATCCTATTATTTTAGACAGAGCTCAATGTGTTTATAATAAACTAATGGTGGGATGTGTGGAAGGTATACTTCCTCAGAGTCTGTGAATGAATGGAAATTTCAACTTGTTAAATACAAGAGCATTGCTGGTTTATTTTCTGTATTGATTAACGGATGCCAAAAACTCTATTTAACATCTCTCATTATTATGTATTTTTCCCCAGTGCACAAAAAGTAATAATTATGCCACAAAACATTAAAAAATTTCTTTCAACTGTTTATAAAAACAGAATAACTCTTTACAATTCCATTTTATACTGCTCACTACAGCTTATTTTCCCATACAACTGAAATATTTAACCCAGCAACTATTTTTGTTACCTATCTACATGGTCATTATGGATATGACAAGGGCAAAAAGTTACTTCATTTGTATAGGCTTGTATCTACTCTGCAGAGAAGGTTGGACCAAACTGACTAATATAATCAAAGTCAAACAGAAATAACTAAATAAAACTCAACAAGGAAAGAACAAATCCCTTCCTCCCCCCAACTCAGGGCATCACTTTTTTTCTTTATTTCAAGTTAGAAAGAATACAGAGTGTACCTACGCTGAAGGTAACATGGCTATTAAAACTAGTAAAAACATCAGCTTGCTTGTTTTTGTTGGCCACATCATGGATTTATGATAGTACCCTCAAAAAAATCTTTTTGGAGGCCATTTCCAAGGAAAGCAATCGGTCCCCAAACGAAGTTTAGCAATGAAAAATTAACAACAAAGTTTTTTACTAAAGTTATGAGTTTAGTACTAAACTAAACATTCCAATAAGAAACAGCAAAGTTCTTTTAAATTGAGATGAGCAGGAAGTTCCTCCAGTTCTGGACTTACCGTGCTACTTCTGAAGCATATTTTCATATAAAAAGAAAGTATCACCAGCTTTCAGAACTATGAAAAATTTGATTGCTCCTACACTCAGGAACATATTTTAACATGATTGTTCTGAAGTTCTCAGTTAAATTTTTTTCCTTCTGAACTTGGGAAATTTTATCAGCATTTTATCAACACTATACATAGCTAATGGAAATCCCATTCTGATCAATGTGGATGGTTAAGTGCTTTCACATCACTCAGTACACTAGCAATACACAGACAGTGAGTGAATGCTATAGAAAATCACTGGAATATTTAACAGAACAAAACAACATTCTAATGCTAGATTCTCACATGGGGACGAGGGGCCTACATTACCAGCCAGTTCTAGGCGCAACAATTGCTATAGTAACAAACAGTCTCCAGAAAAAGTTAGTAACAAACTGATGAGGATTTAATGGTCTTTATATCATTATTCTCTTCCCAAAGTGGAGTAAAAAGGCAAATGCCAACTTAACTGCAACTTACCTTAGCTGCATTATACTTAAAAATATAATTAAATACCTCTACACACACATATGTATATACACACATCTAGAGACACAGAGAGAACTTCAACACCACGTCTTATTTCATGAGGCAAAAACTCATGAAAGAAGTCCTATTTATGTGGATGAAACACAGCCACAAGCAGCTGATTCATAGTAGCTGTTTTCTAACTTGCCAAACTCAAAGGCAAGTCAGTCTTTAACTCACCTCCTTCCAGTATTTCCCTCTCCTGCTTTGAGCATTCACACAATCATAGAATTTTCAAGGTTGGAAGAGACCTACAAGATCAAGTCCAATCATCCATCCATCACTACCACTGTAATCCATAAACCACATCACTCAGCATCAGATCCAGATGCCTCTTAAACACCTCCAGAGACAGCAACTGCATCACCTTCCAGGACAATCTATTTCAATGCCTGAACACCTTAACACTGATAACTTTTTCCTAATATCTAATCTGATTCTCCTGTCTCAGCTGAAGGCCATTTCCTGTGGTCCTGTCACTGCAGGGACAGTAGAAGCGACCAACCCCCACCTCACTACAGCCTCCTTTCAGGGAGATGCAGAGAATGACACAGTCCCCCCTGAGCCTGCTCTTTTTGTGGCTAAACAAACCCAGTTACCTCAGCCATTCCTCATAAGACATGTTCGACAGTCCCTCCATGAGCCTTGTTGACTTTAACCAGACAACCTCCAGCACCTCAATGTCCTGGAGGTGTCAGAGGGGCCAAAACTGGACTCAAGGTGTGGCCTCAGCCGTGCCAAGTACAGGAGGATGATCACACGCTTGTCCTGCTGGCCACACTCCTCTTGGTTCAGGCCAAGGTGCCACTGGCCCTCTTGGCCACCTGGGCACACACTGGCTCACACTGAGCTGGCTCTCAACAAGCATCCCCAGGTGCCTTTTTGCCCAGAGCTCTTAAGCCAATTCTCCCCCAGCCTGTAGTGCAGCAGGGATTTGCTGAGACTAAAGGGCAGCATTGGCCTTATTAAGCCTCATGGAGCAGTCTTTGGCCCACTGAGTCTGCCCAGGTCTCTGTAGAGCCTTCCTACCCATGAAAGGATCAACACTCTTACCCAGGAAATGCACTGTCTACAAATTTACTGAGGGTGCCCTCAATCCCCATGTCAATAAAGATGTTAAATAGGACTGAGACCAAAATCAGGCCCAGGCAAGCAGAGCTAGCAGTCACCAAGTAGATTTACCTCCATTCACCACAACGGTCTGGGCCCAGTGATCCAGCATTTTACCCATTAAACAGTCCACCCATCCAAAACATGGGTAGTCAGTTTTTCTAGGAGGAGTACAGCTAAAATAATAAAGCCACTGCTGCTCAAAACATTTTTCCAGCCATGAGTTAGGAAGTCAGGCTGGGCAAGTTAAGCATACTGCAAAAAGAATCTTAGCTCAGTCAAGGCTCTCTGCCCCACAAAGACTGCATGTATTTTATACCCCACTCCCATGATAGAGTTGCCACCTTCAAGCATACATGTCAGCACCACAGCATGGCTAGGAATTTAAGAATAGAAAGGTGTTTATTCTTGGACTTAATAGACTAAAAACTAAGGGTAACAGATTTGGAAGAGGGGACATGAGCACCAGCTTCCTATGGCAAGGATGGAGCAATGCCCAATGCACAGCTTTCGTACAGAATTCGTTCTTGAAAATATAAACAATCATTTTTTGCAAGGATGTACCAGACACACTCCATAACTCTAAGCAAGCCTCAAGCATTAAATCCCACAAAAGAAATGTATATACATTTACATGTCCCTCTGGGACCCCTCAGTACTATATTTTTCAAAATTATTTTGTACTGTTTGACCATATTTTCTATGGTAGGCAACCACACTCAGTTAGGTGCAGTTTTTCCCCCTACCAAATGAAGAAAAAAGAAACCACAAAAATATAGCACAGAAGAAAAGGATGCAGAATCTGCTTTAATTCCATCTTGCAGGCCAGATTTATACCTAACAGAGTATTTAAAAATAACAAATATATCAAAAGCACATAAAAAAACTGTTTTGTTCGATGAGTTAGGCACTTTCCTAAAAGCTTAGTCATCATCTACGTTTTTTGTAGCTAAATTCCCTGACTTCTGGAACTCAACCGCATTTCAGAAAATTTTTCTCCAAACTGATAAAAAATGGCATAAAACGTCATTGTGTTTTGTCATGACCAACAATAGGAACTTGTGCAATTCTAGTAGGATAAGAGCTGGTCCATAAGATGGGCCTTTTCATGATGAAAAGTCATTATGATAATAGGTGTACTACAGTCTGCGCAGTAAAGAAAAAGCTTTCAAGGAAGGCTGAAAAAAGCTGTGTTAAATTGAAGTCAAAAATACATATATACACAGAACAGAAGGACACAGATCTAACCGGAAAGATAAATTTAAAACAAACTGAAAGCTAAATTCTTTAGCTTTACAGTAGAAGGACTGCAGTAACTACTTGGAAGCCCAGCTTATTCTCCAAAGGACTTTGATGCTCTCAGAGGCTTGGTTATCATCTAGTCACAAGCTTTAAACATGCATATGTAAACATGCACATTTCTGTGCATGCAGAGTTACAGTGTCTGCCTCATGTAGCAGCAAAGCCCACATATATTTCCACTGCATTGCGGCCACATATACTGCTAAAGAAATGCTGCATTTCTTCAATGCATTTGTTTGTACACCATGAGGAGCTCCTTCACAGATGCTGCACTCAAAAAGGACCCCATGAACAAGCACTTCTCGTATACCAGCAAATGCAGAATCAAAAGAAGGAGTGTCCCTGGTGATCAGATTTTTGTCCTTCATATGTTAACTTGCCCCTGAAATGTTTGTAAAAAATAATAATTAAAGAAAAAAAAACAAAGAACACCAAAAGCAAAACAGTTTAAGGACTCAGGTGTTTTAAAAGCATGGCAGAGCACTTGAAAGCACTCCTGAAAGCATAAAGTCTTTCCAAGTAACAAGCACATACACACAAAAAAACCCCAAACCAGCCAAACAAGAAGCATCCTATTTTAAACTTATTAAAATGAACAGTTTCAAGTTTCTAAATAAAATAGCACAAACCAAAAATTAAAACCAAACAGACAATCTGTCCAGTCAGAACTTCAGGTTTCAGCTTTCAGTATTCAGCTGTATGGTTAAACCAACATACTACAGAAGACTTATTTTAAGTCTCTTTTAAAATATTTTTAAATGTTCATCTTACTAAAGGTAAAACTTCAACCAATGTGTTCAAAGTGTATCTCAAGAGTACTACATAAAAGATAATGGAAATGTAACTCAACACCACTACATTTCAAAAAAAAAAAAAAAATCTAACTCCTTTCCTAGGTTCATTTTAAGACTAAATCATACATAAAACAGCATTCAAGAAACCTGTATCAGCTACCAGGCTGCTTATCCTCCTCCAGAATTTCCTAAAATTATACCTCTAGTTCAAGATGTTCTTTATTTTCGAAAGTATATGAGTGCTTTAAAAGGTTTCTTACAGGCATGCCAAAAATCTTTGCTTAGAGTAGTACCCAGAAGCTAAAAATATTGCAGCAAGGGTGGAACTACACATTTATTTGCTCCCCAGCTCCAAATACGTACTAAAAAGTGACCAACCTGGCACTCATCTTGAGCTTTAATCAGTACCCAGCATTGGCCTGATGGAATAAACTCCTCAAAGCTGGCACTTCTTGCTACAATTTTAATACATGAGGTACTTCAAGTATTTTGTGTTTTTCCATGCAATGAAGTAACTAAATAAAAACATATTGCAGAGAATATGGTACAGCAGCATATGCTGATGATGAGTTAATGTATGCCTTCTCACATAAGAACTGAAAAGAGCTGGCAAGCGCTTTGGTAATGAGAACCATAAAATAAAGCAAGAAGACTTCAAATGATCCAGCTACATTTTATGCCTAGTTGTCCCTGAAGAAAACTCCAAAGAAAAATACAAACTGGAGGAGTAGCTAGAAAGCTTATTCTTCTAAAAAAAAAGACATATCCTACTGCAGTATTCCAGTAGGTTTCAAGAGTACATTTAATAAGTTTTTATTTCAAATAATTTTTGTAACTCCCTCAGTTTACAACTTCCAGCCTCTCTCTTTTGTGAGCATTTTCTATTTAAGTAGAAATATGTCTTTTGATCTCAAAAGATGTGAAGCTGGAAAGTCAAAGTCAGGAAAAAGTTCTCTGTGAAATTTTTCTGAGTTGGGTTGAGAAGAGATACAAAGAATATTCCAGAACAAGTAACAAAACCCATCTACACTGGGGGTCAGGAGGGAGCAGGAGGAAACAAATTGTGGACTGTCTGTGTCTGAGAAAACTAAACGCACTTTCAGTAACTCCCTACTATTCCATTTCAACTAACATTAATCTTCAGAAAGGCTATAGTAGGACAGTTTAACAAAACTATTAGCCAAAGCATGATGAATTACCACAGATCTGTACATATAAAATACAGTTAATTTTAGAACTTGTAGGAAAGAGAAACCTTTGAAAGCATAGGTTATTCTGGAAATATCTATAGAAACAAATGCTTCCTGTGTGATTAGGTTTACTTGATTTTAAGATAAAGTAGAAAACTTTCAGAAAAAAAAAGCAAGCATAAGTGTTTCATCTTGCTTTGCTTCACAAATTCACTTAAAGTTGGCACTAATGCAGTTATTCACCTGTTACTCTCTTTCTAAAAATCAAGCTTATTCCTTGTACAGTAATAGGGCACTGTAAAGCCTGATGATCGGATGAGTTTAAATGAGATATGCCTACAACAGTTGTGCCACGATTGCAACAGCTCATGACAAACACTCTTTTAAGCACTTGAACACCTAGACTTCTGCAGTAGACATCTGTGGAAGTACCACCTAGATATATACAATATCACAAAAGTCTTGAGAAAATACTTCCAACAAAATTACAGCAAACTTGAGGGAGAAAATCCAACATGGTTAGCTCTAAACATACAGAGACACTGAGACATGGGTCAGGATACCCATATGCAGAACTAAATACACATTTCTAATAGTTTAGGAACTTTTTTTCTTCTTGTCTGTGGGATCCTTTAGTAAGTCAAACAAGAACTTACTCTTAGAGGAAAAACCTTTAAATACTTGCTTTAAGAATATTCAAACATTTGCAACTGACTCAAAAACAGTTAGCTAGCCACTCAGTCCTCCAAACAAAGGGCTGCTGTTAGATAAAAACACATTGGAAGGAAGGTGTAGCCATGCATTCTTCATACCAGGGACATGAAAATATGTCCCAGAGTCTTTCAGCAACTTGGTAACTCAGCACCAAGTGTCACAATTACACAGCTGTAAAACTCCAAAATGGCACAAATAATATTTTCTCTTGGGCAGGGCAGCAAACACAGAACACTAAACCTGAAACCAAGACAGGAATGTAAGAGACCTTAGCATTCAACCAGGTGAGAAATGGCCCTCCTAACTCTTGGTTCCATGTATCAGATGCCCTCATACAGTGGACCACAGCCATAGGTTTGTGCATTCTTCTGCACATCTCCATGGCAGTTATGGGAATGCTATCCACCACAATAAGGATGCCAGAAAAGATATCTCCAGCTCTTGCTGTTGTGCTGAGCCACATGAGGAAACATACAAGTACCAGGAATGACTCTGCTTTCTTACCATGATTTTCCTCAACTTCCCAGCCAAGCTGATCACGACAGGATCAAGAAGAGCTTAGAAGACAAGGAATCCCCAGGCTTCATGAAGACAAGGGAGGCAGGGCCCTCAGGCCCTCCCCAGATTACCCATATAAAAGAGCAAATGAATGACAGGACGTTATGTAGAAAGACATAGGAAAAAAAAAAGCAGGAAATCTGCACAGCACAGTCAGGGCTGGCAGCTCAAGTGAGGACCAGGCAGAGGCACACAGAGCAAGAGTAATAACCCAACTTGGCACCATGGTTAAAGCAACAGGATATGCATTTAAGGATTTACAGTTATTTGTGTCATGGACACACAGAAACACTATACTACAATAGTATGATTTTTTTAAATGGATGAGAATCACATAAAGAAATTTGATATGTACAGTTAACATCAGTAATCAGGTAGATATTGGTAACAGAGTTAAGGCAGCACACAAGCAATCCTGTATCAGAAAATGTCCCTTTATGCAAGAAGTTCTAAGGCGTCTGGGGTCATCTGATTTCTCTTCATATACACTTAGAGACCCCTACTGCAAGGGTCCACTGTTCTATGCATTCTTATCCTAGGATCACTGATGTTTTCTTAAAGCACTGGCTGCATTTATGTAACTACCTAATGTCACTGTCTGAATTCAACAGCTTAACTGGGGGTAGAGCACTGCTGCTTCACGACTGATCATTTCAGTACCCAAAATGAGCAAAATACCATCCTATCACCAAAGGCACCCATGCCTCTAATGCTTCTGTTTGGCGCAGGGTTGAACTCAAAGCTTAGTACTGATCTTCACCAGAGAGATAAAGCCTCAAATGACAGATTAAAATACAACAGGAAGGAAGTCTTAAACTAAAACAGAAAATATAAAGTATTTTTGGAAGAAGAGACATAAAATGGTTTACACAGTTCTAGTGCCACCAGAGACAGTCAAAATACCAATACACTGTAAAGGAAAAGTTTCTGAGTACACAGCTTGATCCAAAGAGGCATTTTCCCATGACATTTACTGCAATATTTACTGTAACTACTGGGAATCAACAACAAATAGGATAATAGAGATAAAAGAATGTTGCAGTAATGAGACTGTATTCTATGGTTGTCCTTGAACTTAGGAAATAAAGGAGAAAAAAACAATGGGAAAAACAGATACATCATTTATGAGGACTACTTGTATGTACAAAGTATCATATTTTCTTTCAACATCAACTCACACAATACCAAAGGAACACTACTGTATGGGATGCTTTGGAGGAATGTAGTTTCTAACTCTAAAGTGAACATAGCAAGATAATCCTTATGAGTCTCTCCTACCTTAAGATACTATATGATTTTCATCCACAGAAAGGGAGAAAAGGCTACAAAAAGAAAAGCTTTGCAAGCATTTGAATATATGTTACAAATACATCAATGAATTGTCTTTAGACAATTTTTATGCTGCATTTGACATTTTTTATTTTCTAAAAAAACATATTCTCTGATAGTATTTACACCCTGACAAAGGCTTCTCCAATTGTTATAGCCGCTTATCTCGCTACACAGCATTTCTTTTAGTCATTTTATGGAACTACACTATTTGATCTGTTCAAATCTCAGGTTATAAATTACAAAATGGTCTTTTGAAACCCAAAATATATTTTTTAAAGGCGGGGTGGGGGGGAATGAAAGGGGGAAGGGAAGACAGATAAAGCAATCAGACTTTTATTTCAAATCGTCCTCTATACTCAAATCGCTCTTAAACAGCAAAACAAGGAAGTACACAGCATCGTAGCTTTTTAGCTATTTTTTTGTTTTAAAATAATAGAAAACATATGACTCACTAAAATCAAGCTAATTTCTTCATTCCTTTAAAATAAAAACATTTGAAAGCTTCAAAATTAGTGGAAGAGAGTGACTAGCTTGAAATATAGATTCTGAAAACAAATCAAAAGGCCTGATTTGGGGAAGTAGAAGATGCTAGGAACTTACAAAAATGAACAGACCTTTTACAGAGATACTGTGGACAAATTTGTCAGGTTTATTATACCTCAATCATTACAGCATCATCAAAACTGAGGGGAAATTAAAACATAATTGAAAAAATATACCAGAACAAGGGTGAATCTTCTGTAGAAAGAAAATGATCCATCCAAAATACACTTCTAGCAGATACCTTCTCATGAAGCAAGGAAATGGACTAGATTTAGGCTACAGTTCAGCTGTTGCTTTCAGACAATTTGAATCTAAGCTGCTGTCAAGGTAGCAGTTCAACACTTTGCTAGTCCTTTATTCCTGTCTACAACCAACTCTTTTTCTCCTGATGCTCATGCTCAGCAAAATGGATTCTCCCCTGTTCCAGCCCACCAAAGGGCTGCCCAAGTCCAGCAGAACAGGACAGCAACCAAAAACAGACGCTAACTCAAGTGTCCTCCTCTTTCTTGTCCTCTATTTTTCACAAGGATCCTAAAACCACTGTCATTAGATTCCCTCTCTCAGCAATCTAGTGACTAATTCTTTATTTAGAGTGTAGGAGCCCCATCAGCAGACACAGAGAGAAGCTCATCACCTCAGTCGTGAGTCACTTGGTACGTGGGAGTCCCAATCTTTAGACCTGGCTTCAAATCTGGCAGAATTAGAATTTAACTCTAGAAAGCTGAAAACATAAGAGTGGCTCACTGCAGGCCCCAAATATCTTCTTTTTAAATTCATTCTTACAACAAAAAGTAAAATTAAAAAAAAATTGTTACCCTCTTCTTGTCAGCAAGCATATTATACATATAAGCTACCATATGCTTCTGGCTAGCTCTAAGTAGCAGCAGAACAAACTCTGACAGGCAGCCAGTCAACTACAGCAGCTAAGCTACCCAGCAAAGATCAAGCATTTCAGGTTTTCTCAGCAACTCTTTGACTTTCTTATCCAGTTCTAATAAAAGAAATCTAGTAAAAAATGAGGCAACAGTAATTCAACTCTTCTCGAGCTAAAAAGCTCCCATTAATTTTAATGTAACTGTTTCCAGCTTATATTGGTCTTCACAAATACATATAAAATACAAATTATTTATCTTACTAAAATCAACTAAGTTCATAATAATCTTGCAGCTCAACAGGACTCAGTTTATTACTTACATAGAACAAGAGGACAAAAGTGCAACTGGCTATACAGGAAGTCCTGGCCCCAATCTTAGATTTTGTGCACATGTATCTGAAGGAATATTCCCCTTCTAGCACACAGAGAGCATTTCCGATCTAATACAGGAATTAAAAAGCACACAGAAACAGTTTCAGTGCCCCAGGGAAAAATATCACTCTTTTTACCAAATAATCTAGCAATCTGCAACACACAGATCTACTCAGGTGGAGTATCATACTGTTGTACAGCACAAACTATGCCAAAGCACAAATGCAGCTTCTCTTTCCAGGCACCTCATTTCACTCCTTCCCGTCTAAATAGGTTTAATGCTGGGATAACATTCTAAGCAGCTTTGTCTTAATCATCTGCATTTTCTCAAGCAGCTTCTGCACTGGCAACAAAGATTCTTCAGAATCAGACAGAAACACTGGTCAGAAAGCAGAAGGGACTATTGCAATGCCCGACACATTTTTTCTTTTATTTTCTATTACATAGACCTAGGTCCTTCAAGAGCAACTGACAACCAAGACTGGTGTCACTCTGTTCCAGATCTCATATAAGCATGAGTTTTGTCCAAAAAGTTTGTTTTCAGATCTCAATCCTACTATGAAAAGCTGAGCTTCTGGGCAGTCATATAAACCAGTCTCCAAAACTGTATTTTTTTTGTTCCATCCCCCTTAAGGTCAGTGCTTGGAGGCAACATTTCCTGGCATTCAACATCAAAATAAACTATAACCATGGTGAAAATATTATCAGCTTTCTTCCACAGATTTCTCCCCAAGTCAAGCCATAAAAACAAAACCAAAACCCCTTCCGTGATACAACCGTCAAGGCAGAATCTTAATGCTGCCACCTGATACAGATCTGCAAGCACCACATGCCCATGAGGGCTGGAAAATAGCTTTGTACAGACACAGCCCAAGCACATCAGAGTGTAGGATTAGGCTGCAGATGTACCATGCAATTTGGATGTCTGATCAGGAACCACCAGTCCTATACAGTTCTACATGGATTTCCATCAACACCATAAATGCCTTCCCTTCTCTGCCAGAGCAGAGTATATTGTTTCCCAGTATATTATTTATATAACAGGTATATTATTTCACAGTTGCATTTACAACACATAATGAAATAGGCTCGAAAAGCATCTTTCTATTTTGAAGTAGATTTGCCCCTCTAAGATTTCTACCTAATTAGTACCAAGCATGCCACATTTTCTTTTGTTCACTTGTTTACATACACTGTACACTGTACATACACTACCAAAAACATTTATAAATGGTCACCTTTTCCTGGGCCATTCAGAAAAATGCTATTACACTTTTTTTTTTCTGACTTTTGGACACTAAATACCACATAGCCTCTTTCTGTGGCCCATTTAAATGGATTTTTCCTGATTAATGAGGGAGTGCCACAAGAGCAAGCACATATTAATATTAAATAACTGGTCAAAATAGGTGAAATAATATTTATCATATTAGGTTTCACCCTTTACCCTTTCTTGTAGTTGTACGCTCAGCCTACTTTTATCTATAAAGACAGCCTTGCAAATAAGCATAATTCTAGAGAAACCAGCATGAATTTTAATTACGGAATTGCAGATAACTTTTTGGGTACTGCAACAGACCCTCGTCATGGTAGAAAATGCTGCTGGTGAATCAAGTAATTTGTTCCTAAAATTATTTTGGCATAGGAAAATTTATTACACTGCATGTATTCTTAATCCATTTTAACACTGTTCTATGCTAAGAAAACCACTATTAAAGTTGTATCATAGAAAGGCAGTGTAACAAATTTCACTTTTGTACAAGAAAAAAAAAGACAAAGCCAGCCAAACAACACCTATTTCTGCTTTTGTAAATAACAAACTTGAGTAAGATACATCTGAGTAATTAAGAAAATACAGACCATTCTTCAAATGCTACAATCTATTTTAAGAGACTGAGATGCAGAGCAAACGGATATGCTTCATGCTTATTTAAACTTGAAAAGATCTGCTTAAAACAATCTGTCCTGAACAGTATATATATCAAATGCAACAGCTTCCTGTCAAGGATTGTTTTGAAACCCTCTAGGTAATGCTCTTGCAACTTACAGCATAGTGACACTTACAACATGGCTGCAGTAAATTGTCACCAATGAAAACTGTAACACACAAGTAGAAATAAATATGATGACAGCAATATGCCGTGAAAGTTTTCCTCTCTTTTTTTCCTTACAGTCTGCAGTTCACATCCTGATGCAAGCACTGAAAAATAATTATGGTGGAAAGAGATTGCAGATACAGCTACCTACCTTGCAAGATGAAAAACTCTGTAAACAAATAGGACAATGCAATTTATACTGCCACTTACCTCATAGGACCAAACGCACTGAGTTCCTCCAAACCTCCGGACACACCTGCCCACTTCCACATCCTCATGAGTGGTGTACATTTCTCGAAGGCATTCACCGATATGTGGCACCATCCTCCGGAGAACTTCCCGGCTGAAGATCATTCCTGGCCCTCCCATGCAGAAATTTTCTCCAGGCTCCAGCCCAAGTTTTCCGAGTTCTTCAATATTACCCAGACCAGTCTGCCCCAAATACAGAGGTTTACTGCTGTTCAGTGAGCGAAGAAACTCCTCCAATTTTTCACCTGAAAAAAAAAAGACAAGATTTACTGTTATTTGTCTGACTACTCTGCCAGCCATCTCTTTTCCCGTACTTCAAAGTTTTATAAAAATGTAACAGGTATCTGAGTCAGAGGAAACGGCTTCCAAAGCAATATCCCAGACCTCACAGAAAACATCCTTGGACAAGTTAACAGGTTTTTTTAAAATTAACATTACAATGACATTTTCCTTCCAGCCACAAGCTGGAATATGGTCAGAACTTAATTTTTGACAGTGAACTTGTTCTGTTCAAACAAGCAGATGGAAAGCACTTGCTAGCATAGAAGTCCCTAAAGTTGGACAATTTGGACACTATAGTTCCAGGCTGGGGAGGAAAGGGAGTGGATGGGAAATACCAGGTAAGATTTAATAGATTAATTTTAGAAAATACCAGAGTCAATATAAATTAATTAAGAAAAAACAGGTTTGATTACGGACTAATTCTTGGAAAGAAAGTAAAACTCTTGCTAGTTTCAAATAGTTCCAGTGCTACAATGTTTATCATCACTTAGCTATTTATTTTAGGAAACTTTAATATGCATTTGAAATTTAAAGTTTCTGGATAGGTTTAATTTGGTTCCATGTAATCAGTTAAAGGCAGGTTCAGTACACCACCGAAATGAGCTCAAACAAAACACAACTTTAGCCTGCAACTGAACGTATATACATATATACATCTAAGTCCGCAAATATTTGACAGGTGAATGACAGCTGATGAGCAGGAAGCCTATTAAACGATTCAAAATTAAGCGACAAACAGGGAAGGGTACAGCCACCACCAATGAACTTAAAACAGTGTAAGCAACCAATCTCACCACCTGGGCTTATGCTTTCAACTTCACCTTCCCTTTCCTAAGCGCGGGACACGGCACAAACAATGCTAGCCTCAAGCGCAGACCAAAAGGAAGAAGGCTGCGGAACATCACGTCCTAACGGTGCTGTGAAACTCGCACGGGAGCAGGGCTGATGCTTCCCGGAGCCGCTAGCTGCACTGAACAGCAGCTTCACTCTGAGCCCACGGCGGCTGCGCTCGCCCAGCCGAGGGTCGAGGCAGGCGGGGAGCTGGTACCGGTGGACAGCAGCGCTCCCCAGGAGTCCCGCACCGACTCCACCGGGGGGCCGGGCGCGGCACGACCGCCAGACACCCCGCGGTCGGGTCGTGAGTCCTGCAGTGCCCCGCAGCCAGCCGCGCCCGGTCGGACCAGACCCTCTCCGCCGGACCACGGCGGAGGCTCGTCCGCAGGATCACCACGGAAGCGAGGGCGGGGACGGCACAACCGGGACCACACGCCCATCCAAAGGACCGCTCGCCGAGCCCGGCGCGGTCCAATCCGCAGTTTTGGCTCTCCAGTGAGTCGCGGCCTCCGCAGAGACGGCCCGGCCCGGGCACGCTGGGGTTCCCTCAGGGATGGGGCGGCTCCCCGTCCCCTGTACACTGGGGCTGGAAGCAAACGCCGGCGAGGCGGTGGCAGGTCGAGGCGCCCCATGCTCTCCCCGCCCCAGGCGGGAACCGACCCACGGGGGGGACTCCGATGGGCTCCCAGACACCGCTCCCTTCCTCCCTGCTTTCCGCCGGCGGGATGCGCCCCGGTCACCTTTTATGTAGACGTCGTCGTCCGCCCGCATGAACCATTCGTACTTGTCCAGGTAGTGGTCGTGCATGTACTTGATCATCATGAAGGACTTCTTTTGAGGCGGGTAAGAGTCGTCCACTCCCGGCAGGGCAACGACGGGCAGCGGGGGCATCCCGGGGGGCGCGGCGGAGCCCTGGCTGGAGAAGAACTCGACGCGGCCCGGCACCGAGGGCGCCCACGTCCGCTGCGCCGCCACCGCCCGACTGCCCAGGTACTTCTGGGCCGTCATCACCCCCACGTAGAGAAAGTTGCGGGGCTTGGTGCAGCCCTGGGCGCCCCCCCAGTCCCCGCTCCCGTTGTGGCTGCCGCCAGGCCGGCCGCTCCGCTTCTCGCCGCCTTCGTCCTCCTCCTCCGGCTCCCCTTCCCCGCCGGCAGCGGGGCTGGAGACCGTGCCCTCCGCCGCCGCCGGCGGCAGCTCCCAGGGGCTGCTCCTGAAACTCGTGCCGCCCAGCACCGCCGCTGCCCCCGGCGGCGCCTGCTGCCCGCCCGCCGCCGCCGCGCCCCGGGCCGCCCCCGGCCCCGCCGCGCGGCCGTAGTAGGAGCAGAGGCTGGCGCCGCGCCGCTTCTTCTCGCTGAGCTCGGCCACTCTAGGGGCGATGAGCCAGGAGGCGGCGGTGAAACCCAGCACCAGCCCCAGCACCACGCTCAGCCAGGGTCTCCGGGATCGCGCTGCCATGTCGCGGGAGGGGCGGCTCCCGGGGCAGCGCTACCGCCGCCGGCGTCCCGCTGGAGGCGACCCCCGTCCCGCGGCGGCCTCAAGCACGGCGTCTCCCACCGCGGGTCCCTGCCCCGCCGCGGCGGCCCCGGGCGGCTGCGCTGCTCCCGAGTCAAACTTCTGCAGGCGGGAGGGCGGCGGAGCGAGAGCGGCGGCGCCTCCGCTCCGCTGGCACCTTGTCCCCGCCGCGGCTGGTCCCTCCCTGCCCCTCCCACCGCTCAGCCTCCTCCGCCCCGGCCCCCGCGCTGCGCCCGCCGCCTTCCTCCGTGGCTGCCGAGCGCCTCACCCCGGAGAGCGCCGCCGGCGCCCCAGCTGCGCCGGAGAAGTGGCGGCCGCCGCCGCCGCTCCGGAAGGAAACGATTTTTTTAGATGCCTCTCGCGGATCACCCGCGCCTTGGCCTCGGCACCCGAACCGGCCCCGCCGCCCGCTGGCGACCCTCCTGCCCGCTGGGGCGGGGGCAGGGCCGGGGCCGCCCGCCGAGCGGTGCGGAAGGGTGGGGCACGGCGGGGCTGCCCTCGGCAGCCTCGCTTAGCTCTGGATGCGCCGGTGCGTCCCGGACCCCCTGTAGCAGCGGGCGAGGCCGGGGTCTCATCAGCGGCCGTGGCTCGGCACCATCCGAGGACGGCCACAGGGCTCCGGACGGGACCGTTTCGCCCGGTCGTCTCCAGAGATCGTGAAAGGCAGGTCCGGGGTGTCGTGTCGGGAGGAGAGATGCCTTCTCTGCTGCCTCCGCTCTGGCCTCTGCCTTCTGCCCTCGAGAGTTAACAACTCCCCAGCTAAACGTGCCTTTTCCTGTGGCGTGGATTCCCACGGCCTGAGTATATCATTAGTTTAGTAGTGTTAGTATTATTGGTATTGTTCATATTGCTTTGGTTCTCATGAACTCCAAGATCCTGGAGCACGGCTTTCTCATCCTCCTGACCTCTGGGTAACCTCTACGTAACAGCGCTGTCCACAGTCCAGGATACGTGGCAGCAGCAATTAAACGTTAAGGACACTGTGGCTACAGAGACAATTTTAATTGCGAAGTTTAAGGTTGCCTGCATATCCTCCATATTTATATGCATCCCTTATTTAATTGTGCAAGATGTCTATCTCCAACAAAGGAGAGCATAAATTGCTTTTCACATCCATACATCTTTTCACTGAAATACATCAATACAACAGATCCAGTAACATATATTTAATAGTTTTCAGCAAAACCACCTGTTTTTGTGGCTAATCTGTGATGCTGTCTATCACTTCTTGTGACTTTATCAATTGTTAGACATATGTCAAGGTGGGAGGAGGAGTATGGAGGCTGGTGGTCTATGATGTTAGTAAAAGTATGCAAATAATGAGAGAAAAATGTCAAGCCTTTTGGAAAATGATACCGCTTTACCCACCTAACAAAGCAAGTCGACTCTGCATAGTCTTTAGCTGTGAAGAGGTCACTTACTGAAGTAATTTGCAGTTTTTCCATGTGACTGTCCACATGCAGTGAGCAGGCTGCATGCTCATTGTGGTTTTGAGATGTGGAAGCATCAGGCTCAGGAAGCATACCCTATGGCTTCCCTAGAACTGAATGTCCTTTCCAAACAGACCATGGTTAATTTCCTCCCCGTGTGCACACAGGCTGGCACGTTTGTAGCACCAGTCAGTAAGGCACTAGGCATTCACTCCAGCTGTCACCACCAAAAACAGCAGCCCAAGTGTTGTGTCTGGACTTAGGATCACTACCCAAGATGTTGTGTGAGCAACAAGGTAGCAGATCCTGAGTCTGTCTTTCCCAAGCTATTTACAGACAAGCTAAGTGGAAAGGGTGTCCTCCAGAAAGGCTTTACGATGGCATTGGGAATTACCAGTGTTATGAGAGTCTCAGCTTTCTGTATGAGCCTTGCATTTTAAAATACAATCTCCCATCCGTCCCTCCCAGCTCCTCGCAAACAATTGGGAGTTACTGAGCCATGGTGAGTCATGTGCTGTACAACCTCCTTGAGACCTTCACAGCCCCATCATAGTGGTGTCCTAAATTTTCAGACAGTTTACTGCTCTGGGGTTGCAGAGGTACCATGTGTGACACTTAGCCACTTCCCTTGCCTATGCATATACTGAAATCGCTCCAGTCAGTGTCAGCTGCACCAGCTCCTCAGATCTGGCAGCTCTTATTTTTGTCACAAAAAGAGCAGGCAAACCCATGAGAGGTGATTTTAAAGCCCTTTACACACTTCTGAGTTGATAATGAACCCCAAGTTGTTGTGTATTATAAAAATAATTTATAAATAAATTGAACATAAGGTGTGTATCTACCTGCATTTGTATTTTTAGTTCAATATTATTCCACTGTTTTGATACGCTGCAGAGAAATCTGTTGAAGGTTTGTGGGATTTAATGGACACAGACGTAGATTGGACCACTTTTATAGGAGCAATGGTGGCATCTAGTGGTTAACAATAGCAGTCCTACACCTGTGTTCAGAATGCCTTTAAAAAATCATGTAAAGGGCATCTAAAACACCATATGTATTTATAGCAGCCATAGGTGG
Organism: Camarhynchus parvulus; assembly: GCF_901933205.1. NCBI lineage: Eukaryota > Metazoa > Chordata > Aves > Passeriformes > Thraupidae > Camarhynchus > Camarhynchus parvulus. The sequence goes on along the minus strand of NC_044601.1, from coordinate 31,946,659 downwards.
AAAGCACTGACTAAATCTGGCTGTCCTTTAGGTGTTCCGTTAGAAAGTTAAGAAAGAATAATGGCTGAATGCCATTTTCAAAACAGCAACAAAAAAAAAGAAGCCTCAAAAAAGTGGTGAGAAATATCTATGCTTGATGCCAGAAAGGGGAAATTTAAGACTGTTATATATTAATTATTGAAAGGACTGGAGCTATTTCTATCACTAATCAGACAAATCTGAAAAATTTGCAATAGGGTGGCAGTGTTCAAATCCAAAACAAAACCTTTTTCACTACTTTTTCACTTTCGTTCTTTAAAGTATCACCACAAATCAGCAAATAACTCCCTTTTAGGGGTGTGAGATTAAAAACTAATTAGAGCATTTGGCTCTAAGTGATGGAAAATTATGTGCCCAGCCCACAAAAATAGCTCATATCAGAGCTAGCACAGCCACCTGCAAAAGCTAAAGAAATATCAATTGTCTTTGTAGAGCAAACTTACAGGAACTCTAAGCTTGAAATTCCCCTTGGGCATTTTGTTTCATTAGGGAGGCATACAGACATCATTTACAGAGCAGTAGTTGTAATTGTCAAACATCCTATAACATTTTTGTAGGCATATAATTATTCATTGATACACCTGGGTAATCATATTCATTAATCGTATCTTAACAAATAAATAATCTTTAGTCTTTATTATAATGTTCCAAAACTCCTCAGGGTTTATGGCTGAGTTTGGTATTTTTACATTGTGTTTGCATTATTGCAACATCTGGTTCTATAACCATTTGCATTTTTATGCATCATTTTATTTTGGAAGGTAATTATATGTCCAATCTATTAACCTTCACAGACATCTGACTGAATGTGGCTAAAGCCTTTTCAATTGATTTTACTGGGCACTGGACACAGCCCCATCTCAGATGAATATGCCCCTTTCTTTCAAGAGAGATCAGCTACTTAAATCCGTAAGGTCTGTCTTGGTTTGGAAAACAGGTGTCTGCCATGGAAGGCGGGAACCTCCCTTGGAACAGAAAAAAAATTACCTCCTTCCCTCTGAATTACTATAACTTAGAAATAAAGGGGCCTTCAGGCAGATATGGGAAAAGGAACAACAGTTCTTTACTAGTATATATATGTGTAACAAGGCAAAAAACCAACAGCGACAGAGACAACAAAAAGAACCAAAAGAACAAGGCACCTCTGAGGAAATTGGTTGACTTTTTCCCCCCTTCTTGGCAGTCTACCTGGCAGGAGGTGAGTTTTGGTGGGACCAGGGAAAGTGACATCCCAGTTGGCAGCACCCTCCCTGTTCCTGTGGAAGCCCTTGATCAGCATAGCTCACTACCTCTGTTTATACAAGGCAGTGCAATTTATTTAAAGAATATCAGACTTCCAGGGGTTTCAAACTGAAATTGGTAGGGTGCAGTTAAGGCTAAATATCTCATGTAATCCCTTTTCATGCGTCCTGTGAAGTAGCACTTGGGAAGTGATTCCCACCTGCCAGTGCCACAGGAAGCATCCCTCTGAAGGGGGAGAGGCTCAGGGATCCGGACCCAGGTACAGAGAGCATCGCACCCTTCCCTTCCTCCTCCTCACAGCCACATCTTTTTTCTCTTAAGTATCGGTAGCTGTTGTTTCTTAGGAACAGATGGGACAAAATTCCATGAGATAAAGAAACAAAAGGAATAATCCTAACCCCCTACGCAGTTTTACCAGGATTTCCTTGCAGAGAAATTAGGCATAGTGCAGCAGGAGGCCAACTGCAATATCTTGCTCCTCCACTACTGTCCACAGGGCCAATTCTGATGCTCATATATTTGGTCCTGTTCCAGACTGAGATCAGTGAAGTGCAACAGGTATTAATAAAAGCAAAACATTTGTATCTTCTAGAATTATTTGCAGTTCTGAAAATCCATCAGTAATTAAAATTTTAGATTCAAGATGATTTCACAACATCACCTATTAGTAAACCCATATTTTACTCTGGGAAAACAAACAAACTACACAATCTACAATTTAATTAAAGTGTGGAGCTTCATATTCAAATTTAAATAAAAACAAAATTTAAATTATATGATAGACTATGCTGGGAAATCTGTAATTCTGAAAATCTGTTTAGATTTAACATTTCCTCTATTATTTATGAAAAAATATTATTACACCAAAGTTTACATGGACAATTTATGGGTAAATTTGTTTAACTTGCTTTATTTTACTCTTATTTCAAACTGTTTGTCTTGTCTGTACTTTGTAGTTGTTTTCCTCTCTTCTTAGAAGAGAAATAAATTAGGCAAAATCACTGTCTTTTATGAATAGAAGACCTCCACACATAGCTCCCATCTCTACGTGGGATACACTAGAATGTTCTAAGTGGTGGATAGCAGTGTTTACTTTCTTCCTTCTGAGGTACCCCATGGTACATAGCCGTGGACTAGAATGGAAGACATAGTCTCAAGTGGTTTAAACAGATTTGTCTTAATACTTTTGTCACACATTATTCCCTACTACTCTAATGAGAGATGAAAGAATTAAAAGAAAGTCAGCAAAGCTGTGTTTACAAATGCTTAGGATAGACAGAAATCCACTGTACCTCAATCCTGGTAAAGAGATGGCTACAGCTGTAAGGAGCACAACAGGTCTCTTTTAAAGACCTTAGCAAACACATTCTCCATTCTCCATCTGAGAACAGCCTGTATGGAGGAAAATCAAGATTGAAACTAAAGAACTTTCTTGCTTTACATAACTTCCCTGCAATTTCTGCATTAGGAAAATAAACTGTGTAGTGTTTTCTTTCAAAATTGTAAAATATGTTCATGAGACTGAAAAAGTTTTAGTTCTAATAGCTTTTAGTAATTGTTTTACTACCAAAGGTAGTAAATAGCACCATTTGATTAACCTGGCCACAAGAAATTTTCTTCTTTTTCTACCTTGAAAAGAAGAGAAGATTAAAATGGAGGAGTAATTTCTAATAGCAATAGCAGTATCCTACATACACAAATACCTTACTGGTTAATCTGCAGACTGCAGTAATGCATGCCAGGAAACAATGTGACATTCTTTGCTGTGTGGTTTGGGAAAGATAGAGGTCACTGCTTTAAGGCTGCTCAAGCAATCTGAAAAGAAAAATCTGGCAAAGTAAATAAAAATCTAAACTGAATTAAAAAAAATCCACTCAGAAGAGAACTCTGGAAAGATAATAGCAGGATGTCTATGGACATGAACAGCTATTGCTCCCAGAGGAAGAGCTGAATAGTTATCTTTCATTATAAACGAACGAAAACAGAAGTGAAAATAAACACATACACATCCCCTCTTCCAACATCCAATGTCAATGAATGTGACATCTTAAAAAGAAAGACTAGGGGGAGAGAACTATATGGTCAGAAGCCTGATTCTAGGCGTATTGGTTTCACGCATTTACGTAATCCTTTTTTAGGAATTGTTGAAGAGGTTATAAACCAGTTGATAACAAAAAACATTTTTTCTAAGTTTGTTAGGAGTTTTACTCAAATATGACTTTTACTCTGATTTGACACCAAAGTCACCTAATGGAATATCCTCCTAGTCTGCAACTTGAAATGCCTGGATGAAGGACAAATACTGATATTTACAATACTCACTATCTTCATCAAACATTGCAATAACATTATTTTACAATTGTTATGTAAAGCCAGAAAAAAAATTTCTTTTTTATATTGTGTCACTTTTCCACTTGATCCTAGAGACAAATTTCCAAAATCTGAATTAAGGATATAAATCATTATACTTAACATTAAGAGAGAAAAATATGAAGAATTTTTATTAGAATCCACTCTTTCAGTCTATCAGTATTCTGAATTTATGTAGAAGCTGTCCCATTGAATTTGGTAGGATTATGGATGTGTCAGCTTCTTGTTCTTATTACTAGATTAGTGTATTAGTAATCATACTAAGATTTCTAAAAAGCCAGATGAGAGCTAAGCATTATGAGATTATTTTTCCTGAGAAGTTTAATATGTTGTCTGCTGTAGCTAATCACACATGAGATTAGAAAGCCTGACAAGAGAGTTTAAACATGCCATGGATAAACTATTAAATTCCTATCAAAGACATCAGAAAGCTGCTTATTGATTTCAACTAGCCTTGGAACGGGCCTGAAATCTTGTTTATGCCTGAGACCTTTCTTATGCTTTCTTGATTTGAATACAGGTAGGTTCTTTAACAGCTACGCTGGGAGCCTAATTAGATGTTGGATGAGGAAAATATACATGCACAATAGGAAGAGTAGTTGTGCCACCTTGTGAAACAAAATTGTGGTTGCAGTCAGATGGTTTCTGGCAGCATTTCATTACAATTCAAACTCTCACATAATGTCTTTTGGACCAAGTTATTATTACACAGTTTTGTTTTATACCTTTTATTAGAAAAATACCTTCAAAGAAACAGCTTTTCTAGCTTTCTGATTTGTTTGCTGAAAATGCTATCACAGTTTTGAAAAAAATTATCTTTTACCTGCTCATTTCTGCCCTATGTAGCTGCAATACTTTGTGCAAAGAGTAGATATCTATTAATAGTAGAAATTTTTCCAAAATAATTCTATCTTTGTCAAAAATAATCAATAATTGTATAAAGTAATTGGTTCAGAGAATCTAGAATTTTGAGGGGAAACACAAACAAACAAACAAATCTTTTAAGAGGCATAAGGGATTTCCCAAGGAAAAGGTTGGATTTTTTGTTTTATCTTTCTATGATTGCATTCAAAAGTTTTTTAAAAAATCAAAGCAATTGAAAGAAAACACTTTTTAGATTTAAAATATATTTCTGTGAGTAAAAATGTGTGCTTGAGATATCAACCATGAAGTCCATTCAACAAATTTCTACAAGAACACCGTTGCTCTGTTTTAAAAATACATCATATAAAATATATACATCATAATTTTCACTAGCATTTTTTACTTATAAACAAATAGGAGATTTGATTAGTAATGTTGTAAACCTATACTTGGCTGAAGAGAACCCCACAGCTGAAGAAGGATTTATCCCTGATTTTCATTCTATTGTTTGACTTATTCAATGAGCAATTTGTGGCATATTTTCTCTACTCAGTTACCCAGTACATGGTGGCCCAAATTCAGCAGAATATATTCTTTTTAGCATGGAAGCTATCCTAATGGAACTAGAATAGTTAAACTAGAAGTTTCAAAACAGAAATTATAAAAGGTTAACTTTGTGCATAAAATAAAGACAACACCGCAATATTTTACTTTAGAATGGCTATATTTTAAGAGATGCTACAAAGTGAAAGTACAGGTTTGCATTTAAATGCACTGTCCCCAAATCAGTAATGTGGGAATTAAGCTTCTTGTGATTAGAGAAATAGAGTGCTTGAAATTAAGTCCACTTTAGCTTTTTTTTTAATGTATTTTACTCTTAAAAGTTGCTATAGTGAAGAGAGAAACTATGAAATTCAATTTGCGACTCATATGCATTTAGGACTTAACATTCTCAGGAAAATGGCATCAAGCGTGAAGTCGGGCAAATTTGCTTTGCAAAATCCCGCTGCTTACATAGATACTTGTATTTTATGCAACGTTTGCAGAGGAAAAGTTTGCTTGCTGGGGAATTGGCATTAACGACACTGATGAGCATCAGCATGTAACAAATTGCAGAAAATATCCAGGGTTCAGGATTGTTTATCAATTTACATTGTGGCCTTGAGGTAAGAATGAAGAAAATTTACAGTTTTACAGTCTCATGCCACAAGTTTCTAAGAGAAATATTCTCATGGGTAAGCTTCTGAAATTTCAGATGATCATAAGACAAATATGGATTAATTTCTCTGATGATAAAATAAGCATATGTGTCTTACTCTCTTTTGTATTATCCTGACTATGGTTGTCTCCAAGACCTGTGTCTATGCAAAATCTAGCTAAAGTAAAAAAGGTTTTGGATTTTAAAGGTAGGCTAGTTAGTCAGGCTCCTATCCCATGTGGGCACCCATCCTTCCAGGCTGGAAGATGCAAGGTTGATGACAGCAGGCTGATCCCCATGAATTCTCATTTCATTCATATTATGTAACAATTTTATATGCCTTGTGCCTCCAAGCTGCTATGGCATATGTGGCAGCCATAGAAGAATTGGCTGTTATGATCTTCTGAGTGCTCTCTGGACAAAGATGTGAAAGTTCCCCTGGGGCAAGGAGGATAAATTGCCGATTGTTCTAAATTAATAAATAAAGGAATTTCTCAAGTAGTATATTCCAACAATTCCATTTTGTATAGTTCTTTCCACATGTCTGAGACAAGCAGGACTGATATGGAGAGATATCACCATATCACCCAAAGGAAACAGCCAGAAAGAGTTTAGCAGGAAGGCATGCACTGCTCTTTTTGGCTGGACTGGTAAGAATGATTGCTGTGGCCATCAAAACTTACCCTCTGTCATTTTTCTCACTATAACATTTTGTAAAGCAGGAAGGAAGGAAAGGAGAAGCCAGCAACCAACTAAACCAAACTTTGAAAGGCTGAAGATAGACCCAAAGGCATGGCTGTGCTGCAATACAAAAACATTTGTGGAGGGGAGACAACCCCATTCCTCCCTATTCCTGGGACATGGACAGTAAACAACATTTTATGTCATTACCTAAAGATATTTTTATATTAAATTGGTGGTTCAAGTCTATTATTAGCTATATTTGTCTTTATTCCACGAGTAGTTGTAAATGAGAAAGCAAGGAATTGGCATTTCTTAGTCCTTGCTGTGTGTATATGGCTAATCCTTGTCTCTGGCTCCTTTTATTCAAGTAATCACCTCTAGGAATTTTAACATTAGAACTTACAGTTTTCAGCTAACTAATTATTTTCTCTCAATAATATTTTAAACAGACTTCAGCTGTTCAGCAGCTAGTGATCAAATTCAATAAAACCATGCCCTGTCATTTGCAGCATTTCTCTTCTGCCATGATACAAAAGGTGGTACATATGCTAAACCAGCTTTATTTGGTAAATACAGCTTATAAGTATTTTTTCTGTCAAGCACACATCAAGATCCCTACTACTACCCTGAAAGTAGCGTTTCCCCAGCAGCATAAGGCTGCAGAATTTATTTGCTGGGGAACATTTTCTACAGATTGACCTCCCTATTCTGATGGAAAGGTTCAGACCTCAACTCTTCTCATATCTTTGCCTTTTCCCAAAGTGTGATTTCCTGAGCTGAGGGGAGTCAGAATATTCCTTATCTGTCTCTTGCAGTGTCAGGCAGGAAATTATAGATTTTATTGAAGCTCTAAAATTTGCCATTCTCTTCCATTTGTTTAGCTTCACTCTTTTAAACCAAGGACATGGGAAAAAAGTCTTCTCTTCACCTTCAATACACTCAATGATTCATCTCTTCTGTTTTCAGAGTTGTATTTGAAAGCCTTTTCACACTGAAGAGTGCTCAGCACGCTGCTTTATGCTTAAACAGTAGCTGACAGATCCTGCACAAGAAAAGATTTTCCTTTTCAATGCCTCATTTTCAACAAAGCTGAGGCTAGCATGGGGGCATATTCTTAGAAGACAACTCACCACTGACACCAGTTTTCAGCAGAATGATACATTACAGAATGGGCAGGCATGAGTAAATTTAGAGCACTGCCATGCAAAAATCCCTTGGGTTTTAAAGGAAGAAAAAATTAGTTTCAAAGAAACTCTGCCACCACTAAGAGAAATTCCCATTGTGTGCATTTATAGTGCACCCATTAAGTGCAACAACTGAACCCAGCTGACTTAATTTTATATTTTTTAGTGCCTTAAATAAAGGGGTATGCAGAATGTGAAAAATAAGTACTGAAAACAAGGCTGAACATTTAATAAAGTATCCAGGGACTAAAATTATGCAGGATAACAGTAGGTATCAGAGGTAACAAGAACTCCTTGTGTAGTTACAGAAAAAACAGTGATGCTGAGGAGGCCAGAGGGCAGATATGTGAGCACTCATTATATCTTTCTTTCCTTTAAAATGCCATAATACTTACATTTTTCATTAATTTTAACCGAGGAGGTTATTTTTGAACCGGTTGATAACACAGTCAGCACCAAAGATATTAGAATTCAGTATAGGATGGGGCAGGAAGACACCAGTAAGAACCCTTAGGGAAATTAGATATTGCAAACATGAATTCTGGGATGCGTCAAGAACTCTGTTGCTGCTGTAAAACCAGAAGTTGCATCTCATAATAGTGAGTTTGGTGAGGTTCTACACAAACAAAACAGTATCAGTGTTAAACTGATTTAAAGTTCAAATGTCATTGTTTAAAATCTCATAATTTGCCTAACTATGGCTTCCAGAGAGAATAACCTGAAGCAAATCCAGCAACTTCCTATTATGTAAAAGCCTAACAAGAGCTGAGAGTAGAAAGTTCTCATGAACTTGTGGCTTTCCTGAGCACAGGGGGCTGTGCTCAGCCAATTTCCACTTTTGAGAACAAAAGCATGTCCTGAGGCTTCAACATGCTTTACAGAATCAAATCAGCATTTCTTGAAGATGACTTAGGTTCAGTCACTCAAAAATTCTAGATTTTTGAGCATGGTACTCAAAATTAGAGCAGGAAAAATTGGTATATTATTCTTAGTACCAATTCTTTAACTCTTTGCAGATTTTTCAGGTCCACTGCTGAGATTGACTTTGAAAACTAGGAATCTATACTGATGCCTGTACTTTAAAAGCCTTCTACCATTGTTCTGATCAGGAGCTCCCATCTGTTCTCTGTTTAAGTTCAAGTGACTTCAATTCCTCCTTCTAGTTCCACTGGACACCTCCACAGTGGTTCTAAACTCTCCTGATATTGGGTGAATTTTTCCAAATATTTCTGCTGAGGTTTGCTTATGGAGGCTCTGTTGCCCTGACAGACCATGGGATTTTCTGCCATGTCCATGCTGTACACACCACTCTCCAAGTCTGTGCAATAAAATGTCCTAGTTGTGGTTTCTTGGCAAGAATTTGCTGGTACACTTACAGCAATGAATTCTTTCTAAAAAGTTTTCTTCCTTGTCTGCCATTTGTCTATCTGCAATAATGCATTTTATGCATGATGACTGCAATAATGCATTTTAACAATCAGCAATCTCCCAAAGTAAAGCCACCAAAAAACTTGGGTTTTAAAAAAAAAATTATATCAGGAGTGCAATGTTATGGCAGTAAGTTTTGCCAGGGTGTATTTCATAACAAAATATAGTTCAATTCACAATAACATAGTTAAATTATTTTTTGAGGGTTTGTTGGTGCTTTTTAAATAAAAATAATAGAAAGATAATATCAAAGTTCAACCTCCAAAATTAAAGATAAACATTTTTCTTCCTGGTTCTTCATTTATTTCTACTTCCAGAAATGCATCAAATTAAACTTTGAAGGAAAACATAAGTTTTTAAACATAATTTAATAAATTATAAGGCATTTTTCAATACAACAGTTATCACACTTGTGTTCCCTGGTTTGATGCCAATATTTTCATCAAGGGAATAGATGTTTGCTGAAGACCTCTTTTTCTTTTTTTTTTAATGTAAATTGTCATCTGAGCATTCTAGCTGTCAATGGAGAGGTTACACTAAGTGGAAAACAAATTTATATTACATAATAAAAATGTACTTTCATAATAGAGCTTATTAACTGCTTTGTTGTGTTAATATTCTCTGGAAGAAAAGAAGTGTTCATAAACTAGACCCCAACCCTGCCATTATATTGCTTAGTAGTTATGGTCATTTACCTTATAAGACAAACTAGTATAGTTGGGGTTTTTTTTTTTTTTTTTCTTTCTTACTTTTAATTTCATTTGAAACTGCAAAACAGGAGTACTTAGAAGACAGAACCAGGTTAAAAGTTGAAGCCATCTGCTTTAGTTCCTAAGGGGAAAAAAAAAGGAGAAATATCTAGGTTTTGGGCAAATTCTGTCACCATAATTAAAATATAAAAAAATCCTTGTTTATGAGAAACATTTACTGAGAACATTATTCACTTTCTTTTTCTGGAATAGATAGTAACTCATTTTGTGTCTTAACATTGCCACATTGAAGAAATGATGTGCAAGATGAGTGAAAATTATTCACCTCTTTACAGAGAGCAAAGAATTTATTTTTTTTTTATAAAAGCCAGTTACTGCTATTTTGTCAGAAGCAGCATGGTGATAATTTAGGCAATCTCTGTGCCAGGCAGCTCTCAGCTCCTGCCATGTTCCTTAGGAGTAGGATCTGTGCGCCCGGAACTGGGTCATGGTTTAGTGACAGCTACCAACTGCCCAGGAGTTCTCAGCTTCCCACTTCTTAGAGCAGCCCGGGACTGTTGCTTAACAGCACCTGGTCATCTGCATCCTGCCTCTGAGAGCATCATATTTCAGAGTCTACCTGTTTTCATCAGTCTTTACCCATGCATTTTGAAGTCTGCTTATTTAAATGTGCAATGGCCACTTTTTGAGGTCACTGGCCCTAGTGCAAAACATTACTCTGATATAGGTGGTGGTGCAGCTTTCCTGCAGATCGTATGACACTGGCTGAGATAGCTCAGTGTGGCAAGCCAGTCTCCAGAAAATATTGCATCACCTGTGGTGTAAATATGGTGCACTTAAGAATATGCCAGAGGGAGCTGCAAATATATACTGATTTATTTTGAACTTTAAATGTGCTTGCCAAACTTGCATACTGTCAATGTGTAGCCTGAATAGAAACTGGCTAGAAGCAAGTAGTGGATGTAGCTGGCTCCATAAACTTGAACCGTGTCAGATAACCAAATATGATGTTGGTATATACAGATATACCCAGGATGGATAAACAGGAGCTAACTTTGTGTCAGAAAAGAAACTTGAGAACAATCTCATAACTGTACTGTAAAAGGAGGATTTGTCTAACCACACTGCTGATGTTACAAAGAACAACTTCCAAGAGATCCTGACATTCTCTCTGAATGCCATGTATGAAAGGAAAAAATTACAAAATCTTAAGCCACTGAACGTTTTTTTGAGAAGGATATTTTTAAGATTCCGTAGAATGAATTGTCAAGACATGCCACTTATTGTTTGTCAAGTTTTAAAGGTATACCTGGAAGCACATCTTCTGGCAGAGATCAGGCAGGGAAATCTTCCTGGACTTTAGTACCTGTCAATCAAGTATACCACTGTGCTACTAGTGACAGAATTTAGTCTTTAGTTTGCAGAACTTTATAATGGATGTCTTCTTCATCATCTCATTGATCAACAGGTTTCTCCAATTTATTCTGCTGAAATCATCAGTAACAGCTTATTCCTTAACACTTCATAAGCTTGCAGCACCAGTTTACTTAATTACTAGGTTTGAAACTGATTTTGGACACTAAACAACTCCTGCTAATTCACATAAATATATATAATTTTGGTTTTGGTGACCTGTCACTGTATCTCACATTTATGGTCCACATCACCATGCTGAATAATGAAGTTAAAATGGATTAAGAAAACAACAGCAAAAAGAAGTTTTATTTTCAGCAAGCTTTCAGCCCCCAGTCATAACATGTTAAAACATTTGCAGGGGAGAAAGTGAGGGGGAACTCTTTCATTAAAAGACAGGGTCATCTCTCTGGAGTGAACTGATCCCACAAAAAGTTTCAGTGGGAGCCAGCAGAGATGACCAATTCTGCCTGCCTTGTTTGCCCCAGTTGCAGGGCTGCCCCCCTCCCCAGGTAGCCAGTACAGACTGCTGAGCTGCTTCAGTGTCCAGCTCCTTGTCTGAACTGCCTGTCTGACAGGCAGGGTGCCCAAACCCCTGCATGCCCTCAACAGCCTCAGCTCACAGCTGTGTGAGAAATGCAGCTTTACAGACCTCTGCATAATTCAGGTATTAATTCAGACATAATTCAGAATGAAAATACACCGAAGAGCATGCCCAGAGCAAGAGGTTAAAACTGAAGATCCAAGAAATATTACAGGCGTCAAACAAATGGAAAGGTCAATGATAGCTGCCTGCTGCCAGGATACAGAGGGAGGCAGGCCAGGTACTTTGGCAGCATCTGACTGAGCCATCATCGCAATTGTTGTGTCCAAACTCAGGTGTGCAGGGAATAATCTACCATAATGGAGGGGGATCTCACTTGGAATGGAAGCAGATTTTCTGATAGTAGAATTGCCTTCTGAAAACAAGGTCACTCACTCTCTTCTTGCGATGGCGGTATGGACACAGCACTAGGGAAAGTATCTGACCAAGGCACATGCCCTTAAATGTAGTCACTCAGGTAAAATTCAGTAGATTTCACTATAAAGAGCCTACCTTTATTTTTGTAAAAAATACACCCAAAGAAGCTGATTTCTCACTCCAAGGTCAGACATGCACTCAGGCCCTAAGTGAATTCTTCTCTCCCTCAGCAGTTTGCAGGGTATTGCAACATTCATTTCCACACAACATTACTGCTATAAACCTTTTTACTCACTTGTTTTCTACTGCCTCAGGACTTGACAACTTGCCAATTTAACACACTGCCTTCCAGGCTGCAAACAATATCTCTATTCCATTTGCTGAGAGAACCCATTTTTCTCTAGCTTTGAGCTTTGCATAAACTTATACTTCCAGCTTAATTACTTCTAATATTTAGTATTTTAACCCATATGTAAAAAGTCAGAAATACTGTTGTATCAGCTCATTCAATTCTAAATGCCTTGCCCAGGATTTATTCTTGTCCTAAGTATACTTTCTATGTCACATTTCAATCAGGGATGAAGCCTGATTTAATGTCATAGCTTTCTCTTTATCCTCAGCTTAATCTTAACAAATTAGGAGGTTTTCCATTCCATTTCTCATTATTTTATTTTAAACAGTCTCTTTAAACTGTGCTCTATGGTAACTTAATATTGCAGGCATTTCAGAAGTGATTATGGGGTGCAATAACTTGTCAAACCTTTAGAGCAATACAGACCATTTCAGATAATACAGAGCTTTCAGATTCCTTACTTGAATTTTTTTCTCCACAAATTATTCTGAAACTTGATGCTTAATTAATATTAGTCAGTTATTATTAGATGCTAAGTTAATATTAAGAAACAGACATTTAAAAAATGAAAGTAAAAATAAACATTTCGGCCCTCAACTATGCAAATTACCAACATGCCAGGTTACAAACACCTAGTTCAGCTCTCAATGAGCTGAGACAATATTTATGGCATTGCTCATTTAAAAAGCCAGAGAACAAATGCAAATTTAAAGATTGAATGCCCTGTGCTCATTTTAGCCTAAGAACTAGTTTTATGAGTCACAAAGTCTCTCCTTTAGCAATTCACCAGCAGGGCTAGTCACACACAGAACATAATGGCTTCTGTATTCAGATTATTTTTCGTACCAAGCAGTTTCAAAACATTATCATTCTCATAGTTCAGAAAATAAAAAATGCATATGTGGGTGTAGAAAAGAGGACTCAGACTTCGAACAAAAGCAGGCACCTCCCACAACAAAACCATCCCCTGTTATTTCCATTATCTTTATCACTTCCCTCTGAGAAAGAATCAAGATTTTTAGAAGAGAGGCCCAAACAGCTGAACAACAACAACAAGAAAAAACCTGCTTCAGGATACATGCTTATGTCTGTGTTTTCAGTATTGAGTTGTGCGTAGAGAAAAGCAGCTTTAAAGGCTGAACAGGCACACACACCCACAGGTATTAAAAACAGCAGTCTGCCAAATTTGAAGCAAATAAGCCCAACACTCAGAAGATTTGTGCTGTGTGTTGAACAATAACTGTGCTGCCATAAAACTTTCTGCCTTCTGCCTTAACTCCACAATGCTTCCTCCAAGGAGACTGACCTTACCACAGGCAAGAAGAATTCCCACAGATGAACCCACTTACAGCTACAAGAGTTTCAATTTACTACAGCAGCTGCAACAAATTGATTTCTGAGCTGAGAGTGGCTTATTGGAGAATTTCCAAAAAGAGCACAATCACCACAGACGAAACCCCAGAGAGAAACAAGCCCTCTTCAGGAAGGCTGGTTCATATACTGGGTTGTCTGTGAAGCTAAATACATGGATGGAAAAAATAATGCACACCAACCCAGGATCTGTGTGTTTTCGTCAAAGTGACATAGCTAGTCATGCTGCTATGAATTAACCATTCTTCTCTCTCAGTCTAAAGACTGCCGGCCAACTGGTTACAATAATGCATGGAAAATATAATTGTGTACAGGATTTTTGTTGCTGGGTTGCCTTAATAGAATGTAATATATCAGAGGAGACAGTGTCCAGCACTTTTTCCACAACTACATGACTTACAATAGCTCTGGTGAGGAAAAAGAACACTTAACAATATGTAGTTGGTAACAGAATATTCTGACTCTTGGATTCAATGTCTCATGATCAGCATTTCACCATATCAGGATCACTGAAACAAGTTTCCTGTTGCAAAGATACACAGTCAGTTTCCGTGATTAGAAAATCCTGCTAAGTACCGCTGTCAGGAAGAGAGTTGCCTGTCAGGATGCACTGCCACCACTGACCAGATTAGCTGCTCCCAGGGAGAAACTCACTAAGAGACAGCTGCAAAAGGGAGAAATCAAGAGGGATAGAATGATCTGGTCAAAAGCTGCTTACCTAAAGCGCATGTTCATTCAAACTCCACCTCAGCTCAAGATTGAACTACATCTGTTCTTCATCAAAAATCTGCAAAGAATGTGGGTGTTTTTGGAGAGGAGGGGAGGGGACAATGCTCCCACAAATCCCAAATCTTGCAAGTTAAATCTTATACAGATTTAGATTCATGGACATAGAGATGAATATTACATTAAGAAATCTATTGCTCTCTACCATTGTTCTGTTCTCCTCCTTTCAGATAATGGACTGTAAGTGGGCACACGCCTATCAAACTTGACTTACAACTCTGAGTTTGCAGTGCCACCAGGTTGCAGAGAAATTAGTTGAACCATGGCCCATGTCACATTCCTATGAATATAGGTAGGTACCCCATGCACCTGAATTAGGGTGTAGCAGTGTCTTGAGTCCAAGCCAATACCATGGGAAATAAGAGTTGGAGCAGAGAAAGCCTTTCAATATAAGCAGGATCTCACAGACAGAAGAGTCTTTCCTGCATTCAGTTATGCATTTCTCCAGAATGCAAATAATCATGTTTGCAAATAAGCAGGTTACGGCCGTGCAGGCCCAAGCAGAACTATCAATCCACAGAAATTTTTATGCTTCTTTGTCCACAAAGTAAGACTAATTAGGAAAATAATAATATCTATTTTTAAAAAGCAGATAATTCTAAAGGCACTTTTCATGAAGGAAGCTATATAGTAGGAAGTGGTGTTGTTAAATCAAAAAGTATAATCCACTTAAAATACTAGGTGCTAAAAAATTTTGACATTTATCTTGTGCAACAAAGAGATGATACACTTTCTCTTACACCTGTTACTTGTTACAGAAGTGTAACTGCTACTCTAACCTTTCAAATCCAGATGCATATTCTAACCAGTAAAACCACAAGAGAAGATAGTTGACAGAAGTATTGCATTTGTTCTGCTGGATACCTGTCTGATGGCCGACTAGATCCCTCATAAATTTGTATTTCAGTGAATGACTCAACTTACAGGAGCATAACCACATAGAATAGATCCTTAGAGTGTATTCAGCAGTCTGATCTGCTTCAAAATATCTCTGAACTAATCACTGGGACCTGAGTAGGGAAGTTTGTGATAGACCTTCCTGGTCTTTCAGTGACAGATAGAAGAGATGCACAGCATTTACACAGATTCTGCTGTTATTCATTTACCATTCACACACCAAAATACCGTAATTAAAGGAGTAACTTCTGCCCTACCCAGAGATATTTATAGTATATTCCAACTCACAACTTACATTGTTTCTTTCTTTTTCAAATCCTGATGTGACCAGCTAATTTTACTCATGGCAAACTCAAAAAAGTCTCTTTCCCTCCCCCCTTTTTTTTTTTGTTATAGACCTTGCCTTCTCTAATAGGTGCATGGAAAGGAAAAAAAAATAGGCCAGAAGATGAAAACATGTACCCTGCTAAAGCAACAAGCCCTGTGAGATCTTTTCATGGACCAGGTCTGTGCTTTACTGAAGGGGAGTGGTAGCTGTAATTTTCCTAAATTGTGCCTGTTGAACTGCCAGAAACAAACTAGTATAGTTGTACCTGTTGAACTGCCAGAAACAAACTAGTGTATATGCAGAACTCTGTTTTCAGCAACTTTACACGCCAAAACCAAATAAAATGAAAACATAGTTGCATATTTCTGGACACTTTTGGGATGAGAAGAATGAAGCAAAGGAAGAGAAAGGCTAAGAATTTCCTCAGCAGAGTCTTCCAATATGTTCTAGTGATTTGGGGGAGTAGTTGTACTGAAAGCCAGTATAAAAATTTCATTCAATTAGGTAGTTTAAAATGCTAATCCTTATTTACTGGAGAATAGGTAATTTCTCTAAAATCACTTGTGAAATATAGTATTTGCCAGTGCAATTATAAGTGGGCACAATCTGCAGAACTCTAATTTGCTTCCAGGTTGCTGCTGTGCAGTTTATAAGAGCAAATTCCTGCAGTTACTGCATGTTGCTGCAAATGCCAGTTTTGCCAGCAAAAGGTAGTATTCTACCACAGTTATATCATTGTCCTACATCTTTTTAGAGGTGCTGGTAAGATATTGATGTATCAACTTGTATGTTAAGTTTCACTGACTACATAAGAGTCTTTGCTGCTATTTTAGTTGATTACTACTGGAATAAAAAATTAAAAATCAGACCAAGATTTGTTTATGTTCTGATGAAAACTTGACTTCTTTCCTACCTTTAAGCACCTGTTTAAAGTCTTATTGAAGTTAAGTTTTCTGGAGGGCTGCAGAAAAGGGACCTTGGGGTCCTTGTTAATGGTGACTTGATCATGAGCCAGCAGTGCCCTGGCAGCCAGGAGAGCCAACTGTGTCCTGGGGTGAGTCAGACACAGCAGGTCAAGGAAGGGCATTGTCCCACTCTGCTCTGCACTGGGGCAGCCTCACCTTGAGTGCTGGGGGCTGTTCTGGATGCCACAATGTAAAAAAGCCATTGAGCTATTGGAGAGCATCTGAAGGAGGGCTGTGAGGATTGTGAAGGGTCTGGAGGGGAAGCAGTATGAGGAGTGGCTGAGGTCATTTGGTCAGTTCAGCCTGGAGGAGACTGAGGGGAGACCTTACTGAGGTCTTCAACATCCAACAGGGCGAAACAGAGGAACAGGTACCAATCCCTTCACTCCTTTGACCGGTGACAGGACTTCAAGAAATGGACTGAAGCTGAGTGAGGAGAGGTTTAGGTTGGATGCCAGGAAAAGGTTTTTCACCCAGGGGATGGTCGTGCCCTGGAATAGTTTCCCCAGGGAATTGGTCACAGTGCCAAGCCTGACAGAGTTCATTGAAGCATTTAGACAATGCTCTTAGGCACATGGTGAGATTCCTGGGGTGTCCTGTGCAGGGCCAGGAGTTGGACTTGATGATCCTGATGGGCCCCTTCCAATTCAGCATATTCTATGATTCTGTGAAAGTATGAAATTATGTGCGTAAGCATGCTTTCAGGGTAGGAAGAGACCAATGAATGCAGATCACAGAGAATACTTACTGGAAACTTACCTAGTAGTAAGTTTCCAGTAAGAGTTGTTTCATTCATGGAATTATATAATGATTAAGGTTGGAAAACATCTCTAATAGATATCAGTGCCAACTCTTAAACCAGCACCACCGTAATGACCACAAAACTATGTGCATACAAACCATGTCCATATGTTTCTTGTACTCTTCCATAGGTGGTGACTCCATCACTTCTCTGGGCAACCTGTTCTGGTGCATGACAGTCATTTCAGTGAAGAATTTTTTTACAATATCCATTCCCAACCTTCTCTGGCACAACTTGAGGCCACTTCCTCTTCCTTCCTGGAAAAAGAGGCTGACACCTACATGTCTACAACCTCTTCTCATGTAGTTGTAGACAGCAACAAGGTCCCCCTGAGCCTCCTTTTCTTATAGTGTTTTAAGCACTTTTGGAATATACTAAACATTCTGTTCTCTAACCACCAATACCCTTATTATGAATGCTGTGTGATGACATGTCTTTTTCAGTCTCTGTCATTAATGAATTAAAAGAACCCTAAACTACCGAAACCAACAAAAGCAAAAAAATCACATGACAAAAGAAACAATACACAGCAATGTCTGTCAACCAAAAATATTTTTTTTTCTACAGGATATGTAAAGTAACACTGCATCAAATGGTTAAAGGAGGGGTGTCTAATTTACTGATTTTAGAGTTAGCACATGGTACAAAGGATCCCGAGGCTCCACCACTCTCTGCTGATGAAAAGTCTTGTCTCTCAGTCTGTTGAGTTGGTTGGTTCCTCTCAAAGTATTCGAGTATTGTTTATTTTCCCATTACCAGCAGCACAGTTTGCGTTTATGCGGATAATGGGCTCTCCCTATGGCAGTGCTCCCCGAAGGGCTCAGCAGCAAGCCTCTTCCCTCATGAGCGGGCAGACGTTCCCGCAGGGCACGAAGAAGCCGTCCCTTCCCTTCGCTGCCGGCACTCCGCGCGTCCCGCACCTTTCCGGGAGCAGCTGGATCCGCGGAGTCCCTCCGCCCGCCGCGCTCCGCCGCGAGGGGTCACCAAAGGAATCCGCATCCCAGGCGATGCCTGAGGATCGCAAAAAATCGAGCTCCCCCTCCCCCACATCCAAGAGAAACATGACATTATTAAAAAAAAATAGTTCCAAGCGGCATCTTCGCGCCTGACACGTTTTTCCTCTTTTGCTGGCTCTCCGCTAGGTGACAGCAGAGAAATCGGACTAAAACAGCCCGTAGTCAACTTGTGGAGAAAACGGCTTTATCCCTTCAGCTAAGCCCTCACAGAGTAATGTAGCTGAGAAACTTGCATTATTGGCGGTTTTCCTGGAAATTACAGAGCTCTTTGCTTTTAGGCTTCCAGCCTGCAGGCCTCAATAATTTACAAAAGTACATCTCTGCGTTATATGCAATGCACTTAAAGCAAATGTACTTGGGCTGGAAAAAAGCCAAGTGTTGTTGGTTTAATGTTAGTAGTTACTTCATAATGTCAGCTATTAGTCTTGTAAAATATTCCCAAGTTCTTAATTTCGTAAAGTGAACGGGCCTGATCTTTCAGAAAAGAACCCCCATCTGCACTGAAACTGCAGCAAGGCAGGAGGCTGAGTTCCCTCATATATTTACAGCAATGTCCAATTTTGTAACAGGGATAATAATTTTATGCACGTGCATTTAAATGCTACTACTCTTTTACTGTTGTCTGCACACCAGATTAAAGCTTTTATAGCTTGAATTTTTTTAAGTTGAATCTTCAAACTAGTTATAGTACAAGCTAGAGCAGGGTTTAAGAAGTTACAGCACACAAAAGAATCAATCATGAACTAGATGAGAAGGAAGGAATGAAATACACTTTTCTGAAGATGAATTCATCTTGACATGAGTTAAAGCACTGTAAACTTGCTGTAGGTAGGGCACCTTCTGTAGGTAGAAACCTTCTACCTTAGTTCTATACCTGACAAATCTAAAGCATTTTTTGTGGGATAAGAAGCAGACCTGGTATAACCTCAACTTTCCAGATTATGTGTACCTGTGAGATTCTCTTTCAAGAGGGAAATATCTCAACAGTATTCATAGCTCCTTAAATACCAAACACAGAGGTATAAAGGGTTTGCAGCACCCAGAGTATCTTTTCAGAAAGGAAATAATTACTTGAAGTTCTTGTCTCCCTATTCACTCACTTTTTATTTTGTAATTTTATTTCATGTTTTGATTTGCCTGAATTATTCTGGGGTATATTAACTTAACAGTCTACATGCTCTAAACATTTCATTTTGTTCCTTTAATTTACAGAGATTTTTTTCCTAGCCTGGTTACATAACTCTAATATTTTAAGGTGTATTAATTCCAGTTTATACCCTTGTGCTCCACAGATTTTGTTGAAAAAAATATTGTCACTCCATGTTTTGGGATGACAGAAACACATTGAAAGAATATGACCTGGTGATGGAAGAACTTTGTCACAGGTTGCGGAATTTTTTGGATAGAAACACAGTGATCTATTTTCTGTTTTTCTTCTCTGAAAAAGTATAAGAAAATACTTATGTGTTTAGGCTGGCATTTACTATGTGCTGCATCATTGCAGCAATGCACTCAGTGACTAAGTAATGTATTAATGTCTGTTTTATAATTCTTTGGGATATCTTGAATGATGTTTTATAATGCTTTTCTATATTCTAAAAATATGTATCATAAAAAGACAAAGAGTGTATTAGGTGTTTATTAGAACAAATAGTTAGCTGGTTCTCTGTATGTAACATACCACACATAATGACTTAAATCACTAGACCAAAGAAGGCACTAAAAAGATAGAATATAGTTTTCTTTTTAAATTATACCTGTAAGGAGATATTCAGCCATGCACAGAGTATTTGTCTCTTTTGAGGGTCAATTCCCTGTGCTGTACAGGAATATTTTGAAGAAGTTACTTCAAATGAATTGTGTTTGTGACAAAAAAAATGGAATTCAAATAAAACCAGAGAAGGAAATAGTTTAATAAAAATATTTATTGAAAAAAAAAAATCATCATCATTTGGCTAAGTTAAGTAAGTAAAATACTAAGTGTGATTACAGTAATTAGAATGCAAATGGCTAGTATCATGAGCAGAACGATTCGGCAATATTTTGAATGTTTTCTTTCTCGCTCCTTCTTTTTTAACAAGGTATCATACCCAGGAGTATAAATATCCCCCATCCAGAACTGTAGATCATTAGGATTTTCCTAGAAGAAAGATCACAAAATGAAATCAGTTTCTCTCTTTTACACACAAAGTCATTAGAACATACCCAGAAGTATTTTGGCTATCATCAGACGCTGATTAATGAACTTAAGATATCACAACACATATGCAAGACACTTTCACTTGAATTTAGGTTGTGCTACTTTCCAGATGCTGCAAATGTTCCACTGGGGAAAATTAAAACCATACTTTTCATCCAGGAACCAAAAGTAGGACACCAGCCATTGAAATGTGTTTAAAAACCCAGAACAAACCATGCTGTCTTCTCAAGAAAAGATGTCATGCTGTATAAACACAGTTCTGACTCCCTTTTCCAAAAAATGGAACAGCAAAAAAACCCCAAAACAAAACAAAACAAAAACAAAAGTAATTCTAGAACTGATTTGTGCCAACTCACAGGGAGGCAGGATCCTGTATAGTGTGGATGAGGCTGAGAAAAACAGATGTAATTTGATAACAGAATTTTGCTACAAACAGTTATAAAGTGACAATATAGTATTTAAGTGCCACATTTGTAGCTCCTCCCTATGTAAACAGGGCAGCTGATTTGTACAGCATTGTGGTTTAGGAGTTTCTCTCATCAGATGTCATGTACTATAAAATTTAAATTCCTGGAATTTCACTAGATATGTAGACTTCTTTCCTGATCACACTCATGTTAGTGTCATGTCTGTACCAGAAAATACGTCCATATTTACTTCTGTAATCCCACCTAAAGATCAAGAGGGCTGCACAGTGGTTTATGCATGCATCACACAGCTCATAGCAATTCACTTGCTCAAACTCAGCACAGCAGCCAATTACCTTTATGTGGCTGGCCAAGTTAGAGTGCAGTGACTGTCTGTCATAGTCTTGCACAGTCCAGGAAGGGGTCTTTTTCTTCTCCTCCCAGTCATCATCCACATGGATATCACTGTACAGTGGGTTGCTCTTGATTGTGGATTTCAGGGTGATAGGAGTAATGTGTTTCCCCAGCGATTTGTCTATTATTTCTTGACTGACCCTGTTCAAGTCTAAGCCTGGCAGCTCAGTGACAGTTGTCTTTTCTCTCTGCAAGACACAAGTTACATCAGAACCTGGCTTTCATTTGCATTACCTACAATACAGGCCCCCTTCCAGAATTATCATTTGTAATGTAACAGAATCATTTTAAAACCGAACATGCAACCATTTTTCCCTTCTGGCAAACTTCTACAGCAAGGGAGCCTGACTGCTCACTCTGGACAGATTTCTTCCTTCTGGGGAAAGCAGGTGGGTACAATCTGAACATTAAGTTCTTTTGCAAATGTGAACTGACATTACAATGCATGCTGGAAGAAGACCTCTGCTTTAGTGAAACAGCGTTATGGAGAGCTGCAGTAGAAAATTATAGTTCTGGTGGAAGCCATGGATGTGTGATGCAGGAGCAAAGATGTAAGGACAAAGCAAAATGATCACAGGGGCAATGGTGTGTAAGTGAAAACCTCAACTGGAAATGCATCTCTGATAGCAGAGGTGTGACACAGTTACACAGTTCTGTTCACACTCTTGAATGCTAGATCAAGAGCGTCAGGATGTCAAAAAGGCTCTTCATTCAACTGAGGTAATTAAATTTCTGAGCACTCTCCCAATAACAAAAGCTGTTAAATAAGACCTTTTAGAACATGTGGGTGTCAAGGGAGGAAGAAGAATAACAGCCCTAGTGGGATCATATTTTTTGAGAAATCACAAGCTGACTCTTAAAACAGCATTAAGGGCCCCTTTACGGTTCTGTAAAATAGTAGTTACGATGCTTTTCAATCTGTAATTGCCGGGAGGAATGCAATCAGACTCTCTAGTCCAAGCTATTCAAGATTTGTCCCAACCTTCTGCCCCTAAGACTTTCAATTAACCTGGTACTGATCTATGGTACCACAGTGTGTCAGCTACCTAAGAGACCTGCTTTTTTGCAAAGCCTTTGTCTTACACTAACACCTCTCCCATTTCTTAGGATTTTAGAACCAACAAAGAGCATATTCATCCCTCCTCACAAGTACTTTTATCCTTAGGAACTTCGTTGAGTCAAGGGGAGCCTTGGCCTGACCCAATGGTCCTGTGTGAGGTATGCTGGGAGGGGGCAATCCCCCCACCTCTCTCCTGCTCTCAGAAATCACAAGGGTGTGGGCAGCACCTGCTGCATGGTGCCCATAAAGTAAAGTGCACATAGTAAACAGCCAATGAAGAAGGTGGGTCCTGAGAAACCTACTTTCATGTAAGGATGACTTTCCCTGAATTTTTCACTTTTACTGAGATCTCCAGACATTAAGGTACCCCAGGCTGGATGGACTTCAGCTGCAAAAGGGCTAGGGGAATGTCCTGCTTCTCCTTCCACCTTTCTGGTCAGAACTCAGGGCATCTGACCTCTTCCACACTGGCTTTGGGAACTGCTTGGACACCTCATCAAGTCAGTGAAGGTCCCTAAGATGATAGCAAACTGTAGGCTTCTTCTGCTTGGGTAATTTTCTGCCCACTTTGTGGGCTGGTGGATCCATTTTCAATGGAAATCAGGTCCTGTGTGCCATCACCTACTTCATGACTGCAGTGTCATGTGTGCATGTATAGATTCATATACATTAGTCTGAGGCGGGCAGGTGTGGAAGGAAGCATAAGGACTGATTTCTCTCAGAAAGTGGAGGAGGAGAAGAGAAAACAACAAACTTTGTCTAAGAAACTCTAGGAGGAAGCATCATGCTGGCATTCCTATCATGAAATCCTGCAGCAGTGACTAAGCATGTTTCCCATCAATAATTGCCATTAGTAGGCGGGTGGATCCTCAGTGACCTCCCATCCCTCTGTTAGTTCATAATTTCCACATGTTGTTCCTTAGCCTCCACACATCCCCTGATAATATTACTCTCTGCATTGCAGTTACAGCTGGCACTGAAGCCCTCTGGGCTGTACTGGCCAGATTTCAGCTGAGCTGGTGTTTTGAACTGCCTTTTCTTTCTGACTGCATTTTATTTTATTTACTTTATTTCTTATTTAAGATTTGTCATTGACCTTAATGACTCTTCCCTCAGGCTTGCTAAATAGTTGAACTTGGAGAACATTCTGTTGAAGAACATGAACTGTCTCACCAGGGGTTGATTGGTCTCCCTAGGCTAAAATGTTGTGAAAAGAATGTGACTTGACAGTAATTTTTAAAGCTGTTTTCCATAAAATTCTCCAAAACTAGGAGTAGATGGCATGATGCAAAAATTTGTTCATAAAAACAGTGCTTTGTAGCAAAACTTTTTTCCCCTACTCCTTTCATGGGCATGAGGAGAGTGTGGTGGCTTGGAGTAGATACAGAGAGGGGATAGATTGGGAGGGGCAACCAGGTTTTATCATGAGAGCTGGATGAGAATTTGGGGTGGGATATAATTTGCAGAAATTTTAGAGAACAGACATTGAAGTGACAAGCTAATTGGGAGAATGTACTTGAGTATAGCAGATGTTTGGTTGTAAAATTTCTGTGGTAGGTATGTCTTACAGACTAGTTAGGGAAAAGTAAGGGCAGAAGCTGAAATCACATGCAAACCCCAAAATTTTTAAGACTAAGATGTCATACAAAGAAATATGAAAAATATTGCATTAAACATATGCACTTCAAGAAGCAGAGAAACTTAAGACTAGATAATCAAAATATGCTTGCTAGCATTAATTGTGGCAAAAGCTACTTTTAAATGTTTTCTTTTAAGGTTCAAAACACATCCCAGCCTTTGCCATGGATTCTGACTCATGCAGCAAAGAAAGAGAGAAGTATTGTAAATTTAGGTATCAATATCCATTACAAAATTAATACTATATACACTGAATATAGAAAGACAGTGTGAATGAGGCTGGAACAGAACAAATCAAAGGCAATTTATGTTATTATTCACCGAATGGAAGGAATGGACAGTGAATACTCAAAGAAGCAGTAGTTATGGAGAACACTGAAAATTTTAGATGGAATCTGCTTGTGAAATACTTATCTAACAAGATGAAAAATGCTCAGCTCTGCAAACATATAACTGTGTTGATCTACATATAGCCCATGAACAATAACACTCGTAACTGGTTAATAACTCATTTTTCACTGAGAAAAGTGTGTTCCTCTTTGACAGGCCCAGAGAGCTGTCACATACAGGTACTAGTTCTCTGTGAAAAACCCAGAGATCTATAGAGGGTTGATGTTAGTTCCATTATTGAGTCAACATGTTTTTCTCTTGCTGATTATTTTATAATGCAAATTATGCATACCTTACAATACAAATAACTAAAATTATAATTTAGTCTTTAATACTGGGAAACACTTTTATCTCATTTTTATCTTGACTTCATCCTTCTGTTCTCACTTCTATTGTTGTTAATAGCACTGAACAACCCAAGAGACAAACCAATATTTTCTCAGCCTGTGATATGAGGTATCACCCACCAAACCCAGGACATCAACAGTTAAGGCTAGACCTTGGTTTCAAGCCCATCTACCTGAAAGAAGAGAACAATGAGACAGATAAAAAATTAAGGAAATATACTTCCTGGAACTCAAGTCTTTCCTTCCTTTCCCTCCAGACAGAACCAGTTTCTCTGTTCCCATGGCCAGCCCCAGTTTCCACTTGATGTTGGCAATGATGCTCAGAGAAAGTAAGAAATGCTGTTGATGGGCAGCTACAACTAGAAGTTTTAACCAAGGCAATCCTACAGAAACTTACAGCCGCCAAATACTAGGGGATTTGTTTCATAACAGCCTTCGCAATCCTAATGAAAGTGACTAGAAGGGTGGTCATTACATTTGACAGTAGTTCATCTAATAATATAACCCTCTGTTGCGCAAAAACCTTGTAACAGATAGTGGAGGACCCTCCCTGCACTCATAAGGACGTTTTCCTGATGTAGAGGTGTATTTTGAAGGCAAACAACTTCTAGGGTATAGCTGAGAATCCCTGTGGTAGGTGGATCAACTGTATAGGTATTGCTAGACATTTGGAAAATTAAAAGCTCTTTTGTTATGAAGAATATTAGCACTTGAGAGCTTTGTTCAACAAGTCACATCTGGTAGGAGATGCGATGGAAAAGCAGTCGGGAAGGTAAGGATTAACTAAAGCGGCATAAGGAGATAAGAAAGACAGTAGGGCAGACAGCTCACATCAAGGGTTCCTGAGAAGCCTGAGCAGGTCCAGACAAGGCTGTAATGATCAGAGGGTTGAAACACCTCTCCTATTTGTGCGAGCTGGGGTTGTTCAGCCTGGGGAAGAGAAGGCTATAGGGAGACCATGTAATACCCTTCTAGTACATACAGATGTCTGACAAGAGAGCTGAAGAGAGAATTTTTACAGAAATAGGACAAGGGAAATGGCTTTAAACTGAAAGAGGACTGGTTTAGATTAGCTATAAGGATGACATACTTGTGAGGATGGTGAGACACTTGAACAGGTTGCGCAGAGAAGTTGTGAATGCCCCATCCCTGACAGTGTTCAAAGCCAGCCTGACTGGAGCTTTGAAGACACCTGCTCAAGGGGAAGACATCTCTGCATATGGCAGAGGAGTTGGCACTACATGACCTGTGAGGTCCCTTCCAACTCAAACCTTTCTATGATTCTAAACAAGAAACTTTTCTCAAGGAAGGAAATGAAGGGGATCTGGATTCTTTGTCAGAGACATTAAGGCAGCCTCAGGTACTGCAAAAGTGAAAAGCCACCAGACATGGGCAGGAAAGAGAGCAGTAGATGGTTACAAACACTTCAGCCAAAGTGACAGGAATATTTAGACAGAAGTGAATATTCATATGGACTATTTAAATTGTGCATTATTGAGACTACTTCTTGTAACGAAATGTTTAGTTTAAAAAGCTGTTTTATCTGTCATTGGCAATGCAGCTCTGCAGGGCTGTGAGACCATTATATAAAAACTTTTGTACAGTCTCAGACCAAAACTCCTGCAAACCTTGCAGCTGGCTCTTATTGTGGCCAGTTGCAGATGTCTAGGGAAGAATAAGGGAGAGAGTGGAAATATGTAATGCATGTATGAGCCAGGGGACAAAGAAGTGATTCTAACCCGGCACCTAACTTACAGATTTTTAAAAACCCTCTTGTCCTGGTATACTGAGAAACAAGCAAGAACAGGACACAGGCATTAATTCATATGTAAGGCCAAAAAAAAACCATGCCAAGAAGCAGCATGCTGCTAAGACTGAATGCTCTCTGCTGTCTTCCAAAAATAGGGGGGAAATATAAACAAGAAAGAGAAGTCTGAGAATTGCAGAAAACTACCAGGTTGACTACAGGGGAGACATGCATGAGAAACAGATATGGAGGATTAATCATCTGGTGTGTGGTGGGCATTAAAACGCATTGTGGGGCAGAGAGTCCAGCAGGACTGGAAATTGTCAGGGTGAGCAGAATGTGGTCAGCAGTGATACATTTGCTGGAGAAAGTCTGTGCTTTTTATGCTGCTTTTCACAAGGAAAGGCCAAAATTCCTGGACTGCTTTATGGTTTGTTTTAGTCAAAGTAGACGATGAAAGTACATGCTAAGCAGAGAAGCTGTTCAGTTTGCCTGATACCAAAGAGGAAAGTGAGGAGAAAGACCAGCAGTTTTCTGTCATTACATGAAGCTACTTTTTATAAAGGAAACAAATTTTAAAACCTAAAGGTGGAGAAAACACGTTAGCACTTCACTGCTTTTGAATTTAAGTGATCGCATAATAAAAGTTTGGAAGAGACCACAAACATACCACTGAGCAGTCACTTTGCATAGAGAGACCTGAGTAGCATTAGTTTCTTCAGAGAATATTAACTTCTAAAGAGGGGATTTAGGCTACTCTCAAGGTTTAATGACTTTAGGAGTCTTTAGATCATGCACACATTCTGAAATTAATTCTCTCTCTCCTCCTCCCATCCCCACTTTTTCCATTTCTGAATTAACTAACCCTTAACCCCATTATCTCTCTCATCTTAAAGTGAAATATGTTATTCCTGCACCATTAGTTCTCCACTGTGCCATCGTGTTTCTTCTAATGTCTGGAACTCATCAGTACTTTTCCCTTTATTTGATTGTCAGCAAAAGGAGAAAAA
The DNA here is from genome assembly GCF_901933205.1 of Camarhynchus parvulus. NCBI lineage: Eukaryota > Metazoa > Chordata > Aves > Passeriformes > Thraupidae > Camarhynchus > Camarhynchus parvulus. Next base: position 31,918,836 of record NC_044601.1, on the reverse strand, counting down.
GAAGGCAAACTCCTAAGGGAGAGAGAATGGCACAATGAATTTTATCTGAACAGTTTGAATTCTCTAATGACTACACTAAAAAGTTTCAATTGTATCCTAGGTTTAACACTTATAAAATATACCACTTTGCAAACTCCATTTTTGGAGTCATGGTGAGTACAGACATTTCCTTTGTAACAGCCATCCCGGGCTGGGACACAGAGTTCCAGGAAAACCTTCTCGCTGGTGGCAAAAAAGCAGAGCACAAGTCAAAAAGCACGGGGCTCCCTACACATTTTTAATCCTCCTGCAGCTCTGCAGCGCTGGCTCAGTGACAGCGCGTCCTGATTGACAACAATGGGGAGAAGGATCCCTGCTGCTGCGGAGGCTTTGTGTGTGGCTGCCTCCCTCCTGCATAAAAGAGGGGCCTGGATGGGGGGAGGGGGTGAGGCCAGCATTGCACCATCCCCTATAGTTTGGGATCCTTCAGGCTCCGTCCCTTGGTGGGGGTTTTTTGCATGGGACACTACGGGTGACCGCTCGTTCTCTGCCCCAGCTCTCCTTGGGGAGCCGCCAGCAAAGATTGTACAACACGAACTGAGCGGCTGGAGGCGGTGGAGTAGGCAGAGGGAAGAGTGTCTGGGGCAAGGATGAAGCTAGGGGAGGTAAAGGGGGAGCATGGAAGAGGGCATAACGAGGGGAGGATGGAAGCAGGTATCACGGGGGGAGGACTTTTGCAGTTGGAAGACTGGAATGGACTCTGAGAGGGAGCAAAGGGATTTAGAGAGCTTATGGGGAGAAATGTCAGAAAAGGGAGAAGCGCAACAAGAAGTAGCTGTGGGACACTTTCAGCATCGCTCTCCTCCCTTCCCCCAGGTTCAAGCTTTTTTGGCTCTTACTCCTCATTTCCCTGGGGAATCAGATCCCCACACTAAGGATCCTGAGAATGTAGACCCTTCTCCATCACTCCCCTCACCCCCAACCACTTATGTATGTCTCCATCCCTTGACAAGAACCAGACCTTGGAGCTTTGCTCATGCTAGGGGTGGGGAAAGGCGAGGGGCTCCCAGGGCAGCAGGGAAGGAGCACTGTGGAGCAGCAAGTGGGGCCCAGAGGGGTGTGAGCTGATGCAGCTGTACTGCTGCTGATCCAGACATGAACTTCTCCTCCGCCAGCTCCAGGGCCTCTGCTAGGCAGTGCACATTTACATTTTTACCAAGAAACTGCTGCTACCTCTGTATAACAACCTGGATTAATGCAGTCAGCATGTTTCACACTTTCAACAGTTGTCTTTCTGTATACCAGGAAGGCCAAAGTTGAATGAGGGAAAAAAATAAGAAAAATAAAAAGGAAGTTATGGTGAGCTATGTAGATATATACGCTTGTAGCAGGTATCTCTAATGTCCCTCTAATGTGCCTTTTCATCAAATTTAAGGGATATAACTTCACTTTCAGTTTTAAATCTGGGGCTTTTCTCACTTCAGAGAGCATATTTCACGCACAGCTTTAGTACAATTAAGTGGTATTTGACTTCAGTAGACTTTCTGGAAAATGCAATGAAAATGTTACAAAGAGCAATAGAAATCCTAATACACTGAAAAAAAGGCAGTGGACCCCCCTGACGAAAGCCACTTTTCATGGAGCCTGATCCTTGATGATGTCCATGGGAAAATACACAAGAATATTAACGATGACGATTAAGAGATGCAGGAAGCTGAACTACAGCTGAACTGCCAGCATCCTGTAATTTTTCTCCTGATCCCTAAAACAAGGTAGAAAAATCAGGAAAGTGTCAGCCTGTTTTAGACCTTACCTGTAAATAGATCCTGTTGTGCCACCGCTGCACTCCAGGTAAAGCTGCTTCTGGGAATTTTACCCAGTTGGCTGGTAAAAAGGCAGAGTTTTTCACTAAAGATTTAACCTCCAGTTGCAAGAATTTATCAGGATGGTTGTTGTTTGGCAAAACGGAGAGGTCCATGTTTCTATGCTGCAGAGTAATAATGAAAACAGCCCCAGCTTCTGCTTCCTGGCTGTGCATGCTCTTTCTATTATTAATGACGTGAAGAAGGATACGACAGTTTCCTGAAACTGTATCTGACCCCTGTTTGGTATCAGGCTCACTTATATCATCTACCAATGATAAAAGATTGTTTAGAAGTGGCAGAGCAGACAGGACAAGTTTCTCTAAGTGCCTGGCTTAAGTTTTCAGGTTCAAGGTCTATTTTGATAGATACATACGTGCTCATTAAAACTAACTGAGTACCAGTGAGTAGATGCATAAGACACTTAAATGCATACCAGCACTTCCTCAAGTTATCTGCCAAAAATGTCAAGCCTACAATACTTCAAAGTAACATTTTTTCCCCCCGAGAAAATTAGAAGCAGCTTCCCGTCAAAGCAAGTCTTCCTTTTCTGCAGCAGTACCAAGAGGCTCCATTGTGCTGTGTGGGTTGGTACCATTTACCACAACAGCTATGACATGCACTTTTTTAGGGTCAAGGATTTCTTTCACAGTAAATTCTTCTTGACCCTGGGAAATATTAGATTGTTTCAAGTAATTGATAACAGAAGTTTTCAGGGAACTGATTCTGCTCCCATTCAAATGCATGGAAAAAATTCACTGTAACTGACTTGAATGGTATGGTCTCAGTCCCATCACTTTTATTATTTTATTCTGAGATTTGATATTTTCATCATCATTTTATGAGTCTTAAGTCCTTTTGACTTTCAGCTAATGAAATTTCCCTTCTCATTATGGCCTCTATGTATGTCTAGCAAAAGTAGCTTCCTCATTCTTATTTTAACCTTTTCTTAAAATATGTATGTTTTTCTAGGATATGTTTCATTTTGATGAAATTGCTACAGAGGATAAGCTTTTGAAAGGTCATTGCTTGAAATCCAGGAAAACCTTTTTTGAATCAAATTTGTGCTGAGAATTAGGGCATCACAAAAGATTTAGCTCTGTACTTAGACCACAGAATCAAAAAAATGTATTTACCACACAGAAAATAGCTGAAATATAGAAACAAAATAAAAATAGGAAAACATTTTTTAAATACTAAAGTAAAAATTAATAGCTGGATATACATGTAAGTAAAATCTGTTATTTACTTAAGAAGTGCATGATGTATGTAATTATTGGAAACTATTTTAAGCATATCTGTTTAAAATTATTAATATGGCACCTTTCAAGTAGATGCTCAAATAAGTATCTCTGAGCAGCAACAAAAGAGACAGTAGTGACTGTGTTTCTGAGTGGATGTGCATGCTTTTGGGGAACCTGGTGCTACATTTACAACTATGTCTCTCCAGTTTAATGAAGTCCTGAAACACTAATACACCTTTCCAGTGTATCCTAGGTATTACCATGAAGCTGCTGTTTTGGACTTACCATGACACATAGTTCTCACTTTTTCCCTGTGCAGTAATAACAAAGAGCGTAATAATTTGTGTTCTAAAATACATGGGTATATGCAACCATGACTTTTAAAACATAGACTTTCCAGCATCTCTAGAAACACAGGGCTTGTCTGTGCTACTGTAGTATAAGATGTTGTGTGTGTCTGTGTGAGTTTACATACCAACAGTAATCCATTACACATAAGAACATAAAAGGTATCTTATTAAGTCAGACCTCTCCAATCCCAGGATCTATCACTTTCTTTGAAAAGGACAAGAACAGGATACTGTTTAGGGAGTCAGCGTACACCCTGCTACTTTCTGCAGTTCATTCTTTTACTCCCTAAGAAGCCACACTTATTTTTTGTGCTGAACTGTCTCTTTTCCAGGCCTTTTATTATCTATTTATAAATTGTCAATAAAATTGTCTGTTTTTCAATTCTTCTGAGAGTACCTCCACCAGAAGCGAGATTCAGAACCTCATGACCATCTGCCTAAACTGCTTACTTTTATGTCTTTTAAATTAATTTCCATATTAACCATATCAAGGATGCCCTTTTTGTAGTACTGCAGAGTTTTAAGAAGAGCTCCCCATACAGCTTATCCATCACCTTCAGGATTGTTTAAACTATAGTTATTTCAGTCTCTTTCTTTTCAATCTGAATTATCAACATTTTAGATCTCATCTTGTAAGCCACCTAGTCTATCTCCTTGCTAATTTATTTTCAATGTGTTGCATTGTAATTCCACTACATTGTTCATTAGAATACAGCAACCATAAATGAATACAATGCTCATGTTCTGGTTACACCTGTTCCAAAAATGGGAAAAATTATATCTTTCCTTCTGAAAACATCCATCAGTTTCTGGTGCTTTTTTTCCCGCTATTGTCATAGCAGTAGTAACTCTCACAGGGCTAGTAACTTCACTTCTGTGACTGCCAGTTGCAAATTCAGTGTCTCATAGGAATGGTTTGGGCTATTTATATAGCTATAATACTTGACATATACCTACATCAAAATTTTTCAGTTAATGTCTTGTCCAATAACTCAGTTTTTTGTTTCTTGATAACTGAAGCAGGAGTTAACCAGAAGAGCTTTATGGCACCTGCCTAGACGGAGAACTCAGTTTTTACTCTTCCTCATGCCACTGATGAAAATGCCAAAAACCCTAACTCCTTAGGGAACCGTACTGCTGACTTCTCTCCATCCTGAAAGATGATAATTTTGCTTCCTATCCTTTAATCACCTTTCAAGCCATAAAGATTGCTCCTGTAGTCCTGTGTAAATGCAGTTTCTTGAATATCCTGTAATGCTGAACTTTGTCAGAGATTTCTGTGTCCAGCAGATCCTCTTTGTTCCATTCACAACTGAAGCCATGCTGACTCTCACCCAAGAGCACATGCTTATCCAGGTGCTCAGGTATCTTATTTTTTTCATTGGCTATTATGGCAATCTGTATCTCAAGGGGTTGCCTTTTCCACAGGCAGGAATTATACAGCAGTCTGCCAGTCTGGCAGACTGACTCTTTGCAATGACAGCTTGGGCACCATGGCAAGTGGCTCTGATACCAATTTCCTACTTGTGTTCTCCTAATAGTCTCAAGTGACTGCAACCCTAGATACTGTTTGCATTGAACATATTTATTTGGTGTTACTTTCCTGTACATTTCCTTCACCTTGATCCAGTTTCTCTGACATCTCTGCTATAAGGAACCCCGCAACATTTCATCTGGAAAAGCCAACACAAGTAATTCACTGAACTTCTCTTTCGCCACTTTATCACTTCTGAGTGTCCCTTTCACACTTGTGTTATCAGATGGTCCCATCGTCTCCCTTTTCAGCTTCCTGCTTTGGACGTATTTCAAGTTCCCTTTCTATTAGTTTGCACATCTTTTTTACAAACATCTTTAAATTCTTTCTGAGTGCTTTTAATTTTCATTTTATAATTGATCTGTTAGGTTTTGGGGCCTCTATTGGTCTCATGACGAAGGCAAGCTTTCTATTTTTAGTGTATTTTTTGAATATGCAAATGGTTGGATTTCTGTCACTAAAGAAGATAATGAAAACTGAATGGAAAAAAGCTGAAACAACCCAAAATGTAACCCACTTCCCCCAGAACAAAGCAGCAATTTCCTTCAGAATAAATGACAATGCTATTAAAATTCAGGTATTTCTTTAAGAGAGTTATGAGAAGTGGTAGCTGTTGTAACTTTTGGTCACTACTCTAGCTGACCAGCGGGAGGAGGAAGTAAACCTGCTGTGCACCAGCCTGGCACAATCCCTATGTACCACTTAAGTCCCACTTAATCCGACAAAGTAGGGTCTAAGTAGTATTTAATTAGCAGAGAGGCCTACTCTAGCCCTTAGGAGCCAAGAGTGAATTTCACCTTTACATGCTAGCTGAACTTGATTGATTTGACACTCATTTGTTGAAATGTTACATATTCATGAGGCTGGAAGGAAAATATATTAATGCAGAGGGATTGTCCTTGAAGAAGAACAAATCCAAAAAAAAAAAAAGAGAAAAGAGTAAACTCTGGACTGCCTATGCCTGCATAAATCTATAAGGTTATGGTTTGCCTGAACACAGCTGGAAAGGGCTGCCTGCTGCCACCCAGGTCTATGGAAAACTGTGCTGGCACATGCCTGCCCTCTCCACGGCACGCTGCCACTCAAGCCATAGCCTGGGCACATTTTCAGAATGTTCTTATAATTTTCTGACCAAAAGGGTATTTCAGTCTGTACTGCTCCTCTGACAGGATCTAAAGCAATAAAATGAATTTGCAGTAAAATAAACTTGCTTTCAAATTCAGAGGTATATTTGCTATTTAGACACAAAACTGCTTCAAAATGATTCACACACATTTAACTAGTAGTTTTGTACAACAGATGCTAAAGGAATCAGAACCAGACTTATCAGCACCATAACATCCTGATTTCACTATAACATCCTGATCAGAATATAACATCTAATAACATCTTGATTTCACTCATTACATTTTTTAAAAAAGTAATTTTAAACCACAACTTTCCATCCCTGCCTCCCAATGAAAAGTACTTCCTTTTTATGATCTTCTTATAGAGGTGATGGGAGGATGATTTCAGCAGCAGTCACTGATTAGTTTTTGACAGATACAGCCAGAGTTAAAACAAACTTCTTAAATTTAGTGATTAAGATGACATTCTTGTTAATGAAATATTCAAAATCAGCAGAGGATAAACATTTAGAACTGTGAAGATGATATCACTGGCTGATAAAAATTTTCCTCTGGCCCCTAGTCTGGAGGCATCTTTTCTTTTGCATGATTTTCAATTGTGATTCAAGTGAGTGCAGGAGTATTATCAAGATCTGTTGCTAAGTATGAAGAAAACTTAAAATAAAAATTGCTTCTTTTCCTGCCAACTACAATAATTCTATTAGACTTTCAAATGTGCTTCTGTGACTTCAAGGAATTATGCCCCAAGGCAACTGAATTTTCTATGCATTGAAACTTTTTTGTTATACAAAATATAACATTCCATGATGTCAACACTATTTTTCTTTCTTTTTTTACTTTTCAAAACCAGAAGGTATTTTATTTAAAATCATACACTAGCACCTCATTAGAGTTGCAGTTTTCAAATGCAGAGCAGTAAAATGCCAAACTAAAGGTTTCGATGGTACAGCTATTTGAAACGCACATGTTGATTTCAATGGTAGTTAAGACTGCGTCTAAGTATTCTTCCTGGACAGAATCACAGTCCTGACTGGGGGCCTCAGTTTATTGTCTGTGGTTATCTGTGGTTATCCATCTGTGGAAACTGTGCATCACATCTACACACTAGACTCTTTGCAGAGAAGGAAAAGCAACATTCATATAAATAAAGCTGCATTCACTTTTTGCTTTGAGTAGAAAATATGCCTTTTTGGCTTATTTCTCCAGCTGTCTTGCCCTTGCTCTCCTACATATTTTAAGAACATACTTAAACACTTCCATCACAAAATGAGGGCAGAAGACCCACTGATGTTCACTTGCCAAGTTCAGCAGTTGCAGGACTCACCTGAGATAAATACCTGCCTCTCCACAGAATGTTACCTTGTTATTCTCAACTTTCCATGTATGTATTACCGAGGCTCACAGAGTGACATGTCTGTCTGCAGACGCAGAGAGGTGCCTAAGTCAAGAGGCAGGAGGCACTCGTACTGTAGCTGTACCTGCTGCGATGTGGGGTTTGATGTTTTGATCTACCAGACCCAGACACACAAAAAAAGAGAAATTCAAATAGCAAAAGGAGCTTTACTTTTTATTGAAAACGTAAAAATCATGTGAATCATGTACAGTATTTTCTCATAAGGAAAATCTTAGCTGTTTCATAATGTTTCACAAAACTGTAAAACATTTAAGTTTTATAAAGACTTTTTCATTAGTCAAAGATAAAACTAAAGTAGTATTACAAAGCTATTTTCTAAATTTTCAACAGAGAACTGAGAATTTTTAACAGATTAATCCATACAAGTGGCAGGAGAAAGGACTCTTCCATTTGTAAATCTGCAAAAGGACACACAAAGGTATAGAGGGACATGGGGATTTGTTTCAAAACTTTAAAAAATTAAGTGACATGTTAAAACACTACAGACGTGGATTCATAGGATGGTACAAGTTCTAGGACTGCATTTCTCTACACTACCTCAAACAGTGCAACAGTGATTCAGTGTAAATCTCTACAGTGTTTCATTGATTTAATACTTGTGTTCAAGTATGTGTCCATGAGAATGATCAAAATCTCTACTTAGCTATTTTAATTTTCTTGCTTATAACATAAGTTACAGTAGAATATCCCCTTCAGTATGTTTCTAAATCAAATGAACTAATTTCACAATACATTCTGTAATAACCTATTTAATAATGTTAGCTTGTTCACTTTTGACATCTGTTGCAAAAAACACAAGCTCAATCTGACTCCAAATGCCAAAAATATAATAAAATTAAAAAGAACTTTATTTCCATATACATCAAAATTATTCAGCTAAATTAAAATAAATTCAAGATAGCATGACTTTTTTTTTTGCAACAGATGATCTTACTGAAAATAAACATTTAAAATACTAGTTATTATTTTTTTAAAATTCTGATAAATGTATCCAAAAGTGTTCATATAAAAATTAGTTATGAAAATGTCAGAAGATAAAACATGTTGGCTGTTTAACCAAAACCACTAAGGATGACTGGCAGGCAAAAATAAATTAATTTGATTAAATTATATGCCATCTGATAATATTTGGTCTGAAAAAGCCTTTGTGGGGGTGTGTGTGTGTTTATAAATAATAAGATTGCAAGGAGCTGAGAGCCAGCCAGACTGACAGAGGTCAGCTCTTTTGTTGCATTTTTTGCGCATAAAAGTCCCTGCACGTCTCACAGCATCGCTGATACCACCTCATGTCCTGACAGAGGTTCTTCTCTCTTATCACTCTGCAGTACACAGGCCACTGGTCTCCTAGGCACTTGAATGTCAAAGCAGCTGAAAAAAAGGTGAAACAACAACAGCAAAATCAAATATACATTACTGTTGCCTTTACTAGTGAAGAATCACATACCAAAAGAGACAAGGACATAAGAAGTGTGTCTGGGGAAGAGAAAGGGTTATAGATGTAGACATTTTACAAAAGAAGGAATTCCCCTTGTCCTCCTGCTGTCAATATATTCAACATCAAAAATTTTTAAGGCCAGCTTTATTTACACATCAGATTAAGTTGCATTGAACTTAATGAGTTTAATGTCATGCAACTATCTTCTCATGACTAAGTGGAGCTCATCTTTCTGCCTTGTTTCACTTATGAAAGCCTCTTTACACAGCTTATCACAGAAGGACCATGTTACTGAAGTTGGAACTCTTCACATTTAGTTATATATATCAAGTACTTGCATATGTAGTACGTAGTACATACATTGAATTAAAATGGAAACCCAGTGAAAAACGGGGCACAAGAACAAGATATTGTCCAAAACACATCACAAACAGTGAAAAAAGAAGTCAATCTCATATTTAAGTTAATCTCCTATGCTAAAAGAGGAGAAATTTGTTAAAGAGCTGGTGGCACAATCCCCATCAGCTTTCACTAGCCCTACCCCCAATTCTCTACTGCATGATAGGAATGGAACTGGAGGCCAAAATTATCAGTATATTGAAGAGAAGCATTGCATTATGTATTTCAGAGATGTTAAGGTTTCTACTGGATTGGATTCTGAATCCATGCTGGATGACATTGACTTGTAGATTACTAATATCAGTCCTAAATAATCCATGCCATGAAGACAGTGTGGACAGCAGGCCCAGGGAGGTCATTCTTCCTCCGTACTTGGCCCTGGTGAGGCCACACCCAGACTGCTGTGTCCAGTTCTGGGCCCTCAGTTTGGGAAGGACATAGAGACGCCAGAGTGCATCCAGAGGAGGCAACGAGGCTGGTGAGGGGCTGGGAACACAAACCCTGTGAGGAATGGCTGAGAGAGCTGGGGTTGTTTAGCCTGGAGAAAAGGAGACTCAGGGGTGACCATATCACTCTCTACAGCTCCCTGAAAGGTAGCTGTAGTCAGGTGGGGGTTGGTCTCTTTCTCCAGGCAGCAACTGACAGAATGAGAGGACACAGTCTCAAGCTGCACCAAGGGAAATATAGGTTGGATATTAGGAAGAAGTTTTGTACAGAAAGAGTGATAAATTACTGGAATGGCCTGCCCAGGGAGGTGGTGGAGTGACCATCCCTGCATGTGCTCAAAAAACAGACTGGATATGGCACTTGGTGCCATGGTTTAGTTAAGGTGTTTAGGGCATGGATTGGACTTGATCATCTTGAAAGTCTCTTCCAACCTAGTTTTTCTGTGATTTTGTGTGACAACATAGCCCTTTTTTTTCACTTCACATTAAGTCAAATTTTAATTGACACTGTATTTTTTGTGTGACTCCACACACTCACTTGACTCTGTGACACAAAGTTGCTTATATAACCTCATCAGAGGAAAATCATCAATGATGGGGAGATAGCATCTTACTTCTGAGAGACCAGCTGAACAAATAAAGATAAAGTACAAAGAGGAGAAACATTCAAACAGTGAAATAGCAAGGAGACGACCATAAGCAACCGAAAATTGCAACAATGACTACTGTGCAGAAATGTTCGAAGGTTAAAAACCTCAAAGAGAAATACACTTCACTGTCTTAAAAGAAGTATTGCGCACAGTCTGAAATGCCAGTCTTGTCTGCCATGCAGGAGAAATCTACTGGACAAGAGGCTTTATCTTAATAAGGGCTCTGGAAAATCAGCTGGAGAAGGTGTGCTGTCTTACAGCAAGCCTTTGAATATTCCCATCATGTTCAAGATGCAGACAAATGATTAGGGGAACTAATGCTAATCGTCATCAATGATGCACTAGGAAACAAAAACTACCAGAATTAACAGTTCTGTAGTTATGTAATAACATAATTTCCTTAAGAACAGAAGAGACCTAAGTTCTGCCAGGTACAGCAAATCTCTTCATTCAAAGTAATTTTCCTTCACACATCCTAATACATCGGGCATAGATGTAGATTTGAACTAAAGACAAGTGGAAAGAGCTGTTTGTATTTAAGGGGCAAATAAGGGCCTCCATGATCTCACAAATATCAAGAGATCACAGTTTGCTACATTTTTTAACAGAAAAGAAGGTATTTTCTTACTTTAGAAAGATTTGATAAAATTGGGTGGATATATAAATAATATATATATATATAGAAAAAAAAAATATATAAGCATATATGTTTAGAGTGTCTCTAATATAAATATATTTTCATATGGGACATTTTGTTCCCTTAATATCAGAGTCTCATAATAAGGTCCTTCCTTGGATAACAAAACCCTTCACCATTCTTAGTTACAGTCTCTGATGTACACACTCAAAACCTGAAGCAGGAAGATCAGTCTCTGCATAGAATTTAAATCTCCTGAATACCTCCTGACTTCTGTTTCTAAACTTGGATCATCGTTAACTGTATGGAGAGAAAGATCTGAAAAGAGATTTGTCATCTTTGACTGCTTACCTAACCTGGGTGATGTTATTGTATTAACATTAATTTTCTCATTGCAGGGATGGAGATGACAGGGTCTGTAGGCTGCAGGCTTTTCTGAAGAAAAGCATTCATTGCCATGCCTTCCCGTGATCTTGTGCATGCACTGGATGACTCGAGACTGCATTCCTTTGCCACAGGTGACGGAGCACTGGAACACACAGGAGACACATTCATTGGAAAGGTATTTAAGCCAGAAATCATGAAATGAAATGCCAGTCCGCTTGAAGGGAGTGGCTGCTTCTTCAGATGTCAGCATTCCAAGATTTCTGAATTCTATTCCATTAGCTAAATGAAAATCAATTTTAAAAGCACAAATTAATTAACAGTATTCATTGAAGGACTCACTCCAGCATCCTATTGCTGTCCAAGTCCATTTTGTAGAGCCTGTGATGAAACTAAATATAGCAATGTGCCTGGAGGAAGCAAATATTACTCTCTTGTATCTGTATACAAATTTAGTCTTATTAGAGGTTAAAGTGATGGTAAAACCATTCACAGATGCTAGCAGAGAGAAGAATTTTTAATAAAGCTAGTTAATTAACCACAGCAAAAGAGCTCTTTCTGCTGAGCATAGTTTATGCCTCCTGTCTTTGTATCACATCTTCATGTTTTCACATCTCAAAAATAGAATACACAGTGTGAGACATGATGCCTGGCCTTTAATTAATCTTGACATCTTGTTGCCACATAGAATGAAGTAAGAAAATAAAACAACTGAGCTCTTTAACACTGGTAATATTTTAATTCTATCATAGTAACATAATATATTAGAGTAAAAACTTGGACAGGGCTGCACAGATGCTTACAAAACCTATTCCAAACAAACAAAAAAAAAAGAAACCAAAATGTGCTTTTGCCTTTTCTGACTTTCTGTGAACAAAATGTCATAGCACATGAATTACTTTTCTGTTCATTTGACTCATATGCTATTGCTTTAACTACAAATCTATTAAAAATTACATATTGGAATTTTATCCTAATGTCTTATGGTTTTGATTTAAGTACCCAGAAATTTCACCAAGTTTTACAGAAATTTTCTGTATAGAACATCTTCAAATAGTAATCCATTTCTTGTAATGAATAATGTAAGAGCTCAGGCTGCAAAACACTAAACAAGTTTTTACCTGTTGGTTTGGTTATCTATGTGTGTTTAAGTCACAATTTAAACACTTACCTGGAAGAAAGATTTACATGCGCTAATGGAAAATAGATATGTGCATCAAGAGAAGGGAGACACCTGTCTTTTGGACTCATAAGACTCCAACAGAGGTACAAAAGATTAGGATATACACTTGGATGTTTTCGCAAGGGACTGAACTTGTAACCACATGAAATCAAACCTTTTATAGAGGCAGCAAGTGGACTTGATCTTGCTCCTGTTCTCAGCCAATACAGAACTGTATCTTGCTGAATTAAACAGTTACAGCCTCCATGAATCAAGGCATGTAAAGATATTAAATTATGAATACACAGTTGTCTATTCAGTATCAACCACAATTTAACACATGAACAAATATATGGTTTACAGGAGGGAAATAGTTAGTACTGATTTATTTTCAAAGTATGCTATCAAATCTAGTATACTGCTGTAAAATTGCATGAGAAAAGTCTCCCAACAGAATTCCCCTTCTTGAATTCTGTGCCTTTTCTCTGTGCAGCTAAAAATAATCTGAGTTCCTATAACAGCCAACATTATGCACATGGTCAACATGTAAAACCACATATATACCGGCACAAATTTTATCCCCAATAGCAGCTGGAACATAGATTTTAATTTTGCCAAAATTCTGACCACTCCTTAAATTCCTCTCATCATAGTTTCAGAGATATTTATTTTTGGAATATTTTAATCAAATTAAAATTGAGACAATGGAAAAGCAAAATTAAAAAGGTGAAAAGAAAGACAAAACTAAAACTACAACACAAAGAGAAAACAAATGTGAGAGTAAAAGGAAAATGAAGGTGATATGATGAAGCTAATATGTTGAAGATCTCTAATAAGGAAAGATAATCTTTAAATGTTATCATGGTGATCTTAATTTAGAGTAATATTACACACAGTATTACATTTTTTTTTCCTTCAAAGATTAGTATGTTTATCAACCAAAGTTAGAGTATGTGTGAATGTGTGGTACTCCTTTAGTCAACTGCAGAGGAGGAGGATATGGGCAGTTTGATCTGGTACATAAGATTACCAAAAATAATTTCTCTGATCTTACGTCATCCTAGAGTGAGTAGATGCAATCCAGCCACCTGGAATACTGGAGGGGAGAATGGGATTTGAAAAACACTACTCTTTTGCTAACAAAAGGGGTTCCAATGGTTTATCTGCTAACTGGCAATGCCAAACAATTAATATGGGCAGGTGACTTTGTGAAGAGTGCTCTGGCAGCAGCCACATCTTCTCTACATCAAATGAGCTCTGGCTTGAAAGTTTGTTATGACTGCAACTGACACAAGCAAGAAACAGACAAATCTCTCATCTAACCAGTGTTTAAGTCTGAATTTCTATGCAGAATCTGGTAAGATTTTGGCATTAAAATCTCAACTGGTGAATTAATATCCTTTAAATAACTGAGCCTGCACTGGCCTTAGTGAGATGTAGTTTTCCATCCCAAGATGCAGAGATCTTGCAAACAATTAGTCTTGCTTGACCTACTTATTAAAATCACAATTTTAGAAACTGACATCAAAGGACGATTAAATGAAATGTCTCAGTTCATATAGGAAACACGTGGCAAAGCAGGAAATAGAGAAATTTGTGATCTATGTTCTTTTATTTTCACAGAAATGTACTAAATTTTAACAGTGCATTTATTTTTATTTTTTAAAAAATGGGAACTTACTAAGTCTTGTAAGATGCTTGTGGAATAATGAGAAAAAGCAGGGCTATCCCAGTGATTTGCAATCCAGAACTTTTAAACCCAACCAAGTCAACACGCAAGTAAAGCAAGATTTTTCCAAACACCCCGGGTTTTAAAATCAGTGAAGGATCTGATAAGCATGCTGTGCTCCTCTATGTTCACATGGCAGTAGCAGGAGCGGTGGTGGTGTCTGACTTTGAAATTAAGAATTCTACTGACTGGAAGCCAGAAAAAAAAATTTTTTTACCATAAAAGCTCATATTTGCTATTAGCTATATTAGCTTATATTTTAAATAGTATGAAATAGGGAAAGCATCAGGGATTTAGCAGTGCACTTGCTAGCTACATAGACAAACAGTGAAGTTTTCTGTGTTCATGATGTCATTGTCTTAACTGTGAGTTTATCTTGCAAACACATCAGCCAACTGCTGCTGTAACTGAGAGCAGACACTGAATATTAGGGAATAAAAGTAACTCGTATTTTTCTTCTTTATCCTGAAAAGATAAAGACTTGTTCTGACTTCACTAGGAGACAACTCAACTTCTGCAGATCACTTAGATACCCCTTCAGAGCAACAACTCTGACCCTCCTTTTGACACTCATTTTACTGTATATGCATGTGTAAATTCAAGCTGAAGCAGACTCTTCCAAAACTGCCTCCCAAACTTGCCTCACCTTTGGATTTCTCTCACTGCAAATATTCAATCTGAGGTAAATACCTTTCACTGCATATGCAGCTGTCACATTTTAGGTAGTGCTTATGGTATGTAGTTGAAGCTGTATAGGTTCTGTATATTTCTGGACTTTACACGTTTAAAACTCTAGCAAAGCTTTTAATTTCAAAGAAGTAAAAAATATTTTCACTTTTATATATTAATCAGTGAATTTAATCAAAAATAAATTTAACTGTCAAAACTGCTTGTATTTTTTGTATGTTTGTGTGTGTGTATATATATATATCTAATTTGCAGAAAATGCCCACTCCCAACCAATATATAGCATTTTCATTAATTCAGCAGATTTCAGGTTCATTTAAACCCACAGCTTTTATTATTAGTGAATGAAGAATAAATTTCTATAGTTCTTCTTCCCACCCACTCTATCTCCTCACATGTCAATCTTGCACATGCAATACTTTATTTTTGTGGAGGTTAATTACATTTTACTTCTCACTATTCACATGACCCACACTTTAAGGCCATGTAGCTGATTAGCAAAAAATTCCTGTAGGAGAACTGCATTTGTAGGTTTAGACTAAATGTTCTAGTACACAGCCAGAGGGTTTTTTTTATGTGGCTGTTAATCTGTGCATCTTGGACACAGTCCTAAAGGTACTGTAAAACCATTCAAGCAGCAAGACATGTAAAACATTCTTGTTAAAGATTACAAAAAATTCCTGTGTAAAGATAGGTAACAGCTATTTTTTAAAAATTATTTTTTCCTATAAAAAAAATTTCTTTAAAAAAAATCTTACCACCCTGTTTCAATTTTGTCCAACTTTTGAACTTCTTTTCGATATAATTTCAAGGACAGAAATCTAGGTGTTAAATGTAACAATTCTTACACTTGGCATGCACACCCGCTACCCAAGATTCCTTCTTTCTGTTCCCTGCCAAAGATATATATTCTGGAGAGAATTCATATTTCCAAGGCCAACAGCTGAGGAAGTTGCTGTAATGTGTTAGCTGCTTCCAGCTGGCCTTCATGAGAAGTAGGAATTCCTAAATTAAGGGAAAAATTGTCACTGGCAGACAGTAACGGTCAAAATGTGTCTTTCTGCCAAGACAACAGGCAATCATTGAAGAGGGTGATACAATCCACAATTAAAAAGCCAATCTGTGACAGTATTAACAGAATTGACTTGGACAATTTATTTTTGAGAATAGGTGGACTGCTCAATAAAAGGTTTTACAAGTCTAAGTAGCATTCAAAGCAGGCTGACGTGCCTCTAAGGAAACTCAGGGATGAGTTTTACTGGAAATTATTAGCAGAGCATTCCTAATCATTTATGTATAGGTTCATCAGTTCCAGCTTTTAAGCAGCTTCAACCTTTTCATGATGTGAGTGTGAAATAAGAATAGCAAGCAATCAGATTTTAGCCGCAGGATTCATATTTGCTAACACACTTGCAAAATCTTCTTCTGCTTTGTCTTTTATGAAGCCTGCATTTGAAGGCAGGTAGTAGATAATGTGGTGCATTTTTTTTCAGCAAAGGCTTCATACTAAGTTTGGCAATATTCTTCAAGATTACCTAAATCAAGCAAATAATCTGAAGTTTATTTAAACCTTTTTTTTTTTTTTTTTGTTATAAAGGTATTTCTGAATACTGTAGCAAAAAGAGGGATTGACAGATACAAGCATAAGATGGAGTCTGAGTTCTCACATGCATCATTTCCAGGAAGGTTTTTCTGCCTCTCTCATTTCTGACACACCCAACACCTCAGTATGCCAAATTTAAAATTCAGAACTTGTGCTAAGTTTAGCTATAACAGTATCTGCTGTTGGTCTCTTCTAAGTTTAGCAAGTTTGAGTTGTGCCTATTTATTTTATAGCCTTCTTTTTCTCCTTCTTCTGCCCACTGCCCCTCCATTTTTTTCTTTTTAGCTCTTCTTTCTAGGGTAAGAAGATATAAGATTCAAAAACATAAGATTTTAAATTAAGACAGACAGAACTCCAGTTCCCTTGATAACCCCAGAGATAGTGTTCCCATGGAGGAAATCCTCACCCCCTCATCTCAAGAATCTGAACCTTTCTTTTCTCTTTCTTTTTTTCTCTTTCCCCCCCCCACCCCCGAATCCTTTTTAAGGCCCCACGCAGAACAATCTGGTTGTTCGGCAGAGGAGGCAAAACTGCCTTTGGTATCAAGACAAGAAGCAACTGAAAGTTCAGGAGCTGATTACAAAAAGAAATTTATTTTTTCTAGGTCAGTATATTCTTCATTGCCTAACTACTCTGAATCAATAGTGGGGTTGGATAGGCTTAAATCTGAATGGGCTCTCTGGACCCAGCTTGGAAGTGGAAAATTCTTTGTCTCCATGTAAAACCCAGGTTCCATTGCCCAGTTTCTTTCTCGGGTGAATTAATGAAACAAAATCATCCATTTAACAGTTTAAAAACTGGGATTATTCCAATGACAAAAGGTTGTTCTATTAGAGACCACCTGGAGTCCAAATCGATAAAAAACCTGAGACTCAATTACAGCCTACCATTTCTCCCTGACATCAGGGAAGGTATCAGCATTTTTCTCTCATCATTAATGACCTGTATCAAAGCATGGACAAATCCTGTAATACTGTAACAGATCTAGAAAGCCAAGTTCCTCTATGGGCTCCAGATGTATGTACACACCATTTTAAATTTTGTAGTTATAGTTTCTATAAATCTATATTTAATAAAAACATATTCAAGTTTTAAGGCAATTTAAGTATGCCTGAAATTATTTAGGACTTTAGACACACTGCTAAATAGTATTTGACATCATAATACTGGTAGATTTTACAAATTTTAGCCTTGTTTGTACACCTCTGCCTGGGCACTGCTGCAGGGATCCTCTGTTAGCAAGGAAGCAGAAATAAATTTTAGCTGTGGATTTGTGGTTGTCCCAGATGCCTGCCTGTGCTGACTCACACATGGATATATTACTGCCACTAGTACTTAGCAATGAACAAGACATTACTACATTTCAAACTTTCAGATCTGAGATATCATTGCCTGGTATTTCGGCAGGAGATGACTGTCCATTCATCAGGACTATCACACATCCAAACAAGAATCTGGAAACAGTTAGATTTCATGACATAATTACCTTTATCTTTCTGATTAAATTAGTTGAGTATGCTACTCTGGAATGATGAAAACAAATTCTTAAAATTAACTTGAAATATTAGCCTTTGACTATATAATTATATTACCATACATGACAATGCTAGCCTGATGCTCAGTTGAAAACATTGCACGGAAAAGCATTAGAACAGCACAAAGAAGTAATTAAAGGATTACAGTATTTCTAATGAAAAGACATGTCACAGAACCCACTAAGGACACAAAGGAAATTTCAAACCAGGGAAAATGAAACCTCCAAGAAAATCCTTTCTTTTAAAAATTTTCTATTTTATCTATTTACTTTTCAGAAATCAAAGAAACAAATGTCAAAAAGCTCTTCTGTTCAACATAGAATTAAGCACTGTCCTTTAAATATCATCGCACTATGTACCATTTTAAAGTTTTTTCAGCAGGTTGAATAAATGAAAGAGTTCTTTTCTGAGTTCCAATCACTCTATCTACCATATTTTAAATAATGAAGATCTGAAATAGCAGTCAACTCACCTAAATGGCTATGAAAGATATTAAAAAATCAAAACATAAAAAACCTATGAGTTTACAAGGAAACTGAACTCATAGGACTTTTATTTAGCTAAAATACAAGAATAAAATCATAGAATCAGTTAAACTGGAAAAGATCTTTAAGATCATTGAGGCAAACCATTAACTCAGCATTGCCTCACTACTAAACCATGTCCCTAAGTAACACAACTACATGGCAACTCCACTATTTGCCTGGGCACTCTGTTCTAATGCTTGATAACGCTTTTGCTGAGGAACTTTTCCCTAATATTCAATCTGAGTCTCTGCTGGCTCATCTTGAGGCCATTTCTTCTCATTCCCTCACTTGTTACCTGGGAGAGGAGACCAAACCCACCTCATTACAAACTCGGAGGGAGTAGTAGAGGGAGAAAAGGTCTACCCTGTGCCCCCTTTCCTCCAGGCTAAACAGCCCCAGCTCCCTCAGCCACCCTCCACAGGACTTGTACTCCAGACCCTTCACCTCTGTTGCCCTTCTCTAGACATACTCCAACACTTCAATATCTTCCTTATAGTGAAGGGCTCAAACCTCAACAGCCTCACCAGTGGCAAGCACACGATGATGATCACTGCCCTGGCCCTGCTGGCCACACTATTGCTGCCACAGGCTAGGATGCCATCAGCCTTCTTGGTCACCTGGGCACAGCTGGCTCACGTTCAGTCACTGCTGACCAGCACCCCCAGGTCCTTTTCTGACAGACAGGTTTCCAGAGAGTCTGCCCCAGCCTGGAGCACTGCCTGGGGTTCTTGTGATCCAAGTACATGATCCAATCCACCACTTGGCCTTGTGGAAGCTCTTACCACTGGCCTCAGCCCACAAATTTAGCATGTCCTGATCCCTTTGCACAGCTTTTCCACCTTCAGCAAGTCAACATTCCTATGCAAACTGGTGTTGTCTGTGAACTTACTGAGGGTACACTTGATCCCCCTGCCCAAATCATCAGTAAAGATGTCAAACAGGACTGGCCCTACACTAAGCCCCAGGGAGCACCTCTTAGTGGCCAATTGCCAACTGGATGTAACTGCATTCACCACTCCTCTCTGGGTCCAGCCATACAGATAGTTGTTAATTCAGCAAAGAGAGCACCTGTCTGAGCCATGGGCTGCCAGCTTTTCCAGGAGAATGCTGTGGGAGACAGTGTTGAAGGCTTAGGCCCAGGTAAACAATATCCACAGCTTTTTCTTCATCCACTAGCTGGATAACCCTGTCTTAGAAGGAGATCAGATCAGTCAAGGACTGCCTTTCATAAACCCATATGCTGACTAGGCCTGATCAAGCAGGTTCAGAACATGCCATATGATGTCGCTCAGGATGATCAGCTCCTGACCTTCCCAAGCACCAAGGTCAAGCTGACAGGCCTGTAGTTCCCTGGATCCTTCTTCCAGCTTCATCACTATCCTCATGTGGATCCCATCCACCCTCACAGAGCTGTCTGTTTCTAAGTGATGGAGCAGGTCACTGACCATTTTTCCTTTCCATTATGAGGGTTTGATTTTATTTCCCATCCCTGTGTTTCAGCTCAGGGGGCTGGGTACCGGCAGAACAACTGCTCTTAATACTAAAGATTGAGGTAAAGAACATATAAAGCACCTCCGCCTTTTATTCATCCTTTGTCACAATGTTTTCTTTTGCATCCAATAAAGGATGGAGATTCTCCTTAGCCCTCCTTTTTTTGTTGGACATGATGCATTTTTTTTTTGTCTTTTATGGCAGTAGGATGATTAAACTCCTTGGCCCTAGCTGGGCCTTGACCCTTCTAATTTTCTCCCTGCATAACCTCACAACATCCTTGTAGAGCTCCCGAATTGTCTGCCCATTCTTCCAAAGGCCATAAACTCTTTTTTTCTACCAAGTTACAGCCAAAGTGCTCTGTTCAAGCAAGGCAGTCAGCTCATCTTTCAGTGTAACGAGACAGGCAACTCTTGCACCTTTAAGATTTCTTTCTTGAAGAATGACTAGCCTTCCTGGACTCTTTCGTCATTCAGGATTGCATCTCAAGGGACTCAGTCAATCAGGCCAAAGTCTGTCCTCTGGAAGTACAGTGTGGCAGTTCTGTTGCCCCCTCTCCTTACTGCTTTGAAAACTCTATTGTTTCATGGTTGCTGTGCTCTGAAACAAGTATTTCAAAAGAATTTTTCAAGATTCAGTTATCTCTTACATTTTTAAAGTATTTTCATCTTTTGCCTTATTATAAACTATCAGAAAACAGCAAGAAAGTGACAACCCCATAGAGTAAAACAAAATAATGAAAACCAAACAATAAATATTTTGAGATAAAATAAGAATTTCATAGAATAACAAGTTTATCACAAGAATAAATACATGACGCAGTATGTTATTTAGCTGCATGAAATACAGGATAACAGGAACATGAAATAATAAAAAATCCAACAAAAATAAGCTAGATCCCACAAGAAAAAATGGATTACATAAATTTTAACAGAACCCAAGTGAATCAGCTGTAAGAGTTATGCCTTTGCAGATGACAGAGTCAGAGATACTGAGGAAAAATCTGGAAAGAGAGAGATGACCTTAGATATGGAGATACACCAGGCAAAAGAATGCCTAATTCACCAAGCCTGAGCACCAGACCATTTATTTATCTGCTGAAAATACACATCAGCCTTTCAGAAGATCCATGTGTCCTCAAAAAAAAACCTGGCAAGCATTTTTGGGAAAGGTCATAGAATATAAAGGACTTCTCTTCAGCTACTCCCAAGAATGGTTTCCTTCAATCTGTGCTATATGCATATGTATGCATATGTAAATCCCCTGCAGCAGTAATGTATGGCCTAGCACTGTAAAACTCAAAAGCAAAAAAGTCTGGAAATTTGTATCTGCTTGGGTATAGACTGTACTACAATGACTTGGAACACATTAGCAGTAAAGGAGGTGATGGAAAGCTGCAAATGCTACTCTCCATAACTTCCGCATTTGTGGAATATTATATGTGGTGCATGACACAGATTTTCTCCTTCACCTGGACTTCCAAGGGATCACTACATCCAGTCAATCATACTTATCAATTTCAAAGAGTGCCAACTTCTGCTACAAGAGAGAGCAGCTCCACTGTTTTGCTGATAGCAAAGGTTTCAGTCTGTTGGTAGAACCACAGAATATTTGGTGGGAACCAGCATGCAGAAAATTTATAGAGCTGCTTAAAGATTCAAAGTCAATGGCTGCATACTAATAGCAACAATATTTCGTTCTGAAATATTGCTGGGCATAAGTAAACAAAAACAAAACTTATTTATAATGTTATCAATCATCTATTTTAGGAGCATTTTTATCATTTTAGTTCTGCTATCAGGGAGTAAAAAACCCTAGCTTTTTCAGGGATATTTGAGATCTCATTTATTTTGGAATTTCCTAGACTTCCTCTAACTGTTCAGGTTTATGAAGGTGACTTAGAAGTCAATCTTTTCACTACAGATTTTTGTCTCTACAGAAGACATCTCAACCTGCTTCCCTGGAAACAACTTTTTAAAATCTTCAGAGTCCAAAACAATTTGTTCAGTTGCTGAATGCATCAGTGTTATCCTTTTCTTTCCCTGTCGGGCAGTGTCACAGACACAAGAGTGTCTCCCAACAGTGGCTGTGTAAGTGAAATCTCCATCTTTCCCACACTGCTCCTTCAGGTGAGCACACTGTACATTGTGTGGCAATTCTGTGGTTGTATAGACACATTTAAACATGGGTCTGCATTTGCCTCCACTACACGCTGCCATCTTCCAAGCATCCTCTTCTAGCTATGAGGGTTAGTTTTCTGCACATGCAGCCTTCTTTCTGCACTATACGATCTTTTGTACTCCATGTTGAGGTCATTTTGGGAACAAACTAGCTCACCCTTGATGGAAAAATAAAAGGAAATGTATAATGGTGGTAACTTCTGCTTAAGACCCTCTCCTAGGACACATAAGGAAAAACAGAGTATGTATTATGAGGTGGATTTAAATTTCTTTTTCTTTCTTTTCTTTCTTTTCTTTCTTTTCTTTTCTTTCTTTCTTTCTTTCTTTCTTTCTTTCTTTCTTTCTTTCTTTCTTTCTTTCTTTCTTTCTTTTTCTTTCTTTCTTTTCTTTTCTTTTCTTTTCTTTTCTTTTCTTTTCTTTTCTTTTCTTTTCTTTTCTTTTCTTTTCTTTTCTTTTCTTTTCTTTTCTTTTCTTTTCTTTTCTTTTCTTTTCTTTTCTTTTTTCTTTTCTTTTCTTTTCATTATTTATTTGATTATATAGTTCTCCCACTACCATGTCACTTGTCAAGTAAGGCAGCAAGCATCTTTCAGCAGGAGCTGTTCTCTTATTTTGTTCTTGCTCATTTGTGCTTTGTTTTTCTCTGAGCCTAGGAAGGTTCAGTCCTGATGGGAACTATTAAGATGTACCACAACTTAATTCTTTTCTAATATAACCACACTTACAGATAATGCAACTTGAGAGACAACACTTTAATTACATTTTGATTCCCCCAAACTTCTTACACTAAAGATGCTTGAAGCAGAAAACCAACAAAGATATCTTAGTAGATCTAAGTGTGAAACAGATACTAGAATTTCCCATTTATGAGTGATTTTCTCTGTGTGCGAACTAGGTGATATCTACTTTTAAAATCCTTTCCAGTCTGATTAGTGGTTTCTTCTGTTATGAAAGGTGGTATCATTCTGTTTTTCAGGAAACGAACATGACATTATATTTATTCCAGCCAGAATTCTGCAGTATATTGATCTAAAAACCCCTTTATATGAAACAAAAGATGTTAATATTGTTAATATTATAGGACTGGTTAGAAACGTATAAAGTCTCCCAATGCCATTTCCTTACATTGACATCTTCCATATTATTTGATCATGCTTCATTTCTGAAACAAAGACACACATAATTTGCTGCAAATTAACTATATTTAAATCAATATGAAAGTTTTTTACTTGATTACATAATTTTTTAACTTCTATTATTTTGCATTGCATAATTGCTTTGTCCATACATCTACTGATAGTGTAATATTACACTACTGATAGTGTAATTGTGACTCACGGCCAGCACTATTCCATTCCAAGAATCTAAAAGAGATTAATAATTTTGGATGGGGATCTGAGGAAAAAAAACAAGGCTAATTCCCTTGTCAGTAAAGTGATAACATTAATATCATCCTTTTTTTTTTAATTGGAGGAGATCGGTTGAGTTTGTTTGCTGTGGAAATTTAGAGTCTGTTTAAATGCTGTGTTAAGCACACAAAATAAAGCTTGAACATCCTGTGCTCTTGAATAGTTAGTAAAAAAAGTTTGTGGGCATTTACCTCCCTCCATTTACATGCGTTGTTTGATTGGGGAAGAAGGCAAACAATCCTTATCACTGACATCTGCATTCTGTATCCCTCAGGGGATCTCTCTGTGAATCCGCCTCCCTAACAGCTGGAGACTTGACTTCTTCTGACTACACACACACACACACTTTCTAAGGAGCACTGAAATACTGCCTGAAACAAATAATTTGCAATAGGATGTGAATTCTGGGATTCATTGTTGTAAAAACTAAGCAGTTGGGTCAGATGCCCTTCCAGACTCAGTGGAAAAATAGTAGGAGATTAACCTTTGCCCCTCATGCTTTTGCTTCTTCAGGCTATAGACAAAGAGAACTGCATGCCAACCATTGGGACCACTATCACAGATGTTATATTTGACTCCTCAGCATCTCTGGTCTAAACCTTAGATACTATTTAGAAATTTTGCTGCTGCTCCATCTTTAGTTTCTACAGAATGCATCCTTTTACCAATCTTTTTTACAACTTATGCCACATTATCTTCTCTGATCTCCTATAGACATATACAGTATATCTCTTCATCTTACAAATTGTGGCTTCTAAATTCTTGTTTGTTGTCTGGACCTTTGATCCTATTTTTCCTTGCTGAATGATATAATATTATATCAAAGTTTTAAATTACCATTTTCAATACCCACTTTCCAAGTTATTCTCTGTTCCAAAATTCATTCTGCTTCCCAGGTTTCATTTATTCTGATAATGGTCTGAAAAGTGTGATAGTAGCAGAAAAAAAATACACATTTTCCTACATAAAGTACTGTAGACATGCCCTTTGAGCACCCTACGCTGCTGAAATTTAAGTGTTTTTTGGAGAATGACTTCTGCAATGATGTGTTCTTTTGTAAGCTGTGCAGATGTGTAAACATGCAGTTCACATGAATTTAATTTCACCTCTCCTCAGCCTATTTGTTTATACTTAGGTGATGAATGCCTCTGAGCATGATCCTGTCCTTGTATGGCTTTGAAACGGGTAGCCAGTGGGCAGCTTAGCAAGGGACACTGTTGCTAACAACACCTTGCCCTAGCTGGTGCTAGAATAGCTATGGTCTCTAAACATTCCTCATTTGAAGGTAACTCGCACATTGTTCGGTAGGATATGCCATGGATGGCATATGCTGGGAAAATACAATGTCATTGGTAATGCTGCTAGGTGCTGGCTCCAGAAGCTCAGTTTGAGCTTTTATTCTTTCCTTTCTCCTCATACCTATACTCCTCACAAAGGTGGCCCAGAGCCTGAGTGATGTTACGAACAGCAAGTTTTAGCACACTGACCCACTCTACTAACTTAAACGCCATTACAGAGTTAAAGGCTGCACACAGGCTGGGTTGTAGAGACTTCTTTTAGACTGAGTTTTAGAAGGATTACTATCTCCATAATTGATCTATTGGAGCTTGGAATTTTGGTCAAATTTTATTTGATCTTGGTATTGTTAAAACACAGAGGTCAAAAACTATTTGATCTTTATATGACTATACCAATAAAACAAACTAACTGTGTTACAGCACTCCATAATTATTAATCATGTTACCTTTTCAGTAATAGTGCAATTTAAGCTTAATTTAAAATTATGTCTTAGGAGTTCAAAGAAAGCAGCAAAGCAAGTAAAGATATTAGGCCTCTTGTTTCAATGTGTGAGAAGCATCATTTAAATTTTTCAAGTCAAGTCTTGGCATTAGCTAGAGGGAACGTGGCTCTGCTCAAAGGAACAGACTTCTGTCAATGTCAAGAACAATCCTAGAGTAAAAACTGTGAACACAGAAGGCTGCATTGAACCTCTGGGTAAGAAACAAACAGAGCAAAGATTAATATTTACCTGAGCTTTTCATTTGTTCTCACCATTGCAGACATATCAACATGTAGGCCATGACTTCATGTTGCTATGTACTCCTTCAATGGAACAGAAGAGTTACAGAGAAAAGAAATTCACATCCAAATATATTTTAAACTGAACTTGTGCACCTGTAGAGAAATCAAGGTATCTATTTTTCAGTAAAGATCTTGGAAAATCTCTGCTGCACAAGTCACAGTCAGACTGTATGTTAACTGTTCAAAAGATTTTGCCAATGCCATAATTCCTTGTGTCCTAATTTTGAAGTTCAAAGTGCAGTTTGGGTGAGAGTATTACAGCTTTGACTCAAGGAGGAGAGCAGGAAATACAAAATTGCCAGTTAATTTTAAACAAGAAGATATAAGTTTTTGTGCACTCATCTGTGACATGATTGCTTGTGAAAGGCACTGAGAGGATAAAGCTCTTCACTCCAGAGGGCACTGGGAACACAGTGTATCTGTCTCAGCATACCCACATAGCTTCAGCAACCCCAATTTGAATGGTTGCTTCAATTAAGAAAGCAGATGGTCATTTCTCCATGGTTTACTTCCTACTGGTGCTAGTGCTAAATGAGGCAGGTTTTAACAGTAGTTATGTAGTAGAGAAATGGAATACTAAATATTATTGCCAAACATATCTTCCTGTAAAAGTAATACTGCTACTGAAAGTTAGTTGCTTCTGTTGTTTAAAAAAATAAATGGTTATACTATGTGCTTTTGAAGTAGCTAGTTACTCACAGAGTACTTGCAGCTAATTCTTGGAAGGCTGGCTAGCCATACACTGCTGGCTTTAGTCCTTGTTTCCAGCTCCTACATCACATGAAAGACAACTAAAAATACATTAAATACTTCTCCATACAAGCAAGTTTAAAAAATGCTGCAATAATGTTAGGTGCTGAAAGTAAAAGTGTGTGCAAAGTTATGAAGAGAAACAAAGGAAATAAAAAAAGATTACAATCTTTCTGCTGAAGTGTGGTCTGTGATACAGCAAGAGAAAACCTTGACAAGGTTCAATTTCAGAATTTCAGCATGTTTTGGGTTTTACAAAACTGTATGAGATACTGAAGGCTAATCACAGATCTAACTAATATTGTTTGTTACTGTTTGGCCTATGCATATCCACCTCTCAGAACACATATGCCAAGGAAATAATGTAATGACAGTTATGTTGAGTGTCCATAATAATAAAAAAATAATAAAAAAACCCAGTAATAGATGCTTCCCACATGCTAAATGGTTTATGTGGAAATTTAATAAGCTAAAGGTGCTACTGTGTAAGACTGGAGAGTATACTTTACTGGAACCACAAATAAAATGTGCAAACACAAATTAACAAAATATGTGAATGGTAAGGTTGGAGCTGGCTGCAGTTTCTGAAGCTGTCTGCCTGCCTACTGACACAATAAGATAATACAAATTTGCATAATATTCTAGATTTATGTCACACTTACTTTATATTCCTGATTTTTATTTATACTGTAGGCTCACTGGACTACCAGTTTAGTTTTTTTTTGTTTATAGCCTTATTGTTCCCTCAGCTGGGATATCTGTACACTTTTCATAAGAGTAATTCTTATTAAGAATTCAACTTGCAAAATGTGTGATGCTGGGAGGCACTAGTATCAAGGATTACTCACCTTAGACCAGTCTCCCATTCTCCAGACATAGCATTTGGAATAGTCCTCACAGTCCTCTGCTTCTTTAGGTCTTGTGGACAAAACACATTTCTTGCGTGGATTGGTGCACCTCACCGTCCGATGTCGTACTCCCTTACCACACTTTACAGAGCACTGTTGGAAAAAATGGTTTTTCAGATTTCTACAAAATTAATTTACCCCATTTCATCCCCTTCTATATGACTTCTGCCCAGTCAGCATAAATATTTCACAGCTTCAGTGATCTCCTAACTTCCAACCTTCAATAGCATCAATACTAGATTTATTAAAAAAGAAAAACTGAACAAAAATTCTTTAGGGGACAAAATGATAATTGATTCATTTTTACCTAAAGTTAGATAAAAAATTACTTGCTTAAGGACAAAATAGTCTTTGGAATAAGAAATGATCCAAGAAGTCATTATTAAATGAATGCAAAATTTTACACTAAAAATATAAGGCAATCTTTCTTCTTCCAATGAAATGAAATACAATGAAAGAAAATCAAAATAGCATTCATAGGAATAAGATATGAAGCTACTTAAGAAAAGCTCTGTTAGTGTCCAACAGCCTTTTTTGGGAGGAGGAAAAAAATGCAGAATGGAAAAGTAAATATCCCTAAACGATGCAAGAATTTAGACTGAACATGAAAATTCAAAGTCACTATATAGTCAGCATGTGAAAGCTCTTTTCAAGTTGCTTAGAAGGTCCTAATCTATGGGTTTTTTTCACCATTCCCCCTTACACAGCCAAAAATGATGCCATTTCCTTCTCAAAACATTATCACTGCTTTTGATCATCCCACTGCTTGCAGTTCAAAACTCTCCTCTGCCAAGCTGATTATAACCACAGGAAGCAGTAATGGCTAGCTTCCTACATAATGGTGATAGTAGGAATGGCCATGGGAAATACCTCGCTCTTCAAAAAATATTTATTGCTTCCAACAAAAACATGCTCTCTCATGTCTCATCTCTCAAGTAAAACAAACTGACTAAACAATCTGTGATTCTGATTTCTTTTACTCATCTCTGTAAATGGATGCCTTTCTTCTCACAACCAGCTCTCGCAACATAAAACTGTGTACCACACCAGAAACTGGTGTTATTTATATCTTCTATCTCTACCTTAGCATGTGCTTTTCATCTTTGAAAACATTCCCCACTTGTTAGCTCTTTCTTGCTTGGGGATCAAGGAGTTCTGCTGAGTAGAGCAATTCAAAGAAGGGACTGCACCCACATTCAGAAGCCGCTATCCATATTTTGATCACAGAGGTATTCATCGCACAGCTTCTAGTATGGGAGGCAATCAGAATTGCCTTTACTCTTCCAATGAAAGGAGAAGTTCCAAATAACCCTTTCATCTTGTCCAGACGGCAGTGAGAACAATACTCTTCTTCCTCCCGTTAATTTTAGAAGAAATCAAAGATGAAGAAAGCCAAATGGACAAGCACATTTAAAGACCTTAAATCAATAAAGCTTTTTGAACAATGATTACATTTTACAGCAATACTTCAGGATGCAGCATATGTGAAATTGTGTTATTTACAAGCTCATTTGTCTATTGCTGTTGGTTTGGAAAAAGAGCAGAGAAGAAAGAGGGGAACCTTTTTGCCAAAGGTTCCCCTCAAAGCGTCCCTGAAGCAGGATGGCATCACCCATCTGCTGATCAACATCCCTTGGTACAAAAGTACACCCCAGACGTTTCCACTCTGAACCCAAGGTCTTGTAGCTGATAAGTGGTGCCTTAATTCTATTTCCCCCAAGTTACCCACTACTGCACACACGACATACTTGATTATAGGTACTTGAGAACTGGCCAGAAGAGACCTGCACAACATAAACTAGGTAAGATGCAGTAGCTCTACACAGCTGGTTTTCCTAGCCCCTGAACCCTTTGCCAAAACACTGCACAAGGACCATGAAAATCACTAGGCTGAGCTGCGCCACTTGATGCTGAAAAAAACCTTATTTCCAAAAAATACCAAAGCACAAATAACGACTATGGAGTATTTGGATTATTTGGAGAATATGGAGTATAAATAAATGCAGCACCTCAGACCAGACTCCTGCCTCCCACACCGTCATGCAGTCCTGGCCTTCACAGCGCTGTGCAGAAGCAGGCTTTGGCCCCAGACAATCCCTCTCCCTAGCTCTGATCAGGGTCCCATTTCTGAGCTGCTGTGTGCAGGCTACTTGTCTGTTCTGGGTTCCTTTCCCACATGTCCTTGAACATGGTGTCCATTCTGTCATCATCCATCTGCAAAAAACACAGGCAATGTACTAATACAAAATCAGGAGAGGAAAAATACCTTCACATCTCATTCACTTATTCTAAGTGTATACACCCAAGACACACTCATATCTTTTCAGCCTCCTTTCACTGTCATTTTGCTAATGGATTATTTATGAATCTAACATGTATTACATTTCATACAGTATTAATTAAACCCTAACCCTTCCCCAGTCCACTACCCCTATGTTTTCAAACTACTTTCCTCTTAATTATAATCCCAATTAGAAAATTTCCAAAATATACATACATAAAGATGACAGATCCCTGATCAGCATGCCTGTTATTCTCTGTATGTCTATCTATCTCAAGTGTAGGCCAAACATGTAAAGTCCAGCATTCCTTGAAAATACTGTGTTGCAAGAATCACTCAAGTGTGAAAGAATCATTGCTCTGGAAAAAGCACAAAAGCCCAAAATTCTTCATGTTCTTCTGAGTGAAGCCTAACAGGTTGCACAGCTTAAATCACAACAGCAAGGAAGGCTGATGCAGTTTGGCACAGACCACATACCTAGAGAGCAATTGTTCTAGAACATAATTTTCCCCAGATGTTCTGTAGATTCAGATTACGGCCATGTGCCTTTAAAAAATCAAACAGCTCTGCCCCTGGTGTTCTGTCTCCTGAAAACACAAGAGTTTTCAAGGAGACTTAGTTTGCAAGGAAAGTTTTTAGGAAACTGATATTTAATAAATTTTTTTCAATCTTCTGTCATGCATTTGTAGCAAAAAAAATGAAACACTTAACTAAGGAGTTTTTTTGTTATCTGTCCAGATATATAATTTACAAATCATGACCTGTCAAGATGATGAAATACACTTCAAGATATTTCTTCATAGGCCCAATAGCAAATACGTATTTATGCAAGTGTATGCTTTAGTAACATTTCTGCTGAAAGCTAATAAAATTTTGTAATCATCACTTAGAATGTTTAAAAAATTGGATTATTAAATCTTTCTACATTTCTCAGGACAGCATCTCTGAGTATCAATTAGCAAAGTTTTAAAATTGTCACTTAATAAGCTGGAAAAAACACAGAATACTGAAAATTTATGGTAGACAATGCCTCAGAAAAAGATCAGATTCTTCCATTTCTATCCATTAAGTGAACAATGGTGCTAATAAAACAAAATAAAGGTCTTCTCAAATATGCATATAATGAAGTTTAAACTACCCTCCAAAGGGTAATGCCCTATTCTGGGGAAGACCAAATGTCAGCTGTTTTGTCTTACTTAAAATGTATCATACTTCACATTTCATCAATTTCAGTAATCATCCTTTTCAAGAAAGCTATGTCTTCTCGTTCCCTTTACATACTTTCTTCAACAGTATTTCCATTTAATTTATTTTGTGTTATTTTGTTTAAAAATGCCATCTACCTGTCCTCCAGATGACTGCAGCAGACTGATCCTAGTGCTTACTCCTGGGGATGCTAGCCAGCTCTTGCTAGTTGCTTTCCCCTCCCTTGAAAGGTGTGGACTTGCTCTCATTTGCTTTAAAAAAGTACATGCAATTCTTGAGGACCTCCTTAACAGATAATTTTCAGCTGCCAAGTGGCACGACTCTGAAATGGGCCACTGTGCTGACTTGGTCAGCCAGTGCAAGGAGCAGGCTGCCAGCTCAGCGGCAGGAACACCAGCGGGTGGTGGGCGGGCTTTGCTTGGCACAGGCTGCACATGGAGCTGCCTCCTGCCTCCTGCAATGCTCAACCACCAGAGTCTAGTTTAGTCTGTTTGTTGATCCACATACAAGGACTTCCCTCTCCTGGGGTGAAAGGAAAGACAGGAGTGACGGGCAGGCTCCCTACACTTCAAGCTGCATTAACATAAAAAAAGTGATAAACAGGGGATTTATTTATTTATTTATTTATTTATTTATTTATTTATTTATTTATTTATTTATTTATCTATTTACTATTTAGGGTACCCAGAGTTTATCCAGAGCTTTAAAGACACGAAGCCTTGCTTCCAAAAAAAAAAAACCCACTAAAACATATCATTAATTAAGAATATGGGATTAAATCCCATATATGTCTTCATATAAACAGCATTTAAGTTTTGTAGCACAGATCAGTCTGTGAGAATACTTCCTGAGGAAAGGAATTAACTGCTTTACTGGATAAGAATTTACTCAGGCATGGTGCTTGCGGACTCTCTTTCATTAAAACTCAGGAGAAACAATTTCCAGCATTTCTGTTTTCCCTTCATTTTGCATTATAATGTTTTGAATGAGTGTATTTACTGCCCATTCGTTGTGAGAAGCAGTCCGCTGCTTTTACATGGCTTTTACATCTAGATATTACAGTTTAATTTAACCGAATCACTATTACCTTGTCTGGCAGGGCTGCTCATTGCACTTGCGGATCTGTGGTTCGGGTTTTGTTAAATATTTGCACTTCTTGTTGTCCACAAGACTGATATTCTTGTTCATAATCTTTGTGCAAGAGACTGTTGTCTTTCTTTCACCTAGAAAAAAAAAGAAGCAGGTTTTTGAGGAAACCAAGAATATGTAAATTGTTAAGGACACAGATACAGCTATTTAATATACAGTTTGGTTAAAAGAACTGAAAAACCAGTGTATGAAATTCAAAGTTAGCAGGGAATCTGAAAGAAATCCTACTGTTTGTAGGGAACATTGTGAGTTTCTAACCTAGTCTTTGCACACCACCATCAAGAGTTTTTCTGGTTTACTCCTGCAACTAGTTATAGGCCAAACCCTCACTCTTACTGGAACAATTTTCTTTCTCAACCACTGCAACTCCATCACTGAGCAATGCTTGCAGAAAATTACAAATATGGTTGTTAATTACTACATAAAATGAGGAAAGAAATGACAAATTGTGGTTGGCATTCAGATAAAGGCAATCAGCACATGCATCCTTCAGCTGGGAGCCTGCACTATTTCCCATGAACTAAAGAGGCCGGATGACTTGATCTGCAGTGTCAGAAAACCATTTAGGAAGCAGGGTACTGCTGCAGAGATCGAGTGCATGCTGTGTACAGAGTCCATGTCCTGATGGTGGCCTGGACCCTGGTGTCTCTTGAACATGGAAACATTAGAAATTAGAATTTAATGTAATACTGATCACAAGTAGTAACTTGCAATTAGACTGGAGCCTTAATTTTAGAAAACTAGCAATCCTTGAATTCAGGATTTCAGTTAGAACCATTTTTTCTTGTAGCTACTTTTACTCTGTCTGGAAGTTTACTGGCAAAAGGGCTGTGTGCAGGAGCGGGGCAGGCTTAAGCATGAACACTCACCAGAGGTGAAAATTGAGCATGTGGATGGAGCAGTTATGTTACAAATGTACATTATGTGCATGACCACTGCTGACATTTTTACATAGGGCTTGTGTATGTGAGAGCACATGCAACTAATCTATCATATCACAGGGTTTGAAATGTTTGACAATTCTTTCTGCACTTATATATACATCTATGTATTCATATTCTCTCCCATGCAAAGAAAGCTTTTCTGCTACACAGGAGGTCACAGACCAGTTACATATGCAAATATACACAAAACCACATGGCTTCATCAATAGTTTTATCCTCACACATGCTTTGAGCAATTAAGCAAAACTATTGATAATTGTATTATTATTTATTCAGATTAATCAACATATTGATGCTAAATTTTAATCACAAATAGTTAGACAGGGTAAAAGTTGCAGTATTTTGATTTCATTACTGCTTAATATTTAAGCCAGAAAGTAAAAGAAAAGTGAAAACAGTTTTGTCTAAAATAAGAAAAATCTTTCAGTAGTATATTTCAGAATATTTACCTTCTAGGGAACTTTGTAATAACTCAGCTATTTTAGACAATAACATAAAATGAAGACCAGTTACAACAGAAAAAAAAATTATAAACATTAGAGTAAAACACTTAAATATTTATTTAAGCATTAACATAGAATAAATTGCTGACATACTGCATTTTAAGATTTCTGCAGATGATAGAAATATTTGGAAATATATGGGGCAATAATGACAGATTGTAGTAGCATTAAAATTATTCTAAAAATACATCAGGAATCTGTAAAAAGTGTGAAAAGTGTAAAAAGTGAAACTGGGATGCACTATTAAGAATCAGAGGATGCCACTAGCACCACGAACAAAATACCTTCTAGGGAAGAAGCTTTCCTACCAAACCACAAAAAGCATGTTTATGGAAACTACAGCAATCTTTCATGACACCAGGATTGTTCACACAGTCAGAGGAGCTAGAACACTGTGTTCTTTATGCTGATGTTATGAGAAGGAAAAGCATTTCCAGGCTTTCCTATTCAATCACAAGGGGCATGGCAGTTTTCAGAACTGTTGATCAGAGCAATCACGACCGTTAAAGTTGTCAGCATGAAAGACAGGTATCAAAAATTACCCACTGACTAACTGCACAAAGTATGAACACATCACTGTACACGGCATTTATTTAAAAAAAAAACCCTATCTGAGGTGTTTTTTAAGTGTAAGTAAGTATAATTTTAAATAACATCTTCTAGAAAACAGTTTGAAGGACTTTTGTTACATCAATACTGTTCATATTCCAATATTTGTTTTCAGAATCATATTTTGTTCTTCCAAAACCACTTTTTTATGTTTAATAAACACAGGAAAAATATCATATCAGCCTACTAATATCTGCTGTTGCAATATTTGTTCTGTATGTTTTTGGATCATCCTCAACTCATGTTACTAACTGTACTTATTTGATCTGAGACTGGGATTCAGCTTTTCTGTGGTTTGAAATGTCTCTTACAGATCATTTATCTTCAGTAGTTCCAAACGCAGAGTGGAATGCACATTCTTTTCTTGTTCTAGCTCTTGCACTTGTATTTCTTCTTGGCAACTGTGTCCTGATATTGCCTGTTAGTCTAGATTTTGTTCTGTCATTACCATCTTTTGCTACTTTTTATATTTAGTTTTAATCTCATCCTAGAACTATCACAGTATTTTTAAATTCAGTCAGAAAGCATAAGACTGACATGCGTCTACATTGTATGGAAACATACAAACCACAATGAGGATATAAGTATTAAATATACAACATTGACCATCAGAATTCTAATTACATATAAACATACAGTGTTTATATGTATAGGTGTGTATTGCACACACACATTTGCACTATGTATACACATGCATGTTGTATGCACATTGTCGTTTTTCATATGTGTGTGTGTGTTTGTACATTTTCCTTTTATTTTACCTCCTCCACATACAGCATCACAGTCTTCCCAGGTAGAATGTGTCCACATGAAAAGGGGCTCTGGTACTTTAGAGCTCTGATTTTCAGGGAGAGGATCCAATGGGATTGTGTATTCATAGTGTAAACCATAGCTCTGGTCGTGGAAGAGCAGCACCTGCAAGATACAAAGAACAAAAACCTTCCGACATACAGAGACACTATGGAAGACAAGCTCCAAGCTGCAAGTAGGTCATCTTGAAAAGCACAACAGAACGACTTGATGCACTATTGCCTTTCAGCCCTCCTAATGGATTTGCTAGAATAAATTAATTAGAGTATCCAAATCAAGCCAATGGAAGAAAATATTTTGTTTTATTAAGAAAATTCCTTTAATTTAAAGGATTTGAATTTTATGAAGTCCTTTGCTGTCATCTCTCCCTTTTTCTTTGTGGTGCTATTAGTTTTTCCTCTCCTAAACTGAAATGTATCAAAATTCCACTTTTTACAGAGAATTTGGTGATTGCAATTCTGAAATAGTGATGCTGTGCTATAGTCAGCCAGAAATTTCAGAAAAACACCTGAAAATAATTTGAATTTCTCTCCTTACTTGGCACATCAGCTTTTTATGACATTTGTAGGAATGCTGAGACCTTCAATCCCGCCTCAACAACATAAAGATTGCTCTTGGATTTAAATGCGTTTTTTACAAGCAGGCTGACAGACCTCTCTCTCCTCACTCCCTCCTTCCCACATTCGTAGATATATATGTAAACACAAAATCAGGTATATCTTACATAGATCTCATTCTCTTGAGGAGTCTGGAAAAAATATTAGTTACTATCCTATATCATAGGAATCAAGTAAAAAAACTGAATTGTCATACCAGTAAATGTAAGGGTGATGTTGTGGGACCTTTGGCTGATATTTTCTCCCAGAGACCTCTCCGAACATAATGGACTGTGGTCCCAGCGATATTGAATGTTCCAGAATGTTCTATCTTCCAATCACTATTGATTGACTGTTTTCCAGCATCCCTAAGAGCTGCAAAATACATGAAAAAAGCCCAACATAAAAGGTGCCTGTTCAGTAGTGATTTTCTTCTCCTCTCACTTTCTCTTCAGATAATTCAAAAAGTAGGTGAAATTCACCTAATTCTGATTGCAAAGATATTTATGGATCCTACTTTACATGAAGTTCAGTTGATATGTGCTTCAGAAACACCTTCTGGAGGGAATGCCTGGTAAAATCATGTGTATTTAACATTACTTCAAATTAATATCAGCATTTTAATGCTTGAGAAGACTGACAGGCTGTAGCATAACTCACAATTTAAACACTGAATTACTTTAAGGCAAAGGGAACTATATTCTCTGTTCCCAGGGTGGCCATTTCTATAATCCACAAAAGCATGGGAAACACAATTTTGCAAAAGGGACTCTTCAAGATTTGTGGAACTAGGCTAAAACTTTAAAAAAAAATATTCTAGTTCAAAATTCTTTTCTCTCTAATAACTACATTTGCCTTTTCTGCACCTTAGAATTTGACAAGACTTTATACACTTTCACCACATAATTGCATGCTTCTAATTATTAGGAAAAGCTTGTTCTTTTTGGCTGAATCATTTCTCATGTTGATCTAATTTATATTTAAAAATACGATCAAACCAGACAAGATATATTCCATACACTGAAAACAAAGAATTCTACATTAGTAAAATTGACATTTTCTATAGTAAATGAAATAGATTCTTCAGTAAATTATTTGTAATTTTATTTTATTTTATTTTGTTCCAATTTGTTTTGAATAATCATGTGAAGTAGACCTGAAGACACTTTCTGTACAAGAAGTTTTACACGTTTGACTTCATTAAAATTGCATGTTTGGCACCAGATTGTTGTAAGAGAACATCCACATGTTCCAAAATTTCCCTTTTTAAAGTTGTAAGTTAATGTGAGTCATTCCTGTAATCATGTCCTCTCCTATTCATATTTATACTGTTATGTTTTGTTTCTATGGGAAACAATGGCATCAGGCCTATGGGCTGGCAGGAATCCAACTGAATAAGACACCACCGAAGTGTACAACTGCAGCACTGTGTAATAGATGTTAAGACTATAAAATCCATTAACACTATATAACAGTCTTGTACTAAAAAGAACCAGTGATTCTACAAGATTTAAAAACTGGTATTTTAAGTTAATGCATTCAATGGTTAATGGTAATTAAGTTCTATTTGGTGTTCAAACTGTTGGGGCTAATCCTCTTCTCAGTGGAGAAATTAAAAAAATACACTCAAACATGCCAAGGTCCAACCGGGTCATGCTGCTCAGATGGATCCTCTCCCCAGAGAGCAACAGAAATCATTCTGTCTGGTCTTTAAAATGAATGCGCGTGCCATAGCATGCAGACATGTGCAGGAAACTGGAATCCCAGCTCAGAATACAGAAATATGCCAGATCTTTTATTTTCTGCTTTCAGATTCCTCATATGAGTCACTGGTCTTAGGAAAAGTCAGAAAGTGTGTCCTCAAGCCTTAAATGTGGATTTGGATTCAGGCAGTGCAGCTTCTGTTCTTGACTCTGTCACACCCCATTTTGTAAGCAAGTTCACTGAGTTTTCATTCCATTCTGCACATATATTCCTATTCTTCTTAACTTTTGACAGACGAGTTTACTCTGTACAAGGTAATCCAAAATAGGAAGAACATTCAGAACACAAGATATCCTCTCTCAGGTAATTCAAGCAATAAACCTACACCTGAAAAGACCACCAAAGAACACTTGGACTGGGAAAGCCTACCACAACTGTAACCACAACCACAATTTCAGTGCTAAACCAAGGGGACTAATTACAACTATATCTCTGTAGAGCATAAAACAGCCATCACAACAACGGCATTTAAGTGATGGTGATGAATACAATGGTTTTTTTAATTACTGTACCAAGACTATACACCTGTCTAATTTTAATGAGGTGTGACAGGATACACAGCCAGACAGATACAACAAATCCCAGTTCAGCTATTGCATCTCCCATTTCTCAGTGGGGAGAAGCAGTACCCTGGTTCTGGTCCTCCACTTGGTAAATCAGTACCTACTAATATTTTTGTTTAAATATGGACAAATCACTCTACTATATTAACTGTATGAATCTTGTTTTCTGCTTTGTCCAGAAAAGTGTCAAAATAATGTCATTTTGACTGACCCTTACTTTTCTATAGAAAATGTCAAAGATATCTAAATTCAATTCCAAATGAAAGTACAGTCACTGGTACTTTTTGTCAAGGAAGTAATTGCTTCACTTCCACTCAGGTTATCAGGTGTCCCTTCAATAGATATTAAGAACATTAAGACTTGAAATTTAAGTAATTTTTGAAAACAGCAGGGCTAAGGCTGACTGATTGCTAGTTGCCAGTGTCCTCTTCATTATCCTATTCTCTTCAAAAATAGTGCAATAGTCCTTGCTCTTCAGCCAGTGGGCGCTTCAGCAGGCTGCCATGACTTTTCAAATATACTTGAGAGTGGCTTGATAACTACATTAGCAAGCTCCCTCAGGACCATGGAATGCATCTCATTAGGTCCTATATATTTCTGTATGCTCAGGTTCTGTGGGTGGTCTTACAACTGATCCAGCATGGGAGGAACTTCATTCCACCATTCCCTGCCCTGATATTGAGGGACTTGAAAGATGTGGAAAAAGTGTTTACCACTGAAGCTGAGGCAAAATCTGTGAAGCACTGCAGCCTTCTCCATGTCCACCATCATTAGTTTTTCTTGTCTTATTTTTCAGTGTGTGTTGTGGGGGTGTGTATTTTCTTTACTATCCCCTTTCTGACTAAAAGCCTGTAGAAACCCTTATTAATCTCCCCATTCCTTGTCAAAATCAGCACTATCTGTGCCCTAGTTTTCCTGAATGTATCCCCACATATATAAGCATCATCTCTATGTAGTTCCCAGGATACATGTTCCTGTTTCCACTGCCTGTGCATTCCATTCTTACACTTTGGTTTTACCAGGAGGTCAGTTCTCACCCATGCTATTCTCCTGCCTTCCTTGCTTGATTTCCTATATGCTGGCATAATCAAGAGCTTTTGCAATCTAGGAAAAATTATTATCCTTAATTGTGAATAAAAAATATTATCCTAAATCTTTAATGAGCTGCTATCCTAAATCTTCAACGACCTCTGTTTTG
This sequence comes from Camarhynchus parvulus, assembly GCF_901933205.1. Taxonomy (NCBI): domain Eukaryota; kingdom Metazoa; phylum Chordata; class Aves; order Passeriformes; family Thraupidae; genus Camarhynchus; species Camarhynchus parvulus. The sequence continues at coordinate 31,879,692 of NC_044601.1, read as the reverse complement.
CCCTCGTAGAGGGCAAAACAGAGGGCAGTTTCCCAGATACTACCATCTACCAATTCCTTAGACAACTGAAAGTTCGCTCTCATAAAGTCCTGGCTTTAGTCTTCACCTGGCCCGTATCCCTAAAAATCATGAGTTCCAGCAGGGCATGATCATTGCAGTCTAGGCTGCCACCAACTCTCTAAATAGTTCATCTGGGTTGGGAAGAAATCAACAAGGTCCAGGAACACTATTGCTTGGGTCCATAGTTTTGATTAAAAAATTTATCCTCAGTACACTCCAAGAGTCTCCTGGACTATTCATAGCTTGGTGCGCTGTTTTCTCAGCAGATATCAGGTTACTGAAATTACTAAGCCAGATCAGAGACTGCAAGCATGATGATTCCTGTAGATGAAGTAAGAGCACTTCATCAACAGACTTCACTTGGTTAGGCAGCCTGTTGTAACCTACCAACAAAGAAGTTTCCCTTCTTGGCCTGGTCTTTATTTTTTACCCCTAGGCTCTCAACCATTTCCTGATGTCCTCTATAAAGGAAAGTTTGAGACTAAATAGTATTGGTCTGTATTGACTAATTTCAAGTACAGAACCAAGTATGGTGCCACATAAAATTAGCATAAAGAACTGTGAAATAGAAAACCAATCAGAAACATGAAAGACTTTAATCTATTTTACCTTTCAAATTTTTAACCACAGCATTGTGAAGAATCTTGTTTCTAAGATTAAAGACTTAAGCTCTCACCCCAAGACTTTCATTATGCCTATTCAAAAACTATTCCTTTGCAATTCAAATTCTGATGCTTTCAAAATAACCTAAAAATGAAGCAAGTGCTAGCAAAAAAAAAAAAAAAGGTGCAACAATACAGGTTTTAATTCAAGATATGGCTATAGACCTGTTACTGGGTCCCCAAAAAGGCTTAAAAAAATGATAAGGTGTAAGCTCAACAAAAGATCTTGCACAGAAATACTGGCAGAGCCTCATTCAGACATAAACCAGTAAAATTAGTGAAAAAAAATTAAAGTAACAAGAAAATAGAAGCTAACTGGCAACTTTCATAAATGAGCATCATGAGTGATATTATTTCATGGACATAAAAGAAAAAGTCATTCTTTTTGCCTTTTGTGAGGCAAGGGTTAAATCAGTTTGCTGCTCATGAAGAAGAAATAAATTTCCCTAAACACAATGCCAGCATTTATTTATTTAGTTTTACATTATTCAAAAAATAGAAAATAATAGTATTTCTATTCTCCACATATGTCAATAGAAAGACAAACTTCAGTTATTGTTTTAACACTCTTACATATCCATGTCTGTGGTTCACTGGGGAACAGTTAAATATTCTAGATCTCTAAACCTCCTGGGAAGGTGCAGACCTCAAGGCAAACCAGCAGTCACCCACTGATAACCTAAACTATCATAATTAAGATTCACCATCTTCAACATTCTCTCATTGAAGTACTGAGAATACTCAAACACTTTTTAAAACGTAAATATTTCTTATGAACATAACTAAGAACAGTGACCAAACCAGGGAATTTTTCATATCATTGTCCTATTTCTCATACTATGTCTCTCTCAATTTAAATTTAAGCACTGCACAAAACAATACCAATTATGAAACCTCATATTTTTGCTCAAACCCTGTAACAATAATGATAACAGAGTGTATTCTCTTACACTTCTTTAGACCTCATTAAAAGATAAACACTTTTTTTTAATCAATAAAAGACAGTTTCACTTAAATGGAAAAACTTAAAGAAAAAAATCACTGTGATTAAGTGAAAGAAATACTTTTCTATTTTTCAGTCTAATTTTAGAACTTCTGTTTGACTTTGTTAGTGAACTTCTTTATGATGTCCAGTGTCTTCTTTTCTGAGTACAAATTATTTTATGTTTGAACACAAAATCCTTTTCAGTAGTTTTAATGTGCTTTCCATATAAAAAATTGAAAATGTGCAAATATACATATATATACACAGACTTTTTTACATAATCTAAATACAGTGTTTGTAATATTCTCTAAAAAAGATGAGACAAAACTCCAAAAGAAGACCTATATGAAAAATGGTTCTGTAATAATTTGTTCAGTTCCTTAGACAAGTTCTTCACAGATCTATTTTTCTACTCAGAGCTTTGTTGAATGACAAAGGCATGTTTAGCTTGCACTTTTCAGTGTTGAGCAAAACAGGACATTAACACTAAAACATATAATATTTACCTAAATAACTGTGAGCTGGTTTTTCCTCCACAACTTTGATTCTTCTTGCTCCTGCAGGTATCACCAAAGCTTCCACATAACCTAAACAGGAGACCAGATGTCCCAAGTTAAGTAGAAAAACAGAAAAGCACAGAAAAGTACATCTTGTATGCTTTCTCATTTCTTCTCCCTTAATTTGCTCTTTAAGTGTAGCAAGTTATAATTTATATAGCAATACTTTGAAGATTCTTGCAAAATTCAAGAAAAGCTATGGAACTGTGTATTATATGTAACACATATACAATGCTACATAATTAAAAGAGTATGGCACAGTAAAACATAACAAGAACTAGTGAGGCTTGGAGATTGGGGCTGGAGCAGGTGTAGCTACTTCTAGCTAAGTAGTTCAGTGTCACCATGACCACCAGATGACTGTAAAATAATTCCAACTTCATTCAGCATGTAAAGACAAATGGTAGGACACTAAAATCTAAGCATCCTCCCACTGCTTGGTTTTTAGTTTGTTTTGTGTATCTCCTCTCCTTCTTCATTTAACATATTCAAACCCTGTTATGACAGGCTTTGATTTTGAAATCTACTTATTTGCTTCAAACTGAGACTGTCTCTTGCTAGTGTGGGACTAAGAGAGGACGTTGAACATTTTACTTTAAGCAAAACTCAGTGAAAAGGCAACACAGGTGGAAACCACTTACAGGCAGGAACGTCATTAATAAAAAATCCCATATTTTAGATTATCCAGGTAAATTTCACAAAGGGAAAAAATATTTTATCTTTTATTATGTGTAGCTATGTGATATCCTACAACAAAATACTTAGCATTTACAATACTTTTTCAATAATCCTGAAACGTGAAAGTTAAAGCAGCATCTTTCATTTCTGTAAGAGTTAATAACACTTTCTAAATATTCCTTACAGCTTCTTAAGAAGCAAAATAACTTACACAAGGGTTAAGATGGCAATACCACAATATTCAGGATTGACACAAAAAAAAACTTGAAAGTGTGTGGATATTCGCATTAGCAATTGAAGAGAGCTGACACGATTTGATTTTATTAGCAAAAACTGTCTTTGCTGGTTTTTTATATCTTGTAGTCCTCCAGACTCATCTAGGGTTTGGGATGCTTGATTTGCCTTACATTCTGCATGATAGGTCCAGACATAAACATTTGAAGACTATGCCTAACTTTCCTCTCTTGCCTAATGTACTATACTTCAGTCTAAAATCCACTGAAGTCCTTTATTTTTCTAAGATATGCTGTCTGCTTATAATGACAGTATTTTTGATGTGATTTACTTGCCACCTCTAAATTCTACACATTTTCTACTCAGGAAACTGAAAGTGTAATGGCAAACAAATGATGATAGTTGGTCAAATGCTGTTTCAAAGAAAAGACTTGTATACATGGCGCAAGATGCACATTATTAGGATTTCAATTCTCTACTCTGTCAACATTATTGCACTGGAGCCAGTAAGCTATTCCCATTAACAGGACAGATCACAGCAGCATTTGGATATCTGATGTTCATTTTGCATTAGAAAATCTATTGGCTTGTTATGATATGTTATTACTAAAATAAAATAATGAGTAATGAAGATGCTTTTAGACTTCTTCATGCATTTGGCTTTATGATTTTTCACTGCCTGGCTTAGTTTGGTAACATTGCTCTAAATTAAAAATCGTAACTTGGATTTTTATTTTGAAGAACACGAAATGAAGCTAAACACTAAAAGAATTTACAACACTGTATTTGCTAAAAATATAAACCTAATTTCTCATAGCCCTTAAAAATCAGTCTCTCCTATGAAATAGAGTGTATCTTAATGTAAGATATTTCCTTCATTTTGCAACTGAAATAATGTGAAATAACTTCGCATCAAATTTGAAAATACTTATGCACTCATATCCTCAATGTCTTAGCATCTTTAAAAGGCTAGATCTAAAGTTCTTATGAGGAGCTGCATAATTTTAAGAAATATCACTTTTTTAATTTCCCAATGCTCCAAGTTATCAAAAAGCCATTTGTTTCTTTAGAATTTGAAATAAACAGACATTACCTGCTCCTCTGGTATGGTTAAAATCACCTTTAATAACTTTGCATGACTTTCCATTCCCATTGCATATACCACAATGATCTTCACGAGCCAGAGATCCTAATATACCATCACAGCCAAATTTCTGTGGGAGAACAAAATAAAAGCTATTGAGACACAGGCCACGTTTTTCATAAAGTTGTTTTTAGTATCAGGTACCTCACCCTTCCTCAAGACGCCTAGCCAGCATGACCCAGCCTTGCTGAGAATGAGGGTTGCACTAGCTCATGGCAGAGATCTGTCCCATAGAAAACTCCCCGTGACTTTATGTAAAGTGCTGCATTCACTCTTCCTATGTGGCTGGCTAACTCTACCAGCTGCTCTCCAACAGAAACTTGCAGAAACAACTGCAGTCTTATCTCCTGGTGGGACCTGTGGCACATCAGACCCACTGTGTAACATACACTCCACAGGCCTTCCCACTAAGAGAACACAATGTGCCTCTCCTGCTTTCTACTCAAAATATGGATGGTTCTTTGCTATGCCCACAATGGTAAAGTGCCATTAATGTCAGCCTAAGGACTTATTCTGAATAGGGCATAAGCAGGTCTAGAATATGTAAATGTAAATTATACCCATGTTTTGCTAAAAAGCATTCAGTTTAACACAAATTAAGTTTAGTCAAGCATCTCCATATTACTATTAGATACAATTCTATGAATTAATATCAGGGGTAGCTTGACAACAGCAATGAAGTTAATATAAGTGGGCCTAATATGAAATAAAAATGTTCTGAAGTCTTAACATATATGTATGCTTGGTGTGTGCCTGTATACCCAGGTTCAAAACAATTAACTCATACCTGGCATCTACCATCTGCACAGACATCTAGCCCATGCTGGCCACAGGAAGTCCCATCCATCACCTTTTCTGTTAGAAGGACTGGTTGATCCTTTCCAGCCGGTGAACAGAATAAAGCACATGGCTTTTCTGTAGCAGCAATGGATGGAAAAACGTGCATTGTAAGAAAAAAGGAACTTTGGAAATACAGAATTATCATCAATACTCTTGTTAAAACTGATAATTGCTTACGCATGGCATGCTTAGCATAAGAAGTTATCTTAGACACAGGGAAAACAAAAAAGATTTTGATCCATTTCTTAGCTGTCCGAAAAACTTGGGTTTTTTCTTCCTAGAACATGCTGCTGCTATAAACTTGGCCTACACAGTACTCATGTCATGCTCATTGTTGCAATTAAGAATATACACATTACAGCTGTTGGAATATTTTGGTTGTAATCTATACTTTTATTTTCCTATATTTTTGGCAGATCATAAATATTGGTTAAAAAAGAAAGTTAACACTTTCCAGACTTCCTAACTGCGCACGTCAAGGAGAAAAAAATGAAATAACTGACACACCATTGGAAGAAAAATATATGAATTTACGAAGTTCACATTAAAAAAACAACAAAAAATCCCCACAAAACCCCTGGAAACATCATTCCTAACATTTTTATGAAGTTCAGGCAATTTTCTAATAAATGCCTAAAACATTCTGTCAATAATTTCTAATTATGAAAGAGCATAAAAATGTAGTAATATCCTATGTATCCATGAATTCCTAATGGCCACATCATAAACAATGAAGTTTGTCTCACCACTGTGAAAGTAACAGCAAATAAAAGAAGAAGTCTCTCCTCAGTGGTTAACCAAGTACAAAATTACAAGATTTTTTCATATCTTTGTTAGCAAATGTACTTACTCAGAACTTCTTCCTAAATCTGTTGCAGATTTTTAAAAGGATAAAAGTAAATCCTGAACCTGAAACTGATTTCACTTGGACACAATCTATGCCACTCAGACTTCATACTGACTTCTAGATTCCTGGAGTGCATTTTTATTAGTAAATTAAACAGTTCCAGGAAACATTCAGGGGCACTGAATTCTACTGTCTATACAGCTGAACTGTAAAACAGTCTATGCCACATTTTTTTGCATGTGCAAACTAGCACCAGCTCAGTCTAGACTGGACATTGCCATCTGCAAAGGACTGTTTTCAAAAAAAGTAGTTTTAGCATGCAAAGGAGCAGAAAAGTACAGACAGAAGAGTTTTGTGCCAGCTGACTTACACAACACAGAGTGGTCTGGGCACATTTAAATTACTAAAATTGACAGAGCCTCAGGGTATCACTAGAGGACCAGTACAAACAGATGTGATCTCTTCTGCCAACATGCGAAGCTAGTCAGACACAAGCCATCTCCAGCTAAAAAGCAGCCTGAGTTTGTGCCCTCTGCATTCCAGTTATCCTCCTTAAACAGTAAACTCAAAGTTCCCTGAGGGCTTTAAGCAGGTATCAGCATTTTTAAAGGAATACAAGATTGATGACTTAAACATTATCTTAAAGACACTGAACTCAAAGAGATAGCAACCAAACAGCACCAGACAACTTCAACAGACTACAGGAGATCACATACAGCAACTATTTTGGACATGGTGCATAGTTAGTGTTAACTAAGTGAGCAAACAATTAAGGATTTGAGAATAATGTACGCTGGGATACAGGCATTCTCTGGCTAGTCCACTTTTGTTTCTCCTGAGGGACGCCTCAAGATAAGAAGATCACTCAGAAAACAATTAGATCTGTACTTATTAACATGGCACAGGACAGTGTCAAGATTTTTTCATTTGAATTAAATCATATTATTCAAGGCCAGATAAACATTTAGATCCTTTAGGATATAAATAATGTGTTCCTGTGCTAAAACAAAATTTAGTAAAACAAACCAAATGAATTTACTTGATAAGCACCTTTGTAACTGTTGGAGAGAGTTCTTTTTACAATGAAGTGAGCTAACATACAAGCCTAACGAAAATAGTATCGGAAGTTTTCCTTTGGCACCTTGAGAGAAGGCTTAGAAGAAAAGAAAAACATCTTCTCGAGTTAGACATATAATATGTTGATAGCAAAAACAGTCTTCAATGCTTTCTAATGTTTTCTGACAAATTGTTTCAAGAGTAAAAATAATTTACAGTAATGAACTCCTTAAAATTTGGTAACACATGCTTATAGTACTCCTGTGTCATTCTTGGGTTTTCTTTATTACAGCTTGCTGTGATTTTGTGAAGTTCTCAAGTCAACTGTTTTCATAACTGATGTGTTTTTATTGTGCTTTTTTCTTTATTTGCTTCTAATTTAAATAAATTAAAACACAAGAATTTACAGAAAATTCAGTAGGGTGGAAATTACTGATCACTTTTCTAGCAAGAAGGAATTTGTTTTCTTAATCACTGATTTTTCACACCAACAATACTGTTGCAGATAATGTAAGTCTGACCTTACTATACCCCCACCCGAGCATTTTCCTAATGATACAATATTTAAGCAAGTTTGCTGCATGGAAGCATGCATACAGTATGCCAGGACGTCGTATACAATAGGAACTAGGATTTATAGAAATCTTATCAAAGTTTACAGCATACAATATCTACACAATGCTGCCAAATCAAACACTGATATGTAAAATACTCCCAATTTTAAGTTTTCTCCTTCCCCCAAAACAAAGGTTCACAACATCTGCATTGTCTCATTGGCTTTGTAGGTAAAAAATATAACTGATATAGCCATGTTTAATAATGGAGCATTACTCCAGAAAGCTGTATTTCTGAGTCACGTCACACTACAATTCTAATTTAAAAGGAAAAAGTTGACTAGATTTTCATTTAAATGTAGTTATTACCTATTAAGAAGGACAAATTCAATAGGAATAAAAGATAAAATATTCTAGAGCATACAAAAGTACTGCTAGATCTGGTCTGTGAAATTAGAATAACTTACCAAAAATACTGGATTTGAGGTTTGTTTGTTTTAGTTTTAACATCTTTCTTGATTAACCACAATATCAACAAACTGTAAGCCATATAAACAGATTATAAGAACAAGGGAGATAGTTTATACTTACCATCATCAATGACAGCTTGCCACTGGTGCACATGCTTCTGATATGAAGATCTGACACTGAAAGCTTGGCACTGCCAGTCCCTAAAGGCAGGCACACCAGCAGGACAAGAAGGATTTTCACATACCCTATACTGCATTGTGGGCCCATGACACTGTCCTTCAAGGCCTGAACTAGAAAAGATGGCATAAATACAACCCTTTACTCTTGGCAATATTTTGTCAAACTTACAGTATAGTTTACTTATGGTAGACACAAATTAAAAATAGCAGGGTTTTTTGTTGACACAGCATTCAGAAATCACCCCATGAAAAACTGAAGTCACAGAACAAAACATTTGCCTTCTCTTTGTACTGGTTACATTACATATAAGGAGCGATGGGTGCTAAGCCACAATGTACACTTACGGCTTTCTTACGGCTGTAAGAAAGCATGAGGACTAGTAGGAGTTCAGTCAGGAGAGCCTCAGGTACAGTTTTGATATAATTGAGATTTTTCTTTATCTGGGCTGAGCCAAAGGGCCTACTGAAAGGAAGCAACACCTGCAGATTTGCTACCTCTCCTTTTTCTACAAGTGTGGTGTTACAGGGTTCAGACAAATGCTTTGTTTCTCTTTGGTCACTCCAGTTGTGCTTGCAGGTGCTAATGAACAAATGCACAAGAAGAGAAAACTGCAGAAACTGGAGCTCATTATTTGGAACCTTGCCTGGAAAAATGAATTAATGAGCATGAAATCAAGACATCCATAAATTCTAGAAAGAGCTTTAAGGTATACAGCTGAAAGTGGTGTTTAAATGGCATGAACTATGAAAAAATTCTCCATATCAAAATTTCTGTTAAATCCTCATGCTTTTGTATAGCCATATACAACTTTTCATCAAAATTCTTTATGCAAATGTATCTTTTTTAAACCCCTTGCCTATTTTACACTAAGATCTGCTATACAGTTTTCCATAATTCATCATTTTCCCCCTTGTATTATTCTTTTTTTAAAAAAGCTGATTTGAGTCTTATCTACTCTGGACTAGTTTTCCCTATACTTGCCTTCATTACTCCACTCTGTTCCCACTCCTATGCCTGAATTTTCTTTTATTTTTCACTTGGTGTATAAATGACACAAAAAAAAATCAAATTGGTACCAAATAATTAAAAGGAAAATACCTTTTAGCTGGTCACTGAGATATAGTGAAACAAATTTCATTCAAGTGAAAAGTAAAAGCCTTTATCCCCAAAGGCAGAAGGTTTTCATTTTCACAAGATAAGGAATCTAAATTCTGTTTCCAGATAGTCTATCTAAATGTCTGAGAAATGTCTATCTAAGTGTCTGAGGGTAAAAAGATCTCTTCACCAAACTTTCAGTTCCTTGGTTTTCCAGATGAGAAGCAGAAGTCAATCTTCTCTAGTTGAAAAATTTAAAGACTGGGATTACACACTAACAATCTGCAAGTCAGAAATTTTAAATTTAAGTTTCTGTTGCTTCTTCAGGTGAAGCTTAAAGAGAAAGTTTTATTATTCTACTAATATTATCTAGGGTCTTGACAGAAGCAGAAAAGATGAAAAATAGTGTTGCCATGCAATAAAATACCTGAAATACCCATTCTTCTAAATGTCTGTCAGTATTCATAAAGTATTAATTGCTTAGATAAAGGCCAACTGTATCTTCATGGGGTCCTGTTCTGATGTAAATTTTGTTCAGAAATTCTGATGAACAGCAATGGAAACCTGAACTTGTTTTTACCCAGGGCATTTGCGTTGTCGACTGCTGATTCCAGTGTTGCAAGTGCGGCTACAAGTGCTCCATGCACTCCACTCCCCCTCCATGTGCTCCGTGAAAGAGGTCCGATTGATACAGTCTCCAGCCTTACACCACTAGGTAAAAATTCAGCTCTTAGGTTAATAAATCAAGGCGTATGCAAAACAATTCACTTCTCCACGAGCCCACAGGAAGCACAACATGAACATTTGGTTCAATACATCGTTTTCAGACCTATCCAGATGTATTTCAGTCGGATATATTTTTGCCTAGTACTCTCCAAAGCTTTTTTATCTGTCCTAGTAAATGCAACAGTCAGAGACCTTTCTCTGTTTCAGTGGCCAAGGAGCAGGTTCGCTTCTTGTCCACAACCTCAAAAATAAGTTCATTTCCAATGAAGTATACCTCCTTCATTGGAGGTATCCATAATATGCTGTCTCCCTTCATTTTAGATCGGGCATTGCCTAAGAAAGCATTTTAGGGTCCAGGCCAAACCTACTGCAGGGATCGTTGTCCAGCTGAACTGTGCAGATGATCACAGCACAGTGTCCAGGGCTGTTCTCAGGACTTGCTCAGCTCAGCATGACAGTTCCCACCAGCAGGAACTTCATCGTCCCTCATTATCCAGTGACGATTTCAACAGAAATACGTATTAGAAGTAATAGAGAAAATGAGATTTTATTCACCATTTGTATTCAAAGATAAAATGGAAGCTTCAAAAAGCTGATGTTGAGAAAGTCCAGAGAATTTCTGGCGTTTATTAAAATAGTAATAAAAAATTCAATGATCTTGCATGCATATATGATTTACTAGGAAAATTGTAATTTCTCACTCAAAAATTATCCAGTCACTATTGTTATGCTTTGTAACCTATGTCCCTATCTCATACAAATCATCATAAACTCTGCAAAAATTAGTGCTTTATCAAATTATACCAACTTAATATCTGTCCCATGTATTAAGAAATAGAGGAATTCTCCAGCCTTAGAAATTTCATGATTCAATGATTCAGCAATTACAAAGCAGACAATGATCACTTAATGCCATTAACATCAGTAATTTAACTAATTTCTTTTTACCTTCTGAACTGTTGGTAAATCACTGTTACAAATGGACAACAGACTTCACAAACAAATCTTGTATTTATGGTAAAAGAACAGGCGTTGCTAATGCAATCAATGGAGGAGACTTCTGTTTCTTTTAGAACATACTTCTGTAAGTTTTAATGTCTATGCTGAATCTTCACCTGTAACCTTTTCACCTACAGTTTGAAAATGGTCTTTACTGATCAACTGATGTTAATTTTCTCTCTTTAATCATCACATTACAATGAAGGCATAATTATTCCACTTTTAAAAAGTCTTCATGTAGGCTGTCTCCATCTTTATATTAGATTTACAACCAGAAAATATAAATTTTTTAATGCTCTTGGATGTTTCAAACCACAAATGCTCATACACATTTAAAGTTATTGCTTCAGATAAAACACAATTTTTTGTATTGAGATAGCATCTGGTCTCCACGCAGCCTAAGGGATTTTTTAAAATTCTTGACTTAAACCCCAACCAAGTAGGACAAGCTATGCAAATGACATTTTCATCACTTCCTAAGACCCTAAGAGGAGCACCAGACAACAATACTTATCTCCACAAGACCAATAAATAAACCCCAAAGCCAGTGACTTGTGTAACCCAAGCCTCAACCTGGACAGATAATAAAGCAAACACGAAGAATTATTCTTTCTTACCCCCTGCAATGTTTTGGTGACGTATGCCTCGTTTTCTACTGCTATACATAAATAAGTTATCTCTCTAGGCTGGTTCAATGAGCCATTTTAATTACAATCAGTAATTGTGTGCAGTTGTCATAAGAGGTTCCGCTTTCTTAATCCACAGCATGGGCAGGCCAGTCTCAATGTAAAAAGTATGATATCAAACAAAACTCATATCTCTTACTTTCCAGGTATTGACTTCAGACAGTATCAACTACGAACTTTATCAGAATTAAAATATTGAAGCAACTGTCATTATTTTAGAGATATGAACAGAAATACAACCTGGTTTTCCTTTAGCATGTTATCTGAACATTTGATATTAATTGATTGATTTGATATTAGGAGAATGATGAGAGTCCTGGTGAATGCAATATGACTCAAACAGTAAATCACTCCCATGGGAAAAGGCTGTCAGCACAGTATCTTGAAAATCCCAAGACATATATATGCTCTTTCTCTGTTTTCTATTTGAGGTTATTTACATTCATTTACAGATATATACAAAGATTACAAATAATTTTAACTGGAAAGCTCTTGAAGGACAATTTATCTAAATCTGATTTAATGTGTCTGTGATGGCATGCTTTTAACAGAATTTGTCACTCTTTTACATGCATGGGATTATACTTTTTACACCCTATTTCTTGATAAAACTTATCTTGAAAGGTTTTAACAACAATCTGTATCAATTCCTTCAAAGAAACTATTTCTAAATCTTAAATCATAGCTGAGAACTCTGTACCTTTGAAAGCTTAAGTTTCTATTTACAGTTGGAAGAGCAACAGTTGCATTTATTCATAAATATGACAAAAAATGTGAAAGAATTTGAAACAAAACAGCGTAAATATTAAAACATCTGTCTCTTTGGCTAACCTTTTGTTAATTTACTGGTTTTAGGGAAATGTTCTTTTTTCATCTCTATATTATAAAATATATCATATATAATACATTCAACTGTATATACCTTATTTTTATGATAATTGAGGTAAGTAGGAACTTTAAAGAACAGCAAAGAACTATTCAGCTTGTTTCCTTAAATGCTAGAGATTTGGTATAATTGATATTGCTTTTCCACCACAGGCATACCTTTCCAGTGTCACAGTCTGTTCCGTCCATTGGTGGATCCAGTTTAGTTTTGCATTCCTTCTCACTTTCCACCTTACACCACAACCCAGTGCAAATGACATGCTGAAAACCAAACAAAGAGTAAGCACAAAATCTATCTTATGCAAAATTACTTTCTGCATGCAGTCCGCTAATGTTGACTAAATTTACTAGTTTGGTGGTACCGAAATACATTTGAAGACATATTAAACATTAAAAAAAACCCCAAGTGGGCAGAGTCTGCTTAGACTTTCATTAATTGTGCTTCTCTAGGACTTCCAGATCCCTCTTGTTTGTTCTACCCCAATGACTGCTGCTGTCATGCTCTTCAATAATTCATAATTCCTCTAGAATTCACTTATCACTCTAGAAAAAAAATTCCAAAAGCCATCAAACTCGATCTCCACAAAGACACAAAGTTACCTGACAAATGAATTATTTTTGCTGGAAAGAAGAGAAGGGAGATGACAGGGGTGCAAGTCAGCAATGAATTTTAGAGATGGAAAGAAAAGCCCTCTGAAGTATCAGAACAAAACACTTTTTACTTTACCCAAAAGAAAGCCAAGCCTTGCAGGATGCTGGCTTACATTTCCCAAATTTCCCTGGCAGCTTTCCCTATTTTTTCCCTGAAAAGTCCTCCTTCTCCCATGGTTTTCAGTCAGGACTGCATTCTCCCTGCTGTCTGTTCCCCCTTAATAATAAACCATGTGGAAATGAAGAGAGGTCATGTGGGGCTGAACTGTGGCCTGAGTATTACTGCATATGCACAGTGATCCTCCACAATGGATACTGCCCAAAGAGGGGCAAGAAGGATCAGGAGAGGGGGAGGCGATGCAAGCAGGATAAAAGATAAAGAACAGCTGGGATTTTTAAAACAGGCCTGCCAGAAGACCTGCTTTTTCTGAGTGAAATGATTTGTTATATTGGTACACCAGTAAGAGTCTCTGTGCCTTTTTACACTATGCATGAAAAACTTGTCATAAATCTTATGCTACCTTGAAAAAAGACTAAGAGCAGACAAAACACAATTCAACAAAAGATTGTGTTTGAACCAAGGAATAGAGCAATTCCATTGGGAGTCTTACATGTAAAAATGTCTGTAAAATCAGTTATCAAAAAAAGAAAAAAAAATCAAAGATTGTAGAGGTCTGAAGCATTGTACGGAAACAAGAGACAGGATAGCAGCAGTCAGACTCACTCTTGATTCATTCTGTAGCGCTTTTTTGCTGAAGCTGAGCTAACAACACAACCAGCTTATGTACGTCTCCAAAACACAGCTACAGAAGTCCTATCCTGTTCCTGGGTAATTTTAGCAAGCATTTTTCAAGTAACAAACTCTAATTTCTGTTCTTCATTGTTTTTAAACAATGTAGATGACGACAACAGTAGATCAGTTACAGTATCAGATGTTCATGACAAAGTAGGAAATGAAAGACACGCTGTTGATAGCACTCCACAAAAATATATGTTAATTGTCCTAATTAATTTTTTTCATATCTTTAAATCCTCAGTTATGAGCGAATACAATTGTAGAAAAGCCATCCAGATTTATCCAAGTTTTCAAAATTACAGGCAAATTTTCTCTTGTGACATCTTTAAGTATATTTTTCCCCCTAAACACTGATTGTATGCTTAATTTCACTTGAATATGATTGCAGAATGGCTTACAACAAACAGCTCTTTACAAATCTAGAAATAATTCTTTTAAATATAGAGAGGTATTAAGTCAGATTTACAGGGTTTTGGGTATTTTGAGTACCTAAACACAGAGACATACTTGAACCATGTAAACTAAATCAAGAAAATCGAATCAACACTCTTTGCTTGCTAATGTACATTTTATACATCTCATATTTCTACAAATACTTGTATACCACCTCCCTTTGAGCCATGACCTAACTTCCCCAAATAGAAACTACTTTGGGCTTTAAGTGAACTGCATTCTAAAAACACTCACTTCTGCTAAAATAAGCGCTCAGTATTAGACTTTAATATTCCCCAAACCCAAGAAAAAGGAGGTATGGAATTACTGAAATTGATAGTTTACTTGCATTTTTGCATTTTTTTGATTTTTTTTTCCCCTAGGCTTTGTATTCCAGTCAAATCACAAATAGACTCTTTAGTTACTGTTCAGACTATTTCTGTTGCAGAGGTATGAGGTATGGAGATTATTGACAGTATCTATATTTTGACATTTAAGGATTTCTGTATAAGGCCAGGGAAAGACCATAACACACAATATGGGTTTTTCATTAGCAACCTGCAATGAAGCAGATCCAGACTGATTTGAAAGCAAACAGAAATATGGAGGAGACTTGGGAATTTTACAGCTACTCCAAAATCAGGGCACAGACTTCTACACTAGGATTTTACTCCTCTTAAAAGAAACTTTCTTCAGGCAAAATACGGATAGCTAAGCTAATATTCACAAAGGTTTACCAGTTATCTATGATAAGTATCGTTTAACAGCCATCACAGCTTCCTAGATGAGCCAAGGGAAGGAACAGACATTGGAGATTAAAAACTTTTAATTGTGACATTAGCCTATTCACAATCTGTAAAATATTTTTTTGTGTGTACACTGGAAAATAAAATATTGCCAAGCACATACAAAGGATTTTTTTTTCTTTCAAAAGAATGTCTTAGTCATGAGTTTTTAACAGCACAATCTTGTAAAACAGAACATGGAAGTCACAATGCATTACCAAGGTCACTCCAGTTTTGGAGTTTTGTGGAGGTTTTGTGTCTGTTTCTGTCTATTTAATTAAAATAGTGAGGCAGGTCTATGTGAATCAGAAGAATGCATTTCCAATCATGTAAGCATATGGAAAGAAAGTTCAGTTGAAAGGAATTACCAGAGACAAAAAGGGAATTTTAGAACAGTATTTGTGCAAAGTCGAAATTGTTTAAAATGTGGTGGTTGAGATGAGGACAGATATTTCACCAGGACTATAGTATTTCCATTACTTTTCTACTTTTCATGTGTTCTTTCCCTGAAATGCCTTAAAAATCCCCATGAAATATAACCAGTCTCCTACTTCTGTGCAAAGATCACAGCTGTGTTATGACAAGAACTGTTTTAGTGGAACTGACCAGATAGCAGTCACATCCTGGACTTTAATCTTAAAAGCCAGTATTTAATAGTTCAACAATTGCATTAAATTGTCAAGTTTTACAATCTTGTTTAATCATCAAGAACTACTTCTGGGCCATGATCTCACTATCTGTTATGTGAAACAATGTTAGGATCTAATTGATTCTCACATGAGACATCATGGGCATAAAAGCAAACTTGGCTCCCTTACAAGGTAAGCATGGAGACATAGTATAAATCTTGAACCTGGCAATCCACTCATTCTTTTCTAGGGTCTAAAAATTTTACCTAGGATATGAAAAAAAAATGCCTTTGAAATGAAAATGAAAAGGAAAAAATAAAGTCACCATTTATGAAAGGGGAGTAGGAGGGCATCACTTAGGAAAATGCAGGAGTAGGGCTGCAGTAGCTCCTTCAGTTCTTTGCTTCATTCATTAAATTAAATAATAATGAGGAATTCTTGACAGGAAGGGAACATCATTTGCATCAGTAGCATTTTTCAGAGGTTGCCATGTAATGCAACTGTCAAGTGCAGTCCTAAAGTACTCCTTAGTAATAACAATTGTAGAAAATTGTATCTCAGCAGAAATGCACTATTGATTGTACCATTGATAATAGTAGAATAAAGATTATTCTTCATCATTACTCAATTGTTTTCTTAGTTAAATAGCTGTTATATATTGCTTAATGTAGAAGACCGTATGGGACTCTATTCATTAAATAATCTTCCAGCCTCAAAAAACATAGGATTGTGACATAGTTCATAATTTATCTTTTACACAGTTTTACTGAAGTGCATGAACTGTTCAGCAAGTAGAACATGCCCAAAACATCCTGGGCTATAAATTGTTGGATTTACTGACATTTAAATGAACCTTAGAGGAGTGTGTTTCTCTCATTTCCTGGCTTGCGGACAACTACTATAACCATAATAAACTTTCAGTTACTGGCAGAGTAGGACAGACTATACAGAGATTAAAGGAAGTAGTCTGGATATCATGGAATATTCAGTGACTACCTATGCATAATTAAATAATTATTGTAATAAATTAATACAGTTACTATGTAATACGTAATGAAATACTGCATTCAACTTAGAAAGATATTCTAAACACTGATTTCTCCAATGGCAGCCACAATAATTTGCACAGTCAACACAGTGAAATTTGAGTCATCTTCACATTAAGTAAAATGCAATTAATATTGCAAAGTAAGACTCAACATATTTGTTACTTGTATCTAACATGTTTTTATAGGAAGAAGACAAAATTAGCAACTAAGTAACTGTGCTTCACCAATAGATGATGTTGGTGTTGCACAGTCCATGTGCTAGAACTCATGAAAGATTTATGGAAAGTTTCAATGGTCTGCTTCTACCTCAATTCCAACGGCAACTTCTTTTCTTTTCACACATATGAAAAAACCATGTAGAAGAAGGACAACTTTTGTATCCTCTGGGCTGTACTCTATCCATTGCTCTGAGTTTCCCCTTCAGAAATGTTATTACTATTATTTAGAAATTCTGTATCTAACTGGAGTAGCAGTAAACTTCCCTAACAGAAGAGATAAATTTAAGACCCACAGTAGGGAACAAAAGAAGAAGATTTGAATATAGCGCCTAAGCTTTCTGCAGTAGCTCTTCTTGTCAAGAAACTGAGCATCAATTTCTTGGACTATTTTTTTTTTCCTTTTTGTTGGAAGGAAGTTAAGAGGGTAAATTTTGTTTAGATAGAAGAACACAGAAGAAAATCAACAAGGTGATTTTACAGAGTTTGGCAAGGAAGCTTTGGAAAAATTATTTTCTACTCTCACCATGTTTTGTCCTTAGTGTCATTTATTCATTTCTAATAGATCCAAGGTTCTTAAAAATTCATTGCAGTAATTTCTTGGTTCAATATTTCATTATACAGTTTAGGGTTACCAGTTTTGCAGAAGATTTTGGGAAAAGTGCAGAAGGTTCTTCCCATTGCTGTCTTCTCCGCAGTTGATACTTAGCTCTCTTTTTCTAACTGTTAAGACCATAAGGTCATCAGGTAACAAACACATTTGGTTTTATGATGAGAGCCAAAATTAAATTGCAGTTTATCAGGAAAAAAGCATAGTTGAAAAAACACAGGCCTTTTGTATTGTCTTACATCATTACTATATTCTTTTTTCACAGCAAGCTTGGATTATACTTAGATATAAATTACAGTATTTCATTTAATACAAATATTTAATAATATTAAATAGTATAGTAATACTAATATTTAATATTACAGTAAAATTGTCAGAAAGTTCTGTTGATTTTACTATGAATATAAATATTTCATATAAATATAAAGCAATGATCCCATAAATAGGAAGAAGCAGACATATTTATTTAGCTGAAAATAATTTTTTTAGCTGAAAGATGTCTTACATGGAGAATGTCAGAAGAGGTGAATACGACTGAAGATGACTAGAAATGGACAGTTAGCTATGAGCACCTAGAACCTAAATAATCTCTGTGCAAACAGCTGAACTCTACTCTGGTAATATTCACTGAATTTAATTTCCTAATATTTCTAAAACAATAATGTAAACCAAATAAGCCTCAGAGTCAGGATCTTGAAGGACGAATATTTACTGACTCTATGACAAACACAACAGGCATAGGACAACTTGACTATCTGAATTTAAATATATGAATAAGAACAAAACATAAAGGTAATAGGAAGGGAATTTATCTAGATAAATCAAAAATATAAAGACTTCTGTTATCCAACAGAACGTTGGATAGCAACGTTCGTCTCTTTCTTCAATTACTTTTGAGAATCTTTAACTGTTAAAAAAGATCCACAAGAAATACTAAAGACACTACCATTTCCTTGTTCAAAATAGGCTTCTAGAGAATGAAAACCAGAAATTACATCCTTCCATTGAAAGCAATGTACTGAAAACCAAGACACAGGTTGAAATTCATAAAAAAAGCACTTGGAAGTAATGAAGAATATCTGTAGAATTGTGACATTGAGATTTACTGCTCATATCCAGAGGGAAAAAGTTTTCAATAAGACAGCTAGAAAAAAATCCTTTAACTATGGCTGTTTTTTGCTTTTCTCTTCAACTATACCACTCTCAGCATGCCTTAGTAGTACACGCACTGCAATGTTTCCTTTGAGAATCTTTTAGATAAAGATTAGTTTAAGTGAAAGTCTCTGAAGAAACAGTACTATGTCCAAACTGAAAACAGGAAGAGAACTGAAGAACTAAAGGAGAAAGGAATTATGTTTTCCTGTTTAGTACTCCTAACCTTTTCAGGCTATCTGCCCACTGAATCCTTATGAAATTTTTTTACACAGTTCTAGTGCCTGCTTTATCAATCCATACTCCATGCTCCTTACATATTTGTATATCGTCTTCCCATCTTGTCTTGGCTAGTGTCTTAAGGGCATCAAGTATGTTTAGTCTCTCCTGTTGATGCTAAAAAAGGTCGACTTTTCTCTGTAAAAATCATTCTTAAACTGCTTCTACAATCAGATGTCTACTAGCTCATAAAATTATGAAGACCTGTTCAATTTTGCTAACCTGTCTTTTTAAGGCTAATATCGTGACATTGCTTAACACTGGCATGAAGCAAGGTCAGCAAACTGACTTAAGTACTGGAACTCCTCTTGTCATGGCCTTGTACAGCTCTGCCTGGGCTCAGTGGTGCAGAGAGCCCAGTTAACACCCCTGTTACTGATACCAGTTTGCACAGGCACAGCATAATCTTCTGAAGGTCAGAAATGGATGTCTAGTACCCAAGCCATAATAAAATGGAACCTAAAAAATAAATTGCAAATATTCCACTTGCTACAACAAGGTGTCTTATGTTTCTAAAGTACAAGGGAAGTGTCAGTAAAACATGCTTCAAGATATTCAGAAACCTAAAGCAAGACTTACAAGATAAACCAATGAATATGTTCATATCAATTTTTGGAAAGCAAGTGTAAAATTCTTACTTCAAAGATACCATATTCTCTTTCTATCAAACACATGTACAAAAGCTACTCTCACACAAATATCAGATGCATTTTCTGAAGTACAGACACAGCCTTACCTGCATTTCTTGGCAAAAGGAAGCAGTTGGTCCAAAAAGAATCTGACACTGCTCATCTGCAGTGTACGTCATTCCTGGGAGCTTAGAGGGAATAATCACAGAATTGAGGCTCTGAGGATTCGTCTGTACCAGACAGTTACTGGCCTTTGACCTGGTAATATGCAGAGATCCATAAGCTGAGAAATCCGAGGCTCTGATTGCCACACCAACTTAAACTTGCATACAACATTCAAAATACATGGACAATTATAATTGTCTTATTAATCAGTATTGGACTACTGCTCATGTTTAAACTGATATGGCCTGCTTGTTATAAGTTAATGTGTTCTGTTATTGTACATTTGCAGAAAGACAATATAAATTATCAACATTTCAGAAAAGTGCTGGACATTTTAGCATAAAACTTACTTAATGGGTAAAGATTTTGGTGGCCAAACATTTTGGTACACAGCATATTAATATACAGTAAACACATTGACACATAAAAAGTTTTTATGTAAGTATATAAAATTATAATCATACTCATGAAAATATAAATATCCATGCCATTGCTGAAAACAGATATTAATAAATCTAATATTAGATTGTGATGACTTAAAATATTTAGACAGATTTTGCAAAACATATCTCCCAGAGAAGTAAAAAAAAATTGAAAACTTATTATTTCAGTATATTTATTGCATCTATTTCTAAATGACATACAGTAAGAGTTCTTTTCTTGAATTATATACCTGAGAAATCTTTCCAGATCTTCTCTGCTGCACTGAGACCATGAAACATCCCCAAGATTCTGTCCTTTAATCCATTCCCCAGACATGATATGGACACCATCTGCACAGGATGGGTGGTCATTGTCGTGGTTTATCCCCATGCTGAATTTTGAAGTTATTAAAAATAAAACAAAGTGAAACAAAGTAACAGGTTGTTTTCAGAATTTTTGTAAGTTAAAACTCTTGCAAAGGGCTGAAAATAGCTCATATATATTACATGTAGGAAACCACTTTTGATTCTTTTTTCCATGGTATCTGTCACAGAAGTGCATGGAACCATGTGTAGATGACAATTTTATAATTAAAGATGGAAGTGGCACTGCATTTATTTGATGAGAAATATTCCAATCAGTTCAATACATATTTTGGACAACTTCTTGAATTTTCAGAAGTGCACAATTGCAAGTTTAATGAATACTATTTCTCTTGTAAATGGGCAACATACCCTTATTTTTTAAGATCAGTGAATATTTTGGCAGTGATTCTATCTTCATTCTATATGGAACAGATTGGTTGAAATTTTATAGAATACTAAAATGATCACTACTTTGATGGGCAATTATTGTGTCTAAAGAAAAAAACACCTAAATGATTTTTCAATCTCTTGTTAACAATAACACTGATGAAGAAATTAAATTGACTTATAAAGACTTAGCATCCTTATGCATCCCAAAGAGCTCTCACATTCGATGCACTGCCATGAAAAATTCTACTGAATATCTGCTTGAAACTCCTGATTTAACTGAAGACTCATTGTCATTCTCATTCAGAATTTGCAAACAGACAGGAAGAAGAGGCACGTAAATAAAACTAAGATTTTCAGAACTAGCTAAGTGGATCATGCTTGACTGATATTACAGGAAATAAAAACACTCAACTGTCTTTGGAGATTTACAAAAGGGTGTGAGACTACTGTCCAGAGTATTGGATTTAAAGTAGTGCTGGAATTTTGCAGCAGTATTCTGCCCTGCAGAAAAGCAAAACTTCAGCTTTAATAGAACTCTGTGCCTTGTATTGATTCTTCACTTACAGACTGCAAAGACAAAGTTTTCTGTGTCTACAAAAACTGGAGTACATTGTGTTCTCCTTAATTCACCACTTCACAGTGGCAAATGACAAAAAAGGCCTGTCTCCCTACACTTTTGTTCTCCCCTCTCTCCCAAAATCCATTCATGACTCAAATTATACATAAATTTGCAATTTGCTTTACCTTGTGTTTACTAATGAAATTAATGGAAATATCATGTAGGACTTTATCTTGCCTATAGAAGTGCTCTATCTCTTACACTGATGTGTACACCCCATACTCTGGAGTACTGGAACAGTGCTTTCTGCTTAAATTAGAAAATTTTGCTATCTCTAAACCATATAACTGAGGCAAGCAAATGTGTCTGACTCTGATCTTAGCCTCTGTCTTTTCCTGACCTGCCTGAAAGGCACAAAACAACTACACAGAAGTGCCTCTGCACTTGCCTTACGTTCTTCTTGCATGCCTCACGTGCAGAATTCGAGATGTATCTATCTCCAGAGTTATTTACACCCATTGGAACTGTGCAGGAAGACACAGGAAAGCTGGGGATATTTAACCTAGTGGACTACATATGAAAAAATTTTGCTCATAGCTCTTTGAGTTATATGCTTCCTTAGTGCAAAAGTAGTAATTTAAAAATACCCCTTTGTCAGCATCATATACACTGTAGGATTTCAACCAAAACATTTACAACACAAAATCTTGACCAAATGTATTATAAAATTCATGGCTCTAATTTATGCAGACTGGAATTAACATATTTATATGGTTTTTAAAATATTTTAAGGTGAAAATTACAAAACCCCCGTAATTTCTAATTATGATTAATTCCCTTCACTCTGAAAAACAATTCTTGAAGCTAGACTTTGTCACAAAATATTCTGTACAGTCAGCCAGAGAAATTTGTGCTGAGCTGAACCACTATCTTGACTACTTCAAAAAACACCAGCCACCATTATAAAGATATATGTGTACCCCCCTTTTTCCAATCTACTACCACAGAAGCATTTTATGAAGTTTATTAGCACAAGAATTCTGAGGAAAACATTGTATTTTAAAGCATGAAGTGGTTAAAACTGTTGTGCTTATAACAGCTGTGAAAATTAGCCACATTAAGCACTAATAAAAAACCTAATTCCAATAATCTTCCAGTACTTCAGCTGTCCATACTTTTGTAACACTTCTCCTATCCTGCTTTGACATTCAATTGTAGTTCAAAATATCTGTACTTATCCAATGGAATTCATTCCTCAATTCTCTTCCACCTCCAGATTAAGTACATATAAAAAATCCAGGAAACAACAAATGCAAGTATTGAATCCTTTACCTACCTGAATGAATAGGCATTCAAAAATGCTTATTCAAAAGGCAAATACACATTGTAAGTTAACATCAATTAACTAAATTTCAGGACAATATCTGAGAAGTAAGCTAAATAAGCAGCAGAACCTGGTCTTAAACATTCTCAGGAGTGTTTTCTTCAGTGAGTGTTTTTGATTTCTTCTGTAGCACATTAATGGCTGCATATTTTTATCTGACCTTGTATCAATTACAAGACCACATAAAAGTCAGTGTGCAGCAGAACTGACTTCTGATTTCATTCCTCACATCACATTGTTTGTGGTGAAAAAAAGAAGCTGAACAGTCATTGCTACCTTCTTATTCAACACGAGAGTAATTGGTGTAAGTATGTATACCTCCTTCTCCATTAACAATCAAGGACATAATACTCAGCTTGCAATGGTGGTCAGATATTTTCTAGCCCCTCTTGCTACACATGAAAGACATAACTACATCCTTTCACTGATACAAAGGTACCACATAAACTGTGTCTGTGTAAGGTGCTCCTCTGTCTCTTTCTACAGAATGAGTGTATGATATACACTGAGTTATGATAGCACTCAGCACACTGTTCCCTCTCCTCTCTCCCACAGCTGCGGTCATCCAACCTCATACAAGAGTAAAGCAACACTAGGCGCATGTGGGAAGAAGACAAAGGAGTTTGGGATTACAAAATAACTTTGTAATAGCCTGAAAAAACACAATTAACAAAGAAGACAGTGCTATACTTTAATAAGTAGTACTTCATGTCTATATACAGAAATAAATTATATTTTTAAGAAAAGAAATGGTATTTTTTCAGTGTTGCATAAAAATGCTCTACCCATTCTGGTTAAAGGCTACATAGAGCAGATAAAATATGCAAGTAGGAAATATTTTATAAAATGCCTTCCCTAAATAAAATATTAGCAATACTTAAGTTCACACTATGCAAATTAACTATATTTTAATAATCTCAGTTTTAAAATATTTTGACAAACAGACTTGGTCCAATAAACTCCACTAACAGATAAACCAAGTCCACTGAAAAAAAAGTTTTTATCTAAAAACCCTCTACAACTTTTTAAAGGAGTTTTTATGTGATACCATATATAAAAGTGGAATCATTTCTGCTAAATCTCTAATATGCAAGTAGAAATAATACAAAGAAACAACATCATTAAATTCTGTGTATTTAGAATTAATAACTCAGGCCACTGAAAGTAGAAGAAAAATATTAGCTCAATATTTCAGTAAAAAGGCAATTCTTTACAATTAACTACTGCTGCAATTATATGTGTACAGCTGGAATAAAAAAGGCAATAGCATCTCTCCTGTCACTTTAGAGAACAGCTTATATTCTTGCATTCAAAATGCATGCCAGTGTCAACATACTGAACAAGTACCAAGTACTACTATTTAACTTGACCTAATTATAGTGGAGTATTCCAAAATCAAGGTTCTTTTAAGCCTCAAAAGAGGATTCTCAGACATTATTCTATATTTAAATAAGCTACATAAGGTTATGCACACACCTTCTTGAAATAATTAGGTCTGCATTGCTATTTTATATTTCTTCTCACCATAGGACATCAAAATTCTTTGACATGTGCTACTTTCATGACAATATGCATTTGCTCAGTGACCTCACATGCTTCCAGATAAAAGCTTTTTATTATTTATTCATTATTTTGTTTGAGCTTTGCAAATGGCAGATTACTGCTGTCACCATTCTATCACACTTAAAATGCAAATAGTGCACCTGAACAAGAATGATGTTGTCAAACCAGAAACAGGCAGAGAAGGGAAAAAGATTAAATAGTATCCAAAAATTATTATATGAGCAATTAATTGGGTCAGTTCAGATAGATGCGGAGAATTACTTTAAGCTTATCTATAAACAAAAACTGAGAAATTAAAAAAAATAAAGATAACAACTAAAGATCAGATTTTCATAGTCATTAACAGTAAAACAGATTAGGAATAAGAAGCAGATTAAGAAAAGTGCAAGAGCAAGTGCTGGGCCAAGGAACCAGCAGTGTTCAGTATAATAAATAGAATGTTCAATATGATAAATAGATTCCCAAATAAAGGATCTATATATTCCAAGTCATATATAGAACAAAAGAATAATGAGTGTGAACTGCAGATCAAGTATAATACTACTAGTATGAGCTCAGGAAAGACTGAAAATTACTAGAAAACTTTCCCCTTGTGAAGGAGAAAATAAACCTCTGAATGCAGTTCCCAGTTTATACCTGTGATGTATGATGGGATCACATTCCATTTGATTTGTTAAAAATTCATATTGGTATAAGTGTTTACTACACAGTATTTGTAAATTCTCTGCAACCATTATCCTAGATACTTTTATATTTTGTGAAATAAATCACTAACATAATAAATTCTATACCTTAAAAATAAAAATAACTTTAAAAAGTATTATTAATAATGAAGTGTTATCTTCCTTATTATTTCCACTGCTTTCTTTTTTTTTTAATCATTTTGTGCAATACTACAGTAGAATGATTGAAACTTTTTAAACTATGGACCCAAAATTTACAAGGCTTAAAAGCTTTTATGCAGTTTTATAGCACAATGATTTTCACACCAGTTTGTCTGATCTCAAATTCTGCAGTATCATGAGGATGTATTTGATAAGTGGAAGTAATACCCCTTATGTGATTATCACAGACAGAAGGACAGCAGCTACACTACCTTCTTAGTACTTTTATTGCACTTTTTCAACAAAATGTCTTATCACACTGCTATCTTTATAGAGAAAAGTATATAAAATCCTTCTACTAGTCTACCAGACTAGTAGAAGGATTTTATAAGCTGTTATATGTTGGCTTGTTGTTTTTTTTTTTAAGTCCCAGTTAGTGAAGTACTAAGTGTTGTATGATGTTTATATGTCCTTTAAAACAAATGAGGGCTTCACAGATGATTCAATAAATGGAGTAAGACATATTTCAAGCAGTAAATTAATTATTTAGCTAACAGTGAAAGGCAGTTGACCAGCTACAGAAAAATTATGATGGTAAAAAGTAAAACATGATTTATTTTGGGAAGAATTTATCTTCAAAGGAAAATCTACCTAACAAGGAAATCTCTATCTTCTTGTTAAAAATTATATGATCAGAAAAAGTAAAAATAAATATCTCTATGCAACTGTTATTTCCCTTTTGTGAATCACTGCTCATTCTCCATAACGCTGAAAATTCAGATTGCATTTTCAGTCTTAAAACAACTGGGTAAAACATGCATATTAGTACAGGGATTTTAACATATGCTGGACACTGCTGCCCAGCGGACTTGGCAGCTTTTGCAGAACAGCTTTCTTCTCTGTAACTCCAGTACTTCTACCACCATGCTTCCTGCTGCTCGATCTAGACAATCTACTGAGCCACGGTCCTTTGACTGAAGTATACGAATAATTTAAAGGTTTGCTGTGACAGATATATTTAGCATCATAACATGAAAATATAAATTGCTCTTCCTGAAGGTTTTTTACAGAAATTATATAATACAGAAGAAGCATTGGCTTCTGGCAAATATGACACCCAAGCCACATTGTTGAGCTATCACAAACTCAGTGAAGAGCTATAAAAAACCAGGTTTTGTATTAACAAAAACATTGACATTGTTATGATCTTTTGCCAATTTTTTCACATGTATTTTAAATGTATCAGACTATCAATTAAGCTTTTGCACCCTGTAGAATGTTTTTCAGTTACTAACTGTTTCTTTTACAAATGATATCCTGAGGAAAATTTAAGATAAATCCATCCTGGAACAGTATAGCCTGGCAGAAATACAATCCTTAATACCTTGCCAGAGAGAGAGTTGAATAATTTTAATTGCATGTAAAAAAATCGTATTTTTTCATGTTACTAAAATGCTGATGCAATGCTTCTTCCCTGTCTCTGTGCTTCATTTCTTCCTGAGCTGTTTCTTCAACTGTCTTGCTACTAGCCAAAGGTTGGAGATGCTTTATTTCTGCCTGGTATTGCAGTGATGTGATGCATGAATCTGATTAGAACCGGACCAACAAAACTAATTTTTTTCGTGGTTTTTAATACCAGAAACATTTTGAGTACAGGTAAACATAAATGTGAAGTATGTTAACAGACTTCATTATTTTCTGTCATCTGTAATCTTAAATGTATTTTGTTGTACAATTTTCAGGCCACTGAAGTTTGGAATTATACACCCATGTGCCCGGTAAGATTCTAAGCTGATTTTGGTCAGCAAAAAAAAAAAAATATATATATATATATATATATATATATATATTCCAGACTGTGGAACAAAGATGTCTACTCTGATGTGGATGCAGGCAAAAAAGAGACTATCAATTTTTAAAGAACATACCCACTAAAGCATGAAAATGAATGTAAGGTAATCTCAAGGACTTGCATGGTTGAACATCTAATATATATACTTTTAACTTCATTAAAGTAGTTTAAGAAAAAGAAAAGAAAATCCTTTCAAGACCATTCAGTGCAGTGTCAGTTCAACTGCAAGAGTTTAGAATAGTTACCTTATGGATACTTTTCCTGACCTATCAGGAAAAAAAAAGAGATGAAACTACTAGGGTGATTTTGTACAAACCATGTTTGAAATAGAGAATATGTAATGCCAAAATGCAATACAAAGCCAAAGTCTCCTGTTAATTTTTATCAAATAAATAAGTATCAAGGAAAAAGCAAATCACATTACCTTTCTTTTTAAGAGTAATTTTAAAAAGTAGTTTCTTATTAAACAAGTACTACGCTTTATAGATAAATACGCCTGTAAAGTTTCCAATTTTTAAACAAGGAGGATAGAAAATTTCACAGACAGTAAAACAATACAAAAATAATATAAAAATAAGAGAACCATAGAATCATATAATGGTTTGGGTTGGAAGGGACATTTAAGATCACCTAGTTCCAAACCCACTGCCACAGACAGGGAAACTTCCACTAGACCAGGTTGTGGTCAAAATTCCACCCTGCCTGGTCTGGATCAACTTAAGACAGGGAGTGCACAACTGCTATGGACAACCTGTTCAATGCCTCACCACCCTCACAGTAAAAAATCCTAGTATCTAATCCAAACCTACTCTCATTCAGTTTAAAGCCATTCCCCCTTGTCCTGCCACCATGTGCCTTTGTAAAAGGCCCCTCTCCAGGCTCTACTGCAGGTCTCCTTTAGGTCTGGGCTACCCCCAGAGCCTCCTCTTCTCCAGGCATGTCCACATTGTATGCAGCTATGCACAAAAAGCAGGGAATTATAACAATTTCTGTGTAAATCTGTAATGACACAAATACGTGTATGGGAAAGATGATTGCCTACAACTGTTGTGCATGTATTTTAAAAATCACTACAAAGCTCAATTTTTCAAACAGCAGTTGTACTTTTCAAACTATTTTACTCAAAGTTAGGCTCCTGTCTCTACACTTCAGTTGACTTCAATTTGAACAGAAAACTCAGTGGTGATGAAAACCAGCCAAAACAGTCAAAGTTCAACATCTCTGATAGTACCAACAGATAAATTAATATCCTTATCTCTGTATCTTGGTCTGAAAAAACAGCTTTAGACTATTAGCCAAAAGGAACAGAAAAAATTAAGAAAGAAACAATTGAAGGGAAATGAGAGACTCTGCAGCTGGAATAAAGCCACAATGACAAGAATTTTCCCTGCACCTTCTATCCAATACCCTAATAGCCCATGAGGTTGTATGGGACAGAGAAGGAAGCAAGATTATTTGGGGACAGCTTACCAGCACAGTCTCCACCAACACTGTGGGATCCTTGATAAACTGAGTGAGGATTTCATACAACCTTTTAATATATTCACACAGAATATATGCTTTTTGCTCATTAACTATTAAATAGGTGATTCAGAAATACCACAGACTCCCTGTTCATCACTAAAAAATACATGGCAGAACACCTTAAATTTCAGTAACAGTTACCTCTCGTATTCCAAAAACGCTTGTCAGAAAAAGAATGCAGAAGTGTGTAAAATTAATTCTGAAGAATTACACCAGTTTCTCTTTTAAGTGGCTAAGACAACTTCTAAACTACATTTAGAGCACTTAATAATTGTAAATTAACATACTTTGAGATGCAGAAATTTACATCCATTCTTTATTTCTCCATCCTTCGAAAGGAATCCTAGCCCTTAGAGGGCCATCATTCAAGTAAAATCACATGTAGCTTGTTAACCTCAACACCAGCAATTCTCACTCTTATCTCTGTCCTCCACACAATGTCTTTTAATTAACTGTTATTAGTTTTTACTTTGTAATGTGACCTCATGATGTAATTACCTAATTGCTTAGTAAATTTATTTTAATAATTAGAATATGTTTTATAAAACCAAGTCCATTAATGTGATACAATTTTTAATGACCAATTACACAGAATTCAAAACTCAACTGTTAACTTACATTATTTCTCAATGTCGTTAAAATCTCATCTACATCCAGATACACAAGGCTAGAACAAAGACATTTCACATTGCAAAGTAAGGTTTAGTCTGCCATTGTATTTTATTGAGAATATTTCCCTTCCAATTGGAAAAACAAAAATAAACCAACAACACAACACTTAATAAACATCCATGCATCAGAAAGTATTTAATATAAGGGTGTCTTCTTCCATGCAACTGGCTACAGGACAAGAGGACATGGCCTCAAGCTGTGCCAGGGGATGTTCGAGTTGGATATCAGGAAAAATTTCTTCAATGAAAGGAACACATCAGAATTTTATATTCGTCAATGCAATGACAACTGGTAATGTCTTTGTATATGCTCTCAGAAAATGAAAATCTACAGCATCTATATTGCTTAAGTTTTGAATGTATTTGTACAATAATTTATGAGTAAGAATATCTGTTGTACAGAATGGAAAACAATTGTTTCTCCTTTATCCTTCAAGAAGCAAAGTCTTTGAGAAAGTCTTTTGGTTCTATGCTGCTGAACTAGACTCTTCACAAGAGCAACTAGAATGGCTAAAGATATTACACACAAAAAACCCAAGGTAGTAGTTAAATGACCTAAAGATTCACAAAAAGTTAGTGAAAATTTTCTAGAAAAGATGATGTATTGAAGGAACCACTTATGACTGGTCTGTATGGTGAGCATTTAATCTCTGCTTCTGAGGCAGTTAAGAATGAGCAAGACAAATCTCTGTGAGAGATACTCTAGATATATTTGAAGCTCCTCAAGTCCTTTCCAATAGGATCTACATTCAAATGTTTGTCTTCAAGCATTTTTATATTGTCTCTTCACAAAGCTTCAACTACTTCTAGCATCTTCCTTGCAATTGCCAGGGCCTGGCTGGCAGACAGAGATACCCATGCAGAAAAAAACAAATATCTCTAAAATGTCACCCTACACTCCTTGGTGCAAGACCGCTGTGTTTCAGATAGTGACAGCTAAGGACTCTGACTCCATCATGACATTATAATACAAATACACAAATGCCTGGCACAGACACTGCATAAAAAAATGATAGCGTAATACATACTCCCTTTTTATCTCAGTTAAAAATAAGACATTTTCTATTTCTTTTTTTTTTACAAGTAGTGAAGTCAAGAATGAAGTTGAAATCTTATTAACAGATTTTATTATTGTAAAATATTAATTTTTTACTTTGGGCTAAAATATTTGACACTGAATGAGCAAAATCATCCAGCCCAGCTGTGAAGGACAGTTAACTTCACCTTCATTTTGCCATCCTTTTCTTCTTCTAAGATGAAAAACATTAATGTTGCAATGACCAATGACTGTTCTACACTATAATGGGATCTATCCTGAGAAAGCCAAATTAAATAAGGGCTCTTCCAACTTATGATCTCATTAAAATGCTTGCTGGCAACAATTGTTAGAGTTGGACTTGTTACACAATACCACAGTCAGCACAGAACAAACATCTTGGGGCACCTGATTTTCCCCAGACAATAGCAGTCTTTCCAGTTAATTTATTTCTTTTGTAGCTATAAAGATTTTCGTATTACTTCAAGTCATAAACAATTTCTTAAGCTATATACCATATATTGATACATATTATTATTATTATTATCAACAGAAACACTATTTTCTGAATTTTTCATTTAAATCCCCTCCTTATAGAAAGAAATAAAAAACTGAAGTACACAATCAAATTAGTCAAATCACAGTAGTATTACATGCAAATGAATAAAAGCCTTTAATATCCACATACTTACTTGTGACCCATTTCATGGGCAATTGTAAAAGCCAGATTCAGACCATTGTCCTCTGCAATAATACATTTTCGTTTTTCACTGCACATTCCACTCAGGTATGCTATACCTAGGAAACACAACCACCACAGTCAATTATTTTTTGGTATTACTAACTTTATATATTACAGCTTAATTAGACCCAAACGAGACTGAAACCTTGTTGTGGTCAGAGCCATCCAAGTATATCAACAGATATCTGACAAAAGTTTACTTACTCAGTTTGCAACCAGTGGTAATATTACCTCACAGTAATTATTACATGGACTGCAATGTACAGAAAATGCATTCTTCAAAAACATTGCTCGGTACCTTAATGGGATGTGATAGAACACATGTATGAATGTCAGCACTGCAGTAAAGGAAAATAAATGTCTACAACAATAGGACACAAGTTCTAACAGGTATTTTCTCTGACAGAGGAACAGAATGCAAAGCACAGAGTTGTGCCCCTACATTTACCACTACTAATTATTCATAAAGCATTCAGCATGTTAGTGGTTTTAAAAACATTTAGAAGAGTCCAATGTCCCAGAAGATTCATAGAAGACTGCAGCCTGTCAAACATATTTAGTGTAGAAGCTATAATGCCTTTACTACATAATACCTTAGTTCCCAAAAAACCCAATGAAGCCTTAATGGTAGGGGCTTGAGTTCAAGCTCAGCTTCTTAAAAGTAGAGTGTCTGTAACTGTAAAAGCCTGAGGAACATGAAGCTTAATTTTGTTAATGGTAAATTTTTCAGACCACAAACACATTTAGCGGGGATGATTGTCATCGTTCCTTGTTTGAAAATCTGGAGTAAGCAATCAAAACACTGTTTCAAGCGTTTGGCCTTCTTTCCAGGAACTTCCTTTCAATGGAATGGTGCCCTCCGGTTCAGCATGTTTGCTGGATTATTTGCATGTAAAGGTCAAGTTTGAAATGTTTGACAGTATTTGAAATTCAGTCATAATTATCATTCCAATTTAATAAGATAAGCCATTCTTCTTACAGTCCAAATATCTGTCAGTCTGTGAGCACAACACCTCACCCACAAGTAGTAGTAAGCCCATCACTATTCTGCCAACTTTTGAGTATTGCCCTCAAAAGAACTGGCTGAAAGCTTTTGGACACAGAACTTTTGACAAAAAATGGTGTCCAGGACTGAACAAAACAATGCCAAATAAAATTTGAATAAGGCAGAGTATTTAGACTTTTACTATTTGTTTCCAAAATAGGGAATAGCCATCTGGGATATGAAAGAAAAAGCAAAATCTGGTCAGGAAAAAAAATGTAGTCCTTTGAATGAGACCTCATGCTAAATATAGATATCACTCATACTAACTTGAATAAAAAACAGAGAAGAAATGCTCTGAAATGTAGTGTTTTATTTCAAAAACGTTTTGTTGCAATGACTGAACTATAATATAAGAATATTTCTAAAATTTTGTGCCTTGTAGTTCCACAAATATATGCATCCTCTGTTATGATTTGATGACCAAACTGAAAAAGACAGAAAGACTTTTAGTGCTGGAGCTTGGACTTTTAATGCTGAAGCTTCTTCTGGTAACAATACCAGAAGAAGTGACCAGGGTCCTGATTTCAGCCATCATCAGTGAACTTAAAAATTGGTCCAATAAAATAGAAAAATCACTCTTGCCATAGACAAAACCCAGTACTGCATTTTGAAGTGCTGGGAGTGATCCTTTATTATAAGGCAAAACATTCAGAAACACTTTTCTTGCTGGTTTTGGTTGTTATAGAGTTAATTACACAGTAGCTGGTAAGGAACTATGTTTTGGGTTTGTGTGAGAAAAGCGAGGGTAACACAGGGAGGTGCTACTTGTTGCTGAGCAGTGGTTACACAGATTCAAGGCCTCTCCTCCTGCATCACTTGGGCAGACACTGGCAGGGGGCACAGGCGGCACAGATGACCCCAGCTGAGGAGGATATCCCACACCCTGTAGGGCTGTGCTCAGCAAAAAGAGGAGGCAGGAGGCTGCCAAGGGGCTGATGCTCAGGAACTGGCCAGCCTTTGGTTGGTTGGTGGTAAGCAGTTGTTTTCAGCAGCATCATCTTGCCTGGCATTTACTTATCTCTGTTATTTTCCTTCTCATTATTGCTATCATTCTTACTGTTATTTTTATTTCAATTAGGAAACTATTTTTATCTGAACCCATTGCTTTTTTCACTCTTACCCTTGCAATTTTCTCCTCTCATTTCACTGTGTGGGGAAAGAGCGAGCAGCTCGGTGGTGTTTAGTTGCCATCTGAAGCTCAGTCATGACAGTGTTGATGGCTATTCTCAGTTGGATAAAACTTAATTGCCGGGATCTACAGAAAGAGGATTCCCAAACCTCCCTCTTCCTGATGATGCTCAGTACAAACAGAAAACTGTATGATAACCTCTAGCTTTCTCAAGGGAAAAGAAATCCCCTAACCTTCTTCTAAACTCTAAAATGAAATAAAAACCAAACAAACAAAAAAAACCCCACAAAAACAGACAAACAAAAAAAACCCCCCCCACACACAAAAAAAACCCCAAAAACCAAAAAAAACACCAAACCATATAGTATCAATGTCATGCAGCAATTTATACTTGTGTCCCTCTAAAATGGCAGGTTTTCCCTCTAAACTGGCAGTTTTTCCATACAACATGAGTACCACCAGTTGCTGTCCACTATTCTGATTGCCCCCCCTTCCCGTTTACTCCCCAGGAATTACAAATGTTTCCATTTCATACCTATTCTGCAAAAGAAGTAGTCAGCATTATTAAGAATTTTCAATAATACTCATATATTGATCATATAATATTCATATAATACTCAAGTAATGCTCATATATATCCTGACATATGACCAAAATGTTTTCATACTTGGAATTCTTTGAAGAAAATTGATTATGTTTGAATTTTATAAGTTTGGCAGATAAAACATAAGATTTAAATTTCATTGAGATTAAATTAGATTGCTGATTTTAGAAATGTCTGAAAGCATCAAAAGCAATTAATGCTTTATGACTTCTCCCCTATTAACTAAATTCAACCTCCTATGTGCAAGCCAGATTCAACAGCAACTACTGAGTGTATATCAGCCAACTACTAGCTGTGAACTAGTTTCATGTTTTGTTTTTGATTATGAATTTCATATGTAGTAAAACAGAAACTGACTTCAGTAAGCAGCTGCTCTTGCTTAGTTGTCTATGTATTAGGTAAAAGACCGAATTTTTTAAAATATATTTATGTTCAGTGAAGCTTCCTGAGGTTTATTAACACAGCTGGAACTGCTCCAAGATTAAATCCACATTAAAAAAAAAAAAAAAGGAAAAAAACCAACAACAACAAAAAAAACCCCAAAACAATAAAAGGTCAATGAACAATTGTTCCCTTGTTATGATTAAGATATTCCTAGTGAAACCCATTAGCCTCAACACACTGTTTCAAATTAAAACACTTAGTATCTGAAAAGTATTAGCTAGAAATCAGTAACTTTATCTCACTGGCAATATAAGGAAGGATCTGATTATTTATCTATAAAAAGCTATGAAACCAAAAAAAAACTTGATTGAACACATGAATCAAATGTAATACATTCAAATTACTTCTCTCTGTGGATAACTTTTCCTCAAGTTAATCCAGAAAAAAATACATGCCACATCAATTAGAAGAGTAAAGTTGTAGCTTTGCGCCTGAGAAGAAGAGCATAAGGGACTACATTTTTTTATCAAACATGTAAATCCAAATGAAATAAATGCTGCTTCAAAAAAGTGGAACTTTTCCCCAAGTCACAGCAGTAGTTTATTACTCCTGCTATTAGTACTACCCTTAGTCGGGGGTGTTTCATTCTACAAACTGTGATAAATTTTCCTGTTTGTTAATGAACATATTCATCAAATCATCAACCTACTTATTCTTTCAAATTAGGCACCTATCTACACCATTTCTGTCGAAAAGTGCTGGTTCATCTGACAGGGATGTTACACTTAACACCTCACCAGCTAAAGTGTCTGAACAAGTCTGTTAGCTTTACCTATTCATGCATGGCCAGCTGCCTTGAACATAAATCCCCTACCTATGTTAAAAAGGCAATTGTCAGCATTGCCCCCAGGAACAAAAACTCCACAGTAAACAAACCTCAAACAGAAACACAGTAAGAGACATGCAGTCAAGCTTACAAACATCGTCTTCCTTACAGTGACCATAAAACACATAGGTATGGCTGTAATACTGCATTCTAAAAGGCTAGAAAATGGTTCTTTTCCTTTTACAGTGAGCACTGTAAAAACAGAGTTAATATTCTGGAACTCTAACCACCCAAATTACTTACTCATCCCAGTTACATT
Source organism: Camarhynchus parvulus (assembly GCF_901933205.1). NCBI lineage: Eukaryota > Metazoa > Chordata > Aves > Passeriformes > Thraupidae > Camarhynchus > Camarhynchus parvulus. The sequence goes on along the minus strand of NC_044601.1, from coordinate 31,844,001 downwards.
TATTTTCCTCTGAACTTCCTTGGTTTCACAAGATATTAAAGATTTTTTTGTCATGGTATTAGCCATGCATTTATTCAGAACTTCCAATAGCATGATCTTTATTTGAATTATCAGTGATGCACAAAACTCACAAGGACTACAATAGAAGCATAATTTAAAGCCCAAGTACATCTGGCTTTTGATTCACAAATAAATATTTTACGGTATAATATTTAAAATATATTTTAAATGAACTGGAAAATCAATGGGCTTTTATGCATAAAAATCATTATTTAACTGCACTTGATTACTAATCTAACAAATTATTTTTTTAGTAGACCTGCTAAAAAAGCAGATCTTTTTTTAAAAAAGCAGGAAAAAAAAGTTTTCCACCAAGGGGACACTTCAAAGTCTAATCAAAGTCTAGTTAGCACAAGCTGTTGTGAAGAGAGTCACAGATGACTTCCAGGAAAAACAAGTTTTGTCGGTTGTCTGTGAATCAGCAGCTCTTAACCACAGCAGTAATCAAAACAAGACAGTTAACAACCAGAAGTCTCAAATGCAAAATGCAAAGTCCGGGAATATTTATTTCTCTCTTTTTAAGTGAGCAATATAACAGCGAGGGCAAATATACCTATATGTGTGTGCGGGGTATCTTCACAAACACACATCACTTCAAGACATCAGAAAAAATAATGGGATACAATCAAATCAGCTTCTGTTGCATTATTCCCAAGCATAACTTAAATTTTATTCATGTCTTTTGTTATTTTAAGATTTATGTACATCTTAGAAAATCCATGCTTTCAGCAGAACATCAATAACTACACTAATTTATATGTACTAATAAGTGTGTGATTTTATGTTTCAGAATAGACTATTAAGCTTACTCCTACACCTTGAAACAAACTGCTGCACTTTAATCCTTAACTTCCCCTGAGCAGGGGAAAAGACTAAAAATGGAGAGCATGTATGCATGCCATAATTGCAAAAATAAATTCCGAATGTGTGTTTACACAGTTTTAGGGTTTTAGTTCTTGCAACATCCGAAGGGTCCACAGGCCTCCAAGGTGCTGCTAGAGGGATGGGATGGCAAAAGTGCTGGAAGATACTAATTTTCTTCTAAAATACTGCCCACATGGAAAACATTTCTGCCAAGATGAATACACAGAGGAGACAATAAGTAAATTTTCCCCACTGCCCATTCCTGGCCTTTGCTGACAAGGGATGTAGGGATGCCCTGAGCTAAAGGCTGGCTGCATCGGTACAGTCAACTTTTACAGCCAGCAAAGTACTTATTCTCTGAATTTGGGTATTCCTTCTTACTTGCATCTACCTGGGTCTATAATGTGTCATGGCAAATAACTCCAGAGTGTAGTTGCCTACAACAGTACATATTTCTCCTTTTATGAAGACTGCAGAGAGGGTGTTCTAATTCAAATACAAAGCTCTATTCATCTATTAAAAGTAATTTATGCCCTCCTAGAACTGTCAGCAACTGCAGTGATCAACGGAGAAGATTTAGTGAATTTAGCAACTCCTCTGGCAGAGGCCATTAATGTGTATTTGACATCTTATGTCCCATTGCATACCTTACTTACTCTTGTACTACTACAGTCTTTCAGACAAAAGTGGTTATAGTTAAAATGACTATTGCACCATGGGATAATAGAAGACCAACATAATGATTTTTCTGTGGTTTTCTATTCTTTCCTGCTCAGTCCTAACATTCAGTTTACTCAGCTGATCATGAGGACCAATGGTATCCTGGGCACATTGGGAAGAGCATTGCCAGCAGGCTGAGTGAGGCAATCCTGCCCCTCTACTCAGCTTGAGTGAGGCCACACCTGAGTGCCATGTGCAGTTCTGGGCCCAAGACAAAGAGCTACTGCAGAGGGTCCAGTGGAGGAAACAGAGGTGATTCGTGATCTGGAGCATCTCTCTTCTGAGGAGAGACCACAGGAGCTGGGCCTGTTTAGTCCAGAGAAGAGAAAACTGAGAGGGGATCTCATTAGTGAATATAAATATGTCAAAGGCAGGTGCCAAGAGGATGGTGCCAGACTCTTTTCCATGGTGCCCATGACAGGACAAGTAGCAATGGTCATAACCAAAACACAAGAAATTCCACCTCAACATGAGAAAAATTTCTTTACATTGAGGATGTCAGAGCACAGGAACAGGCTGCCTAGGGACATTGTGGAGTCTCTCTCTCGGAAGACATTCAAATCCACCTGGACATTTCTTTTTTCACCAGCTCTAGGTGAACTTACTTTTGCAGGGGGATTGGACTGGACGATCTCCAGAAGTCCCTTCCAACCCTAACAATTCTGAAATTTTCAGAGAACAGGCCTTTACCATTCTCTGATCTCCTTCCTCAGTGGGAGCAATGCCCATGACTTCACACATACAGGCTGAAGACTAGTACTTTTCTTAATATGCATTACCTGGTCTATGCTTCATCTTCTTTTTCACTTCCTTTTCAGTATCTTGACATCTGTAAACAATTCTTTTTGTCAGTTTTTTTTACTGAATTATCCAGGATGCTTCAAACCATATGAAAGCATATGCAGGCTACCACTTCCAAATAGTTTATGAAGCAAGGCAGCTCTGAACTCAAGGATATTTTCTTCTAGAGTAAAAACTGACAAATAATTCCCATGTCATCTTTTTTTAACTTATAAGGCACATACAAAAATTTCTTAAAAATTTAAAGGAAAATATTCAACACCATAACACACTGTCACTGAGTACAGTCAGTATACTTTTAAAATACTTTAATTGCCCCCCCCCCCTTTTTTTAAAGGCAACATCACCAAGTGGAAAACTTTTCCATAAAAGTATGCATGAACAGGAAAAGACACAGATGGAAAAGGAAACTCCATAGTATTAAAAGAAAAGCTGAAAGCCATAAATTTGAGAAAGTCACAACTTCCTTTTCTCCTCATTTCACCTTCTTTCTGTAATCTAGAAAGAGAAAAAACCCCAACTTGAATAGATTGTATATAATTAGTATTAAAGAGGTCTTAAATGATTCTACTCAGAAGAAAATATGACCAATTGGATATGAAGTTTTACGCAATAAAAATTTTCTTTGCTTCTTTTTTTGTCATACTATGAACATGAAAGAAAAACCAAACATAACCTTTCTAAGAAGCAACTCAATCTTCTAAGAAATTGAAACAGTTTACTTTAACTTTGTCATGGCATAATTTTCATGAGCAACTTTTCTAGGTGTTTGCTTTACATGGCATATAAAATTAATAAGAATTTTGATCTAAATTTATAAATTAAACATTTGGACAGAAGTAGAAATGTCTATTTTTAAGACTTACACAATAAAGACTTTCAGTCCCTAAATTACCTGGGTAAATTATAAGAGTGCCTTATGAAACCTTCATGGAATTGCTGTATACAATCAAATAAGATGTGACTTTGAAGACACCCCACTTAATTTGGCAACAAAACTGAATGAGGCTCACCTAGTAAAGGGAAAGTTTGTTACTTAAAGAGCCAGCAACAGGTTGTAAGCTTAGCACAAGAACAGCTCTCACCAAATACATGCATAAATAAGTTAATCTTGAGGATATGCTTTTCACTGATGCATTGGATAGGCATGACAGATACACAGCTTACTTTGAATGATTATCACATGCCCCAGATAATGAGTTTGGGCCTGCTTCCTACCATAAAACTGTTTATGTACACCAACAAAAGCCTTTGTTACTCTGCGAAATGGTGAGATGGATGACAGTGAACACTGCAGTATACCGCAGGAAGTAATTTTAACAATTCAAATTTGCTTTCTGTTTTACAACTTGTTCTACAATTCCATCTTCTTTAAAGGTGGGCAATGTGACAATGTTGCTTGGCAGTCTTTCAGGCTTTCCCACACAGACGCTAAGGAAAGACTGGTATAAACAGATCACCACTATGACTGGGAAATACATAAACCAAAGAATACACTTCCCTTTTTCTTCTTTACCTTTGTGACTGCATGCCCCACTAATCCAGACTGACACCTACACTTGTGTAGTGCTACAAGATGCACATGCTATGAAGGCTGTATCTTATTCATTTGACCATCTCTACGCTTCTGAGCACATACATATATTCACTTTTCTTTTTCTTCTCTTTTTGGTCTTTTAGTTTATCTTCCATTTTTCTTTTTTAAAACTGATTTTCTTGGATAAACCTGTTTATTAAAGAAATAAAATTACCTTTTGATTTCTGGTCAGGAAACGCCTAAAAGAGGTGTGGTGGCAAGGGTGATGTACTTATGAAGCTGAGCAAAGAATGACTGATCACAGCTGCTGCAAAGAAAACTGAACCCAAGAGGGTCTGGAGAGCTAGTTTTAGATAAATGCCTATATCAGTTCAGTGGAATAACTGATTGTGGAAATGTTTATGCCTGAGTTAATCAAAAGAGTGTGAATGGCTTCTTGAGTTAGCCAGCCCAGAAAGGGGTAAGTGCATATCTCTCAGCTCAAAAGAGAGTATAAAAACTGAATAACTGACAAAATGAACTTTGAACAGAGCAGTGAGCTTGAGCAGGCTTTTACACACATATTCCTTCCCAGCCCCAGGGGATGCTCAGCATCATGACAGTGAGCATATGAGGGCCAATAGTGAGAATAAGATTTGTACTGTGATCCCACGGTGTATTGCAATGGCTGCACAATGGCTTGCATTGATTTCAGTATATTGCCATATCATTTTCTGTTAAATCAAAATCCCTCACAATATCAAATGTCTTCAGGTAAGTACACTTTATTTTAAACATTAAACTTTCATCGTGTGGAATATCTAATGGAACCTCGTCATAGAATTCTGACCCTCATGAATTCAGAATACCCACAGAGGATATTCTTTCAAAGATAAAAGAAAAAATACTGTTCTTTACAGCATCCATACAGAACTAGCCTTTTCTAAAGCATATTCTCTTTCTTGCTGTTTTCAGCTTGAGTCAAGTTCTGTTCAGTTGCTGGAAACTAATCTTAGAGCATGTAGTAGCTCTTGAAACTATCAGAAAGCAAGTGGGACCACTGTGAACATCTGGAAAATATAAGCAGCTATCTGTGTTTAACAGTGTCACACAAAAACTTGATAGAGGAGTAGAGGAGGTCTTGAAAGTGAAAATTCTCTCTGAAGTTCTTTTAAGAGACAAATTATTCCTCAGATCATTTAAAAACAAATTTCCCATTTTAAAAACAGATAACAGGAAAAAAGTATTATGAAATCCGCATTTTTCTTTCTAGAACATTTTTTTACAAATAAAACACCTGACACATGGGAGCAAATCCTTCATGCTTAAACAGCCTGATTAGTGTTGGATGATTTATATGTGGTATTTGTCCATTCAAAAATAGAAGGCACAGATTTACTAGGACAAGTATTTAAAAAGAGTTAAAGAAAAAGAGACAACGAGTTCATTTTCTAGCCCAGTATAATTGTACACTGGAGTACAATTATAGTCCAATATTTTGGAGGCTTGTAAACTGAAGTTTCTCCTAGGATATGACTGTAAAAGGGGAAGTAGGAACAAAAGTTTCTAGTGTGAATTCAAAGGAACATACCTGTGCCAAAAAGGCAAGTGAAATTTTTGCCTAGAATACCACTGTATAGGAAATCACAGTATGAACACCTGCTACTACTAAGAAAGAGAAACAGACCTCTTTGGATGAAGACAACTCTTCCTAATAATTTGTTACAGCTTTTGTCTCAGGTGCTTTCTTGCTGCTGCCAGCTTTTAAGTTACCTTTTTTTTTTTTAATTTAATTACTATTTAAACATATTTTTATAAAAATAACATACAGAAAGGCTTGGTCAATTAAAAATATATTAATGTCTGGAATACATAAAAACACCCCAACATTTTCTTTTAAAATATTTAAGGCCTTATTATTTGATGTCATGGGTCCTGGCTTAAGGAAATAGGAAGCACAGTGCGTAGAAACAGTATGTTGATTAAATGCTGATGTAAGTTTTAGAATTCCAGGGAACTATGCAGGGGCTTTAAAAGTTACCCTAGTTTCCAAGATCCATTCTGAGGCACCCTTTATTTTCCAAATGGACACTTGACATAATTTCTGCAACCTTAAAAGAATTGCGCTGGCCTTAAAACTTGAGTGCATATGTCATTTCAAGATTTAATGTCCTCTGTTATTTGTAAATAGAAAAAACAAAAAAGCAGAAAATACTTATTGCACTATTATTTTAATGAAAATGGTGTATGTTTACAACTCTCTCTTATCTCTGATTCTGCCTCTGAAAAAGTTTGCCTCTTCCTGTAAAAAATGTGATGACTAAATGTAGTCCTGGAACACCAGATGGTACAATTAGTTTTCAGAATTGCTTCCACTGCTGTGCAGTGTGAGTTCACTTTAACATATTTTAGACTACTATGAGTCCACAAGTTGATACACTAGGGTCAAATTATATCACCATCACAGAGTAAAATGCATACTGGAATAAATTAAGAATTATGTCACTCTGTCAAAGTAGTGAAAATATTCACCCAAGTGATTATCTCTCTTCTTGCCTTCCTGATATCTGGATTTCAGTTCTGACATTCATAAAGTGTGCAGCTGCTAAAGCTGCTCCCATATTCTGTACTCTACACACAATGCAACACCTTTGAATTCACCTCCTGTCTCATTCCATCAAATCTTTTTTTCTCCTGAATATATTCCCCAGGCTTCTGTAATAACAATTCCCCATACCAGCTTGATCTACTCAAAATATATCACTGATGTTTTTCCTGGTCTTAAAAGAATTACAGCCTTGATACCCTATTAAGCTGATTCTCCTGTAACTTACTTTCTGGTGCCTTCTTCCGGGAAGGTGGCTGGTACCACCCCCTATGCAACAGACTAGTGTGAAATTGCTCACATAATTTTCACCCTATAATACATTATTTAGATTTATTTTTATTCTTGCAACAAACTAAGGAAAACAAGACTGTCTTGCTTTCTTTTGTAATTTATTTTATTATACCAATGTTATGAAAATGACCTCTGCTACAGAAATATAAAATTATTCCTTGGCACAGACGGCTTTAGCACAGTAAAACATTTCCTCATTTTCTGCAACCAGAGTGATTCCTGTAAAACACCTCTCATGTTTTTAGGATACACTCAACTTAGGTGATACGAAAGTGATTATTTTTCTGTTGTTGAGAGCACACGTAAAGAAAATAGTCAGGATTTTTGTTCCCATTTTTAATGGGGTGCTCTCTTTTATGCAAGACAAGGGGCAGCTAGTGGGATTGAAAGAGGTATTAGTCTGGTTTTCCTTTGACTTTTAGTATAATATGCTATTCTATGGCCAAAGCTTTTGCAGTTTATGCTATCTAAGATTTTTGTGTGAAACTACTTTGTTTCACTGAGAGATGCACTATAAGAAAGTGACTGCTCTTGGGGCTGTTTATAGCATAAAGTACTAGCATATACTCTACAAAATATGAGTTGAATAGTCAATTGTTCCTTTATAAAGAAAACAAGGTCCAGATATGGATGCATAGCTTAGTTAGTACCTTTTGGTAAATGAGAACAAAGGAAAAGCTACCTTGAGAAGGGTCTTCCACCATACCTCTTCTTAGCCAAAATAACTTGATTTAAAATTACTATTGTTATCTGCAGATATTCAACCACTATTTCGTCTACACTGGTATAACTAAGGCTATGTTGATTCATGCTGTATTAAAACACATGATGACAGCATTTATCCTGCCCCAGTAAGAATCAGTGTTAACTGATCGATGGCACAATCTGATCAGTTTCTTCAAGTCCATGTCTCAATGCTCTTGCAAACTGTTTTCACTTCATAAATTCCTGGAGTTTGTTGGGATGATTCTCAGAAGTTTGATTTCAATGAAAACAAGGTGAGTAGACTGAAAGTATCAGGTCTTTCTTCTCCCAGGGTACCCATTATAACCCAAAATAACCTTTGCAAAGTCTGCAAGATGCAAGGTAACTGAGAACTAGAATGCAGCATTAGCCCCTGCTTGAGCAATCAGAGTAAAAGGAAGACTTACTTGATGTTTTATTCAGTGTAGGGTACTACCACCCTGAGAACATAAAAACTTCAGTATAGACTCAAAACAAGCTACAAAAAAAACAAAAACAAAACCTTGTTGCCACTTAAACGCTACAAAAGGGAGCTATGAAACAGATTCAAACTGAAAGTCTTCCCAAAGACATTCAAATGAAGAGTGAGACTTGGCCCTATCCCCCTGTTCTCTTCTGCTGATGTTTGTGGAGCACTTTTCCTTGTGTTTTGACAATCTAGATGCAGTTGAATAGATCATCTGCAGTTCTCTCCACAAATATGGAGCTCTTTTTGTCTCCTCCTCAGTTAAAGGACTCATGTACTACTGACTTCAAATCCCACCCTTCAAATAGATGTGATTTTTACAATCTAACTCCATTACACTGCTTTTCCCCTCACCATTATATAGTTACAGGATGCAGAAACTGATGCATTAGTTGCAAGGAGCTACTTGCCACTCTGAAAACATTGTTCTGAAAACATTTCCACTAAAAAACACCAGGATTCCCTAGTGCACAACACTATATAAAGCTGACTATTCATGCATTACTTTGCAAATGCTTCTTTTAAAGGGATAAAGAAACTATACAGAAGCATATCTATGAAGAGCTGAACACAAGACTAATATGAGCAAAATAGATGCTAGCTGGAAAACAACTACTTATTTTACAACCATATATTTTGAATCCCTTTAATTTGTAATGTGTGACAGAAGATTTTATTTTTTTATTTTTTAAATTTAATTGTATGCATGATACATTAAGTGAAGAGCTATTCTTTATACAAACTAACATAGGGTATATACTGGTATTATAGCATACAGAGTAGCTTATTATTGATGCACAATTGCTTACAGCTCCAACCACATGATTTTATATTTTACATATTTTAAAAAGCCCATAAAAGATGGGTAGTGAAGTTGTAAAATCCAGGAGACAAAGAAAGATATTTTTAAGTGCTCACAGCTGACTGGACTTGATTCAGTTTTTCAACAATTTAAATGAATAGAGTGACACAAAACACAATTCACTGTTTAACGCATTGAGAGGGTCTCTAAATCACGCATGTTTTTATCTTTTGCAATCTGATTAGCAAAAACTGGTAAATTTTCTCCTGGTGAAACAATTGTGTAATCCTAAGTAAGCCGTGCCCACTTCTGTCCTCTGCTTTGTGTCTCACTGCCCATGCCCCTTGGCATGAGCATCTCTTGTGTACCATGGCAGTATTGCTCAGAGCCTTCACTCATTTTTCACTTCTGCATCTGGAAGTACACACTGTTCATAAGACAGACATAAATTACTGTGATAATTACCTTGCAATTTCCTTCTCTTTATTTATAGTAAATATCCACCATATAATACATGGGATTCCTTTGTCCTTACTTTGGAGCACCTTTTTCTGATGGACACAGGAATTTTGTCTATGGATAAAATTCTGAAGTTCTAGGTTGAAACATAAATATTTTGAATCCTATTCAGTGCAATGTTAAAATCCTTACATATAGTACATCTCTCTGTATTTCAAGTTCCTTTGAAAAAGGATTTTAAATACCTCAGATAAATTGAAACTAAACAGAAAATAAAATAAAATTAAAGACATACCTAGAGATAAACCAGCATAATCTGTAGAAAATGAAAAAGTTTAAATGCATTTTCACAGAAAGAATATGAAACTACAAAGGCCTGTGGATGGTACTGAGGCATACTACACCACCCCTTACTCAAGTCAAGAGCCAAGTTCAGAGCTTGATCTTGTAGCGGAATCCACTTGGATTTAAATATATGTTAAGAACAATGATCCCATGTTAACTAAATGAGAAAGAGCACAACTAAATCTGAACTGGAATGTGCAACAGGAATTAGATATAGGTCTAACCTAATAGTTATTATTTCAATATAGGAAAAAAAATCATGTCTAACCTCAGAGATATTTCAAGAGAGACACTATCTGGAAAAGTTTATTTCTTTAGTGACTGAGGAATGATTGCACGTTTAATACTATCTTAACAATAGTGCATTTATTTTTTATTTAGAACTATTACACAAATAAACAGCTATTATATAAATAGTACCAAAGGCAACCATCCACACCAACACTATCAACAAATACACAATTTTATCCTGCACATCAAACGAGCAACATGTTTCAGCCTCAAATATACCTTGAAATAGAACAGCCAGAGGCTAATGGAAGTTCAATACCGAATGTCATAGATTTTCTCAGCTCTATCTAACATTTACATAGACTTCATTGTAAAGATCGGAAACTATATGTAGACATGAAAATTAGTCTTCCCATCCTCCTAAACACACTCAAAGGCCCTACTGCTTCCTAAGACAGACTGTTAACACATACTTAGCAAGAAAGCAGTAAGTGACCTCTGTAGTATAATCTGAAAAACAAAACAGAAAATACCTTTTTTTCACTTTCAGCTCTCTAAATACATTGGTTAACTATTTCAAAGTAAAATAACATAAAATAAAGAAAAGAAAGGAGTTGCCTGCATCAAGTCCTTGATCAATCGTTTAATGAAGAAAAGACTTGTTTTTTAAGCAATGTAAGGGTCACTAATTAAAAGCTCAGTGATTATGAAACTGCAATCAAGAGTCCATTCAGACAGATTCATTCTCTGCCACCCTACTGCTGTTGAGATTAATTAAGCTTTAAACACTTTAAATAAAGCACTGGAAAATGAAACAATCTGATGTGTTGTAATCCAGTAATTTTTGTGTCTGAAGTTACAACATTGCCTGAAAAGAAAAAGTTTGCATATCCTGATGTGAAAACTTATCTCTCTGGTCTCACTGGAGTCTTGTCATATTCCAACTCGGTAAGACAAGAGGCAAGGTAAGATAGAACAAGCATCTTAAGAGTTTTGCTGGAAACATGAAGTTTAATAATTTTTAGAACTGAATATAATATAAAAAGAATAAAGTTGAGGATTGTAACAGCAACGTCTGGATGAAATGACTGAGCACATGTAGTGTAGTCAGCATTCTACATTCCTGAGAAACCGCACCAAGCATGCATAATTCACTTGATGTTTTATGACATATGAGGTAAATTCTATTTACTTATTTTGCTTTGATTTTTCACATTTATTGGAATTCAGAATTAATTAGGATCTGTTTTGCCATACTTACAGACATGTAACCCACCAACAAAACCAAATTTTCTTCTGTAGGCTGTAGAAGTCAAAATTTTCCAATTATTTTTTAAAATCTTATGTATTAAAGGTACTTGTATACTAGATACACTGGACTATCACATGGATATCGCTTCCTATGGAACTTTTGCATTTCTACAGAAGAAAATCAATGTTCAGAAGTCACATGTGAATAATGGAGCTACTGAGGCATTTGCAGGTACTGACTACACATCTGAACTATGGTGCTTTTCTTTTAGAAGAAACAGAAGTCCAGGAATTAAAATTGAGTGAGATCTCCTCCCCTAGCTTTTCTATAAAAGCACTTATAAGATGGTCCTGCTCTCACTGTACGAGGTGCTCCTTTCTATGTAAGTCTGTGAGCTATTATTATCATGATTTTGCTGGAAAAGAGAATGTTGCTTGAATGCAAAATCATATGCATTGTAAAGGTTATGTGAATGACTTAAGATTAGGTTAGACATTGGAAATCTCTACAGGAAGTCTGCAGATTAAACTGCGAGCCCAGTTCTCTGAATGTCAGCTATCTTACTGAAAAAAAAAATCTTTCCTTTACATAGGATACATTCTTGGAGTATCTATTGTTCAGTGGGATAAATCAATTCAAAGAGCAAAACTCAGAGCTTAAAATGCTTTTGCTGTTTTTGCAAATTTTGTCTAGCATCAAAGAGGTATGTCAGAGAACATTTAAGACCTAGGAAATTTAACAGACTGTAGTTATGCCTTTGCTGGGAGAAAATTACTGTAATTGTTTCTCATCATCCAATCTGTCATTCAACTGCCCTCCTTCCACTCTGAATTCCCCATGGCACCAAGAACAGTAACATGCATAACAAAACCAAGCAAATTAATTACACTAGTGATGAATATCTGAAAAAACTGCTGGTGTACATCTCTATGTACAGGTAAGCTTAGTCAACAGAATTTTAAAATGGTATATATTCATAGAACATTCAGTTACTTAAAATATAACACCTTTCACCAATATCCAACTAGACTGTAAGCAATGCTGAAATGTTACAAAACCTAGATGTTGCAAAAATATTACAAGTCTCATTTTTCTATCCTTAACTGATTTCATCCTCTAAGCATTCTCCCTGCACTTCTATCTGCAAGACTGACTGTACTCTGCTATGTACAGAACAGTACCTATACACAGGTTCTATATTCCATCCCACATGGTAGTAGTCCTGGCCCACACCGCAGTCTCAGCATTACCTGTCTTGTGGAAACACCTGTTTCCAAAAATGCACATCAACTTTAGGACATACCATAAATGGGAGGCTCTGGGATTTTTGGATTCCTATTTGCCTTGACTGATTAGAAACCTCCCTATACCCTGCAAGTGACAACACCTGAATAACCCACAATATTGATTTGAAACTGCTGCAAGAGTGTTTCTTCAATAACTGACTCAACAAAAGAGAAGTAACAAGCAAAAAACAAAGACTAACAAAGACTAACCCTGCCAGCATGGCTCATGTCTCAAGGGCTCCTGTTCTGCAGCCCACAGGTACTTGAACTAGGTCTGAATCAGCAGCATTGAGTGCCCAGGGGCATCCAGCACACAGCTCAGCATGAGGAGGTTCACTGCAATTCCCAACAAACTGCTACCAGCTAGTTAGGCTGAGGGCAGCTGTGCCAGACTACAACAGAGCTGTAGTCTGGATAAGAGGAGGGAAGCCAGATGAATGGATTCATATGAGGAAGCACAGGGAAACAGACTTCTTCAGTTTACTTCGGCTGGGCTGCTGCCTGTCTTCTCTGCAGCTTCTTTGGCTGCTTGTTCATTGGTAATGGGCCCTAAGCATTCATCTTCAGTATTTCCAGCATTAACCCTCACTGAACATGGATAGTCTGCCCAATTCCCTATTTCTATCATATCTCTTAATGCATAGGACTGGTCTAAACCTTTGTTCCTAGGGTAAAAGTTTGGAGGAAAACTCCAAGCTCTTTATATTAAAGATCAATAGCTTTCATATTAGGAAAGAAAAGTAAATAAATCTATCTTTGGTATTTTTCTAAGTTGGATGGAAAATAGGTTCTTTCACTTCATTTTGGTTTGTGGTCTTTATTGTGTAGATGTTTGTCTGATTCCTTATCACTTATGATTTGTATCCACGCCATTGAGTTCCTCTGCTCCAAAACAAAAACCTGGCGGTGCCTTAATTTTCTGCCTTTTTTTTTTATCTACAACACTACATGTTACCAAATTTAGAAAATTTTAATATACTGTATTTATGCCCAAAAACAATCTCACAAGTTTTTAGAGGAGTTCTGTTTAGAGATTACATTTTATTGGAAAAATGCTTTTTAACAAATAGTTTAGATAGAATCACATTTTTATAGCTGTTGTTTTAACTGAAAATTTCTAATAAATAAATGATCAAAACCAAAGAAGTCACTACCCGAGTTTCAGCAGATTAACAGGGCTCCAAACTGATGCTAATACAAGTGTCATTTTAGAATATTTCCATGCCTGTAACACTGCATTCAAAGAACACTAGTAGAGTGTTTCCACAGAAGGCCTTAGGTAGCAGCAAACAACAAATCTAATCCAAAAGAAATATAACTCAGAAAGTCACAATCTTGGTTGCTGAAGTGGAAATGTAGACAAGTGTAGGGAGAACTGTAAGGGGGCACAGTATTCCCCAATGAGTTGCAGCTGTGTTTACACCTGTAAGTAATTAAGAGCAAGGGACATAAAAGGGTGGAGTCAGCCAAAGAGTCAGAAAACTGCAAGAAGAGCTAGAAGGCTGCCAGAGAAGGCTGCCAGAAGAGTTAGGAGAAGGCTGCTGCAAAGACCAGGAAGCCCAGGAGAGAAGAGAAGAATACCAGGACCCCAGGAGAGGGTGAGGACCAGAAGAGTCCCTGCAGAAGATGGTGAGTTCCCCTGGAAGGGATGAATAATATCAGAAGAAGACTGACCCCAGGAGGGTAGACCCCAAGAGAGGGTTGGAGAAGCTTTGGACATGCCAGGGCTCTGTGGCAGTCTGGCAGCAATATCCTTCATTGGATCGCTGCTGGATTAGCTGCAGATGCTTCTGCTTTGGAAAAAGCCCCTGGAGGGGATGGACATGTATCAGGAAAAGCCCCTGGAGGGGATGGACTCTGTTGCTGTAATGTTTACTGTAACGTATTAGTGTTTGTTGTAATGTTTACTGTAATGTATTAGTGTAAAGTATGTAGGGTTACTGTGACCTACTGGGACGGAGTGGGGGAGGCAGCGTTGGTGAAGCTGAGAGTGGCAGGTGGAAGCCACAAGGAGGTCTGGACCTGATTATCTCCAATCAAGACACCTAAAAGTAGGTGAGCCACCAACATGCAATAATGGGACATTTGAGGGCTTTGTTTTGGGACATTTGAGGTATTTACTTTGCATTATGACCGCCTCGACAAGTAAAGATAGATGCTGGTGTAATGTAACTGGTATAATGTATTACTGTAATGCATAAGTATAGTTGTATAATATATTACTGTATATGTATAAGTATTGTTGTGTAATGTATTACTGTATATGCATGAGAATTGTTGTAAATGTGTTTAATACAACAGACAAGTGGAAGGGAAATTAAAATCTGCTTACACTTGCTTCAAGAAATAGTCTTTCTGGGTTTACTTGTAAGCCTACTTGTTGAGAAAATATCTGTTGAGATATCTGTTTTCAGTGAGATATCTCTTAGTTTTCCTCACTTAAAGGGAGGAAATATCGCTTTATTTTCCTCTCTTTTGCAATATCCCAATAACAATTTTCCCAATGAATAATTGCTCATCTGAATTACTTCAATATGATAATACCAGAAGAGTCACACACAAGAACAGTATAGCATGTGCAGTCCCCAGTTTGCACTTTGTGTTGATTCTATTGCAATGCACTTCTCTGGAAAGCAACAATTAAATTATTTCTTAAATTTTTTAGAAATTCACTGGGATGCCTACACTCATAATTTTACCTCTCATCAGCCCAAGAAAAAGAACAACATTCCAAATCACCAAAAATTCAAAAGGTAGCTTCCTCTAATTAAGTTAACAAAACTTTCTTGCAGGAGAAACATGCTATAATCCCAAACCCCAGTTGTCTTCTGGGGTGAAAGAACCTTGGACAATCACATATCAAACACAATCTTTTCATTAGCTAAATTTAATTTAATTTTTATAAAAACATCTTGATGTTTTACACCTTCAGAGAAATCCTCTGTTGTAATCATAGGATGTCCCTGATGACCACACTGAAAAATAAGGTCAGAAACCTCTCTAAACTATAGAAAAATTGTGAGAATCAAGGGAGCAGTATGCTATGAGCACTTCTGTGCAGGAATAAGGGAGAGAAATGAGCAGAACAGGAGGGGCAAAAAGAATAAAAAATGCTGCAGCTGACCAACCAATCAGAGGAAGCCCAAGAATACTTGGATCTGGTCAATTTTCAGCCTAATGCAATTGCTTTGTTTTTGCCCACCCGGAATGAATTTGACAGTGGCTGCAACAAGTGGCAATGTTGAAATCAGAATAGCTTTGCAGAAATCAATTGACCTGGGCTGACTGATACCACATGGGAGTCTAGCTTAATGTTACATAGAAACATGGGAGTAGGTAAGGAAGGCAATTATCTGAGTTACTCTGGATTTACACTATGAAGTAAGAAAGTAGACCCTCAATTTCCTGGCTACAGCAGAGATTTCCGAACATTCCTAGCAATAGGGAAATACTTAATATTGACATAAGTACATTCTACTTCCTACATTTCAAGACACTTTGGGGAAATCAAATAAAATTCCTGAAATCATTCCTTTCTTTCTGTCTCCTTTGCAAAACTATAAAATATGAAGTAATAATGAGTTTTGGAATCACAAAATGGTTGGACAGGACCTTAAAGATAATCTAGTTCCACCACCCCTGCTGTGAGCAGGGAAAGCTTTCACTAGATCAAGTTGTTCAGGGGCCCGTCCAACCTGGCCTTGAGCTTCCACAACTTCTCTGGGCAACCTATTCCAGGGCTTCACCACCCTCTGAGTAAAGAATTTCTTACGCATACCTAATTCATACTTCTTTCAGTTTGAAACCATTTCCCCTTGTCCCGACACTATCTGTCTGCACAAAAAACTCTTCTTCCTTCTTTTTATAAGTCCCCTTCAGGCACTGGAGGGCCACAATGAGGTCTCCCCAAAACCTTCTCCATGATGCTTGGTCTACAACATAAACAGATTTCTTTTCCCTAAGAATGCAATATTTTGACAACCAATGCAAATAATGTTTTTTATCTCTATAGGAAAAAATCTTGTATTTTTCCATCTTAAATGGTTTTATGAAGGAATATTTAGAAGATTATCACCACACATTTTGTTCAAAATTATTAATGAAATATATTTCAGTGTATTTCTAGGGAGGTTTGTCATATGGTTTTGATTTTGAGTAAACATTTTTTTCTGGTTAACAGAGTTCTCAATTATATCTTTAAACCATTAAATCTTCATATAAATCACTGTTATTTTAAGAGACAATGAAAAAGTACTTTTTGAAGAGTACATAAGTTCTTTACTTTCTGTAGAACAAGACTAGAAGTATGAAAAAGTGTGTTATTTGCCACCTAAACACATGAGAATTTTGTCTACAGAATACTGGTGCTTTCTCTCTCTGGTCTAAGAGGATACTCATGTCCAGTCTAAAAACTCTGAGTCTAGGCATGTAGTGACTAAACAATAAATCCAGTATTTGTCTGCTTAGACATCACTGCAAAGAACTATTATCCAACATGACATCCCTTTCCAATAATGAGGTCTGTCCTGTACATGCTCCCTTCTCACAACTTTCATTTCTGGATCACCTAATGTGCTACAAAGATCACCTTGACTGCCTCACATTCCTGTGAGGAATATTATAGTAATATTTCAGAGATAATTGCTTTATGCCTCTTTACATGGTAAAGAAGAGTCTAGAGTGTGCATTCTTCTGGACTTTTGAAGGGGGGGAAGGTGAGGCAAGGTCTCATTGGGAAATTGTATAGTACATTAGCATTTCTCATTTACTGTCTTTGGCAAATTCTGTAATTTAGAGCATGTGATACATCCCTGGAATGTACTGTCTCTTTTTGCCTATAAACTGTCTCTTTTTGCCTATAAATTGTCCTTCAATTCCTTTCAACAAACTTTTACTCATGATATAATCTAAAATCTTATGGTTTTCCTAGGCGAAAAAAAAAAGTCAAAGTAGATACCAAAATGAAACAACCTTCTACATGTACTTTCAACAATTTGGCATTATAGCCCTAAAATAATTTACGTTATATATCCCTGGCATTAAGATAACTTTAAAAATTCTCTGCAAGAGGAATATGCAAAGTTCTTCAACACTCTTCCTTAGAAGCGCTCCAGAATGATGGTAGACAAGACCCTCAGAAAATTATCTTCTAAACAGTGAGCATGGACCCACAGTACTGTAACTATTTATGGAAGAAATGAAGCCCTACATTTATGGCAAGGCACTATATTCATCTGGGGAAACAATGATTGAAATTTTAAAAATAAATGATGAAACACAGGGAAAAACAATGACCTTTGCTTTTGCTGCACAATTGTACCTATATGGAAAGAACTATACACACAAATTGTGGTTCAGTTCCAGAAGAAACTGCCAAACAATAACACAGAAAATGCCAAATTCCACAATAGCCAATCCACAATATGCCAGATCATTCAGTCAACATCTACTTCTTTTTGCTTATCAATATGAAGACAATATTAAGCTAAAATTCTTTACTTCCTGTGCTCTTAACAATTAACAGACTGCCACATTTTCAAGTTTCATCCCAGCTTGTTCACCACAGACCTGTCAA
Organism: Camarhynchus parvulus; assembly: GCF_901933205.1. Classification (NCBI taxonomy): domain Eukaryota; kingdom Metazoa; phylum Chordata; class Aves; order Passeriformes; family Thraupidae; genus Camarhynchus; species Camarhynchus parvulus. Next base: position 31,825,981 of record NC_044601.1, on the reverse strand, counting down.
TTACTGATACTTGAGTAAGTTTAATCTTATCCAATTTAAAATTCTATGGACAAATTCAGAGACAAATAGCTCTCCTACTACCTCCAAGCTTCAGCCAAAGAAAAAACATTGTTCAGGAAAAATCCTTGAATATATTCACTTCAATTCTGAAACTCAGGAAGCAGCCTATCCTGATTTAGATATACTGGAAGTACACCAGATTTAAATTTCAGTTTCAATCAACATAAAATGATGTAGACTTCTTGTCACGTTGCTTCCTCTTTCAGTCGGAAGTAAACATGTTTGCACAAATAAGTCAAAAATAAATGCCTCCAAACAAGAATTCACCTAAGACCAATATACCAATTAGTGAAAGAACACTATGAACTCTTAATCATTTACTGCTGTGAAACACATTACATTCTTATTTACAAGGCTTTTTCTTGGTAGCCGTCCCACAGATAAACTCATATACACCTGGGAGACAGCAGTAAAAGAAAAAAGAACAGCAAGTGGTGAGGTAATATAGTTTACATAAGAATTCTCCTCAAACCTTTGCAACTGAAATGAAACAGAAGAAAAATCAAAACCACAAAAAATTATAAAAATATTCAAACCAAAGATAAATCCATTCCATAAAAAGAATCATAAACACAATTTCTTATCTTCATATTCAGAATTAAAAATCTTCAATAATAAAACAATTTTCTATCAGTCAGTGAGACTAAAAAGAAAAAGGTGTTAAAGTTTGATCTATAAAAGAGATAGAAATATTGTACTAAAACACATATTGTGCCAGAAGCATACACCAATCCAACAGTATTATTAGCATTTAAGTTGTATTTTGAATTTTAGCTAGTTGCTTACTTCCATCACTGATTTTGCTGTCATCTTTTAGCTTCACATTTCTACCTACATAAAACTAATTTTATTATGTAGTTTATACACAGTCTCTTGTGTTTATTTACTTACCAACAGTATCACATGGTTCATCCTTATGTACACAGAAATCCTTCCTAGAATTGGGGGTGAAAGAAAAAATGTTAAGCAAGTCAAGCTGTTAGTCGTTAACAACTGTGTAACCTATTTAGAAACATTTTTTAAGGCTCAATGAATACATACAAAACACCATTATCTCAACAAAGAACAAGGGGAAGCAAAGGCCGGGATTACACAGAGCACTTAAACTCCAGCTTATGCTCAGAGCACATTTAAGAATAGTCAGGTGACAAAACATGTACTGTATATTCAAATTGCATTGCACCTAATTTCTATGTTCTTTTGGGTTCTTGTTTTTGTTGTTTTTTTTTTTCTTTTCTGTAGTATCTTGAAAAGTAACAAGTCTAAAGCTAGTCTTCCAATCATTCAAATGAAGATATTTCCAGTGATTTACATAAGATTCAAAAGCAGCATTTAGATCAGTAATAGAGTCAGAAAGTTTTTATTCTATCAAGTCAATGGTTAAAATCACTAATAGGAATATGACAAGAAGCATTTCTGCTAGGGCATCCCCTTATATAGTGGAAAACTTATAAAAATTAACTACCCTATCTCCAACGTGTATTTTAGTCCAGCATAGGTCTCTGAATAAGACTGTTCAACTGCATAAAGGAGAATAAATATTTCAACTGTGTCTTAAACATCTGCTTGGGATTAATTTTGATTTCACACGTATTTAGACTTCTTAGACACATGTAACATGTTATTAAAAGAGCACAGGGAAAACTGCTTTTTACTGGAGTATTTATAATGTTAATTTGTTATTTTACTTTAAAAAAAAAGGCTGCTGAGGTATGCATGAATTAGGGAGGTTGGGAGGGAACCAATAGGCAAAAAAACAACAAAAGCACCTCAGATATAGCAACCCCACAAACAAAGAAGTTCTGGTTTTCTGCTGTGCCACAGAGTAAGGGTCTCTGTTTTTAGGGAGAGACCATATGAATCAGAGAAATTTAGTTCTTATATTCTGTCTATGAAGGTACACAGATAAGACAAATAGATTGATAATGATAAAGATATACATACAGAGAAACACCCATTTTCCAGGAACAAAATGCAGGAATTGTTTGGTGCTTGAAATGAAAGATACTGACACTTATTTTTTTACAAAGTGTAATACTCCAAGGGCTGTTTCTTTGTTTCCCACAGACTATTCCTACATAGGGATTTAGACCCAAAAGCAATTTCTAGAGGTTGGCAAATTTCTGACAGTTGTGGAGGGCCACACAGATAGACGCATAGGGTTAAATAGCTTTTAATCAACCAGTCACCACTACCAGATAATTCCACAGAAGAGAAGAATGGCAGTGCTATAAATTGATAAAGTTGTGAGTAAAGCGATCAGGACAGTCTGAGAATACACTCAAAAGGGCCCTGGAAATTGAGCAGAAGGTGGTGAACAAGAAACTATAATCAGACACAGAAGAAAGTTATTTTATTTTTTCAAACCTGCAAGAAATTGCATTAATACACTGAGTTGTAACACAATTCTTTGTTTTGTGCTATGTGACACAAGGGACTTATTTGTCTTGTTAAGCAACATGACAGAATGATTAGAAATACGGGACTTGAGGTGAAGCAAGAGAACACGTGTAAAGACAATATAAGGACATTGACTGCCTTCCACACACACCCACCCAACCACCGTAGAACACCATAAAAATTGATTGATGTAATAATAAGTAAAAAAAAAAAAAAAAAAAAAAGAGAAAATAAATAGGTCATACCTTCAACTGTAAAAGAATGCTATGTTACATTTGAAAACTGCCAATATCCAAGAGGTTTCTGCTCATGTAATAGCTTTCTTCTCATATACTTACTGAGCTGTTTTTTCCTTTGTTTTCACTTCTTGGCTGAATCTGACTATGATTATGTTGTGCATTCAGGGTTTCATTATGGGACTTGGGGAAAATGGTACTGCTATGATTTGGCAAGAGGGAAATACAGTAAACCATTCTTAGTTCCCGACTTACATTGAAGGAATGTAATGCCTCCTTTAATTTCCAGGAATATGAATGCATTACATACATAGGCTCTGTAGTAAAGATTTACAATTCTAGCTAAACCTACCAGTGACTCTCATAAAAATAAAGCACACTACTAAGTCCTCAGACAGATTATTTGCCTTCCTCCTTCTCATCCTTTCTCTCAGCAAAGCAGAGCCAAGATATTAAAATTACTGTTACAGCATATAGAAGCTTTAGTGGCACCAGTTGGTGAGTCTGTCAATAAAAGCAACAAATAGTAAAAGCCCACCTACTCCAAGCAGTACCCAGCACAAAATGTCCATTACTCTAAATGGTTATTTTCATACACATGGAAGAGAAAACAGGTCCTTACTCAAGTGAAGGAAAGGAGGAGCTTTCACACTATTTATGCATGAATTCTGCACTTGAATGAATTGGCTAACCCCAGAAAAGGATTCTAAGCAAGGACAGATAACCACTACTGCATTGTTTCAGAAAATTATGTTTAGTTAGTAGATTTTAGTTCATTACATATAGCATTAGGAAAGACTTTCACAGCACACAAAGGTTACTTAATTTCTAAATACAAAGTATCTCAGTACATTGTCTTTGTTAAAATAAATCCTGATATGTAGGCGGTATGTACAACAGAAGACAAAAAGAACAATAAAGGAAGACTAAATTAAGAGGCAGACTTATTTTTTGTGAATAATTCCCAGTAATTTATAATTTTAGATAAATTTAATACTTGTTTTTGGCAAGTCAAAATATTCAAAAGATCTATTTTTTACTCAGCCTGGTGTACCATATCATATGCTAGATTGGAGAAAAGAAGAAAAAGGACAGTTAACAGATTTTACCTGTCTACCAGATCTTCATTCTGGTTGCACTCTACTCCAATTTCTCTAATGTTTGCAATTTTGAAACATATAGGTAGCTTGAATAACAGCAGAAGTCAGACTGCTTGAAACTGCAGTCTAACTTCTGCTGTTATTGATTCCAGGGCTTACAACATTTTTGAGGCTTATAGCTGAAGTAGTACGTTTCATCAAGTCATAAGATTTTCACAAGGAATAGTTGCAATTAATGGTACTTGTGGCAAGTGACATTACCATCAAATTGCAAATGCCTTCACTTGCATTGTGCAAAGTGAATAACTACAACACTGAAGATGTTCTTGTCTCCTCACATAACAGGACATTCTGAAATAATTCTCACATATAAACCAAGCACACATGTACTAATTAACAAATGCACTTTTAATGACAGTAATTAAATCTAAAATTATTTTGGTGTTAATGAACCACAAGAAAAATTACTTATTTACTATTTACTTGGGAATTTAAATAAATGGAAAATGGTACTAGTGTAAATGGTATTTCAGAAACTGTTTATTATTTTGAGGGTAAATCTCAAAGGCATCAGTATGTACTGGTCAGTGTATTTTAGGAAAAACAGGAAATGATATATTTAATTATTTCAAATGGTTAACACATCACTTAGGCACTGTAAAGCTGAACTGAGATTAAAAAGGGTGATATAAATATTCATATTATTATTATTATATTATAAAGCTCATATTTCAGTCAGACTGAAAAACAAAAGTTTGGAAGTGTGGTAAGTAAACAGCTGAATTGAATGTATCATTAACATATTGAAAGAGATACAGAGTAGTTAGGAATCCAAGGAAGGTGCTTTTGAGTGAAGTCTAACAGAACCTAGACTTAGCATTAGCATTAAACAATGATGCAGAAGAAAATACAGAGGCATTCCTGGCAAAGTTTAAAAATTAAATGAGTTCTCATAGATACACATAGGAATCAAGACACATCAAATTTTTACATTTGAGTAAATTTTCTTCTAGCGTAGCCAAAAGTGGCCTCCCAACTTGATCAGACGAAACAACAACAAAAAATGAGTATTTGGAACCAGGCAGTAGAAAGGAACAGCATCCTTGGATAAAGATACAGAAAAATATCAAAATTACACCACTATTCTGTTCACACAATATAGTGGCAAGTTTTGGTGCTTATGCGTAAAAAAAAAAATTGTAAAGCAGAAAAGGTCTGGAAAGAAGAGAACAATTACATAGAGTAACCTCTGTAAATTACTCTGAGACAAAGAGTTGTGACTTCAGCACAGCCTACCAGTATTTTCACAGGGAGGAGTTTTCCAACAGATTTCAGGAACAAAGGGTACAAAGGGTATGCTTGAAAGCCGAAGTAAGAAAAATTAGAAATACATCCAACTGCCCATTCAGAAAGTAAATAACTGTAAATAATCAACTGCTAAACAGTTAATCTTCCTTTTTTTAAAAATTTTTTGTCTAAGACTTGCCTACCTTTCTTAATCACCAGAAAATTAAAATGTAAAAATAACTGTATAAATTTTATGTTTGGGTCTCACACTAGATACTCAGAGATTTTAAATTCATTTTAAGTCCATGTATTTCTATAGAACAGACCTGTGCTAGTGAATGGAACATACATAGCCTAATTATTAGAGCTTGAAAGAGTAAGCTGACAGCAAAAGGTAAATTCATGCAAATTTTTCCCACACACATTATTATAAGCATTATCACTTCACAGACTCAAACATATTAAAAATTAAAAAAACAAAAGAGCATAAGATGACTTAAAATCAGTGGGATTTTTTTTAAATACACAAGGTAAAAATACAGGACTTCAATTTTACAGGAGATTCACTTTTTATTTAACTATGCTCTTTTCAGGTTTCCCTGCTTTCTTCTGCATCTGCAATCCTATTAATTAAATAATTAACTAATTAATTAGCAGAAAGGCCACGTGAGATTCTCATGAACTTCCCTGATGCCTCCTGGTAGTGTCAAATAAACCAAATTATCAAGAGATTGATAAATTGAGTACAAAATGGTCAAGAGAGTTGGCAGTATTGAAGTTATAGTGATGAAGACAAAATTAAGAATAATCTCGTCTCTCACCATGCATTTGCAAGAATTCACTTTTCCAAAGCTGAGATTCACTAGGTGTTTAAGGACAGCAGTAGCAGTTTAATAACCCAATCTCCATCTCAATATGTTTCAGCCATTTCGACTGCGAAACACTCCAGGCTTTTGCAGTGACCCTGTAATATCAGTTTCATTCCTGCAGGGATCTTCCACAGTCTTCCTCCTCTAACTTTCTTGAGGATTTATTTTTGGTTCAGAAAGGCAATAAAAATCAAAGTCAGAAAAATAACTGGATTTCTTCTGTTCATTGGAAGGTAATAGCAACACTAAAAAAAATCTTGTCCAAGCTTTGGGGAGAAACTACTGGATGGCTGAAACTACTGCAGTTGAAACAATATTTATGAAATCTAAGTGCTGTTTATGCCATTAGGTACTTTATAGAACAAGGTACCTTCTTACAGAGAAAGTATCTAACAGCACTGTTTCAATTATATGTAACCCAGGGCAAGGGGATCTCAGATACTGAAGATCAGAAGGAATAAATGGCTGATGCACACTATCAGCATGGAATATCACTACCTGATGAATATGAGGAGAATCAGAGGTCTATTTTCTGTTATAAGGACATGTGAAAATATCAGTTCTGAGAAGGAGAATAAAGAATTTGGTCTTTTTCGGTATTATTTTTCTCACACTTTTTCTACAAACCACTGTGACACAACAGATTCACCAATGCACTGGAAAAGCAGCAAAATGCATAATTTTTAAGTGAAGGTAAATTCTGCCTCACTCTTGTAAGCACATGTTCATACACTTCAAAGCTTTCATTACCCAATTTGTAACAGAGGCTATATAAGAACTTAAGCATCATCACAGAACAACTGGGAATTCCACAGGCCTTTTCCTGCCTTATTTTCAATTACCTCATTCAGGTCAAGCACCCCATGCAGATAGGAACTGGTAATGTCATCTCAGGGGCCACCAAAATCTGGTCTTGTCTGCACATTCAGACCCTGTACCTTAAAAGGCAAGCAGGATGTTGATGCAACCTGCTGCATTTTTTCCTCAGAGAAATTATCTATCTTTTTATAGCTAGATACTGTTTACAGATAGACAGTATCTCTATCAGATAGATCTATATCAAATAGACAGTATCTATATCAGATATATCTATAAAGTAACTGTGCTAATTTATAACTGGGAATACAGTAAAACTTACCTGATAAAACAGGTAGTTTTATCAAGACAGTCCTTGAAACACTTTTTACCTTAATTATGACATATATCCGACCTCCCTAGTAATCTAAATAGATTACAAACTCTTTCTGCCTTTCTTCTGCTTCATGGTACCATACTTTAAAGAGGATATAGTTTCATCAAAATAAGCCAATTTAAAGGGAAACTAAACAAAAACTGACATCATGAAACAGGGCCAAAGTAAATTGAAATGAATTGGTAGCAGATACGCATCATTACAGTCTAGCTGGGCAGCAGAGAAAGCTGCGGGGAGAAGTTGGTTTCGCTTTCCTCCTTACAGAACAAATGCAAAAATAAGTTTTGAAAAGTACCTTTTTCCTGAAAATGGCCGTTTGGCTGCTGAATACCAAGCTCTACAACATCCACATCACACTCTTTGTACTTAGGCATTAAAAATTAGCTCTGCAGAACACTCAATACTTCATTTCTAACTCTTTTGGTTACTACACAAAACTGGCATGTGAAAGCACACAGGAAAGCTTTTACAAAGAACTCTTGCTGTTCTATTATCATGTGAGACAAAAGAAGAGATGTGGCAACTTTTAGGAGGGCTGCCATGGAATGTGCTGGATACCCAAAACTTTACACATTTACTCAAAAAACACCAAGCAGTTGGTGTTCATCTGTATAAACAAAATAATTTCTCTCAATAAGCAGACCTGCTGTCCAAATGGAAGTTGTGACAATGGAGCTTGTTCCCTGCTTGCAAAACAGAATGAGACTCTGAATTAACAAAACACACGTGCAGAGCCACACATAGTGTTAGCTATACCATAAACCTGATGATGTGTAGAGGTAGCCTGGATTAGCAAAACATTCCCAGTCAGAAAACTGCTCTGGTATGATTTATTAGCAGCTAAAGCAGCTCTCAGGTGGGAGGCAGTACAGTCTAGAGAATAACAGCACTGCAAAATAAAAACATCAGAAGAACAGATCTTTAATTTCTGGCTCCGACAATAACCTATTCTCTGACATCTAACCAATCACTTCCCTTCTCTCTACTTCAAATTCCATAAAATTGATCACAGACTAAATCCAAAAATTGTATTTAACATGGCAGGTAAAAAATTGTAGACAACCCTGGAGCAAGTCCAGACAAAAGGCATGAAAACAATCAGAGGGCTGGAGTGCCTCTCTTATGAAGACAGGCTAAGAGAGCTTGGGTAAATCAACCTGGAGAAGAGAGGAGCTCTTTACAGAACCTTCCAGCACCTAAAGCAGACTTACAAGAAGACTGGAGAGGAACTTTTTACAGGGGCATGTAGTGACACGACAAAGGGGAATAGCATTAAACTGAAATTGGCAAGATTTATGTTAGATTTTAGGAAGAAATTCTTTACTGTAAAGGTGTGAGACATTGGCCCACGTTACCCAGAGAAGCTGTGAATGCCCCATTCCTGGAAATTCTAAAGGCCAGGTTGGATGGGGCTTTGACCAATGTGCTCTAAATACAAAATATCCCTGACCATGTGATAGGGGGTTTGGAACTGGATGATCTTTAAGGTCCATTCCAACCCAAACAATTCTATGATTCTTTGAAATCAAAATGTCATTATTACAACGAAGAAAAGCATCTTAACATAAGATCAGATCTTTGCAAAGCTTTTTTACCATTAGAATCACAGAATGCCAGAATGTTTAGGGTTGGAAGGGACTTCTGGAGATCATCCAGTCCAATCCTACTGTCAAGGCAGGGTGACCTGGAGCAGGTGATACAGGAACATGTCCCAGTGGGGTGTAAATGTCTCCAGAGAGGGATATTCCATGACCTCTCTGTGCTCTGAAAATCTCAATGTAAAGAAGTTTTTCCTCATGTTGAGGTGGAATTTCTTGTGTTTTGGTTATGGCCATTGCTCCTTGTCCTGTCACTGGGCACCACTGAAAAGAGTCTGGCACCATCCTCTTGGCACCTGCCTTTGAGATATTTATATTCACTAATGAGATCCCCTCTAAGTCTTCTCTGGTCTAAACAGGCCGAGCTCCTGCAGTCTCTCCTCAGAAGAGAGATGCTCCAGATCACAAATCATCTCTGTGGCCTCTGCTGGACCCTCTGCAGTAGCTCTTTGTCTTTCTTATACTGAGGAGCCCAGAACTGAACACAATACCATGGATGTGGGCAAAGAAAGGGGCAGGATCACCTTCCCCAACCTGTTGACCATATTCTTCCCAATGCACCTCAGAATCCCCTTGGTCCTCCTGGCCACAAGGGTACACTAGCAGCTCATGGTCAATTTGTCATCAACCAAGACTTCCAGAAATGCTGCATTAAATCCAAAAAGCTGTGTGGCCAAAAGCACTGACAGTTGAAGACATTTCCAGACCACTGAGTCTCGTCAACTTAACTAATGCTTCACTTGCATCAGTTCAGAATGCCTCTGCCTCTTCCCATAAAGGCTCATTAAGCTGAAGATGAAATGACAGGAAAAAGGTGTCACATGCTCTATTTATTTTATAGCATCTTACTACTCATGAGAGGCACCTTATAAGCTAAAGAATGCAGCCCCATGTTCACTCTCTTAGCCCATACAGGCCTGAAGCATTTGATACTTCCTTTTACAGCTGCTGCTATTGTAGATACTGCTGGCTGCCTCAGCTATCTCAAATAAGAGAGCTCAAGGTTTCTAGCAAACAAGCAGAATGCTGTTGCTCATTATCCTTGAACAGTCACAAGGAATATTTAGATGTAAGGAAGTCTATTCCCCTTTAGCCATCCTGATTAACCCAACGCTATCTATGACACTCAGGCATCCTTTATGCCTTGGCCCAAGTTTACTCTTTCCTACTGCTTGCTTCCCCCTTCTTTCTTTCCAGACCTTCGTCCCCTATCCTGCCCCAGCCCCACAATGCACTCACTACTATTAAAATCAGTTTGGGGTCTTAATCTACAAAATTGACTTCTAGTCTGTCACTCCAAGTATGTTTCCTGATAAGCTTATGCAAAGTTGCTGCAGAGAACATTATTTCTTGTGTCTTCCACTAGACTTAAATGGAGCTTGTGAGAACTACAGCTTAGCTCATGTATAAATGTGTAACAAAGATTAACCTGCCCCCTCAAAGCCCCAATAATCCATAAAACTGATATACACATCAAATAGAGGAGGATGACACAGAGTAAGAAGTGTCGGCTTTTCTCAGAAAAGAAAAGGGATTGAACAGCAAAAGTGGCAACAAAGCTCTTACCACAGACAGTTTGGACTTCTAAATTTCCTGCTTCGCATAAGTGACTGGCTCTCCAAAGCAGGAAAATTTAGAGAAATATTTTTCTGCTTCAAAAGACTGAAATACACTATAGATATTGGAGTAATCAGAATGAAACTAATTTCAAGAAGAATGCATTATTTTTATTTTCTATAGGTTCTCAGTGAGAGTGCTGTGAATAAACAGCAAAAGACGGCATGTAGGTGCAAAGATTACACATGGTTTTGCAGTATTCCACTATAGCCAATCACAGGAATTTTCTTTGGAAGGGAGCTCTGAAGGTTATGCAGTCCAAGTTCCACCTCAAAAATGGCACTAACTCTAACCCTAGGCTGGCTGAATCATCAATCTGTCCTTTCCTCTGGGTCATGCCTCTGGATCAGACAAAACCATGACAGTCCCTGCTTGGAAGGAAAGAGGTGAACTGGAGCCTGTTTCTTTCTCAATGTATGAAATGCCAGACACTTAAGAGCTACAAGGAACTGCAGATCTGGAATCATATTCTTGTGGCTGCAGGACACATCCTGAAGATGTACATGATGTACCTTCTGCACAGAGTGAAACATATCAGTTCTAGATCAGTTAAGAGGGAAGCATAACTCAGTAATGTGCCTAATGCTGGTCTAGCTCTGAATGGTTTAAATATGCTTTTGTGTTTTGACTGAAAGCATCTACAGGTCTGGGGTGCTGCCTCTTTTAAACAAAGGCGCATGGATGAAGGATTCCAACCTTTGTTATACAGATAAGGCCTTAGCTATATAGCCAAAAAAGAAACAAAAGAGTAACCTGTTCATCACTTCAAATATTTACCGTCTGGGAAATACTGCTTTCTGCACCTTTAGCAACACTTTATCACCAACTTTGAGATCCAGATGCCTCAAAATGCTCCCTTCCTCACTGCAAACTAAATTCTTACTATATTGGCCATCTACTTTGATCTATCTTCACACTAGCCTTCTGCCTATTTTTAATGCTCATCTTTCACTACTTTACCTTGTTATCAATATAGCTGCATCAACTGAAGTCATGTCTTCTCCCCAGCTTGTTGACATTTCTAAGTGTATATCATTCTTTTTGCCAAATTCTTCATGTTGCCATTTACAAAAGCTTTCCAGCATTTTTTCACCATGATGTCCAATATACATATCTGCCTGGAAATGAAAAACAATTAATATTATTAAAATTAGGATGCTATATGTAGAATTTGGAACCTTTTTTGACTGAGCTAGCAAAAATATTCTGCTTTTTATGACATAATATGTCCATGGCAAAACAACTCAAACTTCAGGTGCCAAGACCACCTTGTTTACATGTTAAAGATACAAATTAAGACAGTGCATTGAGAGTGTACATGTGTACTAGAGTCCACTCAAACTTTAGTCTTATTTATTTCCTGATTTCTCATCCATGGTGAGGAAAAGTATAATGGTGTTAAGATGGAGAAAGTGAACATGAAACAAGATTACTCAGAGGAACTGGAGAAATAAATTACTTTTTCACTGGAAAATTATAGTCTTTTAGATTAGAATATTGGTAAGGGAATCCCACTTCCTTATAAGTTAAGTGCTATATCAGCTTTTGTTTGTCTAGGAATTAGACAACAAAGAACATCAGTTCTCCTTCTGCAATCCAATGGATTTAAAGGAAATTATTTTTCTATTGAGATATATGAATGAACAAAAAGCAGAGTAGAAGTGGATTTTGCTAAGATCTACCTGATTTCTACATGGAAACTTTGACTGACTTTTAATTGCAGGAAGAGATAAGTCTCAATACATGTAGCACATAAATCAGAAGATTAATCTTCACTGGGGCTGCTTGTCAGTGGAAATCACTGCATAATATATGAAAGCTAACCAAGGAAATTTTTTTGCCATTAAAGTTCATAAATATTGCAAGCTTTTGCGGAGTAACAAGCTAAGTAGCATTACCCTCTACAGACTAAGACAAATGTCATAAATACCTACTGGAGTCTCATGAAGAAGGACAAGTTTAGTCACCCGAAGATTTACTTGTAATCCTAGACTCTTGTGTTGGAAAAGATTAAAAACCTAGAAGAGAAAAAAAAATCCAACAAACAAGAATATGAATTTGTATTGGACGTACACTAAAAACAACAGAACCCCAAAGAACATCAAAAACTCTCATATTCTACTGTGACTGCTTTTATTTTCTGTAATCTGAACAGAACACTAAGATAATGTACTGTGTTGGTCTTCTGAAGTGAAAACAGAGCTTAGGCAATATTCATTCTGGGAACATAAAAAAAGACCTTTTCCTCTCAATGGCCACAATCACTTTATAAACTGTGGCCTTTTTCTCCAAATATTTACATACACATTTAATACTGTTCACATGAAAATTTCTATTCATTTAAATCCATGATCTTGGATCAAGTGGTCTCAGCCAACATCTAACTCTCTAATTCTTCCTATCATTCAGAATAGTTAAAGCTCATATTAATTTTTCAGCTTATGCTCCTTCTTTAGAACAATCTTTCCTTGTATATTACAGATGCTATTTTTCACTGCTTTATGCACCAAATGCTTTATACACTGCAGCTCCAGATAGAACTGGAAGGGAATGTAATTGTCCAAATTCATTATTCTTTCTTTTTTTTCCACCACCACTGACCACACAATGCTTTCCCATAACAATGTCATGTCTTCATATCAAGCACAGGTCACCAGAAACTATTCAATATCCCAACTTTTCCAACAGCATGGCTTCTAACCAAAAAGTAATCTTTTTCTCTCACTTCCAGGCTTCCCCGAGATGTATGACCAGACAGTACAGACAAGCCTGCAGCACTACGGTTTTCTGCTGCAAAACATACGGACTAAGTCTGTACAACCTGCTGATGGTCCTGCTTTGACTGTGCCTTATAGGTGTTCAGTCAGAATCACCAGAAGGAGCAATGAAATCAGCCTGTGGTGCATGTGTTTTTGGCAAAACATCAAAATTAGTTTTAGATTTCCTACCATGTTTAAGATGGTTAGAATAAATCTTCTGGCAGCATCTGTTCCATGATACGAAACCATAGCTGGATCTGCCACCACAACAGTTTCTATGTTGTACTCTTGAGGCAACTTGTAAGAGTATCGCTTTCCTCTTCCACTTTCAGACACTTTTTGGGTCTTGGATTTCCTTTTATCTGTAAACCAAAATAGTGCTTGAGAAACTCATCCTTCAAACTACCCCTGTAGTACTTTTCAGGATTTGTTACTCTTGGTTATATTATAACTCTCATCATGTGGAAACAAATAGCTATGGACTATAATATGTTGTGCTTATTTGCTACTGCCAACGCTAAGGCTCATACTGAAGGTCTCTACTATGTATAAATATTACCTCATACCAAGAAAACAGAAATTTTATCCATCTTTTCAAATAAAGTCAGAAAGATTATTTGCAGCCTTTCAACTACCATATTTATAAAAAGAATATGTGTCTCTTACGTTGGTTTGTGGGAGAAAACTTAACTCATGTTTGGTCTGAAGGAAAACAGTGTTACTGACATTGCATAATTTTTGTCTGTCCATCTTCATAAATCACAGAGAAAATATCTTGATGTCTCGATATCTTAGCATACAAGACAACAAATACAGTTGCGCCTTAAAGTCATGTATTCGGTAAATACATGCAACAATTCTGTGATTTGCAAAGAGGAAATAATATTTCAGATAATGACAGAGAATGACATCGGTTTGTTAGAAATAAAAAAGTGAATTTTTACTGACATGACTTCAAAATCTGTGCTCCTACCATTATAAGCAGCTGAAGCAAAGTAATAAAAGCAAACCCTGGAAACAGGCCTCCAAATCTGCCGAAAGCTAAAAATCGAAAACATGTTATGTTTATTGTAAGGTTGAGGTTATTAATGGTGTTAATTTTCAGTTTCCCCTCCAAAAACCCAACAAAATTTCCCTTACTACTACAATACATAGTAGTACCATAGTACTACATAATTACACAAGCCAGAAGGTGGTCAGATTTACATACAACAGTTAGCAACGCCATTTTAAATAATCTAATTTAAAACAAAATGAAAAATTAAACTTTTTGTAATAGGCAAATATTGTTAGATCCTCTTGAGAGGACGTAAAACTTCTGGGACTGATCTCATTGAAACCAAGCGAAGTTTCTTGAAGCATCTAAAATGGAGTATCAGGCTCCCTGCGATGAAAAAAAGTAATGTTTAAGATGACAATTATGCTCTGGAAACAATAAAATATTAAAAAATTTTGAGACAATGTTTTGCAATTCAACCAATCTCATCTCTAATTGGAAAGTTCCTGCAATATATTTTATAATACATGACCACTCTCTAAAAAATAAGTCACTCTTCAGGACAACGCTAAAAGTGAACTCACGAAGTCAATTAACTAACAAATTAAATTTAAAATATAAAATACCAGTGGAAGAGGGATCTGTGATTTAAATATACGTCTAATACAGATTTAATGTAAATATAATGCAGATACATATTTTTCAATGTAACACGTATAAATTACGCACACTTATAAAAGGTTTCTATCCTTTTCTGAATCATTCATAAAAGATTATACATTTGAATGATTTAGTCCATCCCACTACATCTGAGAAGATCTTACTGATCCCTCTACAACTGGTGGCAGTGTAAGACCTACTAACACATTTACTAAAAGAAATACATATGTATTCTCCAGAAATAAATGTTTGGTGTTCGATGACCTAGAAGTAGAACAGCTATAAATTCAAGCTATCTTAAATTAAAGTCTCTTATTTTGATCCTTCAGACACTTGCTTAGCCTTATAACTTCTGCTACACTCTAGCCTAACTCATGTTTGCTAACTGTGGATCTACAGCCTAGTTTATAAAATATTATGTGTGTTTTCATCACTCTTTTGAGAATAATTTCTAATGAAATCTCAGTGTCAGTATTTGTGCCAGAAAAAAACACCTCCAATAAGCTATACAACTATGGCTTAACATAGAAACATCTAATGCTGTAAGTGTAAGCTATAGGTCTAAGTTTAAAAAGTAAACTCATGTGGCTTAAAAAAGATCTCTTTTGACCCATCTGGTCAATCTGCCTTCTTCCTAGGCACAGTGTAGTTTCCAGCAACAGTTTATTCACTGTTCATTTCTTTGTAAAAGACAGCAGCTAGTGACTGAAAACTTTAAATTTAATCTTAGCATGTACAGAGAATTCTCTTAACACATTTCTCTAAAAGTTATAGCTAGTAGTGCATTTCTGTTCAGAACTGACAGTCCACAATAAAATACGTCATTGTCCTAAACACTAAGAACACTGTGGTCCCATAAGCTGTCAAAACCTCTGTCTTTTGGGATTGCAGTGAATGAGAAGACTACATGGCTCTCTAGACAAGCTGTCTGCCCATCATCTGTCTGCCTTAGATATCTCTCCCATTAACAAACCAATGGACAATCTGTTCTTGGCCAGCCAACCTTTTCCAAATTGCTGGCAGAAATCCCCATCACGAGATCTCATTTATCTGAAACTTGCAGCTCTTTCCTAAGAACTTTAAATAAATGGAATTAGTAATTTTGGTACTACTGGTATTCAAATAACTTCTACAACTGCTGCCAGATAACAAGGGAAACAGGCTTTAGGCAAAACCTCATGTTTCTTTACATATTCATAAAACAGTAAAAATTACAAAGAACTGATCATTATTGAAGGCAAAGTATGTAAGAGATAACTGCTGCAAAAAACCCAGATACATAATAATTCATGTACTAACAAGATAAAAGACAGACTAAAGATGCATAAATTAATCTTAAAAAATTAATTACACTGCCAAAATAAAACCTAAATTCTACAGGAGAGTTCTGTGCAATAAGACTTCTGTTTGTGCAACTATGTAGAATAAGGAGATTCCATATCCCTAGACTACTTAAACTCAGTTGACTGAAAGGAAAGATAGGAATACTGCATACTTCAGCAAGAAGGGTAAAAATACTGCAGCAAATAAATTTGACATAAAATAGACAATTAAGAGAAAACAAGCAGAAATGTTAACAAAACAATTACCCCACATTAAAACACTTTAGAGACATCTACTATAATCACAGGTTACACAAAGTATCTAAGCCAACATTAAGAAGAGGCTGTGACTACAAGACTTCTGGACACCTTCAAGTCCTCAGGCACAAAAGCATTTCCTGAGTATATGCACATGCAGCCCAGACTACAGAGGAATCACCATCACTCCCCAGGGGATAACCTAGTCATACGGAAATTGCAGTATTCTGCCTACACAGGGAATACTGAGGAGCTTAAGACGCCATAAGCTATACCTCCACTATAATTTGAATAGGGATTTAAATAGTTTCCTACAGAGCGACAACTTTTTCTGACGCAAGGAGTAGAAATTAATCTCTCAAGTAGCACCAGTCTCCATCTTATGCAATCTCTTAGATCCATGACCAAGATTGTTTGCACATTTTATGGCATATATTGTCACATATAAACAGGCTGTAGAGCAGGAATCAACACAGCTTTCCCAGCTGACTGCCCAGTCTACATGCCATAAAGTAAGACTTCTGCTTTTGATTCAGTGAAACTTAGCAGGCTTTTCAGCAATATTCCATCATCCTAAGAGGAAAAGCACACTGGTATCTCAGGGCAGTATATTGTTTATTGCCAGAACTAAGAAGTAGAAGAGGAGTCTTCCAAATTCAGAAGGGATTCAAAATTCCCATTCACCATATCCTGGGTAAGAGATTTCTTTTTTCCCAATATGCCCCATGACTTCACCAGGAGTTCAGTTTACTATATAAACAACTTCAGTTTGGAACAAGTGCTTCAGAGCAGGTAGAAGAAAAAAACCTTCGCTTCCCAATGTAGCCCTTTGCTCTAATTACACCTGCTTCTCTCACATTTTTTTCTGTAACATAGTTCTGTACTGGTTTCTTTTAAAGGGGTGGAGTGTAAGGTCTGCATATGTGCAACTGGCTCACACATGTAAATAAATCATACACACTTTCAAGAAAAGGATATATATGCACACTGTCAGTAATCAAGAAAGCAACTGCCTCTGTCAGTATGATTCTCTCCCTCGCCTAATTAATAAGAAAACTACTCCATTCACAAAAACAAGTTCTTTGTTCTCTCCAAACAAGTTTGGCTGCGTAGCAACTTTCAGTCCACCCCTCAATGGTAATGGACGACAAACAATACCTTCTTTGATTGCCTCTGCTAGCTCTCCATGAAAAGCTATTACTTCCTATAGTGATCCTTCAACACCTCCAGCACAGACATTCATTCCTTTGGATAATTACAATTCACCACTGGCAATACATATTTGCTTGATAGGTGGCCAGCCTTTGAGATCAATTTGGATCAAAACCAGCAAGACAAATAAATACCTGTTTCTATCCTGACACACAAGCACTGTAGACGCAAGACAGTCTGGTTGTGAGACACGACCATATTGCTGAAAAGTTAGTGTGTTACCAAGGTAGCAGCTGCTCTATGTCACAAAGTTACATCTCTACCACAAAGGCAGCTGAGATTATCTCAGAGCCCCACATACTCATCTGCTTTATTTTTATTTAATTGATCTACTTAGCTTATTATTTGACTTAGAATTCTGAAATACTTATGTGAAGGCTTATTTTCGATGCTTTTATTCACTTTAAGGCTGCACCATGTGTGCAAACATGCATGTATGTAGCATGTGTCTGTAGCATGAGTATTTTGGTGATATTACCTAAATTCATGTCATACCAACAAAATGCTCTCAGCATAGACAGAGCTTTTAAGCATATAACTTACTGCAGTCACTCTTAGTAAAATAATCTGTAGCAGGGCAGTGAGGGACTGGTGTTCTAGAACAACAGCATTGGTTAGCAAGTACAGCTATTTATACTTCCTAACATAATAACATTGTGTCAGAAGATGCTACTCAGTTATGCACAGCTTGCACTATTATGAAATTTTAAACCTGATGGTTGATATAATGAAACCTCCTTCAAACAGATATTTGATTCTCTGTCGACAGATTTATAACAAATCAGAGCTTGGAGTGTAAGATTATTACAAAAGATTAATCCCATTTTAGAGTGTAAGAGAAAGTGAAAGGATATTTGATAATGAACATCACAGAAGAATCATGTCCTTATGGACAAGTTTGCATCCTTACTCATTTTCATACCCATCAAAGTTTGCTACTTTATCAGATACTCCTCCCTGCTTTTTGCAGTGCATACATCATGCATAGTTTTCATTTTTTCTTTCTCATTCCCATACACTTGCAGGCATGCATACTCTAACTCACTTTTCCCTAATAGGGAGGAATAAATAGCTTTACTTAATGTGAAAAACTTGTGCTAATACAGAAAGTTTAACGTTCAGATAAGCAGTGTCGATGTAATACAAAGCCTAGAATAGTAATATAGAGCCAACTGGAGGAAGTTACATGTAATTTATTTCATCCCACTGCAAGAAGAGCCTCACTTTGCACATTTATCTTTGATTTCAAACTCTGGATGGATGCCTAACTATAAAAACAATACTTCCAAAATGGAAAAAAAACCCACCACAAAACCTGTAACATTTATTCTGTAACTATATAAAATGGACAGAACAGCATAAATGTTCAGAAAGGATCAGACAGCCATGGAAAAGTTTAGGCTGAAAATGATCTCCAGAGGGCAGCTAGTCCAGCCTCCTGCTCAAGTCAGGCCAAGTGTCAGAGGATGATCAGCTCTTTTAGAGCCATTTCTAGACATGCTTTATAAATACCTAAGGATGTGGATTTGACAGCCTCTCTTGGTAACCTGTTCCAGTGCTAAGCATTCTTGTAGAGATTTTATTTTCCTTATGGAAACTGAAATTTCCTTGAACGCAAGTTACAACTGTTGTCTGTCAGAGCATACCTCTAAGGAATGTCTGGCTTCATCTTTTCTCTGCAGACCCTTAGGCACCAGACAACTGCAGCTGCATCCTTCCTTTATCTTTCCTTACCTGCTTGAAATAACTTAGTTCCTTCTGCTTCATCCCAAATGTCATATAATCCAGCCTCCTAACCATTTCAGTGCACTTCTGCCATTTTCTTTGCATTTTGCCAGGATTTCACTTACACATGAAAAATCAGCCTAAAAATGTGCACTCATTCTGGTTTATTTCCTAGGAGAAAAATAACTTCTCACAACAACACTAGAAATACCCTCAGCTCATGTTGAGGTCAAAGGACTGAGATGCCCTCCATCCTTTGAAAAATGACAGCTGATGATGAAGCAGAAAAAACAAAACACCATCTTTCACACAAGCCATTTTTCCCTTCCCCAGTGAAAACTATGAAGTCATCACTATGTGCCAAACTTCTGTTTAAACCCTTCTACTTCAACAACTTGTTCTACCTGCCATTGAGGAAGATACATTAGGATTGTTTCATACACATATAAGTGTGTATGAACAAGAACACATATAAAAATCACAGAAAATAGAAAATTAAGTACAAGCATTGCACATGGTGAGAGATTAAGCAGCTCTGATGACAGAGAGAGACAAGAAACAGATTTTAAATATTAAGTTGAAATTAAGACATGCCCCAAAGATTTCTACTTTCAAATACAAATGCATATTAAGAAGCACAGTCTATTCCTAATGGACAACTCCTTCTCCCAACAAGTGACATGCCACCTCAGAGTCCACTGTAGGGTACCGCTACAAGAATAATCAGTTCTGCTTCTGTCAAGGTTCTAATGTAACTACTATCTACTTTTCTTGAAAATATATTTGCTACATTACAGCTTTGCAGTGCGATTTTTATATTACCTGTAACAACACCACAGTAATGATTCTGAGAAGGTGGCTTTTCAGAAACTTTCTCCTCTATGGACCTTTTTCGCCTGTACACCCTGTGTGCATGTCCTGTCACAGCCAAAGTGCGATTGAGTGGCTCAATAAATATGAAGTCCTCATTAATCTGTATAAACCCCATCTGCAAAGGAAAACAAAAGGAACATATAAGGTAAGAATTTATTAAGTTGTGCACAGTCCTGCAGGAGAAAAAAACCCCACAACATCCCACTTAAGGAAACACTTTGCTTTAGTAACCTTATGGGCAAAGTGAGTACCTTTGTATTTTACAAGTTTTCTACTTAATTGAACTAGAATAAATTTCATTTATTTCAGCTAAATCTGGGTGGGTGGGTGGCTACATGCCAGTAGCATATGCACAGTAAAAGATACAGAATGTTAAAAGTTTACTTTGGGAGACCCAGGAGGTCGTTTATATATGTACAGTATGTACAAAAAAGTCTATACACAGGTTTCATTATTTATTATTGTCACATTTTTAGATAACTATATTTAATGAAATAGCAGGAACAATGTAAGGCTTATGAATACATCCTGAACAAATATGAAGATGGAAAAGAAATACTGTGGCACTCTTTTTACTCTTTTTCAAACTGAAAGAACCCAAAACTATTTTTAAAAGGCAGAAATCCCTTCTTGGTTTCCAGCAGTAACACCAGAAAAATATTTGAATAAAGCCATTTAGTTGGTTAACTCTTCTTCTGTCTCAACGTATTTATACACACCAACACATAGGAAAAGTTAACACACCAGATGCACATCCAATATTACAAGGGCATAGCCAATGCTGAAAAAAAATACTATAAAACATACTTATATAAATACCACACAAATAAATCTCAGCACAAACTGTTAAGCTTCCAATACACAAAAGTTTCCTATCAAGAGTAAAGCTGGAGGCAGCAAGGTTTGTGGGGCTTCTCCCCCCACATTAGCAAGACTGACAGTTAATTTCCTCACTCTCTAAACTTAAAAAATGTATTATACTGTTTTGCTACAGAAACAAAACTATGTGATATATCTGGCTAAGAGAAGCAGACAGTTCTTCTGTATATTTTTATGTAGCATCAATGGGGAGAAATAGAAAACAATTTTGTTTCTTCTGGAATCATGTAAGTGCCATTATCACATTGGATATCCTCTCTGACAGATGAATACACCACCCAAAAATATTCCGACCCAAGGAAAAAAAACAAAATCAAAAATTGTGAGTGGTACAAAACACAATTTCATTCAAACACAACACCTCAAAAAGAAAAAATCCAACAATCTTTCTGCACAATCACATGAAATAAATGTGAATACACACACTTAATTTTTCATTAAGTTACAATAGCTAAGGAATGCTGAACAGATATCAAAAGGTCATCATTAACACGGCACACAAACACAAATGTATCTGGGGATTTGGCTGTTCCTTTTCCTTTTTTCACTTACTTTTTAGGTTCAGTTCAGCAGGACCTTTAAATGTCACATACTAGAAAATTAGCTAGCTACATATTGCTAAGTACTTTCTGTACACCTACAACACTTCTTGACAGAAGACATAAATCACTTTTCATCTGATTTTTATGTCGAATACTGAACTTCACTCAGGCATAGATTATTTTACGTTTTTAAAGAATTATTTATTCATATAAAGTATATGAAAGATGTTGATAAACTAAATATAGAACAAGAATAGCAGCCCACTAGTGGTGCTGCAAGTATCCCCTGTACACTAACAAAAAGCAAGGCCTTAGTCCCTCCTGAACAGAGTCAATCATAGAACATCTGTCACATTTCTTCCATCTCCATTCTCTGTTGCAAAATGAAACCAGGGCTTTAAGATTATGCTCTTCAGGTTGCCACCATTCATCAGACATTCTGAAAAGTTGTGCTAGGACTGACATTTAATGTTCTCTTCCAGCTCCTTGCAGAAGGAGCAGAAAGTGAAGTTTAATTCATTGGTAGAGAAATCCAAAATCTATTGCCTGTTTCCTGAGTCAGAAGTTAAAGAACTGAACAGTGATGTAAAGTTATAGATACGCAAATGGATGATTCTCAGACAAACTGGATAACTAAATAATCTTGGATGCCATTTTGACTGCTTTTGGGGGAGAAAAAAAACAAACAAAACATTATTTCTCCAACCTTTGGATAATTTCACAGATAGAAAGTGGTAGGTGAAACTGTAGCTTTGTCAACCATGCTCTTATATTTTCATAATCATTACAAATGGAGTTAAGAAGATCTTTTTATGAAGTAAACACAGAAAGCAGAGAAGTCAAAGCATGCATTAAAGCATTTCTGTTTCAACACATTTTCAGATATTGAATGCCAGGGCAAATTACAGCCTTTAGACAGTTCAAATGGCAAAACTTCCATGTTATGAGAATGCACAGCAGAACAAGGATTAAAAAGATTGAAAAGCAAAACCCTAATATACATCTGGGATAGAACTGTGAGCTCTGAGAAACTGACACATCTTCCACTAGTTTTGTTTGAAAAAGTACTACTGCTCACAGCTGCAACTGAAAAGCCCTCCAGGATGCTGGACATATCTACGTAAAGGTAACATAGCATGCCATTCTTTCCCCTGCAGCACACATATCTCAGTAGATTTCAAGTCCAGTGCAATCTAATTTGGCCAAAAAAAAAAATCTTCAAATCTTGTAACTATTGATAAACTCGGTACTTGCTCTGTATTTTATTTATTTACGAAGTAAAGAGAGTCCTTAAGTTTAGGGCAAACTTCAGCTGATGGGCAAATAAAACTTCACTTGCAGAAAACTAACTTTTTACCAAATTTGGATAGTGGGAAACCAAGACAAATGAAAACAACACCTTTCCCCAGCACCTTGAGTGGCACAGGTCAGTTGGGCGTAGTCAGCATGTTACAATTTCTCCCTGCTGCAGCCAACTCTCCACCGTCTCATGGAACAAATGCACACAGCGAGTAAGGATGGGCTGTATGAGACTCTGCTTCTTCCTGCTCCAAATATACTTCCCAAGGCAAATATCAGTGGGAAAAATGCACTCCTATCAGATGCAGAAAATGTTTATGTTACTTAGTACACATGTTGCGTCCATCAGCACCACAACATTAATGTCAAATCTGCAGTATAAAAATGAAAGGTTCCTTCACTGCACCATACAAAAAACCAAATTGTCTTTATAAGTTCAATATTTACTTGTTTTGAAACATAATTTCATAACAGACTTTGCGCTATTTGTCAAATGTCCCAAAACTGAGCATTAATTTCTGAGTAAACAGGCAAAATCTTTTCTTTGTATATCAGCATCCCACTCTGAAGGTTTTTCTCCATGATTTTAACAATCCAGATTCAATTTAGTGACCTGATTCTTAACAATTCTATCAGAACCTCACCTGAGCTGAAATACAACACAAAGTCTCCAGCTCTTACTAATGATTTTCTATCTATAAGAATCTTCATTGCTGAAGGCTGAGGAAACATAAGTGCCTTCAGTTCATAAGTGCTTTCTGTCTTCAATTCACAGTGTTTCACAGCTGTGAACATCATATGCACTGCCCTTTTCCTGGAGGTTTTCTCTACCTGTCTGCTCACTCCAATCTGCTGCACGGAGTTAGGACACATCACAGAGGGAAGTCAGTATTATCACTGTTGACTGGCTTTCAGCTGCTGACATAGTGATCAATCCAATCCTTTCTGGGATCTTTTTTAATTCTAGGCTGTGCCTTACTGAAGTACACAAACATGCACAATGCTACACCTTATAGCCTCAATAGAGGAAAAAACCATCTAGACTGTTATGCAGAGATCACTGGGTTCAAAGCATGTATTCAGGTACTAGCCCTAGATATGAGGTCTGTGGAAACCATTTTTGCATGGCTTTTAAATCCTTCCAAATCCTCCATATTCCTATACAGTCTGGTTTAAGATACACACTGCTCTGAATTCTTAAGAAAATCATTCTCTATATGAAAGGATGCTGCTCTCATGTTTAAGAGAATGACTACTTTTTTCAAAACAACCTAATGTTGCACAAAGATGCAGGAAAACATTTATGTTGTTACTCTGCAGCACTCCCTATGCTACTAACAATTAAACAGGTATTCACAACACTAAGCCATAGACTGGACTTGATGATCTCAAAAGTCTTTTCCAACTTAATTGATTCTATGATACACACAAAATGTAACTGCAAACAACATACATAAAATTTATCAATTCTAAATGCTCTAATTTTTAGTGTCTTTTTAGTAAAAGCACAAATGTACTTCCTAAATTCACGGTGGTGTTTTAAAGTCAGATATTTGGTTGCTGCTATCAGCAATGAAACTCCTGAATCAGACAGGAGTCCCTCCAAGTGCCAGAGCTATCTGTGCAACGCAACAAGCTGGTCATCAGGTTCAAGTGACCACTACTTCTACATGCCAGCTTCTCTCTGTTCTTCTTGTTACAACTGCCAGCCTCCTGGAGACTGTAGACTTCTGGAACTTACACTGTCACAAAGTTCCCTGGTTCAGCTTGTACCACTATTTTCAGAAATGTCAGTGCAGTCTGAACTACTGCATACTTGCCTTTTGACCATCAGAAGAATTTAGCAGAACTGGCAAACCAATCATAAAACGCTGAAATTATGTGCTCCAGCCCCCTTTCTCTTCCCTTGCCCAGGAACCTCTTGCCCACTTTCTGGCTGACTAATCTGTGGCTTAAAAGATCAAATACACCTAAACTTAAGAAACACCTGTGACAAAAGAAGGCACAGGCACACGTCAACACCTGAAAAGACTGAAAGACCTATGAAAAGAATAAAAACTCAGCAGAAAAGACCACTTGCTACCAGTCATCTGGAGCTCTCCAATACTGATTGTCACACCGAGTATTAACACAGCTCATGCACGTTATTCAGAATAAAGGACACTGTATGGAGGGAAACACCAGCTCAGAGAAAAAATGGCTAATTCCTCTAGCAACTTACCTAACAATGGAATTTCAGCTTTCCTTCAAAGTCATAAAAAGCCATTTAATCTTCTTATTCTAGCCAGAAAATCAAACATATTAAAATATATTTACACATCATTCATGAGTTGCAGCTTTGCTTATAGATTTCACTTGACTATTGAAACAAACTCAGCTAAATTCAACACACTAAGTAAAACCAAATATTCTTTTTGCATCATATGCATCATGCATTATTTCATTATTTTCATTATACAACCTTAATTTGCACTGCTTAGGTCCTGTAGTACTGGGAAAATAATGAATAAGACAGAATGCAAATTACCTCTGTATTTTAATGTCTTACAACCACACACCAATTCCAGTCTCCTATGCATTTGAGATTTTGTAAAATACAGATTATCTTATCTAGATATTCTTATAACATAAATCCTTTGTCAGACTACACTTCACATTTCCTTGCTGCTAC
Organism: Camarhynchus parvulus; assembly: GCF_901933205.1. Lineage (NCBI taxonomy): Eukaryota > Metazoa > Chordata > Aves > Passeriformes > Thraupidae > Camarhynchus > Camarhynchus parvulus. The sequence continues at coordinate 31,800,425 of NC_044601.1, read as the reverse complement.
TGTTAAATGAAATAGTTTCAATAGAACTGCTGCCCTATTATTTCACTATCCTTATCTGGAATGTTTCACATTTTTATCTTTTAGCATTTGGAAATCTTTCCAATGTTACAACTTTATTGATTCATGGCCATTATTTTGGATCCATCTGATCCAGGGTCAACATTGCCTTCCTTCTGGGCCAGCTCTCCAGGCTGGCTTTCCAAGGTCCCTTCATACTGACTCCAAAGTTTTTATAATAGGGAATCATAGAGTATTGCAGTTCCTACTGTTTGATGACACATACACCAGCCTTTGACTATTGCTTGATGAAAGAGGCTTACTGTAAGTCTGAGATTAGCTCAGCTGGTTAGAGCCAGGTGCTAATAGCATCAAGGTTTGTGGATTCAATCCCTGTATGGGCCAACCACTTAAGAGTTGAACTTGATCCTTGTGGGTCCCTTCCAACTTGGAATATTCTCATTATGTAATTATCCTTGTAACCATAAATTAATTCCTCTCTCTGATCATTAGGAAACAGAACTGCAACTCAACTGCAACCACATTTCAGCTATCACTACACTGCAAATTTGTGAAAGGAGAATAAAGTTTCTGTATCTTCACTTAACGTCCCCCACCAAGTTCATACGCTTGATGGCTCATAACGAACCTGTGATCAGCAAATACACACACTTTTTTTCCTCCTGTCACTGTCAGCGAATTCACCAGGCTACAAAGTAAATCTATAAATGTACAAAACTGGTAAGCCACAAATAGAAGAAACTTGCCTTCAGTCTGGCTACAGCCTTGGTCTGTTTAATTCTTCTGTGCCTCCCAGCTCTCAATGTGCCACTAAAGGAGAGCCAAGCCCCCAGGGATTGTTACTGACCTTACCTCCAGATCATATAAAGCATCCAAACTAGGTTTTTCATGACTACATCTCAAAGGGACTGACCCTTCCAGCCACAGAAGGGTTTACGTCTTTTGAAAATACTTTATCATCTAAAACATTGCCTTCTCTCCACATTAATATGAACAAAAGTCACGTTGAAAACCAAGCACAGTTTACTGGAACTCCTTCTCTCACTCTGCCAGTTAAATTTGTGAGAGTTGGACTTCAAAGTAATCATAGGAAGTAACACCACAGTTACATTTTCCACTGAAAGCCAGACAACTTCACACGAAGAATGAAGTCTTCAAGAAGTGAGAAAGCACAGAACAACAGACAAAAATATAATAAGATGACTTCAGGTAACACAGTTCCTACACTTTCCTATTTGCAATTTATTATTTATGGTTATGGTTACATTTGACATTCAGTTTCTATAAAAATACCTTTTTGTATCTCAACTTCCTAGCTCTACCTAGTTTTATCTGTTTGTCTTTGGAGCTACTTACTTTTCCTAAGGCCTAAGGCGAGTAACATGATATGGTTGTGAAAATTGTTTCACCTAAGTAATGTGCCCACAAGTTCATTACAACATCATGGATGCTTTCACAGGTTTTCCATAACAAAAAACCAAAAACAACAACAACAAAAAAAAACCCAAACAAACAAACAAAAAACAAAAAAACAAAAAAAAACCAAAAAAAAAAAAAAAACAAACAAAAAAAACCCCCCAAAACCCTAAATTTTAAGAAGTTTACTGAAATTAAACATATGTTGCTGTTTTCACAGATTTATTGCTTCAATAGCACATTGTAAATGAACTCCACTGTACACTTATTTTGGCAGCAGTTATCCTGAGGTGTAGTTTAGCTGTAGTTTGTTTCAGTCAAATTAGTTGGGTAAAAACACTGGAATGGCCTCAATATTTTAAAATCCAGAATTCATCTCAAACCCCTTAGAATCTTGCTATGAGAAGGCACAGAATAGTTTAAGCATACATAAAAATTTTCAAAATCACTAGGGCACCATAACTCAAATTTCACAAAACTAAATAAAGATAAATAGACATTGATTTTGAGGGAAACCCTATAGTTCTTACAATGACTCGTTTTGGAACAACTATTAGAACCTTTTAAACAATTACTACCCTACACAGAGCGTCCCATGAACTGTATTTGAGTGTGCTGTTTTTTCCCTCCTTAGATACAAGGAGGGAAAGAACAGTTTTCCAGTTTGTGGTAACTCAAGTATCTTTAATAACACTTCATTGAAAACTACTTCCACAAGGCAATTTTAAGTTCTATTTTCAAATGCTTAGTACAGAAAAGTAACAAATATGAAACACAAACTCCTATACCTAAATATACCATTACTGTTGTATAGCCTATTTTTCTAAAAATCCGGATGGCAACCAAACCAACTGCATCTAGCTGCAGATAACTTTATCACAAGGTGTCACAGGAATATAATACTGTTATGCATGATAGGCACATACATGATATGTAATAGTAACCTCCAGAAAATTTAAAATTTTGGGGCTTGAACAGGTATGACCAGACAAAGAATGTCATCCGTGAGCCAGGTAAAAGTACAGAAAACAGCATAAGTCAGAAAGAATCCCAGTATCTTCATTAAAACCATAGAATGACAGAAATGTGGGTCTCATGGAGATATCAATAATTCACGTAATCTCATTTTAGTGCCACCAAAAAAAAAAAAAAAGTATAAGTATGTATTTATGGAAAGTTACCAGAAGGAACATCATGAAATTCATCTAGGATGAATGCCAAGCCTTAGCTCCAGTCTCTGGGACAGATCCACATCTGGCACTAGTACAGACTTCACATTACATGGATGGATTGATGGTGAGAAGATATTCTAAAATGGTCCTGGTAGCCCTTGAGGGCAGTAGGTATAGAACATAGAATCATACTTGTCTGTGATGTTTTACTCAGTTGTTTATCAGCTGTCCTGATCTCTAAATTCTAGTCCAATTATTTTATTTAGTTTCATTCTGTCTTTGCTATAAGTTTTGAATTCTCATCTTGTTCTGTCATTGACTTGCAATCTAAATTTTGCCAAGATACTGACGTATCCTTAACTAGCATTCAGTTTGGGTATTATATATGTATATGCTGAATACTGAAAATTTGAGACATTCAGAACTAGCGGCTATATTTTAAAAATTTTACATAAATCACCATTTAAAGCCTACTTTTCAATTGCAACATCTACAAAACAAATAACTGCAGTTACATGGTAACATGCAAAAATATTTGAAAAATATTTGTCAGAAGCACTCTAAATACACTTTTCCTGTTACCAGTTGCACAGCTAAAATTACTGTGTAAATAAATACATATTTTTTACTAAATTGCAGATATCAAGATTCTTGATACAGAGCTATAGAATAGCTTTACATCTACCCATCTATCATGTGTTTAGGTTCTACAGCTTTTCAAAGAGAAGGAAAAAGGAAAGGGGAGAGAGACTACATAATATAAGACATGGTCTGGAAATTTGAGTTTGCAGTACATGAACTTCGATTTTCCTTCACCTAAACAGTTTCATGTTTGCTCAAGAAAAGTATTCCACAATTACACCTTTAAAATCATAAATTCAAAATTATTAATACCTGAAGATTTATACTTAGCAACTACAAACTAGGAAGTGCAGACTTAACACAGGCATGTTCTTATTTCTTTTTTTTTTATGCAGCATTCTGGAAGTTTATGGGGTACAGAAAGCCTACTACTCCCACCACTAATTAAGTTCTTACTAACTTAATTAGCAAGAAGAGCGCATGCAACAATTTTAAAACCAAATTAGCATTTTTGATCCAAGTGCTACAAGGTATCGTTAAAATGAAATTCAGTATATGTGACAGTCAATTTAAAAACTGTTTTCGAGACACATAGGATTAATGAGACACTGAAAATACCCTTGATTTTTAAACTAACTTAAATTGAAAAACTATTTAATTCATTTGCTACAGGCAACTATAAAAGGATTGACTAATACTATTAAAAGAGACAGCTATGGGCAAGTCAGACTTCATCAACGGTGCAGCTATTTAATGTTCAGAATATCCATACCTGCACACAAGGCACAGTGTAATCCTTAAGAAAATAAATACAATACTTTCATCCTTAGATGCTTAAAACAATGCAGATTTTATGGCAACCGTGACTGTCACAAAAGACAACATGTAATATGCCAACTCACCATGTTATAAGTTAATGGTCTCTTTCTGATCATTTCTCCCTTCACTCAGTAGCTTCTACCCTTTATCTTAGGAGGTTGAACTAACTAGATTTAAAACTAACTGGATCTTGGAATTATTCCTCTCTCTCATGTAGTTTTGTTTTCTATTACAGAAACTACAAGGAAGGGCTAAAAAGCCTTAAAGGCTGACTGTTAGTTGAGTAAAATAAGATGAATTACTAAAACAATGGAATGATTTGTGTTGGGAAGAATCCTAAAGATCCTCTCATTCCAACTCCCGTGTCATGGGCAGTGACACCTTGCACTAGACCAGGTTGCTCAAAGCCCACCCTGACTGGCCTTGAACATTGCCAGGTATGGGACATCCACAGCTTCTCTGGGCAGTCTGTTTCTGCACCTTCTTAGGAAAGAATTTAGTCGTAATTTCTAATCTAAACATTTATTCAGTTTTTAAGGCATTTCCCTTATCCTATCACCCCAAGACCTTGCAAAAAGTCCCTCTCCAGATCTTTTCTAGACCTGCTATAAGATCAAAGAGACTTTTTCAATTATAGAATGTTAAAAGGCAAGACAAATGAAGCTGTTGTTCTGGCCACGATGATAACTCTCAATTAGCTCTGGGCAATATATGCTTAATAAAGCAAGATAACAGTATTCCATCCTAGCTGTCTAAACACTAAGATTTAGATCTGATTTCATACGGATTTAGATCAATGGTAGTGCTCTGATAATAAATATAAAGTTATTTTACAAAATTAAGATTCTGAATTTATGCTACATAGCAAAAACCATTGCCCATAACTTTATGTTATGAAATTAATTCATTTAAAAATAATACTTAATGCATGGAGCTAGAGCTACTAAAGAGAAGACAACTAGAAGGCAATGTCTGTGCAGAAATAAAAATTGGCCACCTTATTCCTCTTCACTTGCATTAAAAAAATCACTATTACTGACTCAAAAATAATTAAAATTCTATTAAAAGAACATGGAAATTTTTTATACTCACAGCTCTAAATGATGATCTATAGACAGAAACATTTATTTTTTTTAAAAAAAGTTCTTTCAATGGTCTCCCAGCATCTTGGTTTTCAGGTTTCAAATTTTGATCTGTCCTTATGAGGGCTACAGAATTAGTTTTTCATTTTTCTAAGTTCTCATTTTCATGTAGGCATATGTTCCAAGAAGCTGGAAGTAATAAAAGGGCCATGTCTTCAGTTTGGTTCATTAAAAACACAATGATCAGAGCTGACTGTGGTTCAAGCACAGTTTCCACATAAATAAAAAAAACTAACCACCATCACAAAAGGAAGCATTAACCAACTACCAAGGCTGCTAAACCTAAAGGAAAAGAAAATATTAAGTGTTTGTGTACTATGGACAAAGATACTCATTTTGCCCCCAATACTATCCTGAATTCAATATATGTTTTATGTGGTTGCATGACTTCAGCTCCATTGTTGGTGCATGCACCAACTGACAAATGAATAAAAATGCTTCCAATCCGTTGCCTGAAATGTTCAGAAAAGCCTTACTTTATTTTGCTTCAGGAAGTATGCTGGGGCATTATGTTCAACCAACCACAGATGACTAATATAGGCCAATAAAATAAACTGCAATCAAAATGAAAATCAAAGTACTATTATATTTGAACAAGACTGACACAGCTCTTTACTTGCAGAATTCAAAGGAGAACTAGCATAAAAATCCATTTTTAAAACAGCCGCCTAACCTGTAAATTGTGTCTATCATGTTGTCCTAACTAAGGCATGATTTTAACAATCATTTGGTTTTGTTCACCAAGTATATGCTATGTAAAAGGGAACACAACACTCACTTACTGTTAAAAAAATAAAACTCAGAAACCCAGCCATAACTGCTTTCCAGAATAAATACAAGAGTTTCTATAAAGTGAGTCAGGATTTAAAAAAATTTATTCCATAAAACTTAAACTAAAAACTCTTTACAATGAGCTAGTTTAGTGATATTTAAGATCACTTATTTCACAACAACGTTTGAGTAGTTATTAATACTGTCCAAGAAAGACTGTTTGCACAGCTAAACATGACTAGTTATGAAAAAAAGCAACACCTATGGAAACACATCACCTAAGGAAAAAATCCTTGCAATTAAAGACTCAGAGCTCATAAAGATGTTCCTTTAGAACATTTTGGTGTAATATGAGTAACTTCAGCAATTCTTGTGGTAAGACTAAAAACCACTCTTTTGGAGTATGAATCAAAGTGCTGTACCTTTAGCTAACGAAACAGCATTAAATCTATTTCTTTAGAGCAAGCCTGGATTTTATCCCATCAGAATCTGAAATGTATTTTATGGAGGAAAAGTATAATAATACACAAAGGATAAGCACTAAGCAGTCTACACCTAGTCCCATGCAGGAGGTTAAACAGGAAATACCAACAACTCTAATCTGCATTAGATAAAACACCTAGATTAGTACCAAGATGACCAACACAAGAGATTCAAGTTTAAATTGATTCATCCATGTAAAACACATAAATAGTGCATTACCAATGAGCTAGCATTGTTCAAACCCATGCGCTTTCATGGTAGCCACAGAAGGATGTGGCACAGTTCCAAAACCCACCCATGATTGTCCATAGAGAAATTTAATCTCTGTTAATCCTTACTGAAATATCCATCCTTGACTCCATTATCTTGGGTTTTTTTCTGACAGAGAGGCTGAACCGCTCCTATTATTCCTATTATTAAACATTATTTAATTCAAGGCAACATTCCATGAAACTCAGTTTCATTCAAACCTGCAATTTGCCAAAATTACTAACTGTGGAAAACAGTAATTCAAGAAATAAAAATAAAATATATTTATAGGAATAGAAATACAATTCAACAAATAAAGTTAGTTCTTCTATAAAATAAAGTTATGCTTAGGGTTTTTATATCTCTATCTAGAATGATATTAATCCAAACCAGACAGCTTTAAGAGAAATAAACAAGACTCCCACAACATTGTTTTAAAAATTTGAAAATATATAGAAGTTATAGTCTTCTATGACTCCTAATTGATTTTTTTTTCCTAATCTATGCAGGTTTTTGCTTTTAACTTTTAAACCTAGACGCTACTTTCCCTTTTTGAGGGAAAAAAATCAATTTCTTTTCTTGTGCTAAGAAACTAAAGCCCTGCTACCCTTAGGAAAGAAGGTACAATATCTAATTATTCTTCAAGAATTATTATTTAAACTAAAAGAAGAAATATAAATTTGGACTAAGGTTTTACTTTTCTTTCAAGTTAAAGAGCTTGATTTTATGTGCATAAGAACACAAATGGTGATCAGAATGGCGTTTTGACATTAGCATCTCTTGAACAAACTACCATCAGTCTGACTGGTCACTTCCAAATAAACTTGCTTATATGAAATAAGCAAAGGATTTATTACCCAACACGAAATACAAAGGAAAGGAATTATTTCCTTCCATTATTTCCCATGTAAATGATTTAGCATGGGAAATTTAAAAAAATACAAAAAAACCCCAAAAAAACTCTAAAGAGACATCCAAGAAATGTGTTGTTATTATTATGCTTCCTTAGATAGGTTACTACAGAAGAAACAGGTAATTGGACAGAAAAAGGGAAACATCCTAGGACTATCAGCCAGAAACTGGAAAACAAAGCTTTCATATGCCAAACTGCATCCATTTTACTCTATAAATCCTCTTCCACTTTAAACTCACTCACTACCCTCATGTGATTCTAAATAAATATTTGAGGTGAGGTCCATTGAGGTCACAAAGAGACAAAAGAGACTGGCAATCTCTTATTTAGACACAAAATCACCTAAGCAACTTCCTGTCTCCTAACTTACAAGACTGTCAATTCTCAGGTTTCAAAAGTTGTGCAAATTAGAAGAGTTTCACACACAGCTTACAACAGAAACACATACAGACAGCTTCATGTTTAGGAGCATTTTTCAAAAGAAAATTAAGTAAAGACCACAATTAAATATTAAGACAATATGAGTCCCTCATGATGTCCCTTTTATGTCCTGTGTTCCAGTTCCAGAAGAAAACTAAAGTACTTCATACACGTCTTGAATCAGAGTTACATCTGAGTTTTCAGGGTTATAATCCAAATGCCAGGCTAATCACACAAAAACAAAAAAACAAACCAACCAACCAAAAACAAAAAAAGAAACAAAAACAAAACAACAAAAAAAAAAGATAAAAAAAGATCATTCCAAATTGTAAGCACATCTGAAGCATAGTTTAATATTTTATATAAAAGATGGCATAACTGTAATGGCTGTAGCTATCACTTGGGCACTTCTTCCATCCAGCATCCCCTGAAGCCCAGAGGGAAAGAGCAGGACATCTACTTTGCACTGAAGCATAAAAAGTTGTGCCCAGATGAATTAACATTACGTGCAGAAATATCTGTATTTTCCTTAACTTGCTACTATCTAAATAAGCTTGCCCTGATTTGACCCAGTTAAACTTCTGACATCTAATGAGAACTTAAAGTAGCACAGCTGAGATCATAAAACAAGCATATGCAATTGTTGGAAGATAATCACACAGAAACTAAATCACTTCACAAGTCAGTTTTGGGCACATTTCTACATTTTTGGATGCAAAACTCATTCAGAAAATAATTCTGACTGAAGTACTGGTAGACCCAAGAAAAACATGCAACAGCACAGGCTTCCAAAAAAATTTTACTTCTATTCACTTAAATGTAGATGTATGTATTATTAGCAGCTAATGTTAGGAGACTGATTTCTCATTCTAAATCAATTGTTCTAAAATTAACACTAGAAATATTCTTCATTCTTTCACTTCCAAATAATACTTATCGCTCATTTATGATGGCATATTAGAAGCAATAAAAAAAACAAAAAAAACAAAAAGACCAGATTGTCCAGGCAATGACACGTTAACAACAAAAGGTTAACTGAGCTGCTAATGCACTGCAGATGCACATCTGATCTTAAAACTAATATAGATGTTTTGGGCTATTGGTTTATAAAAATTTGACCAGCTACTGTCTGGATCTGCAATATAAGACAGATGCTCATGCTTGGTGTATTTCATGCTATTTCCACACCTCTGCAAGGAGAAACCAACCAGCCTTCCTGCTCTATCCCTGAACTCACCTGAGAGATCTCAGTAAACCAAGGAAAGACACACACACCACAGAAAGACATCTGCAAACATCTCATTCTGCCACAAGTCCAAATCACTTTGTCTCACTCCTTTCCATCGAGGTACTTCTCCTCATCACATAGCAAAGCAGTATGTTCACCATTTGAATACTATTTCTACATGACCATTGGTTTTCACAGACTCCTCCTGACTATTCTCATCTTCCATCAATCCCACAGCTCAAACACCTAATGCTTTCTCTTGGGTGTTTTTTTCCCTATTTCCCAGATCCCCCTATTTTTATCTTATTTAGCATGGAGATCATGGATGCTGCTTTTTCTCCCCTGTCACATCCAACATTAACAACCAAAATAATCCCCACTCTTGCAAGAAAACATTTTGAAAAGAAAGACAAAGAACAGTCCTTTTAACATAATATTACAAGGGTTGCAACACGGAGAACATTCTTTTAAAAATCCTGGTTCATTTGCTAGCGAAGAAACAATTGGCAGATACATGAGATATATAAGCCAGGGATACATGTTCTGAAAAAAATGTTGGTTTCACTAACGTTACCATTTGTATCTGGAAGACACTCAGTGCTCTGCCTTTTCTTTTTAAAGCAGTTAACATCAAATTAGGAGGCCAAAATATCACTTATTTACTAATTTAATTAATGGAATTACCCAGATTTTCTGATTTACCATCTCACTTCTCTATCTTGAAAAGTAACCTTGATAATTTTATACGTTCATGACAATAGGTAGAGATCCCAGGTGATGCATAGCAATCTCTTTTTTTTTCCTTAAATGAAGCCACTCTGGAGATAGCGTATTTCTAATTTCTACTTATCACTCAGAAATATATTGCAAAGGAAGTACTTGTACTGAAAGCGGGTCCTTTAGGAAGAAAGCAGGATCTTATAAGCAGGATTGGAATCACAAATCAAACCTGTCTCAGGATAGAGCACCTGCATCATTGTAGGATAGCTCTTAGAAGAAAGGAATCATTACCACATAGTCTGAGGCACGCTGGCCCAAAATCTCACATACCATGTGACAGTGTTTAATATTAAAGGAAACAGAGATTGTTATAGTTCAAAAGTAGTCTTGGCCTAAGTCAAACCTGATTTTCTAAATCTTTCACCTTTACATTAACAATACTGTTTATATGTTTAGAAGACTTATCTTTCTTATGAATTAGGATGAGGTCTCAGATACACAAAACGAAAATCTAACCAAAAGATGTTTCATCCAGAAAGATAAAGAAGAATAGCAACAGACTGTAGCAGCAGAATCCAGGAGGGAAACAGAAACAAAGAGGGCTTATTCCTTTATCTTTACGCAGATCTTTGTTGGTTTATGGCATTTAATTACAGTAATAAAATTTTAAAGGGATACCATCTCCAGTACGAAAGAAAGAAAGAAAGAAAGAAAGAAAGAAAGAAAGAAAGAAAGAAAGAAAGAAAGAAAGAAAGAAAGAAAGAAAGAAAGAAAGAAAGAAAGAAAGAAAGAAAGAAAGAAAGAAAGAAAAAGAAAGAAAGAAAGAAAGAAAGAAAAAAAAAAAAAGAAAGAAAGAAAGAAAGAAAGAAAGAAAGAAAGAAAGAAAAGAAAGAAAGAAAGAAAGAAAGAAAAGAAAGAAAGAAAAGAAGAAAAGAAAGAAAGAAAGAAAGAAAGAAAGAAAGAAAGAAAGAAAGAAAGAAAGAAAGAAAGAAAGAAAGAAAGAAAAGAAAGAAAAAAAAGAAAGAAAGAAAAGAAAGAAAGAAAGAAAAAAAGAAAGAAAGAAAAGAAAGAAAGAAAGAAAGAAAGAAAGAAAGAAAGAAAGAAAGAAAAGAAAGAAAGAAAGAAAAGAAAGAAAGAAAGAAAAAGAAAGAAAGAAAGAAAGAAAGAAAGAAAGAAAAAGAAAGAAAGAAAGAAAGAAAGAAAGAAAGAAAGAAAAAGAACAAAACAACCCTCCCCCCCACAACCTAGATCTAATAGTTCTGTTTGTAATTAACTTCCTGTTCAGCAAGTTTGTTAATAGTGTTTTTCTTGTTGGCCTAGTTATTTCAGCTGGCCACAATCACTTACTCCATTTTACTTTTTTTAGGCTTCTCTACTGTGTGCTGAGCTCTGCTTCATCAGATTTTCCAGGTGATATTTTAATAAAGAGATTTAAACAGAGAGATTACAAACACAGCAGCTAAACTTTAGCTGGAGGCAAAAATGAGGCAGATGTGCCTCTGCTTAACCATGCCGTAGCAACCTCAAGTAAACAACTTGTTTTGTCATGTTGGAAACCAGAATTCCTACAGGGCTGGCTGCCCTCCTTTTTCACACCTTCCACTGTCATGTAAATCCAGGAGGAACAAGCCAAATGAGTTTCAACACAGACACTGAAAGACTTCATCCATCCAGGAGCACTACCGCATCTCATTGGTTCTCCAACCTTATGCGGAGGTAGAAAGCACTAATTTCTTGTCCAATGCTTTATCTTCCCAGGGATGTTTGTTTTGTTTTGTTTTTTTGTTCTGAGGGAAAAAAGACTCAAAACCCTTTCATAACAGAGCAAAGCTGCTTTCAGTTCTAACATTACCACTCATGTATTACCTTGCTCACCAATTTATACTGATCACAAATTTTATATTGCCCATTTAAGTGTGTGTAAAACACAAATAAGGCACACATTTTAAAGTCAACAAAGCAAATCTTGTTGAAGCTGTGAATTCTCAGTATGGGATACTCATAGAGTACCCTCATTCACATATTTACTTCTGTCCTTCTCAGTAAAGTTTCCTTTCTCTAACAAACTCATAATGAAACAGTAGGCAGACTGCTTCTATTTGTTCTCCCTTCGTTTAAGGATCCCAGGAAGCTGGGTGAATAGGAGAGAGTTTGTACTTAATTTCATCCTGGCAGTCTGTAAGGATAATCCTATTGAATTTTATAATCCTCCTTCTGCAACGTCAAACTCTAGCATGTATGTATCATATGGACCAAAAAGACTGCTAACATTCTCTTTTCTTTACCCTTTTATGAAAAATTGTTGGTGATCTCTGTTTTCTAATGCTTACCACCAGCATAAAAGAAGATGTAATTGTCTCAAATTTCTTTTGGAAAGCATCTGGTGTGGAAGTTACTCAATACGGATGTGTAACTGCAAGGGTCACTGAGGTGGAGAGGAAGGGGCACTACATTTGGTTGACAAAAGGCTGGGTATTTAACCCATTTCAGCTTGCATGTGGGTACTGTATGATTGAGGATGCGTAATGGGGTAGTTGCATTCCAGCCTGATGGAAGCAAGAAGTCTATTTAAGTCTCAGAGCCTTACAGGGGGAGCTCACATCCTGTAATAGCACAGCTTCCCAGGGCAATGTATGAATCCCAAATGTATGAGTTGTTCTGACCACCTGCTCCCAGAGGCGGACAAAAGCACAGATACTCACAAAAGCAAGACTTTAGCTTGCATGTCCACCACACAGCAAACAGACTCATTACTCACACCACATGCAAACAGCCTATTCATCCTCAACCCATCAGATACTGTGCCAGAAAAGGAACTTTCCAGCACGTTAAATATTGCACTGCCACTGAAAGCTGTGCAACCAAAAGGAAGAAGTTCAGTATAGCTTTCCAAAACTTTTTGAACTGTCCAAAAATTCAAGTATACTTGCCATGTCAGGCACTACTCTCATTACAGGAATCACAAGGAAGTGTAACAATATATTCACGGGATTTTTCCCATATAAAAATGTTGAAACACTAGGGTTAAAATCCCTGTCTAGGAAGAAAGATGTCAAAACACAGATTCAGCCTTTTCTTAGGCTGAATCCTATCCCCACAAGCAATTGCACGCAGAATTGTAGGAAAACATAAACTTAATAGATTGTATTACTATTATTCATTCCAATTTCATTCTGCTTGTTCTGAGACAAGCTTCAAAGTCAGACGTCTTCAATGGAGAGGTACAAAATAATAATTCCAGTTTTCTAGAAGCTCTAGTATCCTGAATGTAAGGGACATGTGAAATTAGAATATCCTAAGAAGTCTAAATATTTTTAATGCATCATTTGCCATTCAGTTACTAGTAGTTAATAACACTAATCTTCAAAACTAATCTTCACAAACTTTGTATAAGAAGTAAAAAAAGACATGCATTTCCTGTAGAGTTGCTTCAGGTTTTTTTCAAATCTTACTGAAGTGCTATACAACCCTTCCATTGGCCAGTAAAAGGCACATACGTTTTTTACATCCTTATTTACTTGTTTTATTGTAAAAGGAGGACATTACAAATAGAAATATTCATTGAAATGCCGCCCTCCAATGATACTTGGCACATTTCTGCATGGCACAGGACAATTGTCATCCATTCTTCTGATGATGCTGGCAGCATCGCTTTGGATAGGGCTATTTAAGTGAAGTACTTGTCTATAAACTATAGATAATTTTAAAACCTGCTTGTCACTGGCAGTGAGGCAGTGAGGCCTAATAAAAGCACCACACACTACCGTAGAGCTCTTCCCTGGACTAGAGATATGCTAAGACTTGTTCCAACTCAAGTCACTGTGAAAATGCACATGACTTTTAATTGCAAATTGTATTTTACCCAGATTCATCAGAACTATAAATATGCCGTTGCTTGATTCACTTTCTTATGATCCAGTGAAAATCAGATGAACTTCAAAACTTCTCTCCAGTAAATTAACCCAAATGTCAATGTTGTCTTCTTAGGTAGAGCTCCAGAGATGTTCTTAGACAGCTTGTAAGAAGCTGAGATGAACAGCACAGCAGCAAGAAGCTGCATTGTTCTGTCCATTCTCTGTGTCTACATTTGCTCCTGTTTGCACTTCCTGAGGAAAAGTCTAAACATGCTCCATTACTTTAGAAATAAAAAACCATTCAGATCCTTTCTTGGCCTAAACAGAAATAGCTGTTCTCTATTTATTGCAGACTGCTTCAGTGAAAAGAAGAAGAAATGTTGGGGAAATCCCTGCCTGTCAGTACACAGCCATAGAGTACTACTGAAGGAATTAATTACTGAGAAAAAACTGTAGTCATACCTCTCTTTTTGAAACGAAATGAATAGGGGATAAAGCATATATTTGCCACATTTACAGCACTCTGTGGTAAAAGCAGTGAGACTACTTCAACTTTCATTCTAGCAGTAGATAAAGAACCAGCAGTCTGATTTCTTAATTCTAAGTCCGCAGTAAATTTCTCCTACAGCATGCTATACAAAATTACCATACATATATGTATCACCAACCACAAATAAAACTGTCCAATAACCTTTCATACAATTTTCTTCTTTTTTCAAATATTATGTCAGAACACAAGCAAACAGAAGAAACAACCATTTAAATAATTAATGGTCCAGCTCTTCAATTCATCACTTCCAGAAGAAGAGTCTCAGTGGCATCAGCAGGACTGTTTACATCCTGGTATTCGGCTAGCCATGAACAAGAAGTAGGCAGTCAGCATGCAGTTGGGAGAATTCTTGGAAACCTCTCCTTATTCATCTTCCCACAGCACCAGTGCAGAATCCCAAAACGTATTCAGAGTAAATCTCACTGAGCTTCAAAGAGATGTAAGCATCCACAAGTGTTTTACCAAGCAGTTGGAGAGGACTGCCACCACTGATCATGTGAGCTCTGAGACTGCTCAGGTCACCACAATGAAGTTCCTAGATAGTCCATGCGTATCTCCAGTCTTTAGATTCATTAGAAAATAACCACTGAGTTATGTTTAGTTTGTTAAGATTAAGTGGCTTAATGAAGACACTTCTGAATGCTTGCAGTCAGAATTTGGTTAAAAATTATCTATGAGTACAGCTTTCATTTCTCACTTGCATTTTGGCGTGACTTTCATGAGGCACTAGGAGTCCCATTATTATTACCCCTCCATACTGATTCTTGATAAGCAGTTTAAAAAAAACAAAAAACCAACCCTAATGAAGCTCTCAAGAACTGTGAAATATAGGGAAGCTTTAATGTTGTCCTTTATGTGAGATGCTTTACACAAATGCAACCAGTGAAATATTCAAAAGTGTCTAATTTCAGCTTCAGAGGGTAAGGTCTTTAACATTTGCAGCAATATTCTTCTCTCTGTGTACATAAGCAGATTACTACACAGACCATTTTTTCCCCCTATTTCCTGAATATCACTGGCACATGAGGTCTCTGTGCCTTGAGAAACTGGACTGATACCAGCATCCTATGTGGATGGTACAACAATTTGACCTAAGGCCTCTCTTTAATTTATTGAAGATGCAGTATCTTTTGACAAAACTAGTCCTACAGCAACAGCCACATACATCTGTTCTGCCAGGCATGACCTTTCCCTGCACATGATGGCCAAACCACTACACTCCTTCACCCTTTCTCCTGCACAGCATAATCACTGCTGTCTGTCAGACTACAGCTAATCTTTTTGGTCAGTAAAAAGACTCACTGAAAGGCTATTTCTGAAGAGCAGAACGGTGTAATCTAAGCTGCATATCAGCCCACATTTGACTTTCCAAAGTGTATGCAGCTTACTAAACCTAACCCAAGGTCTGCAAGGCTTTGAAATGAGAGTGCATCTAAGACATTCGTATTTTCTCTGAAATGTCTTTATATTTAAAATGAAAAAATAAATTCTAACTCCAGTAACTAAAATAAAATATTTTTGGGGACAAGTTTCAATGTTATTTTACATGTTAAAAAAAGAAAATGTAGTTTGAAATACATCTTGACTCTATTTGCAGGTTCAGGCCTAGATGAAACATGGTGGAATATCCAACGCATGTTAGCATGTTTTTTCAATACTCTTGGAAACTCAGCAACTTACATATGTAATAGAGCCCAAGCAATGACTGAATAAAGAATGACAAATAGCTTAGGATTTGTTATGACAACTTTGACATAATAGCACTATGCAATTTTTTAAAACTATGCCTGACACAGCAACACTCTCAGGAAGAACAGCTGTTTAACTATTTCACCACAAACAGGACAGTGCAGTTGAGGATCATGACAACACTAGTCAACAACAGCAACAGTTAACAATTTTATCTGAGATACACAGAATACTTTATGTTTTAGCTGCAGTATTCTAGATGGAGAACATGATCTGGGCACATGCACGCTTAGACGGCCAAAGGCTTTGGAATAAGCTGGTATTCCTAGTAAAGTCTAACAGAATCAAAAATTACTAATAGGGCTCTCTAAAAACTGGGATCTATCCAAAAAGTGAATCAATTTATATAATAAATCAGAAGTGCTATAGACATGCAATGATGTACATGGCTTTTGAGGGGACACAATAAAAAGTGATAATTATTTCTACCAATTTCTTTACAAAGATTTTCTCACCTAATTTTACCCAAACACAATGTAGAAGGAAGTAAAACTCTCAAAATAAGAAGGAGCACAGAAGTCAAATGCTTTTCATGAACACAAAACTCTTTTACCCAATTGTTTTCAAAGCACCATCAATTGACTTCCAATAATTTTCTCCACAATTAATTCTACTACCTTGCTTCGGAAAATCTGACAAAATATCAATAATTAGATGCCAACCACTTAGAGTTGTGTGAAACTTGGCGGTTTCACTTTGCAGGAGTGCAGACAAATATTTTATTTGGTGTCAATCCACCATTTTCAGTTTGTGCTGATTTTTGAATAAGTTCAAATAGATAAATGAATAAGCAGTCAAAATTTCCACATTTTACCTGGTTTCTCTTCATGGCCATACAAATAAAAAGGCATATCTTCATGAATCAGCAATGGAGCAAGTCAGATGTTCAAATTCAGAAAGAAATACAAGGAAAAATCTATCATGCGGTTACGGTGATTTACACCCAAACCCTAGAATTATGGAGGATATTAACCCTCTCCAGCACCACTACACTTTCTATTCTAAATTCTGTTAAGCGCTGCAAGAATGTGCATTTATTATGCTACATAAAGGCCCCAAATGATAGTAGCCCCAAAATAGTAGCAATAATTGAGGTTTTTTAAGATCCTGCCAGCATTCTATACCTTCACAGGAAAACTTTTTTTCTTTCTACACTTTCCACCCATCTGCAAGTACCTTAGGATGACAGCTCTTTGGATCATTACTGTTGTTGTCAGGGTATCCAGTTCTGCTCTTTATCTAGCAAAAATCACGACTGATGCAACAGAAATAACAGCATGAGTAAATAAGCAAAGTATGCTACAGAAGTAATAACAATTGAAAAGGTCTGACTGCATTAAGGTTTCTGCTGAGAGCATACTCATTGCATTCTTCTGTGGAGGAGTTAAAAGGATAGAAGTCCCAAATTCAAGAAACTACAGGTACCACACGTGAGAAGCTGTGAGGTAGAGAAAAAAGGCCAAAGAGGTGAAAGCAAAGGAATAACGAAAGGGAGAAAGGAGACATGGGTAAAATACTGCTAGAAATAGAAAAGAGAGAACAGCTTGAAAACTGAGCTGCAGAAGGAAGATAATTCAAATGAGGGAAATAACTTTAGAATACAGGATGAGAATGAAGAACAAATGGATTACAGATGGACTACAGAAGAGATGATGAGACAGAGAAAATAAAGGAGACAGAGCATGGAGGTATCTAATTACAGAACTCATTGAAGGCAAAGATAAAATTACAGATGGAGATGAGAAAAGTTTAAGAAAGGATCTTGTAAGAAGTGGAAATCCACAACCAGAAAGGTACACATCTGGAAACAGGATAAATAATATCACCATTGTACAGGCTAAAGGCAGAATCAGGATTTGAGAAATGTTATGAGAAGAATATGCATAGGAAAATTGTTAAAAAATGAAGTTAGGTATAGAGGTAGGACCCAAGATGCTACCAAGAAAGAAAGAAGATCTTAGGAAAGGAATGAGAATGAAAAGCAATAGATGAAGCAGGGACTTGGATGGAGGCCTAGGTGCTAGGCCAGGTGCATGCAAGGTCATCTTACCAGTCCACCACAGGTACTGAAGGAGGCAAAGGAGCCCGGGTAGCGGAGGACAGCACCACTGTAGTAACAAGCTCTCTCAGGTTGTGACTGTGTGGCACTGGGTGGACTTTTGCCCTCATCCCCAAGCCGCTCTTCCACAGCAAAGCCAGGAGCCAGGAAGCGGCTGTCCCTCTTGAGCAGCAGGTATAGTTCCTGAGCAAAAGCTGGAATCCTCAGCAGCACTTCATCTCCATCCTCTGCTGAAGGTGGTGGTGGGGGGGATGGTGGTGTTGGCAACTGAGAGGCAGCACCAGACCCCTGGGGCAGGGGGGACCAGTGGTAAAATTCCTGAGACTCATACTCATCCTCAGTGTCCTCTTCCTCGGCTGCCTCCCCTACAGCCTGCGCCTGCGCATCCACCGAGAAGGAGACTGAACGCACCTCTCGGGAGCTGCCAGCCGCTGGGCTAGGTGTGACTGGGCCACTGAAAGTGCTGCTTCGGTTCCCACTACTGGGGTCAACGTTGCAACCCCCACCACCACCACTGCCACCCGTTGGCTCCTGCTGGCCCGGGCTCCACAGTGCAGGGAAGACAATCTCCCACTCCTCAGTCTCTTCTGAAGCATGGAGACCTGTGAGAAATGCGGCAGATGCTTTAAATGAGTGGAGCACTGAACAGCATCCAGTGCCTGCTAAAAACCTTCCCCTTTGCCCACCACAAGATGGTCCTTCTGAACCCTAGACCAACAAGTATGCCAGACAAAATACAGTGGGGTTCATTTGCTCCTTTCATCTTGTCCTTATGCATAGCAGGGAGGCCAGCTGCTAGATGGGTCTGTTTTGTTGATGCGTCTGGAACACACCAAGGTTCTGCAGAACATAGAGAAAGCTGGGCTCCAAGCTGGGCAGAAGGTGTGTTTGTACCAGTTCCTGGGGATGTCCTACCTTTTGATCACCACCTCCATGCAGGGAAAGTTGCATAAACCCTTCATCATTTAGACAAAGCAACAACTGTTTCATATAGCTAAAATAAAAAAAAAAATGCGGGGGGAAAAGCCTGAAGAAATTTGAAAATTTCAACCTTCTTCTCAGCATACTGTGCAAGACCCATTATGCCTCCCAAAATTTGGCCAAATATACACACACACGCATCATGACTGCACATACAAGAAGTAGCTGCATGCACATGCTGTATGATGATCATTCTTATAATGAAACTGAATTAGAATCACTTAGTACTGATGCCTACATATTCCAAACACTCTACATCACAATACAACCAAAGTCCAGCATGCCAGCATTATGCTTACAAAGATCTGAGTACACACAACCTCCACTAGCCTGAGACAGGAAACTGTTTTATTTACACATTCATCGCACACTCTAGGAACAGCACAGCCAGGAGAGATGACAGGGCTGCTTGTGGAAATCAGGTCCCGTACAGAGCAGCACTGCGTAGCGCACTCTCACAGCCAAGGCGCACATTATTTGATCACCCATCGCTTACGGGGGGCGGGCGCGGTTAACAATGGCCAGGTACCGCCACCGGCAGCCGGGGGCGCGGAGGCCGCCCGGGCTCGGCCCGTCCCGCGAAAGGCGCGCACTTACCTGCGCCGAGCCCGCTTGACAGCACGCACAGCTGGTAGAACACGCAGCAGACGCGGCTCAGGCGCATCCTTCCTCCCAGAGCCATCGGCTCCGCGCCCGCGGGACGCCGGCTGGCAAGACACGCAGGGCCGTGCAGAGTCGTGCCGGGCCGAGCGGGGAGTGCCGTGGGGAGCAGCCACCTGGGCGCCCGCGGAGAAACTCGGGAGAGCGCGAGTAGCGCGTCCCGGCGGGGCGGGCAGGCAGCACCGGCGGCGCGGGATGCGCAGCGCACGGCGGCCGGGCGCGCGTGTGTGTGTGTGCGTGCGTGTCTCTGTCTGTCTGTGTGTGCGTGTCCGTGTGTGTGCGTGTCTGCGTGTGCGTGGGCGCGGGCAGGCAGGAGCGCGGCCCGTGCGCGCACACAGCGCCCGGCGGCGGGCGGGCAGCTGCGCCCCGGCGGCAGCGACCGCGCTGCCCCCGCCCGCCGCTCGCCCCCACGGGGCGGGACGCGCCGGGCCCCGTCCCGTCCGGCCCCGCCCCGCCCCGCCCGGGCGGGCACCCGGCGCGGCCCCCTTCCTCGCGCCCCGCCGCCGCGCCGCGGGCAGGCGGCCGGGCGGGTCCGCGGGCAGGCGAGCCCCGGCCGCGGTGCCGGAGACGGCGCTTCGCACCCTCCCGCCCCTCCCGTCCGTGAGGGGCGCGCACCGGTGCGCCCCGGCTGCGGGAAGGGTTCCCCTCATGCCCGTTGCCAGCAAGGCGCTCAGCGGAGGCTTTGCCTAAATTCAGGGAGCAGCAGACACTGACTGGTTTTACCTAGTTTAGTATAGTTTGATTCTAAACTCCTTTTGCCCACACCACGCAGCTCTCCATGGAAACCCATCACTTTCCACCCCCCGGCCCTTGTCAGCAGAGGAACGAGTAAATGAGGAGCTGAGCAAAAAGCTTTAGCTGCACATCTAGCATCAGCATGAACTGCAAAAGCAACAGGTAAACCCGTCCCTCTAATAGTCGCATTTTGTCATAACTTCTGCTGCTTTACCTACTGTTGTTGGTGTCAAAGGTGATTGCTGTGCCTTAGGGGTAGGCAGAGCAATCCAGTGTTCTGGTGAGGAAAGCCATCTGTGCCGTTAAGGGGAAGTTAAGAAGTTGCAAAAATTCTTTCTAGAAGTTAGTTGTGTAAAATGAAAAGCAAAACATACAAACAAACAAAAATCACGTGTTACAGCTCCAAATAAAAAACACGTTTAGACTCCACAGAAGCCAAATGCAGCTGGCTTTTGGTCTCTGCTCTGCTTGATAGCTGCTTGAAATGTATGCTGCATGGATAGGTATGCTAAGCTGACTCCAAATAGTATTTTTTTATTAGTTGTTTCATTTTAGAGAGGAAAAAGGTTATCATACGCTGGTCTTTTTGTCTTTTTGTCTTTTTTTTTTTTTTTTTTTTGCATTTGATCCAACTAACACTGAGCAGAATCAGAGGGACTCAGTGAAAACAAGATGAATTGATTAGGAAGAGGGGAGTTTTTCAGGGCTGCAAGCTGGTATTTGCCTGATAATTAGGTGACCTTAAAATGCATTTCAATGGAAGCTTTGTTTTCCAAATAAATAAAACATATGTACTAATTTACAGTGGAATTAGCTGATAGGCCAAATCCTGCAGCCTTTTCATAGCCACAACTATCCTTACAACTGATCAGGAAATGCTGCAAAATCTGGTTTATAAGCTCCTGTGAAAATATTGGAAACAAATTCTGGTTTTATTTTTGTTACAACAAATCAGATTGTATAGGCAAGATGCAAAAATGCACAGAGAAGACCTTTGCTCTGCATACAGTTACATCACAAAATACATTAATGGATAACAAGGAGGAATAAGGTAAAAAAGATACGGCATGTGAATCTGCTTACTTTAAAACTGTGAATTGCTGTGACTGCTTCCAATCTGCTGAAATTTTTGGTCCCTTTGGACAAGATTCTGCTTCTCTTGTTCACATGTATAATCTTACTAAAAAGACACAAAACACTGCTTTTGACAATAAGGCAAGAAGAATTTGGCCTTTTCAACACAAACTGCAAAGAATAAAGACATTTTTAAAAATGCCAGTTGAAAAAGACTTTCATGTGTTTGACTTCATCACCATCCAAAGAAAAAAGTACATTTCCAATAATTCTCCACATATGAATACAGGGCAAGCTAAAATCAACATGGAGCTGCAACAAATTTCTTTAGTTCATTTTTATGTTTTGTTTTTATCGTTTCAACAGTTAAAGTAAAAATATAGGGGGAAGTTCTCTAGGTTTACATTTGGGGAAAGTGCACTATAAAATAGAGCCCCTACTGGTGTTCATTAGTTTTAACAGAGAGTCTGGTCATAGGTTAATGCTGGTAGATGATATTGTAGCCCACCACATGCTAACTGTAGTCACTGTGAGACTAGTGCAGGGAAGCTTGTCTCAAAGAGAATTAGAATTAAGGGAAAAAAACAATGATTTCATACCACAGTTAGTTTGAAGAGAGAATAATATTGTATCCGTGTGTACTCTACCAAACACTATTTTCTTAGTCACAAAGCCATTCCAACTCTGCAAAATAGTTTTTACTTTACCAAAGATGTGGTACAGGAGGTGCTATTAACTATGCATTTGTAAAATTGGAAGAAATAGTATCTTCAAACTTGGTACAAAAGAAAATGCGAAGAAAAATTGTATGCTCCAGTAAATTCTTAAAACTGCATCACCCATCTGAAAAGGTCGAAGCCTTTTGGCATTTCACGAGATTTGTGCAGAATCACAAATGTACAGCATGTGTTAATTTGTAAAATACAACTATTATTCAGACCATCTCACTGACATGAGAAAAAAATCCACAGAAAATGAAGTAAAGAATATGTCCTTGTCAGTCCTTCCTGACTGGGATTAATCAACCCAATTTTGTTGAAATCAATATAAATTTGGCCATTTCCTTTTGTTTAGTTCTCCCTGATGTTAAATTTACAGAACTGTGCCATCACTCCCTTAAGGACTGTCAGGTCAAGGATTCTACCAGTCCCCACCACAGGCTGACTTTTCATTTCTTCAGTATGCCAAGATCATTCATGATCACTGATAACAAAATATAGACATCTCAAGCCATCTTTTGAAGACATCGGTATGATTCTTCAATTTTCACATCCTTCGCCCCATGGTTTCCTCTAAATCTGTGTTGCAGTTGCTGTCTTACCTTACAAAAGCAAGGGCTGAATCTCTGTTTCCCCCAGACCCTCATTTCCTTTACTATCTGTTAAGAGTGACTTATTTCTGAGGATTAAGGTAAGTGTGGACAGATCATTCTATAGAATTCAAAATATCAGCTTCTAGCAATATAAGCACCACCATCAGTCAGAGACTTGCCTTGGTTTGTTTTTTCTCCTTACTTAATCATTTAACTGTAAAAGCTCATACAAATTTATGCATAAAAAAGGGTTTTAAGATTACCTGAGCTTTTCATTATATACAAGATTTCCTGCAGTAATTGTTACCAAAAACCAAAAATCTTTAATCCTCTTCACAAGGATATAGTTATTAATTATTTTTTGCATATGCTTTATATGTAACTATTGAACTATGATGCCATTGATTTTTTTAAAATCCTTAAGCATATTTGTTTCAGATTTTTACAACTTAAGAAAATATTCTGGATGGATGGAAGAAACCAATTCTGATTTGAATGGTGCTTACTACATTAAGGCCGCATATCATATGTCCACTGAAATTAGAAACAGAAACTCACATCTTCCTGTTTCTGGGGTGCTTTGCACATGTTATCTCAGTCTAAATAAACTTGTTTCAAACAAAATTGAACAAAATATCTTCTGATGCAAAAGATACATATGAACCAATGCCGCAAATTTTCTCTACCTAAGCATGAATGAAAAGAAGTTTTTTCCCTTCTAGAAAACACTGTATTCCCTATCTCTTCAACTGAACAGTGAAGTTCCACTGTCCACTAGCTCACAAACTCTGAACATTTAGTCTGTAATTCTATACCATTATTTACAAGCTCAACATGAAGGTTTATTTAAAAGGTATGTATTTAAGATCACTTCAAAAAACTTCTTTTGCAGCTCTTACAGCAGAGCAAATCTTACATCTGAACTCAGTAGTACAATCAGATGACCTGCTGAGTAAGATATGTGTCAAACTGTTGTGAGCTTAATACCTCCACTTTAAGGTGCATCGACTTTGAAAGGGCAAAGTTAAGCCCATAGCAACTCAATGTCACTATGCCACACCACTACTTCTTATGATTCAGATGAATTTAGTAAATTCAATTGAAGCAAAATTTACTCCCAAGTTGTTACCTTGTGAGTGACTTCTCAAAGTCATATTGATCAATTTGGGGATAGTATTAGCTAAAAATATGCTGTCAACACAATATTTACCCAATTTACTTAGAATGCTTCACCAAGTCACCACTTAATTAGAATAGGCTTTCACAACTCTTTTATTATATCCTTTTAATTTAGTGATTTCTTTTTCAAAAAAAAAAAATATGCTTGGCAATTGTTTACATTTTGACAGAAAGCTGTACAATGGCAGGTAGTAAAATACTCTACTCAAGCTGAAACCACTTTAAAGACACCAAGGCACTCTGTGTGAACCTGAATTCCACACAGCTTTCCAAGCTAAAGTTTTCCCTCAAAGTGGAGCTTCTTCAGATTCCTTAACTGAATCATCTAACAAGCAAATATGTCACCTGATCAATTATGGCAAACAGGCTACTTCAGAATGATCAACAAACAGTTCCCATTTTTTGGAACATTCTAAAGGGGCAAGGCTTCAAATTTGAAACCTGCAAGTCATCTCTTGGAGAGAAAAAATTTTTAGTTTCTAAGAATCACAGTATCATTTAGGTTGAAGAAGACCTCTGAGATCATCAAACCTTTGCCTTTAAGAGTATAGAAAAGATGCTGTAACAGAGGCTATTTATGGAGAATAATTCACATTGTTGATTAACATTGTATGGTTCTTCTTGGCAATTACATTTTAAAATAATACAGTAATCCTCTTTTAGAATGCATCGACAAAATAAAAATAGTTTAGAACTGTAGCATAATTTATAAATGTATATGAGCACATGGAAATGTTAACTACTGAAAAAAAAAGTAAAATTATGGAAAATACCCCTAAAAAGGGCTTAATGGACACAAATTTTCAGAGTGGAGGCAAGTCTTTCCCCAAAATAAAGATAATGAAACTTAACTCCTCTTCTGAACTGTAGGAATAGGTTAGAAGAACAAAGAAATTTTTCATCACTAAAAATGGTGGAAATGCTTCCTGTAGGAAAATTATCTCATTTGTAGCATTAGTATTAAAAAAAGAAATCACAAAAACACATAAAACTTATTCTAATTCATATCAGAAATACAATCAGAAAATTTGACAAGGTGATTTCATGATCTCTCTGCCCACACATCCCCCTACATTTTAAAGGAGGTGGGGACAACAGGCAGAAATACAAATCTTGTAAGTAAAAATTTTTGGTAGGAACTGCAAACATCTGGGACTGACAACAAAACTGAGCATTTATAACAAAAGCAGAATTATTGGCAACTACACTAGTTTATTAGTGAATGTTAGGTCTGCTATGTTTAAATTAGCAAGTTTAAAATATTAGATAAGCCAGTTATCCCAACCCTACTAATGTGTTATGTCTGTTAATCAATATCTCAACCTCACTAGTCTGTTTCAGAATTTATTCAAGTTTTATTCAGAAAAATGGACCAATCATTTCAAGTGGGTTAAAAATACTGTCCATTGCTTCCATAAACAATTTAGATGCTAAGTGATACTACCATTGTAATCTATTTACAGCATTTTCTCTTCTGAAAAGAAAGATCAAACCCCCTACTTTTTCAATCAAGGAATTAGTATAACACAGAAGCCTATAAACTTGAAAAATGAATGAAGAATATAGAACTGGGAATGATAATATAAAAGGCACTGCAGGCAAATGTGGTATGACATGAAATAAGGCTCCAAGAGTTGTTAAAAAAACTGAGTAATTTCAAGAGTTTCAGACAGTTAAACTGCAGTTTATCAGTATAGATGCATTATCATTTTTATTATGTAACAATATCTTTATTATGCTGCTAACTCATACTGAGAAAAAGAAGACAACAGGGAGGAGAATGGATCCAGGATCAGGAGAAGCAAATTTAGAGGTGATTGAAAACTGATTAAGGAAATGAAATCAAGTAAAACAAGGGGGAATACAGAGAAGATCATGGGATTCCGCTTCAAAAGCTGTAAGTAAATCAAAGGAAGCAGTCCATGCAGCAAGGTGATTTTCTCACTGTTTCGTAAGGTGAGGCATACAAATAGCCTTGCTTTCTGAAACACATCTTTCTTTCCGCATAGATTTAAAGAAAGCATTCAATGATAGCTAAACAAAGGCAATCACTGATTTCTAGATATCAGCCTTCAGCTTCTTACCTATCTGCAAGCACTGAAGATGTTATAAAACCTTAGAAATGAAGGTAACTAGTCCCCCAGTCATTATTCATTTAGATGACAGTGTGAATATCCTATTTGCACTTTCCCTTGCCACAGAAGAGAAAGACTTCATTATAGCTACCAGATAAAAAGCAAACATTGTAGAAATGATTTATTTTCTCCTATCTAAAGGATTTATTCATAAGAACTGCTGTGTGGTAGCCTGCAGAACAGGCTGCCTTGCTCTTTTAGGCTCTGTAACTGGGAAACCCATTAAGACCACATGAGTTGTCAAAGCATACGGTATGTTACATACCATATGAGTACTGTCCACAGGCACTCGCTTTGAAGGCAGGCCAATGGCAAACAGTGGCACCAGGAGACCAGCTAAAATATAGAGAAATGAAGGTGACAGCACATAAAACACAAGTTGTGCAAGACCTCTTGTTAAACAGGCAAAAAGCCAAGAACACATGGCTAAAGGGTTTCCAAGCTACTCTCTAGAAGTCTTTTGCTTGAACAGAGGTGGAAAAAAAATACTGGCATCATATGAGATGTTCTAAGTTTTGCTTAATAATTCTTAATCTCTGCTTCACTCTCTTTCCCATTAGCTGAGACGGGTAATAATCAAAGTCCAAAAATTGATGTATTTAAGCAAGGTCAGGCTGTAGAAATAAACAAATTGACAAGCCACACAATGGTGGTTGTGTCCCTGGCCAAAACCAGGAAGTGTCAGTCAACAGAGAGTTCAAAAATCTCCATAGTGGAAAAGACATCAGTTTCTGTTTCCAGAGCTCCCTGAATATTAAATGTGTTATCTATCATTACTATCTAAAAATTTCAGTTATCCAATAAAATGCCAGAAAACTTTGTCAGAAAACTTTGGGATTACTTATAAATAACCAGCTGGTGTAAATCTGAGCCATGATTGCTCCTGATATTTCTTCCCGTGTAAAACCTTGACCAAGGATTTTACCTCCATGCCTAAATACCCATGTAAACCTAACTCATGTCCATTATCAGGGAAATAGGTTTCTCTATATTCAAACTAAATACTGCTGCATGACACCTGAGAGTGATACTATATCACTGAAAAAGCCAGAAGGAATGGTTATCCTGCCAAAAAAGACTAGCAGTTGTTCTGATAATAAGAAATAAGTGAAATTTCCTATGCCTAGAAATATTTCTGATAGAACATCAAAGTAATTGTTTATTGCTAATCCACTTATGTTGTACATAACCCTACTTTTAAAGATCCTACTATCATAGCCTTATATGACCAAAAGATACAAAAGCATATTTTCATGTTAATTTTTGGTGTAAAAAGCACATAGACACAAACTAGTGTACTGTTGAGAGCTACACAAGTTGAGTTTAAAGTTACCTTCATGATTCTATGATCTCTCACTTCCAAGCTGGTGTCCTAGATAGCAGAACCAGTTATTTTAATATTTATGCTAGGTAAGACAATATCAACCCAGGATATTATAAATTCAGTAATTTCATAAACAAGTAAAATCATAGGCACATTTCCCGTCCCATTTCTTACCTTAATTTTAATGTGAAGGAAAGGAGAGGAGCAGGGTCTAGAAGCTTATCTTTAGGGATGGCTGATTTAACAAGATCAATGTCAGTGTGACAGTTTTTCAGAAAAAATTAAGCTGGCATAATTTTTTGCACAAAGCTTTTATACAAATTTTTCATAAATACACTAAGAAGATGGGCTTAAAGGGAAAACAGCATATTTTAAACAAAGCCTATCTGGCTTTTGCTGCCAAAAGAAAGAAAAGAATATATTTTAACACATAACAGTTACCCGGAAAAGGTAAATGCTTGCAGAATACAGATCAGAGAATGTTGATGGGTTGTTTTTTGCTTCAGGAAACCTGTGTTTGGTATTTGCACATTGGTGCCAAAGCAGCACCTCCTGTTTCATTCTAAATGTAGCAGGATTTCTTTGTACTTTACTTATCCCCTCATTCATCAGTCTGCACATATTAGAAGAAAGTCTTCGTTTGATCTTTGGAAATAAAGACATCTCTTCTGGAAAACTATTTCAAATGCAAAAAGGAGCCAAATAAATAATTTTTGCAAAGCAGTGAAGAAACCTGGATGTGGGCAGAGAGATGGAGGCTTTAAAATAAAAACTGCAAGGTGCCGAATTCAAAGAGTGGTGTCTCTTGCCTGGTTAAATAGCTACCTGCTTTGTAACCAGGTGTTCTAGTTTAGAAAGACTCTTACTAATTCAGGCTGGGGGCTGTGAAGGCCAAAAATTACACAGGTAGAACACTTCCCACTGAAAACAAAATCCTAAATTTAGCTTTAAACCATTGGTTGCTCAGAGGAAAATTGAGCATTCAGATTTAGCTTAGTTCTGAGAAGGAATATAAATATAGTTGTTTATACTGCATTTACCCTCTGATAGCTATTGCTTGTTTTTCATCGTCTATATAAAAGCATCATTGTTATTGGCTATTTTCCACTTGATATTTATAAAAAGGTACATCCACTTTGATTCCTTTGTGACTTGAGATCATGAAGGTTAGAGTGCCTTAAGGAACATACGTAGTTTCACAAGCTAGGAGGACCATATAATCTATATTCTCTTTTAATGTGACTTCTAGAGAACAAGAGATGAAGGCACAGCAAAAACAAATAAGGATATAGTTTGCTTGGAAGCAATTATGTGGAAACTGGCCAAATAACAAGCCCTGCCTGTAACTGTCCCTCCTGACCTATGAAATGGCTATCCACTATCAGTAACTGTCCCTCCTGACCTATGAAATGGCTATCCACTATCAGTAGTGGAAATGCCCTAAATCAACAAGTTGCTCCTCCTCTTCTCCATTTTGGCCAATGAAAGAGCTAATGAGAATGACCACTGCTTCATTCAGAAAAGGAAATTACTTAGAGGCCAAAATCTTCCCCTACTTTTAGGCACTGCAGAACATACTGCACTAAACTGTTAAGTACTTAGTCCACAGAGAGTCAGCTGCACTTGTTGAACAAGCAAAGCACAAATTTGCAGCTGAGATATGGCTGGCAGTGGAGTGTCATCTTGCCCATCTTAACACATCATAATTTTTCCCAGCTTACTCTTCTTTTTTAAAATACTTTCCACTATACAAAATCAAGTGGCTATTCTGATAAGAAGTGTGATTCACAAATACAAGCAGAAGTGATAAATGAATGAGGAGACAACTAAAAATATAAAGAAAGGGGGGGAAAATGAAGGGAAGAAAAAGGAAAAAAGAGAGACACATCCTTTTCCATTTAAAAGTTATGAGTACTGCAAGGTTTCTGTGGTGACTCTCTAGCATACCAGCCTTCAGCTTGAGGGCTGCTGAAGTTTTCCTCCTGCTTTAGTAAACTACAGAGCTTTGCAAATGGCATACTATTTTAAGGCATTTTGGACATTATTTCAAACTTCTACATGTTCTTTTCTAAAGTAAAGTTTCTCTTTAGAGAAATTATTCTCACTTCCAACTTCCAAATTATTAATTTAAAATTCCTAGCATCAATCAGTAGGTTGCATTGTTTATATTCCTAATATCCATCAGTAGTTTGTCTAATTTAAGAATAATAATTGCTAATTTAAGAATAAAAATTTCTCTTATTTAAGAATAATAATTGTTTCTAGACAAATACGTATGCCCATCGTAGAAGATCTGCAGTAGATAATAAAGTTCTAGATGTCTTGGAGCTTGACCTTGAAAAAAATTATCTCCTTTTGTTTTACTGAGTATGCAGATATACGTTGTGTGTTTTAATAGCTCAGTGGAGACAGTCATGTATTAAAGACATTGCTCAGTTTCTGTTCCTCAAAGATTCAGGGTCACATTGGTTGAAAGTCATCTTGATAACTTTTATTAACCTGTTAATTTTTTCTTGATCTTTTTCTATGTCTTCAAGAAAAGATTTCATTAGATATTTACACAATTTATTTAAGAAAAATAAATAAAGCAGCAAGCAAATGGTGATTGTAAGAAAATATGCTGCATCATATAAAATATATTTTAATCAATACAAATCATAAGGAGAATATGTAAAATTAAGATAAGTAAAAACCCCCTTTAAGAAAGGAAATGCCATCAGTTAAGAAGTTTTACAGTCAAGTTTCCCAGTGAGATAAACGCATTTTCAATTCAGTAAAAAGAGAAAGTTCAATTAAATCTATTTTGTATAAAAATAACTTTCATAGAAATACTGAATTCAGTTATCTTTAGTTGAGACACCTTCCCAATTTATCAATTACAAAATTCTTAAGAAGCATTTCCAATTTTATATACAGTGAAAAAGAATGATCTGTCTTTTTTGGTGGTAACATAGTTGTCTCTTTAAAGCACACTTGATGTGTTCACAGAAGGGTACAAGTGACTGCATATTTCAAAGCCCTTTACAGGCATCTTTTCAAGATAAAGTGTTTTTTCTTAACCTTTTTGTCTGAAATGAAAATAATATTCCTGCATTGTATAAATATCTTTAAAAATATTTCCAGAATATCTTGACTTAATTTCAAAAAAAAAAAAATGTGTGTGAAGCAATGTGTTTTAAGAAAACAAGGAGAAAAGCAGTCATAGAACCACTTCAGAGGACAGGCTGGATAAAATGTCTGAGAATAACTGAACTCTGCTAGAGGGAGCTCTGCAGCTACATATTTACTCAAGTGAGCTTTAAAAGAATATGCAGTCTACCTGCTGTTGTAGACAAAGTTATTCGGAACTTGGAGCTAGCAGCTTAAACAATAGTAATAGCTAGAGCAGACAGAGCCTGTAGATTGTGGCATATGATCCACAGCAATCAGATTTCAACATGCCAAACGTTGCTAACCGCAGGAGCAGCCGAAGCAGACTTAACACGATGCGGCGCCTTATAAGAAGATGACCACTTAACAACCTCTTAGTAAAAAAACCCCAAAAAACAACACAACAACAACAACAGCAACAACACAACAGCAACAACAAATCAAACCAGTAGAAAACCAAGGAGATCCTAATATTATTGTGGGTCCAACCTATCCCTTGAGGATGGGATGGGGAGCTCAGATGCTAAGCATAACTGCCCAGTAATTTCTTTGTTCGAAGTCTGTCATCAAAAGCACCCAGGTCGAGCTTCAACAACTCAATTTATTAATAAAAACAACTTTCAGCTTATTGATTCAGTGGAAACCTGGTATTGAACCTTTTTATGGTAGCTAGCATGTGTAATTTCCGTAACACTACACAGAATTATGATAATTTGACTTGAACTTGAAATAGCGTCATATGTTGCATGTTGTCCTGACCACAACATCTAGGTTGCTAATGATCTGTAAAACATTAGGTTTTGCTTTGAAAATTTTTTTTTTGATCAAATTAAAGTCTGGTCTTAAGAGTTGTATCTTGAAATGGTAGGTCTGTTACAGACTCAAGAATGCAAGATAATGTTTTATAAAAAGATACAAAATTTCTTTTGCATTTTCAAGCCTAGATATAAATACAGAACATGCTTTTGCATAAGAAATGCAGTGAAAAGCCTGATATGGTGTTAGGTAAAACGTTCATTGCTTTTAGGGTAGAACCAGACAAAGCATATGAGCTCTGATAAAGTTATGATTTTTAATCATGTGCTTTAAGCCGGTCAAGAATTCAACTCCTTTTCTCATTTAGGTCCATAAATTAGAGTCAAATTGTCTTTTTGCATTTCTTCAGTTCATTCCTTGAAAAGTCTACTTCTTATCCACTGTTCGAATTGCTGCCTCCATACAGCTGTACTGCTGCAACCTCTCAGCGTCTGCTTTGCATTAGCAGGCCCTGGCTTTGCTAGCAGTCAAGGCAGCACTAAATTCTCTTGTGTGAAGCAGCCTCACTGCAAAACCTGTGTGAGGCAAGAAAATGTTCTGACATTTTACGATGCTAAATGTTCTAGCCACTAAACTGTCCTGCTGGCAGAGCCAGTTAAGGTTTGTTTCAAAGGACCGTATGCTGCGCTGCAGTGCTATGCACAGAGGTGGCCTCTAAATAAGTGTCTTCTCACAGAGAGAAAAAAAAGTTTCCTTATTAGTGCTTTTGCTTTTAGTTTATCTCATTACTGACTACTGCCTGAATCTCCCTCCCATATAGTGAGCAGAAGATAGAACTAAGTGTTAAAAATCAGAGGAAAAACCCTGACTATTACAATATATTAGTGACAGGCTTCCGCTTCCTACGCTCTACTTACAAGTAAACTTTACTGTAAAACTTCATTGAATGCAACATATCAAATGGTTCCAGGAAGAGCTTATTCCAATGAATAAGAGAGCATATAAGCAGTTAACGGTAAATGAAAGGACAGCATGATTGAATTCCCCTTTTAAAAATGGAAAAATACAGACATTCTAATTTAGAAATTATTTAAATAGAGTATTTTTGCAAAGAATTTGTTGTTAAAAATATCACAGAAAAAGATCAAAAATAACCAGCTGAAACAATGGCCTCTTGAGTCTAAGCATCTTAACAGATGGTTTCTATTAAACTTCTATTGCTTCTTCAAGAAGAACAGCTTTAATGTCTACTACAGTTTTATTATTATTATTATTATTTTGAGAATGTACCTACAGTATTTTAGACATATAATATAAGGGAAAAACTATGCCAAAAATCTGGCAGAAGCATTTCTTACATCCTTAATGTCTATGCTTTTTTCTGCTGCTGATTTAGGTCACGTTTTCATTTACTTTCTACTACTGTTGGACTTGATGAACGATTTTGTTCAACAGGAGTTGAACAACCATAGTTCAGTTTCTTTTCAGTGTTTTCTCATGCTTTTCTTCAACAGCACATTTGAAGGAAAATTGTTCTAAAATATTTTGTTTCCTTGGATATTAAAAAGCACAAGTATTTAGGATGTACAAGAAGGCATCCAGCAACCCTTATGGAAACTTGTTGATGTAGAGTTTGGTCCTGATCCCAGACAAGAAAACTCTCATGACTTTAAAACCTTTGTAAGCATAAGAAATAGCTATGTAATGTACTTATCTTGTATTATTTCATAGGAAATGTGTTCCAAAATGACTGAGTGATGTAAGTCAGTATTGGTACATTGTATTCCAGGACAATATACCATTTCTTCTTCTAGAATAAACACTATACAAAAGCAAAGATATACAGAAATGTGGTAGATTTTAATATATTCAAAAGACCAGTGGAAACAAGGCAGTGAGGAGAAGAAATGTAGCACACAGAGAGCTCTTTGATTTTCCCTATTTTGCTACTGCAGTCAAATTAAGAAACATAAGTAGGGCTTTGTAGTATCTCTGAGTGATTCTAGGTATTAGCTGGAATTAATTGTATATAAACTTCCATAATTTGTATTTGAGAGTGTACTCTGCCTCTGTATGATTTCCTGTGGTTTTCAGTTTCAGCATTAGGAAGCATTATGGTGAATCTCCTCAGCAGATTCTGTAGTCATAAGTGACTACAGAATGAGTGATGGCTGTCCACATGGGCTTTCTATTGACCTGTGAGATCTTGAAGTCCTGATTGCTCCAAAGGGCCTTCAATTTCAATTGCTCACAGAAACGGTAGGTACTATAGCCCTAGTAAATCTCTCTCTGTTTAATAGGCAACAAAAAACCAGAATGAATTTCAAGAAAGATGAAACCATAGACTAAACTTTTAAATAAAAAGAGCATAATAGTTCCACAGAGAGAGCATAAAATTTAGTATCAAAAAAATTATTCACCTATTTCTCTAATGATCTCACCTTATCTAGTCTAACTGCAGGCAAGTATAATGATCTCACCAAATATCCACCTGGAAAAATATCACAGTTACTACTAGCATTACCTTTTTTAGCAATTGTTAATGACACTCATGTGAAAGGAACTCAAACTGAATTTCATGGGCATCTATTATTTGTGTTTAGCAATAGTTAATGACACTCATGTGAAAGGAACTCAAACTGAATTTCATTGGCATCTATTATTCTGGTTTTCCCAACCTCAGGATTATGCAATCAAGAATAGAAAATAAACATGCCAACAGAGTGCAGGCATATTTTCATGAGCCACCGTCTGGAGGGAAGTGAAATGTTTGCTGGAGGGGTCAGCTTCTCAGGATCTCTAGGGGTGGTTGTAAAACTTATCATCATCACCATCCTTTTGTTCTCTTTCACATTTATATTTTCCTCTATGTCCTTCTAATTTTCTGTCTCTCCCCCTCATGATGAAAGGGGCTGGTCTCAGCCATGGCTTAGTTAGGCTACTGAGCAGTTTCATTTCTCCTTTGCACTTCTTAGAAACTACTCAGAAAAACCTTCATGCTCTCCATTGCAGCATCCTCCACCAAAGGGATTAAAGTAAGCATTTAAGACAGAATTAGGTATTGCTATCCTTTAATGTCTTTGGTTCATGGGTAGAGCTACAGTCTCCACAGCACAGGGATACATTGTGGGTGTGTATTGAATAGCAAAAATAAATTGTGTAGTTTCAAACTTACAGCTGCATATGAAAGTAAAAGTGCTGGACAGTCAGAAACAAGTCACTGTTTTTATGGTAGATATATTTCTGAATTAATTGAATGGGAACATGGCATCAAATGATAACAGAGTAAGATCACAGTACCTCTCTCTTACTCTCCAAAATATGGACAAGTACAACAGTCTGGAGGAAAGAAAAAATACAAAAGAAAGAATAAATACAATAATAAAAGAAGAAAAATACAGAAGATGCCACAATATGACATCAAAACTACTAATTACAGTAACTTAGCTCCACATGGGAGTTTCTAAAAAATACAGAGAGAGAATGCATAACGTTAAGCATAGAAACAAAACAGCCAAAGGGTATCTTAAAAAACTATGGAAAATCAATGTATCAGAAAAAACAATAGAGTATTTTTTCTTTTGGGGACAATGCAATTTATGGAACTTATGGAAGCTGTCAAGCCTAGTGGAATTTGTAAAGATTAAACCACAGCAAAAACATGAAGGCAAACCCAAAATCAAAACAAATTTAGGAGTCTGGAAGCCATAGAACTAAAATGGAAAATTAGATTCTTAGTAATAGCTAGAAATAAAATAGCAGATAGAATGAAAACTTACTAGCCCTCTAGTGTTAAAGAATACTTCTTCAAGCAGATAGTAGGCTTTTTCATTAGCTTCAATAGCTGTGGAGCTGAGGGATCAAGCACTGATTTTCACTATCCAAAAGCCCAGACAATTCATGGGATAAAAATTAGGAAAGTGGTTCTGAGTGAATGAGGGGGAAGAAAAAGTTTGATTAAACAAACAAAAAACCAAAGAGGTCTGAGACTGAGTCTCTGAACAAAATTGGTTTTGTGCCCATATTGCAGTTCCAAACTTTTACGTACTTGGACATCTAGGAAGATTACTAGTGTCTTCTGAGCTATTTATTTATTTATTTGCTTTTTTATATACAGTGGGTCAAACGTAGTCAAACCTGGTCTAGTCTCTTTGTGTCACGGCGGGCAGTGTTCAGAGTGCCATGACCTTCCTGTAGAAGCATCTTGAAAAAGGCACCTCACAGGCACAGGTGATTTCAGCTCTTCTGTGATCCAGGAGATGTAGAAGGAGAGACAGGGTCTTCCTATGGGGTTCCAAGGAGAGCTTTATTGAGCTTTTTCCTCAACGCGGCCCAGAGACAAAAAGCCACTCTCACGCAGGGAAAGCAGGAGGTTTTTGTATGGATTATGAGGGGTGGGGCAAAACACCAGGGCCAATGGGATGAGGGCACAGGGGTGGAGCAAGGGGGAAGGGCCAATGGGATACATTTAATCTGCATGGCACAGTGAGGCATGCTGGGAGAAGCTTTTTTCCTTACCCTAAGGAGGTGCTTATCCTTTGAGGGGTTTTTCCTCCAGGGGAGTATTGTGAATTCTTTCCATGTTGCCCACCAGCATCCACACCTTTCTATGGCAGGGAGTTGAAAATAGATGATTGTAAGGTCCCTTCCAACCCATCCCAT
This sequence comes from Camarhynchus parvulus, assembly GCF_901933205.1. Taxonomy (NCBI): domain Eukaryota; kingdom Metazoa; phylum Chordata; class Aves; order Passeriformes; family Thraupidae; genus Camarhynchus; species Camarhynchus parvulus. The sequence goes on along the minus strand of NC_044601.1, from coordinate 31,764,312 downwards.
TCTGTGGTTTTATGACTATGATTCTATGACATTATGGGTTTATGAAACAGACTCTATATGTTATCTCAGTGACCAATTAATTGCATTTCTGTTCTGGAAAATCTTCCGTATCCCTTCACTTGCAGGTATCGTTCTTTTCATTCACTGCTATCACCTGGAAGCTAATATTGCATCATATTTCTTGACAGTTTTCTGAAATTAAAAGTTTAGTTTTATAATAACAAGTGACGAGAATGGGTTGCACCTTGATCAGGCATTTTCATACACCAGTATGTACCATATACCAGAATTCTGTCACTTGTTGGTATCTTTACAAAACTGATTACGTAGGAGAAAGTTGGATTTGAAATTATTTTACCTTGGTGATTCATAATCTTGATTTTCCATGCCAAAGTTGTTTTAATTCATGAAGTGGTTTTACTTTCTGTTTGGTGACAAAACTCATGTTTTTCAACTTCAGGTGACAAGAAGGTATGTTTAGAAAGATTCAGTTTTCATTCAATCAAGAATACCAAATCTGTAGTAAGCATAATGTGTTTGTCCTTAGTCTGAGAAGAGGCATACAAAAAAATTTGGTTTTTTCTCAGTACAAAGAGAGGTTTCCAGCTCTGAGGTCCCAGGAACAATCTAGAGGCATGGCTTAATTGCACAGAAAGATAATTGCCTGAATTGCCATTTTTCCCACCAATCATAACAGGTTGAATTTGTGCCATGAAAGTTAAGAGTGAACTCAATGTCCAGTTTTGTTCTGGACATGTATTTGAAGCTTGTGTTAGATCATGTTCAACAAAAACAAGGAGACCAGGAACAATTTAAAATCCACTGACAACATGAGTATTTTCCCTCAGGCACACCCCCAAATAAAATACTTCTGGTAGGTCTTAGTGAGTGATTGTGAAAGGCATCTGGACCAGACAGACGCATAAAGAAAAACAGGATCTAGCTATTCACTCCAGAGGAAGAAATAAGATCTTTACCTTTGAGTGTGTAGGGAAATTTGTCTACCTGGACATTATGGAAAGTGAATATGAGAACAGAAAGAAAAACAAAGAAACAGTCATTAAAGTAAAAAACAAAGACAGAAATTGTAGTAATGACCAAGGCAAGAAGATCTAATAGTACAAGTGTCAAATAAATGAAAGTTGAGTAAAACACACTGGACAACAGAATTTGCTCCAAAACCAGGTATGTAGAATTGGGAAATATACTTAGTCAGAAACCTGCTCATGCAGCAGTAGGTTTGCATGCACATAGTCCTGTAAACTCCCTAGGGAAAGGACTGGAAAGTCCTCCAGTATTAAACTTGAAAATTTTGTCAAAAGACTAGGTGCTTTGGTTTCATTATAGCATAACAAAACCAAGATATTGATCATTTGTACCCTGAATACAAGGCATGTCAGGGATCAGAGAGAAGGAAATATGTCAGTCTTCATTAGTTCTGCCAGGGTTATCGTAATAATGATTATGTTTTAGCACAATCAAATTGGAGACCCTTTTGTGAAAAAGATACATTCCTTAAGGATTCCATATATACTGATAAGCATAGTCACAAAAGACTACAATAGACTCATCTGGGATCTTAAACTGTGGAGAACCTTTCATTAAAAAGGGCTTTGGTTCCATTTCTCATGAATAAACAGTCAATTCTAACTGGAATGCTGAAGATATTCTTACCTACCATGGTACCTGTCTTCGGAGGGAAGCTGTCTTTGAGTCACATGGGACCCAATGAAATTAAGATAAAAATTAAAACAAAAATAACAAAATTAAAATGGAAACAGAACCTTTGTATTACATAGGGAAATTAAATGAAAGCTGAACATTAAATACGTTCCTTTCTGAGAAACTTTTCCTAAAAATCCGTATAATCCTCTCAGTTGAAAGCTCTGGGTCAGAATCCCCAGTTACAACTCCCTAATAGAATAGAAGATAGGACAAAGTCATTAGCTTTTCTGATGAGTTTTGCAAGGCTAATTCTTCTTATTTTTATTCCCACAAACTTGTTTGCAGACATGCCCTTACCAAAAGAGACAAGCTGACAATTTTTGTCGTATCTAGTCAATTGCAATACAAAGCTGAGTAATAGATACACACACCACTATTTTATTGCCATCACAAACTGTCTTGAAAGCAGGACCCAGGAGATTGTTCTTAGTCTATAAATAATTTAAATAAATTAATCCAAGTTAGATTTATCTTTGCACGTTAGACTATGATTATAATCCCTTTTGTTCAATTAGAATCAATGGCTAGAGTTTGCACTCTATTCCCATTTATTGCGAGGTAGCAAGCAATCACTGGCATAGGCACAGTATTCTGCCACAAAACATAAAACATGAGAAAAAAATTCTGTATTTTTTTGTTCTGAATTCTGTTCTATGTGTTGTCATAGAAGGAATGTTTGATAGCAAGTTTATAAACAAAAAATTTGTCAGTGCACAAAGAATTGAGAACAAATGAAGTGATATCTTGCTTTCTCCCTGTAATCTCATTGATCAAAAGCAACTTGTGTGTTTGGCTTATTTATCAGTTTGAAACTCCCCTAGTGCTTCTAGAGTCTCACCAAGGGATACTGTTGACCTGAACTTAAGCCAAAAACACATTTGTCCTTTCTGAAGCCAGCTTTTAGTTTGCAAGCCAAAAGTCAGTTCTGAGTTTTAGTGTGTTTATCCAAGGATAACAAAAACCCCTCATCATGAAACACTCAAACAGCCCCAAGAGTAGACAATTACTTGGAACTAGTCAGTAACTGAGATGCTACAGATGTCATGGAAAAGAAAACTAATGTAATTTTTCTTGAGCAGTCAGGGCATTGGACAGTCTTTACCAGAATCTTTGTGACAGACACTAGAGCTATCTCTGGTGATACTTCAGGACATTACTATGCTAAGTCTTGGAAAGGATTATTAGATAGTATTGCCCATACAATTGTGATAGCAGTGGCTTACCAGTCTCTTAATAGGCAGCAAAACAAAATTTTTTACAGAGCTTTTTATAGGCAGTCTGGATCAGGAAGTGTTCCAGACAATAATGAAGAAATTCTTAATCATTATGTATTTTGGAGATTTCTAGTTGGAGTTTCTATATAATATGGATTCTTTATACTACATTGGTGTTATGTCCAGTCCTGTATGAAAAGCAAGATCCAGAAAAAGGCATGATAAAAACCATAATTATTACCTTCATTGCTACTTACAGAAAATACTATATTCAGAGGATTTGGTGTTCATATAGGTGCTACAATTTCCCAGGGCAGTAAGTTTATTCACATTTCATCTGTTCAAGTAGAAGTATTTTACCCAGCTGAATGAAATTATTTAGGTATTTAATTTCGATATCTAGTTAAGTACAAAATGGAAAAGTTCTAAAATAAATATGTCCAGTAACCTACTGGACTGAGGGAAGTCCATCTGTCATTTCATTTCACTGGGATTCCACCCATGGTATATACCAGGAATAGAGGTAAATTGCATCATAAATCAACAGCAGAATGGTATCAAGATCCTCAGAAGGGCTGAGGATATCTCATGGTTAATAATTTAGTTAAGGTCCGTAATTCATTAGTGAGGCTAGTGCACTTATAATGTACCACTTGTTAAGAAGTGGTGTCTGTGTCTAATATTAAAGTAAATGTTAATGGTCGTAACAGTACCAGAAAATTTGTTACATTACACCACAACTTCCAGTTAATCCAACACCCTAATGTCCAATAAGTGTGTGCAGAGTTGAACCAGATTTAATAGATGCTGTTGGGCCTAGCAGTTCAGGCTTGGCACCAGAAATGCTAGAAAAGCCCAGCAGATAAAGAAGCCACAGAAGCAGCAGCTGCTGAAAAGGTGGTAGAGATTGTAATGTAACCTATGTTTAATAAATCCTAATGCAGCCTGATAAGCAGGAGAAGGTGACCCAGCTGGACATTAAGGAGTTCTAATTTTAGTTTTGTTTTTGTAAGAGTACAACTGAGGTACCTTACTTCTGCCATGTCTATGCAAAAAATATGTCTGTGCTAATTTTGGCCAGGGTAGAGTTAATTTTCTTCATGGTGTCTGGTATGGAGCTTGTTTTGGATTTGTACTGAACACAGGGTTGATAATGGAGAGATGTTTTTGTTATTGCTGAGCAGGGCTTGCACAGAGCCAAGGCCTTTTCTGCTTTTTGCACTGCCATGCTGTCAAGGACATTCGGGGTGCATGGAAGGCTGTGAGGAACTAGGACAGGTGACCCTCAGCTGACCAAAGGGATATTCCTGAACATATGGCATCATGCTCGGTTATAAAAGGGGGGGGAAGGAGAAAGAGGGGGGTCGTTTGGAGTGATGGTGTTTGTCTTTCCAAGTTACCTGCATGTGATGGGGCCCTGCTCTCCTCAGGAAGGCTGAATGCCTGTCTGGTCATGGGAAGGGGTGATTAATTCCTTGTTTTGCTTTGCTTCTCTACATGGCTTTTGCTTTTCTTATTAAACTGTCTTTATCTCAACCCATGGGCTTTCTTCCTTTTACTCTTCCAATTCTCTCCCTGATTCAGCTTGTGGGGGAGTGAGCAAGTGGCTGTGAGGGGCTTGCTTGATGGATGAGGATAAACTGTGATGATGTCACAGTGCTATAGTCACAGGACCTACAGAATACTTACAGAATGTACAACCTTCTCTTGGATTTTGTTGTCACGCTTACATAAACTAAATGAAATTACACAAGAAATTAATTCTTCATTGCATGAAGAAGGTGAGAATTTCTTACCATACTGTAAACATTGATTAGGCTTGCATGAAAATATTTCACTCATGGATTATAAAAGTTGTTTAGATTTCAAGAGAAATTGCTTGTGAGTTCTGCCTGCAGGGTTGGAGCCTCAGAATTTCACAGACAAATGATGATGCATCTTGTTTTTTTGAAGCTGGAAACCATCCCAAAATAGGTTTCAATACACAAAATGTCATCATCTACATTAATTTACACTTTTATCACTATGTCATAAAAGGATTTTTTTTAAATTAAAACTGCCAGTTTGAGAGAATCGATGGACAGACTCAACTGGCTGCGTCTGGGGTGGAGTTAATTTCTTTATATAGTTTGTTTGGTGATATTTTGGATTGATAACACTCAGATTCTTTAGTTATTGCTGAACAGTGCTCATTCAGTGTAAAGTCATTTTTGCCCCTCATACTGCCCTACCAGCAAGTAGGCTGGGGTGCACAAGAGTTTTGAGGGGTACTCAGTTGGGAAAACTGGCTCCAATTGATCAAAGGGGTGTCCTATGCTGCCAACAGGTTAAACCACAACACTGGGCCAGGAAAGATGCAAACACCTGAAGATATCCCTAAATATATAGTTTTTAGGGATATGCTCGTACAAGTGCCCTGTTCAAGATTGCTGTAACTCCAGGAAAAAATATTAGCACCAGAAAAAAATGTAGTTCAAACATGGTCGGTAGTTCTTCCTTCATGTTTTTTCTCTACCATTGATGAAAGCATTCCTTTTGTGTCATCTACTAACATCCCTTAAATAACAGCCAATTACGTTAGGCATCACATTAAAAAACAAACAAACAAAGAAGCAAACAAAGAAAAAAACCACAGCTGATAACATAATGTCACTTAGAAGTAATTTTCACAGTGAGAGTGAGACTTTTTGTAAGAAACATCCAATGCTTGTGCTAGCAGAATGGCTGGACATGAAATTCACACAAACTCATGAAAAGCTGTTGAAGTGAAAGAAAGACCATATTATCTTCAGTAAATTAATTTTAATAACAGTTATTTTGAAGCAGGCATGCAAGTGTAAGACAACCACAAAGCAAAAGACATAGAGATGATAGGGATGGAAATCTGAATGCTGAGTTTTCTGTGGCTTTGTTCTTAGAGCAGTAATAGTCATGCTTCCTATGGGCATTTCATATCTCAAGAAAGCCTGATGTTATATCCACTGATCAATTCTAACAATATACAAAAAAATCCTCCAAAAACTTGAAGAGCTTACATAACTTGTTATTATCTTGGTACTCTTCTCTTACATGTATGTAACATCTTCTCTTGTATGAGCTGTGAACAACTAGAGCATTGTAATTAATGCTTAGCCTATATTTTAACAGTTGAAGTTACATTGAAATACATTTTCAATCACTTCTGATATATTTTAAAATCTATTTGAAAATATTATATATAGATTTAGCAGAACAATTACATTTATTTATTCAATTTTACAAATTTATTGATTAATTCCTCTCTACAGGTCTCAAAATTGTAACTAATATGCCAGCTTTTCCAAGCTCTCATGCATACATTTTGGATGAAAATTACTTCATTTAACTTTAACAACTTGATTTTTTCTGCTTAGTATTCTTCATTATAAAGTAATTACTTTAAGATGGTATGGAATAAGTAAAATTGATCCCAAATAAAAAATAATTCTAGCACCCTTTTTAATGTACTCTTTAGCCACAGATTTCTTTTCCATTTTATAATTTTTGTTTTATTGTGAAGAACCTATGATTGAGACTTAAATTTTAGAATTCCCTCTAGAGACTCATCCTGGAGACAAGACCACTTGTAGGATGACAATGCCTTCTGGGAAAACAAAAGCAGTAGACAATCTGGTACTTTCTTGAACAGTTTTCCTTCCAATGCTGATAGTAATTTAAATCAAGTCCAAGTCACAGCATTTGGCCCAGTAGATCTTTCTAGTTTCCTATATTTATGTTTTAATAGAGAGTGAGACTGGAAGCTGGGGATTCACACGTCCTGCATACACTGCACTTCTGTATAGGTATAGGATTTTGAAGGAATATTGATGGGTTCTTTACACTGTCCAGGAAAGATAATACTCCCAGGCCAACCTTGAGGAGAAGGTAAGTATTCAAACAGTAGGGAAAAGCTGGCAATAGGCATGATCTAATAGAAGAGTTCATCGTGGTAGCTCAGACAGTTGTTTTCTCAACCAAAACCCTTTTTCAGCTTGGACACAAGCAGTAATGGATATCTGCTAAGTTAACTATGAGCATCTAAAGCTGTGTGGGCTAAAGTACAGCTTATAAGGTTTCTCAAAGCCAAGGTCAGCAGACGCTCCCAACCAAAGTAAATGAAGTTTTGAGTTTGGTTCCCAATAGGTTTACAAGGTTAGAAAGGGAGTTTTGTATTGCCCCTTTTTTTTTCCCCTTAGAAGCTAATGAACTCTTCAAAGAAAAAAATCTGTTTATTCCCATTGGCAACCAATAACCCAAATGAAACAGATATGTGTGTTCCACTGGGATTTATACCATTTGCTCTAGCATTTATATTACTGGCTTGTACAAAGGAAAGAAATAGCAGTTTGAGCTCAGAATATGTTGGGCAAAATATCAAGAAGATTAGGCCACATGGTAGAGCAAGCTCTGATGAAAAACATACATTTACTGCACAGAATTTTTATGCCAAAATCTAAGAAATCCTACTGCAAAACAGTGTCTGCCTTGTATCATAGTCTTGTATCCACTCTCCCTCCATAAGATTTTCTTAGGAACAAACTAGCCCTTAGTAAAAAGGATCTGAATAGCAGATAATTTCTAAAAGATTAGGAGAATTAATGTAGGCATGGAGAAAATAAAATATAGAAACTGAGAAAATCTAGACCATTTTTTTATTAGCAAAAATATTAATCTTTTCCTGTTCCATAAAGTGATGGCTGCCACAAAAACTACAGATGTTGAAATGACAGATGTTGAAGGAGACCATCAAATGCACTTTAAGGTGTTCATGATATTTATTATATGACCTCATTTGAGATTCATTCTGATATTAACTATGCACTGCAGCTGGTAGTCCACTATCTCCCTAGGGAATAAAATGCTTCCAGTGCATCACATCCATGAAAAACAAGCTACATGTTAGAAACTCTTCCTTCACATATTTCAAGGCTGCAACCTTTCTCTCCACTGCTCAGCAAGGAGTTATAACCCAAAACACAGTTGCTCTCTACAAAAATGAACAGTCCAACATCTGAGTCCTTCGGACTATCCAGAACAATGTTGATGGCACCCCTTTTTTCACAGTTGTTACCCCAGGCAGCATGCTGCCAAGAAGGGCACAGCCTTTACTTTCAACCTTTTCTAAGCTGAGCTCAGTACTTCCATGCTGCAGAACTCACCCTCACAAGCATTGCTTTATCCAATGCACTCTTTTCTTCTCAAATACATTTTGGCGCCATTGGGTAATATTCTGTTTCCTACTGACACTGAAGAAGCATACTGGGGACGGTAATTCTGTCAAACCTGTATGAATTGAACATTTACTTTGATTCTTATTGTTTGAATCCTTCGGCTCTAATAGTAGCATTTGGTTATGATTCTTTCACTGACTTGCTTTCCATTTTTTGGAAATTGTTCCAACATGTAGACAAAAGTGCCAGAACTATATTGATGGCATCCCTTTTTTCACAGTTGGTTGTATCTCATAAAAGAGCCCCACAGAGGAGAAAAAACTGTTAAGAGGGAGGTAAAATAAGATTTCTTAATAAAGAACTTCCCATTCTAGGAATCGGCGCGCCTCAGGAGGAAGAAACATGAGGACATTTCCCCAGCTGTCGGGGAAGATGAACGCAGAACAAACTATTTTACTCTAGCCCATATCAAACCCCTGCTGCAGCACAATGGGATTTTCAAAGTCATATTTTTATGAGGCACAACACTACTGTTGCCGGAAAGCTACAAGGTGAGAAGCCGCATTTACCAGCAGTTTATGAGGATTATTATGGACACAGCTCTGTTGGTAATACTGTGCTGATTTAGTAGAGTTTCAGGCTCTGCTAAGCGCAAATAATATGACATATTAGATATAGGTAAGGCAAGTACTTTGTGTGAAAGCTAGGTGCTCCATAAAATGTACCAGATACTTTTGACATGCATGTGATGTCCCAGTGACCTGGATCTATGTATTCCCCCTCAGGCATAGACATTACTTTTGCTAAAGATGTTTATGGGATCTCTTTTCTTTGACAGGGGTGCTAGTTCTAGTGTTATCACTTTAGCTATTCATGTACAAATTGGCAGGTTCATATCACCTCTTCTCTTCATTTTTGCAGGACATTAGGATGAAACTTGGAAGAAAGAATTGGCTCTCTCTGTCCAATTCGAAACTTCCCTCAGTTTGTGTCCACCAATTTTTCAGGACTGCAATATAAACTGTAACTGTTGTTTTCCTGTGCTACATGTATAGTACATTTTTCTGAATGAGAAAACACTTCAGATACTGTACCATATAAATTTTTCTGTTTGTCATTGTTTGCTTTTTTTGTACTTCTGCAATGCCTTTTTTCCTCTGGAATCAGAGGAAATTTTAAAAATTACAGGCTCACTGCATTCAGGTTTCTATTAACTATGACAGCTTGGTTCTTGGCTGATGCCAAAATATAATTTGATTGAGCAAAGTATAAATGACACCACATGATTTCTCTAATGGTGTTTTGCTACTGAGGAAGTTTTCCTTTTGGACTAAGATGAGTGATTTTATATCTCACCCTAGACTTCAGTACTCGAAGTCACTGTCATTTGTCTGTGCATTACATATAGCTGCTATGTTAGACATATAATGTCTTGAAAAATAGAGTTTCAAATTATCTGTTTTCAAGCAAACTTATATTTGGAAAATCAGGTTTCAGGACTCTTGGAGAAGTTGTGGGGTCTGTAGCTGTATTGTGGTGTTGACTGTCAAATTGCTCAGGATATGGTCCCACTTATCTTCAGTCAATATACCAGTTTTTGCCTGCTTAGCTTTGGAGATTGAAAACCTTTTTTCAGACTACAAAACATTATTAATTTGGGGGGCAAAGGGGGTGTCCCTTTATTTATGGCATATGCAGAAAAATATGACAGAGATTTCTAAATATTTTGCCAAATATTATTTGTAGTTCTAGAACTCTCTCTCTGCTCCTCTTTTTGACAGTCTTGCAAAGGTCCAGGACGGGCCAAAATTACAGTCTGAATTGCAGGTGAAGAATCAGATTCCTGCAAAATTTTACTTGCCTTGTATTTTAAACAATTTTTTCCTTTCCTTTAGAAAGCATTCCTAGCTTGGTGCATACCAAGCTATTGCTTTCTGTTTCATTTACTAAACACAATAAATGTTTTAGTCCAAGACACTTTTTAAAATAAAGCCACTGTCTGAAAATCTTAGTTTGTACTAGTATCCACTTATTTCTTAAGTACAGAATAAGGTACTCCCCGTGGAACCTGATTTTGCAGTTCTGCATTGTCCAGCATCTCAGCTCCTGTCACATTGCATCTACGTATGAGATGGGTCCAGAGCAATGATATCATCCTCCAAAGTGTGTGTCTTGGTTTGAAAAGACAGGTGTCCGCTAAGGAAGGCAGGAGCACCTCTCGAAATGGAAAATGTAAACTCCTTCCCTCTGAATTGTTATAATTTTGAAATTAAGGGGCTCTCAGGCAAAGATATGGGGGTAGGAATAACTACTGTAGATATGGGTGTAGTTCTTTACTAGGGAAAATAAAAATGCAGTAATACAAAACAACACTGGCAGAGTCAGAATACAACCTGACACCCGGTGGGTCATGGTGTTGGTAGCAGTCTGATTGAATGGTGGCTGCAGTCCTCCTGCAGTGACAGGTGTGGTTCTCTTGGAGCAGCGATCCTGTAGAAGGGTGCAATTTTCCTCTAAAGTTCCAGTGGTGGTGTAGATGAGCCTGGTCTTCCTCTGAGAACCCAGTGGAGAAGAAAGCTGCTCCTCTGGGAATCCAATGGGAAGAGGTTGCCTGTGATATTCCACATCTCAGATTATAGCCCGAAAGGAATGCTTGGCTCCTCCCCCTGGGTGGAGCATCTCACAATGGGATGATGTGATTTTATCAGTTATGCAGTGACACTCAATGGCCCATTAACAGAAGATGTCTTCTGAAGGGAGGATTGGTCATGGAAGAGATAAAGAAAACTGCCCAACCTCTAACAGATGGCAATAGAATACACACTCCAGGCCACATCTTGTATGTGCAACTTCAAACAGTAAGAAGTCTTTTAACAGTCATAATAATGTCTCTGACAATAGGATGTATTTTCTGAGAATATGTAGATAAGGAGTGCTGTGTGTAGTTCTGGACTCCTCAGTACAAGAAAGACACGGAGCTCCTGGAGCAGGCCCAGCAGAGGATAGCATAGATGATTGAAAGATTGGAGTATCTCTCTTATGAGGACAGGCTGAGGAAGGAGGGCCTTTTCAGGCTTCAGAAGAGAAAAGCGAGAGGGGACCTCAGCAACGTGTATAAATATCCAAATGGACAGTGTCAGAGGATGGAGCCAGGCTCTTCTTGGTAAAAGTAATAAGACAAGAGGCAATGGGCAGAAACGGATGCACAGGAAGTTCCACTGAATATTGTCCAGAGAGGTGGTGCAGTCTCCCCCACTGGAGATATTCAAGAACCATCTGGATGCAGTCCTGTGCTGTGTATGCTAGGATGCTCCTGCTTGACTGAGCAGGGAGGTTGAGCCAGATGACACACTGTGGTCTCTTCAAACCTGATTGGTTCCATCATTCTGTACTATCCATTAATGGCAAGTCCATCTTAAAACATATAATTCCAGCAAAGTAGCATTTTTTTGTAATTTTGTGTGGATCTCAATTTTTTCCAAAGAGAGAGAAAGAGCAGTTAAACCTCTTTGCAATCTCACTTCTTCCCAGTTCCCAACACTACATTTAATGGTAACTGAAAAGCAATGAAATTGGAATTTCATGTTATTAATTATTAATTATTACATAGCAGATATCATAACTTCTGTATGAAAACACAGTAACTCATCTTGTTCTTAGCTGGGGCTGTGGCTTTTCTCATATAAAATATTCAGTTTAGAAATGCACGACTGAAATGCCTGAGCAACCTAATCTCTGTGCTGAGATTGTGACAATGTCTGTGTAGGTTTTAGCTAGCAAATAATCTTGTTTGTTTGCACTGTCAACCAGTACAATCCATGCTACTTCAGCATGGCATCATTCCTAAAATAATATACCATGCTTGAGGCCAAGACTTATTAGCTTGGGCTCTGTGATACTCTAATTGCAGTTAAATGGCTTAGGCTCTCAGAGAAGCACATTCATGCCTGTTGTAGCATGCCATTTAGTATTACCTCAGGAAGTAAATGTCTTAATTAATAATCCCACTATAACTAGTGTGTACTTTTGCAATTGCAATTGTTGTCTCTGGAGCTCCTGTTACTGCCTCTGAGATTGGCTGCCCTGTGGACCCAAACTGAAATGGTCCAATATGTTTAATTCTGCACTGAAGGAGTGTGTATAACATTGATTGTGTTATGGTAGGTGGAAAGCCTACAGAAAAAGCTCAGGAACTACTTAAACAGTGATCAATACATCTTCATTAGGCTAGTGTTCTTAAGCCTTTCTGAGTTGTATTGCTATCAAATTTGTAAGTTTCTTTCAAACTGTTTTTTAGGACTATCAGAAAATCTTATGCTTCTGTTCATCAGTTTTCAATTTTATCTCTTTTTTCAGTCTTCAGTATTATAAAAAATAAATCTTTGTTTTGGTATGTTTGGTTTTGCCTTTTCACATGATATTATCCAGAAATTGTGGTAGTCTATACCAAAAAGGGGCAAAAAAGGAGCAATTTTTTATGTTATGTTTTTACATGGAAAAAATACTGGCCTATTTCCCCATTAGTAATTCTAAAATGATGAAATGGTAATTATAGATTAAATTCACCTGCATCCAAAGAACCTTATCCTTTTTTGCTCTAACAGATGAGCTTAAACAACTCAAAATATGGTTAGCCAGGTCTCTGCACTGGCATTTGATGGAAATGTATACAGCAATTATATAACAACCTCCAGAGAAATTACAAATATCTAATATCTTTTTTTAAGATACATTGTGCCCAGTTTTCTGACTTCTATTTGGAATAACAAAAGAAGTCATAAATAGCCAGACAGTATGCCAAATGTTGATTTGAATATAAGAAGTTGCGGTGACCTAGCCATTATATTGAAAGAAAACACAAAGTTATTTAATCTGTAAACCTAACTAGAGTTGAAGATTGTCCACCAGATAGATACTCAGGACTCATATTCTAATTATAAAGTATGTTTCCAGGAATCTATTCCTCTATCACACCCATCTGTCATTTGTTCAGTCTCTGAAATATTCCAGACTTGACCTTGTCCCTGTTTTCTGTTTCTATTTCTCTCTACTACTTCTCCACTGGCAGCTTTCATACACCATGTGATGCTTTGTACTGCATTGAAAAATCAGGGTGTTTCATAAGTACCGTTTTCTGGATTGTAGCATCCTTATTACTTTAAATTAGGTCTTACAGATCTGTTCTTCAAGTTTAAACAAAAGAAACAAAAAAATTAGCCTGTTAAAAGGAAGGATTCTCCTGAAGTGCAATTACTTCCTACTTCAGTTTGCAAATCAAAAATTTAAAAAAAGAAAGAATACAGAGCTGCTTACATGCTATAGATTGGCTAGTTTGTGACAGGGATGATAATTTATTTTTTTTTAATCTATATTTTAATTTTTGTAATTTTTATGTTGTATCAAAGGAAGCTCCCCATTATACATTTTCCTAAAAGTGGGTGCTGGGATAAATTTAAGGCTTCCTGTCTGAGGAGCAGTATGAAATGGTTTTGACTGTCAGATATCTATTTTTTCTGACAGCAAATGCAACATCTCCAGAGCCTTACAAATGTTAGATGCTCTTATGAACAGCAAAATTGTCTTTACTCGCCTTGGAAGGGACTTAGTCACAAAGTCCTCTCTACTAGAAAAATCTAATGTGGATTTTATTTGATTTCTTCATTTAAATTTTTTTCACCTTCTGTAAAGCATTTCTCACAGCTTTTATAATGCTTCATGCCAGAGCCTTTTCATCAATTTTATTTCATATCTTGATTTAAAGATTTTAAAAAATAATTTAAAATTCAAGTATTACTTTGCTTAAATATTAGGTTAAGGACAATGGTTTATAAAATTAAAAACTTTAAAATTCTTCATTTAGCTATAGATTTTATCTTTTTACAGATGTGTATTTAATGTACATCCCCTTATTAATTTAGGGGATTAAAAAGAACAAATATTGTGGAGCAACTCACGTAAAGAAAAGATGCACTGAAGTCACATGTCACCTTAAGTCATCCAGGATAAAATGAAAGAGACTTTAAAGTCATCAAATATTAAATGGAAAAAACCTACAGAATTATATGGCATTATCTTCTTGTTTTATTCTGCAGTACCTTATTGGCAAATTCTGAAACACACTTCTGTATAAAACAATATCATACTTGGATTTACACAAAATCAATCAACTTACCTAAAGAGAGAGATTTAAATGTGCGATTGAAATTTGCTTTGTCACAGAGATACCACAAAGATAAGTAATTTCATTTGGCTCAAATGAGACATTAGTAATCTGCTCAAATGGTGGTGCAGACACAGAGAAAGTATCAAGAGGAAAGAGTAAAGTTAGACATAGCTGGACAACAAGTTAATGTAGTCAATTAGAATAATTTATCAACATTTTGAAAAACACCAATTTGAAGTTTATTAGAAGATCAGTTTAAGTAGAAAGCTAGGGTAGAATCTGCTGTAGTAGATTTTTGTAGAATATTTACTGGGTAGAAGGACTATGCCCATGATATTCAGTCTTGCTGAAGCTGAGATAAGGATAAGGATTTATAAGGACTGTGAAGAGGGAATAGCAATAGTTCAGATAAGAAGTGATTCATGACTGATTGACTTTCTTTTAGCAAAAGAAAGGTCATCATAAGACAATGCAGACAATATTCTGCATACAATAAGAAAAAAAGGATTCAAGAAAAAGGGAAAAAACATCTCTTGACAGACCAAAATTATTCACAAGTCTTTCTAAATATGAAAACTAAGAAGAATAAAAAGGGTCACGTATCTTTGGACTAAGTCATTTAAGCAGGACAGTTTGAAAGAAGGTCTTTATGGAATATTCAAGTTTATCCTGTGATGGAGAAAATTTTTCTCTGCTTTTATGAATCCTATCTCATAGCAAACATTTATTAAGTTTTTCTTAATGAGCAGCATCGTGTCAGATTGTTCATGCATAAAAGCTCCAACACAACAAAATAGTTCCTTTTACACTACTATTCTCTTGAGGTGTTTGAAGGACATAATATGCAACACTCTGTAATTGTAATAGACAAGATTATACAATATGCAGAAACCCTAACCATTAATCTGAAAATCAATATTCAAAAATTTAATATTTGACTGCTTTACCAATTTTAGATTTTCTTTAGAAAATAGAAGCAAATATTCTGTAAGGCTCATATGTACTTATGTAACAGACTACTAAAGAAGAAATAGCCTTAGTTAGATCAAATTCAATTTACAGAATTACTTGGACTTCTTTGAAATTGAACAAAAATGAGAGGAGTGATTTAAAAATGCTGAAAGGTTATATTTTTTTGGATTAATAAATACATTTATGCAGACCTAATTAGCCCACAGAGCAAAATAAAAACAAACAAACAAAACCCCACCCCCAAGTAAATAACAATCAAAACTGTGTAATCTTCAGAGTGTTTAATAAGGTAAAGATTAATAGCTAACAGCTGACTAGCTATACAGCTGATACCTTGTTTTAATAAGGCTTTAGAAGAAAAATTTTCCAGTGCAGAGAGGTGAAATTAGAAAAAATGTAGAAAACATGTAACAAGATCTAAATACAGAATGTTAATAAATCAGCAAAACCAAGTGATTTAGGAAAAAAGAAATGCAACCACAAACAAAAAATATTATCTAAATAGTTGAAATAAGTAATTGTAGGACTACTTTTAAATTTTTATTTTATCAGACAGATGTCCAAACCTACAGTTTGATGTAGGTCAATATTGCCAGTCAGTTTGTATGGATTTTTTAAATAAATACTAATACTAGTTAATACTCACAGACTGCATGCCTTAATTATTTTTTCAGAATTGCATTTGCTATGGATGGAAGCTTTTCTTGAATAAACTGCAATTTTCCAGAATCTTAGTTAATGGGCAAACAAAATATATTCAATGCTGGTCTATATATACCCATGTACAGTTACATAGAGCAGTAAGCAAGAACAGGTCTGTACGACTGTAAGACCTTTGGGCATATAACTTCTTTTCCTGTGCTTGTTGGCAGCATATATCCAGTAACACCATTAACAACAAAAGGAATGGAGAGGCAAGATTATAGTTTTCTCATGTAATTTCATTCTTTTTCTCTTTAATCTACCATTTGGTATTTCATTACAATTATCATGATTCTATTTAGAGAGTAATAAGATTTCTGGACTAGTGTATCTTTCTAAAAGTGAAGATACAGGATCTAAAGTTCTGCTGGTGGGACCCCATGCAAGCCACACTGAGTGAGCTTTGGGTGATCTGCTGCTGAAGGGAAGCTAGACAGAGTTTTCTGAATGTGGCCCTTAACAGAAGACCCCTGAGCACTCAGAGTTGTATAGCATGTTTCGAATCCTAACAAATCAATTTTATTTTCTCTCTCTCCTCTCTTTTTTATTTAATGAAATAATTATGTGGTGAAAAAGAAACAAAATTCAAATGCAAGTTGGTGGCAAGCTGTAACTACTGCTGTAATTCCATCCAGCCATTTTTGGCATCATTTTTTTAAATACCAGCATTAACCCTGCATATCAGTTCTTGTATAAACCACCATATGAATTCTGAAAATATGTGGTTTATGTTTCCTTGGTATTTCAATTGGCAGTTTCATTCAGCTACCATGTTCAATGAGGTTAAATTTGTCTTTGACACTAAATCCTAAACACAAAGAGTACTATATATTTAATATTTGTAAACAAGAGAAAAAATCCTGAAGTTATCGTATTACATGAAACCCTTTGTTTGCTGTCACGATTGTCCTTCAATCAGATGAATTAACGGACACTTTTCAGAGAGAGATATATCCCAGAAACCTCAGTTCAAGGCATGATATCCTACCATACTACAGTGAAAGACAGAATGCAGTATTTAGTAGCCTTTATGTAAGGATTATACCAATGGTAGAAACAAATCAGATTAAGACATCCTTATCATTGTACATAAACCAGGTGGATGTTAAAACAAATCTTTATTCATCATGTGAATTCAGTATAACTCTCCCTGGGCTGTGAGTGAAGATTGCAGCAAGTGTTTTCAGCATCCTCAGCAGTCCCACGCCAATCACGGAGCCAGTTCCTCTGACCCTGGCTGCATGTTGAAGAAAGGACTGCACACCCCCTGATCAATACCAATCAGTACAATTTCACCTGTGAGTGAATTCAGTGAGGCTGTTCAGCTGTGGGGTCCTTGCAGAACATGATCCCACATCTGTTTAAAACAGCATGGTTTCAATCAAAACATGATGACAACTGTCCAGGGAGTTTCTGCTTCAACAAGTTGACTGGCTACTTAAAGCAGAAGTTTCCAGTACAAAACATACTATGTTTTAGTTCATGAACAAAAACCAGGGGAACAGGCAATTTTAAAAAAGTATGGGTGAAGCTCCCTCTTCCCTTTCCTCTTCTTTCTGCCAACCTTTCCATGTCACTGTCATTAGTCTAGCATATGCCCAGCTGTTTTTAATGCCATGGGATAAACATGAAAACAAGTTTGGGCTCTACCCAGTCCCTCTTGGCTCATGATCATACAAAACCTCCATGAAGGGGGAAAAAATTACTTCTAAAGATTAGTGTTACCATTTTACAGACACACTGAGAAAAACCATGAGCCAGGACCACAGGCCATTGAAAGGCATTGCAAAGTCAAAATTCGGGTGATTGTCTTCTGAGTGATTTTAAGTAAAACACTCATTTCCTCTGACATGTCACTGAGCTGAGTTTTGCTTACATATGATTCTTTGAAATGCTCCTTTCTACCCTCTTTATTTTTTTAATCTTAGTCTAGTTTCAGTTTTGTTCATTAAAAACCCATCAGTGAACTATTATGTTTGAATTCTGACTTAAACAGGCCACTTGGGGGTACTGTGCTGTAAAGCCAAGAGAGCAAGCAACATAAAAAGGCAGACATAATCTCATTCACAGCCTAAATTTGCAGAAGAACACCTGGAATATAAATGTGTCTGGATAGGACCGGGGTTTTTGTGATTAATTGCCAGCTGTTGTCCACAGAAGATAGAACTGTGCTGTGAAACCGAGCTAAAGTGTTCCTTGGGGTTTCTACTGCTTTCCTTCAGATGTGTGGGGTAGGAAGGAGCACAGTGAAACTCACAAGAAGAAAGAGATCTTTCCAGAGTTAAAAAGAGCCAAATATTAATACACTATTTCTTTGTTGCCTTGTTAAGGCTATACCAAATTAAGGGTTTATGCAACGTTGCAACCTGCTTAATTATCTGTGTTTTCCCACAGTCTCCTCATAGAAAACACACCTTGCCTAACCATTAATTCAATTAAGAATCAAGACGTGCTATTTAAGCATATAAATATGGCAAATGTCTGCTGAGCTGCAACTTATGGAATATTGTCAGGAAAAAAAAACCAAAAGGTTAAAATTTCACTTCAAAACTAGCCTAAAAAATAACAGATAATAACCAGCAATGTTAAAGTAACAACAAATTTTGATATGTTGGTTGATTAATTGAAGAAATACAGAAATGGCATAATTGCCCAGAATTTCAGAGATTTGTATGCTCTTCACTCAAATGCAGCAGTTTTATACCATGGCAAAATAGATTACGGGTATTTCAGAATTTTCCAATTTAATTAGACATATTAAAATAAGCTGAAACATTGGATCAAGTCATATGCTGAATCATAAACCCCAGAATGTCTTTATAATTTCCTACTATCCTTTATTAATTTTTTTTCTCTGATCATGCGCTTAGAGAACCTAATGAGTACAGATTTCTAAAGCAGCTAGATGATTTTAAAAAATAAATTCCCTTTCTAGTAGCGTCTTACTTATCTAAGAGAGTGGAATGTAAGCCACCAAGTAGCAATTTCTTGAAAATTGGCATTTAACTTTGATACTTTTGAGTTTTTTAGACACTATCTCCAACTATGTAATGTGCTGGGTACTATTCCTCTCAAAATCAAACTCAGACTCCCTTGGGTTAAGGATTTAACACTTGTTCTTGTGTGGAGCTTCAGCAACTGCCTAGTAATAATCATGCACTCCAATAGCTTGCAATTTTATCTAATGTGACATAAGAACATAAAACTAGAAAGACCCTCTTGGAATATTAAGTCTAGACCCTTTTTTATTGCAAATAATCTTATTCTGTCTTGTCCTCCATAAGTATGTAAACTTACACTTTAAAATAACTTGCAGCTTTTTTTCCCTGTAGGAAAATTCCTCCAAAATCCTATTCCTTGAATTCTTGGTAGTATATTTTCCAGTCTGTATTTACTCATAAAAAGTTTGCACTCGTTTGTTTTTCCTGCTTGTATAAATTCTCTTCATTGGTCTTTCTGGTATCTTCAAAAATGTCAAAATCTGGAGTTTTTAAAGTCACATTAGATGTGTGAAAAATACTTTTCAAATATCTTCAGAATTATGTTAACATTCAGGAAGATTTCTGAAGGTCAGCTATTGCAGATACTGAAGCTCTGAAAACTAGTTTAGTTTCAGCTGTATGAACCTTACCTAATTAGGATCAATATTACTGTGGAAGTGCAGGCCAAAAAAGATGAGGCTTCTCTGCTCAGTAACTGAATAGATTGTTCATTAATCCCTTTAATCTAATAAATTAAAAAGGTTTTTTCAATGGTTTTCAATGAGTAGTCTTTTGTTTAGTTTAACAGCTATTGGTAAATTTTGTGATTTGGAGCAAATCTGTCTTCAATGAATTACTTCTTCTTTAACATATTGCCTGCAAATATGTGTACTCTGGATTCTACAATATTTTCTCTACACACAGCCAGAATTTCTCACACAGCTCCTTTACTCTTTTCTTTTCATCATGAATTTTTACTTTATTTTTACTCTCAGATCATGAATACATTAAAATCTTACTTTTCTCTTTTTGCAGAATATGTTTTATCCTATATAATCTCAAAAATATATATTTTTTTTTGTTTCACTCAGTGATTGCTCAAACAAATGTCTTCCAACAGTCTCAATGGGAAAATCCCAAGTCTACAGAGTATCTCAGAATGAATTGTCCTTCTAATTTTCTGAATCCTGGGAACACACTGGTAGACAAAATTTTTAATTGGTTTGTTTGTTTGTTTTTGTGGGGTTTTTTTCCCCCTTTTCACATGAAAGCCTTTTTTTGTCTTCTTTTCTTCCAAAAAGATGAACTCATCCGTTCTGTTAGTAATATAGGTTATGGCTATGCCATGTCAATTCAAGAACCCTCTCTGAATTAGAAGTGTTTCAAGAATTATCACAATAACTTGTCCATCTTACAGTCTCACATAGCCTGGGGGAAGAGAAACAGACTGAGGTACCCAGACCAAATTTGTCACTGAAGTTTTAAAAACTAATTGCAAAAAAGAAGGCTAATAACTTAATGATTTCATTGATTGTCATTAATATTTACAGACAGTAGATGTTGCAAAAAAAATCTCTTACAAAAGTACTGCTTATTCAGGTCATGAATGTGAGTGAAATCATGACTTTGTTATGATTCTTTGAAAATCAAATAATGCACTTTAAAGGAAATAAAAACAACCACCTGTTCCCTTCTCCATCTGCAAAATGTTACATATGATACAGTATTGTTAAATATTTGATTTTCTAGGCATTTCACAGGGACAGATGAAGAAAGTGGAGTTTTCGACAGAAACTGGTAAATCTGACTAAAGGTATACAAAACTAATGGGCCAGAAGACTGGGCAGGGTTAACATATTGGCAGTTTTGCAAATTATTGTACTGAGCAGTTTAGCATTATGAAAACACACAAATATTTTAGGGCTTTTTACCAAGCAGAAATAAACCTTGGATCTATGCTCTGAGTCACTCTTGTTCTGAAGTCATAGATAGCAGAGTGGCCTTGTGTTGTACAGGAGTAATAGCCATAAAAGTATTAGACATAATACTTTTACATTTCAGGGGAAGCTTGTTAAAGGCCTCTCTTTTCTCTGCAGTCAGCAAAACGGTCTTTAACAGGAAAGCAAGAAATTATTTTGAAAGCAGACTGATTTATTATTTAGTTTTTTTATTATTTTATTATTTTAATTGTATCCCATGAAAAGTGGGTGGTGTAGAAAGGGGGAGAGTAGAAGGACTTAAAAGTAGAGAAAGACTGAATTTTGTGACTCTTCTAGGGAATTTTTGGTGGGAAAGACAGATATTTAAGAGATTAAAAGTTACAGATGGGTAAAATAAATGCAAGAAATGGACAAATACACATGCTTCAATTTTTTTTAACCTATCATAGTTCTGTGGACATTTTCTACATATAATTTATTCATTATTTTTCCCAAAAAGCAAGTTTCTATACACATATGTTACATGCATATGGTCTGAAAAGAGAAAAGAAAATATTTTGATCATTTGACATACGCTTTCTAAATGAGCAAATCTAACATGCAGGGCCAGAGCTCTGCAATAAAGTCTCCATTTGTATCTAACATAAATTCTTGCTCTTACTTCATACCTCACATTTCCCCCTACTCAACAAAGCAGAGTGTTTGCAGGATTGTGCTTAACTAGTATTAGAGATGGTGCAGACCTTTTGTGGCTCGAAAGATCCCTCTAGGAACCCAAATGCCAGCTCTCCTGAGGACTGGAAGGCTAATTAGGAGCCTAGGTCTGTGCTCTGTCCTGCAATTTAGAATGCGTTTCCCACTCCTGAGCCAAACAGAATGTAACACACACACACACACACACACAGAGTTGGTCCCTCAAACAAATTTTTAGGGCGCAGAGAGGGAAGGTATTTGAGTAAATCGTGCCACATAATTGTTTTTATTTTACAGACTGTGTTTTGCAGTTGTCTATTTAGGAAACCGTGCATTTCCATAAGTTTCTTGTAGTCTATACAGAATATAATGTTGGTTTGTTTGCACACGGTGTTTTTCAGAGTCAATGTGATATTCTAAATAGTAAACATATTCTTTCTATAACTTTACAGTAAATTTGTACAACTTCATGTCATCTTGGCCAAAGGCAGAACAAGATGTCCCTAGGAACAGCTTCTCTAAATATTTCTTATGTTCTGCTGTATTGCACCAGAAATACAGCAGTTGAGCAGGGATACAAAACCAACTTTGAAAAATTCTGAGCAGTAGGTGCTACATTTGCATCTTTGTTACATATAGACACTTCTCTAATTAACATGTCCTAGGTTGAACTCCAACACAACTGAAGAATTCTTAGCTCTAATGGAGAGAATGTGTTAATTCATCTTTTCTTTCTCAGTTTATAGTTCTGTTTCCTCCTTTAGGTATTTGGTCAGTTCTCAGGCGGTTTGAAGACTTATATCTATTTACATTTATTCTTTTACTCTTCTTATCTCCATATATAGTATTTGATTCAAAACAAAGAAACACATCCAATTTTGGTGGTTCCACAGAACCACCAAAAATGGTTTCAGAGTGTTTACAGTCATACAGAGGCTTCTACAATTCTTAAGTCACCACAGTTTAGCAGGCCATTTAAGGTAATTATCTTCACTTATATTCTTCAGAAATTTTCAAATGTTTGCTAAAAATTGATTTAAACATTGAAACTAAGATATGGAAAATGCATTACACCCTTCTCTCTCCCACCCCTAAAAAGATCTGGTGATCTCTGATGTCAGTTTGATCATTAGGTAATGAGTACTGTTTGATCATTAGGTAATGTAAACTGAATCTGGAATAGATGTATTTTGAATTAATTAGGTGGAGAATATAACTAGATGTTTACATAGCATTTGCCACAAAATTTTCAGCATTGACCCTGGTTGCTTGTGTTCATTCTCTTCTAGCATGGTGATGGTGAAGACTTACACGTACCTGTCTGTGATGCTGAGTCTGTCACCATCAGTATGGTCACCCTCCTGATTTGTCAATTTGTCATGGTTTTCACTGGCTGATCTGGGGAAAGACTTTGTTTTTAACATCAGTCATTTTGCTGTCAGTAAAGCTTAGATAAAATTACAAATTGCTATACCAAGATGGGTAGCAGAGGACTGTGCTACAAATAACAGAGTTTGAGGAAAATGTCAGGTTAAAGAAACTTTTTTCCATGGACATCAGTGTTTAAGTTCTACCTCAGTAGATAAACCAGTCAACAGGATATTTCAGCTAGGAAAAGAAATGCCAGGATTATTTGAAAGCATTCAGTCACTGTCATGTTGTGCTGCTTCTAGCATCTCACTATGATTCAGAGGGCAGTTTCTGTCATTCAGAAGGCCTTGTCATCCTGATAATTGTAGATGGTGCACTCACAGAAGAGCGCAACAAGGTTTTATGGTTTTATGGTTTTATGGTTTTATGGTTTTTCTTATCCATATCAGAACAACCAGTTTGATGTATTATGATGTATCCTTATGTCATCTTTTCTGGCCACTGCTGTTTCCTGTGTAAACACAGGAAAATGTAGTTCTCCGTTGCATTTTGACTGAATCATTGTGTTACAATGAATGCTTTACCACCATGTGTGTACATTACAATGTCAGTAGGTACAAGCCCCAGGTAGAGAGCTTCTCCTAGTGCAAACAGCTAGAAGCTAGAATGTCCCTGATGCTGAATCCCTTACCGCCACCATAGTTATGCTTGCTAATTGACAACTTTTTCAAGTTTACCTGTCACACTTCAAACAGAAGTTAATTTAATTTATTTGCAATGCTGTCCCACAGAGAATTGGAGACTTGGTACACTGGGACAGAGAGTCAGAAGCACCATTTGGAGGCTAGGGAAGGAGAAGGCTATGCCTTGTTCAACTTTGTTTCCTGAAGAAAGTAGCAATGGATTTGTGTGCCAAGTGCTTCCATAAAATTGCAAACAAAATAAATTCTGACCAAAAAAAATTAACTCTCCATCTAAATAGTGAAGTTTGAGTGTAAGAAACATCATGATCTAGTTTGCAGAGTAAAGCAGCATGTAATTTAAATTACTGATTTCAATGACAGAAGTTTAGTCTGAATATCAGATTGATGCTACTACTGTACAGTCAAGGCTATAGAGCATTGGGAATTATCCCCTAAATTCATATTAATAATTAAATATTAGTGGAAGTTATTTTTATTTTACTTCTTAGCTATGCTAAGGAACGTGAAGGACAGCCAGCATGGCTTTGCCAAGGGCAAGTCCTGCCTGACCAACCCAGTGGCCTTGAATGATGGAGTGACTCCATCAGTGGACAGGCAAAGGGCTACAGACTGTGCTCCTCAGCTCTGCTCTGATGAGACCTCACTTGCAGTGCTGCATCCAGCTCTGGGGTCCTCAGCACAGGAAGGACATGGACCTCTTTGAGTGAGTTCAGAGGAGGGACACAGAGCTGTCGCAGAGGAGTGGTTCTCACAACCCACAGAGGGTTGGAGAACCACTCCTATGAGGAAAAGCTGAGAGAATTTAGTTTGTTCAGCCTGGAAAATTAAAATCTTCAGGTTGTCTCAGCTGTTTTGAAGTTCCATTTTGAAAATATGAGAACTGTGAGAAGAAGTCTTGAATCTGATTGTAATAAGACTAACAGTAACCTCTAGTTTTTCCCTTCTTTTAATCTTTTTTGTTTATGATTAAGGTAGTTTAAGTTTCATGTATGACATCTGTTTTCTTTTCTTTTCACTTGAAATAACAAGATTGAATCTCCGCAGACTTGATGTTTATATAGTCTTTTACAATTTTAAAATCTATGTAACATATATGTTATTTGGTTTAGGCATACTATTTTAGTAAAGATTATACAACAGCTATGCTGAATGGGGACAAAGATCCTAGGAAAGTGGCAAAGCTATTAGAGATAATTCTAAATGTCAAACAGTAGGATTTAACTAGATGACAAATAAGACATGAAACAGAACAGTTTTTGCAGAGATCTTGACATTACTTTGTAATGGAAGGAGGATTGCAGACATGAATTGAGTTCAAAGTCTTCTGATGGATGCAGGGTGGGAGAGACTCCATAGTCAATGTCTGCGTGGATTCTGATTTAACCTTTGAATGGCAAAAATCTGCATGAATAAAATAAAATCATTTTAAAACCCCAAAACACCAATGACAAAAATTTTTAAAAACCCAAAAAAACTAAAACCCTCCCAGAAATAATAAAAAATAAATAAAAAATTTCAAAAAATACATAAAACAAATTTAAAAAAAACCAAAGAGAAATACATATGGAATTGGACATTTAGCTTCTTTTTAAATGATGGTTTATCCAGCTCCATTGCCTAAAATATTTATACTGGTATCTTTCCACAACGTGATGCTCTTTGTAAGCTAAATACAAACTTGAGAACCTCTGAACTCACAGCTTGAAACAATAATCTTTAGAAGAGGAGATTGCATGCCCTTTGGATCAGAACGACAATACACCCACTACCTAGTGCAATTGAGTGTGAAGTTCAATTTTATTTATTCTATGGTCTCTATATTCAATTTGTAGCCCCCAGCACTTTAATTAGTATGAAACCAGTTGCACTGAGCTCACAATGAGATAATTATTAAAAAGCTAGAATGACTTCCACTATGTTTTTCACCCAGAGAAAACACAGCTATAAAATTTCATGTCTCAGGAGGTTTTTGTGTTGATATTTTAGTACTGACTCTTCAAGGATGAAAAAGAGTTATCATTTTTCATCTCCTATTTCTAGATTGACAAGAATTTAAGTACAATTCCCAGTGGCTCAAGGGCAAGTATTACTTATTATGAAAAACAAATAATCTAATTCTGCTACTGAACTCTGTATGTAGAAGCATGGCAATATAGAGAAGCTATTTGAATTATAAATAATGGCATTATCATTCTACTGACAGGAAATAAATTACATTAAAATGGTAAAAAGAAAAAAATAAAACATTTTAACTTCTTTGGGAGAAAAGTAATTTCTAATTTGTTTTCTTCTTGACTCAGAACTATAAAAAGTGGAAAAAAACTGGAGTTTAACCAATTTTGATTTTCTTACTCTTGCAAGCATCCTAAATTAGATTAATTAGCAATTGGAATATGGCTGAAAAATGGAAGGCACCCAATTTAACTGGATTTTGCACATTATCACATAGATGTTATTATGGAGGATCACAGAGTGGTTGAGGCTGGAAGACACCTGCAGAGATCCAACACCCCTGCTCAAAACAGAGGTAGCTGGAACAATTTTTCGAGGCTGTGTTCAGGCAGGCTTTGTATATGAGACAGGCTTTGGATATCTCTAAGGTGGAGATATTACTAAATTCTTTAATAGGTGCACATTTAGATAACAGACCCCCCTTGCAGCATACAAGTGGAAGGTATTTAGTCTCACATGTATCTCAGCTGTTTCAAGAACCTGTTAGGCTGACATTGTGAATTATCTTTCACCTATATACTTTATGCACAGTAAGCCACATCACAGGGACTCCTGTTATTGAATACCTGATTTCCAGCTGAGCAGACAGCTGCTGCTCTTTGGCATCTCCAATAGCTTTGTAATCTTCACTTTTAAAAAGTCATGTTTTTATGAATATAGTATAAAACTCTTCTAACTTTGACTAAAGAGACACATGCACATTCCAGACAAATTTCAGAATAAAACACTTATGGATGGCAAGAAACATGCATATCTTTAGGGTGTTTTCTGTTAATGACAGTAATCTTCTAAAATAAATAGTTACTCCAAAGAAATCCTACTACATTGCAAGCATACTGACAGCTCATGCAGTCCTGCCTTGCCACAGAGTGCTGTAGGCAAAGTATTATTGCTAAACTCCCTGTAGGCATTAGCTAAAGTTCCATTTGGCAGCTTCAAGATTGAAATAATTGAATGCGAAAATTAAGTGTTGGAGGGAGCTCCCAGTGAGAGTGTCTTCTTGTGAGACTTTTGCTAAACTCTTGCAGAGCAACTTCCACCTGCAGATGCACTCAGATGATCCATGCCAGAGATAATGAATCCACTTCAGAGAAAATTTTCCACTTTTGGAACAATAGGAGGTGTGAAGTATTTTCTCATAGTCTCCACAGTGAATATGTGGGTATACTACAGGAAACCCTGTGAAGGAAGACCTTTAACTGTTCCTCTTTATCTCAACCACCTCTTTCTTGTTGGAGTCAGAAGAATTGTAACATATGCATAGCTCTGGACTGCGAGGCTGCAAGGGCAAAATGGAAATGTCACATCCATTCAAATGAAGTAGATATCACCTACACAAGGAACTGCTCTTTTGAGTCATATGGAGAAGAAAACAAGATTATGATCTTTATTCCCATCTGTTTCTCACTCCTATTTTGTGTAGGCTGGTGCACTGTTGTCAGCAACCTTCTGCTCCAAGTAGAAGGGTGATGACTTCTTCCATCTTCTTCCCTGAGTACTTTCAGGTTAAAATCTGAACTCGTACTTTTAAATTTAGGCCAGAATAGGGAAAGGAAAGCATAAAGTGAGAAAAACAAGATTTCTTCCATAAAAAGTGGCAGTAGAAGTTCACCATGTTTACTTTATACAGGAAAAAACATTTTAAAGGAACTTTTAATCTTCTCTCTAAATTTTAGACCTGAATATCTTGTAGTAGTAATAAATTTTTTTTTCTTGATATTAAATACTGTAATTTGATTGAGAAAAGATAGTTTGGAAAAATCTGCAGCTTCAAATTAGAATCTCTTTACCCTATTAGAAAGAAAAGCTGGACTTCAGATCTTTAAAACTCTTTATTATCCATGGTATTATCTAAACCTCTTTGCAAAAGAAGAAATTCTTATGAGACAAGTGACAGACAATTACTGCATGGGTAACAGGTGGTGTCAAAGGTCCAGTCATCACAGTTATGTAGTCCTTCTGAGTTGTCCTTTTAATTTAACAAAACTTAAAAAGAGCGAGGGAATGGGGGAGATATTAAAGCTCTTAATGTTAAGGCAGTGAGTGTTGTAGTATTGACCTCAGTGGAAGAAATTTCTAAGGTGTTTAATAATTATCATCGTCATGACCACAATTATCATCTTATATTCTTAGTATTTATTAAACAGCATTATGTTTCTGATTTGGGATTTTATTGAATACTTATTAGCATTTACATTTGCTATCCTAAGCCCTCTTTAATGATAATTGAAGTTGTGTTATAAATTTCATTGGACATTGTCATAATTCCAAGGTGGTAATTTTATTTACCTTAACAATAGATATAATAATGAATGAAAAAAATTCCTTAGATCTGAGAAAGCAAGAAGTGTCTAAACTCTCTAGTATCTTCTGAGGTGAAAGTTCCCCTTAGCAAAAACTTTTAAACTTGACCTAGCTGGTTTGCCAAAGAAAACCAAGCAACCCCACATTGAGTTAGAACATTTCAGATATTTCAAAGATAGACTGTTATAGGATAAATAAGCTTCATGGAATGTATAATGATGCCCTACTACTATTAATCTTTGTGACCACTTATTAAATTCCTCCCCCTTCATCAAACTGTGTCAGGCAGCCTTACTCATTTCAAGGTAGGTGTCTGGTAGTGAAATACATGCATATAAAGCCCAAAGCACTACAATCTGGAGAAAATTAGTTAAGAAAAAAATTAGTTTTCATGGGAAATCTTCAAATAATACAGATATATTACTGACATTTAATACACAGGTAACAGACTTACATAGAAGTGTGCCGTTTATCCATCTCCCAAACGGAACAAAAAATAAATCTCCTTCTCCTCCATTTCTATAATTTTGCTGAAGAGGTCAGAGTTTGTCACACCTGAAGTTTTAAATATTCTTGTCAAATGCCAGACAGAAACCAATGACACTTGGGGAATCTGTTTATTTATGTATTGTCATTACTTGGCAAGATTTTGCTCTGATCATGGGTTTCGATTAAAACCTTTTATACTTTCATACTAAAAACATTTGTACTTATAGCCCAAAGTTCCATCTTACCTGTTATTAAATACTTAGGAAATAAACCATAAATATAAGTCCTATTACAAGGAACACACTGGGAGTTAAAAGTCTGCTATTACTTGACTATAGAGTCAGACTCTCAGAGTTCAACTGGGTTTACACCTGCAACTAAAGAAATCTGGAAACAAAAATGCCTTTGGTACAAAGCAGTAAGGATTTGAAGAATAGGTAGTGGACAGAATGAACAACAATATAAAGGGTTAAAAATGAAAGACAGTAAAATTCACAGATCTTTTCCTGTTTAGTTCACAAAAAATAAGTATGGTTCAAATATTCATTTAAAAATCAATTTTGTCTGGAAAAATATTTAGAAATTACCCAAATGGCTTTTGTATGGGAAACAGTTATAACTTCCAGTAATTAACATTGGTGCTGTTGCCCTGGTGTTTTGTGTACCAGTTTTAATTAAAAATCAATTTTCCATGGATAGAAGCCCTGAAAACAATTATTTGCCATGGAAATATTGACACAATGCAAAACACAAATAGGACCAGATCTGCTTCTAGACACAAGTGATTCATATGGCATTGAATCACTGTTCCACACAGGCAACTTGATTTCCTGGCTCTATCACTCCTCCCTTTATATCCTAAAACATTATGCTAGAATGTTGGCCATAATATTAACTTACACAACTACTTTATTAATAAAAACTACCAAATTATCTACAGAGTTACACAAATTGTTCTTCTGTGTCGTGGAATTAGATAGCAATGCCATGCTTCATCTAAAGCCTCCCATTCTGTACCTTTGAAGATTAGGTCAGTATGCCATATGGTTAACCTCAAGTTCCCTCAAGGAAAACACTTCTTTATAGTCAACATATCTAAGAAGCTGTAATTACTTGGCCTTAATTCTTTGGGATTATTTCAGCTGTACTCTCTTGTGCTCATTTGTTATTTCTTATGGTTTATTGAGAGCTAGTTGTTTGCTTGATGCTGTGCAGGCATAAAGAAAAGATACTGAATAATGCACTTTTTTATTTCTAATGGGGTTTTTTTCCTTCTTTTTTTTGTGCAATAGAGTATTGTCACTTTGAGGTTTCACATAACCCTTCAAACTCAAATCTGAGTTTGGAATAAAATTTTCCAAGATGAATGCATCATATACATGCAGATATACAAAAGGCATTTATTTCAAGTAGAGAAATAGTTTGTACTCTCATGAGCTAAAAATCATTTAGCTCAAAGCATTTAAATTCCACAATCCCATGTTGTCCTGTTGTTGCAAAGAAAGATAGCTTGTAACAAAACTCCACTTGCAATTTAGAAGCTTTCAAAAATTTTGATTCACATTTTGAGACTTTTATGCTTTCCTAGCCTGCTATCCAAATCCTTACTGATTTCAAGCCAAAATTCAACAGAGTTAAATAAAGGTGAGATCTGGCCAGATAATTTTTAGTGTAAATTGAATCTTGTAAAAATATTTTGGACTAGCACAATGCTAACCACTGCTTTATGTAATCAGACTAAATATCTGTTTGTTTGCTGATATATTGCTGCCTTTTGATCAGGGCTTTCTAGGTGCAGCAGCAAGAAGTTAGCATTTCTTCAAGCTCATGACTGGGCATCTTTCTGAAAAAGGAAAACCACAAACATGTGATGGAAAGACAACCATGCCTCGCTAAGTAATATGAAGCATGGTAGTCATAGCTGTTCAGTTCTTCCTGCCCAGCATTGCAACAGTAGGAAAAACCTGATGAGGAGAGAAGTTGCCATGTGGTGAATTATCTGTTCCGTGAAATCCTGAAATAAATGAATTATACTTTTCCTAGCAGTTAGACTATTCCTTAAGAAAAGGAAAAAAAAAAAAGACATATCAGACACAGCCAAATGCGTCAGGCAGATGTGGCTGGAGAAGCTACCTGAGGTGCCAGCTGGATTTATTCTAGCATTCTTGGAGAGACTGAAGACACGAATGGCTGCTTTGAATTTAATCTATGTTATTTCCTGCCTGCTGGCATTACTTACAGGACATTTGCTGTCCACTCTGTTATGCCCTTCAAATGTTGGTTTCGAGTTTTTTCCTTAAATTTTCCTTCCATTTTATTAATTTTTAATACACATTTTTCATTAAAAGATACAAAAATATTAAATTGTTGCCTTAATAATTTGGCTCCAATCCCTTTGTCCTTAACCAAAGACAGACAGCAATTCATGGTAAAGAGCAAAGGCAAATGTTTAACACATTTTGAAATAGATTTTTGGCAATAAAATAAATTTGTTAAATAGGTTCTGACTTTTTTCTGAAACAAAACTGCTTTCTAGAACTACTAGAAAATTTCTGTGATACCATTGCCCTTGTGAAGCTTAGTTGCAGTGCATATTGTAATTATGTAATATGAGCCCTGCTAGTGACATAGTTTATCCAGAATTTTTATTTAGAAAAGCTGAACCAGTGAACTTGGTTAAAATTTGTAGTGTTGACCCTAATCTTACTGGCCAAATACTGTGCTCCACCATCTGGTAGTGTAGCAATTACATGTTGTGAGGCCAAAATGTGCTGGAAATACCAAGGGCACAGAATTTAAAGTTTTTATATGGACTATGTCCATCAGCTCATGAAGGTGCAAGGATTAGTGCATTCGTATGCAAGTATGCATAGATATATCTACATGCACATGCATGTTCACATGCATTCTGGATGTACATCTCTGTTTCTGTAACTTTCAGACACTGACTGCTTCTTAACAGATGTGTTAAGCACATATTTGGATTGTGGCAAGTCTTGAACCCTGTGTGTTGTTTCATCATTTCAGTAGTTTTGTGACAAATAAAATTCTAGAGGTTTTTTTATTGTGTTTCTTTCGGTTTTTGGTCTTCTTTCTTAGTATTAACTTTATAGAATGGTTAAAATCCCAGTGCTTTATACTTTTGTGCAGCTATGTCCATATTCTTGCATGAGTCTGCCCACAACCTGTCAGGTCCCTATCAATTTTTTCTTGACCAAAAATTATCAAGAAGTATCACACACTGTGGCTTTGTGAAAATGCAGCTGTGCCAACTGACCAGCAGCTCTCTGTGAGCTTACTGCCTGGCTAGTTGCTATTTCTTGGCTGCTGGGTGAGCCTAAACAGAACAACTCAACTCTGATGGATCAAACAAACAGCTCTGGAGCCTGAATGAGGCCCCAGGGCGATACTTTGTACAGGCTGGTTGAAAGAGCTTAATATCTTTGAAAACTCCAAGTCTGTCAAATTTTTTGAAACTGTCCAAGGCACTCCAGGGCACCAGTGAGAGAAACACAGACACACAGAGAGCATGACTGCCTAAGCCTTGTTTCCTCAGGAAACCAGGCTAAAAATGTGCCTAGAGATATTTTTAACGTCGCAAACTGTTAAGCAGTCCCCAAGATGAGGAAAATAAATACCTACACTACATAGTATTTGAAGGAAGATTTCAAATGAGTGTGCAAAATGAGAAGAGTAAAAATCCATTCAGTGTTGTATAAACTGATAATTTTGGGGTGAAAAAGAGTGCCTTTGCTTTCCACAATTTATACTTAAATAACTACAGCAATACTAAATGCTTTTTCTTTATATATGCTCACAAAAGAGTTCATGGCAATAGCATGTCTCTTGTTGAAGCAAGGTTAATTTTATTAGACCTGCTCAGAATGTTGTCCCATACAAATTCTCTGTTGCATGTTGTGTTTTTTTTCTCTTCCAGAAATATTTACAGATGCCTTCTTTTTCCACAAAAATATCTTTACAGCACTCACTGCCTATCTGGTCTAATATTTTGTGAGTTTGCTCATGGCTTTCAGGTCACATCCTATGTTCCTGATCAAAAAGAAGTCTCATGTATCTTGAATATGGAATACAAATTAACAAGCCTGGATGAAAGAATATTCTTTTTCTTGTTATGAGATTGACTATCCAGACATACACTGTCAAGAACCTGTAATGCAAATATGGATCTGTCCTGGGTGCAGAGACAGGAGGGTGGAGCTTTTAGTGCTGCCTATTCAGTACCACACATGTCACTGCTGGTGAATAAAGATTTCCATGGGAAAAAAAAACAGGCCTGGAAATGGAAGATTGGCCCTTTTTGCCTGGGTCTCTGCAGGAAAAGGCACTGGGTCACCCTGGCAGGCCTAGCCCTCCTCCACCACTGGTACTTCCTTTTCCTGTTCCTCTGAACCACAGCCTTTGTGGATTCGTGTTGAAAGAAAGCAACAGTGAGTCTTGGTGGCCAAGAGGGCCAATGGCATCCTGGGCTGTGTCAGGAATAGTGTGGCGAGCAGGAGCAGGGAGGTCATTCTTCCCCTGTACTCAGCACTGGTGAGGCCACACCTTGAGTGCTGTGTCCAGCTCTGGGCCCTCAGTTTGGGAAGGACATTGAGACACTTGAGCACGTCCAGAGGAGGCAACAAGGCTGGTGAGGGCCTTGGAACGCAAGCCCTGTGAGGAATGGCTGAGAGAGCTGGAGGTGTTTAGCCTGGAGAAAAGGAGACTCAGGGGTGACCTTATCACTCTGTACAGTTCCCTGAAAGGTAGCTGTAGTCAGGTGGGGGTTGGTCTCTTTCTCCAGACAGCAACTGACAGAACCAGAGGACACAGTCTCAAGCTACACCAAGGAAAATATGGGTTGGGTATTAGGAAGAAGGTTTGTACAGAAAGGATGATAAATGGTCTGCCCTGGGAGGTGGTGGAGTCACCATCCCTGGATGTGTTTAAGAAAACACTGGATGTGGCACTCGGTGCCATGGTTTAGTTGTTAGGGCATGTTAGGGCCATGTTAGGGCATGGGTTGGACTCGATGATCTTTAAGGTCTCTTCCAACCTAGTGATTCTGCGGATTCTGTAAGATGCCACATGAGAAAAAGAAAAGAGAGTGGCGGTGCCACAGGAGCAAGCTGTGTGGAGCCCAAGCCCCAGCAGAACCAAGTGGAGTGGTGCTGGTGCTGGAGGCAGCTGCACGGAGTTGAACCAATGGAGTGGATTCATCTGAGGACAGCACGTGGGCAAGAGGGATGATCTAGCTTCCAGGGGGGTTTGTTTGATGCAGCTCTCATTGCTTTCTTGGACTGAAGGGGTGTGAAGGGGGATGGATGCAGGTGTTAAGCCACAAAAACTTTTGTTTTTTCAGTGGTGAATACCCTTTGGTGGATAAAACACCCTCTCTCTTTTGTAGACTCTTTGTTATTACAATTGTAGACTCTTTGTTATTACAATTGTTGTGATTATTGTGATTTTCATTAAACTGTGATTCCAATTTATAATCTCTCTTAGTCCTTTATTGAAAGGTGGAGGGGGGAAAGGGAGCATCCTGAGTGGGTTTAATTTTCCAGCTCTGTTTAAAATAGTACAGCACCTGCTACCAAAGTACCACTGATAATGTCAAAGGCTGCTGAGAGCAGAGAGAGGTATATACTGAAGATACTGGGCAGTATCTTCATAACTTTGAAAATGCAAATAGTCCCATTAACGTTAATTAAATTTTCTACAAATTTGAAATTACAGACCTGCTAAAGAAATAGAACTGAGGCCTATTTTATCAGATTTACCCAAGAAAATATTCCTAACACAAGCTGGTGACTAGATAACTCCTTCTAGAATTGACATATAAGGTTTAGAAGTTTATTCAAATCTGCTTTACCACTGGAAAATATTTTACTCTCTTTCCTTATACATCTGCATTTCATTAGGCACAAATTACTTTTCTTTCTGACAAGGGCATCATTCAGATTAAGGTCCAAACAACTCTTAATCAACTCATTACAAACTCACAGATCCTGCCCTTTCCACAAGGGCCAGCCTTGAGTCCTGTACCAGGACCTCGTGATCTTTTGAGGATCCCAAAGGCAAAAAGAAGGGTGTGAGTACTAACACATAGAGAGTGTGAGTTTTCCCCATTGCTTGCCTGCCTGAACTGCTTTTTCATTAGGACATTTCCTGGCTCTGTTTTGTCGGAGACCAGCTTGTGCTTTCCAAAATGTAATTTGGGCCATAGCAAGCTTCAGATACTACTCCAATTGGGAAGACTCTTGTGTGACTGTCCTGTTTCAGGGGATTTACCTGCAGATAGGAAAAGCTGAGATGTGTGTACTCAACCCAGATTTTGCTACTTGGCTTTGGAGCCAGGATGTGGGCCCTGGTCTCTCTTATTTAGCAATCTAGATTGGGCCTTGATGCCTACACCTGGGTACTTAATAGTGATGTAGCAGAAAGCAGTATTTCTTCAGAGATTGACAATTTCAAATACTGTTGGATTTACTGGAGCGGTTAAGAGTTTGCAGAATAACCCAGTAATTCACCTGGGCCCCAAAAGTGTTTTACCCTTGTCCACATTACCCCATGGACAGATCACAACAATGTGCTGCAGGCACTGAATCTGTAAATACAGGGTAGAGGACAAAATCTGGACCTCCTATTTGGAGCTGGTAGCTATGCCTTTGGCAGTTCCACAACTCTGCTTGGCTAAAGAGACAGGAGTTCACTCAAATTTGCAAGGAAAACTATATTACCTTACATGACTAGGAGAGGTGGTAGAAATGGAAATTTTGACCCATCCCAAGTTGCTTGTAAGGAAATTAATGAAATTTTTCTTTCCCTTAATATGTTACAGTTCTAACATTTGATGAGAAGACTCACTTTCACAAATTATTTTATTTTACTTCAAAATGCATTTACTTAGATATGAGTTCTGTGATATGATTTCTCATGCGCATCCATAAGGATACGTAAGAAAAGAGGTGAAAGTATTAAATTGCTTAGTTAGCTGGTCTGTTAGGATACAGAATCACACATTTCTCTGAGACTCCACTGTGTTTGTTTTAGGTACACTTGAGCTACATTTAAGCTTTCTCCTGTGTATTTTTTATCTACTGCTTTATGTTAGATATCCATAGTCCTATTCCCATGTGATTTTAACATAAACATTTTCTCTGGATTACTAGGACACTATTTTCATAATGCACCATTTCAATAATTCTTTTAGATTGATTCTATACACAAAGAAGAAACCCAGGGTTTTTTCTTTTTTTTACCACAAAAAGTGTAAAGTGTGCCTATTTTCATACAGCTAAAATCAGTTATTTGAAAATACACAGGTGCAGAAATATACAATAGTATGGAATTCAGAAAACATTGTCCAGCAATGCTTCCCTACCTTGTCCAAATCAACTTCATTTGTATCCGCAAGTTTTGAAAAGTGTGAATAAAAACAAATAAGAAAAAATAATAGCTATTTTTCAGACAGAAGTTATCTATACTTCTATCTATACTTCACAGAAGTTTTACTGTGATTTTTATCTTGCATAAAGCACTGCTGGATTTTATTTTTTGCATTTGACAACATAAATAGACCACAATTAGTGTGTAAATTCTTAAGTTTAAAGTGTTCGAAAAGTGTTTTTAAATGTGTATGATCCACAGCATCACAAAAACAACTGGGTTGTAAAAGACCTTTGAGATCATCCTGTCCATCCTGTGACCTAGCACCACTGTGTCAACCAGATCATGGCACTGAGTGCTACATCCAGTCTTTTCTTAAACATCTCCAGTGACAGTGATTCCACCACCTCCCTGAGCAGCCCATTTAAATCTCCAGTCACTATTCCTGTGAAGAAATTCTTAAAGTCCAGCCTAAACTTCCCCTGGCACAGAAGGCTAGTGGGAAGACTGTGGCCTCTTGTCCTGTCACTGATTATCTGGAAGAAGAGATCAACCTCACCCCTCTTCTCAGGCAGTTGAGGAGAGTGATAAACGTCACCCCTGAGCCTCCTCTTCTCCAGGTTAAATACCCCCAGCTCCCTCAGACACTCCTCATAGGACTTGTGTTCTAAGCCCTTCACCAGCCTTGTTGTCCTTCTCTGGACATGCTCCAGCATCTCAACAACCTTCCTGAATTGGGGGGCCCAGAACTGGACACAGAACTCTAGGCGTGGTCTCACCAGTCCAAGTACAGGGGGACAATCCCTACCCTGCTCCTGCTGGCCACACTATTGCTGCTACAGGCCAGGATGCCGTTGGCCTTCTTGTCCAGCTGGGCACATTCCTGGCTCATGTTCACCTGCTGTCAGTCAGCCCCCCAAGTCCCTTTCTGCCTGGCTACTGTCCAGCACCAATGCCCAAAGCCCAGTGTTCTTATGCCCTGTTTATCTGTTATTTCAGTTTGAATAATTGAAACAAAAAAGAAAGATGTAAATTTCTTGGGTAGTCAGTAATTACACCTTCAGAGAATACATTTGTAAGACCAGTCCTTTGAAGTAGCACCCTATTTAGCAAATCAATAATTCCCACACTGAATACTTCCCAGGTACTTCTCATTCAGACGTCTTTTGTAGGTAAAATGAGTATAAGTAAAAGCAGCCTTGTTTTGCAATGGTTTTTAACTTGAGAAAGTAAACAGTGTTTTATAGCTGGTCATGGGTATCTGCCACTTCTTGTTTTCTTCTCTTCTTCTTGCTGTGGCTGGCATCTCTTTCTCATCCCTATCTGTTTATTCAGTGATGTGGCGCAGCTGCAGCAGAGAGTGCATTAATAAATGGAACTGGACCCATGTTCCTCTGACCCAAGTGCCTGGGTTGTTTCTGTATTGAGCTCCTGCTGAGGAAATGTGCAACAGGAAAACTGAAGTTACTTGAAGGCGGGGCATACTTGCTTGAACTCCCCAACCTACCTAATATTGCCGGGGTTAACTGCTGCCTTGCCTACCTGGAAAGGTGCATGGAGTTTTATATTTCTGTTCCTTCAAAGTATTTTTTTCTGGTTTTATCTTCAGGCATTAAACCTTCTATTAAATGTAATTTTGAAGCAAATTAAGTACTTTTGTTCTAATATGTACAATATCTACAATATATGTAGATGTACAAGATGTATATGTACAGTATTTATTTTAGTCAAATATAGAATCAGTAAGGAATGTTTTTAAATATATGTTTAAGCCAAACTGTTTAAAATTATTTCCTTCTTCATTTAAATATCAAAATCTAAAAGGCTGTTTGGTGTTTTTTGTTCTGCTGGTTATTGCTTGATTTTTTTGTGGTTTGGTTTTGATGGCATCTCTAACATGCAAAACGAATACAAAGAGCAAATTTGTACTGCTGCTTTGGTTGTTTGTGGTGTCTTCTATAATAAAAGAACATAATTGCTCTGACCTCATTTTGGCAGATTAAAAAGTTGTTTACAATGTTTTTTCTTCTTGCTTTAATTGTGGAGAGAAGACATGGCTACTAGAAACATATTTTTATTTCCATCTGTTTGATATGACTACCAGTTCAGGGTTTGCCTAGTTATTTACAAAGTAATTTTTCCTTGATAAAGAACTATTTCTGAAGATAGTAAATTTCACCTGGTTTTTATATGTATTAATGATACTGCAATTTACAGTTCCTTTCACAACAAAAGGGGAATTTTTCTCAAGTAAGTTGTGAGATACTAGCAGTAGGAACCAGGTAACAAGCAGCTGCATCTATATTTAAGACTTTTAATTCATAGAAATTATTTTATAGTAATAGTTCATGGTAGCATAAAAATATTATTAACAGTAATTTCTTGAGGACATTTTCTAAGAGCAATACTGAGTACTTACTGATACTCTTGGCAGTATTTCAATGATACTGGAAATTACCCAAGTCACAATGAATCTAGTTAAAAGATCTAAGAACTGTTAGTTATAAATCAGCAGTACTAATATATATATATATATATATATATATATATATATATATATATATATATATATACACTTTACTGAGTCAGAGATGGAAGACAGAGATTTCCTTTGAAATCCCAAATTGTTAAGCATACAATGCCTTTGAGAGTGAGATATCTTTTTTCTTAACACCAAACTATTAAATTCAAGGGGGGCAGTATACAACTAATGAAATTTTTTTCAGACTTGTTAAAAGACTGATTTAAAAATTACAGTTTGCGTGGGTAAATAATTTGAGATTGATTAGATGCATCATGAAAGAAACAGTGGAAATAGCTTATTGGCTTTTTTTGTCCTTGCAGTTCCTGTGAAATTATCCACAAGCAAATAGGATAATGAGATAGGGTTGGTTTTTTCAGCATTACATTTCAGTATCACAAAATTTTTAAATGTGTACATACACTATTATGTCATTAAGAACATTGTTACAGACACAGTCAAGTACATGCAGAACTTGGGCTTCCATGAGCACATAGACATCTGACAATATAATGGGAGACTTCATGACAGTAAAGCCAATATATAATATAGAAACACAGTGTGAGATTCCTCATTTCAAAATAGTGTTCCATAAACAGAAGGGTAAGTTGCTAAGTCCCTTCTCCTTCATAAAGAAAAGTAATCTCAGAACCTTTGCAGTTTGTCAGAGTCTCAAGAAGAACTAAAACTGAATAGCTACTAAGAAAAAAAATCAGAAAAAGGGGGACAGAACTTGAGTGCATTTTAGTCTGGTTCATTGCTAATCTTTCACTCATGAGTACAAAACTGCATGAGTGAGAAGTTTAGAATAAATACTTAAGACAGGGACATAAAAGAGCTGGAATACTAAGGAATGCTATTAGCACAAAATTGATAAACATGACTGATCTTCTACACTAAAACTCTTATGTAAACTTGATTAATCATTGTCATGAATGTTAGTATGTACATACTTTTAGAACAGTAAATTAATTTGTCAAAAAATATAACATTTGTATATTCTTTGAAGAACAATTTTACTCCAAATACATGTTCTTCAATTGGTTTTAGGGCCATCTGTTGCAAAACAATTTAACACAAGGTTAAAAAAATGTATGCTTAGAATTCCAGATGAAATGGTGTTCAACAAAGAAACTGTTTGTTCCATCCATTGCTTAAATGAAGGAATAATGAATGATGCATATAAAAATCTGAAAAATGTGGATAATGGAAATATAAGATATGTTTATTTTTAAGAAGGATCCGTAAATGTTAATCCAAGTTATGTATTGCTATGTGTTTTACATCATTATAGTCACATACTTGGAATAAATGTGGACCTGGAACAAAAAATATGCTTGTCCTCATGCAAACTTTGTGTCTCAAGTAGAAAAATAGATCATTTCTTTAAAAGTAAGAATAACAATCAGGAAAATATAAGCTAGTTTTCTCACAATGTTAAAACTTAAAGACAAATAAACTTAAATTGTTTAATGATGTTTTTTAAATATTAAATAAGTTTAACAAAACAATTTTTTACTCTCTACTCTTGGAAGTTAAAGAACATTAATATTTTAGGTCCATTTTCATTCTACTATATAGGATAGTATATCTATTATTTTATTGTCTAGATTTCCAGTAACAGGGATAATTAGAAAGAGGTATGTCTTGGAAAACCAGCTGATTTTGATATATAAACTTTATCTCAAGAAACCTTTTTATTGGCTATAAGCCTGTCTTGATGGTTTATGTCATTGTATCCAAATGTTTATTAAAGAACTAAGTCATTAGGTCACCAAGTTAATTCACTCTCTAGAAGTTAAATTGGGGGCAAAGATAGAGATTTTAGGACATGATGAGGAGCGTCTCAGTCAAGTGTTACACCAAAATATATGTGCTTAATTCCTTGAGGACATATTCCTCATAACAGTTTAAATATAAAGGTCATCTTTAAGACTCTTGCCAGGACTTAAAACTGAACTCAACAGAATCAAACAACTCAAAATAGAAGAGATGGAAAATGATGAAAATCGTTTAGTATGTAAGAGTTTGGCCCCAATGGGCTGAATGAACGAAGTTCAAGAAGAGAGAGAAGATGATCTATGGGTACACAGGAGAAAAACCTCTTCTTTCTCCTGTGTTGCTGTAATTCTGTGAAAATTCTATCAAGTCTATACCAGAATTCATCTCAAAACAGTTCATACAGACTTGAACATACACCGTGTGAGGTTTTTCAAAATTTTAATTTCATGCAAGGTGATCCTATCAGCTTCTAAATCCCTCTGGAGTAAAACAACCCTTTCTTAATAACTGAATGAGACATTCACTCTTTTCTCCACTGAGAAAATTATTAAAGAAATTGGAGACATAATGGCTTACATTCAAATGAGCTCCTTCAGCCTACATGTTTTCTTCCATCTGGACAAAACAAAATTATGATACACTTCACTCTCATTCTACCTGCCCTTAAGGCAAAATAAAAAAGAAAAATGTCAAATCGTGATCTTCCTACATGTGAGAAGTAAAAAAAATTTATGGAAGTTTCACTAGCTTCCTAAACAAAACCCAAAGTCTCTCTCATTTACAAGTAACCTCTAAAAATAATAGTGTTTCCTTTGCATATGCACAGGAGCATTCACTGACTCTTATCAAAGAAATCTAGATAATAAAATTGATTCATTTTTACATCTTATTTTCACTAGATAAATCCTTGACCACTAT
The DNA here is from genome assembly GCF_901933205.1 of Camarhynchus parvulus. NCBI lineage: Eukaryota > Metazoa > Chordata > Aves > Passeriformes > Thraupidae > Camarhynchus > Camarhynchus parvulus. The sequence goes on along the minus strand of NC_044601.1, from coordinate 31,723,026 downwards.
ATTTTATCTCCAATTTTGAAAGGAACTGACATCATACATAGTTATTCCTTCAGACTGGATCGTTTCTGAAAGAAATAGAAACATTTTAATTTTTTTGTGAGTTTCAGTCAGTCAGTCAGTTACAATTCAAGTCTATGAGGAAAAAAAACAAGTATAAAAAATACAAATGAAGTTGCTTAGTCATGTAATTAATTGATCCTACTTCTTCACTTTACCATTCCAATAAGTCATTAAAATAAACCCCAAAATCTAAATTGTGTTTGACAAGAGAGACAGATTTTTAAGGGTCCACAATAACAGAAAATCAGAACAGAAAATGGATAAGAATCTCCATCTTCAGCACTATGTAAAAAGATTCATATATATATATATACACACACACACACACACACACACACATATATATATATATACAAAATACCTCATCAGAAAACTTATCTGAAATATTTGTCTATGTAGAATAGTCTGGTATTAACAAAGTAGACCATGTTCTGAAAGATGTCAAGCTTGTTTTAAGAAATACAGCCTTTCAAATGACAAGACTTCATTTGACCTCTGCAAAACCCGTGGAGAGCAAACCTCCAGCTGCCATATAATGAACAAAACAAGATCACAATGATAAACTGACATTAGCAGCTGCACAGCGTGTCTAAATAAACAATTATTTAATAAAACAAATCCCTTTATTGTTATAAATGACAGAACATGTATTTCATGCTGATATGACCTGGTGAAAAAAGTCTATTATTACCATTTGTTTCAGCCATATGTTCTCATTCACAGTATTGCTTACAGAACTAAAAAATATTTATCTTATGGATTAGAATGCGGGTTTCTAGAAGATTCCACAGCTTTACATGATGCTAATGAGAGGAATTCATAACACCAAATATCAGAGCCTCTTTACTAAAACTTTATTCAGCCCTAGAACTAATGTTTTTTTTACTATTTACCTAAAGTTTTCTGATCGCAGTAATACATTTCTCACTTTTGAAAAGGGGTCAGAGAGAGAGAGTAAAAGGATGATACACGAAGAAAGAAAAGAATAAAAAGAAAAGTAATTGGGTGTATTTTTTGTCTCTCACATAGCTTTTTACTGTTTTCATTTTCCCTAGGCTCTCAATTAACCAGTATTTTGGGGAATAGCAAAGCCCTGTTCTGAAGCCTAGAGGGTCATGTAAGAAGTGGCAGCTTCTATCCTTTTATCCTTCTATCCAGATTTCTATCCTTTTCTAGGAACAGACCACTCACTTCACAGAGATTTTAAGGTTATTGCTAAATTACAGTTGGCTGAAGAGCTGAAAGGAAATAGCAAACTTGTTAGCAACTTTGCATAGGTGAAGAAGTTCATTGTTGTCTTCCAAAATATTTTTCTTATTAGATATAAGGAGAGAAAGAAATTTATCAAGAGGAATTCTACTGGAAAGAAAAAAAAAAAGGAAAAAAAATTTAGCCAACAAATGCAACCAACTTTGAACTAACAACTCATAAGAGTGAAAATTTTCATTCTACTGAACATTCAAGAATCATTCTGGGATGTGACAAGACAATTCCTACAGTAATTTAGCATTCAACATTTAAATTCAACAAATTGTTCCAAAGGTGTCGAAACACCTTCATCCCTTCCTTCCCTCTCCCCAGAAAAAAGATACAGTAACAAAATTAAGCCTTACATTTTCCAGTTTATTACCACTTCCAAAACTTGATTGGCAAACATCAGGTGCACAGTCTGTAAATCCTGGAGATCAAAGAGCTTCTCTTATCTGACCGAAATACATAAAGAAACTGTCCACAAATTAAAAGAGAGAATAAGAAGAAAGAAAATAAAAACAACTATGTATATTAGAAATAATTCCTTTGAAATTTGAAGTCCAGACTCATACCAAGGCATTTCTAAATTATCAAAGGTGGTCTTGATGTTCTAGAGTGTACTCTACGTTTTTCTGCAGATTTACTGTCATTATACCCTTTGAAGATCTGAAGTTCTGCACCTGCAGCTGCAATAGTGAAGGAATTAGGAGATTGACAGAAAAACTTCCTCTAAAACCTGTGATTTTAGTGAAAGAAGCTATGAAGTGAAGCACTGTATGGAGTACAGTTATTATGCAAACTCTGAATCTGAAGGAACTCCAATTGTTTTCCCGGTCCAAATCAGCGCTTATGAAAATATTAAAAGGATTTATTAAACATTATAAATTAAATTGAATAAAATTGCAGTTGCTAAAATTATCGGTTTTCTTGGTCCATTATGTAAAATGTCATTATGATGACTTGTTGTTCACTTAGTCTTCTACCAGTGTTAAAATGCTGAACTGATAGTACTGATGGAATCATTTACACCTCTCTCTGATTTGAGTCCTTCGTCCTTTCGTGGAATAACCATCAACTAGAGTAAATACCCATGTGCAATGTGCACATATTTTTTTCAGTGTTATAATATATTTAAAATCTAAGATTATAAAAATGTTCATGAAAAAGGTCTAAATATACAAGCTAAAATAAATTATATTTTGCTATCAGCTAATGCAGAGTTTTGAAAAATGGCTCTTCAATTACTATTTTCTTATTATACCCTACAGAATTTCAAACTTTGGAGTGAATTCTAGGAGGCTGGGTAGAAAACATAGATGGGTAGTGGTAAAATGGAGGTTAGAATTTATATTCTGAGTTGAAATTTTCATTCAGTCACAGGTATTCAGTAATTAGGAATTCAGGAAACATGAACAAATGCTGCAATGTAAGGATCATGTGAGCTGGTAGCTCTGTCGGGTCATCAAGATTTGTTTTATAATCTGTTACAGATACAGAGTGTTCACTATGTGTCTTAAATTCCTATCCTGAAGGCTGTTGCCACCATGTGAAGTATCAGGAGCAGCTGTCACCTCTTTCTGCTATGTCAAAGCCCCTCCTTAGGGCCCTACTCAGAAATAAACCAGCTGAGAAAGTGCTCAGCGGTATGAAATAAAAATAAAAATTGTATCAAAAAAGATAAAAATAAAATAAATATTTTAATAAATAAAAATCATGAACAAACTCAACTCCTATAAAGCTCAGGTGTGAGACTAGCCCTGTCTGTCTTACATTGGATGAAATTTTAATTATTTTTTAAAAATAATTTTTGGAGTGAATTTCTTCTTCAGAGAAATACATCTTACACAATTTTAGTGATTTAATACTTATAACTGTTTGCACACTTGCATTGCCAGTATGTAGAAGAACGGATAGGATGAAGAGTGTCTTTTTTCTTATTACTTAAAGAATCAGCTTCCAACTAATGTCAAAAAGCCCTCAGCATAGTGCCATATGCCATATACTCTATATGCACCATATGTGTGCAATCATTACACAGGAAATATCAACAACATGCAAAAGTTGTAAAATAAATGCATGACATTAAAAATTAGATCCTCATATACATTTAATGTACTTTCTTGCACTGACTGCACCAAACATTAAGAGTAAGCAAATTTTCAGCTATTATGTCACAACTAATTTTTTCTTCAAATGTGGATGTTGTAAACATAAAGATGGACTAGCGGGAAGGAAAGAAGGGAGGAGCACAGAAAGCAATTTGACCAAAATCCCTAAATGCAAAGTATCTCCCATTAGGGGGCTGTGACATGCTAAGAGCTTTGTCCTGCAAAAACAGTACAAACTCTACATCAATAAAACTGTCTGCATGAATACTCACAGCTGGGTGATAAAAAGGGAAGATGAGAGAGCCAGAGAGCAGCTTAGCCTTTCTTCAGTTGTTTATGAACCTCATGCAACAGCTGGGGGCCATTGATCTGGTACGTTCCATACTGGTGCGGGATGTCAGGCTGCTCTTCTGGCGAGGAGCACTGCACCCCAAACAGCTGGCTTTGCTATCAAGATCATGTGCTTCATTGACCCCATTTCTGAGTCTCCCTCCCACAGAGCTCAATATTTGGGGGACAGAATATATGATCACAATCCTTGTAGAAGGTAGTTAATAAATGAATGAGTAGTTGTTAAGTCACAGCTGGTTTTTCACATGTGGTATTGTGAAAGTCTTTTACAATATGACAGGCATCACATCACGGCTTTTCTCCAGGTTTTTCCAGAAAAGCAAAACAACTAATCAAATACTTTTATGAAAAATCTTAGCAATGACAGCACTAACTAGAATGAAAGTGAAAGCTTCACCTAAGAATCCATGCAGGCACTAAATGTGTTTAAGCAATATTAATTCAAGATTGTTTTCTTTACTTCACTTAGTACCAGAGAATTTTCTCATAGCCTTACACATGCTTTGTCCTCTGCCAGATTGCATAGATGACCCCCATGTTAAAGCACTCAGTATATTTCTTTGCTCAATATACAACATGTGTACACCTTTAAGGAAATTTAGATGTGCCCTCTCTAACCTGGAGACAGAAAACTGGTTGTACTACACCAATCAAAAGACAAAGGCTCTGCCTTTTGGGTTCAGCCATGAGGAATACTGCAAAAAGGAGCCAGGAAGAGTTAAACAGAGAGAAAATAGCATACCACTTACAGAAGCAGAGGAATATGATTAATTAAAAAGACTGTGCATGCATGTACAGTTATGAACATTGGACAGGAGGGTCAAATCTAGACGCAGCAAATCAAGAACCAAAACTTAGAAGAGTTTTTCTCCTGTCAAAGGAATCTGAGGTTTTCTGGATTCCCAGTCTGTATCTGTACTGCCCTGGAAGCCCACTTTCAGGCATCAGGAATCCTTTTTGAAATCTAGCAATGTCAGTGCAGGACATAGGGTCTTCCACTCCTCTCTGAGTCTTCATCTCAGGCAGTGCACCCTCTTTCAACCAGTTGTAAGGATGTTCATCTGGTATGCCTTACCCTTTTTATCAGTTAAAATAAGTGGATTCAGGGCACACGCAGTACTTAGTAAGTTTAAAGTTGCAGAGTAGATTTCATCTGAAGTGGATTAAATAGTTGTTATGCAAGGAACTTGGATCGCAGTTTTAAGGAAATGGTAGCCTCTAGTATGAATGCAGTGATGAACATACCTTTCTTTTTCACAATAAGAAAACGAGAGAAGAGGGATGTGAACATTGTTTTGCAATTCTTCCAGGAATAAGAGTGATTTAAAAATCTTTACAGTAAAATTGTTTAAATGACAGCAGGAGTAATTAAAAATAAATATTAAAAATCCAGATTAAAGCAAACAACACATACAAAAAAAAGAAGAAAACAAGAAATCATAATCTCCTTGAGATGTTTCCAGAATGTAAGTGGGCACAAGTTACAAAAGCAGGCTTCATGATTCTACAGTGACATAAGAAGTAAAGGTTGGAAAGAGAACAGTCTTAATCTAATCATAAGCAGCTACAGAAACGCTGTGTCCCAGCTGTGATCTCTGGAGAACCATATTAACATAGGGGTGTTGCTAAATGTATGTGTCCCAAATAGTTGCAACCCATGGAGACCAGCTTTAGATAATGAGCAAAAAGAAGGCTGGCAATCGCTGAATACAAGCAGAAAGTAGCAGAGCTCTACATGTATCTATCCCCATACTACCTATAAAACTTGAAGTGCATTGAGCATAACATTTAACTTTGGCTGAACTTGATAAACAACTTGAACTGGGTAAGAAATGCATTAGTAACCCCTCCTGCTTTCTGTGCTAACCCACTAATAATTCAAACATATTTAGGCAGCTTCAAATGCAAGACATTCCTAGTACATCCTTAACCATTCTGGTGCTAAATATTGCATCTCAGCTCCACAAAGGTGTTTATGCACACAAATCCTGCTGGAGTCAGTACTGTACTTCTCTGAGCGTCTAGCTATCTAGATGCTTGTGTAAACTTTTGGAAAATATTTTCTTTTTAGAATAATTTTTGGCACAAAAGAGGAAGTGAGTGCAATACCATGGCAAAATCACAAAAATGTCACTATAGTTTGCTTTTTGGTTAATGATACATGAATATAGATAGATATAGATATAGATATAGATATAGATATAGATATAGATATAGATATAGATATAGATAGATATAAAAAATATATATATAAAGGCTGTTTCATCTTAGACCTTATCTCTTCACTCATCCATCTACCATTTTGTCTGATCCTTCACATCTGTATATTTTGCCATGGGGAAGTTCATTATCTTCTTGAAGAAGAAAGAATTTAAGGCAATAGTTGTGATCTTTGCAGTGAATGAGGGGAAAGAGTGAATGAGGGCAGAGCCCTATGCAGAACTGTGTCTCAGATCTAAGGAGATTTATGCACTGCTGAAGTTGCTCTATTTTTCCCAGGAGATAGAGCAACAGAGGTATGTCTCCAAATTTTCTATTCAGATTTGTTATTAAATGTCTTGTTCATATTATTCTGACTTGCTATAATTCTGACTAGCATATGCCTAAGCCCATTCACAAAAGTACTATTAGTGTCTGGGATGAAATAAAGGACAGTAAAAGAAAAGCATAGGATAGTTGCTCCTAACCCAGTTTTTCAAGTACTTCTAACTTTTAATACTTCTGGTTCTTTCTCGTCAGGCAGATGAGATTAAGTAGCTTTAAGATACTTTGTTTGTCTTTGTCCTATAAAATGGAAAAGGAGATAAGAGCAGATAGAAAGTCATTGGTGCCAGGTGGCCTCTGCACTAGCTGCAAGTAGGCAATGTGCAGCTAAAATCCATGCTCAAACTCTATTTGTAACAGCTGATTAAAATTAGTGACCCTGATTTTTCTGCCAAAGAACAACTGCAAGGGCAGTCTTTTCTGTCTTCCCATTCAGTAAAGTGACACATTTTTTTCCCCCAGACCTGAGCTCTCAATAAGGATGTGAAAAATTACTGTGCCTTGTAGACACTTTAAAAAATATCCAACAGATCTATCTTGGCCAGAAGTCCACGATGCATTTTTAGTAAACTGAAAGAATGTGAAATTATTTTTTAATAACTAGTTAACTTAGTTGCATCATTCCTTAAAATATTTATGAAGTTTGGTCTCACAAAGTAAGAGCAGCTTCCTTCATAGTTGCAGCATTCCTGGAATACAGGTGTACATAAATTCAGTGACACAGTGGCATGATGTTTTAGGTTGGTAGTAGATTTTTTTTCATGGTATCAGTGAGAAGAAGGGAAAAGAATTTACAAAACAAAATAAGGAGCCCATTTTAACCCCATGACTAGAACCTTTAGGCCAGATCTCTCATGCCTGATCAAACTGTCTTGCAGCATTAGAAATGTTTGTCTAAGTGTTTTCTTGCCATTATTTCTCATTGTTGCATACTTCTGCACTTGTGTAAGGAGACCTTAGTGACAGCTGAAACACAAAAAGCTGGTAACTGCAATAAATATGTATGTCAGAATTTTCCAGTGGGAAGAAAAGTGCCAACAAGTGAGGTAAACTTTAGTGATAAGCAAAAAACCCTTAAAATACAGCAAGTCTAAGATACAAAATTATATTATTTTAAGAAAATTATTCTCATAAGAAAATCAGGTTGGCTATTTAAAATACATTACAAAAATGTTTCTGTTCACAACCCAAGCTCCTAAATCATGACTCTTAGAAGAGATTTTTCAGCATAAACTGAAGTTAATGGTTTAATTTGTTCTGATCTAGTAAAAAGACAAGAAGTTAAATCCTTGAGAAGTGCAAATCAGTATTATGCAGTTATTTATTAAACATTGTCATTTTGGTTTTTTTTCTCAGAATTCCTTACAGAGCACCATAATATTTTTATTTTTCTTCATATCTAAAAGAGTTTATCAGTTTTTACCCATGAATAATGGGTGAAATTATCCACTCACAATTAAAAATTTTAAAGTGAAAGGATGCCCTTCCCCAGTACAAGCCATTCCCCCCCCACCCCGATTTTATGTGTTATTCTGGATGGGTAACTTTTCTTTTTTTCTGAGCTCAGTTTTCCATAAGAGAGCACACACTGCAGTATATTATGCACACATAGTAGTATGTTATAGAAAAATTATGTATTACAAATACCCAACACTTTGCTTTCTGTCTCAGAAAAATCCATTTAAGAAGGTTCAGTTGCATAATTAGCAATAAAATAATTAATGAATACAATTGGTGTTCATAGTTGACCAAAGTAACTTTTTGCAAGTTTATTTCAATAATTCAAGTTTTTCTTCTACAAAGAAAATTTAGCCAGCTCTAATTAGTGAAACCTTCAAGCTTGACTGCAGATGGGGCAACTTGTGAGTCAGGGTGATGACAGTAACAGTGAAACAGAAGGCTGAACTGGTGGTTCAAGGACTGGGCAAGGTTGTAGGAAGTGCACTTTCTGTTCTTTTTCTGCCCCAGACTTCTTCTGTGGTCTTTGGCACATCATTCTAGCACTTTATACTAGTGAGCCCGCTTGTGAAATGTAATTTACCCTTTGGAGCACCCACATGCCTTGTGACAGAGATATGACTTTCACAAGCAACCAAAATTAAAAAGGAGTACCTGGAGCAAGAAGAGTTGTTTTTCAGACCATCTGTAAAGAAAAGTCACATAATTTTTGGATCCCAATTCCATTATTAGACCCATGTGAATAAAACTGAGCTTTTATAGAGTTCTACTGTCATCTTATTTTGTTATTTATCTTCAAAGTAGCTACCTACAAACTTAGGACTCCATTTGTGCTTTTCCAGACTGAGAATCAGGATCATCAATGTACTTTTCTTACAATACAATGTGAACAGCTCAGACAGGGACTAAACTACATTGACTGAGAAAATAACCTTTGGCAGTGTAACAAGACTATTTCAGAAGGCCCACCAAGAAAACTATTAACAGCAAGACCGAACCAAAAAATACAATGCTGGTGATAAAAGGAAGTGAGTAGTGGTGAACAACTTCACCTCAGATAGGAGGAGGAGCTTAAGTGTAGTTCTGTAAGATTAATGCAGAAATACAAGTGAATTGGACTGAATAACACAGAGAAATCCAGACCGTTATTGTCTATTCTATGGCTCACTGGTTAAATCCAAACTCTGCAGTGGCCATTCTCCCAAAAAGAACTTTCTTCTGAAATGACAGTCTTTTATGTCTACGTGAAATCTGGATGCAAAGATGGCAAAAATCATGATGTAATAAGTTAATTTTACTGAATAAAGGTACATACACACACACAGAGCCCTGTATTTTATATAAGCGTTACTGTGTTTGCATCTTGTTCCAACACACAGGCCATTTGCTGAAATGAAACACCTAGGGGTAGGATGGCAATTGTTTTCGTTACTTAGTTTTTGTTGTATCTTTCTGCATCCATATCTCAAGCTGGAGCCCACAAATCAGACTGAAGAGATACTTAAACTCTTAAAAAAGTCTCTTATTTTCTGTTATCTTAAAATTCTTAAATTTCTTGGCAAAATTATCAGGATATTAGCAAGAAGAGTTCTTGTTTGTGTATTGTACTCATTTTTATGGTGAAAATAGCAGCCTTTAAATGCAGTGAAACAGGACAACAAATAGGATTCCCATATGCCTAAGCATATCAAGTGTTGTCCAGTTGATTCTTTCAACACATTGTGCAATCTGTGCATTTCACATTCAAATCTAAGTGTTGCTCATTAAATGCTGGGTCTTACAGGAATTAATGGGTTTAGAATGTCCTTGTACTTGATTTAAAATTCAACTTTCTAGTACCTCAGTAACAGAAGAATTATAAACAGTAGGATGTGATAATGCCAGAACAGGGTTTCCTTCCACCCAAGTATTAGAAATCAAATTGTATTTACCTCCCTTTTTAATTTACCTCCCTCTTTGGTTTCTGTTCTTTTTCTGCGCCTGTGTAGTTTTTCCTAGATATAAACATGGATTTAGGTTTTGTTGTGAAGAGTTTACAAACAAGTACAAGAAGTCACTCATGTAGAAATACTTCCTCATTAAAAATATGATCCCTCAGAGGTATTGAGGGAAAAAAATTCCAAAAATCCAAAGGACAGAAACTGGGAAAATACAGATATCTTTCTGATCAGCCCTTAGACAATTTTCTCAAAAGCTGATTTTGCCAATATTTTCTCTTACATATGCCTAGATTTTAATCAGTATCAGAATAGAGGACTCTGAAATAATATTAACTGTACTACTGACTTGAAATTGTGTTTACTTCTTCTTTAAAATTTTTAAATAGTATGCTTGTATCTAGGGAAAAATAGTGAATTTTCTTGAACTAACTTCTAGGTTCACTCTCAAAATTCACTGGTCACTCTAATTTTTTAGGATTTATGTGAGAGAGGTTATGTAGTATCTCAAAATTAATAGTGAAAGAAAACTTTTCTTTTATGTTCAAAAAGAGTAACTCATGGACTCCCAAATGTTATCCTTTATTATTGAAAGATTTATTTATGTCACAGGGCACATCACAACTGTGAAACCAAACAGCTGGAATCCAGACAAGTGTATATGTTACACTCCCTATGCTATTACTACCACCTCTGTTAAAAATGTGCACTCTTTAACTAAATCCTTCTTGTCAAAGTGATATTTCTTTAGTCTGACATGATGTGATTAATGTTCTCCCACCAAAAAAAACCCACAAATGCTGAGGGTTTGCGAGATAGTGGCTAGAGAGTAATTTTTCAAGAAGTATTAATCCAAGTTATCTACTTTATAGTTGATCCTTTTTATAATTTTATCTTAGAAAAGCCTCACAGTAATTTGCACTAATAGAATAATGCAATATATGTTTAAAATAGCCCTGCAGTGTACCCCAGGAAATAAATTGTATACAGTTTTTCCCTTTAATTTTCTAATTACATCATTTTAGGCAGGTTGAGGATGAGCATACACATTGTTTCAACTAGTTATATAGCAAGCAACTAATAATACTTTAAGGTGGAGCAAACAGAAATGAATTCTTATAAAAAACTCAGAGGTTTACATTGGCTTCAGATACTTACCTAGAAAGCAAAAACTTGTAGAAAATCAACCAATATAATGCACCTCTAGAGTCTGTAAGGACTCACTTCTGGATGGGGCAAAAGCTGCTGGTCAGTTTTTTGGGGAAATTTAGATAAGCCAAGGGTGCAGGGCAATGAAAAGAGATGTCCAAGACAACTGACCTGCTTCTAATTTTGAATGCCTTATTCACTTACTGTCAACATTAAGACAATAATATTTCAATGAGAAATTCTTCTTAACTGGGTTACATATTAACAGAATTCACAGAATTCACAGAATCACTAGGTTGGAAGAGACTTTAAAGATCATTGAGTCCAACCCATGCCCTGACAACTCAACTAAACCATGGCACCAAGTGCCACATCCAATCTTCTTTTAAACACATCCAGGGATGGTGACCACCACTTCCCCAGGCAGATCATTCCAGTACTTTATCACCCTTTCTGTAAAAAACTTCCTGATATCCAACCTATATTTCCCTTGGCGCAGTTTGAGACTGAGTCCTCTGGTTCTGTCAGTTGATGTCTGGAGAAAGAGACTGACCCCCACCTGACTACAGCTACCTTTCAGGGAGTTGTACAGAATGATAAGGTCACCCCTGAGTCTCCTTTTCTCCAGATGAAATAACCCCAGCTCCCTCGGCCGTTCCTCACAGGGCTTGTGTTCCCAGCCCCTCACCAGCCTCGTTGCTTCCTCTGGACGTGCTGAAGCATCTCAAGGTCCTTCCCAAACTGAGGGTCCAGAGCTGGACACGGCACTCAAGGTGTGGCCTCACCAGTGCTGAGTACAGGGGAAGAATGACCTCCCTGCTCCTGCTGGCCACACTATTCCTGATACAGGCCAGTATGTCATTGGCCTTCTTGGCCCCCAGGGCACGCTGCTGGCTCCTGTTCAGCCGGCTGTGGACCAGCACCCCCAGATCCCTTTCTGCCTGGGCACTGTCCAGCCACACCGTCCCCAGCCTATAACACTGCAGGGGGTTATTGTGGCCAAAATGCAGGTCTCAGCACTTGGAGTTATTAAATTTCATCTTATTGGACTCTGCCCATCCATCCAACTATTCCAGGTCTCTCTGCAGAGCCCTCCTACCTTCCAACAGATTAGTGTTGTCTGCAAATTTACCATGAAAGACTCAACAGACTCATCCATGTCATCAGTAAAAATATTGAACAGAACTGGCCCCAGCACAGACCCTGAGGGACACCCCTGGTGAGCAGCCACCAGCTGGATGCAGCACCATTCACCAGCACTCTCTGGGCCCAACCATCCAGCCAGTTCCTAACCCAGCAAAGAGTGCTCCGGTCCAAGCCATTGGCTGGCAGATTTCCCAGGAGTGTGCTGTGGTATTTTGAGGTTTGGCATTTTTTTCAATTATATAAATATTTATTTATATATTATAAATTTATTTGTTTGTTTGTTTATATGTTTTACATCTGTGTATAATAAAAATAGAAAAATTTTAAATGGTGATTTCTTATTCCTCTAATCCTACTGACTCAATCCTATTAAAAATGTAGCAATAAAAAGGAAGAGGACTGGAGATGTTTCCAGTTCCTTGATCCTTTTCTTTCATTTCACTTTGCATTTTTTGCAGGTTTTATATATGTCTGTTTCAATGCATGCTACTAAATTTTACAGCCTTGTCAGTCAGTGTCAGCCTTTTTTTTCCTAAAAGAGTAATTCCTGACGTACTGACCTAAATCTCCAGCCGCAGCATGTTTGCTTGAAAACTGCTAGTCTGGTACGAACACAGCTCATTAGAAGAGTACCATATTCATGCTTTCTTCCTCACTTCATCAGTAACAGAATAACACACCGCAGCTCATTAAATAAATGTGAAAAAATAGATGAACTGCTTGTATTGTGATCTAAGGCTTACACTATTTTACATGGTTCAAATCCAGGTAAATTACAAGCTAAATTTTGAACACAGTAAATACAAAATTTGCAGCTGTTATCGTGTTGTCTGGCTACACCTATCTGGCAGAGGAACCCAATTAATGACCATGGAGAGAAATTTGAGCTAGAAAGTGCACATAACTTCAAATTCCAGATACCAGTATCAAAGTAGAAGTCTACTTTAGACAACTGTCCTTACAGGAGTAGTTTAGATTATAACCTGGTATGGGTCTAATTTTTAAAAAATAGGGAAAAATGTTTACTATTTTCAGTACCTAAGGATGCTGCTAATATTATTTATAGATTCAGTGGCGACAGGTTTTATTTCTCTTTTGAATTCTAGTCCTGCTGTGTTTGCAATTCCTTATCTTTGAAGAGAGGATTATGTCTCTGCTTAAGGATTTCTGCATAAAAATAGGAGCTGAACAGTATTCATATGTTTGGTCATAATTTATTTAGCAAGTTTGAATTAGTTTTTAGGCTCCCACATTCTCAGTGCTGTTCAGTTACAGCATTTTCCTATGTATTTTCACCTCACTACATGATCAAGGGTGTTGTAGGGAAGATCTGTGTATGGGACTGATATGGTTATATTAAAAAAATTCTTAATTCAACATTGACAACTTCACCACATGAGGTCAAGAAGTGCTGACATAATATCCCCACAGGGTTTTTGGAAATAATTAAGACGAAGACAAGAGAATGGAAACAGTATGTAAGACAGATAGACTGAACAAAAAGAACAAGAGACTGTTTTGTAGAAATTATTTCCAGGGTTCAAAGAATTACTGCACATCTAACTAAAATTCAATTGTTCTCATCCATGGTCTTTAGAGCATTTCTGCTTCTCAACAAAAGTTACACAGAATATTTTTGTTTTCTGTTTTATAATCTTTTAAATCAAAAACATATGAATGAGGTTTATGCAATAACATATGGAAGTCATCAATGTTGCTTTCGTTCTCAACTAAGTACTCAGTTCTGTACTCCTTAAGTAAGAAAAACTCTTACTGAAGTCACTGTGAGTTTTTCTTGCATAAAAGGAAAAAAAATTGAGTAATAAATGTAATGATCTGTAGGCTACTAAAATTGCTCAGTGACCCCTATGTCAGTCCCTTTTAATAATGTATACTTTTTTGCAGGATCTAAATTCTCTCTATACAGTGAGTGATTGTTTTCTATTCAACTGGGGACCAATTTGGTTTCCACAAAATCAAATGCAAAACTCCAACCGACCTCTGCAGGAAGAAGGATTAAGACTTTTACATAGTTTCTTTATAAGAAATCTTCTGTTTCAACAGCCTGCCACCTTCTCAGTTAACTACAGGTATGTGTGGGCTGCTGTATCAGTGTCAGTCACACATTTCTTGACAAAGAGAGTGTACAAAACCTTATCTGAATATTGCAAGCAGAAAACTGCAAAAATCAGACACACTCAAGCCTCTATATATTGTCTAAAGAAGGACCCTATTAGCCATTTAAAGAGATGAATTAACACAAAAAAATCAGATACTTTGTTTTTCAATTAACAAATGCTTTGAAGTACTATTCATCTTGATCTCAGCTCAAGCTCATGGCAGCCAATAGCAAAAGAAACCTCTCACAGCAGCAAATGGAGTAGATTCAGAAATACTTTTGCCTTTGTGAAGTAAAATGTATAGATAAGAAATTTCATCAGTATTTCAAAATAAAGATAGAAATATTGTAATGTGAAGTCTCAGATTTCAATTCTGCTCACATTCCTTGTTGTTCTGGCTTTTTATACTTGTGTATTATTCTTCCATAAATTATTCACATTGATCATCTCTTCAAGCCATAACACCTTTGTCACTGGAAAATAAAGAAGAAAACTGAAGATGGGAAATAATTTTCAGTGAAAATATATTACACAGAAATATAAAACGGCCTGACCTATATGTAATCCCTGAGCTGTTGAATAAGTATGTGTATGTATCTCTGATATAACACCATATTTCTGAAAATATATGTTCAAAGAACAAATTCATATAGACTTACATAGCCTCCATAGTACTTTAGAGTAAAATCTGTTCTTAGAAATTTGAAAGGGGAATTCAGATAACACTGCAGTACAATGATTACTTGTTCCAATGTTTTTCTTGGAACTGGCTGATTATTCAAATCTCTGTACAATCATTATCAGCTCTCTTGTTCCTCAGAAATTTATTGCAAGATTTGATGTAAAGCAAGAGAAAGAAAAGAAATGAGGAGGAGAGGAGAGGAGAGGAGAGGAGAGGAGAGGGGGGGGAGAGGGGGAGAGGGGGGGGAGGGAGAGGAGAGGAGGAGGGGGAGGGAGAGGGAGGGGGGGGGGAGGGGGGGAGAGGAGAGGAGAGGAGAGGAGAGGAGAGGAGGGAGAGGAGAGGAGGAGAGGGGGAGAGGAGGGAGAGGGGGAGGGAGAGGAGAGGAGAGGAGGGAGAGGAGAGGAGGGAGAGGGAGGAGGGAGAGGGAGAGGGAGGAGAGGAGAGGAGAGGAGAGGAGAGGAGAGGAGAGGAGAGGAGAGGAGAGGAGACTGCCTTCTGGGTGTCTTTTATAATGTGCAACAGGAATTCAATCTGGTGTCATACTGCATATCACTCACACTGTAAGTGTTGCCAAAAGCAAGCTTATAAAAATTATTTCTCTAGAACTTAATATATAATCTGGCTGGCAGTGAAAGAAAACCGTTGAGGCTGGTGCAAAGTTTTATTCTATGTGAAAGGTAATGAATCATCACCAAAGTTGAAATGTGTTTTGACTTAATAGAATGTGATTTTGTAGGTTGCTTCACAATATGCTGATTTGATTCTTAGTAAAATAAGTGTGAAGTGTCAGAATTTCATGGACAATAAAATTTTCTGTATTCACTGGTACAGATGTACTCCACAAATTAGAGGAATTCCAATGTGCATTTCCTTTGACATTTTCTTTTACTGTATTCCTCGTAGTTGTTTCTCTCACCTGTCATTCAGTGCAGTGTTCTTCAATCTGCACTTGTTTTATGAGAATCAGATTTCATTTTGAAGATTTCTGAGAACTGGAATGGGTCGTCTTCTCTTCTTTGCCCCTCAAATAACTCTCAACTGTAAAATGGCAAGGCTATCAAAGTCCCAAATAATTTAGTATTCTAAAGTCAGATTTTAACATAATTCTATGCTGTTGTGATTACATATTTACTTAGATGTGGATTACACAAAAATCAGTGGACGGGAAAAAGCCAACTCAAACAATTTTCCAGCAACCTTTCCAAGTCAAATCAAAGGAAATGTTCAGGCAACAAAGAGTTCTTTACTTTAGCAACCAATGCTTAACTACCTTAGGGACTACTGACTTAGATTCCTGTTTCCTGGTAGGTTTCTCATAGATGTTGGAAAGATGTTTCTGGAAGGTCAGGAGGATAACCATTAATTTGTATGTGGCTTTTTCACATGAAATGTCTGTTACTCCTATCCTCTTTCTACTTCAATGAAAGGTTCAGTTGTGTGTTTGTTTTAGGAACATGACTAATTAGAAACTTAGTTACCAATTAACTTATCAATTGTCAGCAGCACGTAACCATCTTATTTGCAACTAAAAGTGACAGGAAAAAATCTGTCTTTTCTGATACTGACATTGCAAAACTCATGGAGATAACATTTCCTTTAGTTTCATTTTACTAAATGGTGAAAAACAGAAGAGGGTATCCTATCTCAGTGGATAGAACAGGCAACCTCAGCTGATTGAAGTGGTGCCAGAATTTTACCCATGAGGTTCAATCAGAAGGACAAGGATTGCTTCATGTACACACTCCTTGCAACATTTCTTAAGAAAATGCTATTTCCCAAAGTTTATTTTTGCTTTACTGAAGATTTTCTAATACACTGGAACATTAAGCTACGCTGAAAGTATATAGAAGGTACAAAAATTATTATTTCTATGCCACTAATTTTTTACCTCACATTTAAAACTGCTTCATGAAAAGTAGGCAAGAATAAACATTGAAAGAGAAGGTCTGGAGGTATCAGAGTGGACGTCCTGTTGTAGCTTAGGAAAAGAAGCAGAGCTGCTTAAAACAGGATGAGGTTTATCACATCATTCATTCTCTTGTACATCTAAAACTGTTGCAGATGAACCTTATTACCCCATTGTGGAAACAAAATTAAGTCCCATGGTTGTTATCCAGATGCAGCTGGAGAATCCCTATGTGATGCAACTAAAAGTCAAAAGACCTCAGAGGGAGGTGGCCCTCTGCTTCAGTCCATAACTATCACTGTATTTATCTACATATATATGTGTAAAAATGTGTGTCATACACTCATACCTGTATACATATGCATATATGCACACACACATATTCCCTGAAGTCCTAAGAACCTAAATTGCTCCTTTTAATAATTTGGCACTTTTTCCCACACTTCCAGGACAAAGAACATAATTGTGGTTTGTTCTTCTAGAAACTAGAGTGTTGAGATCAGGTTTCCATTGCCCAATTAAGAAGAGGATTAGAACAATTTAGTACCCAGAAAGTGTATGACTATCATTGTATCCCATGCTTCATGTCTCCTCCTTCAACTTTTTCAATTAGCTTGTCCAATGTCATTCATCAGACTTCTTTTTCCTAGAAAAAGAAAGAATCATACTCCTAGTGATACTACCTTGTACTACAAACACGGGGAAAATCCTACTTCTCACAATTAAAGGAGAATTTTTAATGAGCTCTATAGATTAAAAATTATAACAGCTAAAGACGGCATGTCATATAAACTAGCAAGGACACAAGATGAATATTTGAAAATGCAATCAGAGAAAGTCATTATATTTTATGACACATTATGCTGAATTTCCATGGACAGGTGTCACAGGAATTTAGATATATATATATTATATACACAGAACTACAGATTATTTGTTATGGCTATTGGGATGCATGACATACTCATGAAAGGATGGATTAATCAATAGATAAATGTTGTTTCCAGTTCTCCTAGGGTGAGATGAGTTTATTTGTCGAACTCAGCTAGAGATGTGTCATTGTGGTAGCTTATCCCAAGACAAGTCAGTTCTATGTGATACACACAAGTAAAGACAGAAACTTTCTTTGACTTTCATTAAATACAAAATATGCTTAAGACCATTCTTTAGCATCCTGAACATAAGCATCTGTGCTGTAGCAAAGAACCTACATAGATTATGGCAGAGAGTTTATAAGACATATGTTTTAAATTGCTTTCAATTCTTACTGTAAATGACTGGAATTATTCTGTATGAATTAAATATAATGTAATACAGATGTTGGATGTGTTAAAATTATTGGTTTAGGGACAGCAGTTTCTGAACACATTCTGTCGATGAACCTAATTCATATTCAAGAGTTTCTACTGCTTGTCAAAAGTAATGGCATCAAATGTAACATAGCTAAATGTGTAACTGGTCAACATTTTACACCTAATCAGTCCTTTTTGAAAAGTTTAGGCTTAAAATTAGGATATAGTTTAGGCTTAACATTCTTCTTTATCAATAACACTGATATAAAATATGCTTTCCATCAGAAATTTTTGTTTATTGAATTAATCAGTTCAACATTTTCTTAGCTACACCTTTCCCTATAAGTAATACAAGCTACTATACTTATTTCTGATCCTTAGATCCACTGAAGATTTCCTCTTCTGCATTTCAGTGCACCCTTCCTTTCAATCAAGCCTTATCATGGGTTGTATCTGGGAGGCATTATCTGCCAGGTACCTGCAGAATTGAGCAATAATTCTCCATTAAATCTCTATAAAGGAAGAAAGGCAATTAAACAAGCTGAATAAAAAGATTTACACTCTTCTCTTTAAACAGGAAGTCAATTAGGAAATGTATGCTTCTGTAATGAACTGAAAGCTCCTGACATTATTTCTGGGATTAGCATTATGAAAATTTTATTTTTCAACTTTGCTTAGAATAAAACCATGGTACTATGAAAAAAAAATCACATTTTATCCCAGTTCTAGGGCAAGCCATCAAGAATGCACATTTTACTAAGTCTTAAATAATAATCACACTTAGTAAAAATACTCTAAGCCTAAAGAAATCCACTTCTTCATATTATGTCTAATATTTAAAAAATCAAAGACAAAATTTATTAAATTCCCTCTATTAAATTAAGCTCTAGAAGGGCAAATAGCCCAATTATGAACTTCATTTCCACTCACCTTAGCCCTGGGTCACATCAACCTATTGTTAATTTGGAGTTTGTTTGCTTTGTCATAGGAGTATTCATTCACAGTTTTCTGCCCTACTGAGTCACCCTATTAAAGATAATCTCATTTATTTAATCTCCTTTCTGAACAACTATTTTATCCATAGCTCTCTCTGCCATGGTCCTGGAAGTCTTAGCCTAGCAGGGCTTGCACCATAGGTCAGAGCTTTCCAGGTGTGCTACTGCTAGGAAAAATGAGATTAGCTGTTCTTTCCTCTTTTCCTCTGCTCTTCCCTGAGGGAGCCCATTGGTAGGAAATAACAATTTTCCTGGGCATAGAAGAAAAGAGTATTTTATTTTCATAGAACTGGTTACCTTTGCCCTTATTTTGACATTGTCATGAGAAACAACTAAACCATGAAGAATTTTAAATTAGTCTAATAATTGAAAGTACAAGATCAATGCTGCACATGCCAATTCAAAAATTACATCATCAAAGGAAAAGATCACCTGCTCTCAAGGTCATATCTTGTTAAAATCTCAGATCCGCTTAAACTTGTGGATATATGTTCAACAGTCTAAAGGTACATCCCAACATTGATAAACACTGGCAAACGAAACCATTGGAATTCCTACAAATTATTCTGTGAAATCCTACACCCTTGTACTGTAGCAGAGAAAACTTCTGAAGTAATTGATGTCTGCTGGCAAGTGCAGCCAGATGCCTCCCCACCATGAAACAGGAAGTCTGTTTTCCTGATGGTGGGAGCCCTTGGTAGGTTATTACAGTACCCTGGCCTGCTGGCTCTCTCCTTTTCTGGGAGCTGTGATCTATGAGCTGTGAAACTAATAATCTTGCTATTCATTGTGTTTCCCCCAAAGCTGTGAATAATTAATTGGCCATACAACAAAATTCGCATGCTCTCTATCTAAGACTCTGATCCTTACAAATAAATCTTTGCTGCATGGTTGGCTTGGTGTGTCCCTGAGCTCTCATGGTATCAGTGGAGTTCTGCATGGGTCCAACACAGCAAGTTCACAAACAGGACTGAGCCTGAAGCAGCCTCTCTCTAACATGAGTCTCACTGTGGCATCATAAGAAGTCCACATACTCAGAAAGATGTCTTGCAAGTGTAACTCTTGGGTCAAAGCCTTTTTTTGAACTAATACTTATATTCCTGAGGCCGAAACAAATATTTCTGAAAGACCTGGATTCTCTTCCAAAAGAAAGGCTTTTAGGTAGTATTTTAGTTTGCTTTGAGAGTGTTATGGCACAAAGTAATGAACATAGATAATTCCTATATATTTTTTACATTGAAGGAACTTTAGAAGCTAGAGACTCTAGAAGTAATCTAACTCTAGAATTATTCTAGCCTAGAAGACTATTTAGTGTCTTAATTATTTTTAAATACCTATAGATAAAGAATAAATAATCAAATACACAAAATAAAATGGAAATACAACTGTCAGACAGACAAGAGTTTCAGAGATACCACTATCCATTTGTCTGAATTCTCCTATAATTAATAGGCAGTTATTTTTGTATCCATTGTAAAGGCAATGCAAGACTTAGTTTCAGGACACAAATTCAGATATTCTGATAGGAGGTAGGAGCATCACAGAGACAATGTACCAATGAAGAATGCAACACAGTAATATTTTTCATATCTATCCAATGGACTGAGCTTTCAAATCTCTCAAAGCAATTCAACCAAGCATGTTAAATACCTAAATACTTCTAGTGTCATAATTCAGTATACCAGGCCAAAGAGCTTTCAGCAAAAACAAGGAAATAAGCAGCAAAGGTGTTACAGGGATTTAACATGTGTTTCATAATGAGCAAAGGATACCATAAACTGGCCAAAGATATACAGGAATAATTCCTTTGAAATCATTGAAGTGTGTCCCTTTTGCGCTGAGATTTACTTTACTCCTAAATTCACAGCTACTTTTACACTTTAACAAGTAGAGCATTCGCATGGTCACTCTGAAATGACACAATAGCTCAAATGATTTTTGCTTTGGTATGGTATGCCATCTTTAGAACAGAGTAGCTCTTACATATTCTTATTTAATTACAGCAAAACAGATTAAATAATCCATTTATGATTAATTAAAAAGTTAAATACTGTGTTTTATTTATTGTTAAAGTACCTTTAACTGTCACATGAAGGTAATAGAGTAGTGCCATAAAAATCAAGCATTTTTGGCACCTTAATTAACAAATAATTTATTAATACAAAACCTGGCATTACAATATTCTCACCTCTCAAATATCAGTAATTCATTATTTTAAAGAAAATTATTTTTTTCTGCATTTCAGTTAATATTCTAGGCTAATTACCTGATAATGATTTTGTTCCTGAAAGCTGAATCTTTTAAATCTCTGTGAAATTTACAGAGATTTAGGTAAGGTAAGGCAGAAAAAGAACCATTTTACATAGCTTGGAGACTAAATTTTTTTCTCAACACAGGGCTTTTTCATAGAAATCTTTATGACAGCTTTAGAGTTATATTTACTATCTCCTATAAAGAAAATACCAGAAATTATTTCTTTAATAATCCTTTCTTCTGGTTTTCCTAATATTTATTTTGCTTTCCCTACATAAACAACTTCATCTCTTACCAGATCCAGAAATTGTGATAACATCTCCTACATAGGCCAATTTTGAAGTTTTAAAATTAATCACATAAGCAGTTGACCATTCCCTGGAACCTAATTGTGTTTTGCCAAGATTTTCTGGTGGGACCACTCTGATTAATCATCTACTTCTGTTCTCCAGTTCTGCCAGACCTTCTTCCTCGCTAAAAGTAAAATTTATAGCAATAGAAAAAAAAATCGGAATGCTAGTTTCTGGGTTTTTTCAACGTGTCAAATTTGACCAGCTGTTCTTTCTGCACACATCTGTGGGGAAGACACAGAGCCACAGGAACTTCTGATGTATTGATCTCATCTGAAAAGTAGAAGACTAAAGGATGCTGGGACTCTGCAGGGAGTTTAAGATCATCACCTCTATACTGGTATGAAGATCCCATTTCTATTCTGGGTCAGGTACAATAAACCAAATTACTCCTTGTATATATTGTATTGTTTTAATCAAGAGTGTTGTCCCAGACTCATCTGTGGTGGTGTTTGAGGGTCCCCAGAATGAGGGAAGAGATTAGAATCTTGAGTCCGTGTTTCAGAAGGCTGATTTATTATTTTATGATATATATTATATTAAAAGAAAATTATATACTGAAACTATACTAAAGAATAGAAGAAAGGAGACATCAGAAGGCTAGAAAAGAATGAATAATAAAATCTTGTGACTGATTAGAGTCCCGACACAGCTGGACCTGTAATTGGTCATCAAGTAAAAACAATTCACATGCTGGGTAAACAGTTCTCCAAATCACATTCCAAAGTAGCAAAACATGGAGAAGCTGAAGCTTCCCAGCTTCTCAGGAGAAAAGATCCTGGCAAAGGTATTTTTCAGAAAATATGTCAGTGACACTCATCTTTCAAGGGACTGTATGTTTAAGCCTTCAGCTTTGCAACACCTGTAATCAAATGGGCCTGTTACTTCAGCGCAGTGGTCACTTCGAGGGGGCCCAAGGGTCATGTTGCAATTGCCTTTCTCTCATTTAGACTGCTATATTTCAGTAAAATAAACACCTCAGTCAGTGCAGAGCAAGCAGTGTCTGACCTCCAGGGCAGCATTGGAAACGAAATATTTTTATGTTGGCACTTTTAAGACTGATACCGCTGAATTCCCTTCCAGGTAATTCAAAGTGAAGGACTGGTAATCTTATTGCCTTCAGAAAACCTTATTTCTGCAAGCAAGAAAGGAGTTTTTAGGGCAAACTATTCTCAGAGTTTTAGCATATTTAAGTATATTTATCTACAAATAGATTTTTAAAAATGGATGTTGACATTATGTCTGTCTTTTACACTCTCAAGTTACATAATGATACTATTTCCATTTTATCTATTACCTCTTCTTCTTACTTTTTATGCATGTTGTCTTTAATACAAGCTGAATAGAAGGTGTCTGTCTGTAACACCTATATATGTGAAAGATAATGCCATAGAAAAAGCAAGACATTATGCTGTACTCCTGTACTTCAAATCATCTAATTAAAGGAGTTACATTCACCTAACACTTTCTGACATAACTGATACATAAACAATACTCAGCATTTCCTAATTTTTGCAACGAGCATGATACTGAACTCCCAATAAAAGGCAACCAGTCCAGAGCTAGCAAAAATCAACTTGGGATGTCTTTCCTCACAGGGAATTTCATTTGTGCATTATAGGGGATTATAACACTCTTGCAGTTAGTTTGATAATACCAAATATTTTATTAAATATTCAATATAAACAAATACTCAATATAAACAACTTCAGAGTAGTTGTTGTTCAGGGCATTTATTCATGATTGGATATCCAAAATTATCTAATGAAGACAGAATTAGCAACAAAAAATCCTATTTAGAAACATCCTACGGCTTGATGATCGGAACACCATTCCTGAGGACTTATGACAAATCTTATTTTCAATGTAGAAACGAGGTAAAGGTGTTGCCCTCTATGTACTCCACTGTACACTGTAACCACAATTGGAGTGCTTGGCAGCAGATAGATAAAACAGTGGAATTGCTGGCAGCAGCACCAGTTTGGGGATTCTAAATATGATCCTAACATGTTTTCTTCCAGCTAGAATTATGACCTAAAGTTAACTCAGCTTCATTATTTTCACATCTGTCAAAACTCCAATTGCAAACTAAATATGGAAAGCAAAAACAGGAATGAAAAGGAGCAGGTAGACATGGTATCTCATACAGATTTTGTTTGCCGGGTAAAGAATGAGATCATTCTCATTCACTTTATTTTTGCCAAGTAAATATTTCCCACAACAGGCTTAATGATTGCAAAGGGGATGGGTTTCCTGAGGATATTGTGGAGTCTCCTTCCTTAGAGATACTAAAAAACTATCAGGATTCCACAGCAACTGATTGCGGCCTCGCTGAGTTAGGGAGAGGCCTTGATGAGTTGTTGAGGGTGCCTTGCTGTATTGGGTGAATTAGGTGGCTTGGGTCAGATGCCCTCCAGAGATGTGTACACAGCCCTGAGTTTAATGTCCATGAGGCCAAAGGGAAGAGTGGGTAAACATGAAGCAAGTAAATGACTGTCAACTCTTCAAATAAAACAAAAGGAGAAGAAGCCAAATTGCAAACTCCATCAAAAACTAAATCATGCCAAGGCAATCTCTTTTCTTTCTCAAATACACTAATAGCCTCCAGAGCAAAGGAAAGCACTAATCACATGTATCATGTTTGTCAAAAAAAAAGCCTTTCGATAAAGTCCCACATAACATTACACACACCTACAGAAGCATGAGCCAGAGGAAAACAGTACTGAGTAATGTCAAAATGCCAGTCGTCATTACTAGCACACAGTCAACACAGCTGCCTTGAGCACAGTTTCGCATATGGTTTTTAAAACTTTACTCCACCATTATCAGATTTTGAGGAGGAAAAGTTGGGGAAAACCCGGTATATGTTTATTAGATATAAACCAAAATGAAAGAGAGAATAAGCATGCTAGAAGACAGTATCTGAAAATAAATTTATAAATTTTGAGTCAAAGTCTGAAAAAGTACTACTTAATTATATGAGTCTATCACCCTTGTATACTCACAATTTCTCACAGGTAGAAGAGTTTCATATGTTTCATATAGAGTTTCATATAGAGATATATTTATTTGTATATATTTGTGTGTATATAGATATCCATATGTGTGTAAATACATATTTATATGCTGTGTTTATTTGTGTATGTGTACTTAAACATCAGCTAAGGCATGTGAAAAATAACATCATGGACAAGATCCCCCCCCAGGGAGGAACAGAAATTATTCCATTCCATGGGATCTTGTTAACAGGAGTCAAATCAAAGCTTTAGGAAGTTTTGACAATCTGCAAGGTCCCTTAATAGAGTTATTAGAAATGTCTCATTAGAAGTGGAAAAGCTATGATAGATCTGGCAGGCATTTGACCTTTCTGCTGAACAGATCATTACTATCAAGTAAGATTAAGAGTTCTAGATTAAGATTCCTGTTCTAGTCTGACTTGCAGCTTTACCACACTGGGGAAGATCATATGCTGCAGGAATTGATTAATTATTGGAAACAAAAACATACTGGAAACAGTAATGTAGAACAAAATTGAATCTCCCAGCTCTCCACCCAAAAGAAAGGAATAGAAAGAAACACTTGTGAACATGCCTGCATCATTTTCATAGCCATAAACTAACTAAATAAAAATAACTTTTTAAATAGTATAATGAAATAGTTTGTCATCTACATGCACAGATATTTTAAAATATTTTTTCCTAATTTTCATTTTAATTATCATCTTATAAGCCCAGTAATCCTTCCATACCACTGTTTTGCAACAAGCACAAAGACATTCCCTAGACTTAAGCTCTGACAGAAAAAAAAAACGAATATCAAAACCAAATTTAAAAAAATAAGGGAATCAACCAAAGTATTGCAATGCCAAAATATAGTCTGTATTCCTCAATTCTTGTTTCTAGTTTGTAGAATTTTGTTTATCAATATTATCCATTGCTTTGGAATTATCAGTTACATTCTTTAATAGAGAAAATTGTGTGCATTTCCAAATGTCAACAATAAGCAGCAGCAGATGTATGGAAAAACAGACCAAGCTTACTAACGGATTTCTGCTGATTTGTACTTCATGTTGCAGTCACTGCAAGTAATCTAACCGAGAAAGTGGAGGGGTTATACAGAATGACAGAGTTAAATTACTGGAAAAGTTTTTGCCAATTTACACATGTAAATCTTATTTAGATGGTGATACCAGCAGAAGGAAGTGAAGTACCAGGTCATGATAGCACAGAGCCTGAGGTACAGTGTGGGTGGTTATTGGAGAGGAGATTGATCCTTTTCCAGAGTTCTCAGTTTTGTACTCTGAAAGTAAATAAGCAACTTGTGAGATTCATTTTAAAAGTGTTTCAACTGTTTCAGTTTTACTCAGTGATTTGTACTGTCCTCAGTTATGAAAACTGTGAAATAATTTTTATGGCTTATTCATCTACAAATCAATAAACCGAATGACATGCACAGACTGCACCACCTGCAGCATCTGATAATCTTCCTTAGGTTGTCTGTAAACATGACATTCCTTAAACAAGTCCAGGTGCTACATCACAGAAACCAGGCACTTGATTATTCACAGCTTGTTTTTCTTAGGATAATCAGTGCCTGGTGAGAAGTCAGGTCAGTTGGACAAACCCTGCAATTTTTTCATGTTACTGTATGTCCTTGGATTCCTTTCCTATGGAGCAATACGATAAGCAGGTCATGTTATCTTCCTTGAATCTTAGCATCTTGATATCCCATTCACCCAGGAGGGTAATCATCTGTTATATACATGAAAATCAGTAAAAAAAAGGAAAGAAGGATTATTTTTCAATATTCAAAATGACAAGTGAGTCTGAACTTTTACCTTCGTAAGACAGCTGTCACATGGACTAAATGGTTTGGCAATACCTGGTTTGTTTACTGCACAGAAATTCACTCAGCCTTTCAGAAGAAGAAGCTGTGGCAGGAATGTAAAAAAATCCTCAAAGATGGTCTTATTATACTCTAGAGGGAATGTCAGTATGGCCTGGCTAACTTTGCTTAGTCACTGTAGAACACACTGCTGGGAGGAATGCTTGCAGTGGGGGCTGCTGAAAGGTAAAAAAATGTAGGAAGGAATTAAGTATTTTCACAGAAGTATAGAAATATAGTGAATTAGCCAAACACTTAAGACAGCTGTTGCAAATGTCTGTCCTCTGGGAAGAAGTTTTCTCAACACTACCTAAAGTACAAGACTGTTACACGAGGTGAAAACAAGAGTGCTCGGAATTGCTTACCAGCTGGCCGTGCACCAAATTTATGAGTCCATATGAGGCACAACTGAAACAGATAATAAACCATCATGTTCTAGTACTGAAGGCTTCCAGTCATTTGTATGATTCTGCAAATTGAATGTGAGAATTATTTATTAATTGTGTAATACATTCGTTCTTATATAGTTAATATCAGGTAGTATCAGCAAGTTAAAGTTTAATGAAGCAAGTATTGATATGAAAGATATCTATAAATTATTAAAGAATTCTAGCTGAAATAAATGGAAATGGAAAACCACATGTCAAAGCCTACTTCTCATTCCAGAAATTTACAACCTGAAAACCAAAAAGCATCAAACTAAACATTTCAAGTAATAAACATGAAAAAGTCCACTTGAGGACTATATTCAGAAACTTAACAATACAGTCTATAAAAAAATTTGTGTTTCTTTTTGCACTTGTGTGGAAAAGCCAATGAAATACACCAGACATGGTGCGCTGATGCAGCCCTGTAACATTTAGTCAACTGAATTGCACCCACCTACTGAGGAAAAATGAGCAAAGTTTTCTTGTCTACTTGCCACAGAATTCTTAACAAATTAGCGCAGGTAACACATGGTAAGTTATGAACGACTTGGTTCAGCAACTGCCTACATTTGCACGTTAAAGGACAGTCTGTGAACTTGTATGTGAAAACAAATATTAAACTAACTTCTACCCTTATTATACGTTTTTGTTTTTCTGTTTTCAAACAACAGCATTTTTCTATCTTTTCTACTATTAATGGATACAAGACAGTAAAAGAAGTTTCAGTAGCACCACTCATAATTAAATTCACACAAGAAAAAGAAAACATTATTGGCAACATACATCCAGGCAGTTTCTTGAATCAAAAATAAATTGATTACAAACATTTATCGAAGAGAAATAGAAAAGAACACAACCTGAAGAAATAAAACATTTTACATAAATTACCAGCAGTAAATGGTAGAGAAGAAGTTGGATTCCCAAAAATGTGCTTAACCATGAGAAGATGAGAAGCTCTTAGCAGCTGTATCAAGTTTATACGTTGCAACTACCTCTGAAGTACCAAGGACACAAGATCTTTGTTTCTTTTCTTAAGAGGTGTAGCATGTCAAGGCACTGAGAGAAGCTACAAATCCCTGGATGGGAACTGTAATATGCTGCTGTAACAACAAAGCTTTCTGACAGGTATGATATTAAATGTAATTATATGTACATACTGTTCTGGAATATTTTAAGTATCTCTCTAAAATCAAGTGATGAATTTATTGTAATGCCAGAATAACTGCAGATGGTTTATCACGAGGTATTCTGTATGCAATGTCTGTGCAGAGCAGCTGTATCAATTTTGTTGAAGCAGAGCCTGTTTGTATAAATAAGTGAATATACTACACAGATAGAACTCAGTAACTGATACAAGAGGTCACTAGGTACATCACTACAGATCAAATGACCTCAGCCAAATCCTGGAGGGCCAACCCTGTCCTGGAGTGCATCAGCCCCAGCACCACCAGCTAGACAAGGGATGGGATTGTCCTGCTCTACTCTGCACTGGGGCAGCCTCGCCTCCAGTGCTGGGGGTTGTTTTGGTGGCACAATATTAAAAAAAAACAACATTAAGTTATAGGGCAGCATCCAAAGGAGGGCCATGAAAAAGATGAAGGACCTTGAGGGGATGCCATATGAAGAGTGGCTGAGGTCACTTGGTCTGTTCGGGCTGGACAAGAGGAGACTGAGGGGACACCTCATTGCAATTACAACTTCCTTGTGAGGGGAAGAGGAGGGGCAGGCACTGATCTCTTCTCTGTGGTGACCAGTGACAGGACCTGAGGGCACAGCCTGAACTTGCGTCCGAGGAGGTTTAAGTTGGGTATTAGAAAATAGTTTTATGCCCAGAAAAACCACTGGGGACTGGAACAAGCTCTCCTGGGGAAGGGATCACAGCATAGTCTAACAGAGTTCAAGGCACATGCTGTGATTCTTGGGTATGGTCCTGTGCAAGGCTGAGAGGTGACTTCTATGATCCTTGAGGGTTCTTCCAAGGTAGCATTTTCTGTGATTCTCTGATTGTTTCAAGGCCCTTTTGTCTGCTTACCTATTGCAGTAGTCTACCATGGCTGTGCTTAAATGGTATGTTATGATTAAATAATTCTCTGTTTCAAACTTGTGACTCAGATACATGTTTTCTTCTTTCTTACTGCTTATCTCTCTTTTCTTTTTTCTCCTCTAAAATCAGAGGGTGTACAGAGTACAAAATAGGTTACTGGAACTATTTTACAGTATAAGTTGCTTTCCGCTTCTGTCATAATTATGTCCTATCAATCATGCTTTCCCTTCTCATTTTGTGATATTTTGGGTTGCCTATTATGGAGAAGAGCAATGAATATGCCTTAAATACGAAAGACAAGACCTGATATATCATTCATGCCTGGTATATTTTACTTCTTGTTAATACTTACATGAATGTGGGCAGCTGCTGAAAACCCCTAAAGTATAATCCGAATGCATTAATTGTAATCTCTTAAAGCTGAGGTGTGGGGGATATGCTTCTTTTCCCTCTACTGATCAGCTGACTATATGCATCAGTAATTTCAACACAACCATGCTGTTCTTATTGATTTTCTAGTATGGATCAAAAGTTCTTATTTAATAAGGGTCACTTACTCAAGAAGAGGTACCTTGCTACATTTTTGATACCACAAAATTTTCATTGGCAGGCACCTGCCTCAGGCCTTTTTAAGAAAATTTTCAGGCATTGCTAGAGACTTCATGTGTCATGACCCAAAATGATCCTAATACAGAAAAATCCTCCTGTTATAAAAATTGTTGGTGTGTGTTACAACAACCAGAGTTCTCATACTGCTTGAAATTATTTATGTTAAAAAAAAAAAGGAATTGCAAAGACATGATAGCATGGGATGCATTTCTTCCACTCACTTCAGTGACTGTAATAATAGAAGCCAAAAAAATAAAAGGATAAAGCTGAAATGTACTGGAATTGGAGTGAATATGAAACAAAAAATGCAACCTCTGATGTGAACACTGTCAAAACCTTTCTATGTTTTACAGATGCAGAGGAAATGGCAGTGAAACGAGTGAAGCTGAAGTACTAGTTAATACTCCATCTCCTGCCAAAAAACCCAAACCAAACTAGAAAAAACCAAAACAACAAAGCTGCACAAAAAACAAAACCCACAGAACTCTCCCTACAACCTGTCAGTCTCATCTATTACTCTGCACATGAAATAGTCTTTGAAATGTCTTAAAGATGTCAACTAAATGTCCATATCTCATCAATAAAGATGGAAGAACCTTGCCATGAACTTGCAGAGGCATTGACTGTGTGGTCTGAACTCTGAAATATTTTTTCTATGTATTAGTAATTTGCACGATCTATATACCAGTTCTAGAAATCTTAAACACTACTACCACCTGCTGGTTAGTTTACATTTGAATCCACTAGCTCATCAGCAAAGTAAGAAAGGAGAAAAAGAGGAAAAACATTTTCTGAAATGCTTTTCAAAATTAATTTTGCTTTGCTATTTCATCAACATTATATAATTCATCTCCTTCTGTTGTCATAGATGAAAAATTTTAGCATCATAAGTTGAAAAATCTTCTTATTTACAGAAAGAGTCACTTATACTGAGT
Source organism: Camarhynchus parvulus (assembly GCF_901933205.1). Classification (NCBI taxonomy): domain Eukaryota; kingdom Metazoa; phylum Chordata; class Aves; order Passeriformes; family Thraupidae; genus Camarhynchus; species Camarhynchus parvulus. The sequence goes on along the minus strand of NC_044601.1, from coordinate 31,692,524 downwards.
GGCCTGTGATATTACCTTCCTCCATTTTTGCTTTTATTTCCTATAATACACCTGGTAACTAGGTCACTGCTGTCTGCTGTGTAGTCTTCCATGTTAGAAGACAAATATGTCAGTACTCTGTACTACTCTTTTACCAGTGTTGAATTCATTGTTATGGTGTCTATAGATCAAAAAAGAAAAACAAAAAACATATCTTGAAAAAGTTGAAATAATTGTCAGTGGCGTTTCCTTTGTATTAAAAAGACAGAAACACAGTAGTTATCATGACAACTGAACTTTGCAGGGTTATGCCAGGAAAAGTTCTTATCCCTTAATGTTAATTAAATTAAATGATTGCAATATAATTCCATGTTTAAAAACTTACTGCATCTGCCTTAACAATTAGCAATTCACACAAAAAAGAAAACACTACAAGTGAAAAGTATACTGTTTCACTAGAAAAATGTTGAAAATCTTGCCTAAAACGATTTCTAATAAAGTTGTGTATCAAGATCTTCCATTAAATATCTAAATAAAGAGGAATAGAAGTCCCTGTTTAACTATCTGCTTGGAAAAAACCCAGCTAGTAGCATCCAGCAGTGAAATCCGCAGGCAAAAGAACCATAAGGAGTCTAAGACAAGATACTTGGATCAGGATTTACACTTCTTCACATTTCTTTTATTTTCGAAGTTATGATCATGGTCCAACCCAGATTACAGGTTCGGACCAGAATATCTCTAGATTTCAGGTACTCTTTGCTGACTCTAGCCATTTTTAAAGGAGGTATTTGGTCAAAAACTGGGAAAATGATGGCCAGGGATGGTGATGCATGTTTCTCTAATTCATCACTGAAAATCTGTATTCCTGTATATAATAATTTCTTGGTAACATTAAATTTTTCTGTAACTTTTTCCAGAATTCTATAAAAATGTCAAGATTTTGGTATTTTCCTCCGGTTGGAGTGAGATGTTAGGCTAGTTCTCAAGTAGTGTTTGGGTTTTTTTTAGTTTTATTCCCCATGTTTTATAATGTTAGTGTTCAGCACAATATACAAAAAAGTCTCTGTGCAAGATTCTAAATTGTTTAATGCTTGTGTATGATACAAGTGAAAATTCACTGATTAACACTAGCCAAGTCTTGCTGTGGTATACTCAAGAACAGCATCTGAGCCTTCAGTTTTAGATCAAAGGGAGAACTTTTGCCATTATATCCTTTCTTGATTTATCATCCCATCAAAAAAGCCCAGACCTGAGCTTACAGAAAAAGGTGCATTTGAACCTTACATTTCCAAAACATTTAAGCACCTCTTTCATTTTACCCCTTTAAATACTAGTTTTGGTGAGAAGAGAAGCAATCAGACAAAAGGAAAAGAAAAAAAATATGATTTTTGCTGTCATCCTGACAGCTGGGTTGAAAACAAGATATGCTAGCAACGTCATAAAAATATCTCACTGGATTTTTAAGATTTCTAGACCATTTTGTATACTAGATGGCTCTGACCAATCATCCCTTTGTTAATGCTTATGTTAACAACACTTTTGTTGTTAACAAAATTTCTGTTGTAAACAAAATTTTTGTTGTATTAGTCAGTATTATGCCGTGCTGTTTGGATAGCTTCTGAAATTGAATACATTTGTCCTACATTTCCTAAAATCACTAAATCTTTAAAGTGATGAAGTAACAAAATGCTTTTAGCCATTGAATATTCCTGGCTAACCAGTCTGGAGAGTAATTGAATTTAAATGTACTACCAAATAGAGAGAAAAAAAGAGGAATAACAAGGTGCAAGGCATAACATGAGGTATAAATTCTGCAGCAAAACATGTTAAGGATAGTGTTACCAGCATTGGCTTATTTTGCTCCTGTTGACATCAGAGGGGCAAAGAAAGGCCACAGCTAGGCACTTTCAAAGATTCCATCCTAAGGGTTCATAAACACTTATAACATGGTGACCAGGCCTTTTCTTTCCTCTTTCATCAATGCTAGTTCCAGAGGAACAGAAACAAGAAACTAGTTAGTGTATGCAGTTACCATGTTAAAAATATTTTTGTTGTTATTTGATGCTATGTGGCAGTGGCTGAACCTAAAACTGGAAGTTTTCTTTCTTACATCCATACATATGTCCTCCGGCGGGGTCTAGCAACATGTGGTTTACATGGGAACACCAGTTGCTCTGTCATTTTGTGCGCTGAACAGAACAGGCTCCAAGAAGTGAGCCGTTAAAAGTTTGGAAATGTTGTTCCACTGCATCAGTTGTTCCACATTTGGCTCTTTCCAAATATTTCCTGAGGTTGCTACTATGCATACTAACTAACCAACTTCTCAGCTGAGCCTGTTCAGGGTGGTTTTCATATTCTATAGCTGGAAAAGAACCCAAACCCCAGCACTTTAACAAGAGTTGGATTGTTTAGACTTGAGTATCAAAGCGACTTTAGAAATAAACTCAGCATATAAATGGTTCTATTTTATTTCTAACAACTTCTCAACATCTGATCCATTCTTCAAATAAATTTCTTTTGGCACAATTTGCACACATCTGAAAACCACCATGTAATTTGGCACAAGGCTACACATTTGGCAGCCTCTGCTCAAGAAAGGTCCAGAACAAGAACCATGAGGGATATCACAAGCCAGCACAGAGGTGCATTAGGCAAGTTGCATGGAGAGGATTTCAGAGTGGTTGCTTGCACCATGTCCAATCAAAGCCATTGCTTCAGAAACATTAAAGCCATGTAGAAAAAATGCATGCGTGTATCCAAGCCTTTCTCATTCCATTCAGAGTTCCCCTCCCTACCTCAAGCTCACTTAGGATCTAGAATTTTCCATTTTCCAGAAGACATTTTCAGAGTTTTAACCTCAGGATATAGAAGTGTAAATATATTTTTATTTATAAGTAGTCAATACAAACATTTTAGAAATTCAGACATTTGACATTTTGTTAGGGCATCCATCACAGACTATACATACACTGAATAAAGTCCTATCTCATAGTCATTTCATAGTCATCATGCAAAAGTTTGTATGATGTAAAATAAATTCCACTTCGACTGGGAAAAAAAATAATTGCTTCTGTGTATTTATTATCTTAGTGTGCAGAAGTGAAAAGTAACAAAAACAAAAACAAAAACAAAACCCAAAACAAATCCCAAAACAAAAACAAATAAAACCCCAAAACCAAAAACAAGCCCCCAAAATACAAACAACCAAACAAAATAACAACTAAAACCTAAAACCAACAACCTTGCAAGCATTTAAATTCCATAGATGATTAAAAGTTCTAGAATTACAACTAATTAATTTCATATTCCCATTTGAGGAAGGAGTAATGTAGTGATCCAGCTAGCTGGCACTAACCTCCTTATTCCCAAGGAAAGCACAAAAAGAAGTTGGTAGAAGTGACACAGACCCAACACCAGATCCAGACCACTATGTATGGCCAATGCCTGGTGACACGGAGGCATTAACCCAGCTTTGGTTCACGCAGAAAGCAGCACCTCAATTGCAGCAAGAGGATTTTTATTTCACAAATTGTAGTCTAAATGATGAATGGAGTTTGCTGAAGTTCAGTTCTTAATAAAATGTTACTCAACAGCTTTACAATAATTGGAGGGGGAAAAAGGATAATATTTCATGTGTTATTTAAAACAAATTAATTTTATATTAGTTTGTTGGCATTTTTTAATTCTTCTTAGGCTCATTGTAATCTGATTGTACTTTTTAATGAGACCCCTGAATCTTCACATTGATTCTCTGGCCAATGGCAACATTACAGAGATTCTGAGCACCTTTTAGAAGAGATGGGATTTTGAAAAGGCTAGGCAAAGAACATGGAAATAAAGCCTTCTGTCTGTGGTTCTGGCTGCTGAGGATGTTAGATAAGGAGTGGAGGCGGCCCTCCAAGCACCCGAACCTATGACTTGAACATCCCTCTCAAGTGGTGTGGTAGGTGGTTCAATTTCAGCCATGTGACATTTTCATTTCCAGTTCTATTTCTGGGACACATCTTTGAAAGAGGAGAATTCCCCTTAGGGCAGATTGGATGAACTTGAAAGTGCATTGTTCACCTGGAAAATTTGCATGAAAATGGCCACATTATCTATGTTCTATATTCTCCACTAATATTGTCTGCTATCATTTCAGTGGAGAGACCACAACTAGACCACACTAAGCCATGCAGAATTAGAGAACTGTGTCTCTCCTGAACCTCTGTAAATTCTATTTCCCTTAGAAAATGTTATGCACAGAAGTATAGATCTGTCAAGATATTCTTGCATTTCCTCCAGGAAATAAATCTTGCCAATTATAAACCCCTGAGGAGGGAATGATAATCAGTGAGAAAGATGAAGCGCAACATGGAGGCCTATTCCTGCACCTTCTGCTTATTCTTGAGAAGGTACTTGATATTTCATGGGCTTTCTCACGAGGTGGAATTTCTATTTCATTGTCTGCATAGGCTTTATAGGAAAGCATTTCTTACCTTTCCCAAGAAATCAGTGCAAAGTGAAAATATGAGTTTCTTAAATGCTCCTAGAGAAGCTGGTTGCCTTTGTTAATTAGTGAGTGGTTCCTTATCAGTGCAGGGAATGGGAAAGCAGCTTATATTATTCCAACTCAATAACTTCAGGGGAACTTTTTTTTTTTAAGATAAAGCAGTCTCTAAAGGAAAATCACAATAAATAAAAATTGTAATTCCTACGCATTCCACTCTTAAAAACCTGTTTTGAAAGATTTCTCATGTTTACCTGGTCAAAACAAGATGGTTTATTAATGTTAATTTTTAAATCACTTATGCTTTTAAATAGCAAATCATAACTCATCCTGTTGTTTCTAACTCAAATCCTACCAGCTGCCTTCAAAGGAGGGTGTTTTTTCCTTAGACCATGTAATTTTTGAACCTTTTAATCAGATCTAAAATCTTTCTGTCCCTACTTCTGGACTTCTCTCCAAAGAGCTATGTTTAAAAATGTGTTCATTTTACTCCTGTCATTACTCCACCACCACCTTCAATGATGTGGGTTTGTTTCTTAATTCTTTGATATTGGGCATATCCCCCATCTTCTGGAATACCATAGAGATATTTTTTTCAATCACATACTTACATCAGAACCTCTCACTGAAACAGGACTTGTTGTTAAGTTGCTTCATAAGGCACTTCAATTCAAAAAGCCATCTTCCAGATAATATTTTCATCTCGGGGACCAACATATATGGGGGTGTGTTTTAGTTGGGATTTTTTAAACACATATGAAATATAAATTCATATTTCAGGAACAATGTCTTCCTCCAAGTTTTAAAAACCATTCAGCTCTGTGTTTTCTATCTTTGGTAAGAAGACCAAATCAGTAAGGGTGTATAACAAACTGTGTTTTTTCATTGGATCTTTCTATAGTAAAGAAAGGTGCTTTTAAGGAAAAATTATATAATACTATAGTAAATTCATGCAAAAAAAGCAAGTAGCATGAAATATGTGAATAAAATGACCTGAAAATATGTGTAAGGTAACAGCTTACTAAATAAAATTTAAAAATTGATAATTACAAGGGCCAAGGGGAGAATGGCAGAAACACCTGACTAAATCCATTGAGTAGGCAACAAAACACAGGGTAAATGAAAGACAGTGTCAGTAAACACAAGGTGGTGTATACTGGCAGGAAGAGTCCCAACTCTATCTACAAAAAGGGACATGAAGGCAAGTGCCTATTGCCACTCCTGAAGCAGGATTTTGGGGCTGCAAATCTCACAAAAGCATTATCTTCTTCCTCTTTTAAGCCTCTTTATAGTACTAGAAGGCCACAATGAAGAAAAGGCTACCTCAAACATTTTCTTCGCCAGGCTGAACAACCCCAGCTCTCTCAGCCTGTCTTCAGGAGAGGTGCTCCAGCCCTCTGATCATCTTCAATGGTGTCCTCTGGACCTGCTCTAACAGGTCTACATCTTTCTTGTGCTGAAGACCCCAGAGCCAGATGCAGAACTCCAGGTGAGGTCTGTATCTGTGAGGTAGAGTAGAAGGAGAGAATAACCTCCCTCAACCTAATGATCACTTCTAGTTTGATGTAGCCCAGGATATCATTAACATTCTGGGCTGGGAGTGCACACTGACAGCTCATGTCCAGCTTTTCACCCATGACAACCCAGAAGTCATCCAAAGGGCTGCTTCTATGACTTCTTCTCCCCATCTGTATTTATATCTGGGATTGTGCCAACTCAGGTGCAGTACCCGGAATGTGGATTTCTTGAATTTCATTAAGTTCTCTTGGGCAAAATTCTCAAGTTTATCCAGGCCCCTCTGGAACACATCCCATCCTTGTGTTGTGTCAGCTACACTGCTCATCTTTGTGTCATCTCCAAACCTGCTGGGGATGCCCTCAATCCCACTGTCCGTGCCATTGATGAGGACACTGAAGAGCACAAGTCCCAGCTCTGATGGACATCACTTGTCACCAGCTTCCACCTGGACAGAGAGCACAACTCTCTGGTGGCATCCATCCTGCCAATTCCTTATCCACTGAATCAAATACATGATCAAATCCATCTATTAAGTCTGTGTCTCTCCAATTTGGATATGAGAACGTGATATGGGACCATATCAAAAGCCTTACAGAATTCTAGATAGATGACATCTGTTAGCCTTTCCATGTTGACTGTTGCCATCACTCCATTGCAGAAGGTCACCAGATTGGTGAGGCACAATTTGCCCTTAGTGAAGCCATGCAGGCTGCCTCAGAACACTTCCTTGTCCTTTATGTGCCATAGTGTATCTTCTAGGATGCTCCCCTCCGTGATCTTCCCAGGCACAGAGGAGAGGCTCACTGGTTTGTAGTTCCACAGATCTTCCCTTCTACTCTTTTCAAAAATTGGAGTGATATTTCCCTTTTCCAGTCACCAAGGACTTCGCTTACCACCATGACTTTTCAAATATGATGGAGAGTGGCTTGGAAACAATAGCAGTGAGCTCCCTCAGGACCTTGGGATGTATCTAATCAGGTCTCATCAACAGGTGGCTCTTCAGGTTCAAGTGGTCCCGACCCTGCTCTTTGCTTATAGTGAGAAGGACTACACTTCCCCACAACTGTGTCTATAGAGAAAAAAATCTGTGCAGCCAAACCTCAACTGGAGTTGAAGCTGGCCATAACTTTGGGGGATAATAAATAGAGCTTTTTCCAAAAGTATTAATGGCAAAAGGCAGTGTAGAAATTACATCAGCCAGTTACAGGATGAGGATGGTCATCTCACAAACAGGGACATGGACAAGGCAGAGGTGTTTAATGCATTCTTTGTCTCTGTTTTCAACACAGATGAGAGACCAGAGGGTCTCAGTGCCCTGAGCTGGAGGACCATGACTGCAAGAAAGATAAATTTCCTGTTGACCCTGAACTTGTGCAGGATCTGCTGGGTAATGTTGTCCTAGTTTTTAAGAAGGGCAAGAAGGAGGTCCTACAGGCCTGTAAGTCCCACTTAAGTGCCTAGTAAAATCATGGAAAATATTATTCTGGGAACTACTGAAAATTGCCTGGACAACAATGCAGTCATTGCACCCAGCACAGCTTCATGAGAGGAAAGTCTTGCTTGTCAAATACAATTTTCTTCTAGGACAGGGAAACCCATCCAGTTGATGTGATCTTTTTGTATTACTGCAAAGCTTTTGATACTGGCTCTCTCAGGACCCTTCAGGAGAAAATGTCCAGCCCACAGCTGGATAAACGCATCATGTTGTAGGAGAGCAGCTGGCTCATGGGTCAGGCACAAAGGGCTGCAGTGAATGGGGTGACAGTCGTATTGATGTGACCTGTCACTAGTGGGATTCCACAGGGCTTCAGAGGGTTCTGTCCTTGGCCCACTTCTCTCAAATATCTTCATAACTGACCTGGATGCGGGACTGGAAGGAATAGTAAGTCAGTTTGCTGACACTAAATTGGGAGTAGCTGTCAATTCCCATGAGGGCAGAGAGGCCCTGCAGAGAGACCTGGATAAATTACAGGCCTGGGAAATCACCAGGTTTAGGTGGGACGTCAGGAAAAGGGCAATGGAGCAGGCTCCTCAAAGAAGTGGTCACAGCGCCAAGCCTTACAGATTTCCTGAAGCATTTGGACAATGGTCTCAGGCACATAGTGTGATTCTTGGGGTGTCCAGTGCAGGGCCAGGAGTGGAACTTGATGATCCTGATGGATTCCTTCCAACTCAGGATATTCTATAATTCTACAATTTTAAGCTGAAAAGTAGCAGAACTCAAGAGAATTTTCTCAAATACCTCTAAGACCTCCCACTCCTTTAACTGTGTTTATTAGAGGATGCCTGAAACCTCCTTGAAACATGGCATTCTTATTTCAGTGCAAATATAGCCTTTTACTGAATACTAAAAAATAACCACCTGCTAGATATATTTCTCCTGAAACAAAGTAAGTGTCTGACCTTTGTTGGATTAGCATGTGTCAAGTTAAAATAACTAAGTCATGGGAATTTTTTGAAGTCTGTGCCAAGTAGTCCTTAATAGTTACCACTAGGAAACTATTAATAATACAAGGCAGCAACCACTGATGTCTAAATATTTCTGTGTTCAGTTAACTCACATTAGCAAAAACTCACTTCTAATTTAGAGATTCCATTCTTTAGCCACAGAAGACCATGGGATCCTAACCTGTCCCTCACAACACTGCCTATTTGTCGCATGTGCCTTTGGTTTAAGCAGATCACCAGAACTCTCTTGCTGAAAACATTCAGATGTTTCACTGATACTGTGTCAAGAAGTTATCTCAGATAAGGGGCAAGACAAAGCTCTTACTTAACGTAGTGAGATAATTCTGAGTGAAAGGGTTTCTCAGCAAAAAGAGGTCTGAAAATGCAAGACTCAAGAGTACTCCTTGTCCCCATCAAACAGGGGAATAACTTAAGCCTCTTTATTTTTTTCAGTGAGGTTTGCAGCCAAGATTATACTTCAAATAACCTTTTAACCACAGCTGTTAGATGGAGGCTGAAAACATTAGCTTCTGAGCAACTTTCAGAGACAATATACCCCAGGCTCCTTCTTGCATCTTTTCCCTTTCTCTGATAAAAAATCCTTCTTGGGCTCCTATCTATCTCATCCATGTCGCCATGAAAGTAAGGATAAAGTTTTCGTTCACTTTTTCTAGATGAAATAAAAGGAGGGATTGTTATTGCAATGTGGATGGCTTGACCCTTGTCAGTGATTACAAAGGAAATAGGCGCTCTGGGACCTGATGTCCAAAAGCCAGATCTGTGGCAGACAGGTGGCTGATAGTACAATGTACTCAGTCAGGTCTCTCATTCAGCAGAGACCAGATACATAAATGCACACTGTACAACTCACAATGAACATGTCATGCCTCAAAGGATCTGTCCTGATTTTTTCCCACATACCTTTATTGTTCTCTCAAGAAACCAAGCATAGCTGCCATCAGTGTATCAATTCGGTCACCATTCAAATGGAAAAGCTTTCCTTTAGACACCTTTGACGCACATTTTGAAACAGGGAGGAAGTAAACGCCAGGACAGTTCTATAAGTCTTATTTTTAAATGTAGCTTTTTCTTTGGAAAATGTCTCCACAGGGTTATAAGTCATGGTACACAAATAGATATTTAAATCATTTTGTGGCCTCTGAAATGCATAAAGCAATTAAGGTCTTCATATTTCTCCAGTCTGTGTTTACTGACTGTATCTTGGCAATGAATATGTTGTTTTCCATTGATATTTCTTTGCTAGGTCATAAGTTAAAAACTTCTTGGGTCTATTTCCTTGTAACTAATTTTCTAGGGAGAATCTCATCAATTTTCTAGTGAAAGCCAAACATGGTGATAACAAAAACTAGATTTTTCCTAGATCTTTAATTTCCAATTTATCTTCCAGTCAGATAACCGGTATCTTTTTATTAAAAAAAACCAACCAAACAAACAAAAACCCCAAAAAATATGCAGAAAACCAAAATCAGCACAAGATAACAGACAGAGCTCATAAGGAACTTAAAGTAAGATTTTCTCCAAAGGTTAATAATGTCCTATTTCTTTGAATTACTATGTACTATCGGATTCTACATCTTTTCCCAGGAAAAGAAAAAGTGTAAAAATAAACTAACATTAGAGGAGAATATAAGTACTGGTCTTCTCTATGTAAAGTTCACTGTTTTCAGAAATCATATTATTACATCAAACACGCATGTTTTTCACTGTACCTCACATCAGAGCTATGAATCTGGCCTTTTTGGCAGGTTCAGCTATTAAGATGCACAAACTAAGGCCCCAGATGAAAACACCTACAAATCACACTAATTCATCTGTAAATACAGATGTTTTGCAAGCCTGGGCTGGTTATATCTCCAAGGGTTAAATATATCTTGTAAAAGCATTGTCCTCTGAGTAGAAGTTTACCTGAGAAGAATTGCCCAATTGTACTTTGCTCCATCTCTTCACCTTTTCAACATTAAATGCCTTCCAAAGTACTGCATGTGCTGGTTTCCAGAGTATCCTGCTCACATGGTTACTGATTAACCTATGAGTGCACTCAAAAGATTATCCTGAGACCACATACCTTCAAAGCCCTTGTGGCTTTTATTAAAAGAATGTGGTTTGGCTTTGAATATCATAATCCAGCTGTGGTTGATTATGCAGCTCTGAGCAATTTTTTTAAATTTCTGGAAGGGTGTGAAAAATAGCTAATCATCCACTCTCTATATAGATTTCATGTATTACAGCAACAATTGGTTGATGTGACTTCTGTTATCTTTAAGCAAAAAAACCCCTGCTTTTTAGATGTGTGGGCAGCCTAGATCTCCATTATGAAAAGAACATCAAGCAGTCATTAAATTTTAAGCTCAAAATCTGTGCATTACAGGCTGAGCATGTACAATCCTTTACTTTTTAAAATGTTCTTTAAATTGTTGTTTATGTCCACTCAGCCTGAATTTGAAAACATAAAAATGTTTTGCATCTTACTGGGTATCTATTAATTGGTGGTTTTAAAATCCCCCAAATCACCATCAAATATATTGACAAAAAGAAATATTACTCTTAAATTCAAGAAATTATGATGACTTGCCATAAGTGGAAGAATAACATAGTTGTTTGATAAGTAGTTCAAGAGACTGCTTACAAAGCAACAAGCAGAATAACAACCTTGTGATCATGAGTCCCCTCTCCATTATTATATTTATTTGTGTTTTGTGAAGTGGTAACCCCATGGATACTGGTCTACTGGTCAATTACAACACACCATCTGTCTCTCCCATATTGACTCCTCACCCACTACCTCTGGCTGGTTGCTGAGTTTCCATTACAGTAGGCTGGGGAAACTGGCAATGGAGGCAACCATGCATTTCTTGGTTTGCTTCTGCTATTCAATACCCTTCCCCATCACATTTTCTTCAGGGTCAGCTTCAAAGCAGACTTCGTGCAGCCTGATGTAGATCTATCTGTGCCTTCTATATCTGTCAGATCTGCTAGGCACCCCACTTTTAAGTGTCTCCCCTGTACGGCTGCTTAGTGAACAGAGTCAGAATGAACTACTGCCCACAAGAGGACTATGCAGACTCACATTTCCTGTGCTGCTACCTTTTCCAATCAGCTATGCAACTGATGGCAAAGGCAGCAGAAAATACTGTTATCATCTGCAAGATGACAGAAGAGGTATTAACATGGGGGCTGCACACTAAAGTGTCCTAGTGATACGTGTGTAATGCCACATTACAGTGGAATCAATATGCCACAAAATTTAACAGCATGTGGAAAGCAGAATCTATATTTAAACATTAAGATTTATAATAGACATTAAGTTTTTTAAAAGTACTTAAGGCCTTATCACTAAGTTAAGCTGCTAAGAAATAATTGTTACCACTGTCAAGGCACTGTCATTGGAAGCTAACCAATGCTAATGGGATCATCATGCAAGTTAAGACTGAACTGCACCGGAGATTTGCAGCATTAAGGGTTTTATGCGATATACCTGAAGTTTAATTGGCTTACTTTAATACGACTGAAGTCCATTCTGCTTTAAATTTTTTTTTATCTAAGATCTCAAAATGTGATACCTTCTTTTAATGATGCCATATAAGATGCTTCCATTTACATATGAAAAATTTAAATATTAACAATCCTTCCAAAAATACCCTTGAAGCAGAATTATTGTAATGTCATGGAAAAGAACATATTCCACAAAAGTAATTGTTACTCTTGTGGAAATACATGTTTACTTTCAAAGATAATACTGTTTAACATAGTTTAAAAATAATCATTTAAGTATTAATTAAAAATTTTCATTACAAAGCCAGCATGAAATAAGCAAGCAATCTCTACCTTCCCTTTATCTCAGGTACTTAGAAAGCAGAAGAAAATTTGAAGGGAACTGAACTGATTTCTGTTTTCCTTCACAGGACTAGAGGTACCAGTGGGACTAATTTTGTCAAATGGGTTTTAAGTCTTTTATTAACCTTGCCTGCTGAACCCAGATTTTCCAGTTTATAAGTCATGCAGACAATTTTTCCCCAGGTCGAATATTTATTAACTACCATTCTCTTCTTCTCAGACAATAGTAAATGATGCCAAGAGAGTCAATTCTTAAGAAAGCAGCAATGAGACAGTATTGGGGAACTAATGGTAGACTTACTAGAGCTGGTAACCCTGGAAAAAATGAAAGCATTGCCTCCTTCTTTTGTCACCCTTACTTGCTTTCTTACAAGCAAAGATGAAAGTCTTCAATGCAACAAGTCGCTTCCCTGTACTGCTATGTGGGTGTTCACAGGCACATGAGTTGAAAGATAAAAGTCATCGAATTTTTGTTGGTACTTGTTTTCTTTATGTATGGAACATTGCAAAGATCTGATTACTGAACTGATTTTGTTAGGCTACACAACAAAGCCTGTATGCACACCTGCCAAAGAGCGTAGGGTGACAACCGCAGGAGGGAGATGCCCCAGATAATATCCTGTCCTGGCTGCACCTGCCCATCAGAGCCCATAGCACAAGCCCAGCGAGGAGCCCAGTGGCAGGATGGTGGGCAGGAGCTCAAAACAAGGCTTCCTGAGAAAGAAACCACCTAGCCATGGCTCTCCCAGGGCTGTCACAGGACCTGTTACACTCCTGTCCGCATCCAGCAGGAAAACCATCACTAGCCATCAGGAGAACCTCCAGGCCATGCCTCTCACTCCCTCTTACAGATTGGTGTGACTGAGGGAATTTTGGCTGTTTTGATCATGGGATAGTTCCTATGGCACCAGGCCTGATGCAGACAGGTGGTATTCACCTGTATGAAAGGGGGGAAAGGATTCTAGCTCATGAGCTGGCAGTGCTGACTGAGCAGGTTTAAAGGGGGAAAGGGACTAGATCAAGTTAGCTAGCAATGAGCCTGGGGTGACACACCTGTGTTGGGGTGGCATGGACAGCCCAGCTGAAGCGCATCTGCACCAATGCACCCAGCATGGGTAACAAACAATGGAAACCATTGGCAACAGGAAGCTGTGATGTGGTTATCACCATGGGAATGTGGTGGGATCACTGGAGTGCTGCAGTGGATGGCTATGAGCTCCTCAGAAGGGACAGGTGAGGAGGGAGGGGCTGTGGGGTGCCTCTGTACACTGGGGAGGGTTTTGGCTGCACAGAGCTCAGGGACAGTGGGGATAAGGCTGAGTGCCTGTGGTGACAGTCAGAGGGATGGCCAACAAGGCAGAGACCCTGCTGGGACTCTGTCACAGACCACCCAGCCAGGATGAAGTGAAATATTCTATCAGTGGATGTTTCATGATCACTGGCCCTTGTTCTTGTGGGAGACTTTAACTTGCCAAATGTCTGCTGGAAGCTCAACACAGTGGAGAGGAGATTCCCGGAGAGAGTGGAAGGTAACCAGACGCAGCTTATAAGGGAGCCTACCAGGGCATGCCCTGCCAGACCTGCTGCTCACAAACAGAGAAGGGCTGTGGGACATGTGGTGGTCAGAGATCATCTTGGGCACACTGACCATGGAATCAATCATAGCGTTTTGGATTCTTGGAGAAGTAAGGAAGGGGATCAGCAAAATGCTTGGACCTTGGACTTTCAGAGGGTGGACGCTGGCCTGTTCAGGGCACTGGTTCAGAGAGTGCCCTGGGAAATAGTATTTAATAATAAAGGGGTCCAGGAAGGCTCGACATATTTTAGGAAATATTAAAGATGCAGAAGCAGGCCATCCCCATGTGCAGACAGATGGGCTGGCAGGGAAGAAGACCAGGCTGGCTGAACAGAGAGCTTCAGCAGCAACATGGGGAAAAGAATCTATGAGCTCTGCATGAAGAGACAGACAGCTCAGGGACTGTACAAGGATGGTTTCTACGTCATGTAGAGAGAAAATTAGAAAGGGAAAAGCTGAGCTAGAACTTAATCTGTCCACTGCTGTGAAAAACAATAAAAACTGTGTTTATAAATACATTAACAACAAAAAGAGTGCCAAGGAAAACACCATCCTTTATTGGACCCAGGGTGGAACACTGGAAAAGGAAAAGGCCTAATGCCTTCTTAGCCTTAGGTCTAGCACCTTCCAAGTCTTTAGCAGTAAGACTAGTTATCCCCAGGGCAACCAGCCCTTTGAGCTGGTTAACAGGGGCAGGGAGCAGGACAGATCCCATGCAATCCAGGGGGAAATCATTAGTGATTTCCTGTGGCACTTAGCCCTCACAATCCTGTGGGACTGCATGGATTCCTCCAAGGGAACTGAGGGAGCTGACAGAAGAGCTCACCAAGACACCCCACCAAGAGAGGCTGAGGGAGCTTGGATGTTTAGTTTGGAGAAAAGGAGGCTCAAGGAAGATTTTTGCACTCTTTAAAACTACTTGAAAGGAGATTGTAGGCAGGTGGGAATCAGTCTCTTCTTCTAATCAACTAGCTATTCCATAAGAGGTCATAGCCTCAAGCTGCGCTGGGCAAAATTCAGGTTGCACATCAGGAAGAATTTCTTCACTGAAAGGGTAGTTAAGTGTTGGAATATACTTAAGCATCAGATGCCCAGGGAATGGTGGTGTCACCATTCCTGAAAGTGTTCAAGAAACTCCTAGATGTGGCACTTAGCGCATTGGTCTAGTTAACACAGTGGTGTTTGGTCTAAGGTTGGACTCAATGACCTTGAAGATCCTTTTCAGCTTTAATGATTCTATCATTCTGTGATTCTGACTAGGGCTGCTGCAAAGGGTTGGGAACACATTTTTCACACAAGGGAAGAGCAGCTTGGTGTTCCATAGAATTTACTATGAGATGTTTGGGAAAGGATCAGAGGTTGAGGTGATTTGAGGAAGACCAGGAAGAGGAAAATGAGGAGAGAGGAGGCAAAAAGGGCTGATGATAGGTGAGTAGTTGGCCAGTGAGCGTGCTTTTCAGCCATGCTCCATTCCTAGGTAGTGCAGCCTGTCCAGCTCCTCACCCAGAGTCCTTCCTTTCTTTGTCACACTTACAACTCTATGTTTACATATGAGAGTGAGGGTGTGTGTGTACTGCACATGTGCACATGTACGTGCATACAAATGGAGTCTGAATGCAGGGCTGGAGTCAGAGGCTGAATAGGCACCTACATCTGCGGTGCAGCAGCCATAGTGGGAGTGGGTGTGCAAGCCCCAGCAAGGATCATGTTGGATAACAAGCTTGGCTGGTGAAGTGGACAGGAGTAAGTGGGTGTGGAGTCCTCCAAGGGCAAGAGCACAAGGGGTTTGGGTATGGGGACAGAGGCGTCCCAGCCAGCTGCCATTTCCACTGGAGAAATATTTATAGAACACATTCTTCTGATGATTTGCAATTGCCTTTAATTTCATGTTTGAAGACACTCCTGGCTGATGTCTTTGTCTTTCATGATTATAACTTAAAGTTCTGACGGCTTTCTTTTTTTATTGGGATTTATCCCCATATGCTCTTCTACAGAGCAAGTATTGCCTTTCACCCTACTAGTTTAAAAATTATGTTCACACTGAATATTTGGCTGGTGCCTGGGACTACTAAATTTTTACAATATCCAAAATAAGACACAGCCAGATACCAGCCTTTCATTTTGTAAATAACGGCTTACAAATGGAAAACAGTGAGGAACAGCTATCCAAGCTGTCTGTCAACTGTAGCCAGCTGAGGTCTCCATTTTAATACAGCTGGATCTAGCCAGACTGGTTCTTTAACTATATTGCTGAATATAGGAAGCAAATAATGCCTGCCTGGCAACTTTCTGGTCTCCCTTTTCACTGATCCTTGAATGCTATTGATTTTTTTTTTCAAAGATGCAATGTGGTAATGCAGATGTGACCTTTCTATCTTACAGACCAGCAACAGGTAACACTCTGTACAGAAGAGTCTACTCCATCAGGTTTTAAGAAGACTAGAAGAAAAATTGAGTCTTTGCAAGGTTGCACATAACAATAAAAAGAACATAACTAGAATTTTCAGAAAAAATGCTTTGAGTATTAATAACAATTGCTAAATAATAATAATTATTCTGAGAGAATGTAATTGCTTCTGTTTATTCCACACATTATTCGTGAAAGTAAAGATTAATTACTTTCCCTGGGAAAAAATGAATTTAACTCAATAAAGACTGTGGAAACAGTGAAAGACCTTCAGGATTTGTAATAACCAGTAATAAAGAGTATTCTAGCTTGTTTAAAGGAACACATGGTGAAAATATTGCATTTCATTTAATGGCTAATCTCTTTGCATTCAAGGGGATTAGTCATGAGTTAATCAAATCATTAACCCAAATAAACTGGTACCACAATCTGGATTCCAGAACTAAATCCTCAGAGAAACAGGAGTATCAGGAGAGTGATGTCCAGCAATTTCAGTGGAAGATGAGTGGCCAGTGGGGAGACATCTCATGCGTCTCTTGGCTACAGAACAAAAGATGACATGAAAAAAAGTCTGCTTGAATAATAGAAACATATACTTGTGAAAGGGCAAAGATTTTCTAAACTTTTACTTGTGTGCATACGCAGATAATAGACTTAAAATACTGATCACCTAGAAGGATCAGTGTCACATTGCAGCTGACCTGAAGCTGCCCCCCAAACTCAACCAGCCTAGAAGTAAAAACAAGTCCCTGGGTGAACAAGGATAAGTTGGATTCAAATCTACACAGGGACCCTCAGCCAATGTCATTCAGCCCTAAATGCAGAGGTATCAGGGGCCAGAGAGCCGGATGGTGCTAAGACCTCAACCAATCACTTGTGTAACGGAGAGAAATTTGAAGCTCCTATAAAAGGAGCTGCAAGAATAAACTCAAGGCTGTTTGTCACAAGGACCTTTGAGAGGACAAACGACCCCACCATAACAGATCAGTCCAAAACTGAGTAGTTTGAAATACCCCACATCTTTAAAACAACTGAAATGTCTAAAGAACCTAAATAAAATTATTTCCCTTATCTGCAAAGTGAAGGTTTTCAATACATTCTAGTATGCATTTGAACCCAAGATACATTTGAAAATACTATTCTAATTGTTTTCTGCCACATTTTTTCTATTGGTATTCAGAAACAGGCTGTGATGTGACACAAGCAATAGAATACTGCCCCATAATTTACCTGAATGCCTGCAAAAACCATGCTAGAAAGAATTCGTCTCTGCACATACGTGTTTTGTTTCCACTTTTTATGCACTCAGAAATTTTTCTTTGTTAGCTTTTATTCCAGTAAGGGATGATCTCTTATTGTTCCTTACAGATGCAAGGAAAAGAGAATATTCATTTAAAGTATTTATGGGAGCAGAGAGTTGTATCAGGCATCAGCGATAATGGGTTCTTTTTCTAAGAACCTTATTTTGTGTGAATGTCACTATAAAGCCACATTTACTTCCTATTTTTTCCTCACTTCACATTAATTTCTTTCTGTGGACAAATTAGGTGTGTAAGTGCTGCATTCCAGTGCTAAAGACTGTGAGACACCACTGGCACTTGGATTTGAATTCTATTATTCTTCTCTGTTTGATGCATACTTGCATATCCTGGATTTCCAACATTCAATGACAAAATTCCCTATAAGATTTAAAATGTTGTCCTAGGGTGACGTTATGATGCTAGTATCCCCATTCATGCGTTCTGTTTATGCTGGATATTATGTTCTGTGCCTTTAAGACTGGCTCTGAAGAATGAAAGTTTTGTTTGGGTTTTTCTTATCAGCCTGGCAGGACACAGAGACAGGGCAGTACATAGCGCTGCTTTTGCTTTTGCTTTTCGCTTTGCTCTCTCGCTCTTGCTTCTGCTCATTAGCTAGTTTAGCTAAACAGTCCAAATTTCTTCTTGGACTGTTTCTCCTTCCCTTTTTTGGACCAACTTGAACCTGCTCCGGACTGGGACCTGGGAACACCGAGAGTTTGCACCTTGTGGCTGCAGCAGCTGCCCCAGCGCCGGAGGGACTGATAACAGAGTGACCACCCCAAAGAGAGAGACTTTCTGAATTTGTCATCTTTTCAGAGCAGTGAAAGAGTGGTGTCATCCAGTATTGTTCATTTTGTGGGCTGGGGGGTGCTGTGCCTGTTAAATAAACAGGTTCTTTCCACTTCTCTCTGAGGAATCCTTCCCGAACCGGTTGCGGGGAGGGGCCGTGTGGGTTTGCTTACTGGAGGGGCCCCCTTTGGAGATTCTCTCCCAAATTTGCCCTAAACCAGGACAAATGTGAAACAAGTCTATGATAGCAGAAATTCTTACCATTCCTATGCCAGTGTTAAGGTTTGGCTACAGTGATTTCCTCTTCTATATATCACAGAAGTTTTGAAGGATCATCTTAAATCAGCATATTACAAAAAGAGTCTGGTGCTGTGCCCAAATTTGTGCCCAAATTCCACTTTGCCACCAGGTTCTTTTTGGGAATTGTGTTTTCTTCAAATCTATAATGTCAGGAGGTAAGCAATGCGTTGAGCAGTGATCTCCTATGTATTAACTAAGGAGAGAACAGACAAGAACTTTCAGAACTACAAGAGACAGGAATTCAGCCCTCAAAAATCTTTTTCTGAAGGCATTTAATTCAGAAGGCCTGATTGCTGTCTCTGCTCAGTCATCAGAATAACAAGTGTTTCAAAAGCTATTTCAAAAGCTGTTCAGATGTCATATCTTGGTCCACTTTATGTGGCATCTGTCACAGACACACTTTTGCATCAGCAGCTGGACTAGAGCTGCCTCAGTTTCCTGGTGCAGCTGTGCAGCCCTGGTGCAGGATCACCAAGGGAATGGTGATCTGTCTGAACCTATGTCAAATCAGGATGGTCTCTGTGACTCTTGTTCATATGTCAGTGTAGAGGCATAATGAAGGCATATGTTGAGAAAACTTGAAGTTTCTATTCAATACTGGTGATGTTAAAAAACATGCTCTAAACTCTATTTGGAGCACAAGTTAAAAATTATGCAGAAATTATTTCCCATGTAATGAAAACTACTGATAATGAGCAGTGGAAATATAGATTATCTACATTAACTAACCTATCTAGCAGAAAAAAAGAAGAGTAACATTCAAACAATTTTAACCATCTTTACATTACTGTCCTTCATTGCTATACATAAATGCATATCCCTGCAAGGTGCAGTGTTTTGTTACACATCCTAATCTTCTTCTACCACAATGCATTACAAGAAATATTTTCAGCTATTACTCTTTGCAAACTCAGAACAGGTTTTTCATAGAGGAAATTACTTCAGCACAGCACTTCAGCATTTGTTAGTCAGTTTTCCACTGAGAATGCATAGATTTTAGGTAATTAATAACATGGAATGCAGATATTGCTACTCTTCTTTCCATATGTGGAATATGAAATACAGATCTTTTTTAACATGAAAAAATGTTTCTGTAACGAGATCACATTAGATATTCCCATCAGAAAACACACTATGTAAATTTTCTATATGCTACCCAGTTGTTTTAAACTAAGGGTATTATGAACATATTTTTTAATATTAGTCAAATACACTAAAATATGCCATCTGTAATGAACTTATGACACTTTTTATAGGAGAAACCATGTTTCACAGATACATGATTAGAGGGAAGCATTTAATATAATACAGTGACATCCACAAATCATGACTTTTCAGGAAAATTTTCTAACCTCATCTCACTTTATAGACTGGAGATTGGTAGAATCTTCAGTGTTTGGGGACTTTGGACTGTCATTCACTGCTGGGCTCAACTCCTGCAGATTGAGTATCCTCCTGAGTACTCATTAAAATAAAATAACTGTCTAAAACAATAAAATTGATGTTCTTTAGCTTTTAAGTTTTAGTCTTCTGCTTGACCTTCAGATAATTATGAGATGTTTATCACCGAGAAGAGTGGTTCCATAGCAGACTTTAGCCTCTCCTCCTTTTAATGTGACCCCAGGAGAGAGATTAAAGCATTCAACTACTTCTACTTCCTAGGAAGAAATTTGCTATTTTGTTCTCACAGGCTTCTTGCAATGTTTCCCTGGAGTGACTGATACCATGCTTTGCAAAGGTCTGTCTCCTAGAGAAGGCAAAGGCTGCTCTGAGACTTTGGATGATCCTGGCATTGATGTTTCTTGTCACCTCCAGTCACTGCCACCCATGGATCAAGTAGCTCACTGTTATCAGCACCAACAGAACTGATTGTTGCTAGCAAACAACACAGTAATCAATACATTCCTTGGAAAAAAGAATTTTTACTCAGAACATCCAGCAGGGTTATTCAATGCAACAAAACCCCAAGGTTTTCAGTGCCTAAGTAGAAATACAAGAAAATTGAACAATGCCACCATGCACATACACAGACAAACAGAAGATATATAATGGTTGAAATTACTCTAAGTTTGTGGGTCTTAAGGTATCCAGAGACGTAAAGTGGAAACACTGATGCCACAAGTTGACTAAACACTTTGCAGAACAGTTAGCTTATTCCCATTAGCAAAGACTCCTACTTTATGAAGTCTTCCCTGTCTGCAGTACCTCAATTCATGTCCCCTTGAAATTATTAACATACCAAATGAAATCCTTACATTCTCAATCAAAATCTGAAGGTCAGAATGCCATAGCACAGGTAATACCTGCCTTAGGAACATCAGTGCCACATATGTGGTGATCTTCAGTCTTTCTCCAACACCTTCTCCTTCATTTGATAGCAGAATATTTGCCCTTCCAGTTGGCAATTTTTGTGTCACTTAGAGCCAAAATAAGCTTAGCAGTCTGCTTTTGGACAGTTATAATGAAAACAAGGTAAAATCAGTACAGGAAGAAAATAAAGGGCACAGTAAGATAGAGGCAATGACTGCTGTGACGTACTCAGTTTTTGAAAATTCAGGTATGTAACTCTGTATTAACGATGTTCCAGCTTCCTAACACCCCTATGCAAAAAAAAGAAGCAAACCACTAATCATTAGAAAACTTTTTCTTTCCCATTTTGCCTTTGCACTTCACCATCTATTCTCTATTAACTGCTCTCTTCATTTGTTTGCTCAATCTTCTCTCTTGAGCAGATAAAAAGGTTTCATTAAAGTAAAGCCTAATGCTGTCAGTGGCAGGAGAGCTGCCAACCCTGGCGGTTTTCATAAGTCTATTAAGCTGGCCTAAGCATGCTAATACTTAATAAATTCCCTCCATTCACAGCAGTCCTTTGCAAATATCCTTTTATCTCATATGGAAAACTAGGTTAGGCAATGCAAATGAGTAATAAAGGACCAGACCCCACATTTTGGGGTGTATTTATGTATACACACAGTTGCATCAAAGAGGAGCAGCACATACCATCAACTGCAATCTCTGCTGTACTAGAAGTACTAATTGAGATTACAGAAAGAGCTAACAATAACTTGATGAAAGTATTCAAATTATTAAGATGAAAATGGCACTGGACATACAAAACAGATCTTTTTTTTATGGATTTCCTTCAATAGTTCATTTGCTGAGCAGATTTTCTAAACCTTTTTGAAGGACATCTAGTACACGTATTCAGTACATTTTATCTCTAGTTCATCCAGCAAGCAAAAAAACCCCAAACCCCAGATTCTAAAAATCACTGCCATCTTCTGCCATTACCAGTTAAAGTGGAAAAAAACCACTTGGAAGAACAAGTGGACTGCAAAGCACTACTATTCAGCATCACCCCTTACCAAAGGAAAAGGCTTTAACATCATTTGTCACTATTCAGGGATCCAGAGGTCCAGGAATTGCTTTTTAATTCAAACAAAACTTTTAAAGCAACAAAGTATCTAGCCTTCATCTCTTCCCTAAGAGAAAAACAGTCTGTAGCAGTAGAAAATGATGGATTGGAATTCTCTCCCGAAAGGCTAATGTAATTGTTCAGATAAAGTAATAAATATGGGAGCAGGACATGGAGCTGAGAGAGGGTTTCCTATGTCTAATAAGAAATGTACTCAGTAAGCAGCAGGATTTAAGTAAACACGTGCCTGATAGCTACTAACAGGCAAGCGCAAAAATCATGGTGAAATGGTCCAACAGCATCATTTCTTCAGCCATAATAGAAAACATTAACTCACAATAGCTGATATTTTATTAATTCTCTGTTTTCAGGTTTTGCAAAGGTTACTGGAAACCCTACTCAGTTTAGTTCATACAAAATTATTATGCACATGGAAACATAATAAAAGGACCATAGTTCTGTGAATAAACAGGATCACATTTTAAACACAAAACCTAAACTGTCCTAATAAGAAAAAAATATTCATCTTTGTAAGGATCTAGCAAGTTAAAACTAATCACACATATATCTTGCTATACTTACTGCAGCATTTATATATCAGCTACTGCAGTGAGGTAAACAATGTATTAGCAACCTTGAACAGAACCGGAACTCCTACAAGGGAAAATAAACCGCCCATCTCCATCAAGAAGTGTCTTTCTGCTTCCCCAGGAAAAGAGAAACAATGTTGAAGCCACCTACAGCAGGTGACAATTGTATTGCTTAGCCATAGCTGCGGTGAAGTTTTCAAATAAAGAAAAGCTTGACAGAGAGCTTCTTCACAATCAGCTGAGTATACCCTTAAGCAATCCTCCTCCACTTTATTTCATTAATTTATTTCCTATCCTCACAGAACAAAACAATACTTGCTCTACATAGCGCAATAGCCTACGGACCCCTTCTCTAACGACTCATTTCTGCTGTTCTGCCGCATTGGAACACCCACTTGTCACAGAACAGAAAATATGGATGAGTTGAGAGCAATTAAGAAGCAAAGGAAATTTTGGACTGTGAATAAACTTACTTTCGGTAAGAGAAACATGGCAACTTTTTTTTCTCTTCTTTTTAAATAAACACTCTATCAATCTCATCTGAATGACCCACATGATGCTGAATAACGCATCCATCTAACAAAAGAGGAATGTATTTCATCTCTAAATTCACATCTAAGAGCTCCATTTTATAAGATAACCCCGGGTATTTCTGAATTCTAATAATTTAAGCTTATGGGGAAAAACCCCACAAATTAGGGATCTTGACAAAAATCTAGTGTGCCACAGAAGGCAATGCCAATTAAAGAAAAAAAAAAAAGAAGCATCACGGAGAATATCAATGTATTTTATAGCTTCTTCTTTAGTGCTATCTTGCTACCCGATGATTTCCCTTGTGGCAAAAGAGAAATGTAAAGGAAGATGCAGCATCTGTCCTTCAACTTACTTTTCTGTGAAAGTGGTAACATTTTAGTAACAATACCATTACCTCTTAAAAGTCCATGTATTTGTTTTTGAGGCAACTGATAGGGTTTCAAAAATAAATGTGGGAAAAAACGCTACAGTTTTTCCTCCAATTACTGTCTCTTGGTACCATCAACACATAATAGTAAGGATGGCAATAAACTCATTATTTCATACGAAATTTACAGTATTTTTGTGCACAGCTGTTGATTTGATTTATATAAGTGAACTGTATACTGCTAAGAAACACAACTAATATACAAGGAAAGAAGGTTAAAAGTAGGTCAGCGATAGAGCAAGCATTCTTAACCCAACTAGCATTCCAGCCTCCAGCTTGAAGCATAATGTTCATTCCTCATATTCTAGAGTGTTAAATAACACTGTAACTAGATGCTGAACACAAGAATCATTCAACATTATCCAGCCTTGATCTTTACACAAAATTCCCATGATATCCATAGAACTTCCACAGCTGTACAAACTAGAATAAGGTCCATGGCAAACACAGCTTTCAGGATTTGCTCTACAATAAATATCACAAGCAAAAAGGAGACAGCAAATGTTAACTTTTTATTTC
Source organism: Camarhynchus parvulus (assembly GCF_901933205.1). Classification (NCBI taxonomy): domain Eukaryota; kingdom Metazoa; phylum Chordata; class Aves; order Passeriformes; family Thraupidae; genus Camarhynchus; species Camarhynchus parvulus. The sequence goes on along the minus strand of NC_044601.1, from coordinate 31,668,377 downwards.
TTTTGAACATATAAAGGTTATATGAAACAATGGAAATTATTTTTATTTATGAAACAATTCTTTTAGAGCCATCTTGTGGGGAAAACAAGCAATTTAAAACAATACATATACTTTTAATAGCTTTTCTACCAAAAAGATCAGTGGTTAGTATGACATCTTCTAGTACTCTTTAAAAAAAATAAGTGTCTCAGGCACACTGTAAACTTTATACAACATTGTTTAATCCCCTAGAACATGAAGGAAGTGCCTTTATGAATAATCACTTGTTAAAAGATTAGTTCTAGATAGAAAAAATATATATCATTATGTTGAAGATGCTATTTTTCAGAAGAATATTTTTAGACCAGATTCTATTCAAACTCCACCCAACTATAGACCACAAAAAAAGCACAAAAACTGAAAGAGGCTAAAGCTTCTTTCAGAGCCCTCTTGAGTAAATTAGACAGAATTATTCAATCTAACTAAACAGGGGGTAAAACAAAGCAAAGCAAAGATTTAGCACACAAACCTGTAAAGTTTTCATTACCAAACATCCTTAGCATTTCCAACTCAAAGCTTTGGTAATATTCCTAAGTTCTGAAGGAGTTTACACCAGTTGTTTATAAAGAACTCATTACACAACAGTCTTCTGTTTGTATACACTTAAGGAAAGTACAGCCTTGGGCAGTCAATTTCAGTATAATCAAAAGTCATGATGCAGACTTCAGCTACCTAGGGCAATCAACCATCAGCTCTGCTTGATTTATGTGTCTTGCCTATGAAGCAAAGTGCTTAAATTTTATCCTAGAGAACAAAAGCACACATACAGGACATATATCTTATTTAGTTTTAACTTTTGCCCTAATAAAATACTTCATTTATATAGAACATTAAAGCATATCACATCATATTTATCCAACAAGTAATTATCTTCTATTAATACAAAAGTAAAACAGGACATCACAGAACAATTGCAAAGCACACAATCAAGAGGTGTCACAGAAATATGCTTTTTTTTTGAGCTGTTACAATTAGTGTGTAGTATGGACTAGCAGGCACCTCTGTTAATTTATTTTTTTAAATAAAGAAATTTGACAACAAAAGGGTCCTATGATACCCAAAATTTCTGACAGCTGTAACTAAACAAAACACACTGGCACCCATATAACCAGACAATTTTGCTAAGGCAAGCACAAGTATGTCAATTTTTATTTTTACACTCCTACCAAACTTTGAGCAGAACATGTACATGTGCGCTTGTAGCCTCTCCTCTGAGAAGACGACAGTGAGATCTGCTTCCTCCATAACTCCTTTAAACTTTGGAAAGGAGCCCCGACTCAGGGGCACTTGCCTTAATGAGATTTTGAATTTCTTTGAATTTCGGATGTTCTTTATCAGCTACCAGCTGCAGCAATATCGCTTCGCTAGTAGTAACTATAATTCCAGTACGTGCAAGACGCTGAAAAATAAAAGAGCAGACAGAAATCATGTAAGGTATTTGCAAATGTGAATGAGTGAATTTTGAAAGAAAAGACGGATAGCACTTTTAAAAACATCTCCTATGAACAAAAGCAATGCCAATTCCATTCCAGCATTTCTTAGTGGTATAATTTATAAAGCTAGGACGAAAAACTGACAGGGTTTAGACTTTCCTATGGCAAAAGGCTGCCCTGGATTACAAATAAGGCTTTCTACTTGAACTAGATTCTTTCTGCAAGTCAGATTTAATAGGCAGCAGCCCCACACATCTTAATAACAACCCTTTTCCCTTGCATAACCCAGAGGACAGCTTTCTTCACTCTTATGCAGATGAAAGGCCTGGGGAAAAAATAAAATAGCAAGGTCCAACCTAACAGCATTAAGCAAGAAATTATAACAATTTCTCTCTCAGTCCTTGTTATGTACGACTACTTCAGCTTTTGGACTACAGAGCACCTAGTAGCAATAATCTCTGGAGAAAGAGGAAAAATCTCTTCTACAGACATTATAAATCATACTGGTACAACAGCAGCTCTTTTTAAATGACGTTTTATTACAGACAGTAACTCCAGAGTCAGTTCTCACAGGCTACAGGATAAAATATATAGCTGCAGAGAAAGCAAAACCAAAAGAAGTCTGCTAGATCTTGTAAGTGTGCAACTCAACAGGATTTGGGCTTCATGTAGCCCAAGGCACAGGACTTATTGCGAAGTTATTGGACTTTTAAAACTGTGGTTGTTGCTTACATAACAAAGTTACCTCCAGCAAAAGCTGATCAACCCACGTTCCCCCATCATCTTCCCAGCCATCATACAGATGCTTTGGCAGTAAACCTCTTCATAGAGTCAGCTTTCCCTCCCTCATCCTCTACTCAGCTGCATGCTCCACCAAATCTAACGGGATCCTGAACGGGCTAAGGGAGGGCAAGTGGCAGAGAACAGACGTATGTACATACAGGTTTCAACTGTAATCATTAAAGCAAAGAGAAGATCCAAACTTTCTAGCTCTTCAATTACAAACCAACAGATGGGTGAATGTTACTAACTTTAAGGGACCAACCAGTAAAGTATATGTAACTACAGTCTATATAACAACAAACTAACAACATTGGATTACTGAATTCAATACTTCCTACTTGCCATTACAGCAACAAGCCTCTCAACGTTCTTACACTGAAACAAAGTAACTACTTTCCTCAGCTCTCCTACTCAGTATAACCATACTTATTAAACTTCACACACATACAAAGAAGAAGAAAAAATGAAAAATTAATATGAAATATTATAGCAATGTTTTCAACATGAGCCTCTCCAAGAATACAAAGGTTTTGGTTTTAACTAGCATGGATGAGGAAAAAAATCTAGACCCCTAAAAATCATTTCTGTCTGTGAAATATTGATTGAAAAGAGAGCACATCTCTTTAAAAGCAAAACACACCGTAACATGTCAAAAGAGGCTGGCATTGCCTTACATCTTCTCTAGGACGAGATATTATTTTTATAAATTTTAGATTAGCAGAAAATAAGAGATGCATTTGCTAAGTATATTAGATAATTTCCAAGGAAATCACAAGTTTTCTTAGAAGAGACTCTTTGAGAAGGAAAGTATTGACAGTATGTTGCATCCACACTGCAGAAAAAAGTAGAAAAGACAAAGAACAGAAAAGAAATCCAGCAGGAGCAGACGAAGCTGTCTCAATCTGTGACCATGCACTGGCATAAGACATCTTCATCAGACAGGGCAGATTCAGAATAGTCACATCCTTGAATTTTTCATCTGAATTATTTCATCAATGAAAATTTCAAGATTTTTTTTGTTTCTGAGGGTTTTTTTAACTAGAAGGTGTTGTCTGCTGTCATTTTTAAGCACACAACAGAAGTGGAAACAAGCTGTTATCCAAGCAGACATGAACACTTTCATTACCAATTAAGTCAAATTGCACTTCCTAGTACACCCACTCAAATATTTGTATATTCATCACCAGCACAATCAAAACACATGCTATGTAATGGTAAATGAGGAGAACTGAAGGGGCAGGTGGGACCAGATGGGAGTTATTTGGGGCTGCTGAGGTTATCACTGCAAAGTCCCTCTTCATTATTCTTGAAAGGTCACTGTGAATAGAGAAGGGCTGTGTTATTGTGAAAAGGCAAATGTTACATTCATCTTCACAAAAAGGTACAGAAAAGGGTCCAGGAACCCTGGTCAATAAAACTCACCTCAGCTCACCAGCTTGCATAAGTTTGCACAAGAAACAATGTTAGACTCATTCATTAAAAGAGTATGACTAGGAACTGTGAGCTGTATGGGGAAACTAAAGCAGGATTACCCAAGACTTTGGTACGTTGCCCACTTCCCCCATAATGCCACAGTCAATTGAGATTAAGGATATGTCCAATACATGTCCGTTTCTCCTGGTCTCCTCCTCCCAAGCATGCCCATGTCTTGCTTGCTCTAGCCCATACCCCTTGGTAGCACTTTTAAGTGAGGCTCTGTAACACAAGAAGCGGACAATGCTGGTATGCGCTGCTGCCATGTGCAGCACAGAAGGTGTTACTGCTGGCTCGACGCCACAAGGCAAGTGTTGGCTCACTCATTTTGTAATGACTGACAACATAAGGGACCACAGAAAAAAACGCTTTCTTTTGCTTACTGAGAACGCATTGCAAAGGTATACCAAAAAGTTACCAAAAATGGAAAAATCTACAGCTTTTGCAAGCAATCACACTTCTAAGATCAATACCTTTTTGCCTAGAAAGTAAAGCAAAGCTAGCTAGTCACTGTTTTAACCTTTATTACATTGGCCCAACTTCTATGCTTACAGACACACTGTAAGTAATAAATGTACAAAAACATACAAAATAAGGCCATAATAAGGCCAACAGATTTCAGGTTTTCTATATTTGTTTTGCCTCCTACTGCTGCTGCACCACATTGATTTGGGAAGTCCATGACTTCAGTCACTCCTGTACTCTGCGTGTGTCCCTATGCTCTATGTGACAGCTGACATTAGGTTTCCACTTAATCAAAGTCACGGGTTTCATCAATCACTGTATGCTGGGGATTTCTCCTTAGCCTTTAAGAAATTAAGTCTTCTCAAAATCTATGAAAAAGTATAACATGCTGTGGTTATCATTAGTTTCTACTTAAAATAATTATTAGGGCCTGAGGCAAAAAATTGCAATACTTAATGTATGTATCAGGTTTTGACTTTCAACAGTGATGCCTGTAGGCAAATTAGGAGTACACCATCAAAAAATCATTTGAATGAATTTGCTACAACATAGTTGTATGTGCTTTTAAATCTTCTTGTTACATTTATCTCCACTTTCTCAACATTTAGTTTGCCTAAGCTCCTAAAAGCAGAGGGGAGGGGAATCTTTACTATAATCAGGGTCTTGCGATTAAGCTTTAATTTGCACTGACGAGGAAAAGCAGGAGGAGGGACAGAGGTACAAGGGGATTTGAACAAGATCACATACTGTATTTCATTGCACTTCAAGAATTTCAACACCTGAATAAATACTCTTTGCAACAACAAAGCCAAAAGCTTTATGGCACTTTTACTCTGCTGTAGAGATAACACTGCATAAAGGGATATGCTAAAATACTAATGTCTATACAGAGTAATCTATATTGTATGGAAAAATCACTGTTGAATTCCAAACATTCCAAACTGAGTTATGCATATTAAATTATAATTCAAGGAGATTTAAAAAAGCCAGTACTTCTTCTCCATTTTCAATGCTATTTTAAGAATCAGAGTACTCATCTCTTCTCAAATCTACTTTTACCCACTGCTTTGTCTGTAGAAATTCCTTGTTAGCTTACCATAAGCAGAGAACTTAACATACCAATGCAAGGTGAAGAAAGCCTTGACTAAGAAACTTACTTCAAGAGCAAACATTCTGTCCATCATACTTCTGGACGAGGTGGCATCAGCGACAATATGAACTTCCAGACCTCTGCCAATTAATTCCAATGCTGTTTGCTGGATACAGACATGAGTCTACAGGGGAGAAATCAAAGGCAGAAAAGCCACCAACAAACCATTATTATGAAATGAAAGTAACACAACCACAAAATAGAGTACATAATTAATTAGAGTTCAAATACGTATTTTTCTACCCCTGGCAATATGAGGGAACTCAATATGCATTTTAAATGCCAGTTAAGATTGTGACAAGTGCCTGTAGTTTACAAGTATCTCATCTCAAATTCTTTTATGAGATAATATTAATGACAACACAAAATAATTTATTCTGTAGAGGATATCTAAGCTCTAAGTTATATAAATTGAGTTGGTTTGTTTTAATTACACAAAGTGATGCCTCTTTGAGGGCCAACAGACATTACCATAAACGAGTATCAGAATGGCAATGCACCTACTTCTACTCCAAAGAGGACAATACTCCGGACACCAGGGATCTCTGCTAATGCTGCTTCAACTTCTGGCAACACCATTGAAAATTTTGTCTTGGGAAGCACAAGTTTAGCTCCTGTTAAATCAATTTCTTGCACAGTGCTCCCAAGACCTTTGGGATACTGTTCAGTGACAATAACTGGAATTCCCAAGAGCCGTGCACCTTGGAGCTGTACGAGGACAGAGAGGAAAACATTTTTTAAAAAAAGGAAAAAAAATTAAAAGTAGAACAACAATAACAAAGACATTGTTATTACCTAATATTAAGTAATAGTTAGACTGTACGTAAAATAATAAAAAAAGTTTGCAATGAGTGATCAAAACTCACTACAACATACCAGTCGTTGGCCCACGCTGATGATATCACCAAAGTATTTGATGGCAGGCCGGAATCGCTCTTGCATGTCACAACAGAAAAAAACAGTGCTTGAGGGTGTCAGGTTGCCCAAAGTAGTAATCTGAAAAAAAAAAAAGGTAATGTTTTCCATGGCAGTGGATATCCCTTCAGAAATGCAGCAGAATGAAGAAGAGTTTGCAATACATCTGCTAGATTATGGATTTATGTTACTTTGAGTCAAAATAGGAGATAAGTTTTTCAAGCCTGATTTTGGTATGTTTCTGAATTAAAACGAATAGCTGATACTGAACAGTACGGTATAGTCATCAATATGTAATCATGATTTTATTAGGTGGGAAGCACAAGTCCACATAAATGTACATGGATATTTCTGAACTCTGAAGGGGGGCAGAGGAACCCATCACCTAAATCATAGCAAAAAAAAAAAAAGTACCAAAAGCAAAATTACATTCTTCAAATTCATTTTTAAATCCACAATTCTTGGAACTGAAATAAACTCAGGATAAATTAAAGTTTAAAAAAATTCAGACTTCCACTTGCTTTCAAATATTGTATGTACATATATTTTCACTGTGTAGTCAATTTGATTTGTCTATGACATCTTTTAGCACAAGTCTGATGAAAGTCCAAGGCTAGAAAGAAAGTAGAGAAGACTGTAAATATTAGAAACCAAACTGAACGCATTTTAATGACAAAAGTAATCTCCTAGAGTTTCCCTCCTACAAGGTACCAAGTAGGGTAGAAGGGAGGGGATAAGAAAAATAAACCAAATACTTAACTTTCTTACACTTAGAAAGAGTGCTTTGTATTTGTATAAATAAATTTCTTGCACTACCTGTCGAACCAAAGTATAGGGCTTCAGATGGAAGCTACAGGAAAAGAAAAGAGCTACACACTATCATTTAGTGTAAGGCAACTCAAGAGAAATTACATCCATTCGGGAGCTTTTCAGCAGACAGATAAATTGAATTGAATAAAGAGCTTCTGGGAAGTACCCATTAATTATATACATTTCATTTTCTGCAATCTGAGGCTGTAATGTTTTAAACTGAAACAAAATTACAAAATCTGTAAAAGAATGTATTTCAGAAGAGTGCAGATGTATTGGGTTAACGTAACAAGGTTTTGATAGTGACGGGAGGCTGTAAGGGTGGCTTTTGTGAGATACCAGAAACAGCCTCATGTCAAGAGAGCACTAATGCCAGCTGAATCCAAGACAGATCTGCTACATCAGTGATGCTGGTGACAACTCTATGCTAACATATTTAAGAAAGGGTTAAAAAACCTACTGTCCAACAGCAGCTGTGAGAGGAGGGTGAGAATATGTGGGAGAAAGAGCATTGCAGACACCAAAGGTCAGTGCAGAAGGAGGGGCAGGAGGTGCCCCAAGTGCTGGAGCAGAGATTCCCCTGCAGCTCCTGGTGTAGACCATGGTGAGGCAGCTGTGCCCCTGCAGCCCATTGGCTTCCACAGTGGAACAGAAATCCACCTGCAGTCCATGGAGGACCCCACAGCAGAGCCTTGAAGAAGGCCTGCAATATGCCTTAAAGAAGGCTGTGACTCTGAAGGGCCCCATTGAAGTGACTCTCTGAAGTGACCTGGGACTCTCTAGAGAGGAGCCCATGAGCAGAATGTTTGGGAAGGAATGCAGCCGGCGGGAAGGATGCATATTTGGGAAGTTCATGACATACTATCTCCCACAGGAGGGACCCCTCTCTGGAGCAGGGGAAGAGCATGAAAAGAACGAGAGGGAGAGGTGAAGTTTTACGAACTGACCACAAACCCCATTCCCCAACCCTCTGTGCTGCTTGAAGGGAGGAGGTAGAGAAGTTGGAACTAGAGCTAAGCCAGGGAAGAAGGGAGGCATAGGGAAGAGGTGTTTTTACATTTCTTCTTATTTCTGATTATTTTACTTGGTTATTGAGTAGCACTACATCAAACTGATTTCCCCAAGTCTGTTTTGTCTATGACGGTAATTGGCAAGATTCCTCTCTGTCCTTATCTTGATGCACAAGCTTCTTTATCATATTTTCTCCCCTCTGTCCTACTGAGGACAAGTGATGGAGCGGTTTGGCGGGCACGTGGTGGCCAGCCAAAGTCAACTCACCACAAAGGAATTGGGAATTGATAAATATTCATTCCAAAACTTTCACTGATTCACCACATGTCTCCAGAGTAAAATGATGCTGATCTCAATTCCCAAGGCCATGCTTAATAATGGCAATGCTTAAACATATCCAACATAAACATATCCATGGCCTGTTAAAACTGTTCAGAAAATTACTTGTATGCTAACAACTGCAAATACTAAATTCCCTCAATTCTCAGACTCATTGCACCACTACTGCCAAAGCAGCAACCATTCATAAGCATGGTTCCTCCAGTCCTTGTGAGTCAAACAGCAACACTCTTAATACAAGCAGTTACAGAGGCAAATGCAGTAACAACCACAGTGCAGATAATGTAACACTGGGCTCACTGATACCACAGGAAGACAGAAGAGCATCACAACAGGCATTAGGGAAATCTTTTTCACCAGTAAGATACAGCTGCACTGAAAAAATTTACCACAGATGTGAGATTTTCAAACCTAGGAGATTTTCAGTATTCAGCAATGCAGCAGCTGACTTGATCAAGGGGTTAGGGAAGTCAACCTCTAGATACTTTTCCCAAGTAACACTTCTGCAACTCCACACCAGGCAATGAATGAGGCCTGGGACCAAGAAAGACTGGACATAAAATTAAATAACCACCTTGTTCTTGAATACCATCCATCATACTACACCATTTGCTTGAACAATGAAAAAGGCAGTTGGCAGGCAGTATTAATGTACAATTCAACACCACAGGGAACACATACTGTGACCCATTCCAGCTCTGGCACTTGCTGCCATCACAGAACTCAATTGTGACATTTAACTTTCCTACTGCTCAGCAATAAAAACAGAAAAATTGGAATAAACAATATTTATAAGTGTGGTTCCTACTCATTTTGTCTTAGCATTTATATGACAAGCAAAGACTACTATTTTCTCCTTTAAATCTTTCCATCACTTTAACAGCTCACCAGAGGAGGTTTAGGTTGGACATTAGGAAGAATTTCTTCACAGAAAGGGAGGTTAGATATTAGAATGGGCTGCCCAGGGAGGTGGTGGAGGCGCTGTTGCTGAAGGCATAGAAGGAAAGACTGGAGGTACCATTTGGTGCCATGATCTAACTGACATGGCAGGGTTCAGTCATAGGCTTGACTCAAACTCAGAGGTCTTTTATAGTCTAACTGATTCTGTAATTCTGTAATTTTTTAATATCTGTCTGAACAACGAACCATCATGGACTACAGAATGACTGATGTGAAGTTAATCTACTGCCTCAATATGCACCTTCCTTTGCCAGTGCAGCAGATGGCACTACCACCCCTAGCAGAGAAACAAATGTGAATAGAATTAGAAAGTCTTCAAGAAGCTGCATAGTCTTCCCCTACAGAAGGATCAAACAAACACAAATAATATTCTTCACAGATGACCACATGGTCTGATGCATCAGAGACAGAAGTCCTATAAAACCCATCCCACAGCTCTGTTACCTTTTCCTTTCAGTGTTTTCTCATCTATAACTCCTTTGCTCACATTTATGAGTATTACTTCCAGTTAGGTCCACAGTGAATTTGAAACACAAGAGCGTTACAACCCTCCCTCACATGGTTAACCATGTGCAAAACTTATTACCAGACCTCAAGAATCAGACCTTTAAGTCTCCCTTTAGGCCCTCCTCTCCCACTCCTTATTCTGAAATGTATCTAATGCTTTTAGTATTTCCTCCTACAAATTGTTTTCATGGTCCTCCCTGGGGTAGTTTTCAAATTGCAGTCTGGAACGAGGCACTCAATACTACTATCACAACAGTGTTTCTCTGCCCACACTACTTCACTGCTCTAGCAGGGCATCAAAAATCAGCCAATTCACAGCCCTTCCAGGCCCTGTTTATTCTGTACTTTCCAGTACAGTATTTGCTCTTTTCATAATGGACAATACTTAGACTCCTGAGGTACATTTTAGCCTTATAAATCATCCCCTGAACTCTCCCTCATCTTCTGTTTGTCTAGCTGATTATTTCTACATTGCTAATTCCACTTTGAAGTGCATCTTATTGCACCCTGTTTTTCCAGTTTGTCCTGAAATACCTGAAGTCTGCTTTTTCAGATGCTGGCAGGTCCTTCCAGCCTGGGATCTTCTGCATAAACAGTATTTGCCCTAAGTTTTGTTAAGGAGAAGAACAATGGAATAATTAAAAACAGTGGCTTTGGAAGCCACTTTATAGAGCACAATTCAATTTTACTCTGATTTGGCAGTGAAGTGCAGAAGAAAACTATCAAGCCACAGAGTATTCTTACTATAGACTTCCATAGAATCTCATATGTTTATGTCAAAAAGCACAGGGAGCAGTAGTAAAAGCACTATATCTGCTTTTCTTTACTGTCAAGTTGGTTTAATATGATTTAATTTATGCCTTCAGATTCATGCCAGCAGCTCTAAAATAAAGTTGTGTCAACTGTATATTAGCTAAATAAAAGCTTTTACAAAGTCTAACACAAATAATTCATATATTGATTTTCTTATTTATTTCTGATTAGCTGGCAGTCTGAATTGTGGCAGAACAAGCGGAAACTGGAAGAAAGAGAGGCTAAGATCAAAGAGTCAACACTTGCTGGTGTTACATGGAAGGTCAGATGTGGGAAGGGCAGAGCGCAGCAGAAAGCACTTTGAAATTAAGTTTCATTAATAGTAGCTAACAGAGTCCATAAAAAAATTCATGTAAGTATTTGCTATGTATAAAGGAAAGGTTTAGTTTACTAGTTCTTTAGTGTGCCACGTAAATCCTACAACTTGCTTTCAATGCCATCCTCCCCTTCCACAAGAACGCTGTGACACCTCCACATCTGGCAGTGAAAATCACCCAGACCTCCCCAGTGCAACATCCCAAAGAGCTGGAATGAGGGCAAAACTACACCTAAACATCAAACCTGGGCTGGCACATCAACACCTGTCTGATTTCACTGCATAGAAAGAGGCAAGCTGGGCAAGGATTGTGACCCACTCCATCGACATAGTATCTGCCTGAATCCACCCTGCATATAACATCTACTCAGCTGCAATACCATTAAACAACTTGAACTCAGAATAAAAGTAAAAAAAAAACCATCAAAACTCAAATTACCTGAAGTTCTCCTCAACAGTACATAAGCATTTCCACTTGTTGTACCTCATTTCTCTTAGTTAGGATTTTCTGTCCTCCAGCTGAAGGTTACCCACAGCACAACCAGAATAGGTACATCAAGTAGTCAAGTAACCTGATGCAGCTCTTTTACCCAGCTAAAGAAGTCATCTCTAGGACCTTGTCCAGACCAGGATTTAAAGGTATGCTGTCACAAGTTACATACAGCTTTAAATCCTACTCTAGAAAAGACCTAGGTGGGAAAGGAGAGGTGATTTTTCACATCTATATATAATCTCTGCTGATTATTATTATTAATCAGACAAAAATGTGATTGAGATGAAGTACTATAATTATAGGTTCAGCTTTACAAAAATATTCACATATACTGACTAGCTTTTTATCTGTCCTTTACCTGCTCAAAGTACAGGAAATCATGAGACTTACAAAATGAAATTTTCTCACAGTATTTGTAATGAACAAGAAACTGGAAGCAAAGAAATAACCCCATTGGACATCACTAGTGATGTCATAAATCTCACATCACATACTAAAGGTTACATACTAAAAGGGCAGACTGGGGGATGTTGCAACCTTGATATTTCAAGAATGGCATAAAAGAGACAACAACAAAAAGAAGCCACCACCTTTTCTTCTGTATTTCTTAAAGAAAATTGGTAAGATTCAGTTGTATTTTGCTACCTATATTTCAAATGTAAAAATAATGAATAAATTCAGCTTGATGTATTTCAAGAGAAAAACAGGTTGCAAGTATTTCAATTTATAAACCTAAATATTTATCTTATGCTAAGCTAATGTGCAGCCTTTTACATGTAATTCAGCATTTAAAAAGGACAGATTCAGTTTAAAAACACATGACTACATATAACTATGTAGTACAAAAGTCTTCAGCAAAATTAAAAAAATTTAAAATTACTAAAATGCTTGTTGTAGAGTAAAGATATACAAACAAGGAGTCTGGATTTGAGGAAAAAATCCTCTTTCAGTATTTTCAGCCCCTTTTTCCCCCCTTCTTTAAGGTCCCACATGCTGCTTTTCAAAAACTTATTTATTTAGGAATGTAATAATTTATCAAAATTTATAATTTCACCCTAAAATCCCCAAATAGAATCCCTGCAATTTATGCTTTGGCTTTTCCTGGTCTGCAGAAAATGGTCTTGGGTTCCTAAGTTAGTTCTAGTTCCAGACTATCTGAGCAATATCACGTATATGCAATAAGAGTGAAAATCTGTATATTAATTGTTATATTTTATTTACGTTGTCATTCACCAAAAGTTTTTTCAAGACAGATATGCCCGAGACATTTATCTCAAAAAACTATCCTGAAATAGATATGCTTTTATGCAATGGTTTCAGCAATAATTTTACCCTTTTACCTTCAGTATCTTAAGGTTTACCAGTTTGTAAATACAGACCACAAGTCCTCCTGAAGAGAAGTCACCTTGAAGTTATGACAGTAACTGTGAAATAGTCTCTCTTGGTTATGTATTTGAAAGCTGCCTGAACTGCTCTATTACACAGCTGTAATGTGCATATAGCCGTCTTTTCTTTGGATATCACCAAAGTCTTTACTTACTTCTCCAAAGGCAGGTACAACAACACTACAGGAAAATACAGTAACTTTTGTAGCACTATTCAACTGTATGGAGAGGTGATTAAAGTGGTCCTGCATTGCCTCACCCAAACTACAAATGTTACAGTCTCCTGTTAAAAGATTTTATAAGACTTAAAATTTATGAAAAGCAGATGCAGTCCCTCCATTTGAGAGAGGTCTGAGGAAACGTCCCTCTCCACTGCATGTGTGGGGTGCAGGAGATTCGAGGTGAGGAGTGGCAGCCAGGCAGAACATCACAGCGCAGTGCTCCCCACCAGCCTCCCTAACACTGCACGGCCATCAAAAGCTTAAGTGACTGTTTCGTGTCAGGACACTTGGACCAAACAAATGTACATATATGAGGATGGTACAAAGGCATAAAACAACAAAAGAGCAAATGTCCTTGTACAGATCAAGCTTTGAACTGAGTTCATGGAGTGGCTTTCCAAGGGCAGCATATGGTAATTCCTCCATGAGATTACTGCCCCCCTCAGCTGCAGGGACAAGAAATTGAAACAGCCCAGTCGAACATCACTTGATGCTGACATTTTGTGAGTTATTATACCAAAAGGAATCCTTCTATGACAGGCCTGCACAGGAATCAAAATGGAAGGATAACATACCAGAGATTAGCTGCCTTAAAGGTTAAAATCCTACCTCCAACTAAATGCATACATATACCTCATAAAACATGCATATAAAAACACTGAAATTACTGTCTAGTGATACAGCTGCTAGCATCTCTGAATTTTCATTTTAAACCAGAAATATCTTTCTAAATATGAAAGTCTAATCACATCAGCAAGCAAAAGTTGTCCCTCTTGAAACACACATCCAAAACAGGGATTCCACTGACTATGTCATGTACTGAGTTGACAAATCAATGTTGTGTGTAACTGCAGACAAAACATCATGGAGGGAGGGAGGGAGGAAAAGCGGGAGGGAAGGAAAAAGGGGTGTATAATAGTGGCAATGCCTGAATGAATACACAGAAAGTATAATATTCCCATCACTAAGTCCTAAAGGTCTTAAAAAGCTCAGCTGCGTCTGTATCATACCAAATGTTTCTCAAACAAGTGATCTCTGAGCACCTGTCTCTGGCTTAAGGCAAGCTGACTGACATCATTGTGATGTCTCATTTGAGACATCTTCAGCTCATTCACAGCTGCTGAAACATATCAAGGAATAACCCACAAATACTATCCTTTTCATATCAACAGCTGCAACAGAACTGCAACAGTACTGGTGTAAGTAGGCAATCAAATAGGCAATAATGCACAAAATATTGGTTCATCCTGAATCCCTGCAGTCAAAGCTGTATAGCGCATTTGCACCCTGGTAGTGATGTATCCTTGTCTCAGTACTGACCTTTATTCCAAGACGTATGTCCTGCTACAAATGCTTGAGCTGCATTTACAGTTTCAGTGCAGAAGGCATCTGCAAGGGAGTCTTTGCAGAGTAGTGATCTGCATGCACAAATGAGAACCAAGTTTTGACCTGAAACGCTGTTATATGCCCAGAATACCCAAATTCTGTTTTTAAAATCCTTGCTTTAATTAACATCTATACCAACTCTTTTTGCAAGCTGGAAAGATTGTTCCTTTCCAGTTTCTCTGATTGGGCCCCCACAAATTACAACACAGAAACAGAAAAGTTTTAAACTGATTATAATGAGTGTATATGATGTGCTAATCATTTATTAAACTAGTTTGCTCTTCTTAACCATTCTTTGCATACATAAAGTTAAGAATAAAAGACGCCAAAGGCATCCTTAATGCACAGTGAAAGCAAACAGACCACCTTGAGAGTTTATGCATACAAGACACTATGATTAAGCAGAGTTTACAAACAGATTAATTAGACATTTCTGAAAACATTAAGAGAAGACAAGCTATGTTTCAGCTCTCATGATAACACTTCTCCAACATCTGAGAAGTGTCAGCTAGGCAAACTAAAATTTCCTAATTATAATTTTTTTAAGTGTTCTGAATGAAAACAGCAATGCTGTAGGGTTTAATCCTGAGGTCTGTTTTGGCTTGTGGGGTTTTTTAAAGTTGAATTCTTAGATACTGGAGAAAGGAAGAAGCAATGTGTTTTGAGTGGAAGTATTACAGCACAACTTGCACCAATCTCTAGTGGGCATAAAAGTATCTTCATAGGAAAGCACACGTAACTGCATCTATCTGGCAGTCTGGCTTCCTGGTTTGTGGCTACAGAACTACCAAGCTATAGACCTGCATACCAGAAAGAGCTTTTTGAGGCAAAGAGGGATACAGAGGTCCTGTGAACTATAAGCCAAGATCCTGAGCTCTGGCAGAGCCCACTTTACTGGCACTCTTTCAGTTTCCACCTCGCAGCATTACCCCCGGCTAAGGCCGGGTATGACCAGCCGCCTGATTTAACGGAGAGCACTGATTAACTTCAGCGACCTGACTTGTCTTCCCATTCATGACGCCAAGTAAGTTCTGGCGAGCCGAAGGCAAAGCCCGGTTACCACACGCGCGTGGCGCAAAGCGCACCTGCCTCCCCGACTTGGGAATCCAAAAGTTTCCACGGAGAGACAAGTGAGCACGGGCTGTGCGGACTGCACCCACGGTCCCAGCCGGCTCCAGGATCCCTCACTTCTCCCGGAAGGGGCCGGGGCTCGCCGCGGCAGGACGGCACGGGCTGCCCGCCCTCACACGCACCTGTGGCGGCCGGCTCTCACCTGGATCTGCAGCGGGACCAGGCGCACCTTGCAGCGCTCGTTGACCAGGAAGCCCTTCGGCAGGTCGATGTACTGGCTCCACTCCTCGGCGAAGAGCTGCACCACGAACTTACGGTGCATGTCTATCTGGTCCCCGTACAGGCTGAGGAACTTCTGGATCAGCAGCTCGTAGCCGGCCCCATGGGGCACGCTGGAGGGCCGCGCGAAAACCGAGAAGCAGAAAAGGACGGGCACGGAGCCACTGCCCGCTGGAGCGCAGCTCCCGCTGCCCGGAGCAGCGCCCGGCTCCGCCGCCGCCATCTTCAGGGACCGCTGCGCCGAGCCCCGCCAGCTCGCTGCGGTCCGCGCCACCGCTCCTCCTCCCGCCGCCTCCTCCCCCCCGACCGGCCGGGCGGTGCCGGCGGGCCCCAATCCCGGCTGCGGCTGCTCCTGCTCCTCCTCCCCGCCATGGGGCTCGGCCCTACCCGGCAGCACCACGGGGCTCTGAGCGCTGCTGGGGTGCGTTCGTCGGGAGGACGTGGGGTATCTTGGGCGGCGGTATGGTGCTTTCCCTGCTTAGGCGGACAGTGAGAAGAGCAGCCCCACACGGGCGCACTTGCCCTCGTCCGGGCGGAGAGAGGCCGTGTCTCCCGGAGAGGGGCAAAGGGACACCGCCGCTGTGGCGGCCCCGGCGGGGCCCTCGCAGGCTCGCGCCCTGGGGCAGAGCGGGCTCGGAGCGCGGGCGGGCACTGGGCCCAGCCACGGCGGGGACGCGGGAGGCCGCGTCCCGTGCAAGCTGGGAAGGAAACCTGTTGGTAGAGCCTGAAACATGCCCGGTTGCTTTGGAGGGTGATCCAGCCCAGATCTGTATAGGGGACTGGTAGTTGAGTTCTCTACGAGGCTTCCTTCGGAATTGGCCTTTTCTGAGTAGCGCGCGGTGGCCGAGCCGCGGCTCCGAGCTTCCAGCTCCATCCACGGATGAGGGGAAGTGAGCAGGATAGAACACCTATTTTTTCCTTCGTAGCTGCATGCTCTCTATCATATTTACTTTTTCTCCACGGTGACTGACAGCTGAAATTGTTGCCCCTATTTTTGCCATAATTGCCAGAGTTTCTGTTATATTAAAGTGTGCTTGGGGGAAAGATCTGAGTAGTGTGATACTCTCATAGTGTGTTAAAAAGACGTGATGTTTTCATGCACTGTGCCAATGCACCATTAAGGTTAATGCATGTTTGCGTGGCACAGAGTTGATTAGAAGGATGGATCACTTCTCCTATGAGGAAAGGCAAAGACATCTGGGATTGTTCAGCCCGGAGGAGAGAAGACTTCAGAGTGACCTAATTGCAGCCTGAAGGGAGCCTACAAGAAAGATGGAGAGGGACGTTTTTACAAGGGCTTGTTGTAACAGGGCGAAGGGAGTGACTTCAAACTGAGAGAGGGTAGGTTTAGATTAGGTTTGCGGAAGCAATTCTTTACTGTGAGGGTGGTGAGGCACTGGAACAGGCTGCCCAGAGAAAATGGTGGATGCCCAATCCCTGGAAGTGTTCAGGCCAGGCTGGCGGGAGCTCTGAGCAACCTGGTCTAGTGAAAGGCACCCCCCTGTTCAAAGCAGGGGGATTGGAGCTAGGTGATCTTTGAGGTCCCTTCCAGCACAGGACATTCTCTGATTCTATGCACATTGTTCTCAGGCTTTACTGGTATCAGAAATTTGGAGCTGTCATGTTGCATGACAGTATTATGTTTTCAGTAGTTTGTTGTTTTGTTGGGGTTTTTTTTCACTGGAAAATACACTGTTGATATGATTTGATTTAAAAATTGCAAGGATAAGTAGTCTTTTGCAGTTATTTACTTACTCACTTGTGTACTCACTAGGCACCAAAGCAGCATGAAGTGATTATTTTGTACATTACCCAAGAAACAAATGTGCAATGGCACCTGCACATTATAGGAAAAACATTGAAGTGATGCTGTGTTTAGGCAGAAATTGTACATATTGAGGTGTATTAAGTCTAAAATACTCTCTTTTTTTGCTGTCTCTAACTGCCAGTGAATTCAGTGGTTTCATATAGAATTTCCACCTCCTTTCCACAGTAGATAGTGTCAAACTTATGTATTCAGTCTAACTGAGCACATCTCCATGGTTAAGATATGCTTTGAAAAGAGTGGAGAGCCTGTCCATCTGGGTTTGGTTTAAGCACTTGATCGTATCCTGCATAGGACAATATGTAGCTGGGGAAAAAAATAAATTGTCACCTCTAAAAATGAGGTGAATACTTGGGATGTTGGGTGAATTATGTACAACTCTGTTCTACCTGCCAGCTATAAAAATGTCCAGTAGCCTGGGTTCAGAGCTTATTTTAATTATTTGTCCATGCTTACTGTTCTGTTGATTTAATTTATTGATACAGACAGTCATTAATGCTGTTACAGTAGAGGAATACAGGGTGAACAATTTTATGGCCTACTCATTAGCTGACTTGAATCAGTTCCAGTTTTCCAAAAGAAAAGGTGACAAATTGAACACCCAGTGAATTCTGTTTATTTTCTGTGACTTAAACTGGTTCCCATTTCTTAATTTGTACTTTATTTTCATTGAGTTCAGTTCTAAAATTAAATATACTTCTAAAACATAGCATGGGTAGTGGTTTTGTGGATTAATGATGCCTTTTACATGGATTTCCTTTCTCCATTATAGCAAGATAGATACATCTGCATTAACAAAATAACCCATAGCAGGTTCTTACCTTTCTAAACTGCTGTCTATAATGAATACGTTTGAATAAAAATCAGTTATTATGCAGAACACATAACATATTTTAGTATGTTCACCAGATTCAAGCTCACTTAAATAACAGAAGAAGTTTTGCTAACAGGAGTAAATGTGTAGAGTGACAAGGAATTCTCAAGGTAGTACCCACATTAATCCGAAACCTGGATGATGAGGGACTTTTCTACTGCAGCTGACCATTGCTTCCCCTGTTGCCCCTCAGGTCAAGGACCCAGAGCAGGGGCTGGTTCTCCCTGCACAGGATGTCTTGGAGACAGAGGAGCACAGCTACCAGGCACCCTGCACACACATAAAGGCAATGCCATAGCTGCTTTCTTTACCACGCAACCCATCTGTCTTTACCAAGTGACAGCTAATCTTGGCCCTAGCTCTGTTTTTTATTTCTGCTGGTATCATATTGTACAGCCTTGGATCTTTTCACATTTCAAATTCTGTCTCTTGCACTGCAATTTCACAGTCAGTCTTTTCACAGGTAGTCTCCTCTCCTCCCTTCCCCTCGCCTCGCCTCGCCTCGCCTCGCCTCGCCTCTTTGATATCCTTTCCTATATAATAGCACTTGGAACAGGATAGGAGAATGTGACACGAATGGCAACTGCAGAATCAGAGAGTCATAGAATTGTTTATGTCTGAATAGACCAGTATGATCATCACGTCCAACTGTAATATAGTGCCATGAGGCAGAGCCAAAACATAGACAAGACCCTACTTCTATGTTACTAGTACTAAATATGTGAAAATTCAAGTTCTCGTGGAAAAAAATATAGTGCTGTTGAAGCACTCTGCTGAATTTTAACTGTTTTTTCTTTCTTTTGCTAAAGCAAATTTTATTAAAATGATGATGCCACAATAGAAGCCTAATTATGAAATTCAGCTGGTTTTTTCTGTAAGAATGTAAAGAATTGAAGTTGGGAACAATTTGCAGTATTATGAGGCAGCCATATATAAAGATCTTATTCTCTGGATAGTCATGTGACTCTTTTCACAGTGATATGTTACAATAAAATTTCTTAGGCCTATTTTCAGATATGGTAGCCCCACATTTCTGTGAATATAAATAATTACATGTTTTCATTACAAGCATTAAATATGGTATGATAATTCTGTGTTGGTCAAAAAATACAGTTAAGTTTACTTTTGAGATTTATTACCAAAAGATTTTTCAACATTGTTGATGTAAATGTAAAAATATGCTTTGCCAGGCAGACAGAGACCAAATAGAAGAGGGCTTTTTTCATCTCCTTCTGTCAAGCTGGCTAATGACAGTGGCAGAGATCTTAGAATCCATTTTGTTGTCTGAAGGTTTGTAAGCCTGAAAACTTAAAGCATTTATTTCTTAATATAATTGATCTTCATCTCTTGCAGTCACTCTTCCACTCTTAATATACATTAGCTTTTGGGGGTTATTTAGTTTCTCTTTAATTTTTCTTTTGAATCAATAATGTTTGGTCACATGGGACACCAGTTTCCATAGTGAAGAGCATTTTGAGTGTTGTCTGTACTGTGCCTGTTGCTTGATCCATAGTTTATTTTTGTGTCTTTGATGACTTGTACATGTTTAGATCAAATAAGCTTTAGTCACAAGCCACTCTTCAAAGAATTTTCTATGCAAGTCCTTCTTGGGGTCCTGTGTTTGTCACAGGACATAAAACATATGTTCAACATAACTCTTCTAGACCTGTTATCCTGTTAAATACTCAGATGTCATTTTGTTTTATTGTTGTTGTTGTTGTTCTGATTTCTTTTTATTATTATTTTGTTTATAACCTGGAAATGTTCCATTTGGGGCATTTGTAGAGTTTCCACAATCTCAACAAATCTTTTGCATTGCTACTTGGGAGAATTTGTGTCCTATCTGTGAGACAATATCTTTTCATCTAGTCACATCTTAGCAGTTATGGACCTTTCCAGCTTTTTTAGTTGATTAGAAAAAGATCCAGGGAGCTATGAGACAAGTTCCCCAAGGAACCAGTTTGTCAAACTTTGAAGATTTTTTCCTGCAAATTAGGTGTTTCTTCATTAATGAGTGGCTGCCAGGTCACCTTCCTTTCCAGTTTCATTGCCACCTCTGCTGTTGTCTTCATGCTTTGGCATCTGGTTTCTGTAGCCAGCTGTCATGGCTCTTGAGTTTTGGAACAATAGCTGTAATAAGTGTATACATATGTGTTCATATAACTAATATCTAATAGTACAAATGTGATGTAGTTTTATATATGTGTAGCCTTTCCCACACTGGAAGGTACGCACTGTGCTCAAGGACATTTGTATAATGGGACACTTCTTCCACAAATGGGAGTAGTTCAATTTATTGAATCGTACTGTCTTGTAAGTGTTGTACATGGAATCACAAATGCTATTAATTTTCTCAAACTATCACTATTTTATTAATTTAACACCTACTTTGCTTCTAATTGTAGACTGTATGACCTTTTTGTAATAATTCAAGCAGTAGTTTACTGATTAGGGAAAGGAAGTAATTTGATACATTTTAATAATCATAACATTTGAGCTCTTCTTCAGCTATCAGAGGTGGGTTGAAATCATCCCTGTTGCCACACTCTGAGGGCAGAACCAAGTTTGAAATAACTGGCCTTTTCCTTTCTGGTTTTATTTAGTTCTTAGTCAGCTCCTTGAAGACATTAAATTCAGCCAATGGCAGTATTTAAATTAAAACAAACCACTAGGAATAGTTACTAATGGCATTTTTCATAATATACCTCTTTTTATGGGCTGCAAAACCTTCTGAAACGTCTGTTTTGGGATCCTAGAAATAGCTGACTCTATGTGAAGAGTTTGCTCTGTACACATAGGCTGTTGCACCAGGAAAATACTGCTCAGGCACTGGATATGGGAGCAAGCCAGTTTGAGGCAATGCTTTGACCATCAAGGACACAATCTGGCAGCAGTCGGAATGGAAAAGCAGAACAGTTTAAGAACAACCCAGTCTCTAGCAATGAGGCAGATCCCAGCTCAAGCAAAGGAAGTCAGGACAGCAGGTCAGGGTTAGAATCACAGACTTGTAGAATGGTTTGTGTTGGCATGGACTTTAAAGGCCATCTAGCCCCATTACCCGCTGCTTTGGACAGGGACACCTTTCACCAGACCGTGTTGCCCCATCCAACCTGGCCTTCAACCCCTTGTCAGTGGGACACCCACAGCTTCCTGGGCAACCTGTTCCACTGCCTCATGACCCTCACAGCAAAGAATTTCTTCCTAGTATTGTTGCAGTCTGGTCTGGGCCCAGATAGCTTTAGACCGATGGCGGCTATGTCGGAAATCCGATTAGGCAACTCTGGGGAGAGAGACACATTTCCAGACTAATGGCTCTGGAGCTAAATGCCTCAATAACTGGTAAATAAACTGGAAGGTGAACAAGCTACACGGGAGCACACTAGAAGAGACTAACTGAAGCTTGGGATCCAGAGTAAAGCAGGGATACATATAGACTAGGGTTTAGGGCAGAGTCAAGGTTGGATCTGAGGGTGAGGTCCAATAGGAAAGGATCTGAAAATCAATGCAGGGGTACATTGACCAATCGAGGGTAATGAGGTAACCGGGAGCAAATCACCTGGGGGAGAACAGAGAACTTTCTAGGACAAATCTGCATATAATAATTGGGGGAGTTCTGGGACTAGCCTTTTTGACTCACTATGAGTCTGAAGGGTTTTCCCACAGCCTTATTCCCAGCTCATCTTCATCTTGGGCCGAGTCAACCCCAACATAATAGCTAATGTAAACATACTCCGAGTATGAAGCTATTCTCCCTTGTTCTGTCACTACGTGTCCTTGTAGGCCTCCAGACTTCTTGTAGGCCCCCTTTATGTTCTGGAAGGTTACAGTCAGGTCACCCTGAAGCTTTCTCTTTTCCAGGATGAACAATCACCATTCTCTCAGCCTTTCCTCATAAGAGGAAACCATTCCTCCAGTCACTCTGATGTCCCTCCTCTGGATCCGCTCTAGCAGTTCCATGTCCTTCCTGTGCTGGGACCCCAGAGCTGGATGCAGGGTTCCAGGTGGGCTCTCACCAGAGCAGAGCAGAGGGGCAGAATCCCCTCCCTCCCCTGCTGTTCACGCTGCTTTGGATGCAGCCCAGGACACGTTTGGCTTTCTGGGCTGGGAGTGCCCGTGGCTGGGTCATGTCCAGCCTCTCACCAACAACTCCCCCAAGTCCTTCTCCCCAGGGCTGCTTTTGATCTGTTTATCCCGCAGCCTGTGTTGATACCAGGGGTTACTGTACACCAGGTGCAACACTTTGCACTTGGTCTTGTTAAAAATCATGAGATTCCCACAGGCAATGGGAATTCTGTCTTGCCCAGCTCCCTCTGGATGACATTTCATCTTTCCAGCGTCTCAGCTGCATCACTCAGCTTGGTGTCATTTGCTAATTTGCTTGGGGTGCACTGGATCCTTTTGTCTGTGTCATTAATGATACATAAAGCACTGATCCCTGTACAGACCCCTGAGGGACTTGTCACCAGTGTCTGTCAGGACTCTTTGCTGTTGACCACCACCCTCTTGTCGTCGGTTGGACACAAGGTTTTCGGGGTGAAGGAAGAGACGAGATGGGCTCCATGATCAGAAGGCTTGATTTATTATGTTATGATATATACATCTATTATAACTATACTAAAAAGAAAAGAAAAGGAGAGTTTCCAGAAGCTGCTAACTACCTAAGAATAGAAAGTAAAGAATGAATAACAAACCAGCTCTCTCAGACTGTGTCCGAGAGATCTCAGTTCTGGATTGGTCACCAACTCCAAACATCCAAACTGGGCCAATCCAGGCAGACCTGCCACATTCCACAGCAGCAGATAACCTATTGTTTATGTCTGGTTGCTGAACTTCTCAGCTTCAGCAGGAAAATCCTAAGAGAGGATTTTTCATAAAAGAAATGTCTGTGACACCCTCTGAATGTGATTGTCCAACTAATTACTTATCCATTGAACAATCCACCAGTCAAATCCACCTCTCTGCAATTTAGAGATAGGGAAGTGGTGGGAGACCATGTCTAGGGCTTTACAGAAGTTCAGAAAAATGACATCTCAATTCTTCCCTTGTCCACTAACATGGTTACTCCATCATTCAAGGCCACTGGGTTGGTCAGGCAGGACTTGCCCTTGGTGAAGCTGTGCTGGCTGTCTTGAATCATCTCCCTGTTCTCCATGTGCCAGAGCACAGCTTCTGGGAGGATCTGCTCCATGATATTCCCAGGCACAGAGGTGAGGCTGAGAGGTCCCTGGTTGCCAAGGTTTTCCTTTCTACCCTTTTAAAAGATGGGTACGATGTTTTCCCTTTTCCAGTCACTGGGGACTTCCCCTGACTGCCAGGACCTTACAAAAACCATGGAGAATGGCTTGACAACATCAGCCAATTCCCTCTGGACTCTGGGATGTTGTTGGGTCCCACAGACTTAGGTACTTTAAGATTCCTCAGGGGATCATGAACCAGATTTTTACTTACTGTGGGAGGAGCTTTGCTCACCCAGTCCCCATCCTGCTGTCCATCCACTCCAGAGATGTGAAAACAGAGGTTGCCATTGAAAACGGAGGCAAAAAATTGTTGAGTACCTCTTCCACTGTTATCAGTTTGTTTATCAGGGGATGTGAAGGTTCTTTGACCTTCCTTTTCTGACTAATATACCTGTTGAAGCCCTCCTATTATTCCTTGTATTCCTTGCTGGGTTCAGTTCCAGTTTTGCCTTGGTCTTCCTCACCTTCCTTACCCCAATCTTCCTCACCTTCCTTACCCCAATCCTACACAACCAAACTTCACTACTTTTCCCAGGTTACCTGTCCTTGTTTGTATAGCCTATGCATTTGCTTCTTTCCCTTTATTTTGACCAGCTTCCCATGCTCAGGCAAGTGTTCAGCTGTTTCCAAGAGAGCACGGCCCCATTACATGTGACGGTTACTTGGGAAGGCAAATGCATCACTCCAAACCTTCACTTCCTCCTTCTAAACCCCACTTTACTCACTGAGCATGATGTTGTGTGATGTGTATACATGGGATATTATATGAAATATCCCTTTGGGTCAGTTGAGCTCACCTGTCCTGGCTGTGTCTCCTCCCAGCCTCCCATGCACCCCCAAATTCCTTGCCATCATGGCAGTATGGAAAGCAAAAAAAAGCCATGGCTCTGTGTAAGCCCTGCCCAACAATAACCAATATATCTCTATATTGTCAACCCTGTGCTCAGCACAAATCAAAAACACAGCCCCATATTTACATACACTGTGAGGACAATAAATTATATCCTAGCCAAAATCAGCACAATTACTTACAGCTAAACTCTGTAATGTGAATTTTTATCTAGCAGAATTCCTGCCCTCTGCTTGTTTCTTGGAGTGAATAGCTACCCAAATCAACAAGGTGCTTCTATCACATTGTGCCTTTGCATTTTCATTTGGCATGCTTTTCTCTTTGGCAGGCTTTGACCTACATTGGAAAGTGTAGTTCCACTCATATGAGGTATATCAGCCAATTGTAAGACTGAGGAAACTGTCAGAGATTTTTAAGGAGAAAAGAAATATTTTCTGTCTGTTCTTTTAGTGTCGGCATTTATCTCCATTTTATCTATTTTTAAATCTGTCACTCCAGTACTCCATTTCCCAGTTCTAAATATTTTATCTTGAGGAGGATGTAATTTACTAACTCAAGAGCTCTTTGAAAAGCTTTCTAACTTGATTACTGTCATTGGGAACATCTGCCTAACAAACTTCTGCATTAGCAGAATGTGGTTTTCATTTCTCAGGAGGTTCATAGGTTTAATTCCAGGACTCCTTAATCCGTGAGTGATTTTGCATTAACAAAAAATTATTCTTTGCCTCCTGTTTCATTAAAAGTTACTTTTTTTAAAAAATGGAATAACAGAACATAGGAGAAAGAAGAGGTCCAGAGCACAGATATTTTTAGCTAGCATCTATTGTAAGTATCTCTGAGAGATCAGGATGAATAGCCTCATCATCACTCCAGGTCTGCTGCCACCTGCACAATTAATAGATCATATTCATACGAGCAAAGCTGCCTGACAGCTGACCCATTTTGCAAACACATACATAAATGTGTATGAGACCTTTATTTGTTGCAACACTGTTTCTGGAGTCAGGCTTTATTGCTGTAGCACCCAAATAAAAGCTGAAGCAAGAATTTTTCTTTAAAAAGTGCTTTTTGTCTTTCTTAAAGCTCTTAGTCGTTGCAGAAATTTCTACCACTGGGAACAGGGTTTCTGTGACTCTTTATTCAATGATGGGCTCTAAAATGAGTATTTGTTGAAAGTTAAGACTAAAAAAGATCATTAATTTGGACAGGGTCTTACTAACAAAGAATGATGCAATGGAATATGCAGGGGTAATACTATTTCCTCTCTGTGTTTCAGTGTGTTCCACTGAATGGTATCCTCCCTGTTACTTAGAGTTTCAATAGCTGAAATCCTTTCCATTTTTTCTTAATAATCTTTGGGGGTCTGTGTCAAAATAGAATGACTGTGTGTAAAGTTTGGGGTTCAGAAAATAAAAAGAAAGCAGAACTGTACTGTTAAATGCTATGGCTTTGAGCTGTCTGTGTTGCTTGGTGTAATGTGAGAATTTGCAGTAACAACCTCTGCAATGACCACCAGATATGTGAATCAGCAGTTACAACCCAAATCCTATTTGTTCGAAAAACTTGTAGTAAGGTTTCTAAAACCTGCAGTTTTGGAAACGACTGTGTTTTCAAGTAACTGCTTCTTAGTGACTCCAATCTTAATATCACAGCAAATAGCTAATTCTCTTGCAGATTAAGAAACATATGTGTAGAACTATTTTTACTCATCAAAATGAGTAATACATTTTTGTTTTAATATATTATTGAATGCAACAGGCCTTTACTAAATGCAACAATGCTGTCTAGTGTATTGCTTCAGTTGATTTCACTGTGCAGTTTTAATGTACTGTTGGCTCCTATACTTCGAATATTTATTTTTTTAAACAGAGACTGGATGGTTGTGACAGAAAGCAAGATACTGTGATTTATGGGTTGCAAAAAGAATGATTTCCACTTAAATTCTGAATATGCCTGAAGATACAGGTTCTGAACGTGACGGTGGAAATTGCCAGCAAAACATGTACAGTGCAGCTACCATGAGGGTAATTGTCATCCACTGGCCCCTGCCTGTCCTCAATCAGTCCTGGAAACTGTTTTTTAGGATGTATTTTTCTGACACTATTTTTTATGTACAAAAGCAAGGCAGAGATTATCTTAACTAGGTCAAAAGTTGTCTAGGAGCAACTTTTACTGAACATCACGTAGAGAGAGGTTCAAGAAAAATACAGACTATAGGATCAACAGTTAGGTAGTGTTTAAAATTATGAACTAGATGAACAAAGTGAATTATGTCAAAAATATCTCATAAAAATGTGGTTTCTGTATACATCATTTCTCTAAAGAAATGTAGTTTTTAATATAAAAAAGAAGAGGGTCTTTAAAAATAGTCTATACCTCTGGAAAAAGCTTACTACTCAAGGTAGTTCTGAATATACCTGAAAAATGGCACAGGAACTACTCATTGTAGCAGAGATCTGCCAAAACCAGACTGAGACAATAGTGAATCATACTTCTTACTGCTTTGATCTGCGAATTTCCCAACAAAACCTCTTTGTTAATGGCAGATTAGAGGCATTTGGGTAGATGTAAGCTTCTCTTCACAAAAATTGGATTTTTGTGACTAGTAAAATGGAAATGGAGTTATATTTTTTTATACTCCAAAAGAGTTTCTCCTTATCCTGTGACAGAATACAGCTTTGTTACTGCAGAGATATATAACTGATTACAGGGTTTTCACGTGTTATCAATAAATAATTTTCTCTCTTTAATGTATGATTCTAATTAAATGCTTAGACAGAAGTTGAGCTGAATGTATATGGCTGCATTTTTCATGGCAATCTGTAGAATTTTTTTGCATTTCCAAAAACTTTGGTTTTGTGTAATTCTAGGTGAGAGCTCAATTATCTCTGTACTCCCAGCAAATGAGAATTAGACACCTACATGCTGACAGGAGATGGATTTAAGATATAATCTTCTTCTCATTGTTCTCTTCTAGTCAATTTAGGCATTTCTTTGAACTGACTTCTGTGGATCTTATTTGCAGGCATGTAACTCACATTTTTTAAGGCTCTGTTATGGTGTCCTGTGAATTTCACTCAGCATTTGAGCTCTCTTAAGCTAGGTACCAAAGCAATGCCTGCAGCAACTCTATTTCCTTCAGCTACTCAGCTGTGAAATGAGCAACTCTGCTCCTGAAGCATGATAGCTGCAAATGAAGCAGGAACTTAGATTCTCTTGTTTAGTATCACAGAATCACTGAATGGTTTCCATTTGAAGGAACCTTAAACACCATCTAGTTCAAGCCCCTGCCATGGGCAGGGGCATCTTTCCCTAGACCAGGCTGCTCAGAGCTTCATCCAACCTTCATCCAAACACTTCCAGGCATGGGGCAGCCACAGTTTCTCTGGGCAACATGCTCCGGTGTCTCATCACCCTCACAGTAAACATTTCTTCCTAACATCCAATTTAAATCTATGCTCCTCCAGTTTAAAGCCGTTCTCCCCTGTCCTACCACTCCATGTCCTTATAAAAAGTCCCTCTCCACACTTTCTTGTAGCCTCGTTCAGCTAGGTTGGAAAGTTTCTGTAAGATTTTCCCAGAGGCTGTTCTTCTACAGACTGAAATATAACTAACTAACTAACTAACTAATTAACTAACTAACTCACTAACTAACTATATATATATGTAGTGGAAGAGTTCTGAGTATTAGGACTTCAAAATGTACCATACCTTTGGAATTTTAATCCAGACTTTTCCAAAATGATACTCTCTTAGTGTCTTTGAATGCAAGATTTTCATTTAGATTATTACAGAAACAAGGATCTACTAATAAATCTGGAGTACAGGCAACATTTTCATAGCTAGGGTTTTGTTTCTTGATTTAAAAAAAAAAATCTCAGGCCTTAATCCCTCTTTGTTATGAAAATTTACATAGCCAGGGAAAATTACATGTCTCTACCAGAAGATTGTAAGGTGTTTGAAACCCAATTTTTTCTCCCTGTGTCTCATTCATCTGATTGGTTTAATCCACTCCAAATCCCTAAACTGCAGTGTCTCATTTGGGATATACAGTGTTTACAGCCAATTTGGGATTTCTTAAAAACCTTTATTTTTAAAAACTCAGGAAAAAATTTCCAAAGTTAGCACTATGAAATGCAGCTAATCGAGATATTTAAGAGATGTCTTTTTTAGCCACACACATGGTATTCATTTAATTCCACATTAGAATTGTACTCTAGAAGTATTGAATTTCATTGTAATGTTACTGTAGTGAAAGGCAAAATACATGCTGTTTTTAGAAGCTGACAAACAAATAAATGCCTTTTAATTTTGACATTTGAATGAATGACATCATTAGCTCCTTATGCACCTATTAAGGCTGATAGCTGATAGTTTTCCTGGATAACAACAGTTAAATATTGGGTGACAATTTTGATGTTCATGTCCATTTTTCTGTCTGTGAATTTTCTTAAGTTATTGAGAATTCTTATCATTGAAATGTACCTGGAGCAAGATCTGAGGTAGCATTCTATTTCCACATACCTTCAGGACAAGAAGCTGTCAGAATGAGCTAATGCTCAGGCATGCCTCCCCAGAGATCCATCTTCGTGCTTCTCCATACCAAAAAATTGAATCCTTATATATGAGGAGTACCATCTGGCACAAATTAATCTGTCTTCACAGTTTCTTATGACCTAAGACTACTATAGCACAGGTGTTTCTGCCTAAACTGCAAAAGCGATTTAAAAAACATGCCTGGCAAAAAAAAAAAAAAAGGTAAATAAAAGGAGTACTATTGATCAAGTGTATTACTATTAAAGTGCAGCCCACCCAGTGGAGAAAACTAACAGCATTTATTAGAAGACACATGTATTTGGAAAAGTACTGTAAGCTGCCTAGTAGAAATTACTTTGGGGGAAAAAAAAGTTTGGAAATTATTGGATAGCTAGGCAAGTGTTTTAGTATCTCATAGTTAGCTAGATTTTAAAATTACTGTGATTATATCCTGTCTTTGGAGAAAAAATCAAGTCATTTCCCAGATTTTCAAAGGTTGCTGCCTGGTAAAGCCTGCATATTTAATTTCTACACTTTCAAAGACACTGAGAACATAATAAGTCAAATGTTGTTTTAAATCCCCCTGAGTAACATTTCACATATACAGTATAAAACTGTGCTGAGATTACTAAAGTATGTGTTGTTGATTCAGCAGAATTCTAATGTGACATGACTAGTTTCAGCATCAGTGACTTCCTCACTTACTATTACCAATTTAAAAAAATTAGGAATGCAAGTGTGTTTTGTTATTAGCAAAGAGAAAAGAATAATCAAGAAAGGCAGAATAAATAGAAAAATGAATGGAAATTGTGGTAATCACTACAACACCTTTTTTCTTGAATCACAGATAACACTCTTGTCATTACTCTCATAATCATCAGTTTTTCTGTCATCTACCATCCCATAGGGACACTGTTACTACGTATTTTGGCCACATATAGTTAACAATGATGCATGAAAGCCTGGCAAAAGGAGATTAATAATGAATTCTGTCAGGCAAATAACTATATACTGAAATAAGTTGTGTGGGTTTGGATCAAATCCACAAGTTTACAAAGTATTTTAAAACCAATTATATGCCCTTCCATAGCATAATCACCATAAGAGACTGACATTTCTGTTTATCTGCACTTAGCAGTTTGCACTGAATGAGTAGGATTCTTTTCATATTAGAATTCCCATCAAGGCATTCACTCCCTTCTTGCAAGATACATTTCAAATAATTAAATACTCTTTACTCTGTTTGCTATAATGTGGATTTGGGGGTTTGGGGTTTTATTTGGTTGGTTGGTTGGTTGGTTGATCTGTTGGTTTTTAAATGAATGGAGATACTTAGTTCTCAGCGCAGAACCACCGCAAAAAGCCTCTTACCAGACTTGGACCGTCCTATATGGGTAACACTGTCCATATATACTTGTAAGAAACATTATTTTTGTCAGCATAGCAGTATCAGTTACATGAATAAAAGGAGACACAATAACAAGTGGGTTTCTGCCAGTCTATGTCCCCTTTTTATTTAAAAATATGTGTGTGTGGTCCAGGTGACATAACGCAAAACCTCCCACTTGTCATGCAAGACTATGGAATAACAGGAAGTATGGAAACCTCATGGTGCCAGACTGGCTCCAAATGGGAATAGGTCAGTGTACCTTCTACTGCAAGGCAGCAACAAGGACTGCTTTGCTGTATTGCAAAAGCAATTCCTCACCATTTGATTTGGGCTGTGCTTATTGCAGTCTTTGGAGAAACTCATTGAAGTCTACTTTGGTAAAAGATTCTCAGACTTGTGGACTTTTTAGTGGCATAGGAATTGCATTTCACTCTGCTAATTAAAATTATCACAGCAGCAATCATATCATCTCTATGTCAAAGCGTATAATGTGTAAGGTATTAATTCCTGAGTATCAGGACACAATCAGATAATCTTCTGATGTAACCTTTATGGCCAGTGTGTGGCAGTTCGTGTTTATTTGCAATTATTTGCAATTAATTGCCACATTATGTGTGGCAGTTTGTGTTTATTTCATTAATTTATTGTTAAATGGTTCATTCTGTTATCCCCCCACATTTTCCCCAAGTTGGTTTTTCCCTAAGGTGTCAGGGAAAAGCTGACAACTCCCTCAAAGCTGTCCCTCAGGCTATTCCCCTCCATTTGTTCTAGTCCTTTCCCTGCCTATCAAGGCAACCCTGCCCCTTTTTCTTGGATGTTCCCTGCCACTCACCACCTGGGCTAATCCTTGATTGAAACATCCACTTGGAAATCCCCTAATCTATTTTTAATATATGAGGTTAGTAGTGCAACTCCCCATCTATACCGCAGCCACCCCTCATCTGCTCCTTTAACACCTACTACATGAAATTAATTTTCCCAGACAAATACTGAGACATCATTTTGCAGCAACACTCATACCTCAGCCAGTCCAAATGTTGATTTGTGTAAAGGTAGGAAATTAACAGGTTAGTCACTATATTTTCTCATTCTGAAAGGAAGACCCTTTGTGGTGTCTGACATGAGCACCATCTTTATTCAGCCAAACTGCATGCTGGTTCAAGAACTTAGGCATTCACGAGGAATGTGACATTTCGCTGGAACATGCTTCAGTGCATCTGCTGGCACCCAACTTACTGGCTAAAAGAAGGAAAACTCCTGGACTGAGAGTAATAGACTGTTTTCCCCTTAGGAAATACAGGGCCTATGTATTATTTTCTTGATGTCATGGACATTCTATTTCTTGGGGTAGTGCATGGAACAGTACTATTTTACTCACCTTTGAAAACAGGCAGATTGCCTAGGCTATCTTAGTTATACTATGGAAAATACAGAAATCTGTATTTCACTAGTGCTCATAGCTGGGAAACAAACACTTTAGGCTCCCAAGGCAGCTGTGTTAGAAGAGTCCCACTGCTGCTGAAAATGTACCCAAGAGTTTGGAAACACCAGTTGGCTGATCCTGTAGTGGATGGAGCATGAAAGGTGGCACACAGACATTGTTCTTCCTCTGGTGTTTTCTCTGACCCAACCACTGTTCACAGAAACAATCTGCTTCATCTTAGATACACTACAAAAGAAGCGACCAAATGCTGACACTCATGAAAGAGTGGTTTGGGTTTTGTTTCTCCTTTTATATTTTTAACAGAAAATTGTTTTCTGCTTTTTTCATTTCTTTTTTCCCCCTCTCATTTCTTGCATTTATTGCATTTAAGTGGTTGAACCTTTTCATTAGTCATATATAGGATCATATATTATAAAGCTAAATAAATTTTAGAAGTGCTAAATATGTTACCAAAGCTAAGCAATTGATCTCACTAAATTCTTTAGTATTCTCCTACAAGATTAAACATGATAATGTGAATGTCAGGGTGCCATATTACAAAAAAATCAGAAAATAATTATTTTCCATAGAAAGGAGAAATTGTTGTAATAAAAGGGGTCCTGAAGTATATTCAGGAGTAATTCAGTGTAAGAGTTAAAGTAGTTTTGATTTCAACAACCACTCCTTTGCTCAAAATTTCAGTCTAACATGCAAAGTTGAGTTTAACTTTATAATAAAATACCTCATTCTTAAATTTGCAGTTCTTGACTAGGTGATGGCACTTCCATCTGTGTCAGTAAGTGTCAAACATCCTCTGCCCCAGCTTTCAGCTACAGACAGCCATTTGGGCACTGCTTAAAGAAACAGAAAAAATGGGAGTGCTCAGGAAATGCTAGATCACAGTGACCCCCTTCCATCTTTATGGAAGTTCTCTTCATTCCCCAGTGTGTACTTTACATTAACATCTACCATAAGGCATGATGTTGGTGTAAGTATTTGTTAGCTCTCACTGGTTTGTAAATTGCAAAATTGTAAACTTCCTTGTTTATACTGGCAGCCCCATAAGGAATATTGTGTTCAAAAACCTAAGTAAGTTATGATCCTTATATATTTTTCACTGCATCCTTGGTTTGGGTTTTGAAGAAAATCAATTAATTATCAAAGCTCAAAAATTGACGCCGGTTCTAATGTCTTGTTAGATGGAAAAGGTAGAAAGACCCAAGAAGATTATTTTTGAAGTGTGTTACATCCTACTCTTTCATGAGAACCTAGTTTCATACAACTGTTATGATGGAAGAGAGACTTTTGATGGCCAGTGTTGGAGAGAGTCACCCTTGCAGTATTCTCTGATACTGCTTCTGGCTGATCAAAGTGGGCATCACGCTGCATTAGAAGAAGGCATTGTGCAAATAAAGTATCAAAAGAAGCTGGAAAACAGACTTTGTGCTATCAGACTTAAATCAAACTGAGACAGAATGGTATTTGGTTTAAATAATCTTATACTTTATTTTAAAACTTATAGAAACCAATTATTAGAACATAAAATCTAGTGTTTTAAAAATTCAGCTATATTCTATACTCATAAAATAATGATCTCTAGCAGCCATTACTAAGAGTATGGAAGCTATTTGGTACTCAATATGCATGACAAAAAGTGCTGCAATAATTCTTTTTATGCTATATAAATGACTTTCCCCATTAAGCGTGCAGATTTTCTCTGCCTATTGTTGATCTGCTGCTACACATTTCACGACAGTTTGCTCTGTCTTCAGAATTTGACACTCCAAACACCCAGTTTAACAAATGAAAGAGCACAGAATATGACAGAAAAAAAAATTCAGCAGTGATGTTAGTATTTGGGTTTCTTTGGAGGACTTTCTTCTGCTTCAGCTTTATCAGAAAAGTCCTCTGCAGAAAATATTTTTTCCTCCAACCAGTGTCAAGCTTTTACATCTTACAATACATATTCAGAAGTATGTAAACTACAGTAAAAAAATGTTAGTGGCATATATTTTCCCTTTAGACACAGGGAAGAACAGGTGACACAATATCTTTATATGTTGACTCTTTTTCTACCATGTGTCATACCATGTATCATTTATGTTCATTTAGTACTAAGAAAAAGTATCAGATTCAGCATTTATATTCCAAAGTAATATAAAATAGATTTCAGTTAGGTTTTCCAGGTTATTTGCTTAGAAATTTGTCTCAAGAGGTAAAAAGTGATTAGTAAAAAATAATGATCAAGTAAGACATATCTGAATGTAAATATCAAATATAAAAAACATTATTCTGGATAACTATGTAAAAGTAATGGTAATTAATTACATTGTTTTCTCATACAATAGCTTGTACAGAGTGTTCCTTAATAGCCTATTAAATGGTCAATTAATTAAAGCTTCATTTTCCCAGATAAGATCATCTCATGTAATTCTTTGGTTAACAAGACATATGCTTTCTTAGAATTGTCTAAAAAATAAAGGGGATCAGTAATTGTAGATGGATTAAAACCTTCATCCACAAGTTGAAATTTTTGTTGTTTAAATGTTCCTGTCATTTCCATTTTTTCCTGCAGTAGAGAGAAAGATACATTATTCAAAAACAAGCTACTTTTCTTTTTTTCACATTCACATTTGTTTTTCAAAGTCTTACTTGATGTAAGTCTGTTTATTCTCATTGTTCTGAAAAACTGGTGCTTGTGTGCCACTGCAGACCCACACCAGACATCCGGCTGACAAAAGCTAGAGCCCTTTTCTTTCTGCATCCCTGTGCCATGTCTCTAGTGTCACATGTGGTGTATGCCCAAGACAATCGATCTTCTTTACTGGGCACATCATAAAAGGAAACTACACACCATGAAGCTTCTGAGAGTAAAACCTGTTATTACCTAGAACTCCTTTATGATAAAACTCAGGAAATTTGCTGTATCTATAACTATTGTCACCTCACAAAAGGGCTTGAAAGAATCATGTACTAATTCAGCCATATTCATATTCAGGTCCAAAGGAAGATGGACCTTGACCGTACATTTTGTTTTCAGACAGCTCCAGTGCTATGGTATCCCTTGGAAAAGTTGTGTGAGGCATCTGTAATAACACTGTCTTCTCTACTCTAACTACCTCTACTCAGCCCAACTTTATGACCTCTCTCCATCATCTTCTCTTCCGTCTTTATATTTTTTATATATGCAAACAATCTCTGAAGAAAAAATATTAAGTATTACATTAAAAAGAAAAGTCAAAGAGCCCTTTTATCTACTCCAGGCATACCTACAGATGTTATCTACCTGATCTGGTTGGTGTAGGAAATGTTCTGACATCTTCTAAAGTATGATTATATGTCAGATCAAGCTTCACAGAATCACAGAAGGTTGGAAGAGACCTTCAAGATCATTGAGTCCAAGCCGTTCTCTGACACCTCAACAAAACCATGGCACTGAGTGCCACATCCAATCTTCTTTTAAACACATCCAGGGATGGTGACTGCACCACCTCCTTGGGTAGACCATTCCAGTATTTTATTTCTCTTTCCGTAAATAACTTCTTCCTAAAATCCAACCTATATTTTCCTTGGCCCAGCTTGAGACTGTGTCCTCTCATTCTGTCAGCTGAACCAACCCCCACCTGACTACAGCCACTGTTCAGGGAGCTGTAGAGAGTGATACGGTCACCCCCCGAGCCTCCTTTTCTCCAGGCTAAACACCCTCAGCTCCCTCAGCCATTCCTCACAGGGCTTGTGTTCCCAGCCCCTCACCAGCCTCGTTGCTTCCTCTGGACGTGCTCAAGCATCTCAAGGTCCTTCCCAAACTGAGGGTCCAGAGCTGGACACAGCACTCAAGGTGTGGCCTCACCAGTGCTGAGTACAGGGGAAGAATGACCTCCCTGCTCCTGCTGGCCACACTATTCCTGATACAGGCCAGTATGTCACTGGCCTTCTTGGCCCCCAGGGCATGCTGCTGGCTCCTGTTCAGCCGACTGTGGACCAGCACCCCCAGGTCCCTTTCTGCCTGGGCACTGTCCAGCCACACCGTCCCCAGCCTATAACACTGCAGGGGGTTATTGTGGCCAAAATGCAGGTCTCAGCACTTGGAGTTATTAAACATCATTTTATTGGACTCTGCTGATCCATCCAGCCTTTCCAGGTCTCTCTGCAGAGCCCTCCTACCTTCCAACAGATTAGTGTTGTCTGCAAATTTACCATGAAAGACTCAACAGAATCCATGTCATCAGTAAAAATATTGAACAGAACTGGCCCCAGCACAGACCCTGAGGGACACCCCTGGTGAGCAGCCACCAGCTGGATGCAGCACGGTTCACCAGCACTCTCTGGGCCTGGCTATCCAGCCAGTTCCTAACCCAGCAAGAAGTGGTCTTTTCCAAGCCATTGGCTGCCAGCTTTCCCAGGAGTGTGCTCTGGGAGACAGTGTCAAAGGCCTTGCTGAAGTCCAGGTACAACATCCACAGCCTTTCCCGCATCCATCAGTCAGGTCACTTGGTCATAAAAGGAGACCAGGTTGGTCAAACATGACCTACCCCCTCCATGTTGGCTGGGTCTGGTACCCTGGCCATCCTGTAGATGCTGCATGATGACACTCGGTATAAACTGTTCGATAACCTTGCCAGGTACTGAGGTCAGGCTAGCTGGCCTATAATTACCAGGATCCTCCTTTGCACCCTTTTTGTGAATGGGTGTCACACTGGCCAGCTTCCAGCCATCTGGAACCTCCCCAGTGAGCCAGGACTGATAGTAAATGATGGAGAGAGGCTTCGCGAGCTCATCTGCCAGTTCCCTCATCACCCTGGAATGGCCCATTTGGGCCCATAGATTTATGAATATGCAAGCGTCTCAGAAGTTCTCTGACTGCCTCCTCTTGGATAATGGGGGGACCATTCTGCTCCCTGACACCATCTACCAACCCAGGAGGACAGTTGTCCTGAGGACAAGCCATCTTCCCACTAAAGACTGAGGCAAAGAGGGTGTTAAGCACTTCCACCTTCTCCTCATCTGCAGTTACTAAGTTCCCTCCCTCATCCAGTAAAGAACAAAGGTTGCTCTTACCCTTCCTTTTACCATTAATATGTTTGTAAAAACACTTTTTTCTTATCCATTACAGAAGTCGCCATTTTAAGTTTGAACTAATTTTTTCCCACATGCTCTAGCAACCCTCTAAAATACCTCCTGAGACACCTGCCCTTCCTTCCAAAGATGATACATCCTCCTTTTATTCATAAGTTCATTCCAAACCTCCTTGCTCATCCAAGCTGGACATTTACCTTGTCAGCTTACCTTTCAGCACACAGGGACAGTCTGTTCCTGTGCCCTCAGGATCTCTGAAGCACACCCACCTTTCCTGAACTCCTTTGTTTTTAAGGGCTTATTCCCAAGGAATTCTCTGAATAAATCTCCTAAGTAGGCCAAAGTCTGCCCTCTGGAAGTCCAATGTAAGAGTCTTATTGGTGTTCCTCCTCATTTCACCAAATATCAAGAACTCTCTAATTTCATGATCACTCTGCCCCAAGCGACCTCCAACCACTATATCTCCCACCAGCCCATCTCTATTTGAAAACAGCAGGTCTAACATATTCCCTCCCCTGGTGGGCCCAACGACCAGCTGCGACAAAAAGTTGCCCTCCATACGCTCCAAAAATTTCCTGGACTCCCTCTTTTCTGCTCTATGAAGTTTCCGGCAGATGTCTGGTAGGTTGAAGTCACCCACAAGAACAAGGGCTGGTGATTCTGAAACAGTATCTAGCTGCTTATAGAAAAAGTTCTCCACCTCTTCTTCCTGGTTGGGTGGACGACAACAGACTCCCAGTAGGATATCAGCCTTGCTGCCCTTCCCCTTAATTCTTACACATAGGCATTCAACTCCATCTTCAAGTTTCAATATCTATGGTGTCAAAAGCCTCCCTAATATAAAGGGCCAGCCCTCCACCTCTTCTCTCTTTCCTGCCCCTTCTGAAGAGCTTGTAGCCATCCAGTGCAGTGCTCCAGCTATGCGAGTATCCCACCACATTTCTGTGATGGTAACTACATCATAGCTCTGCTTGGCCTTCAGCTCTTCCTGTTTGTTGCCCATGCTGTACACATTGGTATGCATGCACCTCAGCTGGGCTGCTGATTTCTCTCCTAACACACCGTCTTACCACCCTGGGACCTGCTTAGCCCAGATGCATCCCCTTCCCCCTTCAGACCTAGTTTAAAGCCCTCTCAGCAAGGTCTGCCAGTTCATGAGCTAAGAACTTTCTGCCCTTAACACAGAGATGAAGCCCATCTGGTTACAGTAAAGCAGTTGCTGTAAAAATTGCCCCATGATCAAAGAATCCTAAATTTTGCCAATGACACCAACCCTTAAGCCTCCTGTTAATGATGTGAGTTCTCCTATTTCTTTCATCATTTTTCTCTGCCACCAAAGGGAGAGCAGAACACTGAGCAGAACACAACCTGTGCCCCTGTCCTATCAACCACTTGGCCCAGTGCCCTAAAGTTCCTTTTAATCACCTTGATACTCCTTTTTTCAATCTCACAACTGCCAGCCTGGAATATCAGCAGTGTGTAATAACCAGAGGGCTGAATCAGCCCAGGAAGTCTCTCAGTGATATTTCATACCTGGGCCTCAGGGAGACAGCAGACCTCCCTGTGGGATGGGTTCGGTCAACATATGGCTCACTGGGCAGACAATTTTCTTCTAAATCATCTGGCTGGCTCTCTAGATGCAGGGCCTCATACTTATTCTGTAGTTTAATATGTTTTTAATTTTTTTCCCTTCAAGTTCCACCCTCTACCTTCTTTCTTTCTTGGTTAATGACAGCTGTACCAACAGCAATACATCTGTAATGGAGGCATTTAAATCTTAATTTAAATTCAAATTCCAGATACTTGATATCAATGCAATACCCAAGATTCAGATTCCTTCCATCCAGTACAACTGTACAGGAATGAATCTAGACAAGGCTCTCATAATTCATAAACTTACTACTGCAACATTCTCAAGTCTAATCTTGCTTTCTCACATCAGAATGCTGCTGCAAGATATCTTCCTGGACTTATGAGATAGATAGATACATACACACATATTTCACTTCCAAGGTCTTTCACAGGTTTTTTGTTTATCCTCTTTATTCTGAGCCAATATTCAATCTCTGGGTGATCTAAGAAACCAACTTCCATAACTTTTTGCTTTAAACAATGACTGTTTTTTTATCTGCTCTTCGAATGTAGAGGACTCCCCCATAAACACCTTCAGAAACATTTTTCTGTTTGTCTTTATCATGATGTTTGCACAACACTTAAGAAAAATGAAAGTGCTCATCAGACTTCATGTATCATGATTATCAATATTGTGTGCTTTTGATCCTCTCATATTTTTTCCTAGCTCTATGTAGTCCACTCTATGATATTTACATTTTTACACTCTGCAGGAGGGACTCTTTACCCCAAAGGGATGATACTGTGGTGGCAACAATAACATACTTTTTTTATTCACCTTTTCAATTTACCTAGTATCTTTTCAAATGCTTTAATATTTGTCATTGTTACACAGAAAATAACATTCATTTTACTGTGTACAGCCCAGTGTCTCCTGTTTTAGCTCTATTTCTCTCCCATTTTCACTGAATAAAATGGATTTTAGATTCTTTTCTTCAGATGCAATTTCAAGATGCTTTTAATTCTGAATCTTTTTCTTTTACCATGATTATGCTTCTAATCTCCCCAAATCCTTTTGTATGATCTCTGTCCTTGCTCATTTGTACAGTTTCTCTCATTTAAACATAATCTGCAAATTCATTGACTTTTTGTGTAATCCATTTCCAGGATCCCACTAATGAAGACAGTAAATAGGACCCAGTCTAAAACTAATCTAGTAATACATGAACAAGCATTTTTTGTTATTCACTTAGCTATCTCTGCATTTAAATAATGTAGATATCTGTATACACAGTGCAATAATGCAGCTTACCTGGACTCTTAAGAAGAGGGGACAAGCATAACTCGGTAGATAGGTCACTACTTGCTTATACATTTGCTCCAAGTCTAATGATGCATTCTGCTTTAAAATGAGGGAAGCCATTCCTGCTTTTCCTTCATGATCTGCACAAAAAGAAGTGAGACGACAATTTTGTAACATGAATAAAGTTGACATTGTAATGATAAACCATACAAAAAAACCCCATAGTGCATTAACAAACCAACAGTCATATATCATATTCTGAGTTTCAGTAAAGCTGCAAGATCTCATTCATATTTTATGCAGTATTACATGTATTTGGAGATCACTCAAGTGTTCAATTAAGCAATAATGCTGTAAATTAGTGTGGCAGGTAAGACTAAATGGAGCCCTGTGCTTGATATAATCGATAAATGTGGATAAACATCAACAACATTCCTCTCTCAAAAACAAGAGTGAAGAGTGTCTTTCCTGGAGTAGCCAATTATATCTTCACTTCTGTTTTAGTCTCTTTCTCTTGCCAGTACGTTTTCTCAAAACTGTGGATCTGAATTAACAGAGAGAGCAATTAAAAGTTCTTACTCTTTAGTCTGGAAAAGGAGAACATTGTGAGTCTTTGGTAAAGAACAAAATGGGTAAAAGGTAAAAGCAATGAACTTCAGCTATCAAAATTAACTAAACACTTCAACCTAGTAAGTAGGTTTAGGCTAGTAGTAACAGCTGAGATGTTCTGCCAACCTTATTGTTGTTTCAGTTTGTTTTAATTTTTTTGCTATGATATAAAATTTGTAAGAAATTTGATCTTTTTTAACCTTAACTGCAATTATCAAGACAGTCAGATAAACTGAGTAGGTAAACAGGTAAGTATTGTACAGGAAATTAGCATCTCTCATACTTTTGAATCTGATTTCTAGACAGTCTTCCATGATGTTTCATGTTCTATGGCTTTAAAATACTGTTCAAGTGAGTGTTCATGCTTCATATGAGAGAAAGTGACACTATCTCTCATTTTAAACTTCTTTATCGATTTGTGGTGGGTTTATCCTTGCCAGCAACAAAACATCCAGCCAGCTTTGTACTCAATCTCTTTCTACCATGGGATGGGAAGTGAAGGAAAGGAAGGCTCAATAGTTAAGGCAGTTTCATAGGGAAACAAAAAGATACATGTACAAGCAAAGCACAACCAGGACATCATTCAATATTCCCCATCATCAGATATGTCCAGCTACTTCCTGCAGAGCAAGGCCTCATTTGGAGCATGCAGTGCTTTTTCAGGGAGACAAGCACCACACCCACAAACCTCTTACCCACTTCTTTTCCTCCAGCTTTAATAACTAAGCATGGCAAAGTTATTCTGTATCATATGATACAGAATATTGCTTTGGTCAGTTTTGGGCCACTGTACCATCTCCATCGGCTCCCAAGTTCTTACTATTCCCAGCATTCTCATGCACGGTGAAAGCATTGTACTGTGCAAGCTCTGGTCAGTGGCAGCCAAGCACTGTCAAGTTATCAACACTGTTTTAGCCATTGTTTTAGTTTGGTGCAAAGCAGAGCACCAGTCTCCTATACAGAAACTTATTTTTATGCCAGTGAACCCAAACATGTATTTTAAAAAAAGATTTACCATGAATGACAATCAAGCCCATCTGATCTCATGAAAAATAACAAAAAACCCTATTAAAAGAAATTAGTATATTTTCTTCCTTACAAATTTATTTTTCTCTTTATATTCTTTTTCATTTTCTTCTTGGTTTTATAACTTAACTGTTCACAGTTACTTTATGAAGCGAAGTGAAATAAGACAGCAAAATGTCTCCATATCTTTTCCTTTAGAGTTACTTTAGAATTACCTTGTTTACATTTTATTTTGGTACGTATGTCTGGATTTTATGCAGATGTGAATTTACTAAATCTTTCTATTCTAATTTAGGGTATGTAGCTATCACAAATGTATGCATGGTAGATTTTCAAAAATACTCCTCACTGCATACAGATAAATAATGCATAATTCACTGGCTCATTCATAGTCAGGTGGTATTTTCATTACCTGCATCTCCATTTTAGCTAGATATTAAAGAGATGACTGAATCAAATATGATTCATAGGTTTAAAACATGAAATAGAAAGAGTTATGAGGGTTAACAATGAACCTAGGAGAAGCAAAATGTATAACTCAAACTTTTACCTGGCACAGACACACCATACACATTTGCTTCTTGTATGAAGTCCAACATTGCAATGACATCAGAAACTTCTGTAGTGGCAACGTTTTCCCCTTTCCATCTAAAATGTGTGAAAAAATAATTTAATCCTATGACATCTGTCCTTTTAAAAGTTTCCCTTTAGTAGAAACTCCATTCATTTCAGACTGACACTACCTCACATTTTTTCACATTTGTCACATTAGAATTTGACCACCAGAAGACAATGTTGCAACTCACTGCCCTTACTGCACATCATAACACTGTAAGGGCCACTGAAGATCAATACAATTGTTTCTAAGTTTTTTACATGTATATAAATGTATCAAAAGTGACCAATCTCTGCTATTTGATACATTTTTCTCCACATCAGCATCCAACTTCCTTGCTCATAGCAAATCCATCACTAGTTATATGCTTATTGAAAAGCATGATCAAAGAGCTGGAATTCCTACGAACTGTTCTGAAAATGAATCATTCAATTCCACAGGAATATCACTCACAGAACACCTGTGACAAAATTAAGCCTTCATCATCCACTTCAGAGTCATTATAAACTACATCACAACAGCAATAAACTGAACAGTTCCAGTTGAAAACAAATCCAACCACATTATTCCATTCTGTGTATCTTTAATTAAGAAATTTGAAAAGAAACAATGACTGTACCTGAAGGTATCTCCAATCCTGTCCCAAAAATACAGAAAATTGTCGTGGTCTTGAACCATTAGATCTCCAGTATTAAAATAAAGATCTCCCTTCTTAAATACCTCACAGAGTAATTTCTTTTCTGTGTGTCTTTTATTGCCAGCATAACCAAAGAAGGGGTTCTTCGCATTGACTTTGGAGATCAGAAGACCAGCCTCACCTATACAGAGAAGTTGAAAGAATATAACCCCAAAATATCATTGGACATTTCTGTACCTGACATTAATTTTACTTACAGTATTGTCCACACAAATTCACAGTCACTTGTATTTCTTCCTGGTGGCTCACCAGTTTTCTCCCAGAAGGGTCATCTGTCTATTGTAAGCTATAGTAGTTTATAATCCTCTGAAAGTGTACCATTCAAGCTTATACTGAATTGACTCCCCACATGTTACTGAATTTCCATGATGAGTGTCAGCTTTATCAGCTTTCTAATGAAAAATTAGTGTTAATCAGAAGTAGGTGGTCAGCCCAGGCACTGTGTTCCTATTTAATCTCTTTTCAGAAGTTCTGAGAACACTGAAATTACCTCAGTTGGTTGGAGCCTGGTGTTAATAACACTGAGCTTGTGGGTTTAATCCATGTGGGGACCATTCACTTAAAGAGTTTGATTTGATCCTTGTGCATCCCTTCCAACTTAGAATATTATGTGATCCTGTGACTTCTTAAGAATATTCATTAAAGTGATATAGCATCATCAGTTTACTTTTTGGTGTAAAATACAAAAGTTTAACACAATTTTTTTCCTCAAAAAGTAGGGAGAGTAGGAGAAAGGATTATCCTCTTATGCTTGTAGAGTACCAGGGTGTTAGTTTGCAGAGTATGGAATAATTGCATGAAATAACCTTTTTGGGAGCAGGTTCTGAACAATATAGCTTAAGAGTTCCATTACTTTATAACAGAGACAAGAATTATAAATATGAAAATATATCAAAATGCTTCCAAAAGTAGGCACAAATTTTTAATTTAAGACTGCCTCCTTAAAAAAAGCTGTGCCTTTTTTTCCCATAAACTGGTAGTGCTTAAAGCAGAAGTATTTAGTTCACTGGTAGTATCACTGCAGCCATAATGCTCTGAAGAAATAAGATGTGGGTAAGACAAAGATTATAGACAGAGATAATATTTTTCATTAGACTGAGTGCTGTAGTTGGAAAAAAATTAGACCAAGTGTCTAATTAGAGCATGTGTTCCCTTCACAGGTCAGTCTGGCATCCATAGAGATAAATTCCTATAAAATTTCAGCTTTTGGTGACATATCATCTTCAAAGTGCCCATGTTTTATTAT
This sequence comes from Camarhynchus parvulus, assembly GCF_901933205.1. Classification (NCBI taxonomy): domain Eukaryota; kingdom Metazoa; phylum Chordata; class Aves; order Passeriformes; family Thraupidae; genus Camarhynchus; species Camarhynchus parvulus. The sequence goes on along the minus strand of NC_044601.1, from coordinate 31,624,248 downwards.
CAACTGTTAGAGAATCTCATAATCCTTTGAAAAATCTGTTTCAGCTCCCCATTAAAGCTGTCTGCCTGACCTTTAATATGAGTTTTTCTTCCTCCAGTTTCAGCTGTTACCTTCCTACAGTTCAATGCATGTTCCAGTATATGGGTAATGCTTTGAAAAATTGTGTAATCATGATTTTTCATAAATATTTTTAGGACAGCTATAATCAAGCAGTTTGGGGTTTTTTGTCATTTTTTGGGGTGGTTTTTTTTTTTTTTTAATTATTAAGCTAAATCACATCACCTAGTCAGAAACACTTAATCTCTCATCAAAAAGCATTTGCTCTAATCCACCAGTCCTTCCTGTAGATCTCTTAGGCAACCATTTCCTTATGTTAACCTCCTTTAAAAAACACAGATGTCACTATGTATAAATTCAAAGATAATGCCATAACATCACTTTTGAACACTACTCTTCTGTGAATACATCCAAGGATCTCCTGAGTGCTTCTGATATCAGCACTGGTATGTTTAATGCTGTTTTATCTGAGATCAAAAATCATATTGCTTTTTTTCAGAGCAAAGAATAATAGTTAATTTGGTAAACTGCAGTAACACAATAGCAAGGCTCCTTAAAACAACTCTCTGAAGTATTTTTATTAAAATCAATAGGTTGTAATATCCTATTAAAATACATACTTACCTTTCTTAACTTTTTCACACCAACCATGCTTATTTCTAATTGGTTCATCTTTTTGGAAATCATACTTGATTAAATCAAATGGGAAAAAAAGCTAAAAAAGGGAAGAAGTCATCAGTTACTCATCTACACAGTGACATCTGGTGGCAGCAAATATACATAAGGAAACCTGTACTCCAGTCTTGCTCATCTGAAAGGAGAATGCAGTTTCATTTAAAACTGAAAATACTCTGTATGTAAATTTATGCCATTTCCTGAGGGTAAGCAGCATCAAAACAGTTTTGTAAATGAAGACACAGAACTGTCCACTTGTTAATTTTCTTACAAGTAAGTTATGGGATCTACATCATCAGTGAAAGAACAATGTGAGTCAGCATAATAAAAACATTATCTCTAGTATTTAAGTGACATTTAATGGTGCTGGCTCTTATGATGTGTTCTCGGGGTCTTCTGGCACTGAAAACAGCTGGCAAGGGAAAGGCCTCACAAAGGAAAATCTGCTTCCTGTTGGGCTTTACGGTTGCTTAACTAGCCTTAGCTCTTCCCTCTTGCCTTCTCAGGCTGCTGTATGGTGATGGGAAGTGAGCACCAGCAGAAGGGTACATCCTGCCATGGCTCCAAGCAAACTGAAGGACAAGATACTCCTATCAAAACTAGAAACCGCATCACTTTTTTTTCCTTTCCTCTTTTTTTTTTTCTTGAATATACAGCATGTGACTATTATTTTGCTTTATTTTTCTGCTGTGATATGAATCCAAACTGGGCCTTTAAGAGACACTTCCTAATACTATTTCCTGATTCTGTGTTTGCAGTGCTCTTTATTATTCTAAAGAGACAATTTGTCCTGCTTGGGATTCCATGTTTCCTTCCCAAAAGGAAATGTATCAGCAATCTTTAACAACTGGTGAAACCAAGGTAATTATCTTCTCCTGAGAATTCTTGGCAATCGTGGAACAATTCTATAAAATGTTAATATAGACCTGCACTCCTCACAATAAAGAAATGCAATATAACTTAAGGAGGGCTATATGGAAGTGACTGACGTAAAGAGTAGGATGTTAAAACATAAACCCCTTTCCTTTTCTGCCACTAACTAGGACAAAGAGTTGCATCTTTATCCTAATTTAAAATGTTGTTGTAAATAAATAATTTTTTCTCAAAGAAATCTGAATAATGAGCAATATGAATCCCACAATTTCAGTCTCATATGGACAAAACAGGTTCATTGAGTCCTTTCAATGTTCAGCACTGTGTTTTTCTTCTATCCTAAGTCTGAAACAAAAAGATATTTTTAACAGTTGATCAAAGGAAAAATGTCATAGCTGGCAAAATAAAGTAATGATTCAAGGATGGGACACTATCTTAATTAAGTGAAGGGTAATTTTTTTATTAACCTCAGATTAAATAGTTTAACAAATCAAGAATTTGAGGGCCAGAAAGTTTGCCTCAATTAGAAAATAATTGATTATTCTTGAGGAACAGAGTGTCTTTTTTTTTTGTCTATCTACATTTAAATGCTACTCTTCTTCACTTTCTTTCTTTTCATATTGATATTTATTACTTCAATAGGTTTAATATGACCAAATGCAACGAGTAATATAAATAATAAGAATGAAATAATAAAAAATTAAATGTTACTGGTTCTGTGTCTGATTAGAATAGCTTAAAATAATGCATCATACAGAGTAGTGTTTTGACAAGATACAGTTTTTGAGCCCTGAAAGAATGAAGAATTATTTCAAGTTGTTGAAAACACTCAGAAACTGTAATTCAGTATCTGAAAGACTATTATTATACATAACTATACTATGTTGTATACAACTTCTTTTGCCTACAACTCCAGAATATTAACAAGGTGTATTCCAATTAGGTTTCTGAAATAATCATCATGAAAGCACATAATTAAAAGAAAGAACCACATCTTGTATTAAATATGCATAATGAAACTATGCATAGTCTGTGCAAACAGCTGTGCCTGCACAAAAGTCTTTTCCAAGCTAAATCATTCTGTGATTCTAAGCAGCTTGCTTTTCATATTAAATCACAGAAAATGAAAGCCCCACAGCAAAGTATTTAGTCTGGGCACAGACTAACATTTGGTTTGCCTCATTATTTAAATTCTAATGGGACAAGGACCTGAGCTGTTGAAGCATTACCATATTATTTTCACAGAGTAATGCATGCAACATTCATTATTTTAATCTACATCTTGCTCTCTGAAGCACAAGATAATGTAGCAAACAAAAAGCATCATTTAGCAAGCTGAAACTGAAAGTGCATTAATGTACATTGTCTACTACTACGCTGCCCAGATGTTATCTAATACCAGCTTCCCCCACCTGTTTTATTTTTTAATTGATTGGAAATATCTGAATTTAAATATTGTTTTGAAAGTAGTTTTAACATTCCTGGCATTTCAACTTGCAGAGAATGCTCAGAGAACCTTTACCAGGAAATAGAGATCACTAGCTTTTTATTACTTGTTTTAGAGATTAAGTATTTTTGAATTCTCTTGGAGACTATCAGTTTTGAAAACAAAGCATTACATGCACTAGATTTAGTTTCAAGCATCTTTAAAAACTGAAATGTAAGAAAAAAAATTGGAACATAGTGTCATCACATCTTAGAGACAGTTTTAAAAATATACTTGAAATGCCTTATTTGCACTGTAGAGAGCAGATGCATAGGTACTCCACACAACTTTGTGAGCCAAAGTAAACAAAACCAAGAAACAAATCTTTTAAGTTATGTTTGATATTAACTGAATCATAACATGTAAGACTATAATACTTTAGAAAACACTTGTAGTACTTTAGATGATTTTTACTCAAAATTAGTCAAAGGAGAAGAAACAACATTAATTTGCATTGGCCAATGAATTTAGGAGCATCCATTGCTTGGATTTACACATCAGTATTCTTCCTTTGAACCCAGTTTTCCAGGATTTTAAAATTTGCTTAAAACTAACTTTGCTTATTTTTAAACAAAATAATTTGTCTTCTGCCACAAGTTCTGTGACTGCATGAAGTGCGTAATACTAATTCTGAATGGCAGTGTGAAAGCCATTTTATATATTGAAATTATTTAAGATTTGTTATAAGATCTAAATGTTTCTCAGCTCAAAGCCAATTTTTATCTATAGAGTTTTGTGTAACAGATTTGGATTCATGTGATATTTTGAGTATCTTTGCTTAAAATAATGAGAAATTACATTTACAAATAAAGTTTGGGTGGGATATTTTGGTTTTTGGGTTGTTTGTTTTGTTTGTGTTTTTTTTGGTTTTTTGGGTTTGGTTTTTTTTTGTTTACATAATGCTTTTCAGGTGAACGTGCCCTGGGTTATTTTCAGCCCTTCTTATAAGCTTCTTTGGATCTCATTAATCCCAAGCTCCCTTGTTGCCTGTCATCACTCAGAATATATTTAAGAAAGAGATTTATATATTGATAGACACAATTGAAGGTCTTCAAGAGGGTCTTCAAGATTTTTCCCATATCACATCCATATAAATATACACATAATGTATGTCATATATAACATCATTTATTATTAACATTACCTAGACACATATGTATGTCAGATGTAAAGATTAAACAGTAATTTATTATATTACTGTGTTAATCAAGACATTGTATTTTTTGTAAAACATTTTAAGTTTCACCAGCTGAAAAGCTATTCAGAGGCTTCTACTTTTCTGTCAATTGACTCTATGTAAACATCTTTATTGAAAGATTTATTCATATTCTACAGGAGGCTTTCAAGCACCTGAACCAATCCCTCTTATACAAAGAACACAGTGTGAAAAGGAAGAAGTGCAAACAAGAGCACTGCTTTTAGTTAATATCCTAAATACAGTGACTTTTGCCAACTGCTGTAACATTCATCTGTTTCTTTCTATTACCTCATGTCTTCCAATATTTTTATGAAAATAAATGTGTTCTGTAGAACCTTAATATTTATTGCAAGCATCTATCCCTAGTACTTAGCAGTTACTGGTAGAAAAATTACTTCGCTCACTCAGAACTCAGGTTGCCACTTAAAGCTGTAATTTTTGTATTTCACCTTTACAAACTGTGCCATTGTCACTACAACAGAATGCGCTCCTACTTTTTTTCCTTTCCCCCCACCCTCCCCCCCACTAAAAATGTTATACTTTGAAACTTTCTGCTATTACTCCCTCTATACTCCCAACACCTGTATCCATAGGGCTTTGTACTGCATTTACTTTGTTGCAAGCTGTGCAATTATGCTGCAGGAAGAGTGCAAGTTTCTTCCTTCTCTTTCAGTATATCACATATATGAACACACAAACCTATTTTTCCCACTTTCTCAGTTCTGTTTCTTTCTGTTCTAGAAATAGGTGTTCAGGAAATCCCTAGAAAGCATGTTAAAGATTATCTCATGTTGTCCTGCGCGTCAAAAGAATGTTCCAAAAGATGCTGTAGCATTTATTTGAAGAAACAACAGATGTTAGGCACTGGGTGGCTGGGCCTTGTCTGTGCCATTGTCTGCTTTACAGCAGGAGACAGATTTTCTTTCCAACCTCAGGAAAGGTTTTTCATAAGTCAACAAATCAGAAATTATGCTGCTGTCCTTTACATATCACTAGTTGTCTAGTGGATGTCATTTAGACTGAAGTAAAACAAATAACAGCTACACTTCAGAAGGCATTGTTTAGTAACCTGCAAGCTGCAAAATATATTAAAAAACCTCCCAGAACAAATGCCTGAAATAAGCAAAAATGAACTTATGTATGGCATTAAAATATGTATTTAGCGTCACTTGCAAAATTGCCACACTATTTGGTTAAAAATACAGATTATTAAATAAATATGCAGGTAGTTTCAATTTTAACCTTTATCTGCTGCAGACTTCACAAGGTATTTCCAAAAATGTTAATGACGTATGAAAAAAATCTGCCCAAAGTTCTGTAATACTGAAAAGAAGTTTACTCAAGTTTGGAACACATGCAAAATCTTGTAATATTATAAGGCATCAGGCTTAGAAAAATCTGAAACAAAAATTAACATCAGTTGTAAGGCTCCTGGTTCACTTACTACTGCCTAAATTCCCAGTCTCTGATTTCTGGCAGCAGTTCTGGACCCTTCTGGAAATATCCAACAGCATTGGATGGTCACTGAATGGAGCATCAGACAAGTAGTACAGAGAATCAGTGAAATCAGCTGCTTAAATTCCTGAGCTCTCTGTGGTTTCTGAGCAACACACTAGCTCTTGTGGTGTTTTCTGAGTGGTTCCAGAATCCTCACTGTAGTCTGAGTTTCTGTACAAGTAATGAAGAATTCCTCTGGCCCCAGTGTGTAAAGCAGTCTGTGGAGTGACTGCACTGTGGTCATGGAGTATTGAAGCTGAGAACTCTGTAACATCTGCTGCCTAGAAACCTATTTACATGGCATCAGAAGATACCTCTGTTGTATTTCCAAGCAATGGTTTTACATTACTCCTTTTAAAAGTTTTGTCAGGAAATTTTGCTATCAGTTCTCCTAAGGAGTACAAATGCCATTTAAGTCAACAGGACTTGTATATAGATAGGTGTCCCTATCTATAATTCTAGGCAATGTATGAGGTACTATTTATTTCAAGAAGAGTAAAAACTGGCATAAATAGCAACATAATGATAAGTATGCAGTCTCCTTTCAAAAAGGCTAGACATCTTTCATATTATTGGCTAAAGGTTGGGACACATGTTACTTTGTTTGTGACTTTCAAATAATTTAAAAGATTGTCCTTACAGCATGAAAATGAAAAAGTCCATCTGTGAATTTCAAGCATAAATAAATTCTTCATTTACTCAGAAGGGCGGAGGAAAGTCATAATGTGTGATATAAATAACATGTAATCCTCCTCCCCAAAATATATGACTGCCATTTTCAAAGCTGATGAAATACAGAATGGGTTTTTTTCTAGTTTCAGTAGTCTAGAACACAGCAACCACCTACTGTAGACTGTAGATAAAGGGGTATAGCATTTTAAAATTAATAATCTTGCCAAGTATTCTCTGTCACAATACCTCAACAGTGATTATATATGTATTGTGTTATCTTTAACATTTCTAGATACTGATACAGGCTAGATGTAGTTTGCCTCTAGGTATAAAATACCTATTAAATTTGTATCTGTCTATATGATACTGTATGTCATTATTACAATATATTAATTATTATTAATTCCCATTTATGCCAAATATTTACATAGCAGAATGCAATAAAATATATTATATAAACACATCTTCAACTATAATTTGCAGAACAGTAAATCAGAATAGGAAATTTGTGGTCTTATTTCAGCGGTGAGGAGTTCTTGGGTATTAAAATAATTCCAACTTTTTCTTTTGTCCTCTAATGTAGTAGAGACCTGAAACTATACTTGGCAACTGTCAGATTACTCAAAACTTTCAGAAGAGAGCCAAAGCCTTTTTGACTCTTGTGAACTCTATAAAAAATCTCAGTGTTTCTGCTGAGTGTACAACTGGGCTGGGTGCCAACATTTTACAGAGGGCCAACTAACTTGCAAAAACCAAGCTAGAAAATTTGTCTTGGTCTTATGACTGCACTACAACTAAGAAACATAATTTTTCAGCACTCCTACTAAGTAGGATGTAAATAAATAGTCACCTTATAGAAGAAATTGGTGCGCCCAACAGATCCAATTTTTCCTGTGTGGTTCATGAAACAAATGTTTCCTTCAGTAGCACCATAGAACTCACAGATCTTAACAGCACCAAATCTGTCCAAAAATTCCCTCCATACATCATTTCTTACTCCATTTCCAACTGCTAGTCGGACTTTGTGATTTTTTTCTCCTTCCTTCTGTTAAAAAAAGGGAAAAAATTAAAGTATAGTATACTGATAACTGCATTTGATTGGCGCATACATGGCAGGAAAAATGTATCTTCTTCAGAATACATCCAGTAAAAAAAAAAAAAAGAAGAAAACATAACTCAAGAAGTTAAAGAAAGATGGCATAGCTGGTGGACAGCTGCAAAGCAGTAAGCTGCAATCTAAAACCTATTATCTTGTTGAACAAACATTATTTCCTGAAAAAATTACTACAATGATTTATATAAACATGTCCATATTTTAAAGTTCTCCCCAGAGGAATTAAAAAATTGGGAAGAACAGAGAAAGACGGGAATTATTTCTGTCATGGGATTAAAGTCAGAAGAGATGAATAGTTACTTTCTTCTGTCTTCAGACTGATTATGAAGAAACAATCAGATTTCACACACTTGTAAAATATGTTCCTTCCCACATATTGCATATGAGTCATCTTCCGTAATTTTTTCAATATTAGGACTCTCAAAGTTTTGTTCACTGTTACTGGAATACATTATTTCTTAGTGATCTTGAGTCTTTCCTGTTGTCAGGTCCCATGTTTACCATAACAAACACAATAGTATGTATCCAATTCAGTAAGATGTTCTAATTTTATTTATACATTCCCAAACATTGAGATTGCCTGGACCACCTTTAGAAAACAATCATATTTAAGCTAAAGTACCAGAAGGCAAAACATCTATACTGTTTGGATTTGTTTGGGTTTATTTTCTTTTAATTTCACCTATTTTAAACTATGACTCCCTTTTTGATCATTTCAAGTTGCAATACAAAATGCTCTAGAAGTGAGAGAGCTCAAAATAAACATAGGTACAGTTTGTTACCATATACTTTCAGAACTGCATGGCACTCTGCCACTGCAACTGTGTCTATACACCTCTATCTACCTACACTCCCATATATGTATGCAAACACCTCTCTATATACAAATACACACATCTGCACATGTTCACATTCTTTTCAAGCATTCATACATATACTATAGAAAACAGAGAGTTTCTATTTTCTACCTTTCTATTATGCCCCTCCCCACCCCCCATCAAACCAGTATGAATTAGTTATGGCTTTATAGTAAAAATCCATCTGAACACCTTTCGTCTCATATAAAATCACAGCAAATTATTTTTGTGAAGAGTGAAACAGGAATCTTTTAAACAATTTGGATATCAAAACCAGTAAAGCATCAACTGAATAGATAGACAGCAGTGTTCCTCCAAGGCTTATGTCTTGGACAAATTAGATTTTTCATGAGCATGTGAATTCTTCCTACTGTAACAAAAAATTGCAAACACAATGGAATTTTAAAAATCATAAAGACCACTATGTTTTCTTCCTTCTTCAAAACCAGTAACTCACAAAAAGATAAAAATGTACTCATTCATCTTTAGAGTCTTCCTTCTGCAAAGTAAGTTCTGTTGCTGAAATAATTCAGCAAGGTAAGTACCTATTTCACTAGATGCAGGTAGGTGTCAGCAGATTACAATCTGAGGCATAATCCTGCAATTTTACCTCAAAACTACATCATTCACCAGCCTCCCCTGGTCTCTAACAATTCTGTTTCTACAAGAACTCAATTCCTGCTTTTTCTCTTCTATCTTTAGATGTGAAAGTAATTTCTAAACACATAAGCGCATACTTCACTGAATTAATGCTAAATCATTATTAACAAGTGCTGCATTACACAACACTAAAATCTGACATGGATGTAGCCTGGAACAAAGTATCCAAAAATTGCCCACAGATGTAATTTTTACCGTGGTTTGTTTCTTCAACTTCAGACACAGTATCACAATGCAACAGTGTAGGTTTTTACATACTTGAAATAATAACATCTGTTATATTATATATTAAAATTCATTATATTGTCAATGAAGAACAATGATTTTTTTTACGCTAAAATGTTTCAGTGTTACTTTGAACTTAATCAGGAAAGCTTTTAATGTTTTTTTTTCTTCCTCCACAAAATTGTTCACCATTTTTAGAATATTTCTGTCAGCTCAACATAAAATTCAAAGTGGGTTATTTTCCTTGCAATTTCAATGCTAAACTGAAATGAAATGTGAAACTGAAATGTGTCCATAGCCAAACTGCAATTATCTCTTGCTGATGCCACTGAATTATTCAAATCCACTGCCTCTGCTAAGATACAAAAAATAGCTCAAGAGATATTTTCAAGGAAATTCTTTGTTCCATAATGAACAGAAAAGACAAACATATGCATATATATACACACAGTAGTTGAGTCTTTCATCAGGCTAGGAACATTCAAAACCTCTAGACACCAAGCTAGTAAAAAAACTTTCCTTCCACTGTTTTTACTTTAAGAAAAACAAAAGTATCGATAGCTGTTTGCTGAAAAGATAGGTTTTTTCCTAGTCTAGTTCATCTTGTAGGATGAACCAGAAGACAGTGGCCTACATGGATTATAGTGTTTGGGATTTTTTCCGGAAAGAACAAATACCATATCATTTAAAAGTGCAGTAATGTTGGTTCCTCACATTACTTTGGCTTTTTTATATTAATAGAGCAGAAAGTTGTTTCTCCAGTGCAAAAGAGGACTACATCATCCCACTTTGCTTGCAATGTTAACACCTATCATCATCAACAATACAATGTAAAACAACTTCACTTTAAGAAGGGATGCTGCCACAGCAGTCAGGCTTTTTGCAAAAATACAAAGAAGGTGTATGATGTTATCAAAAACTGCTCATAGAAAGCAGATTTCTTAAAAGGTAGAGGAGTAATTGACTTCTTCACAACTAAGGTAGATCCACTGTTAGATTGCATTGCTGCAACTGCCATATTTGTGATTTAGTCAGCCCCGCCATAGGTGTACCTATCTGTCAATGCAAGATTCCCTGAAGAGTACTGCAGGGCTTTCTGGTGAAGACATGAAAACTGTCATGAATTTAGCAGTCTTTCAACTGTAAGAATGAAAATTATATGCAATTTCATCTCTCAGCAGGTTTAATAACTATGAAGAAAATTATTAAAATTTGGGAAACTTCAAGCAGTGAGTTTTACTCACATTAGTTTTACATGTGAGTAAATTAATATAGAAATATTTTATCTATTTTTATCTTTTTCATAACTTATATATGACATTAGTTCATGCTAGCTTTATGTGTAACTAACTTCCAGTGTAAAGTGACCCACAGTAAATAAAACAGAGTTAGCCATTCTAACATCTGTCACCTGTTTTTAACATCAAACATCGTCACATATATAATTGTTCAGATCACTGCTGAAGCCCAGCTCTTAGGACAGGCATGTTGGTATCCATGGGCATGGGGGCTGAATATTTATAGAGTAAATCAAATCCTGCAAGCAGGAGAAGGGAAGGAAAAGAGATGATAATTCAACCAATTTACAAAAACATGGTTGAATGATGAATACTTAGAATGTCCTAATGAAAAAAGAAATAAAATAAAGATGCAGAAATTCATACTTTAAACTGACTAGACCACATAGGCTTTGAGCTTCTGCCATTTTCAGATGGCATTTCTTTTACCTTTGGTACAATAAATAAAGTTAAAGGAGTAGAAGGAATTCCAAGGAGTCGCCCAATACATCTCTCTCTCCTCCAGCAGAAAAGCTCTGTTATCCCTGTGCCATTCTTGACACCTGATCAAGCTGTGGCATGTCAGTCAGCTGCCCTGCAACAGTTGGTATGCAGCAATTGTGTGCATGCATATTCTTAGCCCACTGCAAAAACACTGTACCAAATTAACACCTCCTACGCTAAAAGCTGTATTTCCTCACAAAATCTCTTTTAAAAAGGACTCTGTGCCTTACCCTGATCGCCTACCACAAATAAGTTCAAATTGCATGTCCTCTGACAATTAAATTATGATTTGCGTTTCTGAATTTACTAATAGCTCTCCACAGATAGTTAGGACAAGAGATTTTAGACCAACAGAATGTTGTAACATCTTCCCAATGTTTCCAAAAATGTCTATTTATTTTCCTGCACTTTGATTTTATTTTCTTAATTCAGATTGATTCTTAAATAAAATGGGGGTTCAGTTTACATCCACTTATTTCTAACAATAAAGGTGAAGCATTTTTTCAATACCTTTTTAATTGACATCAATGCATTAATATGAAAGAATAGTTCTTACCATACACCTGGAACTTTTTTTCCATTCATTCTGCCAAGATCTTTGAACTGTGTACCAAACATCTGCACACATCATAAATCAGTTTGACACAATATGTCTCCATCTCGCATGCTTGTTTCTCACATATATTAACTAACTGACAAGTCAAGATCTGCCTTACTACATTAAACACCACATTCCTGGGATTTTTCATCCAGCAGTCTTTTCTCCTTAAGTGCTCTCAATAAATGACTTGGACTATCTATGTGATTAAGCTGTTGGTAAATGCCTCTTGGAGTGTTATCAGCAGTACACTAACTGATGCAGGAACTATTCATGATTGTAGCTACATAAAAATGTGCTGCATTTAAAGCAGCTGCTTAAAACAAACACAAGAAAACAAGTTCATTGCCCTTCTTTTGTTATTTCTGCATAAAGAATATCCAAATGGGGAGAAGCAAAGATAATTCAAGGAAAGGAAGCATGAATTTTTCTCTGTATCATGGCCTTGATGAAACTGAGAGCAATCTCAGGGCCTGAGAATGCAAACATCTGTTAAATATAAAATATGATAAGACAGATGACACAGGGTTTGCATTCAAGTATTTACATGGTCTGTATGTAACAACACAGTCACCAGTTCCTCTATTGATACATTAGCCCTGAAAAAGGGGCATCAGGTAGTTTATTAGACTGTAAGATCAGAGATACTCTACTATTACAGATATATTTTTCAAGATGCACATTCATGTTCATTATTTAGTAATACCTAATTATAAATTGCAACTAGATTTTTTGAGCAAAACACATACTCAAATTTAAAAATACAAATGAAAGAGAACAGGAAGTGTGTGAAGAGATGCACCATAAGAAAGGACAATAAAAGTAGGAAAAGGATATATTTTTAGTTCAGAAACTGGTTGCTTACTATTTAATGTAGCTCATTCTCACCCCATTTTTAATAATCAATCTCCTGATAATCTATTAGAATTATATTCTAGAAGAAGCTTTCTTCAATTAGCTCTTCAAAGAGGACATGTTTTGTTTAATTGTATTCCCATCTCCTCAGAAACACAAAAAAAAAGTCACTTTTGTCTGTGTTTCACCCAGTAATATGAAGCAGATAATTGTATTTTTGGTGATTGTCCCAGGAGCACACCAGTCAAAACAAATCACACAAAACTTTTCAAAGGTCAGTTCAGAGAATTAAAGCGCATACAGATTATTTCTTGTGGTGCATGTTACACACACTATTCTGTGAGCAATATGAAGCTTCCCTTTGTGAAAGCATGGCTGTGATTTCCAGGCTTTAATATAAGCACATTTTTGCATGACTCCACTTGTTTAACCCAAAAGACAAGTCTAGGAAAAACTGGAAGGAGAGAAATTGGTCAAGTTGTATGACCTCTTAGGTCATGATCCACCATGCTACAATCAGTAGTTGATGTTCTAACTAGCCTTCAGTGCTGCTTGTATGTAAAAAACTAGTGCTTCCTAAGACATCACAGAAACAATTTTCCACAAAGAACACCTCAAAACCTTTCACCATTATTACTGGGGAGGATGAGAAAACAGACACAGGATCATCTGTGGGCACCAAGAGATGTATACCAGTATCTGTAAGTATCAGAAGACAGTAAGAAAAATAGGTGGGTTTATAATCTGTTTTAAAGCCATTTTTCAAAAATAATACTCTTGTTGTATTATGGCAGTTGAAAACAAGATGTTTGCTGTGACATACAGTCTGTTCTTTACAAGGTCAAATGATAGAGTCTAGACAGAAAAAAATACAAGCTTCCAAATCTCATGGCCTTTTCTAAGTTTTAATTTAAGATGTGCTGGATATGTTCTTAGTCTAAAAGTTATATTTTCCCTAACAGTATGTACAAACAATGTTCAATTTTATTTTAGGCACTGCTGGTACTGCAGTAAGAAATACTTGGATTAAGAATGATATGTTATGACACGTGCAGATGGTTTCAGTTTTTTTTTTACAGGATAGATCGCTACAAGAATAAACAAATTGCAAAATTCACCCCTATAAATTAAATTTTAATGACATGTAGAGATTCTTAGAAGCCTTCCCATGGAAGGTACAGATGTGGCTGTTTGCAACTGTCACATCACTGGTTTAGGATATTCAATAAAATATTTATGTCAAAAACCTGAAAGGGGCTTAACACATTTCCACTCCACATTTTAAGGATATCAGAAAGAACAATTTCCAGTACCAAGCATAAATTGAACTAAACTTTAATGGGAAATAAAATGTGATTACAAGTAAAACCTACATTTTAGAAAAGTGCCTAGTGACTAATTTCTTATTGCTTATGTGACCATTAAATTCCCTTCCTTTAAGGAAAACTGCTTCTTGGTGAGAGACAGTGCTATCCAACTACATAAACCCCATCCTTACATCACTTTCCACAACCCTTTAGTCAGCTGCAGGGAAATAAATATTCATTCTGTTTTCTTATCCCAGTAGCACAGAATTCCTTGTTTTCACCTACACTACTATTGTTCTCACACAGAAGAGTTTTAACACAATAAATCCTAAGCATCTTCTCTGAAGTAATTTCAGAGAGCTTAATCCTATCCAAAGAACCCATGGCCAAACTGTATCTAGTAGAGAGACTGTCGTGCCTCAGCTTAACAAAACAAAATCTGAAAGCTGATAAGCCTGGTCTTATACACTTAGGTAACCCCAAGAAAATAAGAAAAATTACCTGTGCCAGAGGATAACACTGTCTCAATATTAAGTGGACATAAAACAGGACATATATTAAATGGGAAATTGTAAGCAATGATACAATTATTTGTGACACAGACTCTGAGTAGAAGCAGAAGTGAGCTCTGGTTTTAATAGAGAGCTTACCTATTTCATGCAAGATATCATAATTAATACAAATATTGTCATACTGCATCACAGCTTACAAAAGTAGAAAACATGACATAATGGTTACGGACACTGATTTCTAACCTCTGTTTGTAACACTTTTCAGGATGCAGGTCGTCTTTACAGAAAAGCAGGAAAGAGATGCTGCATTACAATTACCATTTCCATCTTTCCAAAAGCTTCAGGATACAATGCATTATTAAATAGATCATTACGCCAAATTTGAAATAAATCTGCAACTGCCTTTGGAAGGTTTCGTTTACAGTTCTGATGCTAAAATTTAAATTAGCTGCAAGTGTCTAAGGAAAATATATCCACAGATTAGTAGAGAAGCATTTCCAAGGCTTTTGCTAAGAGGCAATACAGAGAGCTCTGCTATGCCATACTCTTGTAGTTTTTCAGATCACTGTTAATAGAGACTTTGAGCAATGTCAGCCAGCAAGACCAGTTTATCAATTTTCTGAATATTCTTCTTCACGGAGTAGTCATGCTTATATCTTACAGATGGATCTGTTTTGTAGCTACTGATGGCTATTAGCCATCAATGTTGGTCATTGTATTTTCCTACAATCAAAATGCTGCAGAAGAAGTGTTTGGAAGAGGGCAGGCATGAGGATTACTCACTTGGAAATCCAGCAAAATCTATGAATATCACATAAAGCCAGACCTTTTTGTACTTGTACCTAAGGAAAAAAGACAACTTCCTTTTCTAACAAATGTTCTTTCCAGACAACAGATTACTAAACCAAACTGGATACAGAATAACCTCAGAAAAATTTGCTGCAAGTCTTCAAGAACTTTTGCAGATGTGAGTGGGAGGCAGAATGATCAAACAAGACAAAACCAATAGGGAAAGCTCAGCCAAGAGCCTATATGCTACCACAGAGACTTGCCCAAAATTCAATTCAGAATTTATGAACTTCAAGGTCACAGCATGGACTCCAACTGTAAACAATATACCATTTATTTCAAGTTTAGCGTTAAAGAAACTAATTAAGAAAATAAGGTAATTGCTATGGATTTAATCTGGGTTGATTAGGAGGGCTTTGTAGCACTCTAATCTCACAAAACAGTGCCCACATAACATCCTAACAGAACTTTAAAATGTGCCATATCTTTCTCATGCTGCTAGAGTACCAAGTACTTCTACATTAATGAAACTTAAATAGGGAATCCAACTTAGGCAATTATTTTGCTTACTTGAAAACGAAGAGTAAATTGCATAAGATATTTTGAAACCTTCCACTTATTTGTGTGAGCATGTTTCTCTTCCAGTTTTAACATGACAGATATTTAATATTTTTCTTCAAGTACCTAGCTGTCAAACTGATTCGTTTTATAATTTGAGTTTTTCTTGAGGAGGCTTAGCAAGCAAGCAAAAACAAAACAAAACAAAACCCTGTAGCCTCACAGAAGAAAGAGTTTAGATATGGCAGCTCCTAGAAAGTATGCACATAAATTAACAAATAGAATAGTTATACGGTTAATGAATAGTTAATGATTGTATAACCACTGTATGCACTATATAAATAGTTAAGGATGGTATAAATGTCTTTATTTACACAATTTTAAATTGCTTTTACTTCACAGTGGTTTGGAAAAGATTGAAAATTAGAAGAGTTTGTTTCAGAAATTAAGTATATTAATCTATAATTTGTGCTTTAACATAAAAAAGGAGTGGGAAAAGAAGCCATGCTCTCCCTGTACAGTGAGAGAATAGAAAAAGGGAATAATTAATAACCAGATTGCAAACACAGCAGAAATTATGAAGTTTTGGTGAGAAGGGAAATGACGTTATGGAAATCAAGTTAGCCTGCAATGAAGCAAAAAACTCCACAATTTATAAAAACTATGCCTCCCCAATGCCTTGACTTTTTCTTATGGTTTATAACTTGATTTTTTGTTATCAACTAAGTTTTTGTTTATTTTACTAGAAAGTTAAAATCTCCCAAACAAATAAAAATTAAAAAAACCCCAAAATCCCAAGACATAACCCCCACAAAAAAACCCCCCAAAACAAAAACAAAAAACAACTACAACCAAAAAAAAACCACACAAAAAAGAATCAGAGAAGGTATTACTATTCTGGTTTCTCATCAGCACCAGTGGTCTTCACCAGGCCATCATCCATACTCCCTTTAGTTCAAGAACTTCTACTTTACTGAGGCACACATGGACAGAGCAGTTGGATCCATGACCACAACTACATTGCTTAAATACACTTTTGAAAATTTTCCTCAGGGAAAAGCAATCCAATGACCTTTTCCATTCTTTGCTCAGCAACACCAATATTAATGCAAATTATTATTCTGCTGGAAAACAAGACTGATTTGCATTCTCTTATTTTAGAATGCTGCTTAAGGATGATGTTAATAATTTTCAAATTAAATACTTTGAGTTACTGGTACCTTTTTCTAACAGATGAGTCATTTTAATAAAATTCACTGAAAAGGAAATAAACCACTGATTATTTTTTTTAAATAACAAAATGAAATTATGATAGTGACAAAGGGAGGCTTTTCAAAGAGATAACAGCTGCACTGCATCCAACTTTTGTATATTTTCACAGAACTCTTTCTGTTCTGCTAAATATTTGTTCTGCTAGAATACTTCTATAATTGGAAAAAAAAGCAAATGGTTCACTTTGAACCAAAAGCTGCTAACCTAGACCAAGCCCCTTCTAAGTTTAAAAATATTATTTAGATGGTCTCAGAATATGCACATTTCACAAAACAAAACAGTGCTAAAACATAGTGTACAAAACGTGAGACCTCTGACACACACAGGTGCCAAGAAAAGAGTTCTGAAAATTCAGAAGAGGCATTGAAAAGTACTCCTGGTTTTTTGAATTTACCTTGCAAAATTCCATGAAACAGTACTTTATCACAAATGATACTGAATCAGTTTTTAGTGTCAAAATTGTTCCTTATAATTGTTCCTTACAATTTTAGTGTATCTCCATGATTCAAGCCATTATTTTTATTAAGCATCTACATATCACCACATATTTGCAGAACCTCACATAAAAGGAAGGACAGAAGTACATGCCCAATACGGTTTAATTTCCCTTTTAGCATACCCACATGAAGAAAAATAAATGTACTGACAGACAAATAGGCCTGACTTTGATTACACTTACCACTGGCTGATTGCAAAGGTAACGGCAGAGTTCTCCAATGTACTGGATGACAGTCACATTGTACCTTCTGCAGTCGTTCCAAAACTGACTAGCTGAGAACTTCTTTTTTAACACACAGGTTGCACCTTTATGGAAACAGTGGGGAAAATGAAATTAGGCAATTGCTCCATGTGGCAGGCAGCTTAGCTATAAAACAGATCATCTGAGGAACTTAGACAGCCTTGCTCAGAGAACTATGCCGTATTTAAGCTGTTTTATTTGAAGACGTGTTCAAACCTGGTAGGCAAAGAAGGCAGAGGAAATCAGCCTCCTAGCTGAGACAGCAATGTAATAGATCAGAGCTTAAAAACAAGTCAGTTTCTCTTCTTACAATGCTGTTGGCGTTGTAACATATTTTAAGAGTTTAACCTGAACTCTTGTGCTCAAGCATTTAACTGAAAATACCCAGAAGTTTCAGGCTGTTTAGTAAATCGTGTGAGTATCACTGAAGCCTTATTTCTCAAGAAAGTATTCATTAATGCAGATTCAGATTGTATTATTAACCCATAATACAATGATCTTTCCCTTGCTCTGACTTGAACTTGACGCATGAGGAAACAAAGTATTTGCCATGGAATTGCAAATAAATCTTTCATAAAAGAGCCATTGAGGACACCTATATTGTCTCAGTAATACATCTGATTTATTGCCAGTGTTAAAACAGTACACAAATCAAACGGATAAAAAGCTAAGGAATTTAAAAATACATGAAAAAGCTTGCACAGTCTGTGGTAGTCAATGTATTTGTCAATATTTTAAGTTCATCACATACATTTTAATTCTATTCTACTGTACAATGCTTAGTTGTACATATACTAATGCACCATACACACTGCCAGAATACTGTATACGTCCTTAACCTCCTTTTGACCTAAAATATGAAGAAGTCAAAACATTTGTGATGCAAATTATGATAACTAATTCTTCACCACAAAGAGAGCTTGTAGAGATCACTTGTTAGTACAAAACATCCCCTCTCCCCAAAATAAACAGCTATTCCAAAAAAGACTACTCACTGAATTTGAGCAAAGCAGTAGCCTCCCTAGGGGTAGTGGACCTAAGCATGTTTTAGACATTTTTAGAATAATTAATTCTCTATTAACAACAAAAGCAAACAAGCCTTACCCAGCTGAATGCATCCACCAATGCCAAGAAGAGAAGCTGCACTGTGATAAAGGGGCAGAGTTATATAAATGATGTCTTCTGAAGTAGCACCAAAAGCCCACAGTCCAGCAGCTCCTTTAAGAATCTGCAAATGACTAATAACTGCTGCCTTTGGAAGACCTGTAATAAAATGAAAATAATGCATTAAAGCGTTTCTTAAAGGGAATCTGTATGAAGTCTCTAAAATCATAAAACAGTCAATTTTTACTTCTGTAATCAAATTGTCAACCATCTTTTTAGATGGCCATAAATAGACAATTGGCTATTTAATACAATATTGCATGTTTATGTACACATAAAGATTAGCCTGTTTGTAACCTCATCTCTTTGCTATTTAGTTTGATGTCACATTCATTTAAATAAGTGGAAACATGAAGAAACTCACTGGTTTGCTGCTAGCAAATTACATAAAAATGTACTGTAGATATGGACTTCTTTTAACATAAAGAGGCATCACACCAGATCTTGTTCAGGCAAGAGTCATAGTGATTGTAAGGTAAATAAGAAAGGTATGGGATCTACATGGAGTAGGTCATACAGTGGGTGCTTATCTAAGAATCATATATCTATTTGTTTAGAGCTCTACGAAGTCTGTGACGAATTAACAAAAAATAAAAAATCTGTGAGAAGACCACATTAGTTAGGTTCTTCTGAAAGAGTTTCTTCAAGTTCAGCACAGCACTTCTCTTCCGCAACATGCAGGCTCACAGGCAAGAGCTTCTTGTGGTACTACTCTGGTACCTATTAATCTGAGTAGGGGATGTGATCTTGCATAATATATGTGTTCTCAAACACACACAAATTTCAGGCTGAGTCAGGCTAATGATGACCAGTGAGAACAGTTCAATGCTTCAAAAAATATAACGATTCATAAAGTTTTCTCACCTATTCTTGCAAAGCTATTGTTCATTGAAGACTTAGCTAGAGCTGGAAGTATAATCTGTGGAGAGCTGAGCTACTCTCCAGGCTATTCCACTTTTCTACACTTAAGTGAAAATGGAATATGCCTAGGTTGCCAATAAATTGCTTATAGCAAGAAGTTTTCTACAGTCTCGAGTTTTTACTTCTCCCTTTACAGAGAGATTACTACAGACTGTGCAAAATACTCCTTTGTTTTAACTAAGACTATCAGTCAAAACATGTGAAAATGTTCAGTGACTCAATATTAGTTATTCCATATTCTTCATACTACACAAACCTTATGATTTTATTTACATAGTACATAATAGAAATTCAATGTAAATTCATATATTTCATACAAAGTTTCAAAAATATTTTAAATTCTACATAACTGTAACTTGAGACTTCACACAGACACTCTTAGTCTAATTGTAAGAACAAAATCATCCCACCTGGATAATTCTGTAATTTTTTTTTAGCTAATTTAACTCCCAACTCTTAACAAGCAAGCTTTAGTACATTTTTATTCGTAGAATTACAAATAAAACCTCGTCTCTTGATAATATTTACAACTTCCTAACTTATTGGAGACTGATGTTCTTATCTCCTAATTTTTCTTGAGAACCTGAAGCAAATAAATTAAATTATTACTTGTATGAAGGAACAAAGTCTCCAACCACATAAGTATTTTCAATCTTCATGTGGCTAAAACTGTTGTGTTCAATTGAATGAGAATGCCAATCCACTCAGCTTAAAAACAATGCTGCCTTTCATGTCAGTGATCAGGGTTTTTTTAAGTCTTAGCTTCTTAGCTGCTGGAGCACAATTCAGACATCTGTTTCTAAACTAAAAGGCTAGTAACTTAATCCTATTTTCTGTCTCTACAGTGACCTGCATAAAACATGACTTAATGAAAGAAACAAATGTCTAGTTGTGTGTTTCAAGATAATTTTTTAAGTTCTAGGTAAAAATCTTAATAACTTTAGCTAGGTAGTGTTATGTGGTTACAAAATACTATCTATTATGACTGTAAACTGACCAAAAAAGCAATGTTTTATAAACACCTGAGCTGTGAAGTAATAAGAGGTAAAGCCTCTCATAGTATTTGTACAATGTGGCAGGAAAAAATAAAGAAGAGAAACCCACAAACCACTGAAGAGAAACACAATATGGGCTGTTTTCTGTAGTAATGCTTCTAGATGAGAAACATGACACTTTGCTATTGAGATACCAGAGTTTCAGAAAAATCAAGTTTCTAGATGAAAGCTGAAGGAAAACATGGACTCTTTAGAAGATCTGTACCTGTTGTTCCTGATGTAAATATATATAAAACAGCTGACTTGAGGCTGTTGGCAGAGCATCGATTAACTGGAACAGGGTCTTCAGATGCGGCTTCTATTTTATCTAAAAGGGTATGCACATTTGGAAACGTGGAGTCCTTGGCCATTATCCAAACACTAACATCTTTTTGAAGTTTAGGAAGAATTTCTTCCAACGTCCCAAGCAAATCTTAAAAATTAACATGAAATAATGTTATTTCCATTATGCCTACACAAAGCTAGAGAATATTTTTTCTCTTAAAGTTTTACTTTTTATAACAGAAGAGAAATGCAAGTCACCTCCCTGGATATAGATTCAATAAAATAACAATGAACTAGAATGAAAATCCACTGAAAACAAGACATAATAAGCTAAAAATACCGCTGATCCCATCCCATAGTAGAATGGTCAACTAGCTCTCAAGGCAAACTTGTGAGCCTTGACTACTAGCTCCTATTGTCCATATGATTTTAGGTAACCTTTAGTCATTGTTAAGACCAGAATGAAATGTGGTTATGTTTCAACTTCAAATAAATCTTGAAGAAATCCATGGAGGCAGATATATGCATAACTGATAATTACAGGTTTCCTCAGATGCCCTCAACAGCAATCTCCTATTGAGAACTAATTTTTTTTCAAAAGCACAGAAGTGACTAATTTAAAAAGAAACAGCAGTTTAACTAAGTTCTATTTTGTTGGTTTATCAGGGAAGAAACAATGAGAGAAGTTCCCAGAGTAAATAAAAAAGAAAATATATAGAAAATATAATCCTTAAATAACCTATTTGGTATTTATATTTTGAAGCAGTTTTACAATGTCACTTTCTCAGAAGACTGCACAGTCATTAAAGTACTAATCCAGGAAACATACCAAGAATAGGAACAATACTGTTTCCAGTAGAACTCATTCACACCTTAAGGCTTTGATACATCTCAGTCTAAGTAATTAATCTTACAAATATACCTGTGGGTATAAATTTATTTTATTATCTCAGTTCTTATAATAAATAAAGTTGAATAAACTTTGAATAAACAAAGTTGACATGACTCACCCAGAACCTCACAATGAGGCATTGCCAGAGCCAGCATTTGAAATCCTGATGTCAACTCCAAATTCACTTCACAAATATTAAATATGGATACCATATGCATAAATTTTATGCCAAAACAACTGAAGATTTTTAATCTTTTAGAAAGCTGCTTTAATAATGACAGACTGATGTAGTTATTTTAATTAATAACATATAATTGCTATTACAGATATACAACCTACTATCATCAACTAAACATGTTTTACAAACCTAAAGCCTACAGAGTACAAGTTTTATATATTTATGAACATTTAGCAAATAGATCTGACGTAGCGTAACATTAAAAACTTTGTTTTCTAACTTCTAGTACTGCAGAATGATTTCAGGAAGAAATCACTCAAATAATTTTAAATCTGAAAGATGCTGTTTGAATCACTGGTGTACAGTCCCACTATAGAGAGCAACAGAGTGAAAAAATTTGAACAAAAACTAACGTCAAGAATGGTAGTATTAACCACAGGAAACCTGATGCCATGAATGTCAAGGTTCATTGGCATATTAATTCTGTCTAGCTGTGGTATTATGGAATTATGGCATATTTTTGAGCAATAAATAGAAAAATACAGCTGTACTATTTTCTAACACGTATTAATAAACCAAGCGTGATGGAATAACTATGTACATATTACCTTCTCATACTGATTTTTTCTTCCTATTATGCATATATGTCTCTCAAATATACTAAGGATAGCTTGTGTAGAACCTAGCAAAAGAAACAGAGGTGTTGCAAGTAGCTGGAGTTCTATTTCTGTTTTCAAAAGTAGTAGAGAATACAGATTCTCCACCATTCTTTATTAATGCACTAGCTTCATCTACAATGCAAATCTGTCAAAAAGAAGAGGATTTGCCTCTTCTTTTTCTTCATTCCCCGTTTTTGTGCAGCAAAGGAAGAAAGCTAGGAACTATTAATTTCAACCCTGCAGACATACTCATTTAAGTTTCAAAAATAACATGAGGACACTGTTCCCTTTTTGTAGACGAAAACATATCTACCCAAAATAGTTAAGATTAATCATCATATCAAACATACACACTCTTAATTTTTTCTCCAAACACTCACTCTTAAAACCAGTGGCTCTGGAGCTTTTTACTGCTATTGAACAATTAAAATGATTACACAGCATAGTTTTTCTTCTGTGCTCAGGAATCTAGTACTTGGAACAATACATGAACAGTTTGTAATTAAAAGTTATCATGAAAGAAACTTCTCAGTAGATAGCACAGAACAGCAGAAACAATAAAATATATCCTGAATAAAAAAAGGTGAGTTAAAACAGCTGTATTCAAAGTGCCAGAAACTGAAAGTTACTTCTGGAACACACATGAGATGGTGTGTTTTTCGAGATGACTCTCAGTTGTACTAACATATTTCCAAATAATAATTCTAATGATGGTCAATTAACATTTTGTTCCCCAAACAGAAAACTTCTGTGCCAGACATTGTGTAGGGCTGTCTAGTCTTTACATATCATCTTTTCCACCTGTCAGGAAGGCACAGCCCTCTTGGGAGAGCTATATTTGTATATTTCTAGAGGTACCTTGTATGGGCACTTCATATAGAAAAGCAATTACAGTAAAGCAATTCTACTATTTAAACTCAGAGTTTTACTCAAATAACACTTATTTACTCTTTACACTACAAAAGTATATTCAGATTTTGGGTTACTTGTTTTGGGAGAAATATCTCCTCATACAGAATTTGGCAAGTTCCATCTGTGCTGTTTACATTGCTTGTATACAAATGTTTGCCATTTGCTAATTATTTGGCTCCTACTGGGAAAAAATATCTGGAATTGATCAGGACGGATATGTTTTTCTGCTTTTGTTTGCTTTTTTTCTCGTCTTACTTTTAAAGCATTATTCAGTAAAAGTTTGTGAAAGTGTTACTTTATATTCACATGAATACATAACTCAGTTACATCTTTTGAGAAAGCAAGGAAAATATGTTTTGAACTACTGTCCCAGGCTTCTAGTTGCACAAAGGTTTTTTATGTTATTTTCTAGCAGAGAGATCATGCAGGCTGTTGGCAAGGACACAGTCCCACGCTGATGAAAGGAATACATTAGATTATGAGATCAGTTTGTACTGAACAGAAAGTTACTCAGAAAGAAAACTCCAAGAAATGGTTCTTACATAACTTTGATGTGTACCCTGGCTGATATGTTCAGGAAGTTATATCAAGTCCAGACTCTTCTCCACACTGTCTGGCCTCAGAAAGTAATTGTTACTTGTACTTGATCCCCCAGGTGACTCAGCACGGCTTCTCACAAAGTAATAATAGTAGAAAAGTCAGCTGTAGCTCAGGATCAGTGCTAGTGTCTTGAAGGGCCACTGAAGGCAGTAAGGGTAACAAAATATAATCCACTTTGCAAATCACGGTCAGCTCTTTTTTCCCCTCAAAGACCATCTGGGACAAGACACAGACTAGAGTAAGAGCAAGTGATCATAGAGATATGGTGTCTAACAGAGCAGGTGTCTTCCATGGTCATCTTCTACTAAATGTTTAGGTCTAAATAGCTTTTTATTCCAAATGAATAAGAAAAGGTTGTTTCAATACAATCCATTCTTTTTTTTCATTCAGTGACTAACATGACAGATGAGACTTCTACTTGTATGTAACATCAAATGACTTTAATTTACAAATTCAAAAAATACTTTGCTTACTGTCTTTCTCCAGGATTTAGACACGCTTCTGTCTAGCTCAGAATACACTCAGTAGCAGCAGCAGAAAGCGCTGCTAGTGCCTCAAGAGTAAAAACTTCTAGCCAGAAAAATGCAATACAGCTGGGAGATATACCTCTGCACAGAATTGCACAATCACAAGATGGCTGTGAATAGAAGGAGCCTCTGGAGGTCACCTCAGTCCGATCTCCCTGCTCAAGCAGAGCCACATAGAGCAGGCTGCCCACACGTGTCCATGCAGCATGTACACTCCCTTAATAGCCTTTGTTATCAGGACTGATGTAAATCAATCTCATGGAGTTTAGAAAGCAATCCTTTAACAGTTGAATCCTGGCAAGAGAAGTCATGATGGCAATCTGGGATGTCCTACTCTGGGCTGAACTCTTCCCAGTAGGAACAGACTAGAGATACCCTGGCAAATAAATTCCATTTGTGCATGTCTGGTGGTTCACTAAACTGTATGTGTTGTTTAGTAGTATCGCTGATGTAGATACTGCTATAGATACAATGATAGAACAGATGCAATGTAATCCCTTCCTCAAGCAATTCTTCGATCAATAGAAATATTCACCAAAAAGGACATAACACCTTAAAAGATGTCTTCATTTTAAGCAGTGCCTTACCGCCTCTGTTTAACCAGCAGCTTATTTAAACAACTAAGGGTGGCATAGTCTGATAAGGCATAGTAAGAATGAACAGCTTTTGAAAGAGAAGAGCATACAGTTTCTTTCTTTCTCTTTTACAAGCTCCTCATTGACATAAAAGTTAGTTAACTACTGTTTTATTAAAAATGCAGTTTGAAACTCTAGCTTTTGAACCTCTTTCAAGAAACATTCCCCAAAATGGGAGTGGTGGGAGAAAATGTTTCTGGGAATGGAAGTGTGAAAAGGTTAAGGAACAAATTAAAGCAAGAGCTAAATATTCTGGGAACATAGCAGACAAATGAGAGAAGTTAAAGTAAAAAAACTCTGTCTCTCTGACACAAAGGCAAATGGAAAGGAACACAAAGACTAAATATTGGCAAATAATAGAATCCATATTTGCCTTTTAGCCAGAGTCTGGACAAGAAGACAAAAAAATTTACTTGATTGCACTAAATTAATTAAAAGAGCAGCAGTGTCATAGGGAAAACCCCCACACTTTCAGAGATAGCCATTTCATATAGGAAACCAACAAGAGGAAGAAACCTTGAAGTTTTTATAACATATCTGGGGCTTAAGAATAAAACATTCAGTTGCTGAGTTCATAGAATACATTAAGACAAAATCAAATCCACAAAACTTAAATACTACTGAAACACTCTGAATTAAAGTTAGAAAAAGCAATCCAAGTATGAGAGAATTGTCAGATCAGAAGAAAGTCTGATTCCAAGTGCTGAAGCAAAGATAATACTAATTAGATGGACTTACCAAACAACAATGCCTGACAAATATGCAGGCACACAACAAAAGTTAGGAGTAAAAAAAGGAATATGAAGAGTGCCATACAAGAGGCACCATGAAAAATGGAACAAGGTATGGAAGACAATGCAACCATAAATAATATCAAACCTAATTGTATGGAGGTATCACATTTGTAAGAAATAAAAGCATTTTTGAAAATGAGGTACAAAAAAGCTTCAAGATGCAATCATCTCACACAAAAGGAGGTTACATCAACAGTCTGAGCAAGGAAGATTTTGCCATAAACTCTCATCAGTGAGAATTGTTTCAGGCAGCAGCTGGAGTTTCCCTTCAGCATAAATGAAACCTTAATAGTAACTAGATATACAGTAAGATATAACAGCAGAACCTGTACATAGGTTCCTGTTTTAATGTGCTATAACAGACAGGAATTTCAAGAGCAAATTTGGTCTTGCTGAACACAGGGAGTCTAATTGTTAAGGGGATAATTTCTCCCGTGCTGCAGTCTATGAATAAGACCAAAGGTCATCCAAAACACTGAAGATACAGTTTCCAACTATTGCAAGAAATAGAATTGCTAAGTTAACCTGCATTTCTTTGTGTAGGGTGAAAAACCTACATAGTTTTAAAATAATTCCACTATCCAGAAATACTGCCATTACATACTATTCTCTGATTTTAAAAAAATAGTCTCAATTGCCAGACATGATGCCTGTCTATGGCAATGACAAATATTAGACAACAAGTGGACTGGTTGTAGTGTAAATGCTTTGAAAAAAATATATACCACATTAAAAGTATCCACAGTTCTGTGAAAATGATGCCACAAGAGGAAAATTAACAACTCATGTTTATTGATGAGGAAGAATCCCTTGATACTCACAATAACATTGGATGAAAAGATGTTTAATAGATCTCTAAGAATTATGTAGCTGACTGTGTAATCCCGGTGTTAAACATTGCTCTGAAATTTTATAAACATTAGGGGGAAATTATTATCTACAACAATTAGGTTCAATATGTTTCTTTCAAGAGTGATATGAGTTAGGCCTCACAGCCACTGGTCTGTGTATAAACTTTCAATTGCCAAACCTAGACTCCTTTGGAGAGGCTCCTGTATTATATGGTCAACAGCTGAGGACACAGCAACTTTAACTTCTTTCACAGATAAAAATAAAAGAGAGCCTCTAAGTCCTGAAGGCTCATGGGACCAGCAGACTTGCAGCAGAAACTAAAAGCCATTAATAAAGTAAGAAGTCCAAAATGTAAAATACCAGCTGAGAGACTAATTTGTTGGTATTTGTGTTGTATCAGCTGTCTGCACACAGCTCTTGTGAGCAGAGGCAGAATCCCAGAAGAACCTAGTTCAACACAGTTGCTCTCACTATCAGCTGCTGGTAGCAAATGAAGAGCAGAGAAACACAGTTCCCAGCGCTGCTCTGCAAATGCTTTTTTCATCCATTAGTTACCTCTAACTTAAATAAAAACTTCTCTTAGATGCAAGCTCTGATACAAAGTTTCTCCCTTTCCACAGTCAATGAGCAGAAAGTTCCTGAACATTAATTCCCTTCCTCAATCCATACACTCAAAAGAACATATTCATAAGAAGGGAACCAAACAAGATTTTTTTTTAATTAAGTAAGAAAGCAAAATGAAAAGCTGTCAGTTCAGAACCCTTGTTATCATGTATGTGGATTATATTTAAATTGGCTTTGTTTTCATTGGCTTGTTTTAATTACCGAACATCTTAAACTAGGAAACCATATAGAATCAGAATATCTGTAACTTAAAAATATGTAAGGGAAAAATCTTAAATGTGTTTTTGAAAACACAGCTTTATAACAGTAGATATCAGATGGAAGAAAATTCTATCATTTAGGTGTCATGGGTGTAAAACCTCACAACTTGTATAATAGCAGTAAAGCAAGAAGGTGTGCAACAGAAAAAAGGCAAAGGAGACTTAAAATACTTTTAAAGAGAAGGGACAATATGGGACAAATAATATGCAATATTTAGTTATATTTTCTTCCAATCAAGTGTCAAGCTTCTGTGTGGTCTTTGAGCCTTGCAGGTTTACTTTCACTTCATCATAAATGAGTTTTGGCAAGTTTATGTTTTGGATCTGTCTTCAGTATATACATCTATCTAATTAAGCCCAATTTGAACATACAATGAGCAGGATGCCTACAACAAGATTTTAAGTTCTTTTGAAGCATTTAATACAAATTTAATACTCCAGAAAGTTGCACCACACACACCACCTATTCAAACACAGCAATTTCATCTACAATCCAACACCAACAGTAAATTTGTTATTATGAATCAACCTCCTATGTACTCTGCTCCCAAAATTTTATTCTTGCAAAACTGTCGTACCTCTGCAAACAATTGAACAGCAGAGGCTGTACAGTCCAAGTTTAGACCTTCCAGTTTTGCAGTGTGTTTGATCAGTAGAAGGATGGGCAGGTGGTACAAGAGAATAAAGTACATAACTTAAGTAAGATTAAATTTGACTGTTTGAGAAGTAATGGAAAATTAATAGGTAATTTTAATGCTTTCAGAGACACTTTTACTGACATCACTAAACACTTAGAACAGGCTGTACTCAGATGTGGAGAACTCTCTTGTAACACACATTTTTTAATAAAAGGTTAAATGGATGTTCACAAAGCCTGGATATAATTGATTCTGCCTGAGAGGCTGAAGCTTTATAACATCTTGAAGCCCCCTCCAGCTCAGTGTTTCTTTCATTCTGTGAACATTTCTAAATCATGTTTCCAATAAACGATCTGGAGGGCCAGGTATGTGGGAGATGTGACATTAAAAGCTTTGGGTGTAGGAATGAGGAGTATACCCTACCTGCTCCCACAACCAGTATCTTGGGCTCACAGCTACTGACACAGTGCAGGAGAGATCTGAAGCGGACATTGAAGTTGAGGAATGCCACCACGCAGCCCAACTTAGCCAGTCCAAACCACACATGGATGAAGTCTGGCTCGTTCCCCATCAGCAAGGCCACCGTGTCCCCCTTCTTCAGAGCCTCGTGCTGCAGGAAGACCTGTGCTATCCGGTTACTCCTCCGGTCCACATCTCTGTAGGTGTGAACGGTCCCTTCGTAGATGATGAATGGTTTGTGGGGCTGCTTCTCCGCCAGCTTCACAAACTTGTCCAGGACGGTGACAACCCTCCCTTGCAGCCGGTACATCTCCATTCTCGCCCCATAGGTCAACACTTTGAGCAGGTATCTCAGGTCGGCCCAGAAGTAGGGGAAAAGGAGTTTCTGGATGAAGTGCAAGGAAAGAATCCCTACAGCAGCCCCCGGTACCCAGGAGGGCGGCACTGGGAGCGGGTAAAGGTCGTCCCAGCCACGCATCTCCCCGCAGCCGGGCCGCCGGGCACACGGCCGGGCAGGGCACGGAGGCGAAGGCCGGCACGGACTGAGGCTCTTCCCACCCTCACCTCCTCCACAGCGGGACGCCCGGGCCAACACGGCTCAGGAGCGAGGGAGACAGGGAGCTCCGACGGCACGGCACGGCACGGCCGGAGCCCCCGCCCGCCTCAGCCTCGCCGCACCTGCGGGACGGCCCGGCGGGAGCGAGGCGGGAGTGCCTGCGCCGCTCGTGCACGGCTGAGGCCGGACACCTTCTCCCCCCTCGGCCCCAGGACTCACGCACAGCACCGGGCTGCTGCTGCCGCTGCTGCCGCTGCTGCTGCCGGCGACAGGGCGGCGGCCGCTCCCTGAGCCGGTTGCATAAGGCGCGATCTCCCGCTCACCCCTGCCGGCGGCCGCAGCCCGGGGCCGGCTCCCGGGGAAGGCGGTGGCGCAGGAAGCCTCGCGGGCTGTGGGCGCGGCCCCGGTAGGGCGGAGGGAGGCGCTGGGGGCAGGTGGCTCCCGCCGGCCGCTCCCGCCCCGCCCCACAGAGCCCGGACCCGCCGGTCCCCCGAGCCCGTCCCGCCCTCAGGCCTGGCCCCGCAGGAGCGGAGGGGAGCAGGCGTCTCAAGAGTTGAGTTGTGTTCCCAACTCTCTCTGTTTTGTTCTCGCTTACCACTAAGATCAAGATCTGATTAGATTAAGAACAGACACAGGTCTGTTATAAGAACGCTGACTGGACATGCATTGAAAACAAATTCAAGCAAATTAAATAGCGCAGAACTAGATTATGAGTAGATTTCATGCCTCTTTAAAGGCGATGCTGTGAGCAGCCTGAGAGGTTTTTATTGATACCGTAGTGCTCCTTACTTGCAAAGTGCAGTGGATGTGTATGTTCTGTCCCAGCTAGGTGTAAATTTACAGGAAGAAAGAAATATTTTGGTGTTCAGCTGATTTCAGAATCACTTCTTCCAGAAGGACATTCTGTGAGAATACAGACTTCTAGTTTACTTTTCTTAGGTGGAGATAACTTAAAGGGCCAGTATTTAAAATTCCTTCAAAGTAACTAGTAGGCAGATTAAATGCTGCATTAATTTGCACTTAACATACAAAAAGTTACAGTAGTTATTTGACTGGAGTTGGGCTGTTGTTAACTGCTACAGAAATGTGCATAAATAATGAATAAGGGGAAAGGCCGTGACTCATAAGGAAGATGCATACTTACGTCTTGATTTGAAGGAAGATAGAGGTTGTCAGATACTCTTGTTTGCAAAGATTGCTTTGAAGAAGGCAGAAAGAAAGCAGGAGGCACAGCAGTTCAGGTCAATGAAAAGCTCTTGGCGTATGGATGAGAGTGAGAGGAAAAGCAATAGGTAATTGATAGAGCACAAAAATAAAATAAATACAGAATGGGCTGTGGATAAGAGAGATATATTTTAAATACACTATGCTGTGAGCTAAAAATCAGCCACGCAACATTGTATTTACTAAAGTGACTAATGACTAGTATCTCACCACATGTCACATGAACAGAGAGGAAGAATTTTTTATCTTGGATGTTATCAGTGCTGCTAATCCCGAAGAACTGAAATGATGAGCAAGACCTTAACATAAAGACTCTGGTCTTTCTGAAATACACAGTTTCAAAGCAAAATTGTAGGTTTGTGTTCTCTGAATTGTCCCTTTTTCTATTACTTCTACATAGAAATTATATCAATCCTCTTTACTCAGCATCCAAGTTTCTTGTAAACATGAGCAATAACTTTCTTATTATATCCTCCTGAAGGGAGACAGGAAAATTCTCAAATGCATAAATTTTCCATTAATTTTCTGATCTGTTGTAAAAATGGGTAAGACATGCCAAGAAATATCAATTGGCAATGGAAAAGTCACGTAACTCAGGTGAAGCCATGCTGGAATTGGATTCAAACCCTGCCTGTGCCACAATTCCTTTGGGATATTGGATTAATCTCTTACAATGTTCCCAAACTTGGTTATTTAGTCAAGCCACGTGCCTAACCTTACACCTTAAGGCCCTGTTAGTCCCACGATTTGATGGTTACACAAGCAACTACAGATTAAGACACAAGGATCTGCAGTTTCTATTCCGTGCTAAGTGAAATGGTAGCTGGTCCAGCACCAGGTGGGTTAGGAATTAGTTAAATTCACCTTCAATATTTTTGTTCTCTGTAGCTTTGGTTCTTAATCCCATGGAAATACATGTACATTTGTTTGGTGGAGTTTTTTTAAGTAAACAGCATAGAATTTTAGTGGCTCAAATTATTTTTTTTTCCTTGTTAAGTACTTCAAATCAGCAGTGAAGTAGTTTTTTTCATCTGCATGCAATTATCTGCATGCATGGGTTGTTGAATGTAACACATGAACAGTTAAGAGAACATAAGTTGCCATATCCATTGAATAAGTTTTGGAAAAAATGGTTGGAGAAAAAAGCATCTTATGAGGATAAAATTACTAGCATAACACGTACTTGCAAGTGGTACATCCATATTATGAAGAAACCTTAGAACTATTCCAAAGGTTAACTCAAAAAAACCCTAGAAAATTCTCATACTTTAAGTGTAGTGATTTTTTTTTTAACTAAATAAAACCCCAAAAGACATGGCAAGAAATTACCTGTTCATCAACTTCTGGTTAAGTGTCATGAGCTGGAATCTAATTTACTTTTGACGTTATGTAGGACACGTAAACTCGCACCAGAGACAAACCACTGAGCCCTGAATTATTTAGTACACTGTAATTATTCTGCTCAATTTCGCCTCAACAGAAAACATTTTGATGCATGAGAGTATGCTATGACCCAATAGTGAAATATAAAGGAGCTTAATTTTCTACTGGCGGAATTCATATGTGGAAGTATTTTTTTAATGTGGTTAGACAAAGCATTTCCCTGTACCAAAATCTGTGTTGCAAGAAAATACAGATTACAGAAATGCTTCTATAGTATAAAAAAACTGTAGTTTTGATGTTACCATTTTGACACATTGTGCCTTTTAATATCCAGATAACACAATATGGTGCTGTACATACATTTTATTAACTCTGAACAGGGCTAATATCCCCATGGGAATTTGCTTGGGCTATTTTAGTGACATAAGTATCAATTTAGGGGGCAGGAGAGAAGCCATTTTAAATAAGATTTTTTTAATGTATGAAGTTTTTGGATCCCCTCGGGGGAAATAATAGCATAAATTCTTAAGTGTCAGCTATTTTCTAATTTCTTACTAAATTTTAAAGTAGTCAATTCTTTTCATCTGAAATAGAAGACTTGAAATCCACAATAGAAAGAGATTAAATAGAAATTCCTTCAAGATAAAAAGTCTATGACTTAAAGACAGAGTCCTGGCTTTTCAGATTGTCAGAATGTTGTAATATGGAAGAGGAGGAAAATAGCATCATATTCTGAATATTGCCTTGCAGATTGTCCACCACTATTGAATTCTTCTATTTTTTTTATTTCAAAATATATATTGTATTTTAAATATATATTCAATTTTAAAACATAATCCAGAATATTAAATAAAAAATAAAAATACCTCGAAAATGCAATTTTCAGATTTTCATATCTCACTCTTCAATTCCACCACCATTAAAGTAAAACAATAATATCCAAGTAATTGTGTCTATTAATTTCCATGGGTTAGCTGTGAAACATATGTCTAGCAAAGTCTAAAATCTTAAATCTAAAATTAAACAAGTAATAAGCAAACCAGAATTTGATGTCTGAGTGGTCAGTAAGGAAATCATAATGCTGAAACAGCCACACAAAAATAGCTCTTGACTAATAATGTCCCATGGAAATCTGGGGAATGAATGGTGTAGTCATACTACAGTTATTACAGAGACCTGAGGAGGTAAAGTCTAAAGCTGTTGTTATGGCGCAGACAAGACATTATGGAAGTTTTTCATTATAGGAAAGCATTTAGAGTTCATATCCATAGGAAATTAAAATTAATTTTTATAATATTTTGGATATTTATATTTATAATATGCTTGTTTATTCTGTAGTTGTGTGAGGACATTCATTTGAAATACTTACATAACATAAAGTGCCTTGTCTCAAGTCATTCTCACTATGGCATGTCAACACTACAGACTTGTGGCAACCTTTCAAAGATATCGTCTCTGGTAGATGAAATTTTATTAACAGAAAGCTTTACTATTAATTTAATAGATAATTTTAAAACCACATTTTATTTTTAATTTTATTTAGCTTTGAATAGGTTCTACAAGTAAATTTGTAGTTTTGCCTGAATTCATGAAAATGTGTTTTTACTAGGAGCTATATACACTAGCACCCCACTAAAATTCAACCACAAGCTTCCAAAGAAGCATACTGAAATATTCAAATTTTCTTGCTCCTAGAACAACCTCATGGACTGCTGATGGAATTTCACAACAGTGAGTCTTTTAGTCCTGAAAAGACAGAGTTGGGGTTCAATCCCATTGTCATCCAGAAGTGATGTCAATTGAGCAAGCTACGAGCTTACACACTTGATACGAAATAATTACATAGAAGGAATTCACATTGTAGTCTGATAGTCTCAAACCAGTGGTTTTGATTTTACTCATTCCGCAGCTCCTTCCCATCAGGTATAAAACATGGCACTGACCTGTCAAAGGGATGCATACTTTACCTGGCCCTAAAGAACAGGTCATCATTCATTCAGAAAGATGAAATATGAGCCAGATGAAAAGTAGAATCTGAGTATAAATCCTTTATAAAGGATATTCTGGTGTCGTCTCAGGTGTAAGATAAACAAGATTTGAAAACATGGGGAAATCCAGTCAGGACATAAAATGAAATAGAGAAGGAAACAGACTTCTCCTCTGTATGAAGTGCTATCATTTTCACCTTCTTTAAGTAAGTTTTTTTTGACCACTAGTTCAATCTCACTCATTTTATGGGTGATTTGAAAATACCTTAACATTTTTTGAAAATTCTACACCTTAATTTCTTTGTTATTCTTAAAATTTTTCTAGACTACCACCGCAGAGCATAGTATCCCAATTCCTTTTTCTTTTTGTGTCAAATGACAAAGGCATTCTTTTATACAATCTTAGCTGGCTTGGAATAGGATGACACAAGAGTGTAGAAGAAATCTTCCAGTGATTGTCAGGGAAATTTTCTGGCATGTTGGCCTGTGTCAAAACAGAATGGAGCAGATGAGGCATGCAAATCATGAGCAAAACTTCGAAAATATGTAACTGTCTCTAAGAAATCACATATGAGCTAGATGCCTACCATATCCATTTTTTGCTTCTGCTTTGTGGGTATGTCTAGGGAGACAAATTTTAATTTAAAAGAAATTTTTTTGAAATAAGCATCTTTCCGATCAGGGTGTTTTCAGAAAATACCAGCTGGAAGTACTCAGTGTTTTCATTATCATGCTGAATTTCTAGGTGAAAGGGCTGCTGTACTCATTTTTCAAAGGATTAGAACAGGGTGTCTGCTTTCTGTGCCTTCAGGCACACACAAGATAGTTTTCAACTTGCCTCTGCTTTCTGAGCTTTCATGTTTGCAACACAGTTAAACAGCATGCCAGAGAATATCTGCCCCTTATTTGTGCTTTCATTGTTTTGTGCTTTGATTGCTTTTGAAATTTTATCTGATGACCATGACCATAGTATTATCAATGTCAGCTGGTATAATAGTTCATTCCTGTGACCTCTTCTCGCTAGAAGCACTTCCCTGTACTTGTACTACCATTTCTGATATTGTCTCTATGTTTAAAGAACTTAGGTCTTTTATATGGAACAACATTTTCAGAAATACTTTGTCATCTGGTATAACTAGGCTACATGCTAAAATACTGACTTCTTTAAATTCAGTAGCTAAAATTTCCACTCATTTTCTTTCTTCTCACATGTTCCTTTTCTGTGTTGTGTAAATGAAGAGGGAAAATTACTCTCTTGAAAGCCCAAGCAGCAACTTACAACAGAAGAGGGAGAAAAGAATTTAAAGTACTTAAGAGTTACAGGTACTTGTACTTCTCTGCACATGTTTCAGCATTACTGAATGCTGAAACCACAGTCATTTTGTGGTTCAAGAGACTCGTTCCTCAAGCATCTTCTACGTAGATCCTGCTCAATGTGATTTTAAATCAAAGTGATCTTGTATTAATTTTGCTGGATTGAGTTGGTGCATTGTTGTGCTAATAACACAGCTAGTAATTCTTTCTGGCACATATGAATTTTGTTTGTTGGAAGCAACGTTTGACACGCTTTTATGCTTCCCTTTTTTCCTTCACAAGACAGTTTACATTGCAAGATGATGGAGAGAAAACCCTCTTTTCCTATTCCTATGGCTCCATTATGCATAATCAGAGTCACCAAGCAGCAACAGCAGAGCTACTCAACAGCCTGAGGAGCAAAACAGGGGCTGAGGATGCCCCTAAGAGAAAAGCACCCTCCCTGATCAGAGGGCAGTCTGGCTGCACCTGAATACACCAGGGTCTGGGGTGCTTCCATATAGGAGCTGCCAGATGTCCCAGACATGGTAATGGCTCAGGTCCAGGGTAGGAGATGAGGCCAGAGGTAGGACTAGAGACAAGAATGTGACAATGTCCATCCACAGGGCAGGACAGCTCAGTTCAGGTAAGTGTGGCTGCCAACCCTGAACTTAGACCCTTTCAAGCCTTTGGGTGGAGGGGAGAGCACCCCAAGTGATTGCTGCTCAGGGCCATTAGGGCAAATTTATGTCACTACTTGTTACTTGATTCTTGCAGGTTCTAAGAAGCTGGTGGAGCCTCATTTCTTCAGCAGTTTTCTCAGAAGTGTTTCTGAAAAAAAAAACCTTTTATGTTCATTCATGTAACTTGTCATATGAACTGCAGATGAAATCTGGCATATTCAATCACTTTGACTGATAAACCTCATGAGGCTAATGGGGAACAACTGTAGGAAGAAAGTTAATGACGAACAAATAAAATGACTCAATCACATACTTTACTATCATTAACTTTACTTTTTATTTATGTGATACAGTCTCTACTACATGCAAAGAAAATATCTTTTGTATGTGTCATTTTATGACGTTTGTAATATTTAAGCCATGAACATTTCAGACAAATTGGCCATTTTCTTAGTTTCCAACTGCCTGGAGTATGTCTGTGTTATTAAGTGGTTATCTTAAAAATGAGGAGGTAAGTATGTAGGTATCTTCAAATACTAGTCTGGTAATAAAAGAAAAAAGAACCTGGTAACCACAAGGCAAGTATAGGCATTTTTAAAGTCAGCATTATCTGAGGAAATAGCTATGCTTTTATTTCTGGAAGGGACTTTCTTGCCAAAAAGTTCATCTGTATGGAGTTGAGTAACTTCTTACATCTATATGAATGATCTTGTTGCAAAATAATTTTATGCCAAGAAAAAGAAATCATGTTGAAAAAGAAATTTTTAAGGATATGTCTGTGTTCAGGGGCCATTTTTTTATAAATGACTTGCTGAAATCTACATTAGTAGCCTGTGTTGTACACCAGTCCCTTAACCACCTAATAACAATTGGCCTGTTGGCTATTTGCACCATCATAGTCTTGTCTCAATGGTGTTTTAACAGACCACTTGCTCCATGAGTGTTAGTGGTCAGTGAGATACTAGTAAATGTCAAGATAATCCCATTTTGTCTGCTCTCCACTAGAATACTGTTTGCCTAGGTACCACTGTATTAACAGCTTTAAAAATGGCTTTAACATAAGGTGGTGAGCTCTATTTTCCACTGAAAGCATAAGAAATTCTGCCAGATTTCTCAAGGTCAGCTGATTGTGGAACCACATTCAAAAATGACCAGCCAAAATGGTCTCACTGGAATAATTTGTTGTTGATATGTTTTCCTACATTTCCATTGCCTGCAAACCATGATAACTGAAAACTAACAGCCCGGGGAAATCACCTTACAAGTGCTTTTGCAATTGCAACATTATGCCCAGGCAGGAAAGTTTTTGCCTGACTAGCTTGTGTGATAATCAAAGCAGACAATTGGCTGGCTGGAGCAAGAAAAAATCACAAACTGCAGAAGGCTTTCACTTTTGTGATGGCAGTGACTACAGCGTTTGCCTAGACAGCACAGGCTCAGGAGTGGCAATAAGTCTTTTCTGTCACATGTTCTTTTCCGTAAGTAGCTCAGTGAAGACCCCTCACCAGGTAAAAGAGCAAGAGCTGGAGGGGGGATTAACCTTTTTTTTTTTTTTTTTTTTTTCTGCTTTCTTTTTTCTTTTTTCTGTTTTTTTTTCTTTTTCTTTTTCCTTTTTATCTTTTTTTCTTTTTCCTTTTTTCTTTTCTTCTTTTTTTTCCTTTTTCAGACATCTTCCAACAATGGGGGCAAGAAAGAACAAAGATAAACAAAGGGAAAGGTGCAGTAGGAAGGCCAGAGAGGCCAGTGATGTGCTGCACATCCCGTCCCCTTTCCTGTGCCCTGTCCCTCAGCATTACATTGCTTTCCAAGCATTGGGTATAGGCTCTTTGCATTGTGAGAACTCAAGGAAGGGCAGTGGTGGTGAGGAAAGAAGCAACATGCCATAGTTACACCATAAGGCTTGAGAATTATTCCAACTTTCATACTGACTATTTGTTTGCCTGAAATTAAAGTTCAGAAGTCTTTACTATACCCATACACTTCAGGAATAAAGTATTTCTTTGCATCAGTTTTTCTGAATGGTTTTAGTGCCTTATTATTACTTTTGGGCTCTTGCCTTGCAATGTGAAAAAGGCTGTGTCTGGAAGTTGCTAAAAATCCTTTTCTAAACGTTTTTTGAGTATGCTCACAATTTGGTTACTCCATCTTTGTTTGTGTTTATTTAATGACAAAATTATTTCATTTGTGTGCTTTGCAATACCATATTCATAAATTAGTGGTTAGTGAAGTATTTTGAATAAGGTTTCCATAGTAATTTTTAGTAAAAATTCCAGACTCATCTCCTTGAGGCTCCAAAACCAGAAAAATTATGTGTGAGGTATGTCTAAATATAATCTAGGTAAAGGATCAGCCATTTAATATGCTTCTCTTTTAAGGGTTCCACAATGAACTGTTCAGTTATTTTTAAACAGTTTTTCTACAAGG
Source organism: Camarhynchus parvulus (assembly GCF_901933205.1). Lineage (NCBI taxonomy): Eukaryota > Metazoa > Chordata > Aves > Passeriformes > Thraupidae > Camarhynchus > Camarhynchus parvulus. The sequence goes on along the minus strand of NC_044601.1, from coordinate 31,585,538 downwards.
AAATTTTTAAGGCATTGTCAGTTGAAATTGCTAAATACTGCTGAAGGTGTAGAAGAGCCATTTGACAGGTCTGGCAGAAGATAATACAGACTTATTGCTAAATAAAATTATTTTCCTTTCCTCCTCCCAAAAGGCAGATTCCTAATGTTAATTTACTGCCTCTAAAACTCAGAAGCAGAATAAGCCACTTATCATCATCCCCACCAGGTTTCTCATCCCTACCACAGAAAGGCTGAGTAAGTATCTCTATGTCTGAAAGCCTTTAGCCTCTTTGCCATACTGTTGTTCCTCTTCTTTCTGAAAAATACCTCAGGCTTCAAGTCAAACTATAAAGTGATTAGGGAGTTTTGTAATAAAAGTGGTACTTGTCTTAAAATTATCTAACTGTGTTAATTTTTATTGTATTCTTGTCAATACCGTATATTTAAAATTTTTGGCTCAGTGTGGCAAGACTCTTGGTTCATAGATATTGATACTGGTGTTTTTTCTCATTATTATTTTCTTATTTTCCTGATTTTCTTATTCAGGTAAGTAGATCCATGCTACAGTTTTGGCTTTCTTTTTCTTTATGTCCAGAAGTACAAGCACTGAAGTTTTTTGATCAGGATTCCCTTTAGTGTAATCAACATAAAATGCATATGTATTGTTCATATCCATGTGGCAATGCAGCTGTCCAACTAACAGGAAGTAGAAAGTATATAGCAAATAAGCTTCTATACAGAGCAAGAGTTTTATATAATCTGTTTTGTACAAGTAAATAATAGTAGTTTTTGTCAATATGGGAAGCTTTGTACTGCTAATCCTTGCAATTCTGTTTATAAGTTAGTCAGGACTGTAGGATATTATGTGCCTTAAAGGAAGAAGCAGCCTATGCTGGAGATTATTTTAGAACATCATCTACATTTCTTCAGCACTTTTATTTCAAGAACTATAACTGTCACCATATGCAGAAATGTGTGAGCTCTAAGACACAGACAATATTGAAGACAAAATCAGTATCTGTTATGAAATGGGCCCAAAACTTCATATGGCAATTGTTATTTTTATAATGATCAAGAAAAAAATGAAAAAAATTAGTTCTTTCGGAAGACTTTCTAAACTTGATGACAGTGTTGCTATCAGAAAGTGTTTTGTGGAAATTTTCTAATTCCTACATGGAGGATAAATTCATCAGGCAATATACCTGTGTAGTAAAAACATAATAGACGCCATGTTGTTATCCAATTTTTGGTATTTAGTAGGCTATGAATGGCTTTATAAGCACTTTGCTTTACTCATTACTCCACATTCCAGGGTGATGTAATTTAAAGATAGCTGTATATGTCATTATGTAGTTATTCACAATACAGAATGGCTTTTCAAGCCAGAAGGCTTTTCAAGCCTTTTGAAAAAATTCTTTGGTGAATTATATTGAATTTGATAAAATTCAAATAAATACTCCAAGCAAAAATGAAACTCAAGGAAAACAACAAAAAAGTTGTTGAAACAAATGCTGAAGTAAGCATTATCCAGCATTGAACACATTCCAGTATTTAAAATATCCCCATATTTTTTAAATTTTTGAACTGTTAAGTCTGCATACTAAGAAACATGGATCAGTTTAAAACTCACATTAACCTTTCTCTTTGACTTGAGGAGTTTCAAAGCTTTTATCTGTAGGGCTTGTAAGGATTGTATAAATATGATTCTTGAATAGAGGCTTCAGTAAAGTAAAGAAATATCAAACACTTTAAAATTTTTTTTCTTTATGTCTGTTTGGGATTAGGCCATCTGCAATTAAGGGAAAATCCCTCATCTTAAAACTTTTAAATCTTTTACTTGTACTATTTCAGTATATTTAAGTGCCAACAGATCAGAATACTTGGACTGAAATTTGCACACCCCTACTCCTCTCTGCTGTGTGAAGGACATGAATATATTCCCAGCAGCTTCCTTTGACTGGCAAAGTTTAATCATCATGATGCACGTGGTAAAATGGGCCTTATTGGTACTCTTCAAAACAGCATATAATTTTTTTAACAAGATGCAAAGTAACCTTTTAGGTTTTTTCTTCTCAATATAAATGTATTTTGCTGCTTCTAAGACACAATTTTTCTTTAAAGCTTTTAAAACCACCTGTATTTGTGTTTATTTTAATTTAAATAGCACATTCTGTGAAATATGCCAACAGTAACAGAATTCTCATTTGATTTCTGTAACTGTTCTTTTAATTAAAACCTTACTTGCAGAAAGCTTTGGAAGAAGTCGAACTTTTTTAATATGTGTAAAATGTTATAGTTAATCTAGTCCAAGCAAAGAAAACAGAACAACAATTGTTTTTAGGCCTGAGGGAACAATGGCAATGCCAGATAATATTAGCAGTGCCACATAAAATCATTAGAATGTTTTGAAATCAGCAGGTAGAATGGGGATTAGAATGCCATGCAAGCCTCCAGTTGCCCTGGAACAAAAACAGCCTGAAACGGGCTTTTTTAACATTAGCCTGTTTTCTGGCATCTTGAGGCTTGGAGCTTCTGCACTGCCTAATATCTCCACAGGTTAAAAACATCTCAGGTTTCTGGATGTGCAAGGTTTTCAGGTGCCTGTGCTGCTTAGCTGTCAATACTCCAGATATTTGTGGCTGGATATTGAGAAACTTCTACTTCAGTATCTTTAAGAGGAATAAGTGGGAGGGCTGGTTTTCTTTTTAACGCCTTCCCTCTCTTATGTAATATTCTCTCTTTATCTCCCAGAGAACACTTTGAATATTTAACTTGCTTTTCAACTCAAAAAAGAACAGATTTATTCATAGGCAGTGATGGTTCATGTGCAAGTTAAATCACGTACAGGGAAAGTAGAATAATTAATTTGTGGTGCTGCACATCAGCCCAAATACAAGGATTCTCTGGAGGCTGCAGGACTGCTCTGTGCATGACACCAGCTTGGGCAGGAACACTGAGGGTAGGAAATGTATTCAGCTGCTGAGCAGGACAGACCACAGAACATGACCAGCACTGAGATGTCACAGAGGTAGGTAAAAGTGACCAGTGGCAAAAACAAGCTCTAAACCTCAGAAGTTTAAATTTTAGAAGTTTCATGAGAAAAATGGCAAAGTGTGTCTTTGCCAAATAGTTTGCTTACATTCAAATTGTGGCTATCTCTTTCTGTCCTTCTGGTGCATAAGCTTAACACAAGGCAGCATCAAGCTGATAGAATCACTTGTGGTAGGTATAGACATTTATGTAAATATTGCCTGTAGTTCATATATTCAGATATTAACAAAATTACTTCCAAACTTCTTTCCAGAGGTGATTTTTTTGTGCTCCTGGCATGGTGAAAGCATGTAAGTATGACCCTCCTTCTTCGGATCTCAAAAAAAGATTCAGCATTATTAGCAGATTAAAGTCCTTGCATCTAAAAGGTGTCCAGGCTTTGAATAAAGAAATTAGTGCCCTCCCTATTTATTGTTGAATTTGCTAATGTGCAAAGGATTTTTTTGCCTTTTTCCTATTGCTAGAAATATTGTGGTCTGCATATGAAATATTCAGTCCCTCAATTTCTTCAAGGTCTTCTCGTTTGATAGGTTACTGTTGTTTCACATCCATCTATGAGAAAGGGTACTAAATTATATATTTAAAAGCTTTTCAGTACTAAAAGCTCTTATTATAATATTTGGCAGTAATTTCTATAATGGTGATTTGACTCCAGTTTAAACACAAAGTTTCAACTATTGTAATTTGTTTAAGGCTTTTGTACAGTCCCTGACAGAATTCCTTTATGAAAATAAGTTTAAGTAATATCATTTTCAAAATTGAATGCATGTCTTGCTCCAAAACAAAAGCAAAGTCATCAAATTTGAAATAACAAATGAAGAGATGTTACTGATACTCCTTTGAGCTGGTACAAGAAAGAAATAATGCAAAAAAAACAGACAAGATGCCGAAGTCAGATACCATTATGGAAAGTACTGAAGGAGAAAGAAAAAACATGAAAGAAAGATCAACACTGGGAGGTGACTGAAGGCTTTGAACTGTGAAGCAAATGAAAGTGTAGGGAAAAATACCCAACTCTGCAATCTGTTTCTCTTCTTACCACAATAACCTTACATATCTTGTATGGCAGGTCACCTAGACCTTATTGATGCATACAGAGGAGATTACTTTTAGTCCTGAGATAAAATTCCTTTTGTTTTTGCACAAAAATACAAAACAGGCCAAAAGAAGTCACGTGGAATGTCTTCACTTGAGAAGAAATTCAACAGTAAATAAAGTATTAATAATATTTATTTCACCAGCACATACAGCTTGTTAGAACAACATAGGCAACTGATCCTTGGCCATTGTGCTTCAGATCCAGGGTAACCTCAGTGGGAGCTTGCTTTATGCAGCCTGCTGGAGAACAAACAGCCTTGGTTTGTATGTGCTGACTTTGAAAGTCATTATCACTCTACGCAGTGCAGCTTTCTATTCACAAAGCTGCTGATTAATTGTTTTCCTCTTGTGTAGATACAATTCCTTTCCTATTGCATTTAGTTCCTTACACGTTTTGCATCTTACTGCTTCCCTAATTTATCAAGACATTTGATCTAGTAGCAAAAAAAGTACTGGTGCCTTAAAAAACATAGTGGGTAGCTACATCATTGATGAAGGGGAATTTATTAGCATACCTTTTGTTCCTTAAACCAGAAAGTAAAATACAATTTTGAACTGAATTGTAAACAAAAGAGATGTAATTTCTTTTCTAAGGCATTTTGAAAACATTAACACTTCCAGGTGGAGAAAAGTGGGACATAATTTGTTCTTCACATATGCAGATGAATAAACCACTGGCTTTTAATCATGAAACCAGGAGCAGAATTGTTGTCTTGTGCTCTTCTTTAACTTTTTCTGAAGATTAAATGTTAGTAAAGGTTTGAATGTGGAGGAAAAGGGTGAGGAAGAATGGCAGCAGTAATGGGCAGACAGTGTACTGTAATAGATCTTCATAGTGAGAATAAAGCCAGATCAGTGACCAGACTTTTCTCTGGGCCTCCTGGAGCTCTCTAATATTATCCCTTTTATTAGAAAATAATTGTGTCCTGGGCTGCATTAGGGGAAATCTTGCCAGCAGGCCAAGGGAGTTTCTCCTTCCCCTTTCCCTCAGCACTATTAATGCCACACCTGTAATGCTGTGTCTAGTTGTGAGCACATGGGGAGTATTTTGGATACTGGGGAGAATTCAGGCCAGCATGGAGATCTTTATGGATCTTTATTTCCTACAAGGAAAAGCTGAACAAGCTGGGGCTGTTTAGTCTGGAGAAGAAAAAGCTCAAGGGGAATCACCTCATTGTGTACAAATACATGAATGCAGTGTGTACAGAAGGTGGAGCTGTGATACTCTCAGCAGTGGCCAGCGACAGAACAAGAGGCAATGGGCACATACTGAATCACAGGAGGTCCCTCTGAACACTAAGATGTTAATATTAACAATAACAACATCAGGAAAATGTTTGGGTTTTTTTTCATCTGAGGGCGACCAAACACTTGTGCAAGTTGCTCAGACTGGTGTTGAGTCTTCCTCTTTGGAGAGGAGACTTAAAACCGGTAGCTGGCTCTAGGTATTTCTGCTGGACTTGAGGGATTGGACCAGAAGACATCCAGAGCCTTCCAACCTCATCCCTTCTGTGATTAGAAATCAGGCTATTGGTGTTTTATAGAAATCTGTGCGCGGAAGTACTAGAGAAGGCAGCCAGTGTGAGTAATGTTCAGAAATGCTACCATCTTGTGGTGGCTGGAATGGCTGAACACACTGACAGAGCTCTGAAACTCATTTCCTTACCCACATGGTCCCTGAGTACATGTGGTGTCCACACACCTTCTGAAACAAGATTTCAAAGTACTTTTGTTGTTCCTCCATACTATCGAATTTCTTTAGTAGATTGGGTTGTTTTAGTTTAACATTATCCTCTTATTCATATGGTTTAGATAGACCTGCAAGGAACAGGGAGTTGGACTCAATGATTCTGAAGATTAGTAAATTTACATGGATTATGTAACAAGTATTGCTCTTTTATAACCTCACTCCAAATTCAGAAACCTCGTATCCTATGGGAGATGTCAATGTACCCTAGGTGAAGGTAGTATTTGTTGTTGTTGTTGTTGTTGTTAGTGTTTCAATGCATTATGACAGTAGCAGCAGTATTAGCACTAGTAGTGACAGCACAGACTGAAAACCAAAAGAAAGTAAGAGTCATCCTTGGGAAATAGCTAACCAAACACCTCTGCAAAATGGGCTCCAAATGGGGCAAGAACTAGGTTAATTCAATACCTATTTCATCCATCTGGACAAAAGATCATGCAAATTCAGGGAAATACACAGTAGAATATGCAGCAGACCAGTTTTCCCTCATGTGAGTGTGGAGTTGTTTAATTTTTAAATATGTGCAATATCAGATATGTGCAATGAAGGAAAGCACATCCAGAAGGTGCGCTAATGTTAAATTTTCTGGTCAGCTTCTTCCTGCAAGACTTTATAGCACCTTTAACAGCGTGTAGGTGTCCAATTCCAGAAAAAGCTGGAACTTACAGTCACTTCAAGCCAGTTTTCATGAAAACTCTGTTTCAGCAATATTGCAACTGATAAGTAAAGGAAGAAATTTTGTACCAAAATTGATGAGTTTTTGTAAACAGTTTTATCTGTGTTAATTCTGGTGTAAGTTGTGGGAAAGAATGACAACTAAATGCTTCAACTGTATTTTGACATTGAATGTTTATTTTCCACAAAAAAACTGATACTGAGCATTACATAAAATATTGTAATTAAATATTACATCATATACTTAACAAACATTGAACTTTAGTCTATATGCAGTGCTTGTGCAGTATTTTATGTTTTCAACTGCATATTTTGTATTTTATTAATGCCTAGGACATTATTACTCTAATAATTTATGCACTTTAAAAGCAGAACCAGTATTATGAGTTGAAAGAGAAAAATATTCAACTAACTTAAGATACTGGTGGCCTAGACAAAAATAATTCATATCAGTGATAAATGTAAAATAATGCTGTCCAAGCAATTGCTGCACAGCAGTTTTTCAAATGCCAATTCATGAACAAGTTGGTCTGCACTCAATAGTCAGTGTCTGGGAGCAGAAGTGGATATAAAATAATCTCATTTAAAATGTGGCTTACCTTAAGGGAAAAGTTCAAAACAGAATGTTCTCAGGCATTGTTACCACTTTTACAATGTTTTCAACAAAGCAAACACTGTATTTTATTCTCAAACTGAAACTAGCCATGGTTTAGCTTCACACTGCTACTCCCATTTCCCCAATTCCCAGATCATTTAGGTTTTGGCTCTCGAGCTCAGTCAGTCTGCTATTAAGTTTGCCAGTTCATACTCTCATTTGGCAACACTTGTGATACAAAGCATACTTGGACGACCCAGTCCTTTCACACAGACACTGAGTAGCTGCCAGGTGGCAATAGCGTTCCACCTACCAAACAAGACTGTTTCCAATTGAACAGCAAGTGCAAATTTTTCTTGGTAACTACCTAAAAACTTGCAATAATAATATTAAAAGTTTAGTAAAAAGCAATTAGTTATTTTAAATGTATTATGAATACAGGTTTCTGAGATTTTTCATTTAAATGATTCCTTGATGGTACTTTAATAAAGTAAGGCTTTTCTATGCAGAAATACAAGTCTGGAGGAAAACCAAACCAAACCAAACCAAACCAAACCAAACCAAACCAAACCAAAAAAAAATACCCAAACCAAATACAAGAACTCCTCAACATAACAAAATGCAAGTAATGCAAAAATTAAATAACTCCCTGCATACACTTAGGAACCTCTTCCTAATGTCTTCCTGCAAACAAGAAATTAAGTTAGGCAAAATCAAGTTAAAAATACTGTCTTGGAGCCACAGGGAATGCCAATTCTTTGTGTCATTGTCGCTGGGCCTCTGCATTTCTTCTAGAGTCAAGTCAGAGGTTGAGAATAATGACTTTCAGCGCGTCTGTTTTTCGCAAACCAAATTAACCACGGCTGGAAGTCATATTAGAGAGAGCCTACATGAGATCTGCTGGCAACCTTAAAGACCAGTCTTATCTTATAGCCACTTTTGCATGGGAATTTCTTACATTTGTTTGTCTCTTTTGATTAGGATGAATTTTTTCTCAAGACATCTTTCCACCAACCACCCCCCACCCCAAAAAGGAACTTTTTTTTTTTAGGTTTTGGTTTTGGTGTGTTTTTTTTTTTATTATTTTAAAGACTTATTTTGATTTTTTAAATTGATTTTACCTCCTTTAAAAGGAATTTACACACGTGCAAATATTCATCGATTAGTACTAGAAGAATGTATGGTAGTAAGCTCCCTTCAGCTATGTCCCGGCGCTGTCTTTGGGGCGCACCGATAAACCCCGGGAGACGGGAATCGCCTGGCACTCACTGCCGCAGGAAGGGGAATCGGTGTGACCGGCGGTTCCCGTGGTGGCATCGCTCCGCCAAGCCCCAGGGGAGAGCGGCCGGTCCTCCCGCACCGCGGGACTGCGGCCCCTGCGGCATAACCCTGAGGCACCGTGCAGAAAACACTGCCCGCTTATACCTGCGCCTTCCGAGGGGCTTCAACCACACACACTGACACACAGACACTCACACAGACACACTCACGCACAGACACACACACACAGACACACACGCACACAGACACACAGACACACAGACTGTCCCGCAGGAACGCCACCAAATCTGAACAAACGCTGGCCCAACGGAGGGGCTTGGATCCGCCCTTACGCCTGATTCTGGATCTACTCGGGAAATTCCAACGCGTGCGCTTTGGCTCCTCCCTGCTTCGAAGATCGCAGGCGGGGCCGGGGGCTGTGGCGGCTCCGGTGACCCGGAGGGTGTCCCGCCCGGCTCTCTGCACACCTCACACTTCCCCGGTCTGACCAGTTGCTCTCCCCGGCTCGGCCGCGGGTTTTCCACAGCACATTCCCACACCTCTCGTCTTTTGGAGCGTTTTGAATCGTGCTGCAGAGACTCGAGGACGGCTCGAGCTGTTGCACAAATTCCAATGCTGGTGTTTAATTTGGGGCCTCTTTGTGTCCACTGGCTCCTGCAGAGTCTCGGGATGATTTCCCCTTCATCCCCACGTCTTCCTTAGACGTAGAGTCCTCCCGCATTCCCAGCTGGATTCCTACTTTCCAGGGCACAGCCTGCGGCTAGCACCTTGCACACCGAGCTACCTGCACCGAGGGTGTTTGTCGAAACCCCCAGCGGGGAGGCTCTGCTTTCATACCAGCACAGACAGAGCAAAAAGGGCATTTGTTAAACATCACGATGTAACCAGCTGTTTACTACAAACAATAGTAAACAAAGACTTGTAATGGAACAACAGCCAGTGTAATTCCTGTCCGGGTGGACAGGCCAGGGCTACATTTCTGAAAATAGATGAGATATAAATCACAACAAGGCCCATTTAAATGAAGCAAAGCAGTGTAAATATGAATTAATCAAGTATGAAGGGCCAACAAAGGCTGCCCTGAAGTCTCCACTTGTCCTCCTGGGAAGAGCTACCTTCTTCCACCATTACTCTAAAAACTATGTGAATTGCCTTTGCTTGGAGATATATGAGGGATTTTTTACTGAAAGCAGCTGAAATTAGTCAGGAGAAAGGGAAGAAAACAGCCCTGCGGTCTGCACAAAAAAGTATGGGCACAGCCCACACAGCCTCAGCTTGCTGCGTGTCTTTAAAGGATTTCGGTGGTGAGGGTCTGTGCCGCCCGGGGGCGGGGGCGGGTCAGCCAGCACGGTCGGGCACCGCTTCCCCCAGCGCTCTTTTAGGGAGCCGGGGGCGCTGTACCCACGGCAGCCCGGACATCATGCAGGGAAGGAGCAGAGGGCAGCCCTGCCGGAGCGCTCCGGGGACAGCCGCCCCGGCCGGGCGGGGACGGCCGGGCCCCAGCGCCGGCACTGCGGTCTGGTCGGGCAGGGGAAAAGGAAGCTAGGGTAGGACTCAACAATCCTGTGTTTGGTTTAGGGTCAGCGGTCCGTTGGTAGGTGGGCGGCTATTTTTATTGGTTTTAATTGGTCCTTGCTTTCTCAAGGTTTAGCCCTGTCTTCCCTGGCAGGGTATGCAGGATAGATGACAGGGAGTTTATAGATTCAACTTCTTATGAGTTGTACAGCTCAATGGTGTGCATATGTTTCTCGGGTTTTTATTGCAAGGATTGACGTTGTTTGCTATGTCTGCTTACACACTTCATCTACTATATGTATTTATATATAAATATAAACTACATTTATTTATGTAATTCTTTATTATGTGAGCAGTGGATGGTGTTTGTGATGAGCCAGCCATAAGATGACATGTCATTTTACTCTTCCCACAGGATAGATTTTTTTAATGTTGTGATTTTTTTTTTTTACTGTCTGTTTTGAAGAGATTCAGACTTCAGTCAAAAAGTGAGTTGGGCAAGATACTCCCAAAAGAAAGGTTTAGGATCATGACCACAACCTAGGCTAAGGCTAAGAAATAACTATGTGAAGCTGCTGGACCAGTTTGTATGTTAACCAGAATCTACACTTACAGATCCACTGCAACAGCTACAGTTCTTGTGCCATCACTGCCTGTCTTACTTGCCTACACAATGCAATGGGAAGTCAGAAAACCAAAAATAACAAAAATTTTAAAAGGAACAAATCTCGGTGAATCCTTTTGTATGAAAAAAGTATGCATATATTTATATACTTCCATTAAAAATACTTAACCTACAGAAGTTTTGATTTGTCTTTTGCATTAATTGAACATGCAGAGCTGTTGATTGATACCATTCTCTGTCTCCAAAATACACAGTCATACCCTGACTGAGGCTTTTGTTATATTACTCCATCAGGAGGGATGTCAGCCAGCTGCACTGCCCAGGAGAGATGCCACTGGACTGCCAGGAAACAAGTAATTGGAAGTGAGAAATAAAGAGCAGTGATGCCATCAACTCTTGGAACATGTGCTGCCCTTGGGTCTTGGAACGAGACAGGCTTGTTCAGATTTTTCTAAAGGCAGTGAAAAGTCTTGTCACAGATAACCTCCACTGCCAAGTACATCATCACTTCTGAAGATGCTTTGCAACTACTTTGAATGAGACACATTTCTGGTTTTGAAAGTTTCTTTCCCACCTAAAGTCAAAATTCCATATTGTAGAACAATCGCTCCATGGTGCCTCAGCTGACCTCTCAGAGAACCAGGGGTCTGAATCCATCCTCAATAGAAGCCACATTGGCTAACCAGGCTACTTCTGCAGTTACCAGGTACCTCTCCATCATCTGAACAAAAACCCCACAAACCCAGTGCCAGCAGTAAGCATCACACTCATTGACACAGATTTCTTCCACAAGTCCAGGGGAGTGCCACAAAACTTGTGAGAGGGATTAAATACCTCTCCTATGAAGAAAGAATGAAAGAACTGAGGTTCTTCAGCATGGAGAAGAGAAGGCTCCAGGGAGACCTTAGAGCAGCTTTCCAGTACCTAAAGGGTACCTTTTCCTACAAGAAAGGTGGAGAGGAAATTTCTACATGGGCATGTAGGGACAGAACACAGGAATGGCTTCACACTGACAGAAGGCAAGGTTAGATTAGATATATGGGACATTTATGACTCTTAAAGTTCTAAAAGAATCCTAGGGTATCCTGAGTTGGAAGGGGACCACAATAAATCACACCCGGTGCCTTGAGAGCATTGTTCAAATGCTTCTTGACCTCTGTCAGGCCCGTGTTGTGATCACTTTCCGGGGAGCCAGTTCCAGTGCCCAGCCACCCTCTGGGTGAAGAACCTTTTCCTGGTACGCAATCTAAACCTCCCCTGACACAACTTCAGGCCATTCCCTTGGGTTCTGTCCCTGGTCATCACAGAGAAGAGATCCGTCCCAGCTCCCCCTCCTCTCATGAGGCAGTTATATTCTGCTGTGTCCTCTTCTCTTGGCTGATGCAAGCAAGTAACCTCAGCTGCTCTGAAGCTCTTCCCCTCTAGACCCTTCTTCATCTTCATAGGTCTCCTTTGGACACTCTTCAACATCTTTATATCTTTTTTCACATTGTGTAACCCAAAACTGCTCCCAGCACTCAAGATGAGGCTGCCCCAGTGCAGAGCGGAATGGGATAATACCCCCCCCCGTGCCCCGCCCCCTTCCCTGGCTGCTGATGCACCCCAGGACAGAGCTGACCTTCCTGGCTGCCAGGGCGCTGCTGACTCACATTCAACTTGCCTTCAACAAGGACTCCCTGGTCCCTTTCTATGGCACTGCTCTCAAGCAGCTCATTTCCCAGTCTATAAACAACCCAGGGTTGCCCCATCCCAGGTGTAAAATCCAGCACTTTCCCTTGTTAAACTTCACACAGTTGGTGATTGCCCAGACCTCTGATTTGTCAAGATCTCCCTGCAGGACCTCTCTGCCTTCCAGGGAGTCAATGGCTCCTTCCATTTTAGTATCTCTTCAAAAGTCCAGATCATTAATGAAGATGTTGAAGAGCACAGGGCTAAGGATGGAGCCCTGTGGAGCCCCACTAGTGACAGATCACCAGTCTGATGTCACCCCATTCACTGTAGCCCTTTGTGCCTGACCTGTGAGCCAGCTGCTCACCCATCATGTGATGTGTTTATCCAGCTGTGGGCTGGACATTTTCTGCAGAAGGGTCCTGAGAGAGACAGTATTAAAAGCTTTATAAAATAAATAAAGATCACATCAATTGGCTTCCCTTGATCATCTAAGTGGTTAATGACAACTTTTGCATTACCCTGGGAATCCCATGTCTGTGTAGGATGGGCTGTCCCATCACTGTTCTTGCCTCTGGATTTCAGAACCATTTGGAGCCATTATTTCAAACATTTATCTTTTATTTGGGAATTGTATTATTTGTTAGTTTAAAGTCTGACTGCAAGATAGTGGCAGGTGCCCTGTAAATCAGCCACAATGGTCTGCCCTTTAAAATTTTGTGAGGTGACAGCCCACATTTGCCATTCACAATGCTTGTTTACCTCACTGGTAAAATCCAAATGCATCCAGACATTTCAGACCAGTCTCTGAACCAACTTTTTGCCTGTTCGGTTTTAAAACCAGGGGTTTTCCTCTCTACAGCCACACTACACTGGGGAGATGGACACAAGGACATTTTGCATTTGCAGGGCCCAGTAAAGTGTCCCCTTGGTCCTGTCTAGCAGTAGGATAACATTAAACTCAGTGGGAGTTCTCTTTGCAGTTTTGCTTTGCCAATGGTTGTTTCATCTGCATGTTTACAAGGATACAGGCCTGCACACCAAGAACACAAAATAACAAGGCATGGTGGTTCAACCACAGCCAGCAGCTGAGCACCACACAGCTGCTCACTCACTCCACCCTCCCACCACCCTGGTGGGAGAGCAAGGAAAATCAGAGGGAAAAAAACCAGTAAATCTCATGGGTTAAGATAAGACACTGATCATGTCCCTGGGGTCCCAAGCACACTGTACCCAGTGGTGGCGTTGACAGGGCCAGCAGAACATCTCCTTTCTAAGCAGAAGGCAATGGTGTGATATTGGGATCAGGGGCATTTTGGAGGAGATGATTACAAGCACCCCAGATTTTTTCTTTGTGGGGAAATTTTCAGCAGTAAATCTGAGGAGGAAAGCCTTCAACTGGTTAGGACATCCAACATGGATTGTCCTCTCACCACTTGTCCCCTGTGGGTGGGTTTTCCATAATTTGCCTACAAAGCCAAGAACCAGACTAATCTTGTGTCTGGCATTGATAAGTTCCTGGTTTAAGTCATGGCTGCAAGAGAGTGGAATCCGCCAATCTGAATCGAGCCCTGGAAAAAACATCCTGCCTTAGCCTGCTGCGCTGGAGGAAGGCAGGAAGGGGACAGGCAGGGTAGCAGCCAAAATTCACAAGGTCACAGTTTAACACAGTCACCTGCTCAGAGCAAAAGCAAAACAAGCCAGTTGTTATGAATACATATCTCTATCTTCCTACCATTTTAACAGGAAAAAAAGTAAATGCCAGGAGCTTTCAATAACCGTGCTTTTCATAGCAACCTGGGGAAACACAACAATCCTGGAGCAGATGGGAAGGTGTGTGTTTGTGGGTTTCCCTACGCTTGCTTCTAAAATCTGAGAACGTGCTTCCCCTTCTCAATCCCCAGCCGCGAGAGCGATCTCCACAAAACCAGGTTCCACAGGCCAGTAAATACACTCCAGAGAGGTACTGGCTGTTTATTCCAGAGCTGCGCAAGCCTGGTGCTATTCCAGAGACGGAGCGCGCCCTGCCGGACTTACCCCTACATTATTGACACGCACAAGCTCGGAGTCAGTGACTTCCCAAGTACAGCCCCGCTACCACGGTTTGTTCGGAAATTTCCATACGCTACATACCCCAGATAACTTCTACGCATGCTCAAGAGGAAGGTCCTCACCTGGTCCGAGCATTTTTGCTCTACACAAAGGCGTGATTTTAAGTATTATAATGCACATCGTTAATAAAAAAGGCGTGATTTTAAGTATTATAATGCACATAGTTAAGCTATAGGACGCACAGACCTTGAGCGTATGCCAAGTTATCAATGTATATAACAAACACACATCAACATCCTGCTTCACTACATCCTCAAATCTCGTCACGTTCAGTTCCCGGATGTCCTGAACTAGGCGATGCTAGCCGCTCCCAGTTCCACTGATCAGGTCTCCCTCCTTGCTGATTTAGCCTTGAAAGTGTACGAAGATCTTAAACCAAATCACATCCTGACTTAAGGCAGTCTTAATACATTCCCCCCAGGTGCCACGTGGGATAGCAACAGCAGCAGCCACATGTGAGGCTCGGCTGCCCTGCCGTGGGTTCTTTGAGGTCCTTTCCAACCCCAGGCATTCTGTCTCTGTGTTGTGTATACGTGTTTACTTTGCTTAATCACAGAGTTCACTAATCCAAGTTCTAAAAAGAAAGTATGAAAACTTAAAAATAATTCCAACACCACTGTGTTGAAAGGAAACTAACTTCATAACGATGGCGTTTGACACAGACACAGCCACAGAACAGCCACTAGGCTGGAGTGCAGCTCTATGGTGTTACAGCAGCTTTGAGTACGGTGCTGGTATTAAAATGCATCACCATACTTGTGCCATCTTTGGGGCGCTGCCCTGCTGTGAATTTTGTTCCCCTGTTTGTTTGTTCAACTGTTTCTGTTGGATAAGTTTCAAATGGACCCAGCTGATTGGAATTTGGCCTTTAATTTCACTTAACTATTGTGAATTTAATTCTCTGTCTCACCCAAGCAACTCCTGCTCCTTCCCCATCTCTGACAGAGGGAATTCTTCAGTGCCCAGGATGTATCGATATAGGTAGGATAAACCCCTATACACCACTCAAATAAAACAGAGTCAAGGGAGTTCATGAGAGCTGCTGGAAAGAAATAGAAGATCTGTTATGAGGGGGAAAAAAGTATACTTCTCAGGAGTCATCCGCCTCTGAGGATGAAGGCTCAGTTCTTCAAACCACATAATTTTGTCATTTTCTGAAGTTGCTCCTTTCATGCCGAAGTGTCTACTGGAATAACCTTTGACCATGTCAAAAAGCAGTGAATAAGTACATTTTCTCAGCCACTGCCTATGAAAGCTATGTGGCCCAGAGCCACACAGTCCAAAAGTCACTTCATATTTTAAAACCAGATTTTGAGAAGCCCTGCAGCCAGCCAGGACCAGAAAGAAGACAGACAGAGTGAGGAGATAAACTGAGAGGCAGCAGCAACAGAAAGAGCAGAAAAGGGGAGGTTTTTCGCATGGCATAAAAGCAAACACACCTGTGAGAAGGCTCTGCTGCTGCCTGTATTTTTTAGCGAGCATTCAGGGGCAGGAGCTAAGTGGGAAGGAGGAAATATGAGCTCTCACCTCTAGGGAGAGATGTGCTGGCATACTCCACTGGAAAGACCAGTTACAGTGTGGAAGAGAAGGAGCATGATTAATGAAGTTTCCAGGGTTGTATGAACTTTACTGGGCTCTACAATCAGTTGCAGCCCCCCAGCTGTTAAAGCTTAAGGAATATTGCTCATCCAGCTTGCTGCCTGTGCCTCTCCTTTCATTATAAAAGGCTCCCAAATCAAATTGCAGGTAAAATCTTTTGTCTCCTCTGCTGGTGCCAGGGGCACTGCTGCTGACATGCCTCTGCCTTCATGTAGCAAGTAAGTGCTGGTGGATGGCAAGGTGCAGAAGGAGGACAAAAGGCTCCCTAGAGCTGCTTCTGAGAAAGATTTAGCTGCTGCCCTCTTAATGGACTCAACACCTTCTGATCCTGCTTTTGCACTGCAGACTGGCTTGCTCTCCTCACCTATGACAAGCATACACCCTGCATGCACTGCTGTCTGCCATAAAAAGCTCGTAGTCATCAGAAGGTGTGGTTTTGTGAAACCCCTGCCTTTTGTCAGGGAGGCGGCCCGGACTCTGGGCAGGGGGCTGCAAATGCCCAGCTGATGGCACTGTGTCTTCATCAATCTGCCTGTCTGGGGGGAGAGGTGGGTTACCTGCCTGTGGTCAGTGCCTAAAAGGATTGCTGTAGTGCCAAACATAGTCCATGACCTGCTGTTTTACCCTCTAGTTAACAGTGAACAGGGGTGCTGGCATCTGAAAACTTGGCAGAGAAGGACGCTCCTGTGCATGCAGAGAGCCTATGCACAGCCGAACTGGAGGCTGTGGCAGGGACAGTGTACGGAAAAATTCAACTCACCAGAGGTTTATGTCCAGAAAGGAAACAGAGGAGTCCTGTAACTTTATTCATGGGGCGTTTCCCCATGGGGTCTCTCAAATTGTTGGAGGATGCAGCCTCCTTTTTTTCCTAATTTCCTGGCTGCATCACCCTCTTCCTTTTCCCATTGCCTGAGGTACATGCAAGGTACAGACTTCCAGATTTGCCTGCTATATGTCTCCCTTAATGTGCAGGCAACCCCTTTTTGTACATTAAATGATATTCATATTCTATTAAGTCCTCTTCTCTGAGTTCAGGAATTTAGCATGACATTGGCTGAACAGCAGTCTATGTCAATTAGTCAATTTTCTGAAACTGATAGTTTCTCCTGTTACTTCCTTATCTGAAAGTCCCTGGCCCTGTCTACAAGTAGATTCACACAAAATGTGTGTAAAGACACATTCATCTTATTCCTTTCAACAGCAATCCTGGCTTTCCTTTTGGGAGATGTGGGTGGTATGAAAGCCTGAGGAGCAGTCCCACGCTCTCCTCTCTAAGACAGCCAGCTACGACTACAGCAGAACGCCATCAGCACATTCTAGGAAAGAAGGAGATGCAACCATTCCTGATCCACTTCTCCATGGCATTTGCCTGCTTTCTGGGGGAGAATGAACCATGCTGCACCTAGCTGGAGACTTCCAATAGCCATGGTGGCCACCCTGATGCCACACTGAAGCTCCACAGTGTGCTCCTCTAGAACGTGTAGCTGTTGCCAGAGACCTACCATGCAAATCAGACTGTCATAGTGCTCAAGAAAGCATCTGTGCACTGTGTACAGCTTCCTTCACAGGAACAGGTGACTATAGCTACTGTGATTTGGACATGCCTGGCTTGAAAAGCCTGCCGTTTGCTGGCCAGCTGGTCAAATGGGTGGCTGTCTGATCGTTGAGAAGCATTTATAATTAATAGCATTTTTTACTGAACCCTCCTGTGGGTGTGTCTTCTTTTGAAGTAGTTGCAGTTTTGCTCAGGCAAATAGAGTTTTACTAAAGTCGTTGGGGACATTAGAAGTAATTTGTAAAAGATTCAAAGAGCAGAGACAAGGCAGAGTAATGAAGGAGGCAAATTTGCAAGCATTTTTGCTGGTTTTGGTGTGACCTGTGTTGTCTCAGGGCCACTGCTGTATCCCCTCAAATACCCCAGACCTGGGTACCAGGAGCACTCATTGCTGAACTTCCTGTCCCCACCGTGCCCCCGTGTCCCTCAGTACCTGCCCCTGCAGGCACCTCTCTGGCCCTGAGCTCCACAGCCCTCACCCACCTGGGGATGCTGAGGGTCCATGCAGAAGAGGGCACCATGAGATGGCTGCAGGGGCACACCTGCCAGTAGAAGAGCCTGCATGTATGCTGGTCTGTGTGCCCAGAGTCATGGGGCTGTGCCAGCTGCCTCTTGGAGGATGAGCGAGTGGCACTATGTTCTGTTAATGTCACTAACTGAAGGGAATTTTAATTCAAAAATGTCATGTATTGAAAGCAGTAGTCACTTTAGGCTGCTCTTGGTTTTCCCTTGAACAGTGCAATGAAATCCAGCAGAAACCAATGCCAGTCTCCCTGTGTTACTGGAGCCAGTGTGGAGTGCCTAACTCCTCATGTCTTCTCGAAGTAAGAATGTCAAATAAATCACAGTGTTCCAATTATAAGTGGACCCAAGATAAAACACATTCTAAAGCAACACTTTAGGTTTTTTAGATCTGAATCTATCTATTCTGAGTGCAATGTAGACAGATTGCATTTATGGGTTTGTTGCTTGTACCAACGAGGGACCCTGCATCTAGCAATTCCATTTAAATGCTTCTTGAAGAATCAACTAAAACACACCATGCATAAGTCCTTTGGGTCCCTGTTCAACTCATTTTAGGGTGACATGGTCAAAAATACTTGATTGTGCATATCTCTTCTCCACTCTGCTTGCAGTGCAAATAAGTGGGAGAGCAGCTGCAGAGTTGAAATTCCACCATAACATTTTGTATTGGAGTCAAACCCCAGGTTTACCAAGCACTACACATACACAGACAGAGAAACTGTAGGATAAAGATGCAAGCAGGTAGTAACACACCTGTGTCTTATTGCCAGCATTAGGGACAAAGCAAGGGGATCATAGTTTAAAATAGCAGCAGAACTACATTGCCATTGATTGATTCTGTAAAAGACAGGACAGAGATTGAAAGCTATTGTCCACTTGCCTACCTTCACTGAAGTTACTGGGGCAAGCCAGAGCTGCAGAATGCACACAGCTTCTATTTTCTGTCCTTGAGGATGTTTAAACTGTGAGACACTCAAATTTGATGTCTAGCTTGAAAAAAACACAGAGAGGGGGAAAGATGGGTAACTTTGTCCCAGATGGCAGAAGAAAGAGTCAGAGCACAACCCTGACTGTGGGACACCTCAAGTTCCAGGAGAGCTGGAAGAGAAGTATCATGGAGGCAAGGTCTGGGTGGGGGAGAGGTGTAGATTATGCATGGAACTTGAGGCTGGGGGCAAGGGCTTGGTTTTGTAAAATCACAGAGAAAGCAGAGAACTGAATGGAGGCACAACTGGGCAATGTTTGGGTGAGTGAAGAGAAAGGGTTTAAGGTAAACAGGTTGAAGGGAAGTGGCTGAACATGTGGACAGCAGAAGCACAGGGTGAGTTTTTTGTGTGGCGTGAAGATCAACTGTCTTTTCAAAGAATGGAAAAAAATAGGACTGCAGTGATTGACGTGAGGTAAAAAAGGTGGTTCAGAGATGTAATCCTCAAGGAAAAAAAGAGATTTATTAAAGGGTTGAAAGCCACATTTCTGTACTTCTGTGAAGGCAATGTTGCATATATTTGTGTGACTATTTTAGGGAGCAGTGAGGGATGAAGATCTGACCCTTTACCTTCTCAGATCTTGCAGTGAATTCTGGCTGCACAGCAAAAGAAGGTTCACAGCAGGAAGAAAAAAAAAACATAAAAAAAACCCCACAGCACTTTTTGGGTTTGATGAGCCATAACTCTCCTTAAGCACAAGAAGCTGGGGAGCATGAAAGGGTGTTCTAATCCCGTCCCATGGGATTAGAGTGAAACTCAGAGGCAGGAGATCACCTTTGCCCCAGACACCTATTTTCTGCTACCTCCTGGAGAGCAATAACCTCTGGTGCATCACCTTGGGTTGCAGTCTGATAAGCCAGCAGGAGGAAGCAAGGATAAGAGCTGGGGGAGGTCAGGTACTGTCAATGCCGGTGCTTTGTGCACCATCCTCTGACTCTGGGCTGGGCCAGTCAGGAGGTGAGCTTCTCATCTGTTCATGCTTCTGGCAGCACTCATAGGCTGGCTGTGTCCAGTACAGAAATCATGCGAGGCATGTGCACCACGGGCTGTGGGGAGGACAAATGCTGACACAAGTCAGCCCTGCCTTAGAAGAGGAGGGAGGAGGGGCACAAAGGGTTGACATCTGTCAGAAAGTTATCAAGCTGGCAATAGTCCTTTAAGGCAGGAGGCTGGCCAAACTCACAGCAATGCTGGCTATATTGTGAGCCCACCCTCGGGACAGGCTCAGAGGGGCAGAGGGGCCACTAAGAGAACAGGTCTCAGGAATCACTGGAAACCACACCAGCTGCAGCACCACCTCTCATCTCAGAACAAGGCTTTGCAGAGCTGGAGCTGGCCCAAGAGGTGCCTTTGAAGACTGGAGACTTCATTGCAATGGGATTATTTTCGTGGTGAAAGATTTCATGTTGTGGGCTCTAAGGAAATGAACTGCCCTTTGCTGGTTTGTTAAAAATGTAGACTAGATAGAAAAGAGAACAGTTTGTTCTTATAAGAAAAACTAGAGGAGAAAAAATGCTGCCTTTTCTTTTCAGAGAGGTGCACTCAGTCTCCAGTTGGGACCATGAGAGAAAGCACCATTGCTGGGAAGCATCCATCCATGCATGCTGTGGGAAGCAGTTGTACATTGTCAGGGCATTAAAGGGCATTAAATTACATTCCCTAATGAGCTATGGGCTGCTGGTGAGATCCAGCAGCCCAAGCTACCTTAATTTTCTAGGAGCTCACTCAGTCTAGCATGGCTCATTTGATCTCCTGATCTTCATGGATAGGGGTAAGAACAGGCCCAGTGCCTCACAGGAATAAATATGGCTCAACACACAGTGAGCTGAGCTGAGCTGAGTTATATATGGAGGATATGGCAGAGCCAGTGTTCTGCTGAACAGCCGTGGTGTTTCTTCCAGCTGAGGTCTGTGAGGGAAGCTGTGGGCAGCCTAAAACCTTCACAACTGGCATGTGTAACCATGCCCTTCTGGCTATGCTTGTGGGAAGAGGACATGGAAAATTTTCTCATGAGTATGGGTCTGAGCAGAGAAATTGCTCCTGCTGACAGCCTCCAGTGAAAATCTGGCTTTTTTGTACTGTTGTACTGTTGCTCAATAAAAGGTACAAGGAGTTGCAGTGAATATGTATTTCCTGTGATGCTATTTTGGTGTCAAAATTACTCTATCAGCATCCTGTTTAAAATGGGGTTATGATGGAGCACCGATCTTATTAGCTAATTGTGCTTGCTAGTCTGTGGCTCTGTATTTCACAACCATATTACAATGGTTGGCTGATGCGCTCTGCAGTCAGGATACTTTTAATTCCCCCTGGATTTCATTATTGTGACTGCAAAGAAAGGAACAGAATAGCAGATGAAGCTGTTGCTGTTTAGGCTTATAATGCTGCCTATGCTTTGTACTGAGTTGTGCCCTTAGGCTGAACGAGTTGGCAGGATTCATCTGGAAGAGTGAAAACGAAGATTTTGTATTTGTCTAGGTTTTGTGATACAACAAAAAAATTTAACCCTTTGACTCAGGAGCAGCTGCTCTTTCTTTTCCAAAGAGTAGACTACTTCATTACTTACTGCTTTTCTAGCCTCATCCCTCCAGAAAGGTTGGCTGGAAAACATCTGCAGGGCCACAGTGGGGGTGGGTAGAGCTACAAGGTGCAAATACAAGGCTGCTCCACAGCAGCCTGGACAACAAGCAAGGTTTTGCCATTGCTGGGACTTACCCCAATTGATGCCATATCTTGGCAGGTCATCAGTTCAATTCCCTTCTTCCTCCCACTTCCTTCACTGTGTCATGGCTGCAGCCCTTCTGGAGCTCAACCCCAGCTTGTGGCCACATATATAAATGTTTAGCTTAATTCAAACAAGAGTTTCTTTCCCCCCATGGCTCAAAACCTTAATGTGTGCTTTTTACTTGCCTTGTTATGTGCTATTCTTAAAGTAAGCTCAGATGGTGATTATGGAAAGGTGGGGGGCCCTGGCCCATAAACACAATGAAGTGAACAGAAATTCAGGCTTGTGTATAGTTCTCCCACACTCTTCATTCAAGTTTTGATTCCCTATTATTTCTTTAAGAAGCTTAATAGCTTTTCAAGCTGTTCATCTTCTGGGAGATTCAGACCTGCAAGTGCTTATGCTGGCTTTTTTGGGGAGCAAATTACATTTTTATAAAGCTGTCAAGCTTCATCTTCATCATAAACAGCATGAACCTCACATGCTTTTCTGGCAGGCTGGTCTCCTGCTGCAATGAAATACAGACCGTTCTGAGGTTTTCTTGTCCTTATGTTGTCCATAATGCACAGATACAACACCACAGCTTTCAAAAGCAAGCAGTCATGTTCCTTGCCTGGAGGCGGTAGGGCTTCTGTGCCCATAAGAAGAACTCTGCAGACCTCCTACCCAACCTTTCAGAACAGGCAGCAAACTCATGCTTTGAAATCCCTTTACTTCATTCAGCTATGTTCAACATTAGGTACTAAAGTTAGGTTTGTTGTTGTTACTAGGGGCAGTGCAATTTTAAGAGATTTGAAAGACACTCAGCATGCCTTCCAACAAGTGGATTTTTCTTCTGGCAAAAAGCAGGCACAGTGAAGTACCAAGACCCACTAAAAGACTGGAGGGGATTTTCTAATGGAGGATTAAGTTTTCGGATACTTTAACTATCAGAAGACCAATGAGTCTGAGGTGTTCATGTCTGTATCATTTCCCTTGCATAGGATGCAAATTCCACCCAATTAATTGCCTCTTGCAGCTGCAGAGGCATTTTTAGATCCCAGTTTCACACACAGCCTTACCTGTTCCTATTTCATTCATCCATCCTCCTGCAGTATCTGCGTACTTTAATGTACTCAGCCTTCATTGCATCCCCATCTTTGAGGAAAGAGAGGCACAGAGACAGAAAGTGAGATGTCCCAGGTGACAGAGGAGGAGGTCTTTGGTGGAGAAGCAGTGTGTTGGCCACAGGCAGGTGTCCAAATCTTTGAGCTAAACATCTCCTACCTAAGCAAAGGTGGGGGGACATGGAGAAGTGGCCAGACCACCATGCCCCATCTGGCATTGCCAATGCCTAGCAAATATTTTTTGTCCAAGGTTTGTATTCAGGACTTAATATTTAAAACTAGAATATAAGTAAGAGCTATCAGAAAAGCAATTAAAAACAGGAGATATCACTATTTCTGGAATTGTGGCAGAATTTTTTTTCCTAGGGCACAGGGTTCAGGCCTGTAATTTATTCTTCAGAGGACTCGAGTGTGAAATACCTGCTCACCCATTGGTCTCCCACTTGATTACTGTCAGGTGAGGTAGTGAGATACAGCAATTCAATAGCTTCTCTCATAGGCTTTATTTCTAGCTTTGACTGCTCGGTAAGCATCTCAGAAAATCTGCTCTGGTGCTGGATTTTCTTCCACTTTATTTTTAGCATATTTAAGGTAAACAAGAATAAGTACTAGATGAAGATGATGGCAGAAGCTGTCAGAAAACCAGCCTTTTTAGGTTTTCTGTGTGTGGGAGTGCAAGCTCCATCCATTTCACACATTCATAATTTAATAGTAATTAGAAATTCTAAATAATCACTCCCTGGGCACTAGCTAATCTTCATTAAACTAACATCTAAATATCAGTGACTAAAACTGGGTCAGTGGCCCAGAGTGGAGGGAAGGAGCAATTCTAGACTCCAGCAGCACAGGATCTGAGCTCCCTGGCTTGGAGAATGAGCTCATTTGCTGCTCACTAAATGCTGCATACAGAGGGTCCCATCCTCTACACATGGCAGAAGAGCTCCTTCAGCAGCCAAGGACACATGCTGTGTTGCTAGCAAGGAGACTAGTCCTTCATCTCCAGTGGGACAGCAGGGCTTTTCAGGGAGCAGGGATCTGAGAAGGCAGCTGCCTGTGCTGTTCTGCAATTGCCAATGCCAGGGGCTGAGTCCCAAGGGTAAGTGGTCAGAGATACATGCCCACCGCATGAAGAATGTCTTGCCAGTGTGAACTGCTGTGTGGTTGAAGGAAAAATCCCGCTTCTGCAGCTCCAGTCCTCTGTCTTGAGGTCCCTGCTAACAGCAGGAGAGCAGGGTTTTCTTCCACACTCCATCACAGTACCCTGAAATTTTCCTTGCAAGTCCCATGTCCCATTCTGTTCTCCCTGCATATGCTTCCCTCACTAGCCTTCTGCAGACCACCTTTAGGTGCTTGTTTTGGTTTTTTTTCTCCTGGAAGTCATGAAACTCCTGTTTCAGAGTATTGATCTCTGCAGACAGTGCTTCAGTCCCTCACTGCTAGAGTGAGTAAATAAAGCTAAAGAGCTCCTGTTCTGCAGCTCTGACACAGGCAAAATACAGTGGAAACCAGACAGGGTTTATACAACCTTTATGTTTCATGGTCCAGCCCCTAACACCTCTGCTGATGAAGGATATCTCTGGAGCCTCTTTTTCTCCGTGCAGCTAAACCCATCTAGCCATGCAGCTTCACTGTTAATAAACCGTGAAATAGACACTCTGAGCCAAGCGCACGCACCTTCAGTAGAACTGCACAACACTGACATGCAGCAGAACACTCTGGGTCCACAGCATGGACCCTGCCTGTGTGCAGAGGTCCTGCCTGATGGGCTGTCTGGTCCTTTTCCTCCTGATGGACTGATGATGATGACTGATTAGCACAACAGCATCAGTCTCCGTTTCAGAAGCAGCAGGAGTTTCCAGATAAAGTAAACTATCTCAGGCAAATACAGTGCTGAAGTAGTTTGTAGTAAATAACAATAGAAGCAGAAGACATGGTTCAGCCTGGCTACTAGTGCATTAGTGTATTAGTGTAAAAAAAATACCTGTCAGCAAGAAGCAGAAATATGCTGTGCTATGGAACAGAGAGGAGAGGGGAAGAAATCTTTGTGACTGTATGTGCCTCCATTATTGAGTCTACTCACCATCCATCTTTAGATATCCAAGCTGTTAGAACAGCTGTGCAGAGTGGGGAGTGTGTACAGGTTCTTGAGGAACAAGGTGATGGTGCCACAAGAGGTGCTGTGCTGGGATATGTAGCTTGCATGGCTCATAATGCATTGCAGTATCTCCTTCATGCCTCCCTACTGTTCACTGCCCCACAGCTGTCCTGGTAATGCAAAGCATCTTGTGAGCCAGCATGCTCCACATAGCCTTATGAGCCCTAAGATTCCTGCTTCCTGGGTATGAGCAAGGACTCTTATGCATGTGTGACCACAACCTCCCCTTTCACAGTGAAGAACTTTCCAACTGCTTCTGTATGTGACTAACTTCAGCACACCCTGTAGCCTATCAGAGAGGCTGAGGAATGTGGTGATGGGTGTAACCATTAGCCTAAAGGGACAGTTCCCAAGACTCTGGAGAGAGGCTGAGGAGCAGAGATGTGAGAGGATCAATGAGAAGAAAGACAGCAAAAATATCCTGCCTTTCCTCTACCAAACCCATTAACACGCTCATCTCAGAAAACATTACTTTTCTTGGCACCAGGACAGTATCTCCAGTATTACTGCAGCTACTCAGCTAAAGAGCAGGCACAGAACAAAGTAAAACTTCAGCAAAAATTTGACTTGCTTCTCAGGAACATGGGATTGTATTGAGTAAGAGCACAACTTACACACACCACATGGAAGACAGAGAAATTTCTTTCTTACTTAAAAGGAAAACTTTATTTTGATACATTAAAAAATCTATACATTTCTTAGACTAAAATACAGTTTTGCATCAGTATCCTGGCACAATGTCAGTTTACACAGAAAATCTAAGATTAGATCAGCACTGTTAATTTCTGTTCTCTTCCTGCATTCACAGCTTGCAGTATAAAATAGTTTAAGTTCTCAAGACAACAATGAACAGTGTCACATTTACTTTTCCCATTCTCAAAGGAGGTGGCATTCCACTGGAAAAAGGAGCACTTGTTAGTTGATCTTGATTCAATGTAAATCACTAAGCCAGTCCAGGGGTTTGATTGCCCTGTTAGAAGTATGAGTAAAGGAGGATGAAAAATTCGTTTCCAGATGAAGCTTTGATGGACTATGACAATGCAAGTACTGTCAAGCCTTTAAAATCTGTTCAGAAGATTTTCCTTTTTCCTCAGAGTAGTTTCTGTAATCAGCAACACAATTCATTATACAGAAATAACTATTTTCTATAGGTATAGTATTCCACTTTCATTTTGCTCTGAAGAGCTCCAGAGTAAAATTGAAGTGGGACACGGGATATGTTGCTGTGAGACGTCTGAATTGGAATGTGAATTTTCTTAACTACTGTGAAGATCCTGTGGAATATTTTTATCTGCTCTCCATGGCTCCACCTAACTTCTGGCAGTTTTTCTGTCCTACATTAGAAATAAAACCACCTTTCTGTTTTTTCTTCCCTCACTCCCCTGGCAGACATTATGAGATTGTTGGTGGAGCTGTTTTTCAAATGAGAGATATTCTCCTGTTTCAGTCTGAGCAGCAGGGAGGGACCCAACTAATACTAACATGGAGGACACATGGTATTTGAGAGTTAAAAAACATGTTTATAGCGGGAACTCCAGTCAGTGCACAACTTCTGCTGGGTTTCATGACTACTCAGTTTCCTAATTTCACCATAGCTTATGAAATAAACAATCCCTATTCCCACTAACCCAGAGAGGAGAGGCGGTACACTTAAGGAATGGTATCCATCAGCTGCCAGCATAAAACAGGAATGCTGTTAGGTATCTGCTTATAAATCACATACTTAGAGAGGCCATAGCTGCCTTTAACATAACTGAAATTAGGCTAGTTCTGTTAAAAGTCAGCTGGTACTTTTACTCTGAATTCTTGGAACTTTGGTTCTAAGGGGAGTTTCTGTAGAGAAGAAGCAAATGCTTATAACACCAAAATCTGCTCACCATATTCAAATATGATGACTTGACCTCAGTAAGACAGGGGAGTAGAATCTGATGGGCATTTGCTGGTTTTCTGCTAGTTTCATTTTAACAGATGTATGTCAAATTAATGCCAGATCGTTTAACCCCCAAATGGGTATTTTCAGATCAATTTATGCTACCGGTTCTCCTTACATATATTTTCATAATCCTGGTCTCTGAGGAGCTTCGGCTTGATTGTATCAGATTGCAAGACTCATCACAGCTCCATCCCAGACCAGAAATTTTGCCTTTTACACATAACCCACATCACAGGAGATGAGTTCCATCTTTTCTCTCATCTCTTTAAATATAAAAGAAAAAAATACCTTGAAAACAGTATTTGCTACAGAACACAAGAAATACAGATTTACTAGTCTCCATAATCTTGTTACATGGTGGAAATAACAGCAGAGACTAAACAGTTGGAAGAGCATTTGAAAATGAAATATTTAAAGTAAACTTTCATCATCCCAACAAAGAAGCTGAGGGCAAGAAATGCTTAAAATAAGCCTGCTGGGTTTTGTGTTGGGAAACAGAAGAGTTGTTTTGTTGTCTTTTTGGTTTTTTCACAAAGATGAAATAGAATTTCTGTGTCGATAATGTGACACAAGCTGTTCAAGAAACAATGGGCTAGTGATCGTTAGATTTAGTAAACAGTATCTGCACAGGCCAAGCCACGATTTAAAAAACAGGAATGCTGTAAGGTATCTACTTAATAAATCTTAAAACTGTTTCTTAAAACGACTGTGCCATATTCAATATAGCATGTAATATGCACTCTGAACTAAATGCTCACTAGATGGTGATGAGTATGTGTCTGCAACATGCATTTTATTCTGACTCTATAACATACATTCATAGAATACATCATAACCACTCAGAGCAAACCACTAAAGTGCATGCCCTGAGGGCACATTAAGTATATTGTTTCCAACACTGGCTGCTCAATTGCCAGAACACTGATACAGAAAGGGCTCATTTTTGCTTTATATCCCCATTATGTGCTGAAAGAGTAAGAGCTAACATCCCCTGCTCCCTCCATGAAAGGGAGCACTGTGGAGCAGGCTAATTGCCCGCTGCAAAAAAAGCCCTTTCAGAAAGAAGTAACCACCCTGAGAAGATGCTGTACAGAAATGCAGGGAGCAAGTCTTGGATTAATTACTGGGTAGGTGGGCCTGTGTACTGGGTTAGACTGGACAGTCAGCAATCTGCAAGATGCTGTGTTTTAGATCTGCAACTGTGCTGCCAACACAAAGCTTTACCTGCTACTGAGCAGTGCTTGCAGAGGGTCAAGGCCTTCTCTATTTTCCACTCTATGACCCCCGCAGTCGTTTGGGGTTAGGCAAAAGGATGAGAGGGCACAAAGCCAGGACAGCTGACCTGAACAGACTGAAGAAATACTCCACATCATATAATGTAACACTCAGCAATCAGACTGGGGTGGGTGTAGTTCACAAGCAGCAGCTGCTTGGAGATTGGCTGGGCGTTGGTCTGCTGGTAAATGATTGCCTTTGTTTTTGTTGGGTTTTTTTCCCTTTATTTGCTTATAACTGCACTTAGATCAGTATTTTTGTCCTTTCACTGCTGTCTCCCATCCTGAGCAAGCAACAGATAGCAGTGTATGTGACAGCCATGGTCAACCCACCACAACATTTAACTGCATTTTCCATTGTTAGGTCTCCCTTATAGAAAATGCTTTCCAAATGCAAAAAGTCCTTCATTTACTATGCCAATGTAAGGCCACATTTAGAAGCCCATCCTGGTTCTGGCACTGGGAGTTCATGGAATGCTGAAGATGCAAATCCTAGCTAGCCATCCTATGTGTTAAGTCTAGCTGTGGAGCAGCAGTGAAACTCTAGAAGTGATTGGTTGCACTGCTAACCACAGTGATGGAGTAATACCAGACAAAAAAAGGAAAAAAATTCTACGTCAGAACTTTAGCTTAGCACATACTCTCCCTCTCATTCACTAAAGGTAATATCCTGAATCATTGCCTCAGGAAGGTGAAAGGGAATGTGGTAAGATCAAGGGACAAAGGGGAGCTGACACTCTGCCACTTGCCACTCTTTTACTCAGAGAGCAATATGGAAATGAGACCCAAAAGAACAACAATAAAAAACATTCTCTAAGGCTGGAAGAAGCAGTAAAGATGGCATGGTACTGTTCAACTTCCAAACAGAAAAAATAAGGGGGGAAAAATTAACAAATTAAGGATTGGTATGTTTTTTCTGTTTGAAACTTAACTGGTCAGAGGCTATGATGCAGAAACCCAATGCTGGGAAGTAGTAATCCCAATGATTGTTTCTAAATCCAAATTGTCCAGCCTAAATCTCCAGTCTTTTAGCACTATTCAATTCACTGGACTTTCTGAGGAGATGATTTCTCTGTTTTAGCTGTCTCATCTGCTCCTCCTGCATTGTTATTCTCAGTGCAGCATCACTCTCTACTTAGTCTAGACTGCTTCCCACAAAGCAGACCATACACTGGCTTTAATAACCAACAGTCAAAAGAAGTATTTAATCCCTCACAGCTGGCAGACCCCAACACCCCTACTGCCAAAATTTATGTATGGGATTTACATGCCAAAATGTCCTCCCACTTCACTATCCCCACTAGGAAAGGAAAGCAGTCTAAATTTGTCCTGAAAAGTTGTCTTTTCAAAATTCTGTCTTCTGCTTATCTCTGTGCACAAGACAGAGCTGTAAGAGGGCAGCTTGTAGTTTGGTTGCAAATGAACTTCAACGGGCATTCAAAAGCTTTAAGGGGCCACTGGAAAGCCTGTGTGTGGATGGAATGCCTTTTTGTCAAGACTGAAAAGCTCTGCATGCTGGATATACACTCAAGAATGGTGCACACATTTTTATTAAGAACTTTGTAATTATATAGGTTTCTCACTTAAACATTACAACTACCCATAGAAAAGTGTTGCCTGTGTCTTTTAAACACCATGTAAATAAACAAATTTATTTTTAAGACAGGATAAACTGCTATAAAAATGGTGCACAGTCAAGTAATACAAAAATACAAAATTTGTTACCAATTGCAGTCCTAGTTGCAATTACAGAGTATAGTTCCCACTCAGGACATCCACTGAGTGAAGAACACAAACTTGTGGAACCAGTCATGGCAGAATTTTCTTATCAAAATGAGCAGAATACAAGGTTTCTTTGATTAAGCACTTCCAATAACCTCCAAACAAGATGAAAACTAGATTCTCTGGAAGCAACTGGGTACTTGATAAGTCTTTTAGTCTTGAAAACCAGTTTCCAGAATTCATCTAAGCTAGTTTTTACATTTGTGTTGCTAAACCCCTCTGATCTACACAAATACTGGTGTTGAGTACCACTGCCATCTTAGACACTGGTACTGCAGGAATGTCTCCTCTCCACAAAAGTAAGGCTGCTCCAGTGCTTCTTCTGGGCAAGTCTGACCTCTAACTTGCACAGAGAGTCCTCACCTGTGCTCCAGTTTGAATCCCTAGGCTGAAGCTCTAGTCCAGTCAGCACTTACATAGATATGTATGTTACAATTTCCATACTTAAGAGAGCCCTCCTGATGCTAGTAGTTACAGATATGGTTCACTTAAATGAGTAAGTGCTTCCAGGACTGGATAAGTCTCTTTGCCTCCCCAACAGCTATCATTTCTGAATGTATCTTTATTTTTGTACCATTCAAATAGTTTGGGTTCTGTGATATGAAAAGTGTAAATTGTTTTAACTGGCTTATAGGAAAAAAAAATAACAAATTTAAGTTATCAAATGACTTCTGGAAGCAAAAGTGAAACGTTTTACTATTGCCAAAAAGATAAGAGCACTAGTTAGCTAAATGACACTACATAATTATTTAAAACTTCAGCAGCAATTTAGAAGTCTGATAGTCTGAAAGGAAGCACAGTTAACTGCTTACTTACTAAACCTTGATTACACGATTTGTGCATGTCTTTACCTAGACATACCTCTCTACTCCATCATAAAGCTTCTGTAGAAAGGCTCTTACTCTTTCAAAAGATTTTCTGGAATGGAGTGATTGAACCATTGAGGCATCATTATTTGCAGACAGCTTGTAATTAGTGCAATAAGTTTAAAAATTCTGCTCTGAAATATTAACTTTACAATAACAAAAATAGTTTTCTTAAAAAAATGTTAACAAAAGGAATATATAGCATAGACAGATCATAAATTCTTAGCAAATACAGTTATGCATTTACCAATTCACTATGCTGAATAATTGAATATTAGCATTCACGTCTGGTGAACTTCCAGACTGAAGAGATATTTATGTATATAATAATAATAGAAAAGCATGTTCTCTTGTCATTATTTGATAATTTCAGATAACTATCCTGGCAGCTACACTTCCAAAGGAATGTTTCTCTGCCCTTTCTGGCTTTTGCCACCCACTACAGTATGTACAAATATGGATCAAGCAACAGGCAAGGAATGATCCTTTCTACCTCCCAGAGCTCTCTCATTAGATGAAATGAAGCATATAGTACTTTTTTATGTACAGCAGTATAATTCATTTCTCTTCCCATCCTCAGCATCTTTGTATCTAGTCATGAATTAATCATGAGTATGGCTAAGACTGAGCTTTAACAATCTGTTATTTCACTTGCCTGTATGGAGAATCCATACCCTTCAAAGGAACACTGCTGAAGTGTGAAGGAGGCTACTGAACTCAGGGGGAGGATAGAGGGCAATGGGTATGAGGGGTAAAAGTAGGGTAAGCAGGAAGTTAATTGCATATAAAAATTATCTGTCCCCATTTTGTAGGTTCTGTTTAATAGGAGATGCAAGGGCTCCCACACACCTAAATACCTGAGGAGTTGGTTATTGTGATGTCTGATACTGGTAAACAGAACTGTGCCCTGCCAGGGCTGTAAAGTAAAATAACTGCTTACAAACACATTTCAACTGAACAAATTTTTGCTGAAACAACCTCTTGAAAAAATAAATTTGAATTTTTTCTTGATTTTAAGGTTTTCTGTACATGTCACTGTCCTGAATTTAATGAAAATTTTAAAGAAATTAAACAAGTAAAACTCTCAGTAGATTAGCAGTGTCATGGGAAATCTGTCTCTAAACCCAGTCATGATTTCAGATTATCTTTACAATGATACTTCCTCCAGATTTTAAAATATCAAGCAGATAAGAATCAACATTTCCATGACCACAACAAATAACTTAAGAAATGGAACAATGATAAAGCTGCTTGTAAAAGCCACCCGTATGAAAAGAGTACATGTTTCACAAAAATAATTGTTAAAAAAAGTTTTAAATCCCTGTTCCTTTTCTCTGATTTTGGCTGTTTAATTTTATAGATATATATATATAGATATATATATATATATATATGTATGTATGTATATATGTATATATATACTGTTTTGGAATGTCAATGGGTTCCAATATGGCTGGCTAGTTTCAAGATGAACTTGCTCCAGAGGCCTAGAAAACAAAGTCATACAGTACAGTCTTAGACAGATGCCAAAGGACAAGGAGAAATTGAGTCAAAGGTGTCACTGGAAGCCATAAAGAAAAAAGTGTGAAAAGGTGGGGTTTTTTGTTGTGCCTTGATACAAGAACAGAACTTCCTAAAGTGTTTTCTCATCTCTGCTACTAATATCTATTTTAAATGCAACTGCACTTAGGGCATTTCACTTGAAGAAATAATTGTCATATCTAAGAAATATCTGCATTTCAAGGAAACTGAAGCAAACCAGTAAAGACTCTGTTTGTAAAAAAAGAGAAAAAAGTAGTGTTGATCTAATTTTCAGACATGCAATTTTGGGACTACAGGCACTACCGTTACACAACAGACTTATGAATGATCCTATTCTAGCTATAACTGAGGCCCTCTACTTTGGGGAAAGGTCTCAGAAATTTAACTGCTGTGTCCCATCGTGATCAGGAAGTGAGATCCTAGTATTTCACAATCAAACTGGAGCTGAATGCCCAAAAATGGAAAACCACAAGGCCCAAACAGTTCCAAACGAGACATTCACATGAGCAGCAGAATTGGGAGTAATTCAGCAGGAGACTTCCACTCTGAGCTTCAAGTGCTCAGCATCTTCTCCAGTGATCCTAAGAGGACTTTCAGCCAGTCCAAGAGTCCATAAAAAATCTCAAAGAATAAAACCACCCTTGGTTTGCAAGTACTTGGTTTGCAATTCTACAAGGGGCAGGACTGAATAAAGTTTCTTAACATCCAAGCTTCAGGCAGTCAAGTACAAAAGCGTAAGTAGCAGTCGGTGCCAGCTCTGACAACAGTGTAAGTGGAAAACCACTTAAGGTTAATCAATTATTTGAAACAGAGTTTCACATAAAACTTTGAACTGAATTTTTGTGCATATTACTAGAGAGCTTGCACACCCAATTCTCAATCATTTTCATGGCACATTTGCATTTACAGCAATTAGATCGCTCTGAAAATCCCAACGTTAGTGTCTGCTTGACCAGCTAGAATTACTCCCAGAAGAAAACGGTAAATGAGCATAGAATTAGTTTTTTATATGTATAAACACAGCAGCATTTAGGCATAAGCAAATCTAGAAACTGGTATGCCATAATGAAATAGCAAAACACGCAAAGCTACACATCTATCCAGTCTATAGCAGGAACCCATTCCAGCTTAGTCAAAAAATGCTCATGCAACATGGCTTCACATACATTGTTGGAAAAAGAAATTCTTCTGTTAGCATACACTTATTTAGATTCCATTTGGTTAAAAAATGATCCCCATGGTACGGAAATGAATAAGACCCCAAACACTCTGAGAAAGTGATAATGGAAAAATATTTTGTTTCACTAAGTCATAATGTACGATGAGAAATCATACCTTGCCCAGCCTGGCTCTCTGTTATACACCCTCTGTCCTCCACCTTCCAAACTTATCCTCCTATCTGTTATCTGTACCATGTATAGTGTTCTTATTCCAGGCTACTCAGACATGCAATGCCTTCCTACCAGGCACACCATAACTAAAACAGGCTGCAGAAGCATAAATGATGCATTGTTCACTGTCTGTGCATCTGACAGTGTGAAATGGAAAGAGCACACAAGAGACAAGCAACATAAGTAGTTGGCAATAAAACAAACAACTGGGAGAAATGTCATTTGAGCAGGTTGAAAGGAATCACTGTACCCAATTCCTTGGCACTGTGTAACATAATTTGGTGAGGGCTTTGAATACCTGGTCTTACTTTGCAACAATGGATGCACGCAGTAAGTGTTCTTCATTTCAGACTTTTGCAGTGAATGTAAGATGAGCAAAAATTGTTCATCTCAGGGCTGAGAAGCGCCCATTGAATCTCAGACCCAGCTTATTTTTAGACTGTTCAGCATCTGGGGCTGTCTGCATATACCACATGGCATGCACCACTAATCCTAATGAAATGATACTGCATTTGTTTCATATGAGACAGTTCCTTTCATCTTACTTTTACAGGAGATGGTCTCAGCTGTGACAAAAACTCTGCCATCCAGGTGATAGGCAAGCTCACAAACAGAAAAAGCAGAACATCTTGAGTGATACAGAGAACAAAAACTTCTCCTGAAGAAGTGCAGTCAGTAAAGACAAAGAGGGAGAAGAAGTAAAAGTGAAACTCTTGGAGGATCGCCACCTCCTCATCTGCACCTACCATTGGTTTTAGCTCTCTGCCTTCAGCTCCACCTCCCCGGCCAGCTTCTTTCATAGATTTCTTACTATTCTCCACAAACTCCTGAAAAACAGTAATGAAATGACAAGCGCTTTCATAGAGCAGACTCCAAACATTAAATCTCAAGACAGAAACTTCAAGATGTAACTACTCAAAATATCTAGCTAATTTGCATCTCCCACTTCTGTTGCTTAGACTGGACCACAAGGTATCAAAAAAGCCTTCCAAATAACAGAAAGGTCTCCCTTACTTAATTCTGGAAGTCAGACAGATGTTTGCCTTGTGTACTCTTACAGCTTTCATATTTACCATGCAGTGCTCTCCTTTATGGGGAAAGAAGGTAAAAGACTGATTTTCAAAAAACAAAATAAAGTCAAAACCAAACAAAAAAAATTCACAACAAATACCCCAAACAAACCAGAATCTCATTATTGCCTTGTATCCTGTGCCTAAAGTTAGAACTACATTAAACAACAAAAGGACTTAGAGATAATTACTTGCAAGATTTGGCTGATTTCCCTAACTGTCCTCAATTCAACCTCTTACATTTTTCACAAAATCACAATCTCCTTTTCATGTAGATTAGAAAATGTGCTATAAAATGTTAAGCAATATTTTTTCTCTTAAAGGCAAGAATTCTGCAGAAAATGTCAGTAAACTTTAGCTGCTGGGGTTTTGTGATATTGACTGTTGACTAAAGAAACCTGCAATGCTTTTGCAATATATCAATGCTTTCTTCTGAGAGAACTTGCTGCATTTTACTCTTACTCTGTTAAAAAGCAACTAATCAGCAGCTGATTTATTTATTATATACTCTAGATTCCATAGGGCTTTACAGAAGCCCTAAATTCTTGGCAGAAGCACTAAATTTTTGGCATGATTTTCCCACAAAAAAAATTGCTAAGAAGTCATGAAAATCTTCCTCTAGCCTACACAAGGGTACATTTTACAGAGACATATTCTACACCTGCCACTTAAAAACACTGACAAGAAATTTCCTATGCAACAAAAAAGTGAGAGGCTTGACAAGCCGATTTTTTTGTATCTTGGTTTCTAGTTATAGTGAAGGGAGAATAACATGGAATAAAAATGGACAAAATGAATCGTCCTTGCAAAAGGCCTTGCACGTAGGCTCCAGGATAGGACATAAAGCCTGGTATTTCTAGGTGTGACAGAGCCAATTCTGGTCGATGCCTATATCAAAACTCCACTGTGATCACTATCTATGCATGAGGTAGAATACTCTGATATTTTTCCTCTCTCATATCCAAAGAGAAGTCCTTCTTGGGAAAGTAAAAAAACCTCAAGTTTTCCTCCCTTGATTTGTTTCTTTCTATTCTGCACTGCGTAATTTACAAGACATGATATCCAAGAGTATGAATCTGTAAGATCACTGCTCATCCAATAGCTAGCAAATAGAAGCCAATACCATGGGAAGGAAGCATCATTACTCACTTGATGCTTATCAGATGCCACGGTCTCTTGATCAAGCCATGAACAAGATGGCAAGGTAAAAAAAACAACCAAAAAACCCCCATATTGAACTCAGCTAGTGCATTCATTCCATTGTCAAAATACCTATTTTATGGAACCAGATCCTTAAACTTTGAGAGTAAGGGAAAACTTACCATGAGAACTTTATCCATGTAGAATTCCCTGCCAGGGCTCCCATCATTGTATTTTGTATCGATGGCAAAACATAAGAAAAGGACATCAACAACCATTTCATAAATGGAAAGGAAGCAGTGAGCAACCAGGAATGCAAAGAGGCAGACAATGATGAGTGGCAGCACCCAGATGGTGTAATCTCGTTGGTAATTCAGCAACATAATGCCAGCCAAACCTGTGCTGCAGACAATCAGGACCTGAGGAAGAAAATGGTAGACAACTCTAATGGTAGAAGCCTTTTGAAATTTTTTGTTTGGTTTGTTTGTGTTAAGGCAGTATGCTTCTTGGTCTGCCAGGGTTAGAACTAGAGGTAACAGACAGTAGGTAACAAGAGCTTTACCTCCTGGATTCCCCATGTCCCTGAGGATAAAAGACATTTAACTTATTTTTCAGCAGGTTCAAGTCAATTGTTACACATTCTTCGTTACAAAGAGTATTTTTCAGAGAAAATTACATTTATATTCTGCCGTCATCATTCTAGTGTTATACAATATTCCTGTGAAAAAGAACTTTATCCTGTCAATTATATAAACCCCACAACCAGATGCCACGCATCAACTAACATGCAGTTGGTTTTTTATTTGGGATGGAGGCAGAAGTTAGGTATTAGGAGAATGGTATGTTTTTCATTTTGCTAGTGGAAACAATTTCCAAGCTTCTTTAATATCTATTTCTTCTCCATACAGGAGAAAGTAGATCAGAGTTCACATGAGGTACTTCATGTAACAGTCTCTACAGAACTACACTATGTGTGAGCCCATAACAGATATTCCACTGGATATCAGTCTGGTTTTGACAAAACCAAAAAGACTAAATTGGTGGTGCCAATTAATTTTTTGAATATTTATGAGTGTATTATTATGAATAGCAACTAAACACAACCATAAAATAGGTCAGCTTTTACAAAAATATCACATTGAACTGCTAGAGGAGATGCTGATAGTGTAGCATTATTTAAGCTGATACTGATTTTTATGTGCACTGTTCATTTGAACATGTCTGTCACATGAACATTTTTCTAATAATCTGAGATGTCTTTTCAGGGGGTGTTTCTTAACACTTTTCAGATTCCTCAGTAAAACTTTGTGATGTAATTTCAGGTTCTCCAAAGCACCTATATCTCCCCTATGGATTTATTCCTTCTCACAGCTTACTCACTTAATTACTGGATACAAGGTCCAGCCTGCTGAACTTCCAATTTAACAGAAGTAGAGGAATGCAATAAAGAATACAGATCAGTCCAACCAGTGTCCAGATAAGTAATCTGGTATTAATTGTTTCAGTAAATTATGGTACTTCAAAGGATAGAAATAATTCACTGGATTACAGTATATGTCCATTAGCTGGAAATCCAAAAGGCTGACTGATCACAGAAATTATTCTGGTCTCCTTTTAATTCTCAGAGTAGAACTAACTTAGTTGCTTAAACTGGCAGTTCCTCATAGCAGGCTTCTGTACTCTTCCAGTCTGATTTTGTCATAAAAGGCGATCACTAACGTGTCGAATTTTCAACATAAACCTAGAGACTCCATACTACACAGAATTTAAAAGAACAACTTCCTTTCCTTACAATCCTTTGTCTTAACTACAAAATCAAAACCTTAGACTTTCTAATCACTTTTCTCTTGACTCCCTAAAAAATGCAAAAAGTGTCATAAACTTCAGCTATTCCTCTCTAGTCACTTTTACTAAATTGAGGTGGATTATCTGTTTATGCTCCCTATATTGGATGGTCCCTTCCTAACATGATGCAGCTAGATGTGATAAAGTGCACACCAAGAAACAGGATTTTTAAGGTATTTTGAATTAGGGTTCAAGTCATTGCTAAAGAGAGATTGCTCCTACATATATCTGTAGCAGCTGTATGCAGCAGACATACCTTTCCTAGAAACAGCATAAAATCCCCAACTGTGTTTATGGCAGCCACTCGCAAAGCGTTTTCCACTAGGATAACAAAGGCATCCTTTGCTGAGGTGCAGAAATTGGTGCTGTTGATAGCTGTGGCTGTATACGCATTCTGAGAAAAGGAGATTGAAGATTTATTCACAGAATGATCAGGTA
This sequence comes from Camarhynchus parvulus, assembly GCF_901933205.1. Taxonomy (NCBI): domain Eukaryota; kingdom Metazoa; phylum Chordata; class Aves; order Passeriformes; family Thraupidae; genus Camarhynchus; species Camarhynchus parvulus. The sequence continues at coordinate 31,547,258 of NC_044601.1, read as the reverse complement.
TTTCAAATGGAGGGTGGGGAAGGTGAGGGGGTAGATACAGCTTTGAGTAAGACACATTCATCATATGATTTTAATGAACAAAATTTCCCTTGAGAGTTGTTGAATCAAGCAATATGAAACAGCTGACAGAAGATTATATGAGGTAAAGAATTACTATTCTTCTCCTCTCTTGCTCATAATTTATGCATTAACAAGTTTGTTCAAAAAAACTCATTAAACAGAATTTGCAATTCGTCTGCAGGAGGAGGTGAACAGTAGCATAGCTACAGAAATTAAATAGTTCCAAAAAAACCAATCTGGAAATATAAAAGAATCTGAGTGTCATACAAGTCAACCAAGATAATTTCTAAATACTTAACGAGACTGCATTCAAGGTTAGTGAGGACAGTTTTCAAGGATTACATTGGGGAATTTAAAATGCTTTTTTACAATTTTATCCTCTACATTTTCACCAGTAAGAAAAAATTAACAACAGTGAAAGAGATATTATGTACAAGATATTTATGTACAAGATATTTATTTATGTGAAATTTATGGCCCATAAACCCACTTTTTCAATGGGTCTTTTACCAGGACCAGCCAGTGTGTTGCATTTTGCAACTCTTTTTGTCCTTTGTAGATGATTATGACAATTTGATGTTTTGTATAGCTTTTACACTGTGAGAATCTTAAATATTATGCATAGAAAAGCTTAATTCTCTTTTCATAGCAAAAATATTTTGAAACTCAGATGTAGTTTGACTGAGTAGACCTAAGGGGGAATTTCTCCACTAAACCACTAAACAAATTGTTAAAAAGTTGAGAAACCATGTTCACAAAGATGAATATGGGCTATTTTTTAGTTCTTGTTTATATTCCAAAGATCAGTGTAGTGATTTGCAGTGTAATTTCAGAAATGGAGACAAGACTGAAGTTCTGTCATTCAAGTTCAGTTCCAAAGTACAATACACTATGTGTCGGCATCAGATTGCACTCTGGGAATATGTATACTAATATCAGCTCTTACATAAAACATAAATATGGAAAATCTTACCTGATTTAAGTATGTCAGGCACTTTTCTAGACACCAAAGGCAGCAAATGCAGGCTTTAAGCATACAGCGAGCACAAGCATTTTCCTAGAAAAGCACAGAATTTGTGTAGGAATATGTGGGAAATGTGGGAAAACATAGATAAAGAGTTTTTTGTGGAAACTAATCCCTTGTGCTTCAGTAACTGATATTCAGCCTGCTAGCTTAAGTAATCTGTACCACTCCCATGGTCCTGTAAAGTCTAAATATTCCAAGAACAATAGGATGGCTTGGGTTGGAAGACACTCCCAACACCACAGGCAGGGACACCTTCCACTAGACCAAGTTGCTCAAAATCTCATCCAGCATGACCCAGAACACTTCCAGGGATGGGATATCCACAACTTCTCTGGGTAACTTGTTCTACTGCCTCACCACCACCCTCACAGTGAAGAATTTCTTGTTACCCAGATCTATTCCAAAACAAGATTTCCATCTTCCCACATTGACTAAACAAAGCGGTAAACACATAAGGACTTGAGTTTTTATAAGAAAATGGAATCTATTTCTCTTACCTTTCCTTTGAGTTGTGTATGAATATACATAAGAATCATTCGTGGTATCTTCACTAGTGTGATAATGAAAGACCCCTTTGCTACTGTTCCTAGGTGGTAACAAACAAGGCGATTAACAGATCCCAGAATAGGAGTAAATGGTAGATTTCTTTTCTCCCTGTTGAAAAGAGAAAAAAAAATACATAGAATGATATTTAAGAAGTGCTACAAATTCTCAATAAAATAATGTACAGAAGGAATATATTATCCTCATACTAGCTTTCAGGATATATTGCTCACTCCACCCTGACAATCTGTGTAACTCACAAATTTGTCTCTAATGCAGGACAAGGATTAGGAATTGGTATGTCATACTGTTGGAGACTGCAATGTTATCGTTTATGGCTTAAGGATTTTTATGAAGGACTTTTGCCTGTTATAGCAAAACTTTATAACAAAAGCTGCATGGAAGACCACCACACCCTGAATGAGCCTCCTGACTGAGGCTCTGGACTGCAAGTTGATGGAGATAAGAGAAAGTGACTCAATTCTGGGCTGGGGAAAAAAATAAAAACGTTCAAGGGAGGGTTAAGCCTCACACCTTTGGGGTGGAGACCACAGCCCCAGGGCTATCAGCTGCCACACTTGCACAGGCCCTCACACTAAAGGGTGGGGGTGGGAAGGACAGGTTTTGGGTGTGTGGTGAAAAAGCCTCCGGTAAGAGGCAGTGAATGCCAATACTCTGCAGGGCAGACCTGCCCAGGTGCAGTCACCTCTTCACTCGGGAAAGCCACATCTACAGGACATCCACGTGAATGACAACAGACGGATTGTCATGGTCCATCAAAAGGTCCCCCCACAAGGGGCCCCCAGATCTTGCACTGGACCACTGCAACATGATGTAACAGATCCACAGGGTTGCAAGGGACATGTCAAACCTGCCCTCTAGGCATTCCTATATGAATATATATGAATCCATTGGATTCTATACTTTTTGGGGTGCGGGGGACCCTTGGAAGGATGGTATGTTTCTACCTAACCCCTGTCCCTCTCCCTGCTCCCCTCCCTGCTCTTTTTCTACATATTCCTTTCTTTTCTCTTTCTTTCCCTTTGCCTCTTTTAATATTAAATAAAATATATAAACTTTTTCGGTTTTTTTTGGCACCAACATCTAACCTCCTTTGGTTTTAATTAAGTTTTGGAGTATATTTTGAACCTTTCTGTGTTCGATCCATTTTATTCACAAAGACTTAATTTTCTTTGCTCTTCTCTGTTTAAATTGATTTGTAACACATATGAGTAGTGTGGTGATGCATCCCCTTTGTCCCTTCCCATCTTGGGCTGCATTATGATCTCAGAAATGTTTCTTAGGCCCCTGTCTTGACAAATAGCACCTGGGCTCAGCTCCTCAAACTTATCAGAAACACAGTCTGCTCCCAGGAACTTGTCCTGTCTATCAAGCTCCTGTTTTTAAAGGAACAGCCTTGTAAACTTATTTTTTGTGCCCAAATATCAACCTCGGTAGAACAACATTTCTGTTATTGAACTTTCAAAGAAAGTTACAGACCTGAATTGTGGACAGGATGGAAAATTACTATGACTAAAGCCAATTCTCTTGCAACCCCGTAAACTCCTGGACCACAGTGGGCTATGACCAGCACCTCCTTCTGAGTGGGACCTCTCTGAGCCACTGAACACTTAAGTTTGTGATACTCAGACGACCAACATCAAATGTTGCTGACAGAGCTTGGGCTGACACCCCACTTCTCAAGCCTCAACCCTTCACCTTTTGAGAAGGTGCGGAGGCATCTGACCTGAGCGCTTCACTGAACTTGAGAGGAATTTTTACGGGTCTCTACCTTGTACCTACACATGGGAGAGTGAATGTGCTACAGCAAATGTACTGTGAACGTTAGATAGGTAAGTAAATCAGGTTTAAGTAACTGAGTCACTGTTGTGCTCATAGTAAATTCTATACACTCTTTTGCTAAATTCATTAAATTACACTATTGATTAAGTGATACTAAGTTTAAGTGCTGTTTAACTCTTTAGGCCTAAACTGTTGGTGAAGTCTGGGGCTAAGAGTGGCAAGATGGCCTACTCTTAACCTTGTGATTCAATGAGAGGGTCCCCCTCATTTTTTTATCCTTATCCTTTCTCATCATTAGCCTTTACCATCCCCAGCTTCCACATAATTTTAGGTTTAGTCTTAGATTAACTGATTTTAGTCCTACTTTTCCTTTTTAAAGTGTTCTTTAATCATCTACTAAGTAGTAGAGTGAATCTTGTCAATGAACTCTGTCACACTTAAACTTCTATATTAACCAGCCTTTGCCAATACCTTGGCCAGTGATTCTCCAAGCAACTGGAAACACTCATTGTTGATAGGCAGTCTTACTAGCAGCTGGCTGCATTACCACTATTAAGAACTGGCAATTCCCTTAAAGCTGCATCACATGGTGTGCAATTCAAAACCTTCCAAAACAGTAAGAAACTGTGCTAATACTTTTTTAGTCAGACTACTGATAAACTTGCCTTCTCCTCTCTTGTTCTTTTGGAGATCTTCGTATAGACTTTGGAGTGGATATTATTAATTGATGAGGTAAACTCTTTGCTCAGATTTTTAAAATTTCTGATTTAGCTGTTATATCCTCAAGGTGCCAAGGGTTGAGCCTTAAAACAAGTTATTTTATGCACTGTAGCTATAATGTATTTAATTTATCAGATGAATACTCACATTCACAGTTTCAAGCCATTAATCTTTTCTACCAAGAAACTAATTTATACTCATCTCTCAAAGGATAGCACTAATTAAACATTTAAAGAACAGCTCTTCTTCTTTATTGGAAATAAAAGCATGATAATAAGCATATTAAGAAACATGTGATAACATTCAAAAAATAAAGGATCTCCCCAGCTTGGAAGAGATGAGAATTTCACTCAGAAAAGAAAACAAAAGTAGATTCTTCATTCCACAAAACTAATATCTGCATAATGTAATCCTCAGATGTTAATGATTAAAGTAGGTTTACCCTGTATTTTATTCCAATTAGCTTTCAGGGGAAGACAAATTTTACTCCCTGTTAGGCACAATCACATAAATTGCTTGAGTCTTATGCCCAGGCAAACCAAACACTTCCTCATTTTCAGGGCAAAGTCTGTAGCACAAAACACTTTGAAGCCTGTTATTGCCTGAGTTGAAAGGAATCCATCCAGGTAAAGTGAATGAGCAGTGAACAGGTATAAAACATTTCTCCATGGATAACCTCATCTCATTTGATTTGGAAAGCTGTTCATATGCAAAATAATGGGTAAGTGCAAATTAGTGCCTTTTCTGTTTTTACAAGTCACTTTTCAAATTACGGTTGTACCTTAAAATGCAAAAAGAAGATAACAGAGAGAAACGAGTATTTACTAACTTAAAATAAAATTGCTGTTAAGGAATTATAGGGTATGGATGAAATAAAAATCATTCACCCTCAGGCGACAGGAAAGACATAAACTTACAGATGAAGCACATTGCTAAGCAATCTATTTCAGTGCAGAGTTATTCTCCTTCTTCTGTATTTTCCTCATTCTGCACTCAATCTAGTTTAATTATTCACAAGATTACAGCCCTGTAACATCTTGTAATAACCTCATAGACGTATTTGATTGGTATAGTGAAGAACTTCATCATTAATAAAATAACAAAACTTCTGACAGCACAATAAATTGATTCCTTGCTTTTGATATTATTTTAAAGAGTAGGGCAGACAAGGAGTCAAATGTAGTTCAGGTACCAGCCTCAATGAAAAAGACAAAGCAATTAAACGTTTGTGATCTGAATCATGCACTTGAAAAATACCTGCATTATTCAAAAAACTGATACACAATTTAGTTCACAAGTACAGCAATAAAATACGATGCTTTAAAATTTTATGTGAATTTCTATATGGTCTTGTCAGGATCTATATATAAATGATTAATCTAATAAGATCTTAAGTAATCCTGTGAAGGAAAGATTAATGAAGATTAGTGAAGCACTGTAAATAATTTTAAGGGCACTGTTTTGCAATTAAAATAATAATCAATTGCTTTCATTATTTTTTAACCTCTATAGATCTTACCAGTATTAATTATTTAGCAAAACAGATGACCTTCCAGACTCATCCTACTTTGTAAACAACCACCCATACCTGTAGAATGTTCACAGCTTACAAGGCAAATAATACTTCAAGTTTTATATATCAAGAATACCATCTATAAATGGCAAAACAGATAGTTCAGGACTTTACATTATTTAAAAAAGGGTCAAGGCAATTTAACTGTTCCCTGGCTTTCCCAATGGACACAAATATTCTCCCCAGAAACCCTGCTGCTCATTATTTCTGCTAAGTCAATGTGTAGGCTACTCATGATAGAGCTATCTAGCTTAGCCTTACCTTGTAAAATAGTATGTTACAACAGCCCCTGCTACTGTCATCTGCTGACAGGCTAGGATAAACTCGCTGATCCAGATGAGTCCCACTACATGGTACCACCACATGTATTTCAAAGGACCTGCCATCCGAAATTCAACAAATCCTTCCTCATTTGGGACAGGACTACCTAGAAATGAATGAGGGTAAAAAGCAAAATTATGTTTACATCAATTCATAATGAAGGAAGTATATGGTATTAGCAGCTCATAACCAGTTATAGCAGAAACGTCTCTAGTTTCTACTCATAGTTTTAAATGCCACATTTACAATAAGTATAATGGTATTTGAAAAAAGTACACTAAAAAAATTCCACAACTCACCACCATCTCATAGCAAAAATTCACATAGTTAAACAGAATGGAAATCTACTTCAGTCATTCCTAATTTGAGTATGCTGCCTTATCAGTATTTTTCATACAGCAGGAATCAGTATCAGCTCCTTACATCTAGACGTCAACATTAACAATCACTTTTGTTTTCCCTATGGTAAGCTTCTGTATCTTTAAAGCTAGTAGCAGACATATGGAGCAGCCTTAGAAATTCTAAATATGTCATTTCATATATTCAAAAATGCATTGACTCTTTGTCTAATATGAATAGCAATATAATATACAGAGACTGACAGCATGTCAGAACACTCGTAAGATAAGCTCTATTTCAATGTGTTACTGCACAGTGAGATGTTTCATCTTATACAACATTTACATGAACAGCTGATGAGATTCAGAAAAACACTGCAAGGAACTTTGTGTGTATAAAGTGCTTACCTTGAAAAGCATTGTTTTGACTTAGCACTGACAGCACCTTACTCACATTCTTAGTTATGTTTTTATACTTACATATAAAATGAATGTTTTCTTGTCAATAAGTTAACTATTGAAATAATTCTGGTTTTGGTGAACAAGGATTTGGCCTTATTTGCAGAAATGGTTTGTTTAACTGATAATAGTGATGATACTGAGTACATATAAACCAAAAAGACAAAATAGTTTTTGCAAAATCAAGGCAGGTTGAAGGGTTCTGTCAGTTAACTATAATATCAGACTACATGCTCCTACAAATTTAGTGCCGGTGCAGCGGTCAGACTCAGAAAATGAAGCACAGGGCTGAGATGTTCAGTCGTGACCATTTTCTGCACATAGCACAGCATGCAATGAAAACTAAAAATTCCATCAGTAATAAGAGCAGGAACATATGAATTCTATTGCCTCCAACCTTTGCTAAGAACTCATGATATGAAAAATATTTATCTTGTATTACTGTGAAATAGCCTTGTGACTTGAAACACTGCTACTTTTGGGTCTGTAGCAAACAACAGGTTTCAAAATTTTAAGACATTTAATAATAAATGACAGTCTCTGCTGCCTACAATGTATTGCAAAATAACAGACTGTTTAAAAAGCATCTGCTGTGGTGTTTTTTTTGCTGAAGTAACTAAGATTTGGACCTATGTGGTTGATTAATTCTAGAAGCTCTTGTCAGACCCTGAATACAAACAAAGCTTTCACCTTCTATGTACTGAAGAGCAGGCAGGAATTAGCAGTACATTGGCTGCTCTCAAAATATAATGCACAAGCAGCAGAAAAATCTCCCTATTGATTCTGGAATAATACTGGACACCTAAGTTACAAACAACTGAGAACTAAAATCACAATATTTACATTGTGGGAGACAGTATTGGGTGCAATGGCCCTTCCCTTACTGTGTACTCATCTGTGTGAGTACAATACTTGGTGACTCCAAGTTTATGCTGTCTTTAACTTGTGTGTGTAAAATTAGAGGGAACTATTTGAAAAATTGCTATAGCAGTTTTATTATTAGTATATCATGGTTTGCAGCAAGCCAACTTGCATCAAATCAAAAAGCCAGCCTAACACACCAAGCATCATGCTGGGAATGAAGACTCAAATGCACAATAACCTGAAGTCAGTGAAGCAAGCAGGAATAGAAGCACAACAAGTGGGTTTTCTTTCTTTAAGATTCCCACAGACTTTTTCGTCAACTCTGCTACAAATCATACAACAATGAAATGACAGTTATTTAAAGTAAGTGACTGCTTACCTGTAGTACCAAGAAAAAGCAGGACGGTGATCCAGTATGTCCAGAAGAGGATAAGCACAAAAAATGTCCAAAATGGCTGGAAGACTAACAGTGGCAGGTGAATGAAGACCTTGCCAGCCACGTGGAACAAGGCAATAGTGAGAGCTACTCTTTTGCGCATAATTAACATGATCAAGAACAAGATAACCTAGAGGGGGAAGTTTCCAAATCACATTTTAGAGTACTGAAACAGAATCAAGACACTCTTTCACACAGCTAGAATATTCAAACACATTAAATTAACACATACTCTATCTATAAAATCACAGGATCAAAATGTAAAACCTCTATCAGCTTCTTCTGGTGATAAATTATTTTCCCAATTATACTTTTGGGGAATTCCATTCTCATAAGTATGTATTTGGAATCATCATCAGCCTTAAGCTGATGAGATAAGACCAGGTTCTGTCCTCAAATATGTTTTACAAAGCAGTGAAATCAGCCAGTTTTAACCTTTGATTACCTTTAAGAAAGGTAATTTAAAATTTATATCTGACCATGGCATGGTGGTCTTATAGGATGTATGTATATACGTGTATAATATAGGGAGTAAGAATCTAGGAGAGGGAACAGAGAGGAACTTTTGGATTAGGATGTGAAGCAACAAGAACAGAAGAGGGAGTCTACAATTCCTGTGAAGTTAGTCAAACATTGTCAATTTCCGGTAGTAAATTCAGTGACTCTGAAATTAACAGCAAGGCCCAAAGAAGATAAATTGGTTAAAATGGTGTTAGTATTTGAATTCACAATGATTTAAGAACAACTTCTTTCAGAAGTAGGCTAAGGACTTTTAAATACACTGAATTGACTAAGTAGAGAATCTAAGAAAAATCTCTTTGGATTGGCAGTCCAGTATCATACCTATTCTTGGAAGTCCCTGTGGACATTTTACAGTAGATGAAAGTAGCTGCAGGCTTAGAAAGTCTCTCCTGATTTTAAATCAGATAATAGAGAACAGCTCCTAGAAAGTCTCCCCTGACTCATAATCAGGTCTTAGAGAACAATTCCTAAAAGTTAAAAAAATAACATAATGAAAGAAAATCACTTCCACAGAAATTGTGGCAGAAATAAACTGTTCCAAAATGTGTGCAATACAATGCTTTCACCTGAATAAAAAATAGAGATTAACAGGAAGACAAAAGCAGAAAATAATACCATCATTAGCAAAGCATACCGTGAAGACTGTAGCTGCAATGGCATAGATCAAGAGAGCCTGAAGATTGTCTTTGGCTATTTGGGTCTCAAGAGCACCAACAGACATTCGTTGTTTAGCATAGAGCCACCAGAGGACTCCAGTACCACCTATGTTTTAGTGAGAAAACAAGAAGGATAAATAAATGAATCCTCTGTGTGATATATACTACCTAGTCCCAGAGAAATAAAACAGTTCTTTCCTTTTAAGTCTAGTCTGGTACTGAATATTCAAAAGCACTGATGCTCAACCCAACAGGAGCTTGAGAGGAGGGAGAAGTACCTAGTTCTCCTCTGTTGCCCTCCTCTCAAGTGAATATATTCTTTTCACAGTCTCACCATACTATGACCACTTAAGAGACTTGCAGAACTTTGACTCTGTGTTTTAGGGTAAACTGCATTGAAGGACTGCTTCACAGAAAGCCCTAACAGTGAACAGCACAGCTCCCACTAGACAGGTAATAAAAGAACAAAATGAAGAATAAAAGTTCTGTGGTAGGCTGTATGTATGAATGTATGGGTATGTACAATAATGCAGGGAGTAAGAATTTAGGAGGGAAAACAGAGACAGACCTTTGGATTAGGATGTGAAATAACAACAAAACAAGGAGTCTACTGTTCCTGGGAAGACTACAAACAACAAGCATCAGCCTGATGCTGGAAACAGCACCGTAATGATATGTAGCTAAACTTGCTTCAGACAATGTCTTGGACACCAGAAAAATATTAGTAAAAGGCACAGGAGGCAAATACAATATGAGGTATTATCTTCTCATCCCTGTTATGTTAATCCTAACCTTATGCCCAGAAAAACATTCTCCTATTCTAGCTGCCTTTCCAAGGTAGAACTTTTAGTGAACACAGATCTCCAGCCCCTCAGGGAGATCACCTTTCCTCTCTGGTACATTTCTCTTTTAATTGTCCTTCTCTGTTTTGCTGGTATTTCTGAATCAAACGCATAAGCTGAGTAGGGAGGTTGGACCTGATGAGCCTCTGTGGTCCGTTCCAACCTCACCCATTCTGTGATTCTGTGATTGCCATGTTTTTGCTGAACACATTCTGTTCAGGTCTAAAATTAAGAATGTTCTTTTGACACCTCCTAAACAAACAGTCAAGACAGAAAAAGCAGTATGTGTCATAAAAGACAGGGGTTTTATTCAATCCATTATTATAATGGATGAAACTTTTTAGAACATAGTAACAGATGCCAGTAAGATAAGTTACTCAACTATTTCACTCAACATGGTTGCTCAGCTGCTAAAGAGAATATAAATGAAAAAACCCCCATGTTTTTCCTTTTCCCTGGTCATAGATTGTAAGGCCATTAATCAGAAAACCAAAGTGATCCTGAAAAAATATAGATGGTCTGCTGATTTTTTCCATCCATTGCAGTCTTGAATTGCAAGAATTAAATCACTAGTGCTTCCTAATGTGATTATTCTATTTTTTTCTTTCTGTGCAGTCATCTGCCCAGACATTTTGGCTTAGCTACTCAGTAATAAGTAGAAAACTTTAGTTTTATGAATTTAAAAGCTAATGTGATAAAACAAGGCTATTTTCACACAAGCTACATATAATTTTGGAAGTGACAACCTTTGGTCATTTCTAAGATAGCTTGCCTGGTGGCATTTCACATATGATCTGGGTCATGCAGGTGTTTCTGAGTCATATAGAAATATAATGATTTAATTGGAATTGCTGGAGAAGCACCTTTACTTCCTCTCTTCAAGAACAGGTCTTAAAGAGCTACTCAAAGAACTGAAGCACTGATGAACATGTCAGAGTTGTAAATATATTCAGCTGCATAAGCAAGAGTCACCCTTTGATTTCTTCATGCACCAGCTGAGGCGTGGGAGTATCACCAGACACACCCAGGCTTAGCTGCCTTGCTGACCTGTTTGGAAGGCACGTTAAGAAGTAGGCATCATTTAGGGCTGTGCTACAAATGCTGGGAGCAATCTCCTGCACTGTCACCTGTGGGCTCTAGTGAGCTAGGCTGCCATAAAGACTGACTGCCAAGCAGGGTGTGCAAATATCCAAGGAGCAATGTACTCTCTGACAGAGATCTGCAATTACTAAGGTGGCATTTTGGACGTGCATCTGGAAAGGGACTCAAAAAAAAAGGCTGAAGGGAAATGCATGATCCAAGATGTGTGTGGATTGTAGCTGGGCTGAGGAAATTGAGCACAAGGATTAGAAATGGGCACTCAAAGTGGGAAACAAACAAGACTTACCAAGCGATCCCAGAATGACAAGAATTGTTAAAATCCAGACAAGTACTCTTGAAATGTACCTTATTATAACCATTAAAATCATGGACAACACTGCAAAAGAAGACAAATAAAATAAGTAGACCAATTCCCTCAAGTAGATATAGCCTTCCTAATTTTCCCACTGTACTAAGGGAACTGCCTTCCAACAGATTTTTTACAGACAGATTTCTTTTTTGAGGCTTACAAACTCACTGAATAGATAGTTAAGAAAATTAGGTACCTCTACAACTTCTGCTTTGATAATGTTGATTAAAACAAAGAGAGCATAAATACATTTACACGATACATCAAACACAAGACATAATGCATGCATACAGACAGAGATGTACTTAGACAATGACCAAACAGACAGCAAGGCATGACAGTACTTTGAGTCTGGTAACATGAGCACACCTCCTGAGGACCAGAGCAGAGTCTGTACTCAAATACACATGTCAAACCAGTGCAGTTAATGTGATATCTGTGTATTCTGAAATGTCATGCCAGTCATAAGCAAAAAACTATACAGTAGCTAAGGCTAAGTGAGTGGTGTGTACAAGTACATATTCATATTTTAATATACACACGTTTGTGTTCAGCAGTTACATGCAAGCCACTGGAACCTGGCTTTTTGAATCACAGTCTAACCCACTGTTTTAAAACAAATAATTTCTGTTTAACTATGAAATTAGGAAAAGTGTTTTTTAAATTAACTTTATGTAAATTCTGTACTAACTTCTGACTCTAACTGAACAGTAGAACTGCGAATCAGCCACTAGCTTTCAGATTTCGAATAGTTTTCTACCATTATTACCAAATACTGAAGCTGTCAAGATGTAAAAATAAACAGCTTTCAAGCTACAGTTGAAAAAAATACACAGTGGTCTTTTGTGTATGTATAGAGGGGGTTAATGGTATCTAGCATCCTCTTCTTTTTCCTTTCCTTTTCCCTTCCTTCTCACCCCCCTGCTTTTTTTAACCACAAAAGGAAACTGAAAACAAAGGACCCCTATATCTGATACAGCTTTGCAGTGTTTCTTTCTAAATAATACACCACTCATATGCATAGCTAATATCATGATACTCCCATTTTAGGATTTCAGATTTTATACTTTGTATGAGTAAAACAGACTCACTAGGAAAGCAATTTATGTCGGTGGGCAACATTCCACCTCAAACAAGACGACTTTGTTAAAGAAGCTCTTCAGTGTAGCACAAAGTGTCACTTAATAGGCTAGAGACATCTCACAGCTATAGAAACAATTCAGCATCTCTGTACTGTTGGGAATTTCCAGCTCTCCAGAAAAGGCTGAGATTTTCAAAGACCTGAAGCTTTTAATTTTGAAGGATGGGGAAGAAGGAGGTAACATACGTTGCAACAAATGGGCATCTGATTTTCTTGCTTTAACTCTTAAAGTTCTCATATCTTTGTGCAAGTATGTTAAATGAAACAAATTAAATCCCCTACATCCAACCAGAGTGTGCTACTTTGCATTTCTCAACCTGTCTTTTTTATTTGGAAAGGGTTTATTCGGACGTGAGTTGGTAGAAAATGACTACTACAAATGGGAAATGGGAATACTATTAAAAAAATTATGAAAAGATGGCTGTTCTCTTAACTATATCAAACTAATGTTGGCTAATCAACAGCCATGCATCCTCTATCTCACAATCAGTGTAAGAGAAACAAAACCAGTATATTACTTATGAATAAGTTACCCAACTCCCAAATAAAATTGTTAAAAAAAACATTCTGAATAATTTTCTAAGGGATTGTTGCTATTATACAGGTTTTTTGCTCATAATGTGGTTAGAGTGTGTTAGCAACCTCCTAATGGAGTACACTAAGAAACAGCTAGTAATGAGAAAAACAATTACCTAGTGATAACAAGCAAAGTCCCATTATAATCTCTTTGCTGGTCATAACTCCACTAATCAGCCTGTGTAAGACACTACTGTCACTGACAAAGGTGATCAGGGCCTCTGCAAACTTGGCATAGCAGGAAATGTTCACAGGAGCACAGCGATGGAAGAATGGAATAGGTGCACTGGTGACACAAGAAAAAAAAATCAGAAAAAAAAATTACTCCTACTTAATATAAATGCCACATCAACACACAAATGAAAGGTGAATAGATGCAATCATTCTACCCTTATAACATCATAACCAGAAACCATGTGTTGAATGCACAAGTGCTGCTGAAATGAGGATGATCATAATGAAAAATGAGGCAGTTCTTACAAACAACCCTATGAGGCTGGAATGTACACTCCAATAGGCTATTATTACCCTCCCACCCTTAAATGACAAGGCGCAGAAGGTATATGTTCCTATTTCCACTTAAATGTCTTTCTTTTAAGTGTCAGGTGGTGAACCAGCAGCTGAAACAATGCCTTTCACTCATTTTAAAATGGAATACTGGTCCATATTTGCAGCAAAAGAAATTGCAGAATAACAATACTCTTCTTGAGTGTGTATATTTTGCACTAAAGGACATCAGCATTCACAACTGCTGTCAAGCAAAACGAATGCATTTATTCCTAGTCTTTCCCCATACTAAGCTAGTTCTTGTATTGAATATTACAATCACAGTGTTTGTATTCATTAACTTTGTTAGAACTATGCAAAACATGCCAGGATGCCTTTATTGTTTTGAACCATTTTGGAAAGACCCTCACAAAAAACTATTGAGACTATGCACTAAACTTTGCAGAATGCTCCGAAAAACCTGCTATCAAGAGAAAGATACAAGAGAGCAAAAACTTTCCTTTAAAAGTGGGTAATTTTGTTTTCTAAATGTCTCCCCTTTAGTAGCAGTCTGCCTTGGTCATAAACTATGTCAGATCTCAAAGTGGCCTATTACATCATTTGATCAATTCCCAATTACATTTCAGACATGAATTACATGTTCCTTCCTGTAACTGGATCCAATGAAAAAAAAGTCTTTTCTATTGTTTCACCTGCCCAATCTTCCTTACTTGAAAAATTTCGGTGGACTATACCAGCAATGAACATAATCTTCTGCAGTTTCCCCAGTTCAGCAATGACCTATAAATCAACCATTTTCTGTCCTCAAGAACTATTTTTAAAGCCATGTCTTTCTAAAATTCTAGCCACCATTTTAAACACATAGTGAATAAACCAGCTGCCTTAGGCACATATTTCCCATCCATTGTTTTTCTGGGGAAAAAGGATGACACGCTGAAAACCATTAAAGTGTAACTATTCTGTAAAGAAATTGGGAGAAATTATGATCTGCCAAAAATGACCTGCCATTTCTAGGTAATTAATTCGTTAATCTTAGGTTTTTGTTGAAAGTCACTGACGATTGCAAATTTCATAGGATTACTGTGCTGAGTAGGTAAACGCATTTGAAGGTGCTCATATTGATGGTCTACTTTTGGGTAGGAATGAACACAGCAGTTAAGCACAGCAAAGTAATTGTGCATTAGTCACAGTTATCAAAAAACAAACCCATAATGATGGCTGCCCTACTTAAAAGGCAGTCCATGTATCCTCTTAGTTTCTTAAAACATAGCCTATTTTGGGATATGGCTGTTCATTATATGCCATATCACTGAAAAAGACTGACATTTGACAGGTTTATTTAATTATTAAGTGCTACAACTTTTCAGAAAGCTTAGAGCATTTGTAAGTCGTCACTACCAGCAACAAAGCCCAAATTTTGAGGTGGGAGTAGGCAAAAGAATGTTATTCCTTCATCCAAATACAAAAATATTAACTTTGAAAATGGAACTAATGGGATTAAAGTATTCTTCCAAAATATATCCCAATGAAAGAAAATGTGCTTTTTGCATCAGAGTTTATATTAGTCACCTAAGATCCCTTAACCTAAATCAATTTCACTACCAATTTTAAGGTAACTATTTTCATGTGCAGTAATTAATTACTAAGTTTGTTTTAATTAATTAAAAATAGGTTAGTGGCTCCTACAAGCTTTCTTGAGTAAATGGGACTCCTGAGATACTACTTTTGAGATCTGCTTCTGCTCCAGTGGTTCTGACTGAATGAGTAGGTGAGGTAAAGTGTCCCAATAAAAAACACAATAATAGACCTATTCTCTATGACCTGCACTATTTTATATGAACTCTTGATTATATCTTGGTATGTTACCTACTGAAAAGGAAGTATTTCTAAGAATAGCAACATGATGCTTAATCATAAACAAGAACGAATAAAGTTGAAGCCAGTAGATGATGATCTCAGAAGCTGTACTTTTAAAGTATTATTCAAATGATGTTTGGAGATCCATCTGATTACTCAAATATTAGATTTCAAAGAATTTTTTCCTCTCACTACTACCCCTGTGTATGTACAGGGGTAGTACAGCAACCTGTGCGAGGGGAGGGGGATTCCAATTGGAATAACACTGGTAGCTGCTCTTTATAACCTCTACAGGGCAGTCCCTTGGCACAGCTCAGCACAGCTGGTTTACAGATAAATGCTGCAGGGGACTGGACAGGTTTACCTCCAGGGTTCTCTAAACATGCAGTCATGTCTACAGAAGCTGATCTAGACGGGGTGTGGAAGAAATACATATTGCTGAGTGCGCTGCTAGACTGCAGTACCTGGTCAAAGTTGGACGTAATACCTTGAAGATGGATGGTAAAAGTCCATTCCACAGCTGAAGGGTGTGAAGAACCCTGGTCATCAAACAGAAAACATCAAGGGACAATCTTCACACCATATGCTACCTCCATCCCATGGAACTAATGGGAATCAGAGAGTTCATAACCCTTGACAGATTGCACTGGTTTCAGCTGGGGTAGGGTTAATTTCCTTGTTTTGGATTTGTGTTGAACACAGGGTTGATAATGGAGAGATGTTTTTGTTATTGTTGTGCAGGGCCAAGGCCTTTTCTGCTTTTTCACTGCCAAGCTAGCAAGAACATTGGGGGTGTATGGGAGGCTGGGAGGAGACATAGCCAGGACAAGTGACCCAAACTGACCAAAGGGATATCCCAAACATGGCATCATGTGCAGGATATAAACAGGGGCAAAGAAGAGGAAGGAGGGCACGTTTGAAGCGATGCTGTTTGTCTTCCCAAATAACTGTTGCATGTGATGGGGCCCTGCTCTCCTGGAGATGGCTGATGCCTGCCCATGGGAAGTGATTAATTAATTCCTTGTTTTGCTTTGCTTGTGTGTGCAGCTTTCCTTCCCTTATTAAACCATCTTTATATCAACCCACAAGCTTTTTACTTTTTACCCTTCCAATTCTCTCCCCAGTCCTGCTGATGGGGAAGTGAGCAAGTGGTTGTGGGGGTCTGGGTTACTGGATGGGCTTAAACCATGACACAGATCAAATGTAACTGTTAGGTAAGTTCTTCCTGAATGCCTCAGTCTACAAGATGTTGGGCTTTCATTTGGTTGTCTCAACAGGATTACATTTCTCCTTCAAATTACACTTACTCAAAAAATTTAACTATAAAAACCTGAAAACCAGTTGTTTACAGATACAATGCTGGCCTTTTTTGCCTAGGGCATTAAGTTCAGACTCTTCAATCTCAAAAATGCTCAAACATATCATATATTTTAGTGATACCATATCAAAAAGGGAAAATACTATACCTACACAATAGTTTATTTAAAATAACATGCGGTCATTTTTATGAGGAATTTACATAACATCATTAGAGCTCTGATACATTATTCTATCCTTCTGTTTTCTTACTAAGCCATATTTATTGAGACTGAATGATGTTAGAACACACTATGAGAAGTCAATATAATTCTGGCAACAATTAGGACTAACGAGCCTTTTCAGTATGCAAGCTGGCACTGAAGTTTTCATTTGTTTTTGTATTATGGCAGTAACAGCTGGCTAGCTGGAATATAAACCTATATTGGGAACTTTTTTAAAAAAGCTAATATTCCAGCTGCCACTAATTGTCACTACAATATTAAAAAAAAAAGATTCAGTGGAGAGGCTACCACGTATACAAGAAAGACTTAAAATCAGAGTTTGTAGAACTTGTTTGTAGAACAAGTTTGTTATAACAAATATAATATTTACAAAAAATGTAACAGAAAACTATGCATAAGAAATGACTCTGAAGTTATCACTCACTACTGAGTATATTTGAGAAGCTAAATTCTGAGAAACACAACATGGTTCTTCTTGAGTTAGTGCAATTACTGACAGAAGGCTGCGAACAACACTAACACATCACTTCTTTTCTCAGCAATGCTCATCTCCACAGGTCCAGGCAGCACAGCTACAAGAGTTCATGCAGCTATGAACTTTCCAATCCTATTTCACAAACAGCAGTCTAATGTAACACTTAAAAAAATAAACCTCAAAATGATCTGTTAATAAAATACAGCCCTCTTTTTGGTATTGAACTAATACTAGTTATTTGCAGACTGAAAAAGTAAAAAATGAAGCAATTTGCATCTATCTGACTGGCTGAGGTAGGTATAAGAAGTGAATGCTGCGGAGAGCTGTGCATCCCTACACATTTTTTTCTACCGAAGATTAAAAATGTTACATGATTGTCTCAGATCTGCATTGCTGATGGGCAGCTGGCTATAGATAGGGTGAAAGGCAGTAAAACAGCTGATACTTAGAACAGTGTCAGTCACATGAGACAAGAGAATTTGAAGATAGCAATTAAATAGTTTCAGTAACACATACACAGATAATTTGGGTTTTTCTTTGACTGTTATTTTCACTACCTTTTAAAAATTGAATTTTAGAAATATATACAATAACACAGTAAAACATCTATCTGGTAAGAGTGAACATGTGTTGGTATTTTCTAAAGAACTGTCATGATCAAAACAAATCTCTGCTCCCTCCACCCCAAATCAGACAACTTGATCATATTACCTCTCTGGAACAGGATATTTAGGACATAACTTGGCAGCCCTTGGGTCTGTTGTATATTCTGATGGCTGTAGTTCATAGCTACACAGAGTGGATCCTGTTGAAAAGTAAAAAAAAATTATTGGTACAGAAAACAAATTTTAAAAACCACTAATATTCTTTGCAAACAGCATTAAAATGGATACAGGTGCTAATTCTGCACTTCCTCATGTCATTATCACAAAGCTTTGCTATAGTTCCTCCTGTAATGTGGTAAATCAAGACAAACACAGCTGTCAGTAAAATAAAATGACGTTCTCCATCTAGCTTTGGGTTTTCCAAAGTTTGAGTATTTGAATGCAGAAGACTAATTCACAATGTGGTGTAAAAGAGGACACAAAATACTGTGAAGCCCCCCTACCCCTACTATTCCACCATGGTTTTTTTGGATCATTTTTAATGCGTGAACATTGCATAACGTAACATTTATGATAGAAAGACAACATTCCTGTGTTTGCAGGGGTTTTTTTGTGTGTGTGTATTCAAAATACAACTCGTCTATAGATTTCAGGGACAGAAACAAAAATAACCCGAACTGAAAAAGTTGGAAAGCTGGCTGAGAAATAACAGCTCTGCATTACATATCCAAAGCTTCTAAAAAGCTGAACTCTCTCCATAAACAAATTGGTATGGCACAGTAAAGATCAAGTTGCCTATAACAAAATTCAAACAGAAATTAAGTTTTCCTTTGTACCTGACACTTGCTTAATGGAAGTGCCTTACCTAGGAGAGATTTCTTTCAATTTATCTATAATGAAGACACTGAACATCTGACCCAATGCTTCTAGGAAATCAGAAACTTCCAAATCAGATTGGAGCCCTGGTATATCAGCAATTCAGAGGCAAGGAAGCCTCCAATGATATAAGCTGCCTATCAAAAGCTTAATTTCCTTCCAAGCCTCTTTCCTAATAGATTGCTTACTTCCAAGTGCAAGGGCTTTTAATACATAGCTTTTAGTGTCCTTTTCCCCTGTGCAATACACTAAGGACTTATCTTAATAAGGACTTATCTGATTCTTAATCATCAATATAAATATTCAGTTCCTTCCGTTATGAAGTCCACTCTTCAGGAATAGTTTGTATAATAGTGTCCTGCAAGCTGGATCTGGATAATACATATACACTATTACCCAAAATAAACCAAGAATTTTGACAAACAGCTTTATCTTGGCCTGCATTACACTGAACAGAACTATTATTTGTAGAATTTGTAGAATATTATTTGCAGAAATTTTATCTATCATTGCTACATTTCTACCTCTATGAAGAGACCTCTCCTATTCACAGACTGAAAGAGCAGAGAGCGTATTTAGAGGCTTCAGCTGCTCTCTATCTAATGCAGTCTTTGGAACACTATTTAAGCACCACTTCTACAAAGTAGTTTTTTGGAAGCCAGTCCAAACCACCAAATGCACTATTGAAGAAAGACAGATCTCCTACAAAGAGAAGATAGGAGGTGAAACATCTGAAATGCATTTTCAATTATACTGTCAATATGAATCCTTATGCTTCTGCTTGCTTATGTGGAAAACATGGCATGATATAAACATAAACAGATATCACAAAAAACATTCCTTTGATCTTAGTTGTAAATGAAGTATCTAAAATGCATCTAAATCTACAGGTTTTTCTTAAAAACAGAAAGAAAATCTACATTTATTTTGCTTTGAATATGGGTCAAAAGATAAGTTATAAACGTGGTTGACAGCCAGCTCAGCCAGCTGTGCTCAGGCAGACAAGAAGGCCAGCGGCATCCTGGCCTCTATCAGCAATAGTGTGGCAAGCAGGACCACAGCAGTGACTGTCCCCCTGTACTTGGCACTGGTGAGGCCACCCCTCCTATCCTGTGTCCAGGTCTGGATGCCTCCCTGCAAGAAAGACACTGAGGCGCTGGAGCGTGTCCAGAGAAAGGCAATGGAGCAGGTGAAGAATCTGGAGCACAAGTTCTATAAGGAGTGACTGAGGAAGCTGGGGTTGTTTAGCCTGGAGAAAAAAGAGGCTCAGGGGTGACCTTATTACTCTCTACAACTCTCTGAAAGGAGGTTGTAGCCAGGTGGGGATTGGCCTATTTGCCCCAGAAACAAAACACAGGGCAAGAGGAAATGGCATCAAGCTTTGCCAGGGAAAGTTTAGACTGGGTATTAAGAGTAATTTTTTCACCAAAAGGTTCATCAAGCATTGGAACAGGCTGCCCAGGGAAGCAGTTGAGCCCTCATCCATGGAGATACTTAAAAGATGTGGAGACATGGAGCTTAGGTAAATAGTTTAGTGGTGGACTTGATGATCTTAAGGGTGTTTTTTAGCCTTATGACTCTCTGGTATAATTCTAAGGCGAGAATAAAGAGCTCTAAAGGAAGTAGAGTGATATGTGTTATGTGGACAAGTGTATATAGATTCATGACACAGTGTTAGGGCCAGCTTGGCCATTCTGCCAAGTGACCAGTGTGAACTACAGTTTTAAGTATCTTATGAGAAGGTCCCCACATCTAAACAAGCCTAAGGGACAGGGCTGGTCTGTGGATGCCCATGCTCCCTTTGACTTCTAGCAGTTAAGGCATGAGAGAAAAAGGGCAGGATTTACTATGGGGAGGAAAGGAAACTCTTTGTACAAATGTGCATCTGAAGACCTGTTTGGATCACAAGTGTAAATGAAGCAAAATCAAATGCCAGACCCTGATGTGCATACAGGTCACAAGCCATTGAAGTAAGACCTGTAGGGTAACTCAATACACTCCTGGCTGTAGAGAAAAATGGAAACACCTTGACAGTTCCCTCTGGAAGCCAATAGTATATTCCCTCCTGCCATGCCTGACAACTCAGGCTGCCACTACCATGTCTTGCCTGAGAACTGCTTTTGGGCTACTCTGGATCTTTTCCCTTTAGATGCCTAACTCACAGCACACTTCTTTAGTCACAGTCAAACAGGAAAATATTTTCATGTAGCTTGTCAAACAAAGGATCTTAACTACCCTGCCTTTAAAGAAACTACCAGTCCCACAGCTGAAATTACGCCCATGAGATTATTTGTCCTTTTGTCTCAAATCATTAGAAACTCTAACTATTCCAGTAAGTATTTATTTATTTATACTCTGAAAACCTTCTCTAGTACTGTGTAAGAGAGCGTTAGAACTCAAATGTGTGCTTGAATTATGTCACTTTTAAAACTGATTTCTTCACAAAAGAGTCTGTGTGCATCACTGAACAGAAATTTGCATTTTCTAGGGAGAGAGAGAAGAATGAACAGCCTTGTCAAACTTTCCACTCTATATTAGTTTCTCTGGGTTAGCAGAGACTAACACAGCCAATCTTTTTGTTGCTGTTCAAGTTGGTAAGGCCAGAAAAAGTTGAAGGAAACATTTGAGTCGTCCTGCTGAGATAATTAGTTTACCAAAGATACTACTTTTATTCCTAAATTAGTATCATTCAAATGTTTCAAAACCAGTATGAGCAGGATACAGAGTACAAACTAAAAGATCAGTGATATAATACACCCTTTGCTTCCTACAGCAATGCACATATTTCTTCTGGAGAAACCCTTAGGCAAATGACATCAAACTGTCCTACAAGGATTGGATTCCAGATCCCAACATGTTGTAACATTAAGAAAAATACTTCTAAACTATGCAGAGCATCAGTATTTGGGCTATTGGTGAGCACACAGTAGTGTGCCTGACCTGTGTGCACACTTTGGCCCCACAGTCCTGTATTTGGTGGTTTCACACACAGAGTGATATCGTGGAGACACACAAACATTTCTGTTCCATGGTTTCTTTTCTATGAACAGAATTGCTCCAGCCACTAGAATATATTGGAGCCATAATTGGAGCAAAGTACCTCAAAAGACAAACTTCCAACCTAGCTGTAGAATAGAAACTTCTTTTCGAAGTCTCCTTTCTGTTTTGCTGAGGCTTGGATTAGTAAGGAGCTAAACAGCCATTATCTCTGGCACTCAAAGAAAACAGCTATATTTACTCCAAGTTTTTATATAAAGATGCTGTAGAAAACCAGGACTTTTACTTCAAAGATTCTTTCTAAATGAGAAGGCAAATTTTTGAAGGTCTTGTGTGCTCAGAAGACACAGTGCACAGAAGATATAACACTCTGCTTTCCACAGCAATACAGTAAACAGGAAGGTCCAAACTAACCAAAGATGGTTAGGTAAAAATACTTTTAGAGACCAGAGTTCCAGTACAGCTTTCCTTCCTGCATTTGCTTTGCTGTGAACCAACAAACAAACCCCTGCTAGAGCAGCATTACTATTCAAGAGTTTACAGCTTGAGAAATGGCAAGATTCCTAAGTCATCCAATAAGAGGAGCAGTCCACAGAGGATACCAATGACATTTATATTCCCTGACTTATAGCAGTGGAAAGCATACAAGGGGTTTTGAGTTCCATTCTGGGAGTTCAGCAGCGTCTACCCATCTATCAACACTTATTAACAGCAACTAAAACAAGGACTTCAATATCTAGAAACATGGATTCATATTCAGAGTCAAGGACTTAAGCAGAAAAATACAAAACTATGCAGAGACAAGAGATAGCTTCAGTACCAGGAGCAGCACAGTCACCTTAGGTGTTTAGGAGTATGTTCCTTTGTCCTAGGGTGACATTATGATGCTTGTATCCCCATTCATATGTTCTGTTTCTGCAGGATATTATGTTCTGTGCCTTTAAGACTGGCTTTGAAGAGTGGAAGTTTTGTTTGGGTTTTTCTTATCAGGGACACAGAGATGTATTTAGGGCTGCTTTGGCTTTCTTACTTTCACTTTCTGCTTGGCTTGCTCTCTCTCGCTTCTGCTTGCTTTTGCTTTTGCTCTTTAGCTAGTTTAGCTAAACAGTCCAAATTTCTTCCTGGACTGTGTATCCTCTTCTTTTTCCTGACCATCTCGAACCTGCTCCGGACTGGGACCTGGGAACACCGAGCGTCTGCACCGTGCAGCTTGCAGCAGCTGCCCAGCACCGGAGGGACTGAGAACAGAGCGACCACCCCCCGAGAGAGACTTTCTGAATTTGTCATCTGTTTCAGAGTGGTGTCACCTGGTATTGTTCATTTTGTGTGCTGGGGGGTGCTGTGCCTGTTAAATAAACAGGTTCTTTCCACTTCTCTCCGAGGAATTCTTCCCGAACCGGTTGGGGGGAGGGGCCGTGTGGGTTTGTTTTCTGGAGGGGCCCCTTTGGAGATTTCTCTCCCAAATTTGCCCTAAACCAGGACATCCTTTAAATTACAAAGAGCTCCAAGCAGCTCCACATATCCCTTCTCACATACATGTGGCAAAGCACAGCTCGAGAGACTACAAACCACTGTTTTGATAAAGTAATTTATATGAACTATTCTCAGTCTGATATTGTGCATGTATTGTGCACTTACATGGCATGACACGTGACATGTTTAATGATTTCTTTGCCTTTGTCCTTCACACTGGTGATGAGCCTAGAAGGCCTCAGCGACCAGAGCTGGAGGACCATGGCAGCGAGAATGATAAACTCCCAGTTGACCCCAAATTTGTGGGGGATCTGCTGCTCCAGCTGGATCCTCATGTATCTATCTGGCTTTATGATGGCATTCATCCAAGAATACTCAAAGAGCTGTTTGATGCCATTGCAAGGCCTCTCTCAATTATTTTTGAACAGTCTTGGATATCTGGGGAGCTCCCAGCTGACTGGAAGCTGGCTAACATTGTCTCAGTGTTCAAAAAGGGCAAGAAGGATGACTCTGGGAACTACAGGCCTATCAGTCTCACTTCAGTGCCTGGTAAAATGATGGAGAAGATTATTCTGGGAGTTCCAAAAAACACCTGAATGACACCGCAACCATTGTCACAGCCAGCACAGCTTCATGAGAGCAAAGTCCTGCGTGTCCAACATGACTACCTTCTAGGACAGGCTGGTTGATCAAGGGAAGCCAGTTGATGTGATCTTTTAGGATTACAGTAAAGTTTTTGATACTGTCTCTCACAGGACCCTTCTGCAGAAAATATCCAGCCCACAGCTGGATAAACACATCATGTGATGGGTGAGCAGCTGGCTCATGGGTCAGGCACAAAGGGTTACAGTGAATGGGGTGACATCAGACTGGTGTGACCTGTCACTAGTGGGGCTCCACAGGGCTCCATCCTTAGCTCTTATTCTCATCTCATCCTCTGCTCTTGAACATCTTAATAAACAACTTGGACACAAGACTCAAAGGCCCAAAGTAAGTTTGCTGGTGATACAAAACTGGGAGGAGACATTCACTCCCTTAAAAGCAGAGGCCTTGTAGAGAAGAGTCAAAAAATGACAGGGCTGGGAAATTACCAACTGTATGAAGTTTAAGAAAGACAAATACAGGATTCTGCACCTAGGACAGGAAAATCCTGGATGTATGGACAGACTGAGGAATAAGACCCTGGAGAACAGTGCTGCAGACAGGAACCTGGAGGTCACTATGAAGGGCAAGTTCAACATGAGTCAGCAGTGCCCAGGCAGCCAGGAGGGCCAGGTCTGTCTTGGGGTGCAGCAGGCACAGCATCACAGCTGGGTAAGAGAGGGGATGTCCTGCTCTACTCTGCACTGCGGGCACCCTCATCTTGAGGGCTGGGGGAAGGTTTGGGTGCCACAATATAAAAAAGATATTAAGTGCTGGAAGAGTGGCCAAAGGAGGGCAACTGAGATAATGAAGGGACTTGAGGAGAAGCTGTGTGAGAAGTGGCTGAGGTCACTTGGTCGGTTCAACCTGGAGGAGACTGAGAAGAGACTTTATCACAGTTTGTAACTTCCTTGTGAAGGGAAAAGGAGGAGCAGGGACTGATCTCTTCTCTGCAGTGACCAGTGACAAGACCTGAGGGAGTGGCCTGAAATTGTGTCAGGGGAGGTTTAGGTTAGGTTCACCCACAGGGTGGATGGGCACTGGAACAGGCTCCCCAGGGAAGTGGTCACAGCACCAGGCTGTCAGAGTTCAAGTAGGGTTCAGACAATAATGTCATGTACATGGGTATGATTCTTGGGGTATCCTGTGCAGGGACAGAAGGTGGACTTCATGGGCCCTTGTGGATCTACCCAACTCAGCATATTCTATAGTGATTGATATCTGACTTCTAAAAAGCCATATGATGAAGCAGAGCTTATAGTTCAAAAACTTAGTATTTTATTTCATTGCCTCCTTCACAAGTAACATCCTATTAGTTCATTAAGTTCTCTGACACAGGAATAAAACTCACAGACACAGAAATGTGCAGAAATGTTAGCAGCAATGAGACTGTTAAAATCACAACTCCTCACCTCTGGACTTTCAGCCCATCTCTACTCTTGAGTTCCGGGTGTTTTATGACTAAGTTCACCAATTAAAACTTAGTTAACATTGCGAATACATTACTCACAGATGATTATGCTTGACCAACCATCCCATGCAATAAAGGCTAGAGTATGATATTGATACTGATAGAAGTGGAGTTCAGGAAGGACAAAGCTCCCAGACTCTCACAAGGATAAAATTCTTAACACTTTTCTACATTTCTCACCCCAGAACTTGCCTGAAATCTGTCAAACTCTATCAGCTGTAAACTGTTAATCTGAAACATACTAACCATTCAAAGCTTCATGCAATGAGAAACTTGGTACATTACCAATAATTGGATATTACCTTAGTATATTATGGACTAGAAACACAGCATAGAAAAGTGGCAGCTTAAAATACTGTTTCATATTTATGGCTGCTGCAAATTCCAGAGCCAAAAACCACAGAACTGGTAGGATGCCAAATACTACTTCCACAGAAGGTGGTATTTACTATTCTTTGCTGAGTTCTGTCAGTAAGAAAGCAATGCTGCACGACCCCAGAAAAAGCATGCTTATGGCAAGTAATTATATAAGTAATTATAGGAGTCTCTTCATGAACTCCTATCAAATGGAAAAAGGTTCCGATCACCATGAAACAAACCACATCATGTTGACCAGACTTTCTTTATTCTTTGACTGCTAGGCCTGACAATAGTAATTTTAACCAATCTACAACTATAGGAAGTAATTCTACTCAGAACACAAGCACTAAGCACAGAAGTTTAGGATTCTATAAATTTCCTATTTACCTATTTTGGAACAAAAATATTCCAAGAGCAGACACATAATGACTGAGAAAACACAAACTCCACTTCTTAGCCAGAAATTTTAATGGGTCTAAAGTATCAGATGAAGTGGAAGCACCAGAGGATTGCATAAACATACCTAAACACTGCTGCTATGCCTTTTGCAAATTGAGCAGGAATAGAGACAGAAGACCAAATAAGGATAGAACTGAACCTTGACAACTAAATCTGATTTCTGGGCCCTAGCAAAATAGTGATGCCTTGAGATAAGTAAAAAGGCAAGGACAGACCATTTTGCAGTCAGGACTTCTCAGATTAATATGACAGAATTGTTCTCAGAAAAGAAAAGCTTCATTCTCTTCTACCCACTGCTGCCTTCCAGAAGCACAGTATGTGTTTTAAAGGAAGAAAAGTAAGGTTTATATGTATCTTTAGCTCTAGTTGTTGCAGAGAGACATATCACCACTTCTTTAAAACAATGAGTATCAAAGGGCAAGAGAAATTACAGGTGCTTTTATAAATAAATATGGGACTGAAGTGAAAGTAAGCATTATCCAATGCCTGCAAGAATATTCCAAGAAAGACCCATCACAAAACCTCATTAGTTAGACCTTCAAAAGTCTCTAGAATTGAAGACCACAAAGAGAGCTACTGTGACAGATCTTAAAACATGCTGTTACAAATAAGAGTATGGAAAAAAGAAAATCCTAGATTCAGAATTCATGTATCTATACACATACGTATTTTGAGTTGTAATTAAAAAAATAAAGACAATACTCTTCACTTTCTCCTATTCTTACTAACAGTACAGAGAGTTGAAAAATATTCATTTACCTATTCCTCCACTAGTATTTCTTCCAGTGCTAAATAAAACCAGATACTCTGGAATCAAATTAAGAATCCATCTAGTCATGTAGCAGATGTTTCTCCTACCATACCTTTAGCTCTGCACAACTTAAAACTAAGGATATTCTTCAGTGCTAACTAAATACCCAAACAGAGTTTGTATTTTCTATTCTAAGAGAATTATTCTAAGAGTTCATCTTTTTTGTTTTTAAAATATCCTCATGGCAATTAACCCTAACTTGTGCACAAAAATCTGTCTCTGATGCTTAGAGATTTCATTTTGATCTCTAGTTTCACATTACTCAGGTTATGAGATGAAGGAACAATAATTTTTCAACCTTCTCTAAGATATTCCTGCTTTTAATGACTTTACTCTTCCTGATAGTTTTCTTTTCTACAGACAGAGGAAATCACTGATCCTTTTATAATGATAATCCTTGTTTCCCTTCTCAGTATGTGTGTATATATATATATATATATATATATATACATATACACAGTAGGTGAATACATGCTGAGAATATACATATGTATGTTTGTGTACAAATATAAAAAAATTTGTAAAAAAAAGGACTAGAACACAGCCTTTATGATGCCAAGGTAGCAGGAGTTTACAAAAAATGCAGTCCCTCTTCACAATTCATAAACATTACACTTTCAGACAATGCTGTGCCTCCAACTTAATCCTCTTGTGATCCTCAGTAGTTTCACAATCTCTCCCCCAAGTATCAATAACCCCTTTAAATTAAAACACTACATGCATGGCAATAGGTTCCCGCCCCTTCATTCTGGGGGCATTCCTTTTGATTTGACATTTTATTCCACCCAATTGATAGCAGCAGGTTTTTCCATATAATTCTAAATTTCAGTAGTACAATAGATGTGACTACATTCAGTAGTCACAACAAGATTTATAACCTCATTGTTTCTTCCCCTTTCCAAATGGTTTATTAATGTGATCAATAACACAACATAGCATTATTGGAGGACTCCACATGCTGTCACTTTCTGTTGAGGAAACAATTTAATTCTAACTAGAGGATACATTTCCAGTACAACACAAACCTGATGGACAGTTCAGGTAACAATACAGAGTACCAGTAGATGACTCTGTATCTCAAAACCGCTCATAACGTACTTTAGTCAATAAAAAAATGACACTCAAAATTAACATACCCAGGTTTCCAAAGACCTGTGGGTGCAGAACTGCTTTAAGCATAAGGTATCTGTAACTAACACAGTACATCGTACTTCGGGAAAATCACGAGAAAAGGATTAAGTTTTAAACAGCATACTTTCACTGAAAACAAAGGCAGGGAGAATAAGAGCAGACAAAAAATGTCAGAAGCTCACAGTGACCCACGTAATAGCTATTTCTAAACCAAGTGCCAACAGGAACACACGAATATGTCATTATCTTCAGACAAAAGAAAAATCCTTTTGTGTTTCCCCTGTGGTTCAGAGATATCACCTGCTCAGAGATATCACCTGCTCTGATTTAGCACACTGATTTCCTTTATTGATCTTTTTCAGGTCAGTCGCTATAGCAAATTTAATGAAGCATTCCTCTGGCTCCATGTGTACACAGACCACTAGCCTGGTCTAGCTACAGAATTCTGACAAGAGAGATGCTGCACAATGCTGCAAAATAAAAATTTCATTTTAGGTTCTTAAATATGCATCCAGTTATTTAAACAACAAATAGGAATAGCAGCTCCCACACTGAGTAGACATTATAGTTATCACTGAATTAAACACAAGAGAAATTATAGCCACCTGTCTAGTGTTTCTCTTTAATAATGACACTTCATTATTCATTTGGCGCAGTCATACATTAATTATATCTTCAAGGATATTTCAAAATGCTTTAGCAAGTCCTTGAAAACATCAATGCAGTATTTCATGGACATCAAGTTTTGAAGCATCAATTTGGTTTCTGGGAAAGACAGCTGTCAGTCACACTACTCAAAATACGTAATTTTTTAAGGGCAAAGACGAACAAGAACATTGAACCACAAGTACTCTGTGCCTGAGGTGTTCTGCTGGGTGAAAAAATCCTGGGGAGAGCAACAACAGTCAGTTCACAAGATGTAACATTCTCAGTTGTGTCCAACCGTTAGCTCTACAAACTCAAGTACTAGCATGGCTGTTTGAGAACAGCATTGCAACATTTCTCCGGTAACACTGCATCTTCCTGTGCCACTTTTAGCAGTTGCTCCAGAATATTTCTGTATTTTACAGCTTGCATTTCTGTACAAGTCAAGATCTGAGTGGACAAGTGCCCAGCTTTCTCTTTCCCTTTTTTCCTCCTCCTGTAAAAGGTGCCAGCTGGTTCCAGTTTTCTGAGTGTGAATTATTGTGAAGATATTAAAGGTACCTGCTTTCTTGATTTCTTAAATCAGCTTGGCTTCACAAGGGACGGGCTTCTTCTCTTTCTTGATGGGAAGGTACTGCAGATGCAGGACCTGACTGTGAGAGGCCAAGTGAGGTAGGGGTGGGAGTGTAGTTATTGCCCTGAAATGGTGCTGTATTATTCACTAAATCAGCTCCTTTTCCCAAATTACAGCAGAAGAACAAGGGCCTCATTACTGATACAGAAAGCTAAAAGGCTGCTTTATCATGAAATGGCCTTCTTGCTTCAAGCAAGCATTTTCCCTGTCCTAAATGCTTATTTATAATCTCACTTGCAGAACTGCACAACAAATGTATGAGCTCTGCCATACGTGTTCTGAATCTTTAGGATTGGTAGTTATGTCCTTTTGTGTTGAGGCAATCAAGTGCATGCCTCACTTTAGTAAAAATACTATAAATGCTAAGCTAACTGCAAATTCCTATGTGGTATTGATGAAATCACTAGTCAATACAAAGATGTTTTAGTATGTTTTACATGTTACAGCTCTTGATAAAGATGTTTAGATTAAAAACCCCATTTATTTGAACTTACCACACCACTGCTTGATGGGCAACTGAGGCACAATAAGTGATTTCTTTGGGTTGGGGAAGGGTTCTTAAGCCGTAATTCCTTTCAGAATTTCAAGGTGCATGGACAAGTAAGGTGATTTCAGGGATGGCATTCGAGCCAGGTGAAAATGGCCAATTCTACAAAAGCACATGCCACAACCTACACAATCTGTCACCAGATAATTGCCATTTTCAGGATGGAGGAAGGGTTAAGGCTTTCAGAAAGGCTCAACAGAGCAAAATTAAGAGCTGACTGCATTCTTTACCTATACATTTAAAGCATTATGAGGTGTTTTGGTTTTTTTTTTTGAATGTTAGAAGTTGTAAGCCTGAGAAAATTCAGTACCAATTATCACAAAACCAAACAAATTTGCCCTCCTTCTTCAGAACTTGACAGCGGAACTCTATTTTCTAACTATACATCATTACAAACACAGAAATTGAAATTAAGCTCTTTGCAGTCATTTTCAAGGTCCTCAGATTTCATTATTACTATTACTATTTTTACAGCGGAGGTAATGGTCACTTAAAATGGACTGCCAAACCTAATCCCAGCATTAATTAATTTAAATCCACTATCATAGCTACAAAGCAGATCTCAGAAAAATTATTCTGCTTACTGAGCATTACAGTTTTGGTATTAATTCACTGTTCTTGCTGTGCTAAAAGGCTGAATCACACTTGAACTCTATTACTATATAAATGCAACTGTTAAAATAATCAACAATTAAGCTGTTCATTTGCTGCAAAACATCATTTTTTGTAATTTCCATAGGCTGGTGAAAATTTAAGCAGAAATATAACCACGAGGATAAAAATATTGCTCTGAATGGTGCAATTTTAGTGATGCACAGACTTCCTCTATGAAAGGAAAGCTCATTTTGGTCAAATACCTGTCTTTGACAAGCCAAATATATAATGAAAACTGGGAATTGAACTCATTAGTGATTCTGTTCTGCTCCAGCACCAGTTTTCATACTCTTGACCAAACTCCTGGAAACTGAAAAAATTGCCTGTCATATTAATTTTTTTAAAAATTATCTTTAGGTTTTAAAATCTAAAGCCCTAAGGAAAATAGAATTAGAACAAAGACTCATGAGGACAAGCCGCAGAATAGCATGATTCGGGAGGAGTGGTTTTTGTTGCACTTTAAAAGATAGTTATACTGAACATATGTCAGGCAAAATTAATAAGAGATTTTACTTATAGAAACAATTCTGAATTCCATTGCTTCAAAAGGTACTTAAACTCCACCACAAATGACCTTCACTTCATACTACCAAAAACTGGCCTGTATCAGTTAAGAAAAACACAGCATGCTCAGAGAAGGAGTAAAGAATACAAGTGTAGATATATTACTATTTTCAGTTGTAATTGACAACGGTGCACAGATCACACAAGGAAGCTGTTTGTGCAGCTCTGCAAAAGCTATGATATCAGCCTTACAGTAGTTCAGCTTCCTGATTCAGCTGTCAGATACCTAGGCATGCAGGTACAGGGCGACCAAAGGCACTAACAGTGGCCCCAGGGCCATTTCAACTCACTCTGCTTTCAAACAAGAGTACTCACATAACCTGTGCTATTACAGAAATAAACATTTCCATTTCTTTTATGAAAAATAATCAGTTCCACTGCTTTGAACTAGGTCATCCAGACTGTCTCATTTTTAGCCAAGTACCTTGCAAAGAGCTATTACTGCACCATTTTAAAAGATAACTTTAGAACTGTTCCCACACATTAGGAAAATGTTCCCACTTGAGTAGCTAAAAACTGCTAATATGTCCTCAAATTAATTTTATATCTTTCTTTTGTATGTCCAAAGGTTGATTACTTCTCATGCATTTTATTTCAATGACTGCTAAATAGGAACTGATGTCAGTATTACTACCATGGAAAAAAAGTACAGCTCTTAAGGAAGACAAGGTATAATATTTCCTTTGTTAATGCAATTAGTTTCCTTTACACTTCCTTTTTAAAGAAAAGCATATGAAAATGAAACAAAACAAACCAAAAAAGAACAGCACTGTAGCACTGAATAAAAGCAGGAATATTTTCACACACACAGCCATACTCTGTGCCACAAGTGCCATTCAACAGCAGCATGGCTCTCACTAACCCCCTGTACATGAGAACATTTAAACAGCACTACTGTTAAGCAGCAATGTCAGAATATTTCCGCAGAAGCTGAAAACATATATAGTCAGACATTGCCTCAAATGTTTGTTACATTTTGTACTCCTAGTTTAAAAACAAGCTTTCCAAACTGCCCAAGACACTATCATACTAAAAGATAAAGTAATGCTTTAGCTTAATGAAAAGAGCACATTATTTCCATTCATATTTCTTAATACATATTTCATTTCTAGCTCAGCTAATGCATGAGTCTTTTTTCAGATCCTGCAAAAACATGAACAAAAACAAACCTATTTTTTTCATACCATTAGTTTCTGCAAACTTCTGTATATCAGCCAGAGTTTTCAATTCTTTCCTTGGGCAAGCTGATACACATAAGGCAATAGACTTAATCTTCTGATGTACTAGATCAATGTTGCATGGATCCAAGAAGAATACATACCTATGGAAGGAAAAAAGGTAAATTACTTCTATTTTAATTAAAAATTACACAGAACAAAATTTCAAACTATGGGATTCAGTCAAGACTGAGTGATTCAGTCTACCCAGAAATATAGGAAATTTGATATTATTGTAACTGTGTGGATCAAAATCATTTATGTACTCAACTTATGCACGACAAATGTACTGGTATTTATGTACTTCTGGATCACACAAAAAGGATGCTTAACTCTACCTGATTCAAGTCCATTCAAATGGTGCTACTCACAAAAACAGTGGTAGTCCTACCATGCCTCTTCACAGATACGAGTCCAAACATTCATAACCCTTTACTCCAACCTTAAACTTGACTTAGAGAATTCCTAATTTTTTCCAAAAAGACCCAACAAACCAAATAAAGTCACTCTTACTCTGCAAAAAGAAAAGGTCCATGGCTATATTAATGCATACATATAATACCAGTAATTAAGAATAGCTTTTTAGTATAGACTGATTTTTCCACGCCATGACTGAATTAATTACTTTGGTATTTACTTAGAAATAAACTGTCTTCAGATATTTTAAGTAGAATTATCTAATGCTTAAGTGCAGTATTTTAAAGATATTCTACTTGCTAACTTTTCACATGAATGTAATTTAAAAATCCAATGCATTAAGTACATATTATAGATTCTTAACTAACATCTCCTGGCTATATATGTTTTATGACAAACATTAACCCTACAGAATTTCCAGTGATGGTATAGTAGAGATGCTTTTCTCTTTGAAAGTTGAACAACTTTTAAATCCCTACAATTCTGGTGATGTACTATGCATTGAAATATTCTCTTCATATTACCTAATATCATATGAAAACACCCGAAATCTGCCATATAAAATGCCATTTCTGTTTTTGTAGTCCTTATGATGGGAATTCATTCTGCAGCCAGTAAAAATCCTTTTTGATCCTGGAAAGCATTTAGGTCCTCCCGGAACACCTTCAGTCTATATGCTAATTGCTGTCTACTGTTCTATTACCCAGTGTCAAAGAATGATTACTACGCAGTACAATATTCCCTAGAAGTCTATCAAAACTCATGTCGTCTAACTGTAACATAGTGATAGATTACTTGCATTCTTAAAACATGAAAATAATTTTTTGTCAATATCTTGGTGAAATAATCCATCCCTATTTCTTTTTTACTTATTACATACTACACATCTCGGGACCTCAAATACAGACCACTGAAGTCTGAGAAGTAAGTGTAAACATGAAAATTCTGTCACACAAACATGGTAAAAGTAACTGCATGCAAGCAATAAGCCACAGTTTTCCTTTAACTTCAAGGAAAATACTCTTGAGTTGATACCAGGACATACAATAGCTGTTTTAATTGAAGGTCCTCCAGTTGTTATCCCATACAATAAGGGTATGTGGCAGGAGACTGTCTACTTCTTTGAGGGTATTTGGTCAAAGGAGCTACAAAGCAGAACCTACAGAGTTAAACTTGACTGATATGGCAAGGGAGGCTAGGATGGGAACAAATCTGGTCAGTCTCACTAAATGGTAAGGATGTGGATTATGAAAATGGTGATTTTTTCTGTAGACTATCTGGCTAAGGACTTTGTCTCCCTCCTTTTCCTTTTCTCAATTTGGCAATCAGACAGAAAGCTTATCCACTTAATGTTAGTAAAACCAATAATCAGAAAGAAACCCTGACAATGACACTAATTGATGGGCTATCAAGAAACTGCAGACAGGGACTTTGAGATTGATAGGGATGCAAACTCATAAGTAAACAATGTAGGAAGGGTCAGAGGGACCCTGCTAGCAGCGAAGGGAACATGCACAGGACAGGGTAGCAGACACAGGGGTGTAAAAGGGAACAGTTACATGCAAGTTGATGTTGGTCAGTACATTATCTAACTTCAGCACCTGATCACTGCAGTCTATCTTGCCTTATTACTAAAGCTTTTAACTCTCTCTCTGCATAATTCCAGTCTCTATCCCATGTGCTTGGATGCTGCAAGTGCTGCAGGGATTAAGCGACAGCTGCTGGGGGGACTGACATGGGTGTGAGGGATTTGGTGTCAGCAGCAGGAATTAGACCAGGTGTTTGGGTGCCACAGCAATGTGGTTTTAGCTACCGAAGTGAGTGGGTTCTCAGTGCCAGTGGCGGGGAGGGGTCGTGGCAATGAGCTGCTGGGGTGGGAACAATGTGTGTCCACAAAAAAAGCAGCTACAGAGGTGATAGACTCAGCATAGGTGGTCACTGCCCTTGTGGTGCTGGTTCTTGATGGGGCTCAGCATCTGTACCTTCTCCAGAACGATTTATTCAAATTATAGAAGCACAGAAAATCCTGAGTTGGAAGGAACCCACAAGGATCACTGAGTCCGGCTTCTGGTATAACTCACTAGCAAACTCCAAGCTGTATGAGATGGCGAGTAGGGAGCTCTAGGTGAGAAGTGTTGGGTGGGCAGAGGGTGTTATTTGTGGGTCTGGGGTGTTTGTGGAATGAGTGCATGACTGTTAGGTACTTAGCACCAAACTGGATCAGCTGCTGAGAAGGGGGAACCCATAAGGTGGATAAGGTGCTCTGCTAGTACTTGGAGAATCTGCAAGGTATCTGAGCTTGTGAACCTGGAAAATGCCACGTGGGTGCCTAGTGACCTTCTGCACTAGTGACCTTCTGCCACTGTCAGCCCTCCTTCTTCACCAGGAGGAGGAGGGGACATGA
This sequence comes from Camarhynchus parvulus, assembly GCF_901933205.1. Taxonomy (NCBI): domain Eukaryota; kingdom Metazoa; phylum Chordata; class Aves; order Passeriformes; family Thraupidae; genus Camarhynchus; species Camarhynchus parvulus. Next base: position 31,511,640 of record NC_044601.1, on the reverse strand, counting down.
TTGGCTCTACTTATGAGTACCACTGTTGAAGGCAGTATTTCGTCACTGCCAGCCTGTGTAACCAGCTATGTCAATCTCCCATCCACATCCCACAGCCTCTGATCTCAGGCAGAGATCCTGGGCTCTGGGAGCTGTAGAGCTGGACTCCAATTCCTGGACAAGAGGGTCCTCTGAATTTTCCCAAGGAAACCAAATCAGGAATGTCACTATTAGCAAGCTAGAACTCATCCCACTTCTACTGTGATTGCAATTCAAGGGTCAAGCTATCATTTTAATCGCCAGAATATTTTGTAAAATAAATGCTACAATTCTAACTCAAACTTGGAAGTTTAGAAATACAATGCAATTACAGCATCCTATACAGTTTTGACAGAAATATGGGCATAGCCTTAAACAGCACATGAAATTCAAATACTGCATTGTACGGTGCACAGAAAAGAGCTGCACAGAAAACTCCAGGCTATCAAATCTGCGGCCTAGAAAAACACAAGTAAGATAAGTAAGATTAGTTTTTCTTCATCACAGCTAAAACAAGAACCAAAATTTGAGGAACCAGCATTACAGAAGAAAAGTTAATTTTTTTGTTTATAAAGCTTACGTGTAGAAGATAAGTGATTTTACTGGAGAAAATTTCATACTGTGTCACCACAGGACAGGTTTTGTTTCCCTCTAGAAGAATGTCATTACATACTTTGTGCTGCAATTTCAGTTATTTACAATCAGCAATAGACTAGTTTTCTAATAAGGAAATAACACATCAGCAATACAAAAGCAGATGTAAACAAAGTAATCATATTGTTAGAGATGCTTCAACACTGCAAATGAAAATACGTTTGCTATTTGAAAATCAATATAGTAGACTTACAATAAAGGTATATTTATGCATCTTTATGAAGTATCAGCCCTGTAGAGAAGGACCTGGAAGTAGCAGTGCATGAAAAATTGGACATGACCTGGCAATGTACACCTGCAGGCCACAAAGCCAACTGTATCCAGGGCTGCATAAAAAGAAGCATGACTGGCAAGGCAAGTTTTACTCTGCCCTCAGGGGGGCCCCCAGCTGCACCCAGCTCTGGGATGCCCAGAAGAAAGTACAGGAAAGACATGAACAGTGCAGAGGAGACCCATGAAAATGATGAGAGGGCTGGAGCACATGAAGATGTGCTAAGAGAGTTGGGGCTGTTCATCTGGGAAAAGAGATGGCTGTGGAGACACCTTTTGGCAGCTTTCCAGAACTGCTTTCCAGCACTACTTTTTTTTTGATAGGGGGCTTCTGTAAAAGACAAATTGACTTTTCACACAAGCAAATAGTGAAAGGACAAGGGGGCGTGGCTTTAAAGTAAAACAAGGCAGAATTAGAATGATAGAATCATTTTTGTTGAAGAAGACCCTTCACATCCTCTACTCTAACAGTAAATGCACTGCCAAATCCACTACTAAACGATGCCCCTAAGTGCCAAACCTACACATCTTCTAAAGACCTCCAGGAATGGTGACTTAACCACTTACCTGGGCTTGATAACCTTTTTGGCAAAAAAAAAATTGTCATAATGTCCAATCTAAACCTCCCCTTGCACAGTGTGAGACCATTTCATCTCATCCTGTCACTTGTTACCTGGGAGGAGAGATTGATTCCTCCCATCCTTTCAGGTAGCTGTAGAGCAATAAAGTGAAACTGAGAGCTAGTAACCTGAGCATTAATAACACTTAGACAAAGCTAGCATTTTAAATATTACCTAAAAATTAACAATTAATTAGAGTGTACAGCCTGAGGCATGTTATAGGAGCTGTAATGAACATACTGCATCATAGAGTACAGAACTAAGCAAAACCCCCCAGAAAAACAGCCTAAGAGGGTATGAAGATGACAACATGGAAACCACTTGGTAACACAACAGCAAACCAATGAAAAGCAAGACCACTCCAGGCCCTAACAGTGCTCATATTAATAATTCCCCACATATTTCTTTGTTCAGGCTCTCTTTTTTCAAGGCACACAGACTGAGCTACCAGATATCATAATTGATCTGTGCCATCTAATGGAGATAAGAGTCCAGTGTCAAAAATTTCTTCATCAGTAGGGCATATACAGTTTCAGTCAATCAAATTCTCTGTGTACATGCTGCAAACCATCCTGAAAAACTGGGTTTTCCCATTACTTAAAGTTCAAGCATTTCCTGTGGTCAAATGCATGTGCTCAGGCAGAATGCCACCCTAACTATCCTCCACAGCATCTCCTAGTACTTGAGTAGACAGCACAAACTGAATTCTGTCGAAATAACAACATACTGGTGATTAAAAACCAGACTGAACCAGCATTTCAGAGACTTGCATTTGGCTGCTGTGATTATCATTTATTTGCAAATAACAGGTCATTTTTTTAACCCTTTATAACTACCAGAACTTGTAAAGCAAGGAGCTTACTTGAAGCAAATAGGTTTAATTAGAATTCACTGCCAGATCTGGAGTATTGTGTTATGTCTGACTGTAGAAAACAGACTATTAAAGTGTGTTGTGGTTACTTTATAAAAATAAAAGGATGCATGATCCACTCTTTGTTCAGGAGACCAGGCTGTAAAATCCTCCTTCCTAATACTTCATATCTCACTGGTTTCAGCATATCTGATGTACACAGACCAAATCACATCCCTGTGAGAACTCTGCTCTTTACCCTTACCACCCTGATTTCCATATCCACACAGACCACATCAATTTCACTTCCACATGACAGTGACTATGGGTTGCTGTCATATACAAGGAAGAAAATGTTACTTTTACAGATGATTTAGCTTTTCAGCCCTTGGACTAGGAAATGAAAATGGAATTACCCTGCAAGCAAAATGAAATGAGAGTAACTTCATGTTTCCAGAGCCCCATTTGTGGACCTTTAAAGTCTTTTCTTTCTCTACACAAACCGAAATGTACAGGCAGGAAGAAGAGTTTATTTTTACCATCTGTCTGCAAAGTGCTCCTATAAAAATAACATTAAATACTCCCATGAACTCCACCTCAGACACTGTAGGAACTCCATCTGCTAGAGACAGATGCAAAGCAGATAGTTTTCTAATTTGCTTGGCAATTTTTCAGAAGAAACCACGAGGTATGAGGGAAGGAAGTATCACTCACTTATATAAGAACCAATCGCTTCCAAAACTGGATACCTTGGACTATACCAGGAACTTCATGTGAACCGTTAGAGAGTAATCTATCTTAGAGGGTTTTCTCTTAACCAAATAGAGAGGACTGTAACTCACATGTGTGTATCTATTAATTTGTTTAGTTCATGCCTCAAGCCACAACATCCTTGTTAGAAAAGCATCATTCTTTTGAACCTCATTAAGATGTCTTGACAAACAACAGTCTCCATCAATTAGCTGTGTTTAAAACAGTCTCTCTTTTTATCTGCTGTCTTTTGAGCTTGCATTTACAAGAGGAATTTACTTAGTGGTAGATGTTTCCCCACATGATGGTCTGACCTATGTCACATGTAGAAGACTATCACAATATTAATTACTACATTTCAATTAGGTGTCTGAAATCCTCTACCTTCACATGAACTCAGATACCATTTCCTTCTAAGGATAAACTTAAAATTATTCTTTTAAAATTTGCATGTTTTCTCAGAACACTAGAATCACAATTTTATACTGTATACACATGGGTTTAGAAAATGCTAAAATGTTTCTGTAAAAAATAGGAAAATTTTGCTGCATAAACTTTAAACCTTTCAATCTTCTTGAAAGATCAGATTAGAGTAAGAAATTATTTTTCTGACAAAAGATATCAGTAAAAAGCTCCAGACATTTTATTTATCTCAAATCTTTCTGATAACCACCAACTATCTATCCACATTAAATCTTAAATGAGATACTTAGAAGTCTTTAGAATAGTAACTCAAAATAAGAAGATCTCAGGAAAGCATGCTTCTAAAACAACTTAGGAAAATTATCAAAATTCTGTTAGTCTGAAAGTGTGTAGCAAAAGGCTATCATACTCAAAAATCAGTAACTTTTTAGCTCCTTGAAGTAATTGGTGGTGAAAAAACCACTTTTTTTTTGGTAAGTGAATATCACTGTACTAAGCTAAACAGTTTGCTTCCTTAAGTCTCCTAAGTTGTACAGAAGGACTCTGAGCTTATTTGACTAACAAGACAGACCTCAACAGACATTCACAGGTATTCAATCTGTCAGTGAAGAATTCTTGCCACTGCTCCAGTACGACTACTGCAGTGTGATGTCTTCCTGGACAACAGATAGGAAGTACTTGAACTTTAAGCATGAGTTTTAAGAAGACACTGCTTAATGAAAGCTGTGCACACCTCTCAAGTTTTGTGCATTTTCTCCACAAGTCACATATATACATTATGCCTACAGTTCAAATTTTAAAGTCTTATTCTCATGCGCCAGATGTATCTCATCTCCGTTTACACATCATGGCAGAAATCAAGCATACAACATCAAAAGTAAACATTGATATCAAAGCCTGCTCCCAAATCTGAGACTACCTGTCACACTTAAAACCCTAACAAACAAGATTTATCAGCCTAGCACAATATCCTACATGAAATGGATACTGAGAAAAAGTAATTTCTCAATGTCTTAGCTGTATTCATATTGCATATCTGCCAACCTACAGTCTAATGTTGCTAGTTGTTACAAAAGATTGCTGTCCTCTAAGTGAGAAAAGTTTCAAAGGACAAGTAAAAATGAATTAACATATCCCTTTTCCCACCTTATTTTAAATCACTTTCAAAGAAAGAAACAGTTTTTGAATTCTCTAAACCAGGAAAGGCAAAACCTATCACATACTTACTTCTTGTGTGTGAGGTCCAGACCACTGTTGACTATTCCCTCCACCTTGACATTTTTCTGTCCACAAATATTTCCATAACTGTCATATCCCGAAAGCAGTCTTGCAGCTGCTCCTGTAGCTATTGAAAAGCCACAGATAAAACCCTGGAAGAATACAAAAACCCCACAGTTTAGCAATACTCTGTTTGAAAGATGGGAAAAGTCAGTTTTATTAATTTATTCTAAGCAGAGGTTGTCTAAAAATTCTTTCAGACTGGAAAGGGAAAGACAAGGACTATCGGAGAGAACTTCTGTGCAATAATAAAACTGAATGCAAGTTAAAAGGGGATTCAGACATCTAATACTGGATATTATACAAGCAGAGTTAAAACTCCTGTATATTGTTTATTTGATAGTCTTACTGTCAGCAAGGGGCATGAAGCAGAAGGGAGAGGCCAGCAAGTGCGCAAGGGCCAGCAGTGAAGGACAGCTACAAGCAGAGATGGAGTTGTGACAGATTGCTAAGCATCTTGGACAATTCCACACAATCCAGATTTTCTTGCTTTCAGATTCTTTTTCTTTCCTTTAAATTAAGTACTTTCAAAGATGAGCTAGAATGATGAGGCCTATCTAACACAAGTTTCTTTTAGGGAAATCCTCTTAAAGCAAGTGAGCAGGTCAAGGCCACTATGGCTCCAGACACTGGTTTTAAATGCAGGAAAGAAACAGATGCAAAGCAAGATGGTTCAGACCACCCAAGTAATGTGGAAAATATCCTATGTAGGCAGGTCTTGCTGTGAACTTTCAGAGATATTTCACAAGCAAAACCAGGATTAAGGCAATAACTGTGCAAACAAGAGACTAGCCCAAAAGCTTCATTAGCAAACCACTGATGGGGAGAAATGAACCATCAGCTCACTCCACTACCACCAAGGAACTGATTTTACATGTGACACAGGCTAAGATTTGAGAAGTGGGTAAACAGCTGAGACAAGAGCATAGAGCAACAGATGGCAGTGCCAGGATCAGATGAAATGATGACAACAGGAAATGATGTTGGCATGGAACAGTGAAAATGTGGGTGGTTCACCCTGCAAGTGAAGTCTCCTAGAATGGTAACTATGTGACCCAGTCAGATGATTGCTCCGTATAGTACATTACTTAGAAAGGAACATTTGGGACACATGCACAGAAAACTAATTTATAATTGGAGGAACAGTTCGTGTTCAGTTCCTTGAATAATCGGGGAACATGAACAAAACCAGAAAAAAAAACAAATGCAAAAGAGAGCTACATGTTTCAGGAAGCACTGTGCTTTTTGCAATTTTAAGATATTCACATTACAGCGACAACATAATTGATATGATTTTAAATAATCATTATAATTTTTACATTTGAAGCCCAACCATTGAAAAATACCCTGGGGAAAGTAGAAGAAATTTTTCAGTGGAATTATTCCTAACACCAGAGACCGAGGGAAAGCAGAGAAGAAAGCTGAGAGCACATTAAGTCCCAAACCCCCTTAAGGACACCTGCTTGCAACACAGTAGTACAAGACAGCAATGGATATTCTCTATTTAAGAACAGTAGCAAACATAGGTCCATGAAACAAAACAAGATGGAAAGAAGTGTACTTCTACATTAATCTGCAGGGTTTGAAGGTTTAGTCTTTTAATAAAAAGTGTAGAGTTTTGTGAGGCTGATTTGAAAAAGGTCATGGCTTCATCACAGAGTACAGAACTGTTAAAACTTTGAAAGAAAGATCTTATCATTAGTAATATGGTTTTTAACAACAGCTGCTTCTACTAAGTATACAATAAAAATAAATAAATTAACAAATAAACAAAAACTCAGCTCACTCTTTGACAGTCAGAATTTTTGTTTCTCACAAAAAAGTTCACTGTGATTCACAGAATTGCTTACCAGACACCTAGCTATCATTTCTGGGACATGCATAAGGAACATGAGTCAAGTGATAATTCACCTTGCTGAAAAATTACTTACCACTGAGACTGCAGTTCCAGGGGAAAAGAAGCTGGAGCAAGAATTGGCACCAACAATAAATTACGGATCCCTACCAAAGGCCTTTGATATGTACATACTACCCATTTCTGTTCTACAGTTGATGGTTCCCACGCAAACATATCCTGATCTTTGCCAGTGATTAAGCTACTGACAGGTTTTAAAATTAATTTCTTATGACTGTAAACTCTTTAGCTATATAACATTTACAAAATCCTCTGAGTTTCACTCACCATTCCTATGCAGAAGAGGATGAATAAGAGCAGCCATGGTACATCTGTGCAGCTGTGGTCTTCCAAAGGCTTCCACTCTCGCTTGGAACTCTTGTGTGAGAAGAGAGAGATGACATTAACAACATTTTGTCTGCTCATAATAGAAAAAGGCAGAAAAATATTTCACAGGTAATTTATCTACAGTAGGAGCCATCTTTAAATGCCAAGATAGTTGAAGAAGCTTGAAAGAAGAAGTTGAAAGACTTAAAGAGTAAAGCTCATGTAAGATTCCAAAAGAAGTGCCTCCACAGGAGCTAGATCACCAAATAGTTATTTACCCAGAAAATAGTTAATTTATCCAGAAATTTACAAATATTTATCCACAAAATTGGTTATTTTCATCTGTCTTTTTATTAACAGAAAACAGAAATCAATGGCATGAAATGGAAAATATCTCCTATTGCAGTCTTCCACAGCTACCTTTCAGTAATCTGATTTCCAGGAAGGATTAAACTTTTCAAATACTACTGGCAGGCTGAACAAGAACTATGCATGTAGAAAGAAGGCAATAAATTGCTGTTTAAGGAACAGTTTTCTGCCTGCCATAAGGCAGCTGAGCTTAACACTTCAGTGAAGAAATCCTTCATCTGTATTGCTATGGTGCCAGAAAGTAAAGTTGTATAATTAAAGGTTGGAATAGTCAATGATGGAGGTAGTTGTAAGCAATTCAGATAGTTTGCTGCTCATGAGGTAAAAATTCTCAAGTATGTATACATTGCTAAGATAATTAAGAGTCTTATAAACAGTCATTTAGGCAAAAAGGTTTCAGGAAAAGAATAAGCACTAGCTGGAATACAAAACCAAGCAGCAAATCAGAATTTGTTATAACAAAAATACTGATTACAGCTACTTTTAAATATACACAGTTACACAGACAAGCTTTTTCAACAGGCTCCCAAACACTGAATCTTCAGATATATTGACTGAGACCCAAGAACTGCAGACACTGTTTTAATCCTTGAGGAAGAAAAGGAGATTGATATAAAGAGACTACATACACAACTGTCCTCAGCAAAGACAGATCAAAGGGCATTAACTGTTGAAATTATGAATTTACTTTTTTCTCTTAAGACTCTGAAGCGTGGAGGCCCGTGAGCCAACTGGGGAGAATGCAACAGCAATTCCCTGGAGAGATGCACCTTAGGCTCTGGGCATTCTTCACAGCTCAGGGTGAGGAAAGAAGTTTCCCCATGGTGCTCTGCAGCACTATGTTAATTTGTCCCAGTTCTGTCTTTCCCATTGGCCTTCCCTACCCCTTTTACCCTTTTACCTTCATGTTCTAGTTAGTTCTCTCTTCCCTGACTTCCCTTTGGTTTATGCCTCTGCCTATCCACCCGGGCATTTCCTATTTGTCCCTTCCCTGGTGTACCACTCCTGAGCTCTCTGTTCACTGGATGCCTGATGCTCTCCTCTGCCCCTTCTTTCCCTGTGTTTATATCCTAGACCCTCCTTTGTTCCCTGTCTTTGGCCTCTGGATGCCTTCAGCGTGGCCTGAAATAAAGCACATTGGAACTCCATGCCTGGACCCTCCCGTGTCCTCACTGTTGAGTTGCTCTGTGTGTGTGTGCTAGTGTTCCTGTGGCTCCTACCCACTGGCACAAGACACTCCCAGGGAAGGCTGCGTCCACCACCACCACGGATCGCAACACTGAATAATCTTCAACATTTTGCCAACAAGGTAGCAAATGTCAGTACTGAATTAAAACAGAACAGCTGAATGAAATGTCAACAACTTTTATCTCCAGTATGTATTCTGCATATTTTTAATTAAAAAAAAAAAAAAAGCAATAGCATGTAACTTACATGATATTAGCAAGGTGATTTTTTTGCTATTCATGACTTTGACTTCTTTAAATTCACAAGCACAAAGCAGCCTTTTCATATACTACCGTTATAAACCTAAAAACTGGGTAAACAAATTAAATCCTGCACGCATCACACTTCAAAAAAATTGAGTTTTCTAAGTAGTCCAACTTTACATTAGGAAATTCCAAGCTAATTTTGCAATCTTTTATTAAGGAAGTTACACTTACAGATGTGATGAATATAGTTTTACAGATGTCATAAACACTGTTTTAATTCAAAATGCAAATTCACTGTAGGTTCTGACCAGTAAAACTTCTTTAGGTTTTACTTAATAACCAGACACTAGAGGTGCTAAAAGGTCACACTGTACACTCTACAAGCCACGTTCAGCAAAAATGAATCTTCTGATCCTGGCAGTTCACACTTCTAACTAACACAGTCTTGGAACTTAACATTTACAACAAGATTGTGACATTTATACATTGCTATAATTAGCATAATCATAATTGCATAAAATATGTAAGGCTTCGTGCTTCCTATTCGTAATTTCACTCCAAGAACTCTAGATTCTTTCGAAATTTATTTACAAACAGCAGAGGTAAATTTCAGCTACAGCTGCTGTCTTAAGAGCAAATTGCCCATGGCGAAAAAGGGAGCAGCAAAATGCACTGCAGAGTGTGCTTTGATTGTTTTGTTGGTTTGGGGTTTTTTTATCCTCTCTCTACATGTGCTTACAAAATCTTTTAATAGGATTTTTAAAAGCCTCTAGAATAGCTCTGGCAAGGATTTCGGTTGTCTGACTAGTCACAGTTACCATAAGTAATCCATTTTACTTACTAAGTGGACTGCAATTTATATGTCAAAAAGAAACTTGAAATGTAGTAATGTACAACATAGTCAGAAAGTTATACAGATGAATTAATTCTCTGCCTATGGTTCTTACTCTGCTGAAAAAAAAACCAACTTAAAAAAGAAAGCATTAACAAAACAAAATTTAAAAAACTCAAAAAAAACAAACAAATCCACCCAAAAAAACAAAAAAAAAAAACCACAAGGAAAAAAACCCCACAAAAAATCCCACCAAAAAAAAAAACCAGGAAAAAAAACCACCCCAAAAAAACCCCGACACCAAAAATAAACAAGACCAAAAAAAAAAAATCATCAAAGAAAAAGCCCACAAAAAAAATTTTTTTAAAGGAAGGTATTCTAAACAAAAAGTATCCTAAGAGGAAACTCAACAGGTACTAGATACTTTCTAACTTAAAATTTTAAAATTTAACTACCTAGCGTGGTAACAAGGTATGAAATTTTATATGTTTAAAACAACACCTCTCTTCTGTAGTCAGTGCAATCTTTCTTGTCCTCAGATCTCACTAAAACCCAAGCTAGCTACCACTATCTGACTACTATTTTCCTCCCAGTTGCTTCCTTGTATTCTGGATTCCCAATGAATCCCGTTCCATAGCTTCATAGTCCTTTATCCTTGTCTTTGATATTGGTGTCTGCATCTCTCCAGTGATTGCTCCCTGTCTACTCTACACCCTTAGACTTTTACTCAGACTGATTTTCATGCTTTGGCAACATAAATTGTTAATCTATGGTCAATGTAAGGTCTAACAAATGTTGTTTGTTCTGCAATCTGTAAACTATGCTTTGTATCCATTGTGACTGAAACACCATAACATTTTAGTAGACATGCTTTGCCTGAAATCCTAAATCAGCACTTATACTCATTTTAGCTTTTCTTCCAGATTAGGAGTCTGCAATATTTGCTTATGCAAGAAAGCTAGAGAAAGAAAAATTGGAAATTCATTTCATTCATTTCATAATTTACACTACGCTCTCTAAGGATATTCTTGCCATTAACAAAGCATGTAGTGTCATGAAAGCACAGAGAAACTGGAGCGCTATCAGTCAGAAGTGGAAGGCTGGCAAATCAGTCTTTCTGTCCAAGACAAGCTTCCAGGTTGGGAACATTTCCTGCTCATAACAGCTTTTCTGTGCTGATTTTATGAATTATTTACTCAAGAACACAAGTAATTGTTTTCAGAAGTTTACATCTGTCCATTTTGCACAAGACTTAGCAAACTCAAAACCAAATCAAAACCCTCAGGCGCCGCAATTTTACAATCGTGTTTTAGTACTACATAGCTAGAAAATTGGATGTCTACAATTAAGACTTCTCTTGCGGAAGAGGAAGTGGGAAGAATATCAGGACATTAACTACTGTTTTTTCCTAGCTGAATTCAGAGCTACACATTCTCAGGACTAAAAGTACTTGCATGCAAATATAAAATTAAAAGAGGCTATTTTCTTGGTATTCATTGCGTCCAATCACTCCAAAACAAAACCAGAAACCCCTCTTGCAGATTTCTTTCTTGCTGCCACTTAAAAAATATACCTTTCCAGCACCAAAGAGTAGGTCTCCTCTGCACACTGCAATATACTTCTGTACAGGAATTGCCAGAACCAGCATAGTCAAAACCACTTTCACTGTTAACTGTAATAGCAGTACTGGATGCTGTCATACAAGCACTCATATGCCATAACCCAAGTGCAACCCATATAAGAGCATAACAAGATGAAAAAACACTGCATTTTAACAGGAGACGATTGATGCAGGGAGCTACAGAGAATTTATTTTGAACACAACATGTCTCATGCAATATAAAATTTGGGAGTGATGAGACTAAAGTGAGAGGCCTATTAGAGAACATCTGCAGCACTACATATAGAGATAATCAAGCTGTGGGTAAGTAGCAAAGATGTGAATAAGATAAGGATAAAGATGGAATCTGCTATCAACTGATGATGCTGTAACATCATGATGGTACAGGAAGCAGAAAGAAAAAGTCATGTGGTGGTCAGATGACACATTTCAAGAAGAAGAAAATGCAGGTGCTAGTGAGGCAGGTGGGCTGAATTAAGGACAACCTAGTGAATAACTGGCATGAGTTACTACAACCACTGGATGAAAAGAAGTTGCAGGTCAGACCCTAGGCTCCACTTTAGCTAGTGAGTAGAAGTTAGCAGCTGGAGAGTGTAGGGCTATTCCAACTTGTATATGAACACAAAGGTTGTAAGAATAAAGTCACAACTTCATTTAGATAGTTATACTGATGTTAAGATAATTTGTTACAAAACCCTATCCCAGGAACCATATTAATCTAACTACATCTCCTTTAAATTCTCTGTTGTTTCATCACCTTGATGTAACATCCTGACTCAGAATGCATACAACGGTAATTCAATACAGAAGAGTAAATAGACATAACTGCTTCTTGTTTATTTAAATTACAGTTCAGAAATTATTGTGTAGCTAACTGTCTTCATAGAAGACAAACAGCCACAGTGTGCACACAGCATTAATAAATGGCCTTTAGAGGCAAAAAAGGATTCTCATCCCAATTGGCTTCTTCTGTGGAAACTGCCAAAGTCCTGCAACATGCACCTTTCCTAGAAGGCAAACTGGTTCTGATAAAGTACCAGTGATTCAACTGATCATATAAACAGCATTTGGTTTGTTCCAGTAGCATTGCGAGTATAGAATACATAAATTTTACACCTGTGATGCAAGTTCAACTCTTCAAAATTGGAGAGTCCATTTGCAATACTGGTGCATTCCACCAAATGACATTTAAGGGTATGGCTCCTTGGGAAATGGACAAACCAGATTAAAAAGGTGGTGACCAAGAAGTCATCCAGTTCAGAAGCTGTCCTGCAAGCCAAGTTTAACCCTGCACCTTCAAATGTTTTTGAAACACACTGTAATATATGGTAGGGATAATTCATGCTATTAACGTATGGTATAAAAGATTGTGAAATCCAAACCATGTCTTTTGACCACCCCCGGGAGCAGCTCTCTTATTTAGATTCAACTAGTTCCCGGACACAAGTTAAGATAACGATCGACGCCTTAACGTGAGAATATAGGTTCCCAGGACCGAGTTGTCGGGAGCCACCCTGAGAGCGATTATCGCCTTGCCGATTGCATCTGTTGAGGTAGTCAGCAACGCCACCCTGATACATGTGAATACACAGCTCCTCTGAAGCTGATTTACACCGATGGCACACCTGGACTGGGCTTTTGTCCACCTCTGCACATGGAAAACAACAGCGATGCATGTGAAGAGACACAAAGAAAATTCGGTCATTTTTGCCTTGGGCAGAATAAACTGTATAAAACCTCGCTGTGCGAAGCCGCAAGCGTGAACTGGGGGAACTCTGACTCTCTGGAGGTCAGATCCAGATTCACCCAGTGCCGATCCCGGGCTCGACACTGCCTCTTTTGCTGTGGTGGTTTTGAAGACCGAACTTCAGTCTCGCAGACAAATAAATCTTTGCTAAATTTTTGATAATTTTGGCCCACAATTTGATCATTTATAACAATACCCTCCCAGAAGAAAAAGAGAGTTCTTGAAACATTTATCAGTGTTTCCTAACAGCCATTTAAGGAGATGGTATTTTACCCATTTTACATCTTTACAAGCTAAAGAACAGTACTAATCACATGTTAACCTTTACTGTGAAGCATTCCGCCTACAAATAAGATGAGCCATAATTTACTAGTTTACCAAACTGTTTCCAATGCAAGAGGTCTAATAGATACGGCATTTTTCTGTCCAAAACATGGTAGACTTTTCTACACTATGCAACTGTTTAAAAGAAGAATTAGCAGCAGCTGCATATTATCCTAATGAAACTTCCACTTCGGAACAGACCTCAATCCTACAGCCTAAAGAGAAAGAGACCACGAGTCTTGACCCCAACCATACACTCAAATCCACACAAAGACACTTCCAAGAACAAAAATAAAAATTAAACTAGTTCTCTCTATAAAACTTTTATGTGGCGAGTCTACTATTTAAGTGTGCAGAACAAAGTCTTGAAGAATGAAGCCTATTTTCAGTTCATGACATTACCAACCATGTTATATTTTTATAGAAAACCCTTAGCTTACTCCACCAGGAAGTCTAAGAACACTGTACACAGCTGACTTAGTTAAAATGTCCACCTTTCTGTACAAAGTTCCTGTGGCTGACCTATAAGGTGTTCCGACAAAGCACTAAACAGCAGCTTACAGCACTCTTCCATGAGTTCAGACAATCTCTCAGGTGCATAATAAAAGTTGTTTATTGTACAGCATATTATTAGTAGACCTCCACTACTACTAGAACAGGAATACACACCAGCAAACGCAAACTTTTACTCTACTAAACTGTATCAGCTCCCTGGAAGAATGAACTACATTGTATCAATTTGAATACCTGCATACACACACTAAAATAATTATTAGCGTAGACTTGGCCTGGATCTACCTCTTGGGAAGAGAACTACTGCTCCAACCTCAAAGGGCTTGCTAATGCTTGCATTCTCATGGGAGGCAGAATCTTGAGTCTCAGAGACTGAGACAGTTGAAGCAATGTCTCCTACTTAAAGGACAAAAGAGCTTGTCACTGTCACACTACTGCAGCATGTCCCAGTCATCTTTAGAAAAAAGCCAAAACACCCTGGGGTAATTCCAAAAGGGACTCCATAATAGGACATGCAACTCACAGTGAAGTCCAACGTTCCATTTTTATGGAATTTCTGCTTCAATCTCACTACAAACTGTTGCAGTGTGTGTTTTTGACTGTAATGCAGTTCTAGCAGCCAGTTTTATAATCCTTCCTATTTTGTACTGTTATAGCATATTTTTTTACTAATGGATTGTTCCTTTCTCCAGGTTGTTGGTGTTGATCTAGTTCTCCATCTCCCCAAAGACCTGCCCTTTTAACGCTGTTCCTCCTCCCATTGAATGTCAATCCCTCCCCAAGCCTGCCCCTTTCTCTAGAAGCTTCCCTATCAATTTTATATCATTCGAAACCTCATTGGTTTGTTTAAGTTCTCCTCCCCTGTAGTCCCCTATTGGTTTAAACATTGTGTTCACCACCTTGTGTTCCACCCCCAGTTTCTCCCAGTTGGTTAAAGATTGTATACTCCCCTGGGACCTCTCCCCACTTATAAGTTGGTGCATGCCTTTGAGTCCGCGTTTTTCTGTCCCCGATCCTGCGGGGAATAATCTACTTTGGAAAACATACAAAAGACTTCTCCCTGTTCCTTGTCCCTGCCCTCGGCGCAGTCCTATCCCCAACGCAGTCCACCTGTGCCCTAGAGCAGCCGTGCCCTACAGCTGCATCCCAGATTCAACAGCTTTCTGGGGGCAGCCCACTGTCAGTGTCAGGAGTTAGTCAGGCTGAAGAAATCCAGCATCACAGCAACAAACCAGTGTATTTTTCAATTTACTGCAAAGCAGACACTAGTCACACTTTGGACCTAGAGCCATATTTTATTTTATTGTATTTTTATTGTATTTTATTGTATTTTCATACAGGCACCCACATCCTTATTTTCCTAACAACTTCACAATTCACCATCTGTTCTCCAATGGCCCATCCACTGAAAAGATGTACCTGCCTGTTATAAGTATGAAACACAAAAATAATACTAGGAGAAGTTTTCTGATGGTGTAATATGGCTTTATCCACCAAAAGGTAATGAATTTATCCTTTGCTTCTTATCAGATATTAAGAATACAATTAATTCAATATGTCCACATCTTCTATTTTGCTAATAGCACCAATAGTATTCGTAAGTTTTTAACATAAGGTAAACAAAATTGAGAACACATAAGGTATCACTTACAGTATTACTAATGGTGTAATATAAGGATGTTTACCCTGAAACTCATACACGGGGACTTCACTCTTAAATGTAGCATATGTTGTGTTGTAGATCATCTTCCATTCATCTTTAGTCAATTCATACTAAACATGGCTTTAAAATTCCTTGATTACACACCTCCACCTCAATCAACAACTTAAATATTTATCTTGGAACATAACACAGCTGATTAAATAAAGCTGATATGATCAGCACACCTGCTGCAGTTTTGAAGTTTAGAGATCAGGCCATCTGCAGACAAAAGCCTTGTTTTTAAGCCTCAAAAGTATTTAGCTGTGGCTTCTTTTCTATATTATACATTAAGTAACATTTCAAAAAAGTAATAAATAAGGATATTTTACAAATATCACAGTAATATCTTCCAGGGGCTTAAAATATCCATTTCAATGCAATTTTGGTACTTCCACAGTTCTTAATCATTAATAAAAAATCAGTCAAGCAAACAAAACCAAAACAGTAACAATAATAAAAACCTAAAGCAACAAAACCAAAACAAACCACAAAACCACCCCAAAAAACCCTACAACCCCACCCTCCCAAAACCACAAAACCAAAAAATCAAAACATTTCTTCACTTCTGAAGACATTTTGCATATATCAAGTTACTGCACTACATTTGAATTTTCTACTTGGTTATCAACCTGTTTCACAGAATTTCAAATTTTTTTACTTCTACACACTGCAAATCCTAAATTACAAAATATTTCCTAACTTATGACTAGTAAAACATGCAATTAAAAACATACTTTACTTTCAAATGTTAGCTTTATCGCAGGACATTGAGATGCATCCAAAAAACCCACCAGGAATCCCAGGGGAGAACTCTCCAGTTACTGGTCTCCATGTGAGATGTGGAGGACATTCCATGGAAAACGCTGCCCCTGTTCTTTGCACTGTCTTCATGTAAATCACAGCTCATTAGGAGCTCATGGCCTGCACACCGCTACTGTGAGAACTAACAGTGCTGCCACTTACAGGGACATTGATAGCAGTTTGATACACGTTCCTTCAAAATGCATCCTATATTCAAATGTATTTGCCAAGTGAAATTCAAAGCTGCTTAAACACAAACTCCTGACTTACAGGTTCAAAATTCTGGCATAACAAGAAAGAAAAACACTCGTGATTATATAATAAGAGGGCAGCGCTTGAGGACACTGAAAGTATATTAGATTAACAGGAACTAATACTAAGAAAGCTCTATCTGATTTATGTAAGAAAAAGTGGGAGGAGAATGGAAAGGGAAATAATATGTCAAGCCCTTAGCTTATTGCATAAGCATACTTCCTTATAAGTAGGCAATAATTTTGCAGTTTTTCACTGCAAACTATGGGAAGTCTGACAAAGCATTTGCAGAACATGGTTACTGTGACCTTGAACAAAATACTTAAATGGGTTTCCTGTTTTGTTTCTGTAGATCTGAATACAACATTCAGAGGTCTCTTCCTCAATCCAATAATGTTATCTAGAGAGCAGCAAGAGTGGTTTCAATTTAAATCAAAACCAAACCAAAACAGGCCAGTGCTCATTTCTGCGGTAGACTGCTACTTTAACTACATTAATTAAGAACAGGCACAATACATATTATCAGATACAAGTCACCATGTTCTGCTCATCATGCTCTCCACCATAGTCTAGCAACACTACTGATAAAAATAGCAGCTGCTAGAAACTAGCATATAAAAATGCAGTATGGCATCAGCTTTCCAATATACCAGCAATCATCTTCTATTCTTATAATGCATTGCACAGTGGGTGTTGAAATATTAAAGCAGAGAAAACTAAATTTTTGGACTGTAAAGCTGAACTTCAAAATGAAGTTGATGCTTCTCTCTTCTTAAATACACATACAGATGCTCTTGAGGCTGTTGTCATACAATTATACACTTCTATTCCACATTAGAAAATTGCTTACCTAGAAGATTTAAAAGAACAGAACAAAAAAACCCACACAAAAAAATAGGGGAAAAAAAAAGAAGGGACCTAGCAAAAGCAGGCCAATGAATACAATGATGTTTATTTACTATGTAAGTCTGGGAAATGTCAAAGTGGTAGAATGACCTAAAAGAACCTTATTAGAACCTTAACCATCAACAAAAATTCTTTCTCTAAAAATTATAACCAAGCTCTCAGTACAGTCTCATAAAACAAAGGTAAAAATTAGTAATCAGTTTAGTCAACAGGTAGAAGTAGCCTGACAATACTGCATAACCATTTTTTAGAAAATAAGCATAGAATTTACACAATTTTCTAAAGGCTGCTTCAGAGGAGGAAAGATACAAAATATCAAAGACATAGTTTCTGTTAAATTGGTTTGCAAGTTCTACTTTTCACAAAAGAAATCACAGACCTAAGTTCGTAAGAACAAAAATTCTAGTCAGCCCAAATACGGAAAAGGCATGCAGTTACTGCCAAAGCTTGCCTTCAGAGTAAGCAGCATAAAGACAGTTGACAACTTCACTACTTAACAAGCACTCTTATTTCTTCATAATGACAAATAAAAGCCATCAGCAGGGTGATACTTAACCTACCCTCACAATTATTAACCTAAAATTCTGGTGGCTGACAGAAATCTTGATACCAAATAGATTACAATAACAAGTTTTGGATTTAGCACTCACTATTAACAATGCAAGATAATCATTCTTCTCCAAAACTGTTCTCACTTCATAAAAAAAAACTTTTGCAAAAATTGTGTAAATTTTGTAACTTTTGCTATGTCCCATGGTTGTTCCCAGTACAAACTATTACTTCCTGAAGCTCTTAAAATGTCTATTTTTGAATTATCTGACAAAGTAAAGGAAATAACTCACTACCTACAAATTTTAAGAAGTGATACAACTGAAGGGTAGTCTGAACCTCAGATCAGCTAGTCCTCAGTAGGAAAAACTCAATGAATTTTATAGAGGTTCAGCTAGTCCTCAGTAGGAAAAACTCAATGAATTTTATAGAGTACTCGTAAGTATCTATGTAGTTGAAATATTTCTGTGTTAAGATCAAAAGGAATTACTTGCACAGGTTGCGCAGTTGCTTATGACAGCATTTATAAAAGGACATCTCATGCTTCACAGGAAAGTAACAGAGCTTACATACCAGAAACAAAGAAGCAATTCCATGAGATGCCTTATCATTAGCATGTTCTTGGATCCTGCTTGTACACTTCATCCTTCTTACCATATCTGCTTACCAGAGACTAGAACAGAAGCCTCATCTACTGTCAATTTATTGAAAGGGAAATTAAGCTTTCTATCTCCTGGAAGGAGAATTCATAATTCATTCTGTTTCCCTTCATCAACACCATTATTTGTCTGGTCTTCTTCCATGACAATACCTATGCCCAGAATGAAACAGGCATGTTTTGACGCCCCTTAAAGTCATTTGACTGTGAGAACCTATGGCAACTAAAGATATATGGCTGATGTACAATTAGTAATCTGTATTGCCCATACTTATTGAAAGAGGAATTCCATCAGAACTACTCAATTTTGCAAAAAATTAGGAACTACAGATTTATTAAATGTTGTTTTGATAGTAAATGCTCAAGGGAAAGTTAAGGGATAATCTGTCTTCATCTCCTCTTATAATGGGAAGTTCTTACAGTCTTTCAAAAACCAAGGTCACCACTAAAACCACCAAGAATAACATGTGCTTTGTTTTTCCCAGCCATGCCTCCAGTTTCCAGCAATATTTCAAGCTTCTTTCACACATATAGTAGATTAAGTAACTAGCGTAAAAAGCTGTAAGTTTATTTTAAACACACACATTTTCTAATTGCAACACAAATACTAAGACCTCAATAAATTGCCTTGTTTCCTATAACATGTTGCCAAAGCAAACACCTTGTAACTACTATCAGCTACTACCATTGTAAAACAGTAGGAAGGGAGAAGAGAAGAGATTCTGTCTTACAACTTTTCCATCAGACGGCAGTTTAAGGTCTGTCTCTCCCCACACCTCATTCCCCTTTCACTATCAATGAATTTCTGTCCCCTCAGATAAAACAAGGCAAACTTTACAGAACTGTGCTATAAATTACATCAGTGGAGCAATTTGAGTTATACTGTAAAATAAGTTTTTTTGCTTAAAAAGAAATAAAAAAACCCTGTATGGATTAGTTCAAACAGATTTACAGCACAGCCTAACAGCTGTGGCAACAGAAGAGTGATGAACTCCAACAGTTGCTTCCTTAAAATCCAGTTTTAAAATGGATTGATGCTGTGACATAAAACATCATTGGAAAAGGAGAAGAATGAAAAGCCAGGGAAGAGAATACCAGCAGTCAACCCCGTTTTTCTTCCTCAGTAAAACTGAAGATTTGAAAGAAATGCAATTATTTTAACAACTCAGAACTTCTGCACTATTTGCTAAAAAGATCCCTACATTTAAGTAGAGAAGATAATTTCCAAAACTGCACAAACATACAAAAAACCCCCCACAAACTCAAACTAGAGTTACCTCCATTAAAAGTTAAGAGGAAACTAAAGCTTTGTTGCACAGCAGATCCATAACAAAAGAGATGCATCCGGACAGAAGCACCCTTCTTGTGAAAATACCCATCTCATGATGGCCATAAAGATATGGCCAAGAGAGGACAGTGGGCTGAAACAACATGAAGGTACTGACAAGTAACAACAATACCAGACAGGAGACAGAAATCCCACCTCAGTATTCTTCCCTTCCTTTACAGGTTTTAATCTCATATAGGATAGCACACTTTGGCTAAACACCAATTCAAAGAAATCTTAGGAAGATCTGTTCATGATAACTGACAATAGGTAAACAAGAATGCTTTAAGACAACTGCTAAGACATAGCCATAGCCAACATTGCACAAGCTTTCCTCTATAAGCTCAAGGTTCAAGATGGTGGTAGTAAAGAGACAGCAAGCACAAATAAATGACAGCTTAGTGATCCTAAATAAGTACAGGATTGCACAAGCCCCTAAAGGAAAAAATATTACAACACCCTGGTGACACCAGGGAGAAACAAGCGGTAACACTGAAAAGGAACAAGAAGTAAACAAGAATTCTGGTTGGGAAGATAAAGAAATAGGGGAGATCATAGAAGATGCTACACCAGGGGAAGTGAAAGAACTTTGTGCAACCACAGAATATCAAAATGAAAATAAGAAAGAAACAGGCAAAGAAGTACTCCAGTTCTAATTGCCTGAGCAGGCAAAACAGCAGTGGAGCAACAGAAAGAATTAGCTCAACTGGAAGAAAGTCTGGTATGGTTGCATTTAGCTTAATTTAACATGACTCAACAGATAAAGCTGATAAATTTGGTAAAATAAGAAGTTAAGGGGGGAAAAGGCTGGAAGTACAACCACAGACAGAAGTAGTGGCAAATAAACAATAATCAGAGAGTAGAAGGCAGTGCTATCCCTGTAGGGATCACTCACTTAGAAGTTGGATTCAATGATACTTGTGGGTTCCTTCCAACTCAGAAAATTCTGCGGCACTACAGACATCAAGGGAGAATAAGACATCATGTGGTAGAGCTATAGAAAGCAACAGAGACCAAGGAGGTTAAGAAAGATGTGGAATCCTTGCACCTTGGGCACAAGAAGCCTGTAGCGATATTAACTGAAGACAATTTCAGCATAACACAGAATCTGGACTGGAATTAATTTAATATGAAGAGGAAAGAATGTGTGACAACAAACATACATTGCTCTGTTCAGGAATTCGGAAAAGAAGGGAAATAGACTAGAGTGCTGTTATTTTTAAGGATGGAGAATAGCAACTCAGAATAAAATTAGGAAGGGAATAAGATGGCAGCAGTAAAAACCTGAAATTTTAAATTAAAACAGAAAAACTGAATGAATGGGGCTTTTGGTGGTTAAAAAGGCAGAACAACTGAATGAATGGGGCTTTGGGTATTTAAAAAGGCAGAAATACTAGGAAATAAACATGAGAATACATCTCTGTAAGTAGCAATCAACAGCGCTGAATAAACGTAAACATGTCAATTCTAATCAGTTTTTCTCTGGAATTCTCTAGATTCTGCTGGGGAGGAGGCATAGAAAAAAGGCCTAAGATAGAGGCCTTTAGACAGCCTGCAAAGCAAAGGAACTGGGAAACATATATAGGGGGGAAAATGGCTAATTGAGTATGAAATAAAAGCTATGAATAAAACAACAAAGAAATCTATCCAGTTCAACAATCAGCCACAGGTAGATGCATTATCAGAAACGAGAGGAGAAGGTGGTAGTCTTGAGAAAGGGACTTGGAGATGCAGTAATCAGATAAGATGGTTGGCAGAATCAAAACAGAAGTGATAATTTCTGTCAGAAACAGAAACGGGGATTAGCAGACAAAAATCAGAAAGGCTAGAGTGCTGAAAAATAAACTTAATGAGAAATCTACTTGAAAAACAAAGTCATAAGGAATGAGGGTGATCATGCTAAGAGGAGAGATTATGTCAAAGACCAATATGAAACTACGGAGAAGCAAGAAGTAGGTGAGGAAATGTAAAGGAATGTCTGATGGACCCCTGCCCAGGAAAAATGTAAGAGGAGGAAATGCAAAGACCATGGTAGATGAAGAAAACAGCACTTTTTTCATGATAAAAGGGATGATAGGACAGACATTAGGACCTAATGTAGTGCTGTATGATATACAGCAAGGTTTCTGTAATCCATATACCAGACAAAACTGCTGATAAAATATTCAGCAACTAGCCTTTGATTTGGATTTCCTGAGGAGACACACCTTTGCTTACAGTTAGGAAATTAAATAAACTGCCATTCTTTATACTTCAGTCATATGTATATGGGGTACAAAGCTCAATTGTTGTACTGTATCTTGCCATACATAAGGAAGGCAAATGAAAAGTTTACTATGAACATCATACAACCTAGCAGCAGAACACAAATTTAACTAAAACCTAAAATCAGTCAGCTGAAACCTATGAACAGGCTAGATATGCAAACCAATTCATCCTCTAACATTACTCACAAATAAGCCTGCATTTTCCTTTAAGAAAAGAACTGTGAACTGCAATTCAAATTCATACAGAAGAGCTAGAAAGGGCCTAAAAAACACTCCAAAAAAAAAGCAATTTGGATAGAAATCACAGAAAATAAGGTTGGAAAAGACTTGAAAACATTACTTCAAAACGTCAACTTCACTCTCAGTGCTCCAAGTCTGTATTAGCTTTCCTTATGCCACTTCTGACAGATGTTTATCTAACATGTTTTGGGTTTTTTTTCAGGAAACCTCAACCAATACAGACTTCACAATATCCTCTGGCAGTCTACTGCAGTGCCTGAACAATTTCAAAATCTGCCCCTAACATTTAGCATATATCTCACTCTCTTAATTCAAACCATTTGTTCATGCACCATAAGGCTGATTGCCTTCCTCTTTGCAGCATATTTGCTATACAGAAAGGATGTTTCCTATTGCAACTGGACAGCTCTCCGCAGTGTTCTGCATTGGAAGGACAGAGCTCTTATATAAAAATAAAAGTCTGCCTGAATGGATGAGCTACAAAAACTCATCTCTGTGATGAGTCATCTGGGACAGCAGAAACGGACTTTCCCACATAAGCAGTCTGCTGGAAGCACGATTCAGCCAAGTGATACAGCCAAAGGAAACTAACATTTACAAGCGAGCAAAGCACAGCCAAGGCATCAGTCGCGATCGTTTGTACTACAGCCTTCAGAAAACAGCCACGCAAAAAAGCAGCACAGCTTTGGCTGTGCTGTTCAAAGGCAAAGATAATATGGGAAGCAGAGCCACAAACTGGAGCATTGGGTGGAGCTCCCGATTGTGCCTTGCCTGGCAGCACAACTCTGGGGGAAAAAAGGAGTCAGTACGGGCAAAACAGAGCGAAGGGGGAGGGGGAAGAAAGAAAAACCGACCTCGGAAACAAGAGATGTGTACGGGACCAATCAAACACAGGGAAATGGATGTAGGGAGGCACCTGAAGCCTCGGTCATAGAGTGAGGAAGGAGGCTGGGATTAGGACTGTCTCCCTTTCCAGAGGCAGTGGACTTGAGGGACGCCCTGGGTCTGAGGACTTTTCTCCCACAGAATAGCTTCTTTCTGTCTGGTGAGGTAGTAGGGACCTCAAAGAACATGACATGCTGCAGGGAAGGGCAGGGCATGCAGGGCTATCTAGGGAGAGGTACTGAGGTAGGGGGGAGCTGGGGTGGGGATCACAGGACAGTGGTGCAAGGCACTACAAGGATGGCAGGTGAGAACTGGGAGGTCTGCAGCTGCAGCCATGGCAGGGAAGTGGAGCAGGGAATGCCACAGATCACAAGGCCAAAGAAGGGCTGGGGAAGAAGAGGCGAGGTGAAAGTGATCCACAGCAGAAGCAGCACACAGGACAGTATGCAGAAGGTGGAAGTGCGTAGCATGGTAAGGAGCAAGGCTATGGTGGGGGGTGAACACGGGGATGCACAGCCATGAGCGGGAAAAGCACAGCTACAGAGGGAGCAAAAGGGTGCACAGTTCATGGGCATGAAAGCTTTGGGCGAGTGGACGTATGGGGGTGGTACCCAGACACGAAACAGCACGGCTACGGGAGGGGAAAGCAAGGTGGTCGCAGTCACGGGAGGGCAGAGCTGTTGGTGGAGGAGTGTGAAGTGGGGAGGGAAAGCAATGGGTTCCCAGCCACGACAGAGTATGGTTACAGACTGGGACGGAGAGTGCGCAGCCATGGGAGGACGGCGCTACAGGTGTAGCGAGGGGGATGCACTACCACAGGAAAGCGGGGCTTCGTGGTGGGAGGCAGCTAAGGGGTGCTTAGCATGAGGTAAGCGGTGCTGAGAGGGGCACAAGGGGATGCACGGCCGCCAGAGAGCGCGGGTGTGGAGGGGACAAGCGGCTGCGCAGCCACAGGACACCGACGTGGGCAGACTCGGGGCCGGGGGGGGGGGGGCACAGCCGCGGGGCGGGCAGCGCGGCCGGGATCAAATGTGGCAGGGCCCTGCAGCGGAGGGCGGCGGGGTCGGAGAAGGTAGGGGGACACGGGCCACTCACCTGCGCGGCAGAGCTGCAGCAGCCCATGGCGTCCGCTGGTCCCTGCCCCGTGGGTGCCCCCTAGGCATCCACTCTCGGCGACTCCCCCGCCCCGGGCGGCGGCACGGCACGGCGCGGCGCGGGGCGTAGGGAGGGCGGCACGGAGGAAGCGGCGGGGACCGCGGGGCCCGGTCAGACGAGCGCGGCTGCACCACAAGCGCCGCCGCGGCGCCCCCTCATCCTCCTCCCCCCGGCAGACGCTCGGGGGAGGGCGGGGCCTGGTGGGGGCGGGGCCAGAGCACTGCGGCGCGGGGGTTACCTGCCCGGCCGGCGGCCCCGCCCCCGCGCCGCGGCCGCTTCCGGTGTGTTGATGGGGGTGGGGTGCCGATCCTGAGGAGCTGGCCGAGCTCGGGGATCGTCCTTCGCTGACCCCTCGCCCCGCGGCAAGGTACGCGGCGCGGTGGGGACAGCTGCGTGTGGAAACCAAGCTCTGATCAGCGGGGCTTCCCAAGAGTCTAAGGGCCCGCCCGCTGAGAGGAAGTAAAGATCTGATCGTATGGCCTGGTAGTACATACGCATTTGCAGGCAAGAATCTGTAGTAGAATTAAGCACCATTTCTACGCTTCTTTTAATGCTTCCAGGGATAGTGATTCAACCACTTTCCTGGGCAGCCTGTTCCAATGCCTCACCAGCCTTATGGTGGAAGAATGTTTTGTTGATATAAACCTCCCTGGGTGCAGCCTGAGGCCAGCTTTTCCTACCTGAGAGAAGGGGCCAACCCCCACCAGGGTGCAGCCGCCTGTCAGGGAGTTGTTGAGAGTAATAAGGTCACCCCTGAACTTCATTTTCTCCGGGCTAAACAACCCCAGCTTCCTCAGTCACTCCTCATAGGACTTGTGCTCCAGACCCTTCACCTGCTCCATTGCCTTTCTCTGAACACACTCCAGCGCCTCAGTGTCCTGTCGGGCCTGGAGCTGGGCACGGAACTTGAGGTGCAGCCTAACCAGTGCCAAGTACGAGGATCGTGCTGGCTCAGGCTCTGTTCATGTTCAGCATCCCTCGGCCCTCTTCCACCATGCAGCTTTCAGCCACTTTTGCCCCAGCCAGTAGCACTGCCTGGGATTATTGTGATCCAAGGGCAGGACCTGGCACCTTGTTGAACCTTTTACGCTGGCCTTGGCCCACCAATCCGGCATGTCCAGATCCTTCTGCAGAACCAGCCTACCCTCATCATGTCAACATTCCCACACAATTTGGTGTCATCTGCAGAGTGACTAAAGGAGCACTTGATCCCCTTGTCCAGGTATATTGATATATAATATATTACATAGGCCCCGGTACTGAGCCCAGGGGGGCCAGTGACCTGTTGCCAACTGAATGTGGCATCATTCACCACCACTCTTTGGGCTCAGCCTTCCAGGCAATTTTTTATCCAGCAAAGAACACACACATCCAAGCCATGAGCAGCCAGGTTCCCTAGGAGAATACTATGGGAGAGAGAGTCAAAGGCTTTGCTCTGGTCCAGATAGACAACACCCACAGCCTTTCCCTTGTGCAGA
Source organism: Camarhynchus parvulus (assembly GCF_901933205.1). Lineage (NCBI taxonomy): Eukaryota > Metazoa > Chordata > Aves > Passeriformes > Thraupidae > Camarhynchus > Camarhynchus parvulus. The sequence continues at coordinate 31,485,497 of NC_044601.1, read as the reverse complement.
TCACTTTGTCATAGAAGGAGATCATATTGCTCAGTGAGGATCTGACTTTCCTAACCCCATGCTGGCTGGGCCTGATTGCCTGATTGTCCTGCACATTCTGTGATCAAGAATGTCCAGAACTCATGGTCTGTTCCACAATCTTCCTGGGCACTGAGATCATGCGGACATAACCTGTAGTTTCCCAGATCCTCCATCCTGTCCTTCTTGTAGTTGAGTGTCACACTGGCTAACCTCAGTCCCTTTTAAGGTATGTTTACTGGTCCAGCAGTGCGTTCGGGCACAACCTGAACATACAAAGCAATACTCTGTATAAGTGTGGGGTTTTTTTGCTGAATCTTAAGTCAGTAGCAGAGTTATCTATTATTCTATCAATATAGTAGAATATCCATTATTAGAAATAGTGTTGCAATGACTTAAATATAAAATGATCCTTTGACAGGCAGAATGAGGCAAAAGAGACCTTGTGACTAGAAAAGGAGTTTTGTTAGGCTTCCAAAAAAACTGAGAAACTGACAAGTGGGTGAGTTGTGAATCACGCTGGGGTTTTTTTAGCTCTTGTCAGTTTAATGGCAAGTAGAATCATGGAATCATTTTGGTTGGAAAAGACCTCTAAGATCATTGAGTCCAACCACAGCCTGGCTCTGCCAAGTCCACTGCTAAACCACGTCTCTTAATGCCACATCATCATATCCTTTAAATACCTCCAAGGTTGGTGACTCATCAGTAACAGCACAATTTTCTGATTTTGTAGTATCTGGTTAAAATAGTGTTTTACCTTTTTGCATATATATTGCTATTTTTTTCATTGTTCCACCTCATTCTATCCAGATATTTATCTGGTGTTCAAAGATGTGGCCATGAAAGAAATGTTTTGAAGGAACACTCTCTAGCTGTTGTGACTGACACAGTAATTGATAACAAGAAATTTGTACCCAATTCTTGTGTAACTTTGGAGACATCAGAATCTCTGTTCCTCCATTTTGCCTTTTATAAAATTGACTTTTGTCTCAGTGTTTCTCTTTTCTGTTTGCTTGGGTATCAGAAGAATTATGTCTGTGCCATAGATGTTATTTAGTCAGTCTCTTAAACAGACCAAATTAAATTTTTTTAAATAGTCTACTCATTTAGGACTTTTGCTTCAATAGTTTCATTTAGGACCTCAAAACGTTGTCATGGAAATTAAATTCTGCCTTCTACTTTTTTGCCTGTAGACTAAACATTCAGCATGATTATCAGCATGATTATCAGAAGAGAGTAATGCATTAAAAACACATGACATTAAAAATGTCTGCCCCCCAAATTTGTGGAGTCTTAAAACCCTACATTCTAGCCAGCAATGAAAAGCTTTGTGCAGCTGCAGAGAGGCAGTAATAACTTTATAGTGATTAAAAAATGCCAGTCCTTCATTGGCTAGGGGAGCCTTTATGAAAAAGCTTGTAAAGACATACCAGCTGTAGCATAGGTAACTGGGGTTTAGTGCAGATATATGACAACTGTAGAAATTATTTGAACAGATACGAGTGTTAGAAATAATCTCAGAATCTCTGCCTCTGGGCTAAGGACATTAGTTATGTTTTTGGTAGGGATGCAGTAATAGCAGCAGCAGTAGTTGCCTGGCTGTCACTAGTTTTACTGTACTTTGTCTGGTCAGTCACAAAGGAGCAGAAAAGTTAAAAGATTCTGGTTTATTCATAATTATATGAGCTTTTATATTTATTGGATGAGCTATATTTTTATTTGGATTAGCATTTCATGAAGGAACTGAACTGAGGCTTGCTGAATCTTAGTTCAGTAATACAGAACTTGAACTTTGGGCATATGTCAAAGTCCATTTTTTGAATTGGGCTTTTTGGATACCTTACTGAATCTGAATGTAATAGGCTCTAAGGCATGGTTACATCACAAGCTGCTAAACAGCAAATCTGACTGCCCCAATTTACTGTTAATAAGAATCTACCTATTTTTCCATAACAGATTTGAGTCTCTCCTTCTGCTCTTGCCAAGAGCTTTACCTGTATTTTCATTTCATTGCTAGACTCAAAATGATAGGTAAGAGTTTTTTAAGTACCCATCTAATACTGAGGGAGACAACAACAGAGAGAAGGCCCTAGAATGACAGAAATGCCATTAGTACTTGAGAAAATTGTAGGTTATGTCCAAACTGATTTTATTCTGAGAAGAAAGCATTAATTATATGGTAATATTTACCTTTTCATTTCTCACCAGGTGCAGAATCTTGACCTTACTCAGCCATATTTAAAAACCTAAGGATTTTACGAAGTACAATATAATCTATATATTTTGCCCCATATTAATTAGATAAATACCTTTAAAACAGTATTAGATAAAATTCTATCATTTTTGATATGTTCTTAAGTGTGAATTTTGGAAAGGAATTTTTGAACAGGCTCAGTTCTGAACATAATGCTCAATCAAGAGGTATTCAAAACTTGGCCTTGCCATTAATGAACTGGGAATCAATGCATTGTGCAGACTGAAAACTGAATATTGCACCAGCAAGGTGTTGTTGCAGTCTGTGTGTTTGCATCCTTCTTCTAATTAACAAACTCTGCTTATTACCATTCTGCTGACTTCTTCCATCTACCACTAAACCTGCATCTATATGTGCTTGGCAACCACTCTGAATTTTTTTAAATCCCATCCAGTGTGTTTAGCCTCCATATTCCTGATGTTGTTTTTACTTGATTTTGGCCCTTTCGGTTGTTTTGGTTTTATGTTTTTTAAAATGTATTTAAATACAGAACCACACATATTCTCTCCATAATGTGCCCGGTGAATGGACTTAGCTGTCATACACATGTATCAATGCAGGATTAGGGGTGATTCTGCTGATTTCAGCAGAATACTGAATACTCATGATGGAAGCGCATCATGAGAAGGAATTGCAATAAACACATGGCAAATAGCTGTCAGCCTGTCTTTATGAGCAGGGGATAAAGACCACTGACTTATTCAGACCCCCAGCTCACGTGAAACTGATCATCTTTCTGAAAAGTTAAACTGTGCCATTGCACATTTTTAAGTGCTGTGGAACTACAGCATTGAGGCTTGTGTCAAATCACACAGGACACCAGTAACAAAACAGAGAACTGAAGCTGTATATTATAAACTCCAGCTTCTACACTGAAAATCCTGTCTGTTGTGAATTTTTGTCAGTCAAAATAAAAACATTCAAGGCATTCTTCTTTGAATTAGAATAGTAGGATTCTTGCAGTCTTTTTGATTGCTGACTAAGAAAAGATGAACAATGCTCAGTAAGTCTGAGTTCTTATCAGTTAAGACTAGGATTTTCTTCTTGCTGCATGTCTGACCACCAAAGAAGAGGTCAATTCAGTAAACTCTCTGAAAAAGTCAGAAAACCTATTCTACTTTTTACTGGAGCCCCATAAATGAGTCATATTAGGTCTGTTTCAATTTAAAACTGGAGACTCCAAGGAGAGAGAAAGAGCACAGGGCTTTTTGAATGAATCAGAAAGGTGAAATTTTCTTTCTCCAGTCCTGAAACAAAATTTTGGTCTATCATACTCTTAGAGATGTAACTTTCTGGTGAGAGGATAGACGTGAACAGTGGAGATCCTGTCTGTAGGAGGCTATCAAAAATATTCAGGACTCATTAGAAGATTATCATTTTAGTGTGTTAGGAAAATGGCTTTTTAAACATTTAGTTTAAGTACTGCTCTGTATCTGTGGTAGTACATTCATGCTGTAATGAAAGTAAAATGGATATTCTTTTTATATTAAAGGATGGAGGTTTTGCCCTATTTTAATACCTGTTGGACTTCATTCTGATGTCAGATCACCTGTGCATGAAGAACAGTATGAATAGACCATTTCATGCAAGCAAGACACCTGTCACACATTTTTTATATCATTACCAGCCTGAGCCATAATCATTCTAGCAATTTGCAGCTGAAATGTTCCATATCCAGTATCTGAGCCCCCAAAATATCCAAAAATCCAAACCCAAAAATTCTCAAAAAATGTTCTTTAAAATACCTGTGATGGTGCTGTTGTGTGTGTGTGGAGTGTGTGTATTAGGTGTGCAATGATGGCATGGTAGCAATCAAAATTGTAGAATTTATTTCAGCCTATTGAGAAAGTTTTGTGTTACCCGAAGAAGACATACAAAGCCAAGTAGAATCCTTCCTCTAGAGACTGTACCATCATAATACATGATGAGCTATTACAATCTCTTGTCGTTTCACTCTAGAAGAGTTATGGCTCCCACAGTGAGGATGTAAGATTACAGATGGAAGACTGCCTGCAACAAATCTCTTACAAGGCTGCTGCTGTAAATCTCCTGGAGAAGAGTCATTGCCTAGGAAAAACTATGCTAAAGGGACCTGCCATTTGTTTTCTTAGGGAAGATGGGAAGAGGGGCTATAGAAAGAGGTACTGTTCCTTTCTACACTCTTTAATATTATGCTAGGAATCTCTCATCAAGGAAGGTTCAGCTGTTTCTGGGAGAAAGAGAAGAAAGGAGACATGACTATATTCAAAGTGTAATACTTTGGCTTTCTGCATAGTATTTTATAAGAGAGGGGGAGTAGAAATCCCTCTCCAGATGCTGAATTTTTTATCTTAGTTGTAGTTATTTCCAGGCTAATAATTGCTAGATTGGCACAAGTCTGGACTATTGGTTGTGCTGAATATTTGCAGTGGGCTCAGAAGTTGCATTCAACTCGGTCGCAGGCTAAAGACCAAGGAGTGCTTTACCATGGACACAAACACTCATTCATATACTCACTGTAGGTGAGTAGACACGATAGAGCTCAAACTACTGTTGTGTGTCCTGTTGTGAGTCCTTGAAAGCAGTCTTTTGAGACTTTCAGGCTCTATCCAACCAGAAAGGTGGATAGAGATACGGGACTGTCAGGGGACTACATAATTCAGCTCCGTACTGCAGCTGACAGTATATATACAGCCAATACAGCTGGCAGTGACAGCTAACAAAAGAAGATAATGGGGCCTTCATGTTGAATTACACTGGATTTTTTTCCTTCTGAGGTGGCTTGTAAAGGTCCCAGCCTCAATGCTTGGTTGTTCTTCAGTCACTCATCCTTACCTTTAAAATTAGGGTAATAAAAATTTGGAAAGCAGTTTCTTTTAATACAATGGCCCCACCACTTCAGTTACAAAAAGAAATAAGTCTATGTGTACAAACAGGCATCGAGATTTATTTGAAATTGACAATCTTAGCTTGCATGTTTCCTCCATATATAGACATGCTTATCTTTAACTTCATAACAAGTACTTTGCTTAGTGGAAGCCTGTAAGTGATGAAAAGAATGTTTGGAAAACGGTGTTATGTTAATTTTCCTGGCTTACAGAAAATATGGGGACTTTCAGAAGTTCTACATATTCATCAGGTCCTGTTAATATTGAGTTTCTTCTGGGAAAAAAAAAAGGAGCATTTTTTGTTTAAGAAAATAACTGCAGGTGGTAGAGCTTGTGTGACCTTGTGGGCCTAGTTGGAGGGTTTCCATCCTTCTTAGTCCTGGAGACCAGTATGGTACTGTGAATGATGTATTTTCCCCAGTGAATAAAGGTTCCATCTGCTGAGCAGTATCAGCTGTCAGGCTGCCCATGTCCTTTGAACCACGCATGCACTAGTTGATGCAATCTCATACCACTAGCTCTGGGGTCTAAGGCCACAAAAAATTGGATGGGAGAAAAAATCCTTCCCCATTTGCAATAACCTGTAGTATAAACACCAAAGAAGAAACATTGGCTGACAATATTCTTGAGAAGAGCAAGTTCTAATAACTTTTGAGCATTTTTTCTTGTCAGCACTTTATCTTTGATTAGCAGGTCTGATTATCTAGAGGTTATAGCTCACCTGGAGAGGTACAGTTGCTTCTGATTGTTCATTCAAACTCAGAAAGTATTTTATCAGAACACAATCAGCCAATGCTATTTTTAGGTTTATTTAGTTTCAATTTGGCTGTATCTCTTTCCTTTGAAAAAATATCCCTCTAAATACTGTAATAAGTTGTTTTGTAATGTGTAGGATTTGTCTGCAGGAATTCCATTTCCCTGCCTTTCCCAAAAATATTTATTCAACAGTATTCCAGAATGTTCTTGTTGCTCTTTGCTTCTATGTGACACAATTCTAACTCCAGCCTCTTGTCACCTGCACCAGTTTTTCCTGTTATTAATGCTTTTGTTGACGGTGTAAGTTCCTGAGTGGGACAACTCTTCCAAAATAAAAGCAGCAACAGTCTGCTTGTAGGTATTAGTCTGACAAGCCAAACATGTTACTGTTTCACTTGAAGATATATCACTCTTGAGCAGGTGACACTGACAAATAGCTCTTTTGCTGTGGCTTCTTCACAGTGGTGGCAGACAAGCAGAAGTGTTTAACTTCTGCTGCGGGACTAATGAGCGTGTGATTAATGACACAGAACTGAGACATTGCAGTGAAGGGACACAGGCAACAGGCTCAGGAGGTGGAGGAATGTGGAAAGAGTCCTAATAACTGACTGAAGAGGATTTTGTTATTTTTCCTGTCACTGTCCCTGTTATCTCACTGACCAGGTTCCAGAAACCTGACCAAGTCAGCTAGCTAGGCATCGACCACAGAGTGCCTGACAGATCCTGGGTACAAAAGAGCAGTTTTATCAATTTTCATGGCACTGGAAAAATTCTGGGTCAGGATGCAGTGTCTGGTACCAACACTTTTGTAGCCATTTCTGGTAGGAGGGATTGCGAAGAGAGAGAAGCGCATCACTTTGAAATTCAGAAGATTTCATGAGACAGTTTTCAAGCTGAAAGACAGAAAAAAATTAAATGTGGAAAACTGGTTTTTGGCCGTGCTGTGGAAACACTGTACATTTTAGAGTCCAACCAAGTCTGTTGACATGGGTGCTTGCAATAGCTCATTACCAGAAACCCTCTTATTTTAGAGGTAGATGGGGAAACCTCTCCCTTCTTGAGTCAGATCCTTGGTAGGTAGGGTCCAGCACACATCCACATCCTGGAAGTTTAGTTTGTGAGTTAAGTTTAACCGTCTGAGCCCAAGGTCAGCATCTTCCCTAGTAAGTACTATTGTAGAGAAGGCCAGAGGTGAGGGCCTGCCCCTTGTCTCCCTTGGGAGATGCTCTGTCCAACCTGATCGCTGTTTCTGTCCCTGATCCTGACTAAGACTTGCCTTTCTGTATCTCAGCTCCTTGTTGGTGAAGTCCTTACTCACAGGAGCCATAATAAGGCTGCTGGCTACAAGCCCACCTCCCTTACTGCTTCCTAATGTGCTGTGCATTTGAGACATCTGGAGGGTATGGCCAGTCTGTGCTTGCAAAACAGGAACACTGTTTCCTTCAGCAAATGAAGGAAGGAGTGAAAGGCAGGAAGATTTATGAGTAGATAGAGAAAACACAGGTTCTCAGAAAATCTACATTAGAAATTGTACTTTGCATAACAAAACCTCAACAGTAATAAACAGTGCCATGCCATAAAGACAGATTTCAGTAACTGTTTGTTCTGCAGTAAGAAAAGAAAATATTTCATATTTGTTCTTCTAAAAAGATAAACGCCCATTTTTTTTTAGTTAATCATCTAATTACTGAAATAATGCCAATTCTGTTGGAAGTAGTGCACAGTTGTTCACTTGTTTTTCAAATTAATGCCTCACTCTTGGAACAGTTAGTTCTGTTTGGACTAATGACCAAGGACAGACTCTGGTATAGATCAGATATTGTCCTTCAGATATCAAAATTAATTTCTGACAGATTTAGGGAAAGATTTCTGCATTGCTAAGAAGTTTCAGTTTCAAAGAAGTTGCATTTTTCAGTGAGGAACTGCTTAGTCAAAATATTTCTTAAGACAACAAGAGAACTCAACTGCAATAAAAGTGATGGTAAACTAATAGCTTCAGGTAGGATTGAGAGACCTGTCCTTTTTTCAGGGGTTATCTCATCACATTTGCCAAATAATTCAACCTCAGAGACTTTCCTGAAATAAATGTCTTCCTATTGTAAAGTTTTATTTCATCATAGACATCAGAGACAATTCCACAGAAGTTTGCTTTCATCAGAGACAATTCCACAAAATCTCCAAAGGACATATTCTGCTGCTTAGAAGTGGTGACAGGGTACAGGGAAGAGGGGACTTCTTCCACCTCTCTAATGGGTGTATCTACCTTTTTCAGGGGAGTAGGCTAGCTTATGAAAGAATTAGGAGAGCTGACTGCATTTCATCCTTCTTTAGAGCAAGTCTTCTGTGGTACTGGATTTTCCTGTGAAATTTCTTGGAGAAATAGATAATCTCCATCTCAGTGAGTAAGCTTGCATAAGGAACCATGCTTTGTTTATAGTGCAGATCCATTCTTTTGTGAGGAGGATTTGATCTATAAGTCATCATGGAAGTCATTAAGCAAGTTGCAAAAAGTGTGTAACACATCAGTAAAGATGAGGCAGATGACCTATTCTCACTGTAAGTAGAAAAGATACTGGCTTCTGCTGGTTTTGTTTTCCTTTCTTTTATCTCACCAAATATCTCTTGCAGCATTTATTCCTCCCTGTCAGTTTCTAGATGGGCATGAACTATCAATCATTAGCACTATTTCATTAGGGTTATGGTTGTTTTTTGTTGTTACCATGTCTGTATCTGCCTGTTCTAGTGTGTCTCCTCTGGAGTAGAAAAGTTGTACCCAGTCCTGAGTTGTGGCCTAGTGACTCAGACCATTTGAGGGACAACAAATGTTTTAACTGTAGTACTGATGTGTTAAGCCATCAAATTGTCAAGTTAATTGTCTGTGTCAGGGACAAAGGGCTTTCAAATCATTAGAACAAGGAGGATAAAGATGGCAAGCCTGGATTCTGTTGCAGTCTGTCCTTGCTAGGATTTTAATGATTAATTGCAGACTTTATTAATTAGTAACACATCTTTTAAAGCAGCGTAGCTTTTTCTTGTTTGTTATTTCAACTGTGGTTTTCTGTGCATTTGCCACCCCCTTTACAAAAGCTTGAAGAGCAATTTCACTGTAGGTAAGCACCAAGAAATGTGGTAACTAACAATTTATACCTATGTAGGAATTTATACCTATGTAGCGTAGGAATGCTTCCAGGGCAGATATGTAGAAGCTAATGTTTTAACCCATATGATTTTGCTCTGAAATCACGTTTCTAAACACCACACAATTTGCTGTTTCCTTTTGTAACAGCAGGTAACCTTTACCCTAAATGCTTTGTCTTTTCCTAGAACCTGTGCACAAGACACAGGACAATGAAAATAAGGTGAGAAGATTTTGGGCAGAGACACATACATACATTTTCCCTGGCTGATGATTTTCACTGATTCAGATGATGTCCTTTTTGTGTATGGCTCAGTTCAGAGCCATCTGACATTTTAGGAAATTGCAAAATCTCATTAAATCACTATGTGGCTGACACACTTTAAAGATGGAGAGTGCTGATTGTTCTCCAGTAAGCCAAAGGACTGTGAAAGAACGTCAGTGTCTGCTGCCTTTCCCTCTTCCCATACCATGTTTCTGTGCAGCCAATAGCTAAATATGCTCATTGAGCTCTCTGAAGATGAAATCCAGAGGCAGTAGCAGTTCCAGTGTGATGAATGAACTGGGTTTGTACATACTGGCTTGGTCATCCTTCTCATGCACTGCTGCGCTGCACACACTCATCCTCTTTTATGCTCTGAGCATGCTCTGACAAAGTGCCTGGGTGAACCACGGGCGCCGGTGGAGTTAAGGCAGTGCCCACCCACCAGCAGCTGTGTGAGCCAGGCCTTTCTCAGCCTGTTCGTAAACTGCAGGTTTCATCGTCAGTAGGTGGCAGAATTTACGTTGTCAAACCATGCGGGTTTGTTGTTTTTCAGTTTGGTTGTGATTTTTTTGTTTTTGTTTTTTGGGGTTTTTTTTAATGCTTGGAAACTTTTTAAGCTTTGTTCCTGTAAATCAGTATCTAAGCCCTGACAGAGGGAGCTGTGTGAAAGAACAAGCAGGACACCCTCTCAGGGATATGATGGCCTGCAGCTGATGGATCACTTGCACTTATGCTGGATTCAAGACATGAGCAAATTTGACACATTCTCCTGTTAATGCAGTCTTTCAGGGCTTCGATTTGCCAGTCTCAAAGGAGGTTCAAATGTGATTCCAGGGGGGTTTTGTATTTGCTGGGTAATATTTGCTCTTTTTACCAATAGGAACCTGCCTCTGAGACATGTCATTTATGGTTTTTGATTAACATTAGTGGAAATCAAAGCTCAGACTACATCACAAGGGATCATATTTTTTGAGCTAAGCCAAAACATTTGCAAAATTCAGGTTTGGTGAACTTTTAAAACTGTAACCTCTTTCTGTCAATGTGCTTTAGGTTGGTTTGAATCTTTAGGTTACAAAGAGAGAGAAAATTTGAATAATGTTTCTTATTCCAAGCACCCTTCTGATAAATGAAGAATGTCCAGGGAATATGTTAACAAGACTGATTTTACAGAGAAAATTTAAACTTAGAAAATTGCAGAATTTGAAGCAGCTCCAGATCAAATCAGTTTCTAGTCTGATAAATTAATGTTCAAGTTGCTGTATCTTCTGTGCTTGATCATAGCACAGGTTGGTCAGAAGAAGGAGCAATTGGTGAGAACAAGATCTCTGGAATAAGACTGCTGTTTCTTGTCTTGGTAGATCTGGAAATACTGAAATGTCTGAAGGACAGGGTAAATAACTTCTTTGTGCTTTCATGCAGCATAGAAAGAAACACACTCCTGCCACTTTCTTTAATCCTGTAATTGGCATATTTTGTTGTCCTACATACTTTGGAGACAGAGTCTTACATAATTCTCCAATCAGAATGAAACAGGAAGGAGCACAATTCACCCGTTCACTGAAGTTTCTGGTTGTCCACAAGGAAGTGTAACATTCCAATACATGGATCTATATAATATTCCAGTATATGGATCTGTGAAGGAATGTCTGTTTCCCCTTGCAATTTTTTTTCCAAATATGCAGACATCACATTAGTAGCAGCATTTGAGCAGAGCTTGCTGGTATAAAAACTCTTTTCAAGTGTTAACAAAGGTGAGTAAGATTTCAAGACTTTGAAACAAATTCTTTGGATTCTGGAAGGGAAATCAACTGCAACAAAAAGTTACGGTATTACCTAGCACCATTTTTAATTTTTATTACACAGTCTTCATAATTTTCTGATCCATGTCCCCAGATCTTAGTTTCTTCAGACTTGACACTTGATTCTAACTCAGTGTCTTGAGCACACAGAAAATAATTCTGCATGCACAACTCAATGCTCCTAACCTTCATCAGTGCTATTCCCCCTAGCTAAGAGTATTGAAGGCCCCAAAGAAAAATTATTGGCTGTAGTGATTCAAGTGATTTTGTATTTGCTTCCTGCTTCCTTTGGGTTTTTGTATTCAAATGTATTGTTACCATTCTTCTCTGAGTTCTTCTAATTTGTCATAGAAAGAAGAAAGGGCATTTCTTGTATGTGAAAGTATATTGCTGAGGTATTTAATGCCTTCATTGCTGCAGTCTTAAATAGTAACATCACTTATTCTTGGGGGAGTGCTCACTGAGTCACTTTCAATCATTTAACAGCAGTTCTGGCTAACCTGGGAGGTCCCAAGGTGACTGGAGGATACCCAGCGTCATGCTCATCTACAAGAAGGGCAGGAAGGACCATCCAGGGAACTTCTGGCCTGTAAGCCTGACCTCAGTGCCAGGGATGATTACTGAGCAGTGACAGCACTCATCTTAAGGTGGCAATCAACTTCTGTGCCATCATGTGACATGTACAGAACAAGCAGGTGATGAGGCCCAGCCAGCAGAGGTTTAAGAAAATCAGGTCCTGCTTGACCAACCTGATCATCTTCAACAGGGTGACTGATTCTGTGGAGAAGTGAGTGTGGATGTTTTTTACTTGGTGTTAGCAAAGCCTTTGACACTGTCTAAATTCTTCTGGAGAAGCTGTCTGCTCATGGCTTGGACAGGTGTGCTGTTTTCTGGCCTGGATGGCCAGGCCATGGTGGTGAATGGAGGTAAATCCAGTTGGAAGCCAGTCACAGGTGACAAGGAATATGATGAGAGGAGATCACATCAAGTTGCACCAGAGGATGTTTAGATCTGGTATTAGGAAAATTTTGTTCACAGAAGTTGTTGTGGAGTATTTGAATGCACTGCCCCGGAAGTAGTTGTGTCTTCATCCCTGGAGATGTTAAAAAGTACATTTCAAATGGAGTTCTTATAGGTCTGGTTTAGTGGTGGACTTAGCAGTGCTAAGTGTTAGGTTTATGGTTAGACTTCATGATCTTAAGCACTTCATGATCATGAACTTAATTTTTCAAGTTAAATGCTTCTAACATTCATGGAAGTGTCATCTTTGATATATAACAAGAAAATTCACGTGAATACTTGGCATTTCCCCTCCCCCAAATTCAAAACATGCATAGCAAAAGATGAAATCCAAACTCTAGTCACATCAGACAGCAGCTTTTCTTGGCTTCAATGGACTGATGCTTGCATTGTGTCCCTACAGACTTCCACTTGTTCTAATCAAGGAGCCCAAGGCAAAGGTTCTGTGTTATGCTCCTAGCCATCACTTAGGTTATTGAAGAGAGGGGAGGGATGAAGGGAAGGGAAGGGAGGTGATATAAATGATCAAATTGTGAGCCAAACTTATAAGAAAATTTAGCAAAGATTTATTAATTTGTCTGCAAGACTGAAGTTTGGTCTTCAAAACCACCACAGCCAAAGAGACAGCATCGAGCCTGGGATCGGCACTGGGTGAATCTGGATCTGACCTCCAGAGAGTCAGAGTTCCCCCAGTTCACGCTTGCGGCTTCGCACAGCGAGGTTTTATACAGTTTATTCTGCCCAAGGCAAAAATGACCGAATTTTCTTTGTGTCTCTTCACATGCATCGCTGTTGCTTTCCATGTGCAGAGGTGGACAAAGGCCCCGTCCAGGTGTCTTGATGTTGTCAATCGACTCCAGAGAAGCCATGTATTCACATGTATCAGGGTGGTGTCATTGGTTATCTCAACAGATGCAATCTGCAGGGCGATTTCGTCAGCGATTATCAACCTGGAAGCTTCTATTCTGACGTTAAAGCGTCGATGTTTATCTTAGGAACTAGTTGTTTCTGAATAAGGGAGCTGGTCCCTGGGAGGGAGGGAGGTAGGAAGGAAGGCAGGAAGGCAGGAAGGCAGGCAGGAAGGCAGGCAGGAAGGCAGGCAGGAAGGCAGGAAGGCAGGAAGGCAGGAAGGCAGGCAGGCAGGCAGGCAGGCAGGCAGGCAGGCAGGCAGGCAGGAAGGAAGGAAGGAAGGAAGGAAGGAAGGAAGGAAGGAAGGAAGGAAGGAAGGAAGGAAGGAAGGAAGGAAGGAAGGAAGGAAGGAAGGAAGGAAGGAAGGAAGGAAGGAAGGAAGGAAGGAAGGAAGGAAGGAAGGAAGGAAGGAAGGAAGGAAGTCATACTGTGATTTTTCCTGACATTAGGAATCAGGAACATCATCTTCCTCTACATCTGAAATGGGAAAAAGGTTTATTTTAGGCTGTGACATGTGGAAGCTGCTGAAGAGAATTTGACTGAAATACTGGAGGAAGTCAGTTGTTCACTTTCTGCTGGCTAGGGGAATAATACCTTTTATAAACATTGTTGCTTAATATGGGAAAATATTTTGAGTATCATTTCAGTATTCAGATTTTATTATTTTTTTTCTCATTAAGATGGAAGGGTACCTTACAGCATTGTGATCAATGTATATACACAGATTGTAAAAATATTATTTACTCTCTTTCGGAATTTGCAGTAGCATGGCTGTCTTGCCATTTTGTGTATTCAAAGACCTGATTTGCCACATGACTGCAGTAACAATGTATCTAATTTAGTATAAAAGAGATAGCTCACAGCCCTGGGACTCTGCTTTTTTCCACTGTTTAGCCTTAGAAGTCAGACCTGTTCTGTGTTTGAAGAAGACAGCAGCTATTTTTTTATGCATATAAAATGCTGCTCTGAAATAGACGGAAAGTATTTTTAGTATCCAGCATTTGGATGTCAGCAGAAATGTTGCTAACTACTTTATTAAAAATAGCTTTCATGGCAAAGTTTTAATATCCCAATATTATGTCTGTTCTTGCAGGACAGGAGGTTTTTCAGCTTAGAATAGAGTGACACACAACTTTGTTTGATTGATGGGTTTTGAAGACCATGTTTTAGAACTTTTGATGACTTCTCAGAGATGGTTGTCAAAAATCACTGCCCACAAGTTTTTGGGTTTTTTGCTCTCCACAAGTTGTGATTTTGTCTTTACTTTCAGTAAGCAATTAAATAACTGTAGGAGAAGGTCTTCCCACTGACCTGTCTTAGTAAGATAACTCAGTCTCAGACATTGATGGATGGAAAGCTGTGATCTAGCAAAGCACTTTACACAGGTAGTTAATTTCAGCCATATGCTTGAATGCATGGCTGAATGATGACAAACCTCAATCACATGTGAAATGTTAGCTCTCTGCTTGGTGCACTGTAAACCTGGTGCTTCAAGGAACAGCCAAAAGGCCTGAGGTCTCACTTCAGGCTTCTGAGCCCAGTGGTTGTTTTTTGGAACATCCTACCAAATAGATAATCTCAGAATACGTAAGTAGTGTTGATATCTTTTGGGACATTTTAAGTATCAATGAAAAAGATGACTCAAGCCTCTCTTCTCTGAGGAGGGTATTTGTCTTTGAAAGTTCCCTATTGCAGTACCACTGGACTCTTTGTCGGAACTGCTGCTTCCTGCTAGTTGCCATTATTTTATCTGAAAATAATGACAGACTTGCAGAGCAGTTTGGTACGTGTGGTTTTAGTGCTCTGCAAATATTCAGTAGCAATGCATATTGGTGTAGGTCTCAGACATGGGACTGATGGCTCTGTCTTCTGTCCAGTCAGCCAAATGGCATTGCCTTTCCTCTCTTTCCTGTGTTTTGCAATGCTTTTGCAAGTCAGCACATAGAAAGCCTTTGCATGTGTTTAGTTAAGTGAGCAATGCTTGATGGGCAAGCTCGCATGAGGTTCATAATGAAGAGAATCTTCTCCTGTCTAAGCACTCTTCTTACCTGCAATGGTGGCATTGCTGAGCTACAGGACAAAAGCACGTAAACTGCTTTGCACAGAGTGCTAAAGAAAGAAGACATGCATGCAAGGCATTATAGCAGGAGAAAGCAGCACTCCATACACCTGTATGAATACACTGAAGTGTGCAAGTGGGTGAAGAAGTGGGTATTTTAAACCCATGACAGATCTGCCCTTTTCCAAAGATGGACCACAGCATTTCTCTCCTCCTTGCCCTATTCTGTAAGAACAGAAGAAGGGACATACTTGGTCAGATCCTGGATTTATGTTTTCAACATAAGCCAAAACACAGTGTGCTGCGTTCCGTGGGTTTCTGGGCTTATATGAATCCAATCCGGCCAGCACGAATCCAAGCCCAGCACAGAACCAGCATAGACGAAGGACAAAAGACAAGGAGCGCTCTTCCTCCACGTGGGTGTAGGTATCCATTTATTAGCTTGAGACAGGACGTGAGATGGTGCAGCCACCCAGGTGAAGAAAAGAGACCCCAGACCGCCTGCTATGGGGTTTTGTCCAGGGGAGAGGGGGCGGGGAAAGAGGACCGTGGCCAATGGGATGCCAATGGGGAGGGACCACCCATGGGACAGCCCACCGAACCAGGTATGGGAGGGGACAGCTAGATGCAATACAACAACAGTGTTTAGGGAGAAGTTTAGAAACAAACAAGGATATACTAGCATCTTTAAATACTCCCCCAGATTCTAGTATGAGAACTTGATGTGGCCATTGGGATTTTTCTCCTACAGATCTTTAACCATTCTGTGTTTTCTCCATGGCCTAAGTTATTTCTGTTGCTGGACAGAGTCAGCTTACAGTTTTTGTTTCATTCCTCCCAGAGAGGAGAGAAAGATGAAGTTATGACTATCAGATAGTCATAGGAAAGACAGGAGACTACTGCTCTTGGGACTGAACACACACAAACACACGCACGCACACACACGCCCCCCACATACATTCCTTCAAACTGGTATGCAGTCCCTGTAGGTGCTGAGAAAGGACTTTCTGGAGCAAATACCTTTGTTTTGAAAGTAAAAGTACTGACCCCAATTGGAGAAAAATAAAACACCTAAAAACTTAAAACTACAAGGCAGACAAGTAGAACCAACATTTTTAAAGTGTCATAATATTTTAAGCAAATTAATTTTTCACTATTTGAAATTGGAAATACTGAGTGTTTGTGAAGGCTTCCCATTATATGATAAATGATGTAAAAGAAGTTCCTTTGAATATAATAGAGAAGGAGTAACCTCTTTGCTTTGAAACTTGCAACCCATTTCCTTTAGTAAGCTCTGTCGTTCTATCTCAAATCATAATTTGGTGTGGAAGTTGTTCCATTTGAAAGCGAATGTGTACACATTCAAAAAGCCCGAATAATATTCAAGTAATAAGAGCTGGTGAAATGTAAAAGAAAGGTCATATTTCAAAGGCAAATCAATCTTTCAAGGATAAGTTTGCTAAATTCTTCCATTTATACACACATACTCTTGAATTATTTTACGATAACAGATGAGATCCTACCCATAAAAAATTGGCTAAATTATTGCCAACAGACAACAGAGTGATAAAGAAATACATTCTTAATTCACAACAAACTCTCATTGGTTTTGCTTTTGAACTGTGGACAAAGCCACTCTGGAAATAAGCTATCTCCACTGATGTCAGGACATATTTGTGTAGAGAACTTGCAGATATTTTTTAGACCAAATTCTACTATTTCATAATACATGTAATGTTTACCTCTTCCAGAAATGGTCACAGGTATTGAGGACAGACTGTGTGAAAAAGGGGAATCCCAAGATACCTTGACTTTTTGTTACTTCCTTCTGCAGGAGATGCTGTGGGTGGGGGGCTCCTCTCAGGGTGTCACTGCTTCTATGCAGAGTAGAAATGCTCACTTGTGGTGCTCCTGTTAGACTATGGCCACAGGTCACTGAGGTCACTGAGACAGAGGCTTGGGGGAATTCCTCTCCTACCTCTTTTCACTTGTGCACCAATAGTGCAGGCCTTTCCTGGTGTATTCAGCTGATACAGCTCCTATGCCACAAAGCACTTGTTGATAGCCCCCAGCTCTGAAGTAGTGTTGGAAGGATTCCAAAAGAGGGAAAGGGTTCCTCATCTTCTTTATTAAATACTGGCCGCAAACTGAAGAGTCTTGCAGCTTCTCAGAGACCTACCTACAACCTGTCAGCATGTGATAGGTATTTCTCATCACTAAGGAATTTATCCAGCACAACACTGCATTTAGTTTCTTATTTGGGGGACTTGTTTTGTGGATCAGAATGCAGGGATCATTTGCATAGAATGATACAACTGAAATTGCCTAAGATGACCCAATTGTAATAAATTCAATTGTGCTTTCTCTCAGTTTATTAGATGCAGTTATTTCTGGCAAGCTGTATCAGAGATTATATCATCAGTGGAAGCTGAGGACAGGGTATATGATTTTTCTTTTAGCCAACATTCTGACTTTTCATGTAGTGCTGTTCAGACTGAAGATGATCAGATTTTTTATCTCCCAATAAATCTGATTCTAACCACAAACAATCCACAAAGAAGACAATACTGCATAGTGGCTGTGAAGAAGACTGGGACTTGAGATATGGTTTTTTATCTCTTCATTATTTATTCCTCCATTTTGACTGTTAACTCTACATCAAATAAAATGTTTTTACATAATGCTTGGCACTGAAGGTGTCAGACAAGGTCTCCAGAGGCAGTTACAGCAGTAAGATATATATGTCAGTGGTTCTGACATTGAGATTTTTTTTTTGCATACATGAATCTCTTGTCTCCACTGATTAAACTTGAGAGCTAAGATTAAACTCTGTAGGTCAAGTTTGACTTTGTTTTTATTACACTGATTTCAAAGAGTCATCAATCATTTTGACTCATTCAAAAGGTGACTGTGTAGAGTTAGGAAAGATTTTAGCATTTAACTGTTTTCCTTCCAATTACACGTGTATTATTTCAGTTAATGGTAAATGTTTTCTCTTTCTCTAAACAATCTTCATTGAGAGCTTTGCTCAATATTTTTGATGTTTGAATCAAATGTTTTGATGTTTGATTTGTTTCATTTGCTCAAAATGTTTAAATCAGATGGAGAAGATGGTTTTGGCATTATTATTAATGTTGATGTTGCTGTTATTATCATCATTGTCATGAAATGGTCCAGCTTTTTTTCCTCTGTTTTCACAGCTACATGTGTCCAAACTCATCTCTACAGTGTGGACACAGATCTTAACAGCTCTCCTGCCTGTCACTGAAATACTGCTTGCTTAATATTCACATAAAATTAAATCTGTGTCATTCCAGAAAGGTTTGCTCAGTACCAAACAATGTCTTTAGCTGGATAAATGCATTTCAGATCAAATCAAGAGCTTCTTTAACAGTGGCTTGATAAACTGTTTTCATTGTTCTCTGATAAACTAAGAAGCTAACAAAATACTGAGGAGAAGCCATTTCATAATAGGCAAGGGAAAGCTCCATAGCGTGAGAACAAAATAGCAATGTCTCTGCTAATTGTCATGATAGCTACTCTGTGACCAACTCTGTAATTTCTTGGAAGACAGTATTTTTAGAGCCAGTCTATTGTAGCTAGCTGTCAGCATATAATTAACAATGTAAAATGATCTATTACTCACAACAGTGAAACTGATGAGGATTTAGTGGGATTATTGTATACATTGAATGCCTTTTTCTTTGGCAGAATGCTTTGCAGGCTCTGGATGACCAAGATCCCGAAAGTGTCAACAGTGCTTTTATTTGTGTAACCACAAGGAAGAATGAAGCGGAATGTTGGGTGCCAGATGACACTGCCACTCAGGACCTTAACAGACCAGTACATGAGCTGCAGCCTTGTTGGCAGGCCTTTGTAATCTCAATAGCACAAGTCACCACTCCTTCTGCTTTGAAGCAGCAGGAAACTTCAAATAGCATCAAAGCTGTAGGGATCCAGTGCCAAGCATCATAATATTTACTTTCCCCTAGAATGAGTTCATTCATCAGTGCTATGAAAATAATGGTGGACTCAATCTAACCATGCCATAGATGCCCGAGTCAAAGGTCTTGATGAAGAGGAGAATGCAACAAACACCTGAATGTGACACCCTACTTTTAACTTTATTGTCTCTGGGTGTTTTGGCTTATTGTTCTCTTCCCTTGTTCGCTTTGCTGTCATTTAGACAAAGACTGAACATTCACTTAATGGTAAGGGAAGCATGTCCTGTTCACTGCACAGTTTCAAAAACAATGAGAGAGGAAGGCCAGTAAAGCATTCATAACCTTGGACTGGAAAATCTGACATGAAATTGGCAGTGGAGAGCTGAAGAAGGAAATGAGCAAGAGAATATATAGAGAAAGAACTGCACTGCAAAAGAAGAGCTGTGAACTATTCATAGAGAGGTAAAAGAGACATTTTCCTTGTCTTGGGATTGCAGTTTAAAACTAAAGTCAGCTTGCTTTTGAGTGTATAATTCTGGCTTTTCATTTGCAACAAGGAGGTAGCGAATTGATTGCTTATGCCCCTTATTATACTTAAGTCAAGGGATGGAATATGGGGAACAAGCTAGGTTTGACTGGCTAATCGCAGATGCACACCATAGAGAAAATGTGAATTGCTTCAGAGCTCTTGATCAGCTTTGTAAATTCAGACAGCAGAAAGAGAAGAACCACAAAAAGAAAAGTGATTTTTCTTTGAGTCATGACTGACTGCTTTATTCTTCTTGTTCATAAATCTCTTCATAGATTAATGTGGCATAACATAGCTGAAGACCTTCTGTGTTCTGCCCAGTGCCTTCATGAAACTGAAGAAACCAGAGTAAGTTTTACATTAGATAATGAGTATCTAGAATGGAGCTACTAGTGCCTTAGTAGTTTAGAGTGGATTAGAGCATCCATCTAGGCATTTCATTTTTAAAATCATCCAGCTCCTGTTGCTTTCCCAAAGTGACATATGCTTGTCTGACCAATTACTTGATGGAGATAGTTACTGGCTGAATGGCACAAGAGGACATGTTCATCCCTGGGATGGCTGTGTCCGTGTTTCTGTTTTCCATCTATTTATATTTGTTTCTACCTGTTTCTACTACAGTCTTCAACAGTACCGAGTATGTCATTATGAATTCAGTATGAATATCCATGAAGAAAATAGTGGATATAGAAAATGATATTAGAAACCTTAAACCTGAAAAAGAATGAATATAATTTTAACTTATGATGCCCAAACACATACATTTTCATGTAATAGCACTACACTTTAACCTCTTCAAAAACCCGAAAAAGACAGTTACACATTAATTTATGCCCAGTCCTGGCTGTAGACATAAAACTCTACCTCATAACTAACTTTGATGAACACTTGCAAGCTTCTGCCAGTGGCAATTTTGTCCACCTGCCCACTGAGTCAACATGCTCCTGCACGAAATAGCTTCTCTTTTGCAGTACTTTGAGGTGGGATTCATAGCTGAATTGTTGGCTGCTCTGAATCCCACTTATGGTAGCAGTATTTGGGGAAAAAAGGTTTGGCTTTCCAGCTATAGACCGGAAAGCAGTCAAAGCAGAAGGTCATTCTCAGAAAGTTCCTATGCAAATTAACTAGGCTATGTGTCTTTTTAGTGAGGGTTACCAGTTTATTATGCAAAAATGTGTCTGCCACTGAATGCCTTACAGTTTGTCCAGTATTTTTTGCCAATCCCAGTCACAGCAGTGTGAGTGCTCACCTGAATTTTGCATCCTCCCTCCCAAGGTCATGTCTATGGGTTTCTGCCAAGCTGACTTGTCAGTCAAATCAGTCAAATGTTACTTTGTGCATGATATGTATTAGTGTTTTTCTCTTTTCGCACCTTATTAGAAATGAATGGGAAGTTTTCTTCCTATTCAAAGCCTTGGAATTTCATTAAATATTCAGCTACAGCAAATAATGCAGTACATTAAGTACTCTGAAATTGTGGAAGAATTAGCCTTTGAGAAACACACTCACAGAGTAGAAATTAACTCTATGTTCAGGACTAGAGTACCCAATTAAGATAGTAAGATCATAACAGATGGAACAACTGTCATCTCTTGCTATAGCAAACATACAGGTTGGTCTAACAGAGAATGAGCAGTGGGAACTGTCTCTTCTTTAAAGAATAGAAAGGCACTGGGTCATTACATCTCACTGCTTTTGTTTAAGTCATTAGTCTGAGATAGAACAAAACAAGTTTAGTCTCAAGTTGGAGACTCAGTTGACAGTCTCGTCCCATTCTTCTCTTTTTCTCATAGGACCATAATATTTCCTTATAGTACCATGTTAAGGGTCTCTACTCATTTCCCAAAGTCAAAACAATATATGTTAACTCAACATGACAGCAAAGGAAAACCTTCTCAGACCATATTTGTAAAACAAAGCATCCTAGACTTACTTTCAATTTTATTTTTAAGAAAGAGCAATTCCTGATTATGGGAATTCTCCATAAAATAAATTCTTAGACTACAGTGAAGAATGCCATTGAAAGCCAGCAGTTGATCTGTTGGGGTATTTCTTATACTGGACAAGATTTATCTGACAAGATTCATATGTGTAATGCTGGCTGGTACAGTATGACATCATAGTTCTAGAAGTTCTTGCCTTAAAGGAGCAGTTAAAGGCCCAAAGCAAAGATCAAAGCAGCTGAATATCTCATTTACTCTTCTCCATGTTTTCAACATACTGTTACAATTACAATTTCATTGGACCAGAGAATTTCACAGAAGAGTGTTTTGTACTTCATCTATGTACAGAAAACAACTATATAGTGTTACTTGAAAGTTGGGTTACAATCCACGGGTATGATTTTTCTTTTCTTCTCATTGTGCTGGTTCTGATTCCTTTCCTAGTCACTGTCCTGTTTATCTGGACCCTGACCTTGATTATATGGGGCAAATCTAGTCTCCATGACAAAAGAGTAAGCAGTTTTGGGCTTCAGTAGCACTGGTTTTTGGTTTATAATTTTGATTTTGCTGTCTTTGCCTATTTTACATTCCATTCATTTTTTTTCATGAAAGAATAAAGCAACATCTGTAAGGATGGCATGTGTGATAAGTCCAGAATGTCTCTTATAATATGCAGATCAAACCCCTCATTTTATTTTGACCTGAAGCCAGGGAAAAGAGCAAAGCCCTGAGTTGCTCTGTTCTTAGCCATCTGTGTTGCATGAACAGTCTGTTGTGTATAAAACCAGCTGTGACTGTTTTAAGGGGCATCTGTTCTGTACTGAGGCATAACAGTTGACGATATTTAGACTTGGCAGTCAGGGTGCCAGGTCAGTCTAGCTCAGTCTAGGTCTGACAGCATGGGTGTGGCTTCTTGCTAATCATCATCCTTTGAGTAAGGAAACAAGAAAACCTGTACAGCTTTCTGAAACAAGAAAAACTGTCAGCCTTTCAAAAGGGAAGAGCATCTCGTAGGAGCACTCCACTAGAGTTAGGAAGAGGAAGGATTCAGTTACTTTAGTATCAGCTTAATTGTGTGATTGTCAAATCATTTGTTTCTGGATATTTGATAGATAAACTGAGCTCAGTTTTAGGCCACTGCTTCACTGGAAGAGGCAAACTGCATGGTGCCTGTATAATACAGGCCTAGAAGGAAGATGGTGAATGGTGAATTATTCAAAGTGCTTCCTTATGCAGTCTGCCTTAGACTTCCTCGAGATGAGTCATCTGTTCTTTCAAGTCTGCTGGACTTTCAGAGATCTGGATGGTGGATTTAGCTGCACGGGATGCAGCATTGGTGGGAGGAGGCCGCTGTCAGTTTATGAATGTGACCAACACTTTCATAATCTGCTACTGTAACTGCAATGTACTAAATGTCTACTTTTGTCTTTTAGACTGCTTGCTTGGTGGCTTTTTTTAAATTTGTTTTAAAAGGACTCTATTTCTAGCAGCTACTGTTGGTGAAAATTTATTGAGTGGTTTAATCGCTTCTGAATGAAAGGCAGCTGCTAAAATATGTAAATAGCTGCTGGTTAATGAAGTTATGGCTTCTCCAAGAGATTAAATGAGGAATTTCCTCTCTCTCTCTCTCTCTCAACAGTCTGTACTACATAGCCAACGTCCACACTACATGACTGTTTAAGTCTCACGTGCTTACTCAATAAACATATGAGATACTAGTAGTACTCAGCTAGTAAGATACTAGCTGAGTAGTATCTTAGGTTTTTTACACAGCTGGCCTCAGTAGAACTACTAATCTGGTAACTCCAGAGTGCCAGTCTTGTCTGGTTTCATTTCCATTGTGTAGATATGTCTTCCGCGTGCCTACACAGCAGAGCATAGGAAGAACCATCAACTCATTCTCTAGCACATCGCAGGTCTCTTGTTTCCTCTTAATGTTTTCAGACAAGAAAAGCCTCACTGGGAATTTAGGTGAAGCTACTTTCTCTCTGTGCTTGCAGCTTTGGACATCTAACCCCAACCTTATTCTTCATTGTGACAAAAACCAGAAACTACTTGAGATGAGCCATGACACAAAACAAAACATGACACAAAACATTACTGGCTATTCCAAATTATTCACAGTGTTTGTAATACAGTAATTCCTGCAGATCTTTATAAGTGTTCTGTTGTGTTTGGCATTGTAGAGACTAGTAATAAAAACTGATTGCCATCTCAAAGATCCTGCAATGGACAGGCAAGAATTGGTACTTCCCATTACAATGTCATAAACAGATTTGGTGATTTCCCATAAAAACAGAAGAAATTAGTGTAAAAGTTTGGGACTGAAACCTTTAAATGTGTGGGAACACCCAAATCCTAGTCAGACACAGACTACCAAAGAGCGCTGCTCCCATTCTCTGAGGCTCAGCTTCTGATACACAAGGACTGCAATAAGTAAAACAGCTAAGGTAGTGTTCATCTCTATTGATCCTGTGCTGTGTCCTGACATGATTGTGGGGCTCTTGGATGTGTAGGCATTAAAATTCATCACATCCAGAAAACAGAAAAGTAAAGTGAAAAATGAGGTTGAAAAAAATGAGGTTGCTTGATTTGTACATGTATTCATTACAGTCCCCTTATAAACAGGTATTGCAAGATAAGTTGAAAATATGTAGGTCATTCAAAGTGCGTTCTTCCCTAGTATGGGGAAGGTTGTTGGCTTTTTTTCCTGCAGTTAGAAGATAGGGCAAAGACTGGCAGAGTGGGAGTAGAAGTGACAGGTGATGAAAGAGAATGAAAGGGACTATAGTAACAAAGCCTTTGAATTATCAACAGATGAGAAAACCTTGAACTAATTCAAGGCTAAAATATGTGAGGATGTTTGTGTATGATAAGACAAAAGCTATAACACTATGCAATTAAAGCTGAACATTAGTTCTGCAGGTTGGACTGCTCATTTGTTTTGGAAAGCAGGATGCACAGAAGGTATCCCAGGTCAAGCCTGCTGCTTAAGCAGTTTGTCTTCTGTAATACTGCAAGCTTAATCTATGACAAAATGAACTCCCTTCTTTTCATGGATCCAGTCCACAATACTGACAATACTTCTAAGAGAACTAGGCCCAAATCTGCCCTTGAATACCAAAAGCTAACAAGTATTAATACTAGCTAAAACATGAGCCAGAAAGAATCACAGCATCATAACTTCCTACACCTATCTTAACAACATATGGTCAACCTAACCAGATATAATAAAACTATTCAACATTTTCTAAATCAGACTTACAATCAGACAGTCAAAACCCATTAACTGAGTATGTTTCTAATTTGCATGTCCTAGCACTGTGCCATTTCAGCTTTCAGCCGATTATAGCAGCTCTAGCAGCAGGACTGTGCTGGATTCTGGTCCCTTCCAAGCACATTAGCTCACCGAAGGCCTGGCTCACTAGTCCTTCTACTTGTACTTTGTATTGTCCTTCACACCTGGATGAAGAGGGCATAAAAGGCTTCCATTCCAGTCTGAGAGCATATCAAACCTACCTGTCATCTCTTTATGCATTTGAGAATTGCTAACAAAAGTAGAAGGCAAAGCAGAATAAAAATTTCTTAGCAGAACTTTTTGTGGCAATTTTGTTTCAATTCAACAAACCCAGAAACATTTAACCAATGCTACTGGGAGAAAGACGTGAAATGTTGGGGGGGTTAGGTGATGGAAGAACCTTTCGTTTAATTTTATGACTTACAGAGGATGGAAACAAAGGGAAACTGTGAGGAATTGCCATCTAAGCAGCCAAAGATCAGGTTAGGAGATCTAAAGTTCTTACAGAACCAAATCTGGCAAGGGATGTCAGAGGGCTGGAAGAAAATCTTCTATAGGTGTGTTGGTGATAAAAGGAAAACTATGAAAAACGTGGGCCTTCTCTGGAAAGAGACAAGAGACCTGGGATGTGGAAAAGGCTGAAATATTCAATAACTTTTTTTGCCTTGGTCTTCACTGGCAAGTGCTCCAGCCAGACCACCCAAGTCATAGAAGGCGAAGGCAGGCACTGTAAGAATGAAGAACCACCTGCTGTAGGAAAAAAATCAGGTTTGAGACCATGTCAGGAAAGGTGCATAAGTCCAGGGAACCTGATGAGTTGCAGCTGTGAATACTAAGGGACTGGGTGGATGAAGATCTCACTTGAGAAGTTGTGACAGCCTGGTGAAGGTTCCACTGACTGGAAAAGGAGAAACATGACTCCCATTTTTAAAAAGGGGGAAAAGGGAAACTACAGGGACCACCCAGAGAACTACAGGATGGTCAATCTCACCTCTGTGCCTTGCAAGATTACGGAGCAGATCCTGCAAAAAACTATGCTGAGGCACATGGAAAACAGAACTGATTCGTGACAACCAGCATGGCTTCACTAAGGACAAATTGTGCCTGACAAATTTGATGGCCTTCTATGATGGTGTTACAGAGGTGGTGGATGACTGACATTATTCTACTTGAAACTGTGCAAAGTATTTGACACTGTCCTACACAACACCCCTACTCTTTAAACTGAAGAGACGCAGATTTGACAGATGGACCACTCAATGGATAAGGAATTGGCTGAATAGTCACACCCAAAAATCTGTGGTCAGCAGTCAATGAACCAATGGAGACCAGTGATTAGTGGTGTCCCTTAGGAGTCAATATTGGGGCTGATACTCTAGGATATCTTTGTTGCTGACATGGACAGTGGGATTGAGGGCACCCTCACCAAGTTCACTAATACCAGCAGGCTGTGTAGGGCAGTCAAGCTGAAAGGAAGGGATGACTTCCTGAGGGACCTGGACAAGCTTGAGAGATGGGCCTGTTTAAACATCATGAAGTCCAACAAGGCCAATTGCAAGGTCCTGCACCTGGGTCAGGGCAATCCCAAGCCCCAGTACAGGTTGGCAGAGATTGAGAGCAGCCCTGGAGGGAAGGACTTATGAATATAGAAGAAGGTCAACATGAGCTGGCAATGGTGCTGCATCCAGAGCAGCATGGCCAGAAGGTTAAGGAAGTGATTCTCTCCTTGTACTCTGCTTAACTACTGCATCCAGCTCTGGGGCCAACAGCATGACAGAGGAGGCCACTAAGATGGTTAGAGGGCTGAAGTACCTCTCCTATGAAGGCAGGCTGAGGGAGTTGGGGCTGTTTAGCCTGGAGAAGACTCCAGGGAGACTTTAGAGCAGACTTTCATACCTAAATTGGTCTACATGACAGCTGGAGAGAGACTTTTTACAAGGGCACGTTATGATAAGATAAGGAGGAATGGATTTAAATTGCAAGATGGTACGTTTGAATTGGATATGAGGAAGTAATCCCCTACTGTGAAGGTGGTGAAGCACTGGAACAGGTGCCCAGAGAAGCTGTGGGTGCCTCGTCCCTGGAAGTGTTCAGGGCCAGGTTGGATGGGGCTCAGAGCAACCTGGTCTAATGGAAGGTGTCCCCATGCCAGGGGGGTTAGAAGTGGGTGATTTGTAAGGTCCCTTTCAATGCAAACCATTTCATGAGTCTATGGTTCTAGGACTCTAAATACTGTTTGATGTGTTACACCATGCTATGCTGCCACATGTAATGCCAGACAACAGAGATAAAACAGATCACTTCAACATAGTCAGATAAATGTAATTCCAGAAGGGATTTTTTTCAGATTTTTTTTTTTTTAAGAAAATAACTTATACTTTTGCTATTTGGGAAGAAAAAAGTTCTAAAAATCAGAAGTTGCCGTACATGGCACAGCATTTCTGCACTTTGAGTGCTTTTAATGGTGTAGAGTCTTGTATGCTGAGATTTAGGCTTAGGATATCACAAATACTACTAGATCAATGCCAGAAAAAAAGCCCAAAACATTTTGTCTTCTGTGTTGTATAATTCTTTCCCCTTCTCTGGGGAGATACCAATTTTGGTATTTTCTCTCCTCTCTCTGATCTTACATAGATCAGAGATCTGGACTGGGTCATAGTTGAGGAAAAAAGGTATGAAAATCACATATACATACACATATTTCAAGAGATCATGAACACATGCTATATTGTAAACATGTAAAAGACAGTCTGGTTTATCTTTCTTCATTTCCTAAATTATCTCAGGTTTCCAGAGAGCATAAATCTTGTTTGAGGCCATCTAAGCCATAGTCATCTTTGCATGTAAAGCAGAAGAAATCTAATAGCAAATAAAATCTAAATAACTATACCAAGATAGCACCTTGTGGCTAAGTATTAATAGCTTTGCCAGTACTCCTTGCTCTGTAAGACATGGGGTAGGTCTTACAGTGCAAACGGGAGTGGTAAAGCTAGACGTTTTCTGAGAACTCTTAGTTACTACTGTTACTAGTGGTTGTCCTAGCAGCATAGGGGGCGTATGTGGGTCCCAGTACCACTGTGGTTAGATTCATGCAAAGAGAGAACAAGGTGATCTTTACTGCTGTAAGACCTTTCTGGGTGTCTGTCAAAACTGAAATTACTGTCCCTTTTATAGAAAGTTGCACCAATCCTTTGTAGTTATTGTTGCTATACAGATTTACAGCTGTTGAAGGTTTTCCTCCTGTATTGGTAGATACAGCAAGGTGTCATAACCTCCAAAAGTGGCTGAAGACAGTCTGTTCTTTTGCTAAGTTGCAGCTCCTCTCTTTGCAGCTCCAGCTGTTATCTGGAAGCTTGTTGGGCAGCTCCTTTGCTGGGAGCTGCAGCTTCCCGATGTGCTCGTGGTCTTCACAGACAATAACACAGAATAGGCAGAAATGTTTAAATTTTTCCTCTTGTCACTCTGCAGGTAAATCAGCATTGTGCTAGTACAGATTTATGGCTGTTGCTCTGTGGGTTGTTGCTGTGGTCTCAGTCAAGGGGCATGGCTTGGTTATTGAAAATTAAAACTGGATGTTTGAAGGTGTGCTGCTTGAGCCTGGGACATGTAGTTCTGAGACACTTGAAAAGACATTTCACGCTGGAATACCTGGATACTCTTAGAAGGTCAAGTCATCCATACTCTTAGAAGGTCAAGTCATCCATACATGACAACAAGTACTGAAATGATACCACTCTTCTCCCAATGATATTGGCATGTTTCAGGTCCAGTGCAATTGTACTTGTGATCTGAACTTTAGATTGCCTTCAAGCTCAGATTTAGTGGATGTTCACTCAACTAAGTCCTTAACTTGACTCCCAGCAGCTGCCTAGCTCTTCTGCAGGCTTTGCTTGATGGTACTTGGCATTAACTCTGCCCATATCCCTCTTTCCCTCACCCCTTGGCAGGTCTTGTTTGAAACTTGCTGCTCTGATTTGTAGCCAGGCAAAGAAAGTCTCCCATGCACTACTCCACCTCCCAGCTCTTCAGTGAGCTCTCTTGTGTTCATCTAGAGCCAAGCTGTATAATGGGGCTGGTGTCTAACGAGCTCTGCTCAAGAGCCCAACACACAAAGTTGTATGCAACAGTTAGGTGTGGAAGATACACACAGTTCATATGGCTTAGAGAGAAAGGGAAATCTGTAGAGTAATGCCAAAGAGATGATTTGAAATGCTGACAACCTTTTTTTCTTGGTTCTGTTCTGAAACAAACCATCCTTTCTGGCTGGAGGAAGAATACCAGCTCTGAGTTAGGCCTGGGAGCTTTTAGCTTTTGCTTAATTGTGCAGGAAAGTACAAAAGCAGATTGTGGCTCTAGGTCACAGGTACTACAAGTTTTGTTAATGCTCCTAAAACTCTCAAAAAATATTTCAAGAATGGCACAAGTCTTGAATTAACAACTATTCAGAAAATGCCTCCCTGCAGAAAGTTTTAAATATGTTTTCATCTACTTTCAGAGAAAGTATTTTTTGCAGATAACAAATCTGCATGTAATTACTTAAGCAGATAGACTATTATGCTGGAGGATCACGTGCTTTTTAAAAAATTGTTCTAGTTTATCAAGTTATTTAACAAAAACACTTTAGAAAGAGAGATTAGTGATGCCAGAAATGATGGCCAAATGGGAAGAGAACTGTACTGGGTAAGTCTACAAGCTCCATTCACCTTATTGCTTCATAGGCAGTGGGGTGAGTGATCCCTGAAGCAGATTAGATGGGGTACAGCTATATAGACAAAATCAGTGAAGAGAAGCAAAGTAGGATTTAGTAAAGAAAACTTGGCACGGCTCTATTTTACTCCATCAGTAACATCCGAAGCTATAAATTTTTTGCTTCTTTGGATACCACATGCTAGGAAAACAAGATGGAAAAACCTGAATTGTAGACAAGTCTTGATAAAAAATCTGGCAACAGGAGGAGCAAAATAAGCATCTTTTGTGGCCTGAAACATTGTTATTTTTTCAGATACTAAATTGAGTGGAAGCCTTGCTAGACCTGAAAGTTGGTCAAGGGCACAATAATCTCACAGGCCAAATGCAGACCAGAGGAAAAGAGGTATGTCAAGGTTGCCTGGCTGCAGTTTTCAGTTACCAGGCCCACATAGCTACATCTGCAGAAACAAAGTTCCTTCTGTGTAGATGGTTCTTTGCCATCAGGCCCCTTCATGGTGGAATTCAGAGGTGTGCTAAATCTAAACAAGTCTTAGTACTTGTAAGTCAGAGTTCATGTAGATAAAAGGCTGAACTGTATTGTTCTGTGTTCCCTCCTATATCTGTAAACTGCTTCTGCCTGACCTGAATCTTCAAAGTAGACTCTGTTAATTCTGTGAAAATTCCTGCATCAGGGGTGGGGTGGGGTAGGAGGGAGTGGAGAAAACTGGTGTATTTGTTTTCCCCTTTGTTGGTGATAAGGGACATTTCTTTTTGTTATTGTGTTTAAGCATGTGTGTTTATGCTTTCATAAAAGTAGCCATTTCCTACAATTGAGATTTCTATTTGCCACATAATAGCAAGACGATTAAGAAAAAGAAAGGTTAAAATGGTGTCATGGAGTCTTCTATATCTCTCTTTTTAATGGCCACTCCTCTTTTTAATGGTCAGGAGTGAAAATGCATGTAGTGGTCCACACACAGAAGAATTAACAGGAGCTTAGCCTCCTACTTTGGAGCCTAACTTTGGTTGATTATAATTTTTAATTTGAAATATGTGCAAGTCCGTGCTGGTTTGTTGAAGTATGTTAAGAGAGAGATCTTGCTAAGCCCTTGTTGTCATAAATGCTTTATGAGTGTTTACAAGCACCAGCTAAACTAAAAATGTGGGTGTTTTCTGTTCCTTTATATTCCTTACAGTCAGTAGTGACTACTGTTTATGACAACTGAGAAAAGAGCAAGGTGGCTAAAGTATATTATCTGTATCTCTGTCATGGCTTCATTAGGTTTAGCATCAACTTGGCTTTTGCCTTTTTATTCTTTATATAAACTGGTACATTTCTGCGGTCGCTCACTGGAAGTGGCCCGGCACGCTCCACAGAGCGGAGACTCTAAGAAGGAGAGTTCGCGAGCGGCCACACTCTGTCCTGGCCAGAGGACGACTGGCTGTCGAAGGACAGAGCCGATCCCCCGGCGACCTGGGACCCCTGGGCGGTATAGCTGCAGATGGCGTCCCAGAGAGGGGAGACGAAAAGGAGCACAGGCAGCGGCAATAGCGAAGCGGTGGAGCAGGTGAAGAACAACGCGAGTCAGTCAGCTTGCCGTGGTAGGAGAAGGGTTTATTGAGGAGCAGGGAAAGCACGAGAGGGAGAAGGGTCACGACAAACTGACCACGAACCTACCCCTGGTCAGGCCTTACATAGCCGACCCCAGGGGGAGGGAGAAACAACAAAGAACCAATCACATAACATTACACCAAATGAGGAGACATCAAACAGCAAATCAACAGAAACCAAAGGAGTGGCTTTCCCCCCAGGCCCAATCACTCACCACCCGAACCCCGAGGAACTTTCCAGACCCTGGGAGTGGGGTGGGGGTGATGGACAGGGGGGTCGCCAGGGAAACAGGGGAGGGGGAACATTGATGGACAAGAGAATTAACATAAAACAAGGAGGACCCGGCTGATTGACATATAACGGACACTGAGGGAGGGGGAGGGAGCCCTGGAAATCCCCTACTCAAGTCGCCATCTTAACTTAATAGAATTCAATGGGAATAAAATATAAAACTTGTAAAACTCAACCACAGAACATAGAAACAGTGCAAAACATATAGAAACAGTGCAAAACAACATGCACCCCAACACATTTCTTGCATTTCTCACCAGATTAATTTCACGTATATCTTGAGGCCCTATAACTGTTTTATATTTTCTAGTTTTGGAAAGATAGAGTTTATAAGAGATGGCACAGGTTTGTCACTTACAGTGACACTCTAATACTTTTCTCTGAATATTTTTATTTTCTTTCAATACTGGTTTCTACAGAAAGACCCCCAACACTTCACATCCCAAATCTAATCACAATGGAACTGGAATATTTCAGATGAAGTCAGAACTGTAATGCTTCTAAATATTACAATATTATGAATGTTATAGCTGAAATCTAAAGTGAGTTAGAAGCAAAGCTAACAAAAAAAAGATGGCTTCCTTTTTTTTACAGAGCTGAAGTTTTTCTGAACCTGGATTCTGCTAGAAAAGAAATTATTTTGGGAAGTTTGAGCAGAAACAGCTTGATGCAATGGAATTACTTTCTTTCTAGATTTCATATTGTTATAAATGAATTAGCCAATTTGATTAATAAGGAGAATTTATTCCATAATTAAAATACAATTGTGAAAAGGCCAAAAGCAAAGATCAGGTTTGTGCTGAACCAGGCTAACAGTATTGGGTGAGACAGGGGGGGCCACTATGGCTCCTTCTCCTCTGTGCATCACGGAGAGACAGCTCTCACAAAGTCTTTTTCATACATTTCCAAGTTCTGAGGGTTGCTGGGAAGGGTTTCTTGCTTTCTTATGTTGATCTTATCCTTTTAGCATATTCATGTAGTTTTTCCTTCCTTGCTGTCACTCTTGCTGAGAGTTTCCCTGAAACTGTTAGAGGAAAATCTCCTGCAATATACATTCTAGGAGACACATATTTATCTTATCAATGATGCATATCAAATGCATATTGCTAGGGTTTGGTCAGATGAATAATCCTCTGTAATCAAAATTTCTGGATACGAATATTCAAGAATATAGGCGTATATCGCTGTAATCTCATCAGAGGGAATTTCCCGGAACTCTCCTTTGGTATGCTAGGATTTTCATCAGGTAAGATTACTGTAGCCTCAGCACAAATTTATACACATCATCTATTACAATATTTATAAACAAAGGTGTATTTTTTTAATGCGTTGACTAAAGCATCCCAAGAGAAGGAACCAGAAACCTGAAGCCTGCAATGGATATAATCCGTTAGACCCAATGGAGAGAAAATCCAGTTTGGTTTAGCCAAATCATATGGAATTACATTGCATACCTTGACTGTGTGTGTATTAGCTGAGATATTACTAAGAATCCTGTGTCTCATTTGGTGTACAGCAGATTAACTGGCTGTTGAACTAATGAATGAGGAAAAGCTGCACCAGGGGCAGTAGCACAACAGTAAGTGTAGTCCTGCTTTTTTCATTTGCTATGCGGAGAATGTGTGAATAGGTATTATTGTGTTGAAGACTGGCTTTCAATTATATCTCTTTGGCATGAAGTGGCAGAGATAAGAGCTGGGGCAGTGAGCCTCTGCACTCCACACTTTGCCATCCTATTGTTCTGCCAGCGTTGTTTTGTCAGCTTTGCCAGGCATTATGTCAGAGTTACATCAGTGAATAATCTATCTGACAGTCTCGTTAAAGATCAATACTATGTGAATCATCTTGTGTCATGCGTCTCTTTAGCCCTTGTGCCTTACCTGCCCTGGCATGGGGTATTGCACCTAGTTTGAGGGGCCAGTCTGAATTCCTTTTATCTGTGAAAATCTTCACTTGGTTTGATTTAGGAATTAATCAAGCTTTGCCATTATTAAGCTAGACACTCAAGCGTGTGTTTTAACTTGGAAGCATGAGTGATCCTGTAGAAGTGAGATTTTAACTTGTACTTAAAAACCTGCTTAGACAGGGATTGTAATTAAAGATCTAGAATGGTATCATGCAATGACTTCTGACTTCCTGACTGATACTGGAATTGCATCAGATTGCAAATTCAGCCAGACTTGTAATACAATTATGCACTGCCACATCCCTAGGAGAGCTCTTATTTTAAAACTGAATGTGATCCTTCTACTTCTTCCTTCCATTCTATAGATAAATAAGAGCTGTTTAATGTAGCACTCATTCAATCTCACTCAAGTGCCACAAATAAACTGCCTGTGCACCTTCTAGCATGCTACAGATTTCTTGACAGATCTGTTCGTCCTTGTAATGCCTTCTCCACTCTTGACTTGTGCCAAAGAAGGAAAAATTATTAAAGATTATTTGTTCAAACAGAAGGAATGCGTCAAAAGGAATTTGAGCTATGCTGTGAGGATCTTGGATTTGCTGCAATATCTAAATGAATGCCTAATGTAAATAAAACTTAATATTCAGGGGTCACCCTATTTTGGAGTAGCAGAAGCACATCATTAAAAAAATTTCTGACATGTCAGCGAGCAACGAATTACCGTGCAGTGCAGCACTGTATCGACATAACAAGCAGCTCCTGGCTGGCGTATAATGTGTGGCACATGGAAAATGATATCTAGAATGAGACAAGGAATAGCTCCTTAGGGGACAGGATACTTCAAGCCTAATCCTGAGGTGGTGTAAGAGGCATATATCTCCACTGAAAGAACTGGAGCTCAACTGATTTACAGCAGTTAGGGTGCCAGCTCTTTCTCATTAGTGAAGAGAGATTATGTTCTCTCTATTGTACCTTTTTCTCTCCATCTTGATAAATTTATTTCATTGGCAGTATTAAGATTTCTTCACTGCTAGCCATCTGCTCCTAAGGATCATATTTCCAGACTGGTGCTCAACCATTCTGCTCCCCAGTCTTCTGTGCTGAAATTTGACAAGCCTTTAACTGGAAACGTATTTTGACAGTGTTTTCCAGGTGGTGGTCCTCAACAACTTGTCAGGGAACTACAGAAAATCACTACCTGTTCAGAAAGTTTAAATTTCCTGTAGAGGAATCTGTACTTTCAGTGGAAAAATAGAGAGACTGCAAATTGATAAGGGTTTAATGCCAGAGTCCTAGTGATTGATGTTTGCAACTTGAATGAGATGGCAGGAGCATGGTAAGCAAGCATAATCCAACACAGGAGAGGTCTAGATTGGTGTAATGAAAAACTGTACCCCCTGAGCACAGCCAGACAGTGGAGCAAGCTACTCAGAGAAGCTGTCATCCCCATCCTTGAGAATTTCAGAATGTAACTGGACAACACACTGAGCCTGATCCCAAGCAGATCCTGTATGAGAAGAAGGTTAGTCTAGAGATGATCTGTGGACTCTTCTAATCCAAATTATCCCATGTTCTCATGACCCTCATTGGGATTCTTTTCATGATTTTAACATTTTGATGATATTTCTGTGTTCAAAAACACAGTTAAGTAAACAGATATATAGACAGGTATGTGTATACACATGCTTTATTAATTTCTGTTAACAAGAGCACACTAGTACAGGCCTTTCAGCTCCTTGATGTGTTGGCTGCTCTGACCTCAACAGTAGATCTTGCTGAACCACTTCTTATTTTAATTTTATTAATGTTATGTTGTCTAACTGCTGGAGGCATTGGAGCTGAATCTGAGTTATGCTGTTCGTGCCCGTTGTCTCTTATAGTGCCTAGTTTGCATATTTGACAAAAAAAAAGATACTGTTTAATGTAAATTTTATTTGACTAATTAAAAAAATTTCAAAACACAAATGGAAATAATTGATTTGACATGTCTTAACACCCCCTGGAAGTTACAGTAATTAGCCGCAAGCAAGCGCTAGGTTAGTAGGTACAATTTTCACTAGATGTTCTTTCTTTAACAAAGACTCCTATATTGCTTGTGCATGCATCTACAATTATTGCTTAGCTGATGTTTACAACCAATGCAATGTTTGCAAAATCACAATTAAATGCAGAACATATGCTATTGTTGTGTATGTGGCTTCTCTGAGAGGGCATTCATCAATGGGTGTTTTTGTCCCAGTCACAGGGTTATTCTAGTGCAATGGAAGACACCCAGATAAACAACTGTTTGCAAAATTGTGGCTCTAGGCAGTGCCAGCCCACAAGAGAATTTTTGAACCTGCCCGTATAGTCCATGACAAGTGAGCCAGTGGCAGGCAGAAGGGTTACCAGAGTTCACCAAAGGCCTGCAGAAGGCATGTATTACTCAACTCTCACAGAGCTTTGGCTGCCAAATGAACAAGAGCACATTGTAAGATAAATAGCTGTTATCTGCATTTAAGGAATGCCTTCCAAGTGAGATGGAAGGTGCTCTGCCATACAGGATTATCTAGCTGTTCATCCTGTCATGTGAAACAGCCATCCTCCAGTTGTTATAAAACATGGGCTGTCAATATAGGGGCCCAGGATGGTTCCATAAAGTTACAGGCAACATGTCTATGGTTTTATAGAAGAAGGCAGAGGTCTTACTCAAAACATTTATTCATTCAGGTCACATAGCATTTGGGTTCACAGGCATAGGAGTTGTTTAGAAGAAATTTAAGATTTCTGATTCTAACCAAATCAAATTTGGAAGGTTGTACACAAAATTTCTGTTGCTCTCTACTCTGAAATTTTCTTGCTATCTATGGCTAGAATAATCACAGATTGAGATTCTGACATGGTTTTTCTCCTTTTCTTGACCCAATCCTAATACAAACAATACATGATGGGTGTTCCTGGGAATAAACAACACTAAATTGAACCTGATGGGAAGTAACAGTTTATCAAAGTTGATGACAAATATTTGACTTTTGGCTCAGATATTCAGTTAGTGTGTATTTGAATAGCTTCTTTAGTCCTGCATGTTTTCATTACTAATTTTTGTGGGAGTGGAGCACAATCAATGGTAGCAGAGAAGATAATGATGAAACTATGGCATCCACAAAAGCATCAACACAACTCACCTGCATGTCTATCTATAGTTATTATAAATATTTGTTGCTTTAAACATATCTTCCTCAGCCCTTACATTTATTCTCCATGTTGCCCTATCCTATAGCTGGTTTTTTTTAAACTTTCTTTGAGAAGATGCCGTGAGAAAATTAGAATTTAATGTTGTCTTGAGTTTAAATTGCCAGTTGAATGAAAAATCTCACAGATGAGGTTTTAGCTAACTCCTGGCAGTCTTGACTATGTTCAGTGAATGTTTCTTATTGACTTAGTCTGAGGCAGGAAAGACACAAACTTTTGCCACTTTTCTGTAATTTAGAACTTCAGTAACCAAAACTCAGAAGACTTTATCACTTCCTCTTTTATTGGGCCAGCACATGTCTTTCCATAGGTCACATCCTGTAACCCATCAAGCTCTGTTGCTTTCCATGGGGCAAAGGAGAATACTTCCTTATTCAGCCATTTCCACTTCCTAATGCTTCCCACATGTAACCCATTGTGAAAAGACTGGTAAAACTCCTGCTGCATACTCTTGTTACAGATAAAGAAAGCCCTCTGCATAAGTACCTATTACTCCAGCATAACATTTTTACTGCTGTTGACTTAAAAGGCAGATTAACTCTAGAGTGACTTGGGCCACTTTTCCTACTCATTTATTCTAGTGTTTTTTGGTTGACTGTGCTCTGAACAGGACATTTGACTCAAGAACTCCAGAGGCCCCTTCCAACCTGAATTATTCTGTTATTCTGTGACTAAGAGGTGTCAGTGAAAGAGGTCATCAGATTTCAACAGCTAATCTTCCTTTTATGCTTCCACTGTGTAGTGGTATATTATCATTAACATAAGTAAAACAGTGTGATGGCAAGCATGGAAATCAGAGTGCTTTGTCCTGAATAATAGTGTAATGCGTGTAATGCGTTGGTTGGTTGTTATTTTTTTAATGTGAAGTATTCCGTGTTTTCAATGATATTGTGTCTACTGTGGAAAACCATTTATTGTGGAAGTGTTTAGGGGCTCCTGACAGTTCCAACTGTGATACCACTTGAGCTTAGAAGATTGACAGGCTCTTACTGCTTTTGAAGCTTTGCATTTGCCAAGGGAGAATATTTCTCTGTGTAGCCACAGGGAGCTGAAGCACATTTTTTCTCATGACATAGCTAGTGGTTATTTTTAGGTGCTAAATCATTTATTTGGAGTTATATTCCTCCTTAATTATGGGCAATAAGGACACAACTGACATTTTTAAAAGGGCAAGATCCCAAGTCTAATCAAGAGTGCTGGTGAAGCTTTTACATGAGATCACTATTCCTCTACAAGTGCCTTAACTCATTGTTTCTGCCAGAAAGGGAAACCTAGGATCACTTTAATGCAAATGACTAGCCAAAAAGTCAAGAAAACCTTTTTCTCAAAGCTATTTTCATTTTGGTAAAACTTATTTAAGATTTAGGTAATGCAAGTACCAAACCAAACTCTTGTCAACAAGTTATCACCAGCACTGGCTAGGAATAAAAGTTCTCTCCAGCATCAGGCTACTCCATGAACACAGCATATAAATCCCAGGAAGGATTTCAAGGAAGACTCTGGTGACTCCAAAATACTGACTACAGTATTTTACCAAAAGCAGTTAAATTAAAGGGTCAAATAAGGAAACCAATATAAATTATGCATCTGAACTGCTGCATTACAGTAAGCGTAACTTATCCTGGTAAGTTGTATGGTCTCGTAAAAGTTTCCTCTCTAGTTTTTTCTGTAGTTCAGGCCATCACTGATGACAAATGAAGTTTGGCAGCTCTTCGATGGCAGTTTATAGCTCAATGGTTTTCACTTTTTCAGAGAACCGAGAACATGGTTTATTGACTACCTGTATGAAGCTGTTTAGGGCTATAGAGTTTCTCCACTTTATGGATTTTTTTTTACTACTTAGATGTGCCTAGGACAAGCCCTATTTTTATTCATCTTATATCTCCAGTGGAAATTTGAAAACTAAAAGAGATTGCAAAGGAGGTTGTGCTCATGATCCTCCATGGCAGCAGTTTGGCTCCAGTTATTATGAGGTGTTTTCAGTTTGCCAGTGTCGCCATCTCTGCACAGAATCCTCAAACAGATTGAGCCCTCAATCCCTGCTCAGTCTGAATACAAAAATACAGAAGTTAACTTTCTGACAAAGCTCTCTCCCTTTCATCCAGCTTCCTGTGATTGTATCCTGCCTGACATGTTACTGGCTTGGGGAAAGTTCATCCACAGACTGGCAAAAGTAGGAGACAGCAAAGGTCCATCTACTTGGCATTTAAGTTTCAAGATGCAAAAGCAGTATAAATATAGGCACAATTCTCTTACAGAAAAGGACCTGAATTTACACTTAAAGGAGTCAGGGATTTGCTCAATATTACTTGTGGTCTGCAGTCTCCCTATTCATTTTCTTCAGGTCTAACAAGAGACCGGCACATTTGTTGATGCTGCAGTTTCCAGTTTCTGAGGCAGTAATTCTGAAGGTCTGGAAACACCACTCAAGCCTTTATCCTTGATCTTCAATACCTCTACCTTATGCATCTGTCCCATAACTTTCAGTAGTGCTCCAGACCTCCAGTGTAGCAGGCTGGCTCATCACAAGCCATTTTCAACTTAGCAGAGTCAGCACCTGCACAACAAAAAAATCTGTACCCTTCTCCCTTTCCTTACTGTGTATGTATAAATACTAAGCCAGTCTGCTTTTTTGAGAAAGCAGTGTGAACATACAGCCAGACAGTACTATTCTGCTTGCCATCTAGACTACTCTGCAGCCTCTATATGTAGTGACTTAGACCATAAATGAATCAGCTCATATATAGAGATCCATCCCAGCCGAAATAAGCAGATGGGTAGCCAGTGGTTTAGTATTAGCTGGATTTTGTTAGGAAATTAGACATAACTATGAAAAGTTTAAGTAACAGTTGCGTTACCCTGCACATTTTTTTTACCTCATATCACGCTATGGAGATGTAGGATGGCACAAATATCAGAGAAATAGATGAAATAGATAGAAATAAAACAAATGTTTGTTAAATCAAAAATCCCAACTACTTTTTCTTTTTAATTGTCCCATGTAATCACAAAACTGTCTATTTACCCACAGCACTCTGGGCTAGTCAGGGAGAAATATTTGACTCACAGGGAGAATATCCTCAAAAAAGATTGAGCTGGTGGTACTTTCATCTCCTCTGCATTGTATCATATCTTTGGACCATTGCAGAGATGCAGGCAAGCAGTGTTCCTCTTTCCTGGCAGCCTTTCCTGGCTGATGACCTGCACGGACATAGGAAATACAGTATCAGTGAAAAGCCCATGCAAAGGATGAACACTTCTGACATGGTAATCTATAGGAATTGGGCTTCTTTTGAGACACAGAGGGTTTAAAAATATTTCCTAGATTTGTTTTAACGTCCATTTATATATTTACAATACTGCACTAGGAAGAGACTTGTTTTAAAATTCTCACTCACTAAACATGTGCCATTTCAGAGATTTTGGGATTCAAATTCTCCATTTTGGGATTCAAATACAGAAAAGAAAATTAAAACCAGAACAGACATCTCCTGAGTGTACCTACTAAAATAGAAATGAAATTCAAGTAATAATAATGTGGAGAGATATTGTTGGGCTTTGGATTTGTAAGGTAAGTGCTAACAAATCAGAGAATCCATATCAAGAGTGCATGTTGATTACTTGGATGGGAAAAACACATTCCAGATCATAATCTAGGTATTTTTGAAAACTTCTGGAAATAATTCATGTCCTGCACAGTTCTGCCAGGAAACTAAAGATCAGGGGTACTACGAGAAATTGTTAGATGGCGAAGGAAATGGAAGTGGAACTAGCAAGGCTGATTATTGTCTCCTGAACTACTTTTTGACAATTCATCAGTGACTCGGGAGTCATGTTATGTTTTTCAGATAGCATTTTATTTTAGACCTTTCCTTTCTAAGACTCCATGCAAGGGGCACATGTTGGAGACTTTGTCCATCTAAGTCTTGAACACTAAAAAATGCTTGTAGGTGTACTTAGGAAGCAAAAGATTCAAAAGTGCTGAAATCTAGAGTGCCGCGGTGCATGAAAGCCCGAGCCCGGCTAGCCCACAGAAAGGCACCTCAGCAGCCTACGTGTGACAGCCACGGGGCCGCTCAGCCCCGGCTCCCGGCAGGAGGCAGGCGGGGCGCATGGCTGCCTAAGGCGCTCTCCCTCCCGGCGCGGCGGGGAATGCAGCACCTTGTTAGGCAAGACAAAGGCAGCAGCGAAGCACGGGCACGAAGAAAGGCAAGGAGGCAGGCAGGTTTCCGCACCAGGAACTGGATTTACTCCGCAAAGGACGACCACTGCAGTAAACTCGCCAAAGGGTGGGATGATAAAAGCTTCCAGAAGGGAGGAACGACCCGTCCCCCGGCAAATGAACTTACAGAAAGGAATGATTGATATTATGCAACAACGAACAGGGGACTAGTTGACGAGGGGAAACAACTTCTGGTCCAATCACTTTCTGCTCAGGATGGAAGATTCTAGGGAAGGGGTGTGG
Organism: Camarhynchus parvulus; assembly: GCF_901933205.1. Lineage (NCBI taxonomy): Eukaryota > Metazoa > Chordata > Aves > Passeriformes > Thraupidae > Camarhynchus > Camarhynchus parvulus. The sequence continues at coordinate 31,444,506 of NC_044601.1, read as the reverse complement.
GCAGATAGTGACAGACAGAGCTGTTACCAAGGGAACAAAGGAGGGGTTTAGGAGAAACCATAGAAACAAAGGTGGGGATAAATGATAGACATAAAAATAGATACATTGATGGCGGGAGTTGCTCTGACAACTGGGGATTGACAGATAACTGTGAGGGGGAAAGGCGGGAAAGGAGCCCTAGGCAGAACCATTATAATAACAGAACAGGGGGAAACCGAACCTACTAACTGAATATAACATTAGCATCAAAATACAACTTGAATAATAAACTTACACAGATCATAACTAAGAATAGAAAAGCGGTCGCACCGCAACACCAGAGCATTCCAGTAACTAATTATTTTAGTTCTTGTGACTAAAAGTTGACCAATGATGGGTTATCTGCTTATGCTTATGTTGAATTGAGCGGATTTTATGAATACATGTAAAATGTGATGCTGACCCCTTTAAATCCTATTTCTTGAATCAAAATAATTAGTTCCAGAAGTAGCACAACTCATAAATCCCAATTTCTTGAGCTTTACATCTTATAGTTACTTGGGTTTTTTTGTTATATCAAAGCTATTTTGTCAACTCACTGCTTACTAGACACCAATAAACGGACTACAGAGTGTTTTTCTGGTTAGTTAGGTATTAGTTAGTAGTAAGTAAACTCGCTGACTAGAGCTCTCCTGTGGATAGGCAAGCAGCAGAATCTCCATCCCATGTGCATCTTTTGCTGGTGTTTTGTGAAGCCTTTTTTCTTAGAGAGAATGCTGATATCTGACAATCACTCTGCCAGCCTCTCTCTTGTTTTTCTAATACATGAAGCAAGTCTTCATTATTTCATTCTCTGTCAAATTTGACTGTAATTGGAGTATGGATTTAGAAGTTTTTAAAGAAAACACTTCTTCAGCAGAAGACTGTTAAAACTCTGCTTCCCCTAGGACACCACCAGGATACATAGACAGACATATATGGGCAAAAGGGTTTTCTACTCTAAGGTGATAAATACTTGGCATTTGGGCACACTTCCAGCTTCAGCCCAGTATTTCACTGTCTTACCAGGGTTCCATGTCTTTACTTAGATCTGTCCTTGTAAATTCAGCGGTGTGCTCTGGACTTGAGTGCTGTTAAAAATCACCTGTCCTGTGTCCGCCACTTTGCACACCTGCCTGCAGTCTCTTTGGTCAGAACTCTGCGCCTGCTTCCAAGAAGGAAAATGCTTGTGATTTTTTGGTATCTGTAGGTATATAAAATAACTTGAAGCAGAACAAGTGCATCTGACTCAGTCTGCAGGTAGCCTCCTCATGAAGTTGTCATTGTGCTTACACAGCAGGTGTGCTGTCAGAGATATTGAGCAAGAATACAAGAGCAGGGAGGGGCATCTTGACAGTATTTGGTTGTAATGAGATTCCATATATATTTTAAGTGGATTATATCTTTATAGCCCACATGTGAATGAATATTTACACCCTCAAAATATCCTTCATTAGTTTCTTAGTTCAGGTGAAATAGATTATGTAACTGGGAGAAAGCCTATGTTGAGAGAAGAGCTGCCAGCCTCTTTTACAGGTAATTGCCAGGAACTCCTCATCAGTATTTGTACAACTCACCATTCCTGTCTCCTGCTCCTAATAAACATGTATAATAATGCATACAGCACATATCTTATTGGAATCCCTATGGAGAGCAATTAAAACTTTGGAGATGTAAATGTTTAACATTGTTTATAGTCCACTTGGAAACAGGAAATGCCAGAAATTACATAAGCTCTCTAGATACTAATAACTCCATGTAAACATCTGCTTCTCTTCTTAATTGTTTGCCAGTACCTTCCACAGAGGTACTTATCAGAGCATAAGGCTCTGATTCTGAGTGGTAATCAATAGGGACTGCCTGATTATAAATGACATAAAATGATAATCTGAACCGTTGGCATTTGTTGTGTATCCATAGCCAGGGCTGTAGTTCTCCATCTCACTGGCATTTTTCTCATAGTATGGGAATAGGGAGGAGGAATTTTTCTCTGGACATTGTGTTTGTTATTTCCTTATTTTATCCTCTAAGGAAAAATAAATATAATCCAGAACAAGTACACATTTTCTATCAAAGGAGAACATCAAAAGGCAGCAGCAAAATTAGTATTTTGCTGTAGTTCTCACAACAAAGGAAAGGATATGCTGATGTTTGTCTGATGATGGGGCATTGTCACAGGAAGAGGCACTAAAAATGTGATACAAAAACTGTAGGAATTGGTGAATGTTTGCCAAGACTGGATGAAGTTTACCTGGGAGTTCTTACAGAACCAAGGAATAAAATACCTATACTGACAACAAAAATTATGCTCTTTATGGTTCAGAAGATCTGCTTGGCTGGACAGTCACCCATGTTATATTGTTTTCTGGGAAAAACTATGTGAAGGAATACTCTGAAGCAAAACATTAAAGGTAGAATTACATAACATTGTGATGTGAACGCATAATGGGGCTGAAATAGTCCTGCCTTTTTAAATCCTACTTCTTAAATTAAATTCTTAGGTAAACTAGTGGAGCAGATTCTTGGCTGCGAGGTTCCCAACCAGTATAAAAGAGATGAGTCCCCTGACTTCTGTGGTGTAAGGCTAAGCTACCTAGGCTAGGGGATGAAACAAATCATTCATGATAAAGAAGTAAAGTTTTCTAAATGTTTCTAAATTTTTAAGGGCCTTGTTAGAAGCTCTTAAGTAAGTCTGAAATCCACAGGCAGAGGAAGCCTTGAGAAAGATTTGACATTGGTTACTAGTTAGAAAATAAAAGTCACTTTCTCATTCAAGCGGCAAAACCTGCTGAAAACACAAATTTAAGGTAACCAGTACTAGAGGAGATTAGGAAAGTTCTAGGAGAGCAAGGATATGATATAATATATATGATATTGCTTCCCCTTCCTACTGTTGACTGCATACTCCTGCAATTTTTTCTTGTGCTGACACAAGCAGTGACAAAGACTTTATGAACTGCCTTGGCTCATTATAAAGAGAGAAGACTACTCCAGCAGCAAATCCCAAATATAGATGGAGCAGACAAGCTCTGACTAAGGCTAGAAAGAAAGTGACCACAAGCAACAGTAAAGGTAACCTATACATTATCACTGGTGTTATGAAGTAATGGAATGGTTCTCAGAAGAAACCTTCTGTGAAGACATCTTTTGTTGGTGCTAGGTGAGAGAGGAGTGATGTGTGGAATTTTCTTCAACAGTCACATCTGCAGATATGAATTATTTCACAAAATACCTGGCTGAGATCTACCATCTTGTAACACACAGTTAAGCTGTGCATGCATACTTGAAGTGCCAATGGCCTTCAACCTTCTCATTTGCTTTGAAAGAGCCTGGGTTTCCCTGTTGGTTTGTATGTCCAAACTGCTTCAGAACTGCAGTCCATTATGTGTTTATGGCTTGTAGTATTGGCAATAATCAGAATATGGCCACAGCCAATCCCAAACAGATGGTAGCCCTATTTAACCACTGTAAGCAGGAACCATCACAAGTGCGCAGTTCTCACCACACAAAAAACCCCAGCTCTCATGCACAAATGGGGAAAGTCCCACTTGTATTTTAAACAAAGCTTTCACAACATATATGTCCTGGAAGACAACATGGAGCCCTTGACTCTGGTTTTTGAATGTAAATCATTCAAGGGCAAGTAGATGCTTAAATGCAAAGAGAGACTGACCCAGACCTGCTTATTGATCAGCAGGCAGGCAAGAAGCAAATATCACAATTGGTCATTTTATTTGTGACACAAGAATCTTGCAAAAGCTGAAACAGTTACAGACATTCTGTCATTCTCCAAATAAAACATCGGTAAAACCAGCAACTGTCACAGGTTGAAAGCTCCATCCTTCCTAGGCGCTGAAAGATTTGCCCAGTAGCCAACAGGGACATAGCACTGTCTGCTTCTATTGTGGCTCATGTCCCAAGTCATTCTGTTTACAGCAAAATAATTAACCAACAAAAGAGATGCCTTTTTTCAGGATCACAAGCCCCTTCATTATAATAAATATGTTGTTCAAAATCTCAATTCTCTCATCTTAAGTTCTTCCTGAGAATAGTAGGCACCTAACTTTTTGTGTTTTCCTGGAAAATTAAGAGTTTACAACTTTACCAAAGCTAAGAAGAGGAAATGGACTCTATGACAAATTAGAAATAATTTTAATTTTTAAATTAGTTTTTAAAAAGCCCTGCAGTGACAGCTTAACAATTTGATTTTTTCCCTTTTCTTAGCTTTGGCACTCTGTGTTCAAGATATATATAGAACAATGAGTAAAACTCTAGTGCCCGGGACCTGAAGCTGAAAAAATTAACAAAAGCAGCCTGATTTCCAGATGTATGTATGTTTCCAAAGGAGGCTAGTGACAGTGACAGCTGTAATCATCAGCTCTGGAAACCTGTTCTATATACAGAATCTTAAAAAAAGGACTTTATCTTTTTAGTGTATTTATGCCTTGATAATTAAACACACATAATTAAACAAATCAGATATGTTTATGCAATCTTCAGTGTCTTTAAATACAGTTTTTGGTCTACTAGCTCCTCTCTGCCAATAAAGCACTGTCCAAATTTGCCAAATTAGAAACATGTTTGCTGCTTAAAATGTCTTACACTTAAAAATTATAATAATAGTTTTTAAAAAAACCCCAGACCCAAGCATTCAAAGACATTTAAAAGGTTTGAAAATTTGGTCAGTCATCTCATAACTGATGTGCAAGAAAGAGGTCAAAAGCATGGCAGCTGGGCTTGCTCACCCTTTGCTTCTGCGTTTTGTAAATTTAATGTGAGTGCTATCAGCCACATCCTGGATTAAACTAGGAGTACAGGAGATAAACTAATCTTTTCTTCCAACATTTGCATAGCCCAAGGACAGGTGAGTGTCCCTGCCATTGTGGATAGTGGATAGTGTTTCCCCCGTCAAAAGACAGACTGTTGAAAGTTTGAAACTGAATTACTGATCTGATAAGTATTTGTCTCTTAAAGTGTTTTGGCCTTTTGTTAGAAGCTTCATCATAAGAAAATGGATTCAACACCAGAGACGATCAAGGCAGTGTTCATATCAAAGTGTAGTGATATTGCTTCCCAGTTTAGCTGAGAAGATGACAGCTGCCTTATGTTGGAGCAAGGCTGGGGGAGAGAAAGTGTTCACAGTAAAGAGCTGTAGACACAGATCAGTAGTTTCCAACAACCCACAGGACAATACTCTTTCAGTTTCTTTCATGTGTTACTCAAAACATAGGTCACAGGTAGCATTGTGTTGTGAGTTGTTTTGAAAACGAGAACAACCCGGCAAGGCCAAGCTTTAAAACATTATCAGCAAAATGGGTGACACCTTTATTTGTAAAGGTGTGTCTAGCACCAGGTCCAGTTTTACATGGGATTATAACAGTGTAAGCCCTTCTCTCTTTTGTTGAACTAAGGTGTCATGAAAAGCTAAAAAATTCACTGAAGCACAGTACAGGGTAAATAAAAAAGCTTATGAAAAATGAGGGAATAACCAAACCTTCAGGAACCAAGAGCCATGGCTTGAGAAGTAAGTAAACAGTGGAAATCAAACTACAAAGCCAAAGATGGGAATTTTGTGTTAGTCTTGGTCATTAAATAACATAATACCCACCATATGATTGCCTCTTCCTCACCTAAGCCTCTTCCTTTCAGACCACATGCAGTAAAATAAGTGTGCAGTGTACCTTTCAGCAGGAATAAGAGGATGAGAGGTCAGTGACTATGGTTTCAGGTTGTTATGGATATGGGAAATGCCAATGTTTCACTGCTCAAAGCATATAAAAGAGAAGGTGTGCCAGCTTTGTGGATTTACCATCCAGCATTCCTCTCTGCACAGAGATGAAATAAATATTTTGACTCTATGTGTGGATCAGCTTCTAGTGCACCATGTGAAAGAACCCATATGTGGGACAACAGTGTGAAGATTTGGCAGTGCAGTGTGTGCACATGTCACATAATGGTCACGCTGCATCACCCCTAAGTGCTGACAGCAATTTGTTTAAATGTCATTAGATTAATTAATGGAAATCCATTGTGGACTATTAAACACAAAGGTGAGGATACAGGTTATTATTAAACCTCAAATCACTGAAAGACAGTATTATATCCACAAAAAAAAAATTCTACAAATGCCCTGGTTTTGCATTTTTGTTTCCTAAACCCATGTTTTTGGCTAGTCTGAGACAAAATATTGAATTAATGCACATGGTCTGATATATCTTATATTTGTAGCTATATCTAGAAGTTAGTATATGACGCAGTTGCATTGTTGTTGATGTCTCACATCTTTTGTAGTAATACAGTTTTCATTATGGTTTCTGTAGACAACCTCTTTGAATGCACCGTGCTCTTCTGGCACATTTCTTGTACTTCTGTTCATTCCAGAAAACTTGCTCATAGGGAAGATCTAGTCAATTTTCTCTTTGTATCAAAGTATTATGATGTCTAGTAATTTTTACTGATTGTCCTTTGAAAGAGGGAGAAGTTCAGGTTTCTCTTTTAGCATTTTTCTCTGTGATGTTATATTTGTACTGTGTTGGGGATATTTGTGGCCAGGTAACACTCTGAACTGGAGCTCTCACCTAGTACTAGCAAAATTAGTTATGGTGATCAAGTAGGAAGTGGAAAAGAGTTCTAAATCTGGGTTTAGTTCGAGGAAATGCTTTGGCTAGAAAAGCAACAGCAAATGTTGCAACTTGTACTTTGCATTTCAACATGAATTTGCCAACTTACCACCATGTCTTTTGGTTCAGATTGAACCAATGTGATTATTTCCTCAGTTTTTGGTGTGATCATTAAATAAAAAGTTTACTGCTTGCTTACTGACTTAGAAGAGAGACATCTAGTTTCTACCTCTACCAGTACTTTCAGTGTGACCTTGAACACTTCCTTCCGTGGTCAAGCCTCTTCTTATGAAATGAAGGCAATGTTTACAGTCTCTTTTGTAGAACACTTTGAGATGTGGATGAAGAACACTGTAGGAGATCTAGATTACATGCAGTCATCAAAGGGAGAATAGGATTCTTGTGAGTGTTAGTCAGTTTTCACTCATACTTTGTTTCTGAAGATATTTACAGCTCTTTTGATAGAGAAAGCTTTAGAGACCCATGAACCAAATAGAATAGAAAATCATAGAAAGCAAAAACACTGGTAAACTGCACATCATTAGCTACAGTCTTGCTGGGTATATCTCTGCTGGTATTGTTAATCACTACTTCATTAATCATGCTTTAGAAAAGTAAAACTAAATCACAGAGAGGTTGCAATTTTTTTTTCTTTGATGTTTGGATGGAAGATGATCTGATGTAGACTGAATAATGTGTTCTTCATTTCCCAGGGAATGATTCTGTACCTTAGAGCAGGATCTGTCTCTCTAGACTGACTCTTTCATTCAGACCTAGCTCACACACCATACTGCAGGCCAACACATGAACCCAATTCCTGGAAGGCTGCCATAAATAAACCTTCCTTGCACTCTGCAAATAGGTTATCAGAGAGCTGATAAAGACTTTTTAATACAGTTCAGGTCTTTATTTCAAACCAGACCTGACATCTTCTTTCATCTTCATATAAATATGCTTTTTTAAAACATTTTCTATAGCTCCAGGGCCAGCTTATTCTCCTTAATGTTACAGGTGTAGTCCATAAATCCCCACAAAAACCCCACTTTCTTTCGGAGAAGCCATATGTTGGTAGGAATTATTACTGCAGTGTGTGCTGTCAGTAGTACAGGCCTAAGTAGATGTCAAATTTAGCCATCAAGCCAGTGAGATTCTTCTGGTTTTAGAGCATTACCTTAAAACCTTCTTCTCTCTTTATTTTTTCCCCATAGTCTTATGGAGACCTGACATCTCTGAGTTTTAGGTCACTGGATTCTGAGAACTTAGCTCAGGGAAGTACCACTGTATGCTTACCCTCATTTTACATTTAGCCTTGGGCCTGCTACTGCCCTCCAGACACTGAGTGAGATGGAGCTCTGATGTTACTGGTGCAACCATCTTTATGTGTTTCTGTTAACACATAGACTTGGAGGTCTTCAAAGTTCTGATGTGAACTGACTAGCACAGTGGCAAACTTAGGAGTTACATTTTATTTGCTTGTCACTGGAATAAACCATATTCTGACCAGACCAATACACTAGGTCATTCCACACTAAAGCTAAAGCTACCAGAACCCGGAGACAGGCATCAAAACCTCAATAGTAGCAGCTGCAGTTTCATGTCGGTATGTACCACCACAATAAGTGCAGAAATACAGTATCAAAAGAAAGCTACTATTGAGAGATGTGCTTTGAGTTTTACTGCTTCCACTTTGCTTCAGCAAGCAAGGCCCAGAGTAAAATGAGAGACAAGTTCCCTTTTTTCCTGCATAGGATTGGAGTAAAACCTGATATTGTTTTATCCAGGATACAGTTCAAGCTCTGAGACTTCCATTTCCTCTTCAAACATTCTACAGCCCAACACATAGCTGAGTGTTCCACTGACTTTATTACAAAAGCATTTGAGGTTACTGGTAAAGTTCAGTACTAAGATAAGCTTGATGAAGTGTCAACTCAGTTGATAATGGGAAGAGTTACTGGCTGTACTCTTTGCTAGCTGCATCCAGTTCCTGACCTTCAGTTCAAGCGATGTGGAGTTATGCTCACAGTTGCTGAGGGTTCTGGACCGGGGGGTTATATCCACACTGCGCTGGTGCAGTGCCCTGTCGGCAGGCATAAGGCAGATACTGCTTCCTATGGCAGTCAGTGTTTTTCCAGCCTGGCAGCGTAGTACTTTCTTACTGCCACTGAAATTGTATGTTGCATGTCTTAGGCAGCATAAGTGCACATACAGCTGTTTTGAACATGCAAAACCTTCTTGGCTATGACTAAAAGAGTACATATGGCAGACCTGATGCTGTCTTATCCAGACTGGCTTTTGAACAGAATGCGATACCTGCAAAATTACACTTATGTCTTATGTTAGAGGGAATTAGAGTTTTCTATTATGGGGAAAAGAAATCCCAGAAATAAAAACCCAACAACAAAACTAACCAATCAAATGAAAAAACTCTGCATAAAACCAAAACAAAACAAATCTAACCCCCAAAGGATTACATAAATTAACATTTATTTAATAGAGACATCAAGGAATCAGGAAAAGGAACTGGCTCAAGAGCTGAGCAATTCAGCCTAGATCAGTACCAGCACAGAGTCATCCGATATATCTTTCTGGAAAGATAAAATAAGAGAACAGTTCTAGATGAATAGACTTTTACAGGGGATTATTTATAAATACAAAAATATTGCAATTATTCACATTAACATAAGCCAAAATTCACATTAACGTAAGCCAAAAGCAGGGTGTACCCAGCCTCCTGGCTACATGAGACACGTAATAGCTTTCATGTGGTGGAGAAACAGAAGGAATACAGAACCAACCATGGAGGATCAAGGAGGCAGAGATTTCAGGGCTGTTCACAGGCAGATGATAATACTGATCTCCAGCAGCTGATTAGGCCATTATAGGTGAAGTTAGTACGGGTTAGCCTATGGACCTTAACGCTATTCAAAACTCACTGAAACACTTCTTGGCTCATTTCATGCATTGTGTGTGGACCTGGATACCCAGCAGTCTCCACCTGTGCAATATATTACTATCTGTTTTGGAAGAACTGCACTTAGAATGCACAGTCTGTTCAAGGACTTAGGCAGGCCACCCCTTGCTTAAAGACTTTGTGGGTAGAGGGGGCCCAGGTTCTTTACTTCTAATCAAATAATCACAGTAGAATCAACTCACCTTTTAAAATGGCATGTATGGAAATGATTAAAAGTACAGGCTTTACCAAAATGACACTATCAAGACAGACTCATCCCTGAGAATAGTTTGAGACAGGGTAAAAACTTGGATTTAATTGTAAAACAGTAAGAGCCAATGATAGTACGTCTTTGGAGGGAAGATTATTATTTATTTTTTTTATTCAGTAACAACCATTATCTCATGGACAACTTGCAGAATGATTTATCTTTGACATGTAGATATAAAGTGAATATTCATCTGATCTTATTATTCTCAGTCAAATGACTAAATAAGGTGATTAAAAATAATTGGGTTTTTTCTGTTATTATATAATTGTATTTTAATAGAGCTGGTCAAACAATGTAATGGTGAAAATATAGAATTAAAAAATTTCTCTCCCAATATATCAGCTTCTGTACTGTATTTTGTTATTAAAAATCTCCAAGATTTTTTTTGGTGGGTAAATTCTTTATTCTCTCCGCATAATATTATTTTTATAAACTGTGAGTTTATTATATTTTACAATTTTATTCAATACTAATTTTCAGTTCAGAGTTATAAAAGCAGTTTGAATATGCAGTACTTCTAAAACTGAAGAAGTGGAATAGTTGATAAGCAGTATTAAATGCAAAGGTAAGGCAGTGTTTGCATTGATCTATGTCAAACAGAAAACAGGTGCTAAAATTTTGACATATGGTACATAAGTTCAGACTAATGTTTGCTTTTCAGAGACAGACCATAATCTCCTTAGATTGTAAATTAAAGAATAAAAGTCATTATAGGAATAATAATGACTAACAGGTAAACAACAAGGCTTAAAAGGAAAAAATTGTAACATATTTTCCTCATATGATTCCATTTTATGATTCAAAAGAACCACCTCTAATTTAGAACTTCACATAATATGTCATGCCATGCATAATAAGTCATGTAGGAATATTAAAAACAAATCAATTTTATGGAAGATGCTTGAATTTTGTGATGTTTGTGATATTTTTTATTTTCTCTTTTTCCTAAAGAAGCTGTAAAAATCTCATCAACCTATATTGTTGCTTCAGAAATTCTGTGGAGCAGTAGGACAAAGTGCTCATGCTCTGGGTGTTCATACAGTTAAAGTTTGGGGTTGACTATAGCATAAAATTGTGTCAGGAGGGCTTTAGGTTGCATATCAGGAAAATGTTCTTCACCCAGAGATGTTTGGGCACTGGAACAGGCTCCTTAGGGAAGTGGTCACAGCTCCAAGCCCAACAGAGTTCAAGAAGCATTTGGACAGCACTGTCAGGTACATGGTGTGACCTCTGGGGTGTCCTGTGCAGGACCAGGAGTTGGACTCCATGATCCTTGTAGGTCCCCTCCAACACAGAAGAGTCTGTGAATTTATATGCCAATCCCTCTTCATCTGCATGGAATCCTGCACTAAAATTATGGTAGAGTTTCTTGATATTTATGGTGTCAGTATGGATTTCTAGTAATTTTGTTGTCATAGTTCATCATTATTATGCTGAAGTTTTCTGTGTTTCACTATCGGTAGCAATATGAGATAGTTGTTCTGGGCAAAGCAAGAGATAACTTTACCCACAGTGATGCCCTATAGATCAGTAACAGGCTGGCCTTATGTACCAGAAGAGGCCTTAACAAGGGGGTACACAGGATGCAGTGGAGGGGTATGGGCATGGAATGATAAGAGCTGAGGCATAGGCTGGTTCTGAAGGTCCCAGCCCGCCAATGATCAATTAAAGAAACAGAGACCTGGAGGTGGGCAAAGCTCTTTGCATGACTAGAAAAGTGAAAAAATTACAAGTATTTAATGCACATAAAACAAGTGTAGCATAGCAAATTCCAGTTTAATATGAAGTTGTTGACCAGTGAGCAAAGAATAAGGTGTGAAAGTACTGTATAAAACATGTATATGGGGGGGCAGGGGGAACAAAAGAGATTAGGAAAGAGAAATCAAAATCAACATGCCAAAGGAATTTAAATGCTGATGATTTATTCCCTCTGTTCTCCTCCAGCTAAGTAGAAATCATCTACCTTGGGACCCAGAGGAGCAACAGAAAGCAAGTGTAACACCAGGGAAAAGAATAGAAAGTAAGAAAAATATGTTCAACATTTTAAACTGCGTTATTATGGAGAAATTTCTCATTGTTGTATTTTTATTTTTCTTTTTCATGGTAATAATTAGACATGGATTGATAATAATTTTTAATTAGCTTATTAAGATTTCATTTATACTATTGATAAATCCTTATCTTTGTGTATAAGGTGTATTTACTTTTTTCATGTAAGATTTTGAGTGTGGCATGGTTTAGGCATGGCTCCTTAACAGAATTTCACACACTGTGTCTGCAGTTACCTCTTGATAACCTCAACTTTGTGGCAAGGAATAGCTATGTTGAGACTCCCTGTGCACTCCTGGGACTCCAGAATAAACTCCTTAGATATAGGAAGAAGATCTTTAATCTCTCGTTGGCTGACAAATGCAACTTTAAATTGCTGGCTGTGACAATAAAGGAGGTAATTTTACATATGCTCAATATTATAACAATAACCTCTTACATGACTTTTCCTGATTTCCACTATAGCTTTTTTTCCTATAAAGCATTATGAAGGAAGACTTCTTGGAACACAGAAGGTACAAATCACAGAATCATAGAATCACTAGACTGGAAGAGATCTTTCAGATCATCAAGTCCCACCCATGCCCTAACACCACAACTAAACCATGGCACCAAGTGCCATATCCAATCTTTTTTTAAACACACCCAGGGATGGTGACTCCACCACCTCCCTGGGTAGACAATTCCAGTTCTTTATCACTCTTTCAGTAAAAAGCTTCTTCCCAGCATCTAACCTAAATTTCGCTTGGTCCAGCTTGAGACTGTGTCCTCTCATTCTGTCAGTTGCTGTCTGGAGAAAAAGACCAACCCCCACCTGACTACAGCCACCTTTTAGAAAGTTGTAGAGATTGATAAGGTACCTGTATACTTCTCTTTGGTACTGGCTCTATCTCTCAGAGTTTCCTCAGTTCTCCATTTATTTGCAGTAAATTCTGAATTCTCTTTTCCAGTCCTATTTTGTGCATGCATTTTTGAAGCTCTGTGCAGGGATTTAATACTTTGATTTTCATTAATCAGTTTTGTGGCTAAAACACTAAATGAGAAATAACCCCAAAAATGAAAATGTCTTTGTCCTAAACATTCCATCTATTAATTTTTCATAAGATGTTATAAACAACTAGAAAAAGACTGAGTACCACTATTTTTTTTATATTTTAGGGTTACTAGTAATACAGAGAGGCTTTTAATTCTTATCTAGCTTAATGGAATCTGTTTCTGTGGAACATCTAGATGAAGTTTGTCTCTCTAGTATTTTCTGTCTGACACAGATCAAAAACAATAATAAAACTATTCCTACAGAACTTGTAAATAAATGTCAGTACTATTACATATATTCTCTGCATATAGGCACAATAAAGATGGCCTGTAGAGAGAACCCCATTAAATAAAACCCTCATGATGCTAGCTGCTGTATGGAATAATAAGACAGGGCCAGTCCTGTTAGACGAGATGGGTTGGATAGCAAACACATGTGTGAAGAAAGATAAGGCACTGAAGTGATATCCACAGAGCCTTTGGGTTCTTGAGACATGCGGTTTTGTGCTCTATATTTTGACTTACATGAGAGCCCCCACATTCCTAAATCTTTTCTCCTGAAACACCTGAAGTGAATGAATAAGAACTGCAGAAATGTACCTTCATGGTCCTAATTTTTGACCCATTCACATCGTTTTTTGCAACACTTCCCAGAAACAGTCTCATATTTAGATTTTCATGGTGTAAGTACTTGAAAAATCTAATATTTATTTCTCACAATAGAAAACTAAAAGCTGGATGATACAAGTAGTCTAAACTGTTCTCACAGAATATTAGTAGGCCTGCTTACTCCTGATAGACAAGGATGAACTTACTTTAATGCCCTATATATGTATAAAATCAGGACTCTGTTGTAATATCTGTTATAATGAGCAAAAATCTGTGCTAGCCAAAAATCAGGTTTTCAAGTTGTTTAAGATCTGACACATGTTTTCTTGTTGCTTAAATGCAGAAGTTCTCCAATAGAACATGTGACTCCAACAAATATGCAAATATAAATTATTTGTAAAACTAGTCAGTGTCATTCATGCCACCTGCTCCCTCACCCTCACACCCCTCCACACGGCCCCCAAGTATTGTGGAGACACTGAATAAAACTTTGAAAGATGGCAATTACCTCTGAGGGTTAAGGATGGAAAACATGCAGAAACTGAGCTCACTAGCCTATTATTTTTCACTGTTGGACTGCAAAAAACATCACCAGTTGTTCTCTAGTGCTCCCTCTGGCTGATGCTGTGAAATGTGACTTCAGGGAAGGCACATTTGTAACAGGAAGAGATGACTGAAACTTAAATGAAGTGAAGGGCAAAATGTGAAAGATAATGAAACTTCCTGAAAAGCCTAAGGTGTTACTTTCCTCTGGAAATAAATGATCCCAACGGGAGGTGACATTCAAACCTGCTGAAGTAGAATCTGGTCCAGGACTAAACTTGACTGCACCCATATGTCTTTAATGTATGATTAACCAGCCATGATAGACATACATCAGGTCAATGAGGCTGACACTAATAGATGGAACTTTTTTTAACAAAACTCCCTGAATAATTATGTGCACATGGTAAGGGCTGTAGATATTATATTTAGATAAATGCAACCAGACATGAATAGTGATAGGAATTTGCTTTAGGGGACTGACTCATTTATTCAGGAGAAGGAAATTATTATAATCTCTTCTTTTTATTTAGTATTAATGGACATTCAAAGAATTATATCTGTGTTTTGGGCAAACCTATTTATATGCTTGGGACTTGTGAAATAAGCCAAGCGTATGGTGGGACAGAAGAAAGCAAAAGCACAAATCCATGGGAATTTGTTGCTCAAAGCAGCTCTGGAATTTATGGTTAAGTGGCTCTTTTTCTGCCTACCTTGATATGTAGCTAGAGGTCCTGGCCCTGTTTTGGCATGTTTCTATGCTGGCAGCTGTAAAGGGTTATGTTGGAGAAAGGAAGGTTTCAGTGCATGCTGTAATCCCATAATGCATATACATGAAATAGAAGAGTATCAAGGGACTGTAGCAAGGGCCAAACTTCCCTTATCTTTGCTAGCAGTTACTTTGGTTTTGAATAAATTTGCTTTGTTTAGAATAAAGAGACTAACTACTCCTCTTCAGCTGTGACAGTGTAAGAGATGATTGCACTGTTCTCCCTGTTCCAACCTTCTGATTCTCGACCAGTGATTCAAATGCTTATTTAATTATAAAACCTAGCAGCAATGGCCAGATATACCCATGCAGCTCAGACTGAAGGGTATAGGGGAGTCCTTCATAGCCAAGTTGCAACAGCATGCCTTCAACCCTTGGTTGACAGGCAAAGCTTTAGGCTCTTTACACCATTCACCAGTGCGTAAAGGCACTCAGGGGAATGCTCAGATGTTTGGACTACTCTATATTGTCCTTGCACCATTTAAAGCAAGGGGGTTTGGAACTTGAAGGAGAGTGTTTGGCTGAGGTGAGAATATAGGTCAAATGACTGTGGGATGGCACATATAAATCTAGCAGGTAAAACCAGTCTCGTCCTCTTCTGGAGACAGTGTGCCACGGTTGTTTGAATTCCACTTCTCACACTGTGAGTTCAGAGTCTTTGAACTAAAGTTTAGCCTCAGTCTCAAAATAATTAAGACAATGCCTGTGACTATTGCACTCTTGAACTTCTTGAAGAAAACAGCTTCTCATTCCTAAACAAGAATCATGCAGCTGGCTGCAGGGTGCCTTCAGTCTGTGGAATCACTCTGCCCAGCAAAGCAACTGAGCTTTCTCTAAACAGTTCTCTCCACAAATCTTGTTTAGTTTTCAAAAGGCTATCCTTCTAGTTTGTTTGCAAAATCACACACTGAGAAAAAAACTCCAAAGGAAACAGCTGTTTCTTTGATTTGGTAGGTCTCTGCCTTCATCAAGATTGCTACTAGAAAATGCAGTCAGTAAATTTAGGGCTAAAATTCTGTCTGAGGTGACATAACGTGAATATTCATATTTAAAAGCCCTTCTGTTCCTACCTGGTTTGTTGCTATTGCAAAGGAGGCAGTTCAAAAGCCTTTGGCTCCTAAACCAGTTTGGGGTTTCATTATAGAGGAGAACCTTTAAGACACTCACAGCCTTTATAGGCAAATGAAAACCTACAAGCTGTTGTATCAGTAAAGTCCTGTTGGTCCTCACTCACTGCAAAACTCTTGTCAAAATTTGCTGAAAGCACTCTTAAGATGAGCATCATGACATGATACAGCTAGTACACTAGGGAGAACTACGGGAACACATCTGCCAGAGTATCTTCATATCCAGGCTGGAGAAACATATGTGCCTCTGAGGGGAAGCACAGAGTGCTTAGGAGTCTGAAGAGGCTGATAAGCTCTCTGGGAGATTTTCCATAACACTGAAATAGCTTTTAAAATTTGGCTCTTCCATCCTGGAAAATTCCTTACATTTGCATCTAACAACTAGATCATTAGTTCCAAAATGAAGCCAGTGTGTTTCAGAACCCAGCTGTCCCTTGCCCCCTCTAGCATGTATTACCTTGCAAATCAGATCCTTTTTTTGGCTGTTTAATGCTGAAAACAGGATTTTGTATTTCCCTTTTGTTTTTTTGTGACTCAGGGCGGGAAGATCTGGTTCTGCTGTGTGGTCTATTCCAGCACTCACAATAATGAAAGAGTTCTCCATAGGGGTTACTTCAGTTCAGAGATATTACACAAATGCAGCATGCTGCTTTATCGCCCAGCAGAATGAAGCCACTTCTAGGCTGAAATTGAGGAAGTTCTTTAACAGCAGAACAGCAGAAGATATGTAAGAACAGAAGATAGCTGAATTAAGAAAGAGAAATATCCTAAGTGTGCATGAGAGCTGTGTGTGCCTTGTGCAACAACAGCCTGCCAACAGTGGCTATTGCTAGAACCAGTAGAAGTTCAATGTCAATCTATTTAAAAGCAGCTAGTACCTGGGGGTTTTGCTAAGGAAAGGTGAGGAAAAGGCTAAGTCCATTCAGTAAAAGCAAGTGCTCTCAGTGCAAATGGGATTTCAGTCTTTGGGGAAGAACTTGGAAAGATCAGACGCGTAAAATGTGAGGAGTGGTTGCAGCAGAGTAGATACTTGCATGCTAGATCAATGAGAAGTGGAGCAGGTATGTGAAGGTCAAGGAACAGCAGAATTCTCAGAGTGCAGTGATCCTTTATAGAAGACATTTTGTGACTGTCTGACAGGACCTTCTGGTATAAACTGAAGATAATCTAAGAGAGCAGCTGCAGTTATGGTACAAATACTTCAGGGAAAAGGTAGAGACATGCTTCCTTGCCTTGTTTCCTGAGTAATGCTAAAGTGAGCAGGCATCTGGAAGAAGCAAAGCCAAGGCAATAGAGGCATTTTACTTAACACTGTCATCTCCTTTAGTTTGGTCACTTGCATTCCAGTCTCTTCCCTATCTAAAGCATTGTAGTATACGCCCATGTAGCTACAGTACTAGGAGCACAGTACATAAAAAAAATTAATAATAAAAGAAAAAGCAGATGCCTCCAAGAGATATTTAGTCAGTGGGTATCATAATCCCCTTCTACACTGAACTGACTTGAGATGAGATGATGTCTCAGCAAGCACAGACTGGGGATAGACTGAGGAATATGAAGTGCATGTGCTCACCAGACTCCA
This sequence comes from Camarhynchus parvulus, assembly GCF_901933205.1. Taxonomy (NCBI): domain Eukaryota; kingdom Metazoa; phylum Chordata; class Aves; order Passeriformes; family Thraupidae; genus Camarhynchus; species Camarhynchus parvulus. The sequence goes on along the minus strand of NC_044601.1, from coordinate 31,426,933 downwards.
CCTATTTGTATCAGTCAGATTTTATCTATTCATAACAAACAACAAGATGACAGTTTTACATCTCTCCAGAATGGAACTACCTTTACCTATCTTCCTTCATCAGCAGTTCACTAGGGATATGGGTTAAATCTGTCACTTAATAATGGTGAATCTGCTCCCTTGAGCTGACTAGGATGTGGTTTTGGAATCTGGTTCTCCTTCTTTAGAATTATTAAAGATAAGGAATCCATGTAAGTTCTGGATATGACAGATGACCATTAAAGAAAAGTGTTGGCCTGCTGAGCTACTGCAAACTTGTCATGATTTTGGAGATTCAGCTCTCTAAGCAAAAGGGAGCTAGGGTGAGAAAGCAGCAGTAGATGGGAAAGTTATAGCTCCCATAAGGTAAGAGGGATGTTCAATTTCATCTGCTAGTTCAATGGGGAGAAATGTTTGAAGGTTTTGCTACACTCGTATTATTACACTAGTATTGTTATACACAAGCCTGATGTGAAAGCTTAGCACCTTTCCTCATGTTTTTATATGTACAAGAGATACAGATCTGCAAGAATTTAACCAAAGCACGTGTAGCAGATGCATGACTCACCCCTCTTTTGCTACAGAATTAGTTCTGTGCCTGTCATGTGTCTGCCTGTTCTATGAAACCACTTCCTTAATTTACTTTGTCTCCATGTCACAGCTTAATCACTTGGTGTTGAAACCAATCTGGGGTTACAATAAGTCATTCACCTTATGTTTGAAAGCAGGCAGTATACTCAGAGCAAATTAGAGGCAAATTTTAGCCTAGTATCCATATGACTTCATCAAGAATAATGTGCTGTGTTGCTGAATACATTTACATTATGTAGGACAGATTTTTTAACAACTCAGCATTAAAAAGCTCCAGAGAAATGAAATTGCCAGATTTCCCATGCAGCTCAGTCCCCACTGAGCACTAGGTATCTGCATGGTTGGGGGGATATGCACCCTCTCTTCCCATAATGCAGTGAGCAGACCTCAACAGGGCGTGAGGATCTAGGCCTAAAATCACTTTTAAGTTGCCAGATGTGAAGTGAGGCCTGTACTTCATTTCCATTCTGTGACTCTTCTTTCATGCTTACCTTCCTTTCTCATGCTTTTCCAAATATTCTTCTGTGACTGCCTGACTCAGTTATCAACATAAAAGACAGGCATGTGAGTAGATCGTCCTTATGTTCCAGTGGCCTTCCAGAAGTCAAAACAGTGGGAAAAGCCACAGCAGGAAAGTTTGACAGAAGGGAAAACCAGCAGCATGACACCTGAGTAGCTGCAGTGAGGCAGGATCCATCTTAAGGTCATGAAAACAAAGCTGTGCTTTAACTAAACATACTTAATGGAGGGTCTAATTTTAATGGGAGAGGTCAGGCCAAGCTTTTGCTGTGTAACAGGGATAACAGGTCCTAACAGTAAAATTAGATTGCAACTTTACTGGTATCCAGCTTCCTAATAACTGAGATTTTCAGGAGTAAATTGGGCGAGATCAACTCCTCTCTTACTGGTTTTGGTAAAAATTTAACGACATATTCAGAGAGCAAATCAAGGTGAACACTTGGAGAAGTTTTTTGTAAATTGAATTCTGAACCAGCATTCTGAAATGAAATGCTAAAATGTCTGCCATTTATCACTTTGGAATGAATTTAACATCCCCTGCTCAAGTTTAGGGAAAATGGATTGTAAACACTTCAAGCCAGAACTTACTTTCAGATTGTTCTATGAGGTATCTAGCACTTCTGGGGGTGCTGTAAGACAGAAATGGTATGCTTTTATGAATGCCATTGTCCAAATGCCTGCACAAACAAGAAGGGTTTTGAAATAATATTCTTTCTTGAGCAATTTGAAGGTTCATACCGCCTTTATTTTTCCCCCTTTACTGAAATATACTTGCAGCTCCCTGTGCTGTCCTCTGCAGCAGCAATGTTTTGTTTCAGCATGTTCAGGGTGCAGGAGAGTACTTTGTTCTGTGAGGTTAAACACATTTATCTTCCCTAGGACTGGTATAGTACCTGGAACAATTGTTTCTGAGGCATCTGCAAAGAAGACTAGTAGACCCAGGGATGAAAAAAGCTAAGTATGCAGTGAATTTTCATTATAGAAGAAACACGGTCATGTCAGCATTTGAAACAAGTAGATGATCTCTCTACACTGAAAGCAGAAGATGGAAGGAATTTACACAGGTGTAATTGATACATAGGTTTAGAAACCTTCCCTATTGAGTAATGGCATGATGTTTTCTACATATTGTTACTGTCACCACACCTACTTAATTTAAGTCAGATAGTTAAATCAGGCAAAGGCCTAATATGCAGTCAAATGCATGTTTTGAGAAGAAATCTGCCCTGAAATCTCTTATATGTTGTGTTACAAAGGGCAGAAGTGGTGATGTAGAATGAATCTACCAAGATTTTCACTCATATAGCTTTATGTGCAGCTGTAAAGCACCTGCAGAATTCCTAGCACTGTATTTTTGTTTGGGTGTAATAATGACTATCTCCTGTCTCTTGATATATCCAAAGCTCAAAAAATATTAAACACCAGTGCCCTTTGTGGTCTGTAAACTGTAGTACCATTTGAAGCTTGAAATAGCTCAGTAAGTTATTCACACTTAGTAGGAATTAAATTCCAGAGGAGGGAGAGGAGATGAAGACAGACAGTGCGATGCTGCAAGCCTGTCTCTATTACAGCACCTGTGCTGTGCCACTATTGACATTTGCCACTCTCCTTCTAATATTTTACAAAACAAATGCCTCCTACAGCTCCGTGTGAAGAAAGAGAGCAAAAAAGCTGGAGATTTATTAGCGTCCCTGTGGGATTTTAAGTTCCTTGTGTAGCTGTTTACAGAACAGGCAGCTGCCAGCTGGAGAGCTCCGGTCCTGCCCCGGGCAAAATGCTGCATCGCTCCAGTCGCACCTCGACTGGCTGGCCCTGCCACAGCACAGCAGCTGGCCCAGGGCACTCCTCTCCCCAGAATGGTTTTTGGTCCCTAACCACACTCTACCGGGAAGATGCTTAGGACTAAGGAGTCTAGCACTTAAGATGCTGATTACACACATAATTATACCTATGCACAGTATTATATGTATACGAAAGCTGATGATTCCTTTTCACATGCTGGAAACTAACATGGAGGTCAGAGCCTGTTTGGGTTAGCAGCAGCATGAATTACCCAAAGCTCCTTAAGGGAGATCATAAACAACTAAAAAGTGAGTCTAAAGAGACGCCATTTGTCTTGTCTCTGTCACCTCAGAAATGAAAATCCGTTCAAATACCAATAATTTACTCAAGTTAGTAAATACAGTCTTACTGCTAGTAATAAAGTTCTGCAGAGAGTGGTTCATAAAGGAAAAGTAGCCGCAGCTGGTGCCAGGCTCGGCGCAGCGCGCTGCCGCCCGGAGGCTGGAGCTGGGTTTGGGTTTGAGCGGCAGCAGCACATGTGACCGAAGCACATGTGTCCGACAGGGACGTGGCAGCACCCGACTCTTCGGCAGCCCGGACTAGCGGCCGGTCTCCCGAGAGGGGGCCGCTGGTGGGAGGTCGGTGGAAGCAGAGCAGTGCTTCCTTTTGTCCCGGGGGGCTCCCTTTGCACTCCTCGCCCCCAACCGAGCAGTTAGGAGACGGCCGAGGGCAGGAAAGGACAGGCACGGGGCTCCGGCCCGCCCATCTCCTTCTCCCCGGCTAAGGCACGCACGAAACACTTTTTTTGCTATGGGCGAGGCGTTTCGGGAGGGGAGAAGGAGCAGCACAAGTCGGGGGCGCTGGCTCCTTTGTGCTACGATACCAGCAACCCCTGTTCCGTAGTCGCCCCATCCCCCGTCCCTCGCTCTGTTCTGCCCCCCCGCATTTCCTGCCCCCACCCCGGGCAGCCCCCCCGCCCCGTCCCCGCGGGCCAGGCGGGGCGGGGGAAGCGCTTCCCGCGGGCGATGACTCCGAGTTACTTTTCACCTACTTGGCGGCGGCGCTGGCGGCGGGGTTACTGCCGGTCAGGCTGCCCGGGTCCTAGGCACTCCTGCCGCCTGCTCCTCCGGCCACACATCCCGAGCCCATCTGCTGCCCCAGCGCCCCCAGGCCCTCAGCCTTTCCCCCGGGACGCCACGCAGGTGGCAGTGTCACTTCAGTAGGGGCGCCGACTCCCCCGTGCAGCAGGAGCCGGTGCGTGTTACATTCGTCAGTGCGGCTCCCGCGATCACCACCTATTTTGCAGCCGAGAGGTTATGTGTTCGCAGGACTCGCAGTGTGGATACCCCGGAGCTTGTTCATCCCAAACGCTGGCAAGGAGAGCGAGTGTTTTCGCTGCTCGCCGAGGGCGGCTGAGAGCGGGGTTACTGCCGGTCACTGCCGCAGGGCGTGCGCCGCCTGCGCCGCTCGCTTTCCACTCCTGCAGAGCGCCTCCGATCCTGTAAACCATACTTCTGCATTTCCTTCAAACGCTGCAAGCAAAATCGTAACGCAAGCCCGTCCTGCACCACAATTACCTTGCAAAGTAATTTTCAGTAGTCCCAGTGGTAACGCTGCCTGAATGTGTCTTCTGTTGGGCACAAAGCTTACAGCAATACTGGATGGATTTTAGCATGAAAGGATTACTTCTACTGAGAATTTTGATCTTGGATCAACCAAAAGTGTTCAAAAGAGACTTACAAAACCTCCAGACCAACATCAAACCATTATTTTCTGAGCTTGCATTATAAGATGGAGAAAACAGTAAAAAGAATACTTTTCTGAGGTCTTTTCTAGGAGCAAACCAAAATGTTTGCTCGCTCAGTAAGAGCTGGATATCTCTACATTGTTAAAACCACGGTGATGAGGCATGCACAAAAATTTTTAAAAGAACTAAAATAGGTACACTGTAATGTGTTTACTGAGACCAGACATGAATCCTGCAGCTGGGTTGAATTTTGTGCTTGAGGAGTTTTAAATATATGCTTCCTCTAGGTAAAATCTACCCAGTCTCAATTTGGCTTTATGTATTATTTCCATGAATTTACCCTGTAGTCATTAGCCAGGAAAATCAGGTGAGGAGTTTGTTCTATTGTATTGTACATAATTACAACACACGACCTATGTTCCTACCTATATGTCAAGGACAATGGTATAAAGAATGGTAAAGATGATAATAAGTGGCCTGTGAACTGAAGATACAAATTATCCATGGGGAGTTCTAGCTCAGTTTCAGAAGTGTTTGTAGATATTTCTGACACTGTAACCACTTTTTTTCTTTTTAACTGTCTTAACAGAAGGATAGGCTCTCAAAGCACAACACAACAATCCTCTTTGGTCTAGAAGAGATGAAATTGAAGGAAATTTAATGCAAACATTTTAAACATAATACACAAGCATGGTTTTTGTATACCACTCCATAAAGGAAATGTAAGTACAGTTTGTCATTAGACTCTTACAAAAGAAATGAAGGAACATTTTTATTCTTTCATGAGGTACAGATTGCTCCTATTTAGCTATTTAACCTAAAGTGGCATGCACTTTCAGAAACCATGATATTTGGACAGCAATGTAAAATGAAGCAGTAAAGAGGAAGAATGTCTCCTCAATCTTAGAAGCAGCTTTGTGATTTGCTATAAATGCTTTTGAAGTTTTCCCTCACTCTTGTGTTTTGTTTTGTTTTGTTTGGGTTTTTTTGGTGTGTTTTTCACTAGAATCCCACCCCTTGTCCCCTTACAGACTTTCTTCTCCCCACTTCTAGCACTGACTGGTTTCTCTCTGCCTTTCTCTCTTTCTCAGTACTCTGTTGTTATCAGGATGTTTACTGGTCATCCCTATGCTGCAAAAAGGCACAAATACAACGAGGAGAAATATTTTGATTTGCTATAGGAAGTGAAGGGAGGTGGTAGGAATGTAACCATTATATCAGCTTTACAGTCTTTGATGTTGTTTTCCCCTCCCCCTTCCCTTTCATTGCCCATGGCTGTTGATGTAGATTTTCCACCTGCATTTGTTTTCTTTCACTTCAGGGATATTTAAGGGAAACTGCACAATTGTTGTTTACTAAGTACTGAGCCGTCTGGGGGACCATTAAACACAAAAGTGAATCTTCTGACTTCCTCGTGAATAAAAAGTTTACCAAAGCTGTAATTTTTGCATCCCTAGTGGGATAATGAGAATATATGCTTTACAATTATTCATATTATTTTATTGTCTCCTGATTTTTGTGGTAGCTGTGGACTTGCATGCATACCAGTGAAGAAACAGTTTTCATACTTTAAAAGAAGTGTCAGAATGCTTGGGAGGACAGAATTACAAGCTAAAATTACGGTAGATAAAACAATCGTTTGAAGAGGACTATGCCAGAGATAGTATTGCAGTCTCTTTCAAAATACCCTGCCTGTCATGTTTTTTCTTTTGGGTCTGTGCTTATGAGTGTTTGTAATTTTTGTGCTTCCTTTTCATCTGCCCTTACTCCTTCTCCCTCCAGGTCTTTGTCCCTCCTTGTGTCACTTCAGTGGTAACTCAGACTTGTAGCTAGAAATCCCAGAATGCAGCAGTGGAAAATGTTGTGCTTCAGGCAAGTGCATTTCCTAATCTGCCTCAAAGTGTTGTGCTGAAAACCAGGTAGACACACAGCATTTTCAAACATCATTCCTCTCCTTCTGTATTTTAAGATAGTTTTACATTTCTAATTTGGACAGCTTAAAATGTAAGAGGGCTATTCTTGAGAAGGGTATCTTATACTGGGTGGTAGAAAGCTCATGCCCCTATGATTCTGACAAGACTGGACATGTCTCAACAGCTTGGAAACTAAGCCAGTTGAGCTGGAATTTTATTGTAAACGGCATTGTCTTTAAAAATAGCACAGATTTCCAATTCAGTTTCCTTGCAAGGGTAATTGGAGCCCTGTTTAATGGAATATTCATTATCTGGCTTACAAAGGCAAGAACTCCAATTATACCTCATGTAGAAGTCCTGTGCAGTAAACACAGCAGTTAGGATCTTAAGGTCTTAATTTTCAGCTTCCCTTTGAGAATTAGGAGTTAAGCATTAGGAACTAGAATGACATATTCTTATCTCAAGGTTGGGATTTTTTTGGTCAGATTTTTTTCCCCATTAGCAGGAATATTCCCATTAGCCTCTCCAGGCTGAAATTAAGACTTCAGTCATGTAAGTGGGATCTTATAAATAGATTTCTAAAATGATTTAGTGAAATATATGAGGCTGGGTATGGAGCTAAAGCAATTTAATTTTTTATAAAAGTTCACAGTCTGCAAACACAGATGTGTTTGCTTCAGGTTTGTGAAAAATTCTTATATGCTGCAATAACTGTCTTTATATTTTGGTGCTTACACAGAACATGACTACTAACTGGAAGTCTTATGCATTACTATGGTACAAGCATTAAAATGTGTTGTGGCAATTATCACATGTAATAAATGAAACGATAATAATAAATGCTTTTGCATTGGTATGGAGGTAAAATAATAAAACAAAATATCATGAAGAATGTGAAGTCAAAAAGAAGTAGAAGTTAATTGTTGTAACATAAGTTTCCTTTCAGAAAAATTGAGTTGTCTTCTTTCTTTGTTTTCAAATGGATGTCCAGCATATGATTCAACCAAGTGGTGAACATTTCTCTATACATGCAAGAAATCTGGGTACTTTTCTCAACTGAGCTCCATTTAAATGCTCAGACTGTCTGTCATGCAGTCTGCACACAGATGCTACAGATTGAGAGCCTGCAAGCACCCGGGTGTGCACTTTCATTTGATTTCAAGAGCAGAGCATTCAAAGAATGTCTTTTGGTCAAGCCCAACTCCTGTTTGGGGTTTGTTGGCACGATCATTGGCCCTGTCTGAAATAACAGGGAACTGCAGAAGCTTGGCTATGGATATGTCTTACCTCTTAAATAATTCTTCTATTAATACTATGCAGCTTTTCTTTTTTCATACACTGATGAGCACAAAGAACAAGCTAATTTCTCTGGCATTAACTGTTCCTTACAGCTTACAGATCTACACTGTATAAACAGCCTTGTGGTCTCAACAAAAGCCCTCCTATTGGAGAAGTAACTCTTTTTGACTTCAAGAACTGTGCTGAGCTCAATAATCTCTTCCTGCTCTGTGGCTGAGGAATTGAGAGGTTTAATACTGAAAGAAAAAAAAAAAAACCAAAAAAACCACCAAAACAAACTTCTCCAGCATAGGAATTTAAAAACACATGGCCGCTTCAGTAGCAAAATGAATGTGGAGACCAGCCCTGTACCTAGGGAAGCAAACACATTCATTTTTATTATTGTAAGAGAAGGATTATTGCTTTACATCATATGTTCGTTATTTAACTTTCCCTTCAGAGCCTGTAGCATGCTCTGGGCACTATGTAAATAACAATTCTTTCTGTGTAAGAAATTCTGTTCTCTTATTTTTTTGTATGGCTACCAGTTAGCAGTAACTGAAAGCTGCTGCCTGGGTTTGAGACCTAGCCTTACAACCACAGCTGGCTGAGAATTCTGGGTAGTAAACAGGCAATAAATGCATCTATCTAGGAGTTGGAAATGTGTGGGTAATTTTCCTTTTTCTGATTGCCATTAAAAAATATAAATTAGACATTTTAGTGTTGACCTGAATAAAATTCTGAATCATGTGGCTGAACCTCTGCTCTTTTAATTTATCCCACAGCCTACAATGCAATGCAGACCTTACCAAGCAGTCTCAAGCCTTCTCTTTGTTCCCCTAATTTCAGTCATCTGAAATAATTCACATCATTTCGGTGTGAAATCATCACAGCTCATCACACTTTACCAGGAATTGTATTACTTGGGCAATTCCTAAAGGAAATATTGCATAGATGAAATGAAGGTAGCATGGCCATGCCACAGAAACACCATGTAGGTTTAATGTATGCTCTTCCTTTTTCTGTTCAGTGGCCATTCAGGGGGGATACACATTATTCCTGCCTTTACATTACCTCATTATATGAATCTTAAATGTGGTGCTTGACATAGTTCAGATGCAGGACATGGGTCTTGGCTAGAATTGTCCTATGTGCTGATGTTAGTGGCATTAAAAGACAGGTGAAGTATATACATTTTTATGGACCTGATATTAATAACAAATATATGAATGCAAATAGATGCAAGAAGTCTGGGTTTTGCTGCTGAATTGCATACTGTGATCCTGTTGAATAAACAATGTAGAGGTTCTCTATTCATAAGTGATTTTTAATATTCTTCGCTTGCTACCAAAGTAGCTCTCTGAATTGGCCTCTAACATGCTAAGAAGAGTTACAGTAAAGTGCACAAGCAGCCTTTACAGCTGTGTCCCCCTTGGAGTCATCTGGAACTTTGTGGAATGTAGGGCACAATCCTCTTCCTGAAAAGAAGAGAATGGAAGGGTTTTGCAGAGATGTGCCTGCTACTTGCTTCACCTGAACATGCCTGATGGAAGAAACTGGTAAGACTTCCTTCTGAGGTGAAGAGGAGGGGCAGACACTGATCTTGTGTCTCTGGTGCCCAGCGACAGGACCTGGGGGAATGGCCTGAAATTGAGTCAGGGGAGGTTTAAGCTGGATATTGGAAAATGGTTCTTCACCCCATGGGTGGTTGGGCACTAGAACAGGCTCTCCACGGAAGTGATCACAGCACCAAGCCTGATAGAGTTCCAGCAGTGTTAGGACAATGCTCTCAGTCACAGGGTGGGACTCTAGGGGATGGTCCTGTCCAGGGCCAGGAATTGCAATGATCCTTGAGGGTCTCTTCCAACTCTACTTATTCTGTTATTTTGTGTAGATTTTTTCTCTGATTCCTGTATATAGTAAAGGATATTGACTTCTGGCTGGGAATTTTAGTAATATTGATTACAAAGGTTATCTGTCAGGATGATTCTTCACTGACAAAGGGCTATGTTTTAGTTTCAGTATTAGCCATACACTTTGTAAAGTTCTGTCTAGTTCTAGGTCATAGGGCCATGTTGAATTAAGTGATACCCAAACCTTTGATGACAGTAATGTTTTGCATTTAACAGCATTTTTTGTTCCAAACATACACCAAAAAGAAAAAAATAATTTGCTTTGCTTTGTGTGTCTTCACCCATTCTAGAAAGCATTCCACAGGCTTCCGCTCAGTCGCTGTGAGAATAACAACAAAAAAACCTGTTAAAAATAATAAAAAAGTCCCACCCAAGAACAGCAGCATTTGCAGCTTTGTCTGCTGCAGTGGAGCCTTTGTTGCCCTCTGAGTTCGGTAGTGCATCAGTACATGAATTCGGTGAGAAGGGAAGAAAGACCTACAGTTCCATACTACACCTGCACCACCTCTGCCTTCAAAAACTGCCTTGCCCAAGTGCATGTGCAGAAGCGACAAACATCCTTTCCTTTCTTCCTGTAAGTTATTTGGAACTTTCTCTTCACATTATTTTTAAATTTCCCTTTTTTAACCTGGGCAAAGTGGTGGTTTTGTTTTTTTTTTTATCTGCACTATGGCTATATGGCTAGGGCTCACCTGTACTATGGCTTTCCTGGCAGAAGAAATCAGATTATGTTAATTGTAATTTATATCGGACAGTTTCTTCTGTCTTTTTTACATCTGAATGTTTATGTAAATCCCAGAATCACAGGGGCTCAGTGTGGGTCTCTCCAAGAATTTGTAGTAGCCACAGTTTAGTGTTGGCAAGAGAGCTCAAGCTTTATCTTTTATTACTTACAGATCACTCAGAAAGGCAGCCCCATGTGCAAAGAGTTTATGAAATCTGAGTCTACATACTTTGAAGCTGTCAGATCATTGTCCTCATGATTCCAAACCTGTAACTGATACAACTGGAAGATATTCTCAGACCATGCTGCCATGTCTTGAAATTATCCACTTCCCACTGAATATATATCTTATTCTGTAATGTTTCAGGAAGGTTTAGCTGCCTGCCTTAGTCAGCGTTAAGTCAGAAAGGATGGGACATCATATTGGATAGAAAAGAGAAGAGCTCATGGGTAGAACAGTTAAGCTGAAAATAGAAGAGTTAGACCAGTCAGAAGAGTTTAGCTCACAAAGAAATCCTAATGTTAGGAAAGGAACGATAGAAGGCCAACGGATTTTGCAGCACAGCATGGAAAAGGAAATGAAGCACCAGGAAGGCTACGTTTTCCTTTTGAAAATGTAATGGTTCTGTTAACAGCTGCCTGACTAACAGCAGAATGCACTTCCTGTGTGCCTGTGTGTCTTTGATATAGGACGAGCCTTTGCCTAGGCTGCTTAGAAGCTAACTTCCAAGCAGCTAACCTGCCAGCTGTTTGGCAAACTGCAAATTACTATGGATTACTACGGATTACTATGGACTACTATAAACATAAATTTGAAGGAATCCTATGGTTTTCTTCTAGCTTTTTCCATCATTTTTGAAAAACTGGGTATTTCAGAGCGTTCAGCTGATTAGTCTTCACTCTTACAAGTCTGATCTACATTGAACTGAATAGTCTTCAGGAGTTGAATCCTGAGCAATTATTCATTTAAAGCTTGAATGTACAGTACTTTATTCCATGCACACTGCATGCGCCACAGAAGAACAGTACTCAGCAGTAAATTAACATTCTTCCTTACTAATGTTCTAAATGACCAACGAAAAAGACAGATTAATAAATGAGAAAGATTTAATTTTTGCGACCGAAAATACGGTCCTCGGAAGCTACAGCCAAAGAGACAGCGTCGAGCTCGGGACCGGCGGTGGGTGAACCTGGATCCGACCTCTATCACATCGGATCTCCCTCTGTTCACAAATGCCGTCTCCTGTGTGGCTGTTTTAGAAAGATTTTTCTGCCTGAGGCAGAGGTGCTCCTCTTTCTTTTGTTACCCTGCATATGTATGAAGTTTCTTTTTGCCCGGTAAGGTTGGACAGACGCCGTTTCTTGGTGTGGCAGGTGCTGATCAGGTCAGGAGAAGTCGTGTATTCAGATGTATGTTTTTAACGACTTCGGTTATCTTGATTGATGATACTTATTAAGCGCTGATCGTTCTTGGGTGTTCCTGGATGGTTCCGGGGGAAGTCCATCTCCGCACCAGCCACGTTCTTTTATTAGTTAACGAGGCATTCTTTCTTGCTGCCACTAGGAGTTTCGCAACTTCAGTGTGGTAATCTGTCTCTAGGTTGTCCGTGGTCAGAGGCTCGCTGGATGTTTAATGCATTTTACAATTTTTATTTTATACATTTTTTCTTAAGCATTAATTATTTTACATTACATATTACACTAAGAACTAGCTTCCTTGTGTTGACAAGCTCTAAGTCAGTGTGTGTTTAAACCAGCAGTATAACGGTCTATGGAAATGGAGGGATGTCTTGCAGTAAGTAATTAAGACATATTTGCAGCCTGTCCCAGCAATTCAGTGATTTACTGACTTAAAAAAGCAAACTCCCCAAGTACATAAGCCAGGCTTTCACACTGGTCTGGAATGATGTGATGTAGCTAAGAGCACCCTGGTTTGTCCTTTTGCAGACTCCACCTTTGTGTATTGCTATTAACTGGTGAGGGATGTTTATACAGGCTGGGCATAGGCAGAAATTGAGTTCATTTTGTAGGGAAAAAAGTAGGAGGAAAGTGCAAGGGAGGGTGAGGGCTGAGCTGGCCAAAACAATGAATCTCATTAGTTATTCTCTCTCTGTTCACATGGAAGCTTGTTGATATTTCCTTTGGTACTACATTTTTCCTCAAGATAAATATTGATTTGATGGTTTAGAAACCAGTGTTGTCAAAGAAAGAGGAGATAAAACAGGGTGCTCCAGGTAATTAGAATAGTTGCAATAACACCAACCAAAGATGAGGAGTCATCCATTTAAGGCTCATTAAACACGTGAATAATTAATTAAGCTTGTGAAAGCACAAACTTTGCTATGAGAGATTAATTTTTAATCATAGCTAATATTGTCCTGCAGCCATGGAATGCAGGATTTGGATGCCATTTTTATGTGGCAGAAGGAGCTTTTCACTTAGATTGGTTTGACAGAAAGCTTGAAAAGGTTTTTCTTTTCATACATGTATGAGAGGCCCAGGTTCTCTAATGCAGACCCATATAGTAGTGTTGGAGCTGATGAAACTGTTACTTCCTGTTAGAAGAAAATACTGTCATTTTGATGCATGAATGTATAAAAGGCTTATATGAAGTTTACCAGTGGTTTAGCAACTGAACTTGAACTTCCTTTTGTAGGAAAGATAAGGGCTGACTTTTGTCCTGTCATTTGTTTGTGTTTATACAGGGCTGAGCAAAAGTTGACTTTGCCTGTAGCTAGTCTCCACCGAAATCACAGAATCACTTCTCTTATCCAGAGCAGCAGGGAGGAACTTGACTCAGAGGTGAGCGACAGTGATTTGTGAAGTGTCAGAACTTGGGTCACTTTTGTATTGCTTTGCAGCCCCCCTCTCCTATACTGGTTGCACTCACCCTCTGTTTCATGGCCATCCACAGGTCCAAGCCGGTCAGTGCATCTTAAAGAAAGGAGAAAAGCCTGCCATTTGCTCTGTACTACTGCTGCCAAAACTCCACAGAATACAAACAGCAAGTCACAGAGCTTAACTGCCGGCAGCTTCCATCCACTTAGGGGGTACCAGGGACTGTAAGTGAAAAGATGCAAATACAAAAACTGGGTGTCTGCAAATCAGTCCTAGGAATAAAAAGCTGGAATAACCAGGGTTTTGAGATTCTCAGTAAAGTATAGGTAAAATATGTGTATGCAGGATTTTCATGCAATTGTGATAACTCAGAATGTGTAAGGGAATATGTAGTTTAGTGCAATGTATGTTACTATTGATATTTGAAGGCACAGGTTAAAAACTAGAGTTTGCTTCACAGAAAATTCTGAGCTAGAAGAGAAGGGACCCACAAAGATCATCAAGTCCAACTCTTCTAAGTAAATGGCCCATATGGGGATTGGACCCATAAATCTTTTTGTTATTACCACTGCACTAACAAAGTGAACTCATCTTAGGGTCAGTTGCTTTTTTTCATAAAAGCAGTCTTTTTCTTCACCAGCTTTCCTCAGTGAACAATTTAGGCATCCAAGATCACATGTTCTCAAATCTTAGACACATGCCAGCAAACTGGTCAGTGAGAATATTCTCTAGAATTGTAAGTGGCCAAGAACTGTGGAATTGAATTGACAAAGAGGTATGTTTAACTTCTATTACTTGCTAATACCAAATAGATTAATTCCATACATCATATTGTTTTTTTGTGCATGGCAAGACAACTATCAAAACAGGGAGAGCATCCTATGTACAGCACTGGATCATTCAAGTCTCCAGAATAAGTTCTACTTGGTGGGGGAGCCAGTAAATCCTGTACTGCTGGAAAATTTTAACCTGAAACACAGTGGCTTGCATAAAGCTTTGATAACAGTGACAGTAAGCAGTAGATTTACTCTGACATTCCCAAGGTTGTAGATACTGTGCAAAAGGAGGAGCTGACACAAAACTCCTGACTGCTGGTCCCCCTCCAAGCAGTTACAGCATAGTCAATTTTACTGTATATTTTCCTGTGAGAACAGGGCATCCAACTATGATGCCATACTTGGTTTGACACCTCCTCCAGCTCCCTTGTGGCAGTGTACACAGCTGAGTGTGATTGTGATATAGCAGTGAGCAGGTGTACTTTATAGTTATGCTCTCTTCCTTTGCAGGAATTGTAACATGGAAAGACAGGGTGGGAAGATCCTTTAAAAAGTCATTTTTTCCACCTTGTTTTTACAATGTAGGATCAACTAAACATAAACTTTTTCTAATAGAATAGTTAGCCAAATTTCCTCAGAGCACAATGGTGAAAAATTGCCATGGGTTGACTGAGGGAATTAAAGGTACACCAAAATAAAGGTAATAGTGTAAGTTAAGATGGATTTCTGCATCTTACTGTCATTCTGTGGTAGGTTGCAGTCCATTTCTCACAGTGGCAGTCTATAAGAAGGGCTATAATTCATCTGTAACCTTCAGGGACACACCTGCTCTGGGGCCAAAGTAGCTAAGCTGCTGAACGCATAGAGGATGCTCAGTTCTCTTTGAAAAATGATCCAAAGAAACCCTTGGAAAAAAAAAATCTTTTTTTTTCCTCTAGAACGAGTTTTTTCTTGGGTAGGTAGGGTCACACTGCATCCACCAATCACTACTGTTTCTGTGTCCACATGCAACAAGCTAATGAAGAACAAGCTAATTAGACAGAACTGATAAAAAACATCGGCAATTATTCTCTGAAAGCTCTGATCTGCAGCTGATAAAAAATGGAGAGTTTTGCTTCTTAATGTGTTTCCCATTTGCTGTCTCATGTTCTTTCTAGCTCTTCCTAGATTTTCTTGTTTGTTTTAAATTCCATTGAAACCATGGCAGCAAGGGCAGTGGAAGGAAAGAACAAAGAAGGTGGAGAAGATGGAGTGCTTTTATACCTGAGTTTAGGGTAAGAACTTTTTTTTTATTATTCTCTAGACAGACGATTTTTATTCTTCATTTTTTCTCACTCTTACTTTGCTGGAACACTCATCTTCCATCTTTAGATGCTAGTTTGGGGGGCAGCAAAACCTGTCCTCAGTTATTTCTGCAACTTTTGTTCTATCCATGCCTCCTGAAATTTCCCAGCTGTAATATCCCACAAATCACATGGTATATAAGGCAATAATATTTGATCTTATATACAGGAATCTATTCAGGGCACAGTATTATTATGCAGTGTTATGAGCTTTTATGTCTAAACTGTAATTGTACAGGGAAGAATATTTCATAAGCTTTCTGCTGTCAGAGAGTTATTCATAATATATACTGAAACACATATAAATATGTGTTCATTAATATGGATCATTAATATTACCTTTGAACAGAACCCTAATCATTGAGTACAGTGTGTAGAAGGCAAAAGAAGGTGAGACATTGTGGCTTCATAGCTGTAACTATAGAGTGTCTCAAAGAAATTCTAGTGATTGTTGGTACCTTCAAAGGTACTCATCTGTGAGAGGCTCATAAAATCTTTAACTGGAACTGAAAACAACACAGGGAAATGAAACTTGAATGTCCAGACTCAAACATTTCCAAAGCGGTCTTGGAGATCAAGAGTGAAATTCTGACCCTGTAACTCTGAATGGATTTTTTGAAGTGGCAAAAATTTGGACACGCACTTAATTGAGGACTAAAATCACTTGGCAGCATTTAAAATCCAGCCTTAATTTACTTTTCAGAGTTAGTGAACTGCTTTACCTTTATGTGCTAAAGGGACTGCAAAACATGCAGGCGAACAGCATAGAATCTTTCTATCCTCAGAGAAACACATTTAGCCCAATGAGTAGCAGGTTGAATCTGAAGAAGAGTCTAAACTTCTGTAGGAGAAATTTGTGGATAATAAACATTTATTGCAAATGAGAACCCCTCTGTATTGTAACAGGAATCCATATAGCTTCATGGTTTTTTATGACCAAAAAGGGGTAATGGAATGGGGAAAAGAAAATTAATAATAACCACTTGGGCCTGATTCAACATGAAAGATACTCTATGAAAAACATCTGTATCTGAAGTTAAACTACTGAAGTAACAACCATTTAATCAGAAGAGTATATGCGCTCTGTAGGGAAAAGAATCCTGCAGGAATGGAAGAGGCATTAAGTCAAGTTAATGAATTTCTAAAAGTGATTGCAACCATGTCTTAAATATGGTTAATATTTAAGTTATATTTAAAGCTATACAGAGCTATATTAACTCCATATCTCTCTAAGATTAGCACAACATATGACATAAAGTTTTAAGGGCACTAATAAAAAAGATGGTTTTACAGAAATTAGATTGTATAGGTTTCATGTATAGTTTTCTTGATCATAGCTTCTTATGAGGTAACAGTGTTAGTGGCACTTGGATTCCAAAAATTTGTCCTGGTAATATTTAATTGATTTTAATAAAGTAAATATGCCAAAAGTAAAATATGCCAAAATCTAGAATGCATGTTTATCTTATAACTAATCTTGGGAGAGCTTTATATGATACCATACAAATAAAACCTGTATTGCATCTTTCTGTACAGTGTGCATGCCCTGCTTTTAAGATTATATACCCAGTTTTCTCATTCCTTCTATTCCTTTATGTATCTCTTTTGAATACTAATAGTTTTGGGCTGATTGCTAGGAATCATTTTCACTGCAGATTTCTTCCTGGCAGGCTACACTGATTCAGTAGATTACCCCCCACTAAAGAGAAGTCCTGGAAATCTTAGACAAAAAAGTTGTCCCTGATCATAAACACTTTTAGAAAGATATAAATGTCAATACTGCTGAGCAGCTCAGGAAGCAGCCTGGACAGACATCACAGAATACAGCAATTGTAATAAAATTGTTCCCTGAATGCGCAATAAGAAAGAACAAATTTTTACAGCTATCAAGAAAAACAGACAGAAATCTCATTGCTCTGTAATTCTGATGAGGATAATGCTGAAGACATTGCTTTTCTCAAGAAAAAGAAATATTTTAATGGCTCCCTAGGAGAGCCCTGATCTAGTAGATCCTGACCTGGGGGGAAAAAAAGGATAAGATTGGGTTTTTTTCCTTTTAAGGTAGTAGAGTCAGTAAAGATAGCTAAATCTTGTACAATTATGAGTGGTATTCTGATGCTTAAGGAATGGAGGAAACAGCTGACAGGAGAAATAAGAAACCCCAGAATTATTATTCTTTGTGGAAGGTCCATCTAGTATGCCCAGGAGCATGTGCAGCAGGAGAGAATGTCTGCATAAAGACATGAGGACAGGGAAATGGAGGTTGATTGCTTTGTCCTTCTCCAAACAGGGGCAGGTGAGAATATGCTGAAGAAGAAGCACCAAAGTGAGAAGGAGGTCTTCTAAGATGGAGAGAAACAGAAAGAAGTCTTTCTTCCAAAGGAGAGGCAGGATCTGGATATTTAAGTCAGTGAGTTGGGATGCTGGACAATCACAAGGTAGTATTTAACTTCGGCACATCATGGTATAAAGAGGGAAATTGACCAAGAATATAAAGGATATAGCTTAGGCACTGGAGCCTTTGTGGAAATCCATGATAGACGGTGAGTCCATTGAATCCCCTGGAAGTTTGTTGATAACTTGACTAGTGGCTGCATAGACTCTGGCAACAACACTGGGGGCAGGTTAAGGGCAGCAAGAGCATTAGTCTCTCCAACTACCTCATGAGATGCCACACTTTTGGAGGGGGGGGTGAGAGTGCATTAGGGAAGATTAAATTCGACTTTGTACTTTTGCTGAAGATGCTAGAGCGATAGTTAACAGACACAGAAAGAGATACTTGTTCTTCATATAATGACAAAATGAGCAGAAGTAGGAACTGGCTCATTCTGAAGCCAAGAACAGGACTGTGTCTCCAGAGCAAGTTATCTACACCCAAGATCCAGCACCAGATGCCTGCAAACAACTAAAAAATGTAGAGGTCAAAAGTGCTGGAAATATTCAGAAAGTGCAGATATTTCAATGGGCCAAAATGTAACAGCTGGCAGAACTGAAAAGCTGCCTG
Organism: Camarhynchus parvulus; assembly: GCF_901933205.1. Taxonomy (NCBI): domain Eukaryota; kingdom Metazoa; phylum Chordata; class Aves; order Passeriformes; family Thraupidae; genus Camarhynchus; species Camarhynchus parvulus. The sequence continues at coordinate 31,408,487 of NC_044601.1, read as the reverse complement.
ATTTTTTATGTAGGACAACAGTGCCAAGCAAACCCCAATCTGGGCAATCAAGTTGGAAAGGCATTAAAGAGGAAAAGAAATTAGGCTCTACAGAGCAGACTGAAGGCCTCTAAGTGTGGAATTTGACTGGCAGTTCTAAGTAGCTCTGGAAAAATTTGGGTTTGAATAGAGATCCTTCATTCTGCATTATGGGTTATTCTTGATGTTTGAGGAAACTCAAGATTTGAAGTAACATTGCTAAGGTTCACTTTCTGACCACGTTTCTCCAGGTGTATAAAGAGAACAGAGGTAAAACCTCAGTCCTTTCTCTGTTAAAAGGAAGTATAAAGGAGGTGTTTCTTGCCTCCTGGAAAGCAAATCCTTGCTTGTAAGAATGGACTCAGAAAAGCTCAGTAATGCAGAGTACTCATGAGCTCAGTAGAGGCAAGGAGATGAGAGGAGGATATGGTTTTGCCAACAGCAAAAAAGGGTTATTTCTTCTTCAAAGGCACTGTAGTTTATGCTAGACAAGAGGCTTTTATCCTCCCTTCTTTTAAACACAGGCACAGGTTGTACAGAGAAGGTGCAGAGTCCTTTAGTCGAGGTATTCAGAAGTCACCGGCAGACATTTCTGAACGACAGGCTCGAGGGGACCCTGCTGGGGCAAGGGAGGTAAGACTAGATGACATCCAGTGGGGCCTTCCAACCCGACTCATTCTGCAATTGTGTGAGATGCTGTCAGAATCTCGGAAGAGTGCTGAGGCACTCTTCCAGCCCCAAGAGGGATACAGTGTGAGCTGGGGAAGCTGCTGAAGAGCCTAAAAGCACAGCTTTCCTTTTGTAGAGGCCATGAGGCTCATTGGCCTGTGTATTGCAGCAAGACTAGGTAAAAATCTTCCAGGGCCTGAGAATGGCTTGAGCTGAGTGTAACTTTTAAGACCAGAGGTGAGGCACAGCACACTTTTTCTCATGGCCTCTGGTCATGCTGGCGCTGAAGCAAGCAGTATGCTTACAGACTAGTTTCATCCTGTCTTTCATTCTGGTTCACAGGTTGGTTTTGAACACATGACGGTGCATTTTCTTCCCTACTGGAAAGTCATTATCTAGTGAAGGAGAACATCACTTCCTAAAACTTATCCCCTTGCTACTAAGATTTGCATTGAATGTTGTTGCCTGCAGCTCAAAAGCTGCGGGTAAAATAAGTTTTGTTAATCAGGGACTAATTTTATCTCCATTTAAGTCTACAGCCAGCACATGCAGTCAAAATCCCAGATGCATATCTCCACTGACTTAATTGGGCTACTCAAATCTATGCTGTTTATATAATAGGCTGAAACTTTTGTAGTAACAGACTCAGTGTGGGAGTCATTATCAGGAAAAAGTTGCATTGAGTTCCATAACAACTGATGAAGGATATTAAGCAGGCAATTTTTGAGATTTTTATAAAATGGTTTAGGTTTAAGAAACTCAAGTAATGCAGCTAATGTGGCATTACATTTGGCTGACCTCAAGGAAGTTTTGGTAATTGACCATTTAAACTTACATCTTAGGGGCTTAATTTGATGAAGTTTATATCCTGGATGACCCATGAAGATTCACCCATCAGTACCTGAACTGAGGTTGGATGAAAACATATTGCATCCTTTTATTTGGCTTTCTTTGCATTTGATCATGTTCTATATCTACTAGGCTTCATTTCTGTTTTGTGATTAATTTTTTCTTCCTTGTTCCATGCACTGGTGATTTTATTAGCATATAAATTTATAATGGGAGATAAAGTGCAGAATGTTTGAAGCATTTCACATGGAATTTTAACATTCTGCATAGCTATCCATTCAGTCCCATGGCTGGCATAGAAACCCTGCCTCACACAGGCCAGCATATCCCCATATCCCTGTCTGGCAATGCATATGTAATGCACACTGAAATATTTCCACAGGTGTCCTATTTTGGGCTAAGTTTTAGAAGATAGACAATTGCACAGAGGAAGGGTGAAACATTAAAAATACTTTCATGCTTGCATGCCATTATGACTATACACCTGGAGAATCTGAGAAGATCAGAAACTTCATATCGAATTAAAATTGCTACCTAATATAAACTTCGAGTATTTTAATTGGCAACTCTACGTATTTTCCTTGCTCCTCAAATCATCGGTTAGGTCTATGGGTGAGGAAATCAGTTTATTTCTGTCAAAGTCAAGGAATTTTTATCGTCTAAGTATTTAGCTGTATGTATATTTTACATCTAAAAAGCAGTAATTTTGTTAACAGTGAGCTTCACGGCACCCTACTTCATATAGCTAACTGCAGATATAATTTTACTCCTATTAATGTTAAGTTTTTGTGATAAATTACAAAGCAATGCTTGTAATGATGGTCTCTCTTCTTAAAGCAACATCAGTCATCTGGAAACTAACTCACATGAGAAATTGCTTTTAAATCACATTTTTAAACACAAGATAACATTAAGAAATGTTTCCAGTAACTGCTTAAACTGTGGCTTGCTCATATCTGAGCTACAATATATTTATATTTTATTTAAAGGACTTAGAACCATCTTATTAATGAATGCTGTCAGTTTGAAGCCTATGTTTATCTTGAAAGATGGAGAGGATGAACACAAGCTCTTTTGTCCCTGTCAGGCACTGGGACAGGCCTGCACTATTCTTTGATTGGGAGGCAGCAACTTCACAGATTCACTTCTTCGCATGGCACAGATAAGCACTTCAAAGCTTCCCCACTGCAGGAACAGCAAAGGATGTACTTAAACCTTCTGTTTCTTTGCAGGTGCAATAACTAAACAGCAGCTCTCTTACCTACTTTCTTCTGTAAATAGGAAGGGAAGAAAAAGTGTACGTGGAAACCAGTAAACAGCATGTTGTAGCTGCTTGTACTCACTGGGCTGTAAACCAGGCTGGAGTGACTAACACTAAATTGAAGCTAGGATGTTCAGGCATAGCCTAGGTTGCTATAAAATAATAACAATGTAATTCTTTCTAAAAGTAAGGAAGCTCTTCCCAAGAAGACCTTACAAAAGCTGTCACCATCCTGTGACTCAGACATTTCAAATCAAGGGCAAGTAAAGTAAAACAGAACAGACACTTAAAATACAGAATAATCTTCAGTGTGTGTCCCAAGATAAGAATGGGGAATCTTGAAGTTATGTTTCTGCAACAAGAATGCCAAGTTAAAAAAAGAGATGAGCAAAGTTCTTTGAAAAGTAATTGTTTAAAATGAAAGTATTGCTGATCTGCTGTCTTTTCTGCTTCTTTAATTTAGTCCAAACTAGCCCATCCAGGGCTAAAATGAACTTGGTTTTCCAGATGAAATATCTTAGGAGCTGACAACTATTAAACTGTGGCTTTCTTTATTGCTGAAACCTATCATAGAAACCTTTGGTTCATACCAAGACATTTCTTGGTGTGCTTGTCTAAGCCCACAGTCTTCTGTAGTATCTTGACATTAGGAAACATCAATCTTTCAGAGTTAACAATGTTGTGTTTTGCCTTGTAGAAGTTACAAGAACAAAGAAACAACTTCCTCCTCACTTCCTCCTGTGAGAACACAGCGTGTTTTCCTATTTTCAGTTCCACCCCTTCATTCCACTACATAATGTCTTTTCCATGAACAGCAATTTTCATGTCCTCTGACCTCTCAGTAACTGGTGCAGCTAACTTTGCCAGTTTGCAGCCCTCCCTTCCACCCAACCTTGGACCCTGCTGGGGGCTGCTTGTTCAAAGCCAATGTAATCAGAGAATGGGCTGAAGGAGAGAACTAGCTTTTGGGGAAAGACAAAGGATCAGGTCTTATCTGAAAGTGCGTGTCATGTGAACTGCATATTGGGCATAACTGGCAGGCCTTTAGTATTGGAAGCTGCAAGGGAAGAGACCATGAACTCCTCTGTGCCAGTTACAGCAGCTGTCAGCTGTTTTGGAAGGGATGAAAAAAACCCACAGCAAGCCAAAACCTCAGCTAGGTGACAGCAGCACATGGTACTCCTGCTCAAACATATTTAAAAAAAGAGCAGCCCCTAGGACAGGAGACACTGGAGAAAATATGATATCTGTGAGATGGACAAAGTGGAGGAGACACATGAAAGGAAGAGACACAGTCTTGGACAGAGCCACACCATGCCAAAGAAGGGACACCCTGTAGGGAACTGTGGCACACTGTGAAACAGTGGGATAGTAAGGCAAGAAGCAGTGGAGGAAAATGAGTAAGAAGCAAACACAGGCAGAAAGAACCATTACACATTGACCCCAACTGTCCAGCTTGCCCACTGCCTCACAGAAAGAATTGGGGCAAAGGGACTGATTGAAACACCTATTGAAAGCAAGGGATGTCAAGACCAGAAAGGGGTAGGAGAGGTGCTTAACTTGAGCTTGTGAAGGAAGGAGAAATGTCTTTCCCTAAGTCCTTATTTATGTCTGCCTTTTTCCTCTCTGTATCTGAATCAGTAGTTGAAATTTTGTGTTAGCCATCAATAAATTAAATTAAGCAGGAAGTCCCACATAAGACTGCTTTATCTGCAAAGGCCTATTATACCTTCCACAGGAGACAGAAGCCAGCATATTTGCAGTGCGTGAAAGAGTTGGGAGGTACAAGTGTCTTCAAGAAACCTATAGGAGTCACATGTGCTCATCTGCCCTGAGAGCTCAAACTACTCAAACGTAAGAATAGTTATTCTTAGAAACTATTTGCAGTGTGGCTATTGACTTTGTACAGCCTACTTATTGGATCTAACAGTGGCCCTTCCCCTGTCATCCTTCTTGTACCATTTGCCAATGCTTGTCCCCCACTGACCTCACATCACTGCCGTGCCACAAGGAGAAGCAAAACTGGGGAAATTATATCCAGTGGTGCACAAGGATTTCCCACCATCCTACAGGTATTTTAACAGAACAAAACAAATCAAATGCTCTGTTCACTTCTCATAAACAGCTGTATATTAGCTGTCTTATTGGAAAATGTTGTTCAAGTGTTTTATCTGTTGGCACCAACTCCCAGAATTTTGGGAATTCACACTTTCCTTAGAGGAACCTAGGTTTAAATAGACACCAGTAGCAGAACAATTGTCAGCTCTTCAGTATTGACAGACCTGTTTCCACTGAAGTTAAATCACTAATTCTTTAAAAAATTCCATCCAATATAACCTCTCTTTTAAACTCCTTTTTATGTGGGATGAGGCATAACACTTTGTTGATTGTAAACTAAATATGCTCTTTCTCCCTGTGTTCTGACTAACCATACAGAAATTCTTTGTTTTAGAATTTAAAATTACAATCCAGCAATGTTTGGAAATGTGTAAAATGCAAAGCTCTAGCATATGGTGAAAAACACACAGCTGCATTTATACACTAAATAAAGTCCTTGTTTTTATTTCAGTTTTAGCACCAGATGAAGGTACAAACAGAATGGATCTGTTGAAGTCAGTGACATTATGTAGCAGTTACACTGGGGAAACCATGGTCAGAATCAGGAACTTTTTTATTTTGTCCTGCCCTTAGCCAAATTGTGAGATGTTGACACACAGGTACTGAGGGAAGGAGCTAGGGTCACAGTGAAAATGAATGTGTCATTTTTATTCAGTGTAGAAGGGTCTGCATTATTAATTTGAATATTCACTGCTATCTATGATACTCCAGTGCATTATGTCAGACTACAATCTGCCTGAGCTCTCTGGAATTTGCTTTCAGGTATTTGTATTTCTGTGCCACCTAAAAAAATACCATGCTGGTACTCTGAGCATGGAAATAATAGCCAGAAAACCTGAAGATACGGTTCCCTCAGTAACCACGTGTCATCCAGATTGATCACAATAAGGCAAAGCATTAACAGCGTGAACGAAAACATCAACCACTTCACTGCAGAAAATAAATGGCAGTGCATTATGTCTGTAGAGGGAATCATAATTTAGAGTTGCCTGCATTTTGTGCATTACTTGTTTTCATTCACAGATCATTTTATGCCTTGAAAATGCACTGCTATACTTTCACAATTTGCACTGCATGATTTTACAGGGTTCCTGGTATGTAACAAGCAAAAAATTTGGAAGGGCTTGCATGATGGGTGGTTTCTACGGGAGGACTTCATGTCGGAGGACACCTTCAGCAACCAGACAATATTGCTAAGACCAGGCCATTTTTCTGGTAAACAAAACACACTATCACTATTCACAGATTTTGTATTCGGAGCAGGTCAGCTTGCCCACTGCGAACTGTTAAAAATAATTTGAGACCTGTTTTTATAAAGTTCGTGAATAGTTGTAAATTTCTCCATAAATTGACACAACTGGATTCACCCTCGTTTGTGCCTATCTATCCAAGTGTTCCCTTTCACAGTTTCTCACCTTTTTATTGCCATAAGTCACATGGAGTACAGGGCGTCTGGTCCTGTTGAAGCTGTTTATCACCGATTGATTCCTTTCAGGCCAACACTCTTGGTACACTGAGTACCTCCACAGCTGTACAGCTGAGGACGGATCTGTGTCCAGTTTGTACTGGTTTAGCTCAGGAGATGCGGGAAGCGGTGCAGGCCTGGAGACGTGGGCGGCTGGAGCACACTCACTTCACAGGTAACTTCGTGCTCGGGTTTCTGCTCTTTCTTCCCACAGACCCCGGGAAAAGACGCTCGGAGGGCCGGTGCGGGAGGCAAGGCGAGGGGCTGGGATGCTTCTCGACGCACCTGGGTGAGCGGAGTTTCACAAAAAGCAGCGAGTGCGGGCAGCCCACGGAGCCGTCCCGCTGCACGGCGCCGGGGTGGACATAGCCATGCTCGCAGTTTGTTTTTGGCCGCACTGTGCACGCCCACATGCAAATCGCCGCGCAGTCCCCCACCCTCCCAACAGCAGCCGCTGTCGAAGGAAAAGAAAAAAAAAGGGGAGAGGCCCAGAGGAAAGGAGAGAAGAAAAAGAAGAAAGAAAAGAGCAAACAGAAAAGAGAAAAGACGACGGCAAAAAGACCCCGGAGGGAGGGGAAAAGCAGTGTGCTGGGCGGCCCCGGCCGTGGAAGGGGCGGGCTGGCCCACCGGGGCAGCTCCGCGCCGCCCTATAAAAGGTCCTGCGGGGTGGGGGCGCCCGGTAGCGGCAGCGGGGCCGGCGTCGGGGCCGAGAGCGGAGCCGGAGGGGATCGCGGCGCGGAGCAGGCGGCGGCTCCCCTCGGGACCGACGGCGGCTGCCGGCCGGGGAGGTAGGCGGCGGCGGCGGCGGCGGCGGGGAGGGGGGGACGACGTATCCCGGGCAGCTGTCGGGGAGGCTTCCCACTTGTACCCGCTCCGCCTGGAACGGGCGGCACAAAGCTAGAGAGTGAAAGCGCAAATGTGTGTGTGTGTGTGCTTTGTTATTGTTTTGGGGAGTTGTCTGTTTATTTTCTTACTGCTTTGGGGTCTTTGTCTTCCGACGTGGTGCCACTCTTTGCGCCGAGCCTGTCGGCAGCGCGGCTCGGAGGATGGTTTACGGCGTAGCGGTGCATCGGAGAGGGGCTGATAGTGTGTGTGTGTGTGTGTGTGTGTGTGTGTGAGGGGCGTGGTTGTGTGTGCTTATTTTTTAAAAACCAGTTAATTTATTTTAGCTTATCCTGAGCGGGGCGACTCTGACTTGGCAGCGCTCACGGAGGGTGGCTCACCTTACCGCTGCCTCTCCTGGCCCCGGTGGGTGCTAGATGATAACGGGAGGGTTTTCATCCCCTTCACTCCTACGTGAATCCTGTAAAGTCGCGGGGGTGGGATAAGGGGAGGGCCTTGGGATGGGGGGGAGTGTAAAAATAAAAAATCGATGTGGCTGCCTTTGTGATGGGCAGGAGGCTGAGTTGTATGCAACAAATCGTGCTGCTGCGTGCCAGACTGTTGTGAAGTCTGGAGTGCAACACTGCAACCTATCATCAGGCTGTTGTTACAAAACACGAGCTGCACAGCAGCCCAGATGCTTAAAACATGTCTGGAAAGCTACTCGGATTCTAAATTAAAAGTCATTATTAAACCCTACTTTTTCCTAGTTTTAGCCAGAAGTGTCCCCTTTCCCCCAGGCTGTTGGCCTGGGAGATTTTAAAGGCTGTACAAAAACATACTTAAAGGATCAAAGTTGATTTCAAGTGTGTTGGAATAGACCTCGGAGAAGCCAGAGGGGTGTAAACATATTGAAGCCTAAAATGAGTTGAACGTTTTTGAAAATTACTGCCATGGATTAATGCATTAAAAATTATTTTCACCTTGGTAAATGAGTTGGTCCTTGTATTGCAGAGAAGAGCTGTGTCTTGGGGATGTTCCATTAACAACAGATGGTCAAGCCTGCTGTCGAAGGGCTATTGTAATGGAGCAGTCTTGCTCAGTTTTGAAAGGGGGTCATGGTAGTAAACATTCAGTGCAAATGCTTTTTGTGCTTGGTGCTTGTGGCACAGCTTGACTCCCTTACAAGTGAGAATAGCAACATATGCTGACTACTTTCCTGTCACTCAAATCAGTGCACCATTCTTTGATGACGCAGTAGGATTTTAAGCTAAATGGGTAGTACCTGGGACTCTGCAGTGTTTTACTGATGTAACAGGTAAAAAATATGTTGCTGGGTCTTCATTGTGCACATTTGAATTTTAATTTATGTAAGAGTGAGTAGTGTGACATAGTCTATATATCTGGTATGGGCAGGAGCTTAATGCCTTTACTCATGATATATGAAGCACATTGTTTCTCATAATCATAATTTAGTAGGGCTGATTATGGTAAAAACTAGAAGTTAACCCTTAACAAAAAAGATGGGGCTATAAGTTCGGCAGCATGGAACACTAGTGTTGCCTAGTAGAATTTAAGTTGACCCTCTTGAGAATATTTGGCATTAAATAAAAAAATATGTTTTTTAGCTTATTGTAGGTATTCTGAAGGGGTTACTAGCTGGTCTCTGGGCTACAAGAAATCACAATTTGCTATAATTTGTCATTAGAATGTAATAATCCAGCAGCTAGCCCAAAACTATTTACCGTAACTTTCCCCCAGTAAGTTGCTGCTGAAGGACGTGTTGCCATGTGAAAGTTACATGACATAAACACCTTGGGTGCAGCTATATGTAAGATTTTAGTGTTTCTAGGAGTCATGGTAATTTTTTGGATATTAGTTCCAAATTTCCTCTGAATAGAGCTGCAAGCAAGTATGTTGGAAGTTTTGTAATGGTCTCTTCAAGCACAGAGGCTGAGGCACATTTATAAATCAGTGTGCCACAGGCAGCTGTTAGCAAACATTTCTTGTAATGCTAAATTTTTTTCAAACTCAAACATCACTCAGTGATGGTGTGGTGGTATTGGTGTGAGCAGAGACTTCTTGATATGGTACCAGATATATCATTCAGGAATAAGCCTCAGTGACTTAAAGTGACAGCAGATCTTCTATGCAGATTCTGTGTTGAAGCATTCCCACCTGTTAATCAAGTGTAATACACACATTTCAGGAAGGAATTCTTCCCTTGCCTGCATTTCTGCAAGGCTGTTTCTCACCATTGAGTTAATCTGGCAGAGTCAGACTCACAAAGACAGAGCAGAAGGAGGATTGGTACTGAACTCATCCATCTGTAGCCAAATACAATCGCCTCTGCTAGTGTTTATTATGTGCATTGCACCATGCTGGCACAGTATTTCTTAGGGTGTGGTTTCTCCAGAACTTTAATCCAGAGTAATTGAAGGTTGCTAGTGAGCTAGTAATGGACCTGCTTCATTTCCCCTGGTCTACCTATTCTTTTCTCTCTGTCTGTTTCATCCTTTGTGCAGGCACTAGAGTTCACCTGCCCAGGGTGAGTAATTGAAAAAAACTCTCCTCTTTTTGCATGGTGGTTTTTTTTGTTTTGTTTTGTTTTTTTTACCCCAGCATCCTGTGTTCAGAGTCTTCTCATGGCTTTGTGAGCACTTGTGCCAGCGCAAAGATGATGACAGAAGGGAGCAGAGAGGGACCCAAACTACCACTTTGTTTGAGTAACCTTGAAGCAGGCATCCTCAGTGTTTATATAGGTCTTCTAGGCTGGGCAACACACCAAATCCTGAAATAAGTCCAGAGGCCATGGCTGATCAAACATCATCATGCTTCTCTTCTGCTGGTTATTCTTGATGACTCCTGTGAGAGGAGCTAGAGTCAGGGTTTACTATGTTTAGTAAAACACATTTTATGTATAAGATGGATTTTCCTTGATCATCTGAGACTGCTAGGGACTCTGCCTGCTTTCTTCAGGTCTGGCTTGGAAGAAATTCACTCTCTCTAAGATTGTTTAATATTTATGCCAGCTAAGGATTTGAATTCTGAATGCTAGAAACTTTTTTTGGTGTAGTTGATGAGCATGCACATCTGCAGTTGCTGATACTGAGAGTATAGATAAAAAATACCATGGTAAGACTCTCCTTCTAGTGTTTAAAAGATGATCACCACAGAAAAACCCAAAAGTTAAAATGTCTCATTCTGTAGCTGCATGTCTTGCTTGAGTTGATTACACAAAAGTAATACAGATAATTCAGAAGAAATACTATGACTAAAACTACCTAATGGAGTACCAAAAGTACCCTGTTCCCTTTCTTTAAAATACTTGGCAGCAAAGCTAGTCATGTCTTTTTAGCATTTTTGATGAGGAGAAAAAGTGTTTTTGCTTGCTTCAATGACCAAGAGGGAGACAGAGTAGGATGGAAAACTGTTGATGCAGCTTTTCTGACACAACAGTCTAACACTGTAGGGAAAATGGGAGCATTCAGATCTTTATTTGTGGGTTATTAGCAAAAAAGCTTGATCATAGGTAATAAAAATGCATGTCAGTTTGAATGCCATAAGTATCCACACACAAGCTGACCTTTTTCCTCTGCTGTTATTTTTCTGGAGGAGTGTTGCTTAGCAGAGCTCTGCCTCATGCAATGGGATTGGTTTGCGTGGTACTGACTTTGTTAGAGAACAATTGGAGTTGGAGAAAAAGGAGAGCAAAGAGCCCCTTTCTAAGATTATTCTGGCTTGAGCTAGATAGCAAGGCTGTTCTCTGTGAAAGAACAAACTTTGAGCCTTTTACCACACAGTTCAGAGATCATTCTGGGGATCTGGTTTCCTTTTTAGCTAATAGCAGGCAGGATTGTGTGGAGGTGGCCAAAACCTGTAAGCACTCTACTCACTTGACTCTGAAACAACTTGCAGTTTACTGGTCTGTTTCCAAATGGGTGGTTGCTCCTGGGAGCAAGCAAGCCATGCAGCTAATATTCATTAGCACTTGTTAAATTGATAAAGCTCAAAATTAAGCCACGTGGACGGTCTCAGAGCAGCAGTTTTGGTGATGGAAGTGACAAGAGCAAGGTTAGGGACCAGGAAAACTTGGATCCCAGCGCCTCTGCCCTTCTTGTGATGGCTTGACTGTTTCCTCTTATCTACTTTCACTTATGTTCTAGTAATAGCATTACCAAAGTTTATACTCTTTATGGTAGAAGTCAAAGAGTGTTTTTTCTCACATTCAGCAGGTAACACATCTTTTTTTGAAGATGTCAGGCTCTGTTGCTAGTTCCAGGATGCTGGGTTTAAGTCCAGTGTTTTTAGAGATATGCCTGTTTTTACAGTTGAATTTTTGTGCCTTAAAAAGAAACAAGCATAAATGTTCTTCAAGAGCTGTATTAATGAGGATTATTTTGATATTCTGGGGATATATTGGTGGGGTTTTTTTCTGTTCCTGTTATTTTAGTTATGTTCCTGCAACAGGAGTTTGGCTATGACTACCAATAAAAACAGTTAGGACCAAACTTGAATGGTTTAAAAAACCCCAGAACTCTCCTTATCCAAACAACAAAGCAGCACTGAGCTTTTCTGAATGCAGATCCATGGATATTTATTTGTGGCACTAGTACAGGAGACAAAGTTCAAAATCTATTCTTCCTCTGAATGTGATGTTCTTATTTAAGAAACCTAATTGAATGGATCTTGCATTTGTATTTTTATTCTGCCAATAGGAAAAATGCTTTTTATTAAATGTATTTGTTTTAAAGTAATTTAGATATTTTAATTATTCTTTCCCCTATTAAATCAGAGTAGCAGTTCTTACTGCTTTGCTTCCCATCTCTCTCAAACCTATGTTTAAATATTCATGCTAAAGTAAGCAATAAGAGATTTTCTACTGTGTTTGGAGAGATATGGACTCAGTCCTTTCTTTTAGCAAACTAATACAATCACCTGTCCGCCATCAGTTTCGTATTTCTACAGATTTTATTTTTCCCAGATAATTTTTGTCATTCTTCTGATTGCCAGCCATGTCTCCCAGAGCTGCATTCCATGTTCTTGTGACATACTGTTAATATTTGTCTCTACATCTATCCTCCCAATTATATTCATATATATAAAACCCGATATAATTGCAAAATGGGGCTGTCTGTTGCAGTGTGCTTTGGCTCCAGTGGAACTTTCTCAACACCGTTAAGGATATTCTGAACTTAATGTAAAAAATGTATGTTTTGAATCCTATATCCATAAAAAACCTGCAAAATTTATTTTTGCTCACCTTCCTCTCTTGTAAGCTTATTGATTTTTCCATTTCATTCTACTTCTGCACTTACCTGCTGTTTGGAGTAATTTGGTTGAAATTTAGTTGACGACAGGTCTTCAGCTGTGTTTAGTCCCTTGAAGCTTTAGGACCAAACTAATGGAGCTCCATCCTGAAAATATTTCTGAATTGTGAAGTGGAGCTTAGGACTTGCACAGATTCTGCCATCCTTCCTTCCTGGATATGTCTGTGCATGATGTTGAATCAGGTGTATATTAGCCTGCTTTGCATGGCTTTTACTGCCGTGCTCACCCTAAGGATTGAAACTTCAGTGGTGGGGAGTGCAGCTGGAGCTGAAGAATAAAGTGTGAGTAACGACTCTTTGCTCTGTGGATCAGGCAAAATGGGAAGTTTGTCACACGCTTTCTGGCAGTGCTCCGAGCTAACTGCCCTGTGCCACACCTGACTCAGCAAGTGTGTGGGCTGCCCTATCATGTGTGCCAGCTATTTTCTTATTCTTCTATGAATAACTTTAGAGATAAGTGGTTATTGAAGTCTGTATGGGTTGCCAAGGTTGATCATAAATTCATTGCTCTTCATAGATTCTTCTGACACTCACTGATTTCAGAAGTACTTAGGCATCTCTTTATCACTTTAGTGGATTACAATCTCCCATATCAGCACAGCTGGATGGTAGCTATGTGGGAGCTGAGGTCTTCTTGTAGGCTTTACAGACTCCAACTCTGCTCAAGCTGACAATGGCTGCTAAATACTGACTTTGCCAGTTTATTGTTTTCTTTCATCAATGTCATTTCCTTTCATTGTGCTAGAGACTTTTTCTTGGCTGATGTTTTTTGCGTATTTCAGGGATATTTTTGTTTTGTTTGCTGTTACTTATAGCTGTGCCACAGATATTGCAATTGTGTAGATATCAAATTTAACTGACATCTTATTATTTTTGCCTCTGAATCTCAGAGGCACCACTGTGATGTTCTCTACACTATAAGCCATGTTGTGTTCTGCTCTGTTACTGAGAACATGCACTGGTTTATGGCATGATGTTCCCAAGTGGCAAAGATGGAGAGGAAAATAACACTACAGTTTCTTTTGATGTTACGGGGTAGGCATATGCTCAAACGACAGTTTAATCTTGTGCTGAACACTGTTGGTGTCCTTGTCTTGTTCCAAAAGCAAGATGTAGGAGAAGTCATTCCTTTCCAAAAAAGTCTTTATGAATGTGATGAAAAAGGCCACAAAGCTTCATAACTTTGCTTAGCAGAAGATAGAAATATGCCAGATGTTTCAGTGACTCTGCAGTAGGATCATGGAGTGCCTGTCAGTGTTGTACTTTTTAAAACCAGGTATCTGTCTGATTAGTGTAAGTGATTCAGTGACCAGAATGTTCTGTGGGAGGGGTGGTGGTTGAAAACATTTCTGTCCAAACATTGTTTTAGCATGTTTGGACAGAAAAGCTGCTTTCTTGGGGAGGTTGTGTCTTCCTTCTCCCCTTTGTGATTGCTGCCAAGTAGAAAGGTACCTTTTGCAGTGTGGAATTCTTTACCCCTTTTTCCTAGTTGCAGTTATATTGTCCTTCAACAGGATATGTCAAAAGCTGAGAAAAGGGACTGGGGCTGTGTAGTACAGCTTTTTGCAAACTGTATGCTGATGATACTATACTCACTCAGAGATCAAAGCTTAATGACATGAATTGAGCTCAAATGTTGCAATTATTATTTTAGCAGGATGTTCTATTATTTCTACATTCCACTAGAAAAGAGCCATTCTATGAGAGCCAAAAAAAAAATCATCTGCTAATATGGACTATGGAGTTTTGGACATTGGCCGTGATAAAGCAAATCACATTTTGTGTTTGTTTTTGCCAAAGAATGGACTAGGTTCTTGCCTTTTTTTTCTTCCACAGGCAAAGTAGGGGACACTCAGTGTAATGTTGGAAGTTGAAATGCTTCACGTATTTCACAACCTTCTAGTGGAAGCTGGTTTTTTTTTTTGTAAAATAGATGACTGCATTTCATCTTGCGTATTATACTTGACACTTAAGCAATCCTCTTGCCTAAGTGCATACCACAGTTCCTTGCGTGTGCATTCCTTAGGGTAAGTCCAGCTATGGTGCATGCAAATTTGATACCTTCCATTGCATTGGAGTTGTGCTTGTTTTCATCAATGAGCCCTCTATAAGCATGCTAGAAGTAATGAGAACCAGTTGTTGTGGTCATTATGGTAGGCAGATATTGCTGACCTGTGACAGGTTTTTCAAAATTACTTGGCATGTTGTGTCACAAGGGAAGCGTTGTAAAGCAGCAGTCATTTTTGAAAATGTGCATGTGCATAAATGTTTTAAGGATGCACTGAGGACTCTGAAAAATGTAGTCCAGTCTTTATTATGGAGCAGTTTGTAAGCTAGTGTTTTCCTCTGTGATGAAGTGTCCCATTTGATTTTTTTTCAGATTGGTAAGGATAGGCTCACCAGTGTCTCAGAAATATATCCTAGGAGTTTAGCTTTGATGGGAGAGGCAAGTTAGATACTCTGAACAGTTTAGGACCACGAATGTCAGTGCTCATTGTATTAATTTTGGGCCAGGTATTTCAAAATTATCATCTGCTCATCTGTTCATAGTGGAGCATTCAGAACTCAGCACATAATATACTGACTTATGAAATATCTATTTGCTCAGTTCTCACGCCAAGGCTAAATAACTTTAGAAGCCCATTGCCATTTTGTCTAAAGAGTTGGGAAGTCAGATTTCTGCTCCTGACATGACATTGTGTTGACCTTGAGTCATTTCAGAGCAGGATCCAAGCTTGCTTCTCTGTGTAGTACCTAGTGCAGCAAGTAGAACCTAATACTGGGCTTGGGTTCTGTCTAATTGTTTTCATAGCAGCAGTTCAAGCAGGTTGTGAATAAGTATTTTATTGTTGGCCTATGCTGAAAGGAGTCCTTTTCCACTGATTGTCATCAATATTCTGTAAGGTTGGAGCCCTCTTAAGTAACAATGTGAAATTATTTATTTGGTGTTTTGTGGTGGTGTGCATGCTTCCGTAAGGGTTCTGTAGATAAGTGGGGGGCTCTGTGTTTTCAAACCAGAGGTGGCAGGTTGCTAGAGGTAATCCATGAGCCTGCTTCATCAGCTTTCTGATATTTTGGCATTAGCCTTTAGAAGTTGGTTTTACCAAATTTTACGTGCTCCTCAAGGAGGGGAAACGAATTCAACTGGATGGCCATGTTGAAAGTCATTTACCAGTTGCCTTCAGTATTAGTAAGCACTGGAGAACAAGACTGTTTACTACCTAACTCAAGGCCAGGTAGTCAGTGTGGGAAGTAAACCAGTAGAGGATCTTGCCAAGAACTGCCACTAAAATACTGTTGTTCGTCACCCTAATCAAATTCTTTTCAGCTGACCCAGGAGCTCTCCAATCACATTGCTAGGAACGAGGAGTTGGTGTAAACTCTGTGACATGACCTGGGTGATTTTGAAGAGGAAAGCACTCCTCACTGAAGAGCTCTTTAGATGGAATAGAAAACTTTGTGTCTCTTATGCATTTGGCAAAAGGGAAAGAAATGTCCTCTGTGGGGAGATTATGAAAGACCAGCTTTTAGTGTCTGTGTGCCTCCAGTGATAACGATCCTGTGTCCCAGGCAAGAGCCGGTCGGTCCAAAGCTCACACCTCCACTGCTGATCCTGCACTGGTTGTGTCTGCTACAGACTCCAACAGTGCTTAAGCCAGGAGACAGACGTGTGGGATCTGATGGTTTCATTCTAATCTCTGCTTTTGCTTGCTTGTGGCCTTAGGTGAGTTGATTGAACTCTGTGCTGCTAATGCTTTTTATGGCACCTTTTTGCAATCTATTTCAGGTTCTTTGGGTTAAAAGATTACTTTAAAAGACTGGCACTGTTATTTGTATAAAATTGTCATTGTTCAGGTGGCAGTTTCACCTCTTTCCTAGAGCTCCAGTAGATGTCATAAGTTTTTTGACTGCTTGGAAGTTTTAGCGATGGGAATGCCAGCTTTGTTCCTTTGTGTTTTGCAAGCTTAGTGTGACTTTAGGTCACAGAACGGACATTACTTTTGGTTCTTTATTCACTGTTTCCACTGCCTGCTGGGGATTTTATGTCCAATTAGATCTCTAGCAGCAGGACAAAAATTGCTCACACTTGTCCACAGCTACTCTTTATCTAGCCTAATCTTAACATAATTGATATCAATACTGTTTTTCTCCTACTAGTTACAGCTACTGTGCTGGAAGAAGGGAAATCCTGGTGTTTGGCAGAGAAGTGGCCAAGGCGCTAGATCTTGATTTGGGAGATTTGGGGACTTAGTTCTGGACTCTAGACTTAATTGCTCCTCTGCTACACTAGTGCCCATCCAGGCCACTAGTCCTCTGGTGGTTTGTCTTGTGTAGATCAGTGCAGTGGTTTTGGTTCACCAATTTAAGATTTCCTGGCCAATGCACCAGTTAATGTGGTGAGTTCAGTGCTGGCCAAATGTTAGTGCACTCACTAGAATATACTTAATAATTTCTTGCTGTGAGATAGGATTAGGAGGAAGGCAAAACAGGCTCAAAACTTTAAAAGGGTATAAAGAAAACTTTGTTAACAGTAACTAAAAGAAAGAATAATAGGAATCAGAATAAAACCTTTAGAACACTTCTTCCCCCCCCCCCCTCCTTTGTCACTTACAGTGTAAAGAGACAAAACTTGGGACTTTTAAGTCAGTTCTGTTCTAGAACTACTTCTAGAATAGTCTTTCTCCAGTTCACTTAGGGAGAGGAGTTTCTTTTGCCATGCCATGGAAACTTCTCTACAAAAACAGTTCTCTTGTAGCTTTTAATTTCCACAAATAGCAGCTGCCCAGGAATCTACAATCATGAAATCCCTCCCATCTTCACAGCTTTCCCACAGCTGCATTTATAGGCCAACTTACGGGGTACTATTTTAAAGATGAGCTGTTCAAGAACAAAGGTTCTCTTTATTTGTCTCTGAGATCATCATCATCTCTGGGAACAGAGGTCTTCTTCTTTTTCCCTGGGGGCAGAGGGTCTTCATCACTCTTCTCTCTCTCTGTTTAAACTTCTCATGGGATCACAGCTACTTTACAATCTGCTTGCTTTAGCATAGATGCCTTTGCTTATATATTCAAACGTTTCATCTCCCCATACTTTTCAATGAGTTATAGGGAAAGAGTCTGATGTATCAATTACATTCTTCTCCATAGCTTTACAAGAGGATTTCAGCCTGAACTTAAGGCATCTCATCATTCTCCTTCCATCTGGGACTTGACTCTTTCTTCATTGATCTTGGTGTCTTCATGTTGTTCCTCTACGTGTCTTGACTCTGTCCTTTTCTCTCACTCGAGGGAGGATTGATGGTCTGCAAGTCTCATTTATGCATTAAAAGAGTTAGTATCTCGCTCAGGGCCTGCTGATGGTCACACGATCCCTGCGGGGCCGTGGATGAAGCAGTCGTGGTGATGGATTTTCAGGCCACACTGGGGCTATGTCAGGGTCGTGCGCATAGCTGGTGTCCAGCCCCTGCTGCGCTCAATTCCAGCCACAGGGCTGCCTCAGGCACATGCTGTCCCCACTGCAGGGACAGGGGACAAGATGTTATTAGTGTGGCATGGCCCTGCCCTGGCCGGCCCCACAGCCTCCCCTCCCCTGCCTGGCCAGTGGGCTGCGAGGGGGCAAGATCTCTCTCCAGAAGACAGAAGAGAGCTTTTTCCTGGGCTTTGTTCGTCTTTAATGTGTGTGCTCACAGAGGCAGAGGCGTGTTTAGCTTTCTAGTGGTTTAACGAAGTGTCTGTAGTCAAAACTAGCTACTGATTGGTTTTGTCGGGCACAGAGGAAACGATTAGCAGCTTCTCTTACAAAATTACTCCCATGACTGGCTTCTTCCCTCCTCCCCAAATATCAATTAATGCAAAACCAGCACAATCAGAATTTCAGTTCATGAGTGAGACCCTTCTGACCTGCCTTCATATCCACGATCCTGAGAGGGATCGGCTCTCTAGTGATGGCATACAGATCAGTGGGGGACTCTAGATCTGGGATTTGCAGAATTTACATGGCTCATGATATTGTTTCCTTCACAAAATGCAGCTTTATACTACCTAAAAGAAATGAATGTCAGGGGATTTCGATGTTCAAAAAGAGCACTGTATTTCTGCAGAAATCCAATGTTTATCTTTTAGTTGCTTCTTTTCTTCCAAAATTAGTCTCATTTGACTTTATACTTGTATAGACAAAATCTGTTGGAGTTAAGCAGATGTACAAATTTTTTGTCTGGGCCAGGAAGCAGAAGTGCTAGATCATATCTGCTTGTGAGAAAGTGCTGGCTCCTGTAGCTCACTAGGGCATCATGTGTAGCTGTTAGATTTGTACTCTCCATGGCCACTTGTTCTGTGGAAAGTTGCCAGTGGTGGTAACTTCTGTGATAAGGAAAATGTGACTTAAAGGATGAGGGCTGCTAGCTTATTTCATGAAGTCCACTGAGCCTTCCATCAACTGGTGAAAGCTTTTTAGAGCTGCTGACAAGGACTTAGTAATAGTTTAAATTGTCTGTAGTGTCTTGCCAGAGCCCTGAAATGTTCCAGTCTTGTAAGGTTTTGTAAGTTCAGTTTGTTCCCTCTTGAAATAGTGATTTAATTTTTTTTTTCTCTAGGGGAAAGGTTTTTTTTGCCTCCCCAAAGAAAGCAAACAGCTGCATTGTTTGCAGAAAGCTGCTTTTGAAGGCTATTTTATGTTTACTTAGTACAGACACCAGGCAAGGGGGTGGAGAACTGATTTTCTGCCACTTGAGCTTTTTACTTCCTAAATCTACAGCTGTAAAAATACATTTATTTAAGAGGGATGAGGTTTGGAGACTGTTGGTATACCAGCTAATGGATTTTTCAACAACCATTCTACTTCAAAATAGCGGCTAGCACCCTTTCTAGAAAGAAAGGGCTGGCCAAAGGATGTATTTCATTGCCATCAATTTCAGAGGTTGCCCTGTAGTCTAACTTTCTCTTGAGTAATTTTCTGAATTGCAGAAAATGAGATGAAATTGC
Organism: Camarhynchus parvulus; assembly: GCF_901933205.1. NCBI lineage: Eukaryota > Metazoa > Chordata > Aves > Passeriformes > Thraupidae > Camarhynchus > Camarhynchus parvulus. The sequence continues at coordinate 31,388,975 of NC_044601.1, read as the reverse complement.
AGCTGTGTAGGTCTGGAGGCTGTTCAGGGTTTCTGCAGCGGGGCAAAATGTCATGTGGAGGGAGTCTTCTGCAAAGGTGGACCATGGAACAAGTGCATGTAATCTCTGCTTTTAATTGTGTGGGTGGGTATTGGGCTGTGGTACTTCATATCACAGGAAAACTAATGCTATGGGGATAGATTCCTGCACCTTTTCGTACTCTAGACAGAAAGCAGTATTTCTGCTTCAGGGAGTTCTGGGTGAGTGTGAGGAGTGATCACTGATAGCTGCTGTTGGCTCAAAATTTTACACAGATGAGACATAAAAGCAATCACTGGAAACTAACAGAGTTTTGGCACTGCAGCATTAAATGGCAAGTTGTATTTCCCAGCTGTGGTCAACTTACCAGACTGATCTGAAGTGGAGATAAAGTAGGACTTCACTTTTAGCCAAGTTGGAAGTATTGGGTTGATGAGTTCTCTGCATCTCTGGCTTACACAGTTCTTGCCTATTGTGAGCTGGAAGAACATCCGAAAGGATGCTCAGCCATTTTTCTCTGGTATTAGTTTGCTGAGTGCTTTCTGATGGGTTAGTTATTCAAGTGAACCTTTTGTCAGCAGTATACCATGTCAGCCTCTGGATGAAAATCAGTGGTGACTACTAACAAACCTGTTCCTTGGTGTGTAACAGATACTGACTGGGGCATACAGTGTCACTGCAGCTGTCACCTGGCATGGCTGGAAGAACTGGATATGCTTCAGGCTCAGGTGTTGTGCTCTTGGTGATTAATCTACTGTTAGGCTCCATGCCCTACTTTAATGCAGGGATTTAGCTGGTATGCCTGCATCTGGATGGTCCTTAAAAGTCAGTATTTTTATGTCATTTAAAACTTTTGTCCAGGCAGAACAGGCCAGAGCATTTGCTTTATAAAGTTCTGCTTAACCCCAGAGAGCTGAAGTTCAAGCAGGTTGCACAGCTGAGACTTCCTGGCTGTGCATGCTTCTGGCTGGTCAGCTGTGATGAGTTAGATGATAAAATATGTGCCCTTAGCTCACTACAGTTTGCTAATGTGAAGGTGAATGTTACAGCCTCTATAAAGCAGTATTTCCATGTTCTGGATCCTGTGGACTGCAGTTGCAAGGGATGAGTATCTGAATTTTCACTGATGCACATTAAACCAGCTACCCTTTGATTTGCTCATTCCACAGACTGGTTGAACTTCTTTTTTGCCTCTGTGCAGAGTATTAAGGTGCAGGAGTAGGGTCTAATTCCATTGATGAGAACAGCAAAAGTCCCTTTGACTCTCCATGGGATACCTTTTGTACTCTTCCTGCGGCACTTTATTCTTATGGGTTTTGGTGTTTAGCTTTAATTTCTGGAAAACATTGGAAATTAGGGGTTTTTTCAGAGATATAATGGTATTGGGGGGCCTGAGAATGAAGAATTGAGTGAGTACTCGGAACACCCTTCTGAAGATAAAAAAAAGCTGTTGCATAGCTACCCGTAACTACCCATTAGAAGGCTGTGTAGTCCCTCCCATACTTCTGTATGCCAAACTTGTGCAGTGGCTGGAGGATTAGGCTCAAGCAGCAAAGACTGTTTTGTGGCTTGGTGGAGAGTGCAAAAAACCAAATGGAGGTCTGTGACCCACAGACCAGCACTGGTATCCTTGTGGAAAAATGCATGAAAAGAGCAATTATCTTAGTAGAAATATTCTTATGACATGTTCTTAAAAATATTTTGGTACCACATTATTGCTCAGGAAGTACCTGTGTACTATGTGAGAAGTAATCTAGGTTTCTCTTTAGAGTGAGTAAAAGTGTTGCCAAATCCCATAAATACTATTCATGAACTTAAGAGTGGAGGTAGCACAAAGGAGAGGTAATAATATTCCCTACTTAGTTGTGTTGCTAGGTTGATTGCAGCTTTAGATATGTAATATTGGCATCAAGAGGAGGTGCTTCAAAGACCTCCCCCCCATATCCAAGGCTGTGAGCAGAGGGGTGCTTTGGGTCCATGAGTATGGGCGCAGTCATCAGCCAGGATTTGTCCTCTGAGATTTTCCTCAAAGGGCAGGCTTTTTCCCTGCTGTGGATGTGCCAGTAGCCTGACAAGTGCCTTTCTCCAAGTATGCCTGGGAATTCATGGGCTACCAGCCAGATGTGCATGCATCTGCAATGTGTTAGTGTCGGGGTGATCCAGCCAGCAGGATGCACTGGGTAGGGAAGGATGGCTGTCCTGCTTGAGTTGTTGGGCATCCCTCTGTGAAGGAGTGTCTGTGGAGGTCCTGTCAGTGAGTTAGAGCAGCACCTGGCAGAGGTTAACGAGCCCTTGCTGACTGTATGCTCCATTGCTGGTGTGCTGGTATGAGGTTCAGTTTGTAAGGTTTTGTAGGCATCTATTATTGCGCCATGGTTCTCTGTACTGGTGTGAAGAAGCACTGTTGACCTGTTGTGATGCTACAGTGTAAACATCTACGGAACTCAATGTGACAGGTTTATTTTTATTAGTCATGTTAGAGAATTTTTTTTGTAACACAGACCTACATTATTAAGAGACAAGTTTTTAATCTGCAAGTCATTGTAGTAATGGAATTTACTTTTGGATAAGACTTAAAGATGACAATTGTTCATCATCTCAAAGCTCACATCCTTAATTTTTCATCTAATCTTACTCCAGTGTAGGACTGGCCAGAGAATTTCCGGAGGAGGTCTTGTGTTCCTAACACATTTACGTTTGATGTTATGTTCCTAACACATTTAGTTTTCAATGCTGTTTGCAATCAGCCATGCAACTCTGAATCTTAGGGCTAGGATACTGTTATGTGGGACACCAGAATCAAAAGCATGTGTGTTCCCAATTTAACAGGTGTTGGAAAGAGTGGTTTTCGTGGTGTGTGTTTGAATCAATTGCTAGTTGTCCTCTTAATGCTGATTCTGTCAACTGAGTGTATTCAGGTACATAAATCAGAATTAATTTAATGTGGATTAACTAAGCTCCTGTGCAGACACTTGCTCAGGATTCAACTGCTCTTAATTTGAAGTGGCCTTAAAATTCAGAAGTAAATTAAGATATGCTGAATTAATTCTGGAAAAAAGGTGTAATGACATTTAACTAATATAGTGAAAGCTCACCTTAGAGCTTTAAGATTGAGCCTTGCTGGAAAGGTATGTGTACCAAGCTCTATACTATGCTTTTATTTATTGCCACCAAAGAGAATAATTTTTAAAAATAATAAATTTTTTTTAATCCCATATGCTCTTGTACTGTAGCAAGACAGGCACTTAATGCACAACAATTTTCCATTTACTTAATCTAAATGTTAACAACCCTAGCATCTTTCTTAGTCATTTACCTTCAAGGGAATGGGCATTTCTCCCTTGCCTGTTAAATGCACAACAGTTTTGCCTACAGGCAGTTTTGACTGGACTTCAAAACAAAGATTTTCCTAATTTGGCAGACAGCTTTTCACCATTATAAAAGTGTATATGGAAAGAGGCTTTAAGGAAAAGTATTGAATTGTATGGTTCAGTGTTATTTGGAGGAATCTTTAAATCATTTTTCAAAGCCTCTTACTTATTCTCATTCCGGGCTCTCTTTGCTCTTGGAATTTCTGGGGCAGAAAATAAGAGAATTGTATCGCAAACCTCTTTTTGTGCTTTGGAGTTCTGAGATAAGAAACAGTGAGTCTAAATCTGAGCTTACTGAGACCCATGAGACTTGGCTGGAGAGCATGGGGTAAGAAAGAAGGCAGTGGGGTGTTCCCTGAAGGGGCTGCAAGGTCACAGAGTGCAGCCTCTTGTCTTTCCCAATCTTGTTGCTTTTTCTGTTTTGAATGACAAAACTTTCGCCTTCCAACTTTTTTCCTGTTTTTCTTTTTTTTCACTAGTTAATGCCTGGCCGCAACATCTGTGCTGTGTACTGCTGCTGCTACACAAAGGGAGCTTCTAGGCTTTGCTGAAGGAAGATGGCTTTCTGGACGCAGCTGGGATTGCTGCTATGGAAGAACTTTACCTACAGAAGAAGACAGACTGTAAGTATTAGCCCAAGGGTGTTTTGAGATCTTAAGTTACAGTCTTGCAGCTTGCATGACTATACAGCTTTTCAAGAAAAATAGGGAAACATCCTGTGTCTTTCTTAATGTTCATCCTGTAGTGATCCCTGGTTGAACAGCTGGTCTGGCTTTGGAAAGACCGTATTCAAACTGGAGAGAGTGGTGGGTGGACAGAAACCAGAGGGCTTGAAGGTGCTCAAGACTTCTGTCCTGAATTCCAGTGTTGAGAGAGTGTTGGAATACTGAAACACTGGTGTCAGATCAGGCAAAGAGGGTGCATGATTGCTGTGTGCAGCAAAATAGATGTGAAATGGAAACCCATGCTGAAACCTGCTCCACTCTGTGGATGAGGCATTGCCAAGCTGCAGTGATGTGCCTGTGAGTCTAAAACCTTTTGAATGCTGCAAGCTGCAACAATGGCAACAAAGTACTGCCACTTCCTAATGGTAGAAGTGGCAGAGGCAATAACAGACATCTCCAGTCACTTTAATAATTGGGAGTATCCCAAACCTGCAATGTAACTTTACAACAGAAGTTATAGATTAGGTGGATGGCATGAAGCATGCTCTTGCATTGGCATGAGGGTAAACCCAGGTAACTGATGTTCTTCTGCCAAGGTGTGTTCTGAGTGGCTGAAATGCTGTCCTCACCATCTGTTAACAGTGTGGAAATTTACCTGTTAAGAATAGACAATATATAAGAATAATTACTCCTTGGGATAAAAAGGGCACAGGAGTGTGGATCCAGTATGGTGTTCTTAAAATTCTTTTGCCTTAAGATGGAGACCTCATAGGATGCTATACCTCTTGCAAGCAGCTAAAAGTCTGAGAAAGCATGGGGGTTTAGGAAATAGGAAATACCTTTGTTGGACAAGGGCATGATTTGTGCAACGGGTATGTTCAGAGGATCTGCCTGTTAGATCTGACCTTGAGGAGGTGTCAGTAGGGAATGTGAAAGGAACACGAGTTACTGAAGTGGTGAGTGGAAAGTGGTCTCTGATAAGCTTGTGGTCTCTGAACCCTTCAAATGTCAGTCTGCTTGCCAGCAGGTTAGGTTGGGTTGTTTTAGAAACTCAGTGTCACAAGGGTGGAAAGGCTATCATATTTACCACTGGCAATGGTGACAGTCCCAGAAGTCTTCACTCAGGTGTCTGAGGCTTGTTTTTACAGGACTTGGGTTCAGTGAATTCAGAGCTGGAATTAGTCCGTTGTTAAATAAAACAGACAAAAGGGGCTCACTACCTCTTTATCTTTTCTTGTATATAAACAGAGCTGCCAGTGATGACAAAGTTTTTGTTTTGTGTGTTTTTGCCTTTCATGGGGCTTGATCTCCCAGGATAGGACTGCCCACCAGAGAGGTCATGGACTGTGTCAACTGCAAGGAGTGAACCTGTCAGCTCTCTGAATGTGGGTCACATCCTGGTCTTGTGAACAGTCTCATAGTTTAGTTACAAATGAAGCTGGGGGAGTAGTCTCAAAACTGGCTGTGCTCCTTAAGGTTGGATCTTCTCAGCAATTGCCCATGTAACCTAGGTCCTAAGAGCTAAAAATACTCTTTCTATCTTGCTACTGGAGGTCTAAATTTTGCCTGTTACCAGACTGCCTTTTGAAAGTATAGGAATTCTAGAATGTTGTGGGATTTTCTGGAGTGATGTTTAAATTAGGTAAGCCAGGAGGCTATTTTAGAAGAGCTGAATTTTACAGTGGGAATGATGGCTTGGTATATTTTTGCCAAGATCTTCTGAAAATAATAGAATCATAGAGACATTAAGTTTGGAAATGACCTCCAAGATCATCAAATCCAGCCTTTGTCTGAGGAAAAGCCCACTTAACAGGAAATGGCAGAGAAGGAGCAGAACATCTCTTAACCATGCTGTTATCACAGCTGCACAGCTCTTTCTCTTTACTTTCCTGTTAGGAGACCATTGTCCTTGAGTTGTGTTGTGTTAATGAAGGCGCTCTCCCATTTGTACTTACGGGAGGTGTAGCTTAGAAATAGTTTGATCCTTACCCTTCTCATGAAAAATGTGGGCTAGCCTTGGTTTCCCACTCACCCCCACCGTTGGCTGCTGTGAGTTTGGGCTGCATTGCGAAACCTGGGTTCAAAGCTCACCCTAATGTGTGCAGTTCAAGTGTTACTTTGTACTGGATAGCTTCCAACAACACTGAAGTGAGAGGAATGAGCTCACATAGGGAGAGAGGAAAGAAAAATCATGTTCAGGGGTCACTGTGTAAAAACCTTTCTCTCCCTGCTTTCTTGCAAATGAGGAGACACCTCAAACTTGCATGGGGAGACTGGTCAGCTTCTGGTAGCCCCTTGCATTGAAATGGGACCATAAAGGTGAGAAGGGGAGTTGACAGTGGGATGGGGTGATAGTGTACTTAGTTCTTGCTCAACAGATTTCCTGTTGACACAATGTGGAGTTCAGTGTTTAATGGCATCCTGAATCAGGCAACTTGTATAAATTTGGCATGCTTTAGGGATTAACCTTGGTAAAATTAGGACAAATTTGTTCCTAGCTGAATTCACCTGCTGTGTGCAAATGGGATGTTCCTTCTTCAACTCCAGATGGAGCTGGGATAGATGAGGTGTTGGGTTCTTGAAGATTCATTTCATTATTTATGAGGCTGGTCATTGCAGCACAAAAGTGGCAGAAGAGACTTGATTTTTCAGTATCTACTTAGAATGAATCTCAGTGAGACATGTTCCCTTTTGGTATCTTTGTGTCCTTGTCTGGAAATGCCAGACTGGTTGAAAAGTGCTGTCGCAGCAGGGTCAGGAAGCAGTAGGGGAGGGAACCTACTGACCTTTAAGAGCAAAGAAAGATAACTCAGTTTTTTGTTGAGCAGGACAAGAGACTTGCTGAGGAATCTCTACTGACGTGCTCCTGACACACTGATCTTGTCCCTGTGCAAACCTCTGGTGCAGCAGTTGCCAGCTGTCTCTCGCAGTGTAGCATTTTGGGGGCTGCTGTGATGCCTTCCTTCAGCTATAAAGGTGCAACTTGGTCAGTTTGAGCTGCTCCTTTCTCTATCCTCCCCGGGCCTGTTGATGTGCCAAGTGAGGTGTGTTGTGCATGCAACCCACATATGGTTACCTTTGTGACTGTGTAACCAGGTGTGCAGGAGAGGAACTGTATGTGTGGATGGCCTGTTCCCCCTGCAGCAACAGGGCTTCTTGGGCACTGCTGTCCACCCCAGTGTGATGTGACTGGGGCTGATATTCTCTGAACAAGCCAGGGCTTGAGCTCAAGGGCAGCATTTCTCATTGGCTCTGTAGCAGTTGCAGGGCTGTGAGAGACTACCTGTCCACACTGGTCACTGCAGGAGGCCCCCACCAGCCCAGCTGACACTGTTCTTCCCCAAACAGTGTAGCAGTAGTTGCTTGGGGTGCATGCTGCTTGCCTACAGCCAGGGTAGCAGAGGGCTGTGACATGTGCTAAAGCATGACCTTTGATGCTGGAAGACAGAATGGAGTTGTCCTGGTTTCATAGTCACTTTTCTGTTAAGTGCAGGAAAAGTCCTGCTATGCCATCCTGGCAGCTGCTATAAGAGCATCTTGAAAACAGGAGTAGACAAGTTGTCAGTGTCCTAGGTCTAAACATTGATCTCTGGAAGCCAGAGCACTGTTTAATGCAGATGGAAGCAGGCTGTCAATGTTAATGGCTGAGTGTGTATTGCCACTGCATCATTTATTGTAATAAGAGATTAGAGATACTGAGGCATCTTCCTGGTACCTCTGTTAGTGTGATCTCAGTGGGGCTTCTTACCCAGCAGTTGTACAGCGTGTGCATGACAATAACAGATGACAGAATATTCTGAGGTGGAAGGCACCCACAAACATCATCAAGCCCAGCTCCTAAGTGAATGGCCCATGTGGGGATTATGTCGGCAACCTTGGAGTTATATGCACCATGCTCTAACCAGCTGAGCTACTATCAGGATCCAATGGGTAACAGTATCCCAGAATTATCTTGCAGAGACTGGCACTGTTACTGGGAAGACTGATGCTCAATTTTTATACCTTTTAGATAGGGGTGCTGTTTGCTGTTTGATGTCAGCTATGAAGGGTATCTATGAAAAGCCATCCTACATAATTTCCTCTGCTGGATCAAGTGACCTTTGTTTTAATGCCCTGTTTATTAGAGTGTGTGCTTATTTTGTGGTACAGTAGTTACCTAGAAGTCTCTCACCTCAAAGTTTGCATGGAGTGCCTTGTGCTGAGTGTTGAGTCCAGTTTTAGCTGTTAATGAGGGAACATGTTAAAACATGTTAGTGGGTGGGATACTGCCTCCCACGAGGTTGCAGGTCTTACACTCTGGCTTTTAAGGAGGATGATGTCAACCTCTTATTAGAAAAGACTGAGTTTTTCAGGAAAAAAGTGGAAAATATTTTTCTTCATTTGACAAGAAAACCCTGTTCTGCTGCTAGTAATAGATGAGAAATGTACAGAATATCAGCATAAAAAGCTTTCAGATTTTCTTTGTTTCATAGCTTACTGAAAATACAAGTTTATGCAGTCTTTCTTGAGTGGGAAGGTAGGGATGTGGCTTCTGAAACTCAGGTCTGGGAAACTTCAGCTTGAGTCTCAGAAGCTCTGGGCTGGAGGCTTGCTTTTGTCCACATGCTTTTGTGGGATGTGACACATCTCTGAATTTTTCTGCACTTCAATTCAATTTGTCTAAGAAATGTTGTATATTTAATAGCAGGCTTTTTCTTCTTGTTGTCTTGTTCCTCTAAATAACTGAGTTCTTTATTTATTTACCTGATATTCACTGCCTTTCTGTAGATTACTTGCACCAGTGGGTGCTGCCTACCTTCATGAAAAAAAACATAAATTAGAGCAAAACAGACTAGATATGAGCCTAATCTTAGTAGCTCTGCTTTCTAGATACCAATACATGTCTGCAGTACTGAAAGACTTGGTGTAGCATGCATCAGCAGAGTTTCCATGCCTGATGTGTTAGGCTAGAAGCTTAATGGTCTGCTGTGAGAATGGGATACAAGTACCCCAGTGCCTCAAAATATGGGGTAAAAAAATTCAGCTCATTTCTAGAAAGATTAGTTGGGAGGTTTCTTTCAGGTAGGGGACAGAAAAATATAAAAATAAGGCAAAAATAGCCCTTAAGTACATCCATTTTAGTTGAATAAGTGGCACATATCAATGAGAAAAAAATTGTAATTCTTTGCAGATTATCTTCTGTAGCTGGAGGAACAGACTTCTTGATCCTGGCATGTGTAGGCAGAGCAAAGTGAGACAGTGCTTACAAAACTGTTTTGGCTTACAAGTGGATTGTCCTAGAACTTCTGTTCTGACCTTTATTTTCAGTATGATGTCTTAATACTTTGCCTTTATTGTTTCCAGTTCCAGCTGCTGATCGAAGTTGCCTGGCCTCTGTTTATCTTCTTCATCCTGATCTCTGTAAGACTTTCATATCCGCCCTATGAGCAGCATGAATGTAAGTAGCAAACACAGCAGCTGCGCCCAGAATGCTTGTTGTTTCATGTTTAGAATGCAATAATGCAGCTGGCAAGATGGAAAGAGCAGTGGTTCCCCACTTCAGTCAGAAATATGCAAGAGGGCTTAATAACTTCTTTGCTTCCACCTTGGAAACTGCAGTTAACTGATAATGTTGCTCCAGGACTGTAGGTTGCTGCTCTTTTTCTTGCTGTTTCTCATTTTGTATTACCTGAGAATTTGCTGTACAACTCTGCAATATCTGTAAAACCTGCACAGAACCTCAGTCTTATTTTTCTTTTTTGATCTGTGTGTGACTTGGCATAAAAGAATGCAGTGTTCTGATCTCTAAGACAGCAATATTGTTTCCAGGTAGTAAAGTGCATTAATGTATCACATTAAAGCGTGCAAGAGCGATTCCATTCCTTCGAACTATTACAGTATCAGCTCTGCATTTAGTAGATTCAGCAGTCATACATTGCTGACAAAAAAACAATTCTACTTTTCTTTTTGCACCCTAAATGGGCACATTACTGCTTTTCTTTCAAAGGAAGCTTGTTTTTCATAAATGACTATGTATAGGCCTCTTTGGTTGTCATTTGATTTAGGAAGCATGACTTGTTTATTAGGAACATGGTGTTGTTTTACTGTGTTTGGTGACAGCTTCATACTGCAATTAAGTGATTGTGGAATAGCTCTTTGTTTATCTTTCCTTAGCCTGATTACTTCAAGGTAAGGTTTAAGGGTCAGCAAAACATGTTTCTGAAGGGCCTTCTGAAATGTTTCTTTCTTGAAATAAGGAAAGAACTCTCTTTTACAACACTTATCCTGTCTTTGCAGTGTCTGGGGCATTTTGTGCTGTTTGCTAGGTGTTCAAAATGGTATCTTTTTAAATCAGAGGTGTTAGTGTTTGCAGTTTCCTCATTACACTTTGGACTCTGCTGATCCCATGTACTGCCTAACTCACTTTTTTCAGCACTCAACAGCATAGTTAAAACTTCCCTAAGTTAAATCTCATACTTTACATGGAATTTGAACTGCCTCTTCTGACTGAATGTTACAGTGACATTAGGAGAGATACCTGTGATATAGACATGAAGCTGAAGAGAAGCAATTAGCACTCTACTCAGCTTTTATAAATAACTAGCAACCTCATTGGTAATTAATTTCAGGTATGGCAGGGCTGTATATAAATTGAAACCTAGTAAGAACTGTGATTTTGTAGAACTACTTGGCTTGGTCTTGCTAGTCAATAGCCTTCATGTAAAACATTTGCTCTGGCATCATGGTGTCATGAGCGTAGTTTTGAGTCTTTCACCTGCAATCCTTTTCCCTTCCCAATTATATTGACTATTATTGCTTTGTCTGCCTTCTTACATTGTTCTGAGCAGTTATAGAGTAAAGGGCATCTGGTAACTTTTAATTCACTTCTGTGGCTAATTTCTCTTCATTTTTTGAAGACTTTCTTTGAATAGGTTTCTAAATTGTGTTTTCTGGATTGGTTTCACTGAACGTTCACTTATGCTGACAAACGTGGATGTGTTGTGAAGTGAAGCAGCTTTGGCTGGACTGTGAGCAGACATAGAAAGAAGGCTTTTGGGTTGATGGTGAACTCTTTGGCAACCCTGTGGATGCCTTAAGGGGAAGTAGGATTGTTATCTGTAGTGGCAGTATTGGATGCTGTTATGAAATCACTTGTAGGTGATAGCAGTAATGCCTGGTGATAGCAGTAACAGAGCTGTGTGCAAGTGCTTTGTAGCCTCCACATAACCTCAGTATTTTAATAGTAGTCATATTCAACAAACCAGTAAAATTTTCAGTTTTCTCTCCCTGATTGAGAAGAACCGAGGATTGAACTGTTGTCAGGATTTCTTGTTTCTAACAGGCTGGCTTAGTGTGAGGAAGTTTTCTCTTAAAATGGGAAGGAACAATTAACTTTGAAGTGATAGCTATGTGACTTTCACCAGACCAGTGAGAAGACAGATTGCTATTGGGCCAGAGTGCTTGTGCTGTCTTGTGTCGTGTAGAACTTTCTTTTCTGTTCCTGTGATCCTTCAAAGTATTCAAAATGCACTTTTTTGGCAGTGGGAGGGAGAGAAGCTGACAAGACATGCCTAATCTCTTCTGAAAAGCTAGATGTTTGCGGCAATGTAATTGAAAATTATGTGCTGTTGCACTGTTTTCTGTGTATCTTATCTGATTTAAAACCAAGAGATTCCTGCTATACTCTTGGAGAAACTGGTGTTAAATACATCACTGTGTCTAAATGGTTACCATAAACTCTTGTGTGCCATGCCTCTTTTGACATTGCTCTGAACATTTTCTTGGAGTTACTAACAGTGTAAAGTGAAAGGGATGGAGAACAGAGAAGATGATTCTCTGGGAAGTTTTACAAGGTGAATCTGAAAGTCTTAGCATTTTTCCTCTTTCTCCCTCCCCCTCCTTCACTGCAAGCCCCTCAGCCAAGAACAAAAACGGCAAAATGAAACAAAATTCAAGTCAGGTAAATAGCTCTTCTATTTTAAACAGAGAACTAGGAGCAAGAGTTCCCTGGGTACTGGAATCAATAAGCTTAGTTTCCTTAACCCTTCTCCTGCACAGAGTCCTTGCCTTTCTCCAGGGAGGGCTGATATGATTCCCATCTTCCTTCAGCCACCAACAATAATCAGCCTTGCTGTAATTTAACAGCTTTGATACTACTTCTTTCTTGGGCTTTGATACTTCTGCTGGGGTTGTGGAGGTAGGGGGCCAGCCCCCTGAGTGAATGCAGGCATGCTGGGAGGATGAGGTGGGCATCAGAGGGGAGGGGGTGGGCATCTGATCCTCAGAGTCTTGAGCTTTGAGATACTGAGGAAGGGTCATAATCTTCCTCCCAAGATCCTGTCCGTAGTGTGAAGGTGAGGAAGCAAGCTTGTTGCAAAAATCAACCTGACAGTTTATGTAAGGTCCAGGATTATACAAGGGAGGCCTTTCTTCCCTGGTCATTGTGGGGGTATGGGATTCACAAGTATACAAGTGGCATACTGGTGGAGATCTGCCATGAGTAATTTGTTACTGCTTTGTTCTTATACAGGATGTAAACTCTGGTCTATGACTTCACTAGTTCTTTAGTGGAAAGGTTTAGACTTCAGCAAGATGATTTGAAAGAGCAGTGTGGAGAGTCTAGTGCAAGCTCAGTCCTTCTTAGGACTGGCTAGTCTGCTCTTTCATAGGCATTTTGGAGCAATAACCAGTGCAGGGTTAGCACTGTTCTTCAAATACAATGCTGTATAGTAGAGGATTGTATCATGTGTTTGTCTCCTAACTCCCATCTTTCTATTCTAGGTCACTTTCCAAATAAAGCTATGCCTTCGGCAGGAACCTTGCCATGGATACAGGGGATCATCTGCAATGCCAACAACCCATGTTTCCGCTACCCAACTCCTGGGGAATCCCCTGGTATTGTTGGAAACTTCAATGCCTCCATGTGAGTCTGTCTCCTTTTGCATCATCTCTGTTCTTGGAGAAACATGGGGGAAAGGGGTATTTGGAAGTCGCCTATCAGTTGTGAGCTCTTACACTGGGTGAGGGTACTGCAGTTTCTACCACCTCTGAAGTACCAGATTCATCAGTTACCAAGTTCATAGGGGCTAGCAGACAGCTGGTAGGCATGCAGAATTCCCAAGTTCAAGTACCTGAAGCTCTTGGTGAATGAAAAGCTTTGCATGGATAAGGACTGAGCCCATTCTCTTACCTGGGGTCAGAATTTCACCTCAAAAAAGTAAGGCTTTTTAAGATGCTCCTTTTTTCAGAGCATCTTTTTTCCTGCTTAATGAACCTCTGAACAGTGTAGAGTGAGAGGCAGTTGAACAGGTTTAGGGAATACTTCCTGATGTTTATTACTTATTGCTGGCTGACATGATGCAGGAAGTACAATTTTTGGCCAGCTTTCTTATACCTTGCTGTACTTGCTACATTCATGGTCTCAGAAAGGACAGGCTTAATGTAGAGCATAATGCATCTGGAGAAGCATTTGAAAGGAGAAAGGATATTGTTAAATTATTGTGCTTCTGAGAAGCAGCAGTTTATAGGCAGCAGGAACCCCTCTCCATCTCTGTCATAAAACTGCTTTCAAATGCGTGATGTTCAGTGTAACTTATTGATTGATCTTGCATTAGCAGACATCTTTTATTAGGCTCCTTGGGTTGTCAAAGGGTAGTCATTGAGGAAAGTTTTTTGTGCTGGCATGACATAATTAGAGGGGATTAAAGTTTGGGATTGGTATGTAAAACTATATCTGTGGATGGTGGCTCATGGAGCTGATGACTGCTGGTTATTTTTCTATTTTCCTGCAGTATTTCCCGCCTGTTCTCGGATGCCAGGAGGTTACTGTTGTACAGCCAACAGGACACGAGTATAAAGGATGTCCAGAAGGTCCTGGGAAAACTACGCAAGCTGGGAAATTCCTCTGGCTTAGGTAACAGCCTGATAGAGTCAATATCTGATATTTCTGACCTGGTTAATTCTGTGTGCGGGTAAATTTCAGGAATATGCCATAATGTGAATGTGCACTATTATAACTTACAGCTTATCGAACCTTTTCCAATCCTGCTGAAGTACCTTAAACCTTTCCTGTGTCAGAGCTTTGTATGCTCTTTAATTTATTTGGTGGAAGAAGAAAGGCATGGTGTGTAATGCCAAGAACAGCAGCTGTTTTGGATGTGAATCCTGAGCACACTGAAGTTAGTTAAAGTGCTTGTTTTCTCAAAGGAGCTGAAGTAGTGTGTCTTTTTGGAAAAACACTAGTTATTTTGATATTTTGTGAAGCAGTGAACACAATGTAGCTACAATTTAGTGTTCTACCCTCTGAGCTCCAGAGGGAAGTGTGCTGGAAGAACACAGATGGGGAAAAACTGATGTTGGCCTCCCAGTTTACAAACCCAAAGCTAGATATTATCTGACAATGAAATATGCATTTCCCTTTTGTGTTTTGTTTTGGAGGGGGGTTTTTTTGTCCCTATATGACTTTGGTGTTGTATACTCTCTGATATTGTCTGGCAGGATTTTGAACAGCAGGGTACAAAAGAAAACTGTCTAGTTTCACTGCCCTATTTCCTGTGAAAATTAGAATCCTCCCATTTTTAGCTTGTGTGAGGAGATGGTGTGCCTTCCTGTCCTGTGCAGATGAATGAGTGACTAGTGCGAGATCACATGGGAAGCTTGCAGCGGAGCTGGGATGTGAAAGAGCTCTGTCCAGTCTCAGGAAATGTGGCAGATCCTTGCTATTGCTGCATCTCTCTGATGTGGCACCTGAAAGTTTTTTGGCATATTCTTCCCTGAAAGATTATCTGCCTTGGCTGCTGTGTTAGTGTGGTGTGTGGCTAGTGGAAGTGATGGAAGTCTTCACCTATAGCCTTTATGCAGCATGTAGAGCTCTTTGAACATAGGTAGTAGTTTGGTGTTTTGTGAAAATTGCCCTTGGTTTCACAGCAATAGTTCTTCTTAGCTCTCATCATTTGAGCCTCAAGCAGGCTGCAGGGAGAAAAATATCTGACCTGGTATGATGTGAATAGTGTCACATAGTCTGATGTGTACTCAGTATACCTAAAGCAGAGATGGTGTTTTTACATTCTTTTGTCTTGCTCAGTACATTGCAGGTCACCTTGGAATAACCTGTACTGTTAGTGACAGGTTGGCAGGTATGTGCTGAATGTATGTACAGACATGGACAGTGCAAGGTATTTGTGTTGGGTATTTAACCCGCCTCTCTCCCCTTCAGAGTTGTGCAGAATTCTGATGTGATCACATCTGCATATAATACCCTAGTCTACTGACTCTGATCATTAGTTCATAGTTGTGTATAAAGGACATGCCTGCTTGCTAAGGAGCTCAGTATCCGTACCACTTTTTACTCACAGAACTGGTGAGTGGGATCCTCACTTTTATGTAAATCTGGAGCAGCTTCAGAAGGGAGAGGATACAGAGCGAACCCTTTGTGCAGAGATGGACACATAATGAACACAGCCAAAATGAGTTAAGATGACTACTTCCCAAAGAAGTTTGGTGTTGTTTTCATAGATGTCTTCAATTGTTTGGTTTGGTTTGCTGGGAACAAGCTTTCCCCATCAGAATGACAGATATTGTTGTCACTGGTTTTACACTTCTAGCAGTAGTATTTTACTCTTTAGTGTTACTTCTTTTACACTTGCATTGACAAGTTAACTGTTCCAAAGAGAGTAGATCCTGGTGTGGTGTTTTGTATTGAGATGTGCAGTGAATGTCAGACATGGACATTTACAAGAACACTATTAAAGCCATAAACTGAAGGTCTTGCTGCTGGGAAGGTCTGAGGGGGAGGAGTGATTCCAAGAAGAGGTTTTTTTTGCAAATGGAGTACTTTACAAGTCGAAAGTCAGAAGCTCATGTTTCTTTCTGCTGTAAAGACTAGTGGACTGACTGTAAAAACAAGCCTCAGACCCAGTCATCACAGACTATATTTCTATAATAAAATATTTCAAATATGTAATCAAAAAATCAAGCCTCTGTGTCATTAGAATGACAGAATGTCCATTGTTGGTAAGACCTTTGGAGAACAAAGCCTGTTTGTCTTTCTCATGCTAATTTACAAAGCCATCCAGCTTGGTGGATCCTGCTGTCCACTTGCTGGTTGTGTGATTCATTCTTTGACAGCATGCATGAAACAGCATCCTCTAATCTTAGAAGCACTCATGTATTTATACTTAGCAGTGCTTAGATTCCTGTTCAAGGGAGGTCAACTCTCAGTTGCTGTTGATGATGAGGTGTGAGAGGTGCAAATCCTCTTCACTCTGGGCCATTTCTTCCAGTGACTCTGGGAGCCTAAAGAGACAGTAGGAGTGGGTGTCAGGTGTAAGTGCACCACCCAGCCTGAAAGCGCTGTCTCTATACATGTGTTTCCTCCAGTAGCAGGAGGGCTCATTATCGATAAGCTAATAATTGAAAATGTAATATCCTGTGTGTTTTAACTCTGGCCTGGACCTGAAGCCATTTGAATTGGTGGTGAAGACAGGTGGAACTTTCCAACTTCCCCAGTGGGTTGGACTGTGTGCTCCTTGGTGTGTGACATAGACTCTGTTGGAGTTTCTGCAGCTCCTTTCTCCCCTCAAACACTCTTCCCACTACTGCCAGATGATTTTGAAACCGGCTTCCAGGAGCTGATCTCTGCTAGCATGCAAATTGGAGCTAATGCTAGTCATGCAGAGCATTCATGTCTATATATCTGGCTTCTGATATCTGAATCTGTTCAGAGGGCATTTACCAGAGTCCTTTCTCTTGAACCTTCTTTAAAACAACCCTCACAAACTAAAGTTGAAGGTGTGATTCTTAGTCATCTGATCTGAAGTTAGGCATGAGCTGAACCTTGGGAATGAGAGACCTACTTAAGATGGCTCATGTTGCTTGCACAGGTATGAGCATGTCCGTGTCTTCGTTAAAAACAAAGTAGGATATAAAGGTTTTGTTCAGGACATGCTATCCGCTCATTCCAACAGGTTTTGTATCTTAGGCACTTCTTGATAAGGTGGGAGATAATTCCTCATAACGGGGCTGTTTGTGCAGGAGTTGGAGGAGGGACAGCAGAGAAGATCTCTCTGTTGGAGAGGAAGATGTTATTAGTAGGGAACAGTTCAGTGTGGCTTCATGTAGCACATTTTTTGGCCAGGATGCCAGGATAAAGTGCTAAGTGGTGGTGTGAAGGAGTTCAGCACATGCAGCTGTTGTGCTCTATGGCCACTGCTGTTGTGTGGCTGCTTCCAGCAAACCCCGAGCAGTGAAATCTACGTGCAGGCACACACATACCATAACATAATCAATTTTGCAGGCAGGTGCCAGGTGCCCTCTCTGTTCCACTTGTTACATGTCTGTTCAGCAATGTCACCAAGGTCTTTAACACTCATGATAAGGCAGAGTGCAAATGAGTACAGAGAGTCAAAGACCTTGGTGACGGCACTTTCAAGAGCATGACAAGGCTGCTGGGATTGCCAGCTGCAGTAGGTTTGGATCGCCGGTTGCAAGCACTGAATTTGCAGCTGGCCTCAGTGCCATTTTGTCTGGTTAACTGTTTGCAAGAAATAAGCTTTTCTTCTGTTTTGAAAGGTGGAGATACAGCTTGCTCTTGACTCTGAGGCACACTTTCTTTATGTGTTCCTTCTGTCTACAAGACTCTAAAATACTTTGTTCTGCAATGCCACAGGATAATAAATTAGCAGGTATAGTTAAAGCCATCTTCTTTGGTTGCTGCTAAAAGTTGCAGATATAAGCCAGCCTGGCTAGTATTTACTGTGTTGCTTTTAATTTTCAGTGATCCCAAAGGGCATGTTTCTATTTTTCTTGAAGCCAACCCAACTAAACAAAAATGGAGCAATGAAATAGGCAGAGGGAAACAAACATCGCCTAAGAAATTGCGTCAGATCTTGGGCTATTATTCCACATGTGCCCTGCCTGTCCCAGTTGTTTGCTGGATTAATATTGCTTGTGGCAGAAGAGATGAACATCAGCTGGGTGGCATTCTTTGCTGGTGTTGCACTCTGCTGCGCACAGAGATGTTGACACTGAAGGAGTTTGCAGCCTGTCTGGTCAATGTTATTAGTGCTTTTTTTATTTAACAGGTAAAGGATGGTAGAGGGCTTGGGCTAAAGAGCCTTTGGAGAGGTTTTCTGGTGGCTTGTGTGTTACTGTATGATTACAGGGTGCTCAGGGAAACAGGATGTCATACATTATCTGCTAGGTGACATTAAGGTGGTGGCTAACTCCCTCCTCAGTGTCTTGTCCCTACACAAAATTGAACCCACGCCCTCAAGCTAAACACTCAGATTGGTTCTTATACCTGCCTATGCCTGCCTAATTAGACTGGTTTCCCCCCTGACTTCCTTTGGGAAGAATCCTAGCAAAAACCAGCCGGGCTAGAATGAAGACTAGCAAACCATATGTCCAGGTGGTCTTCATGCCCAGAAACACCTCCAAACACCAACCGTGGCAGGGTGGCATTCCTGTTGCAGCACATAAATACGCACCTGGGTTCTCTGATAGTGTGCTCCACAGTGACATTCAGATCCTTGCCTTTCCTTTAGGCCAGGGGAAAAGTGCTCCCCAAAAATGCTGCCATGTGGTATCAGTAGAGAGATCTTGATTTATTGGGGTAGGTAGGAAGGCTACTTTACCTTTGTGTATTCAGAAGCAGTTACCTTGCACTAGCCTTCAGCTGAACTCCCTTGGGCATTCCTGGCTGCTACTTTGTTCCCAGTCCAAAGCATCCCTCCAGGAAGGGGAGTCTGGGACTGCGTGGGAACCACTGTGATTTCTGCTGTGGTCAGATGCAGCCTGTCACAATGAGCAAGTGGAAGAAGCAGTCAATACTGGGTACTTGGGTTGCACAAAAATTGTAGTTGTTGATTGGGTAGGAGATTCAGGTACACATGGCAGTTTCCTCACATTTGCTTAATTAATTTTTTCTTCAAATCTCTGTGCTACTAAGCAGGCATATACATGAATGTTCTTCGAGTTTATTTTTTTAAGTAAATGGAAATTGTTTAGGCAACTGCAGATCTTCTGGAAAAACATTTCCAAAACATTATTGGAAGGGCACTTTAAGTCCCTTACTACAGGCTGTGGGCAAAGTCTCTCTGTGAATCCAATTGGTGTGTTATTTTTTCTGTCCTCAGCTGAAACTGGGAGGCTGACAGTCAAGAGATAAGCAAAAGTGGAAAAGACTTCTTACGGCAGCACTAGTCCCAGGTTTTTTAATTGGGCAATTAGGTATATAGCTTTAATTAGTTAGGTGACATGATATTTGCGTAATTCAGAAAATAGCATCCTGTAACTACAATATAACGAGATATGGAATTATCATTTTCAATAGAGCCTGCTTTCCTTATTATTTGGAAGCTAAGGATGTGATTAAACTAATAAAATTATCTTGATAGAGGTCAAAGTACAAAGGTCTGCTGTACTTTAAAATCTGTTTCCAAGAGAATCATACTTGTTATCCATGGGACTGTTCATTAACAGTTGTTACTATGTGACTTTGCTTAGAGGTTGAGATGGGTAAACACATCTTAGCATAATGTGCTGTATTCTGATTCTGTAGAACTGGGCTCTAATGCTTTTTTTTTGTTCTGAACTTCCTTCATACAGACATACTTCTGAAGATAGTGGTTTAGAATTATGCCAGCTTGGATTCTAGGTAGATATGTATGGATGTGATAGAGCAAGGATGAAATCTCTTTGAATGGGGAATTGAAAAAACATATTCAGTGCTACTCTAAATCTGGCCTTGCTGTATGTCTGAACTATACTAGGTGACAGGAGCTTGAGAAAAATGTTTCTGAGAATCCTGTTGCAGGAGATTGTGTGAAACCTGTTAAAAAAAACATAAGGAAAACTGCAAGCTTCTTGACATAAGGCTGCACTGGCAGTATGGTTACTTTAGACCCAGCTAACCTGGTGCCAGTTAATGGCACTGCGTGGAGGGGAGTTAACAGCACCCATAACTACAATTAGCAACAGAGCTATTCCAGTAGATGCCAAATTGCAATTTCTTAATTTCATTCACCTTTATCTTAACTTGTCTAGATAAAGACACAATGATAAAGAAAGCAAGAATTGCTTACTGTTCTTATCAGTAATTAGTATTGGTATGTGCTGCAGAGGTAGTACCATCTTTAAAAGTTCTGCGTGTTCTCTTTAGTCTTTAGCCTTGTCTGTCAATGCTGACTTTTATTTTAAACCAGCAAATAAAGTAGGAAGTGTTAAGTGAACAGTTAAACTTCTCACACTTGCCAGTTCATCTTGTTAATGTCAGGACTATGTTGACCAAACTTATGTTGTTTTAGCCTCAATTTGTATTTATTTTCTGTTTTCCACTCTGGCAAATTCTGCATTTCTTTTCACTGACTTCTAATCTCAGAATCTTAAGAAATGCCTGATTTGTGGAAGATTGCATTGCGTTTATTTAAGCTGCATTCTGAGGTTGGTTGAGACAGCAGGATAGAGCCTTTCCACATTGAGCTTAGTGTTAGTACTCCCCTAGGAAATATGTAACACTGTTATCTGATGAAAAGTTCAGCTTTCTCAGGGGATTTCCATGGGCCTAAGCTCTCATGAGAGTGGAGATTATGAAATTGCCCCATTTGGAAAAAGCCCTCTACACTTCTGTGTTTGGTTGGTACTGAGGCCAGAGTGCCTAATTTAGGACTGACCTCCCATATCTCTCAAGTTAATATTCAGCTTTGGAGCCATCTCTAGTAATAATACATTTTATCTTCAGCGTGTATTACAAACACTTATTACCTAATTTTTACAGCATTCCTGTGAGCTAAATAAATAAACAGCTGCCCTCATTCTCAAACACAGTAGGATGTGGCAGTTTTCAATGCAGTCAGGATGCAATAAAAGCTGATGGCTTTTAGAAAATGTTGATGGTAAATCAAGTTCTTTTTTGCACAGGCAAGAGGACAGGGCACTGTGTGCCTGATTTTTTTGAAAATCCATGACAATTCAATTTTTGGGCAATCTTGCTTGTTCCATTTAATATTTTTGGTCATCAAATAAGTGATTTTTAATAGCAGGATCCTGACTAAATGAAGCAAAATATTCTGCCACCTGTGACTGAATTTCTTTGCAGCTTTATTAAAATGCGACACTCTCCACTTTCAACCCTAGATATTTTTGCTGATGCTGTGTTTTATTGAGTAGTAGTTGTGAATTCGTTGAAATAAATTTTAAATTCATTTTATGGGTTTTATGTTTATACTTTCATATGTTTTGTTTTCAAATGCAACAGCTGCAGAATTAAAAAAACAGGCATATGCTTATGTATTTACTGTGTGTCAATAATCAATAGCGTTTGTTAAAACCTTGTATTGCTTAGGCCTGTGTATCAGGGATTTTCAGCTGATAAAAAATTGGTGTACCTTTGAAAATTCAGTGGAATGTCGCTCATCTATTAGCTGAAGATCTTGCTCAAGCTTTTTTTTTTGCTGACCTGGCAGCACTCTGTGTGCTATATGTGGGGGAGATTCGTGCTGTTCTGTGACACACATCCTCAGTAAACAGTCAGTTTCCTTCCCTTTCTAATTTAGCTTTAGTTTTAAGAACGGTGCAATAAAAGGCCCTTTAAAATAAAGACCATTTCCTGTGAGTTTTGGTGTTTTGTGGTGGTTTTTTTCTCTTTGAACGTACCTGTTCATGTAAACGTATTTTTAGAGGAACATACTACCTGAGGTAGCTAGATGTGTTTTTCTTGACTTTTGTCAGAAGGTTTACGTAACCACAGACAGTCAGAACTTCATAAGCATTAACTATTATATCTTTGGAGGTCTTTTCCTTATAGTTCTCTATCTATTCTGAAAAGTGCAGCTGAAACATAGTTGGAGCATATCTGAAGCTGACTGAGCATAGATATGTGCCAGAAGGAGATTTACTGGTGGGGCAAAGACAGCTTACTGCAAAGATAGCAATATCTGAAGTCTGAATGCCTGTTCTGGACTGTGCCAACCATCTCCTTAGGAAAGCAGCACTGCTGCCTACCCAGCAAAAAGCTGCTTCAGAACAGTAGGGAGAAAAATAAAAAAGTGGATTTGACACTTAAGACCCGATGTGGACGTGGAAGTCCATGGTCCCGACAATTTTCATTGTAGCAAAGGTGCAACCATGTGACAACATGGTCAGCAGCCATCACCTATGGTTTTACGCTGCTCTGTTCACATGCTTCCTGCTTAGCAGGTGAGGAACAGTGTGCTGTAAAGCCAGAGAACACAAAGACAATGAAGTAGCCCTTTAAGACCCCAAGTGTCTTCACCTACCTGGTCTTTTTCCTTCTGTTTCATGTTATCTCTACTGCTACCTTAAAGTGCAAGGAATTTTACTAGTGTATCCGTAGAAATAAGGTGTAAGACCTCTCTGGCAGTACATACTCCATTTTCTTCAGATAATTGCAGTGCTTTCTGACACTGGTACACAGAAGCAGGTTCCTAAAGTAACAGGAGGCACCGCTCTTCTCTGTACCTAGAAGTAATCCAGTCCTCTGTGTAAAGCAGAGTGACACAAATGTTCCAGGGTGTATTTTCAGCCAGCAAGTTATGCCAGTACCAAAGGGAAGGACTGGTTAGTATATTGACAGGTCAGTAGAAAACCAGCTGGAAGGATGAGCTCCTGAAACTACCAAGGCAGGGTCTGTTTGGGACCATCCTGATGTAATGTAGTGTAGTGTCACACTTGAAATGTGAGAGACATGATTTCCAGCTAAAGCTTTGAGTGAATTTGGGCAGTCTTTATTTTTACAGATGCTATTTACTAAGCATCTGTTTTTCAGTCTTTCCTTAAGATTGAGAAAGTTGTTCAATTATTTTGAAGTGCTGTTGTTCAACAGTCTGATTTCTAGTAGTGAAGGGCTTGAATAGTTGCAAAGGTTGCCCTAAGCTAGGCACAGAAAACATAATCTTTTCTTTGGTGCTGAAGTTTGAGGGTTTTATTCCCTTCTGTTGGACTTGAGACTCAAAAGCAAACCCAAACAACTATCCGTAACGGTAACTTTGCAGTGACCAACCAAATTGAAATGTAGGAATCAATCATGGGAGGTTGAAATAATTTGGATGTAGATGTATTTTCAGTGGAAGTAGACAATGTTTCTGGTTAAACTAAGTGCAGTGTAATGATTGGCCTATTGTTGTTAATCTTCAGCATTTTTTGATTTGTTTTACTCTTTGTTCTGAAGGTGGCTTATGCTGCAGTGTGCTGGAATAAGGAGCATTAGGACTTGGCACTACATTCAGAAGTGTAGATCTTCCTTAACATAGGAAAAGTAAGAGCTACTATGATCTGCTGACTGCAGACTTGGTATCTTGCTAAACTTCAGAATCAGTCAGATGTCAGTCAGGTTCCCTGAATTTGTGACAAGTTAGAGGAACAGATAACTGGCAGGATGAGCCTTCACACCCAAGGGAGGGGTAGTTTTTTCTCTTCTCATCAGCCTTTCTGTGTAAGGAGGAACAAATACAAGTGCAGGACAGTCAGGGTGCTTTGATCCTGGAAAGCTCTGCCTGCTGTTTTGCTTAAGGTTCATCATTAGCCATGCCAGTTTAATGGGAGAAGCTCTTCAAAGTGGATAGGTGGTGCTGTGATAATTTTCAAGTAGGAAAATACTGCTGGATACGTTCTGCCTGCTTGTTTTGGCGAGAGAATGATTCTCATATAAATATCTTCTGGTTGCATTTGAACTAGCAGTCTCACTGATACATGCTTACATAGCCAGCTTATGAAACGACTTCTGCTATTAGTAATGCTCATTTGATGTCCAGCCCTGCCTTTTCCAGTGATTTGAATTTCTACTAAATTTACAGTGACTTTCTCAAGTAGAAGGAATTCTAGACAGAGTCCTCCTTGGTCACAGCTTACTCTTTCAACTTCTGCTTGGGTCCATGCATTTTTAATAGCATATTGCCATTGCCATTCCTTGTGTGCTTAGGTTTGCCATTAGAATTGTGGTGGCATGTGGTATGTGACTGGATGTGACCTAGGCATTTGGTTTTGTCTCTCTACTGCTTGGGGTTTTTAAATAGATTTTACTTGATGAGTTCATGTTTTGAAACATCTAAAACCTGCATATTATCCAGGGCATAATATTCCCAGTGCTGTGAAAATCCAGTCTTAACATCAAAGAATTACTTCCTGACCCTGTAGGAGAACCCACCCATCTTGCCCTGAGCTGGGTTTGACCTTCGGAGGGCCTTCTCTGTAGTTTATACCATCCCTGAATTTATTTGGTTTACCACTCCTGAAAATAATTTTGTTGTAATAATGAAGTATTTTTATATCGTCACATCTGTGCTCCATCATCTCTGTAACTGACAAGCCACTTCAGAGCCTTAGAAATTTGTCCTTATTTTGTGAACATTAGCAGTTATAATGCCATGCAATTTGAAGTTCGGCTCAGAATTTACTTCTTAAAGTAATACAATGACTATTCTTAGGGTGTTTCCTTTAAGTCTATTTAATTTTTTTGCACTGTTGGAAGTCTGCATAATTTCTTTCTCCTTTTTTTGTTGGCAAACTCTATTTCATGGTTGTCTGTGCAGATAACAGAATTTGCCTTGCAACAGGGAAAGTCTCGAGAATATCTGTTCTGAGGCACAATGTGGGGCTTAGGGAGGTGGTTGGGTGTGCCCCTCCTTAGGCAGGAGCTCTGCAGGCTGTGTTTGCTGGCAGGGCTGTGGCGACCAGCCTGAGGATTTTTCCTCTGTGCCTTGTGTCTTGGCTTTCTGGTGCAGAGTCTTTCTCTTGTCAAATGTGTCATACAGGAAGAGGGCCTGATGGCCTTTGTACAAAACAATTGCACGAAGGGATGTATTAGCCTTGTGTTTGATGCTGGCTCCCCACACAGGGTAGAGGTGGGATCTTGGCTTAATGGGCTCTGCATGCCTGAAGTAAGTGTACTCCCAGTGAAGACTAGCTGAGGACTGGTTTGTGTATGTGTGTTAGTACATGCTGAGAGCTGTGCTTTCTGCCAGAGTAATTGTTCTGGACTATATTTAAAGCTCTTCCAAGCAAAAATCATAACTTAGAGAGGAATGGAGCTGGTCCTGATGTCACAAGATGAGAGGGAAGATCTGGACCTGTTGCGCAGCATTTCCCTTTCTCTGAGGAGAGATGCTAGCTGGTGGAGACAGATGGCAAGCTACCTCCTCTTTACTCACATCACCATTTGGCATGGCAGATACACGAAGATGATGGACCCTGGGGTGTTCACTTTGGTATTATCTAGTGTCTGCAGAGGCAGCACTGTTTGATGTGTGATGGCTTTCAGGGCTGAGAGCTGTAGCCTGCTGTAAAACAGGTCAGGCCATGGCTACAGAAGGAACAGCACTTTGACTGTGAGCAGATTAGGCGTGTATTTTCACACTAGTTGATCCTGCACAACAGGCCTGCTGAGCTGCTTGATTTCTTGTAAGCAAATTCAGAGTATCGCTGTCCAACTTTTTCAGAAGACAGTTTAGCTCTTGCCAGCATTAATAGGTACACAGGTAGCTCTGAGAGCTATTCTCGCCTCACAGGGGGAAAGCTGCCCCAGACTAAAAGAATAATTAAAACCTAGTGAGTGCTAAAAAAGCCAAGAACCTTAAAAAATATTCCTTTATCATGCTTCTTGGATGTGTTGTCCAAGGTTAGGAGTATTATGAAGTCAGGTGAAAATTTGTTGCCTTGCCCAGCACTGCGAGAAGTTTTGCTTTTCACATTGTCAGTCAGGGTTATTGGCCTGGTAGGGTACAGTGAAGTAGCATGGTTCACCATTAGGAGATTGCTGTTTCCTCTGGATGGTTGTCAGTTTACTCTGGCTGATCATATAGTTACAAATCATTCAGTCTTTGGTTCTGCTGTTGAAATTATTTGAGAGCCCATTTTTATTTTTGTGGAAAGTAGCTTCAAACATCGTTTGTCAATAAATCACAGTGATAGGTAAGGAGTGTGAAAATCAGCCCAGGTGTTCAAGTGCACCTGTCACCTATTCAAGAGGAATACTTCCCAGATAATGAAAAATTAGTACAGACTTCCAGTGTACAAGGTCATTCTGTGGCAGCATTTGGTTTGCCTGCCCTGGTCATCTCACCATGTGAGGGTTTCCTGGAAGACACGTGTCTAGCTAGGATTTTTGTAGTGTTCATGTGTGCTACCAGTAAATGCTCTCACTGCTGGAGCTGGAGGTTCTGCTTGTTGTCTCAGCTTCACCATCTCCATGGGCTTGTGTTGTCCAAATCTCCTGTTTCCAGAAGTATGATCAGTGAAGAAGCAGTGCCCTTGGTGAAGTGGGCCTGTTTGACTAGGGTGCCTTGTGGCCTTGTTCTCCAGTCACACCTCGGCACAGTTTTGCACAGACGTGACAGCCAGCTTTGCAGTCTGACTGGGCCTTCCCTTCCTGTAGAAGTGCAGTTTTACCTGAATGGGGAGCTGTGAATATGGAGTCTTTGAACAGGGACAAGAAAGTACGTTCTTTGCTTGCTTGATATTCTTCCTTGCTTTGCTCCTTCTATTAATTGGTGGAGACAGATGCTGAACTGGGAACCCAATTCTCTTTTTTTGTCTCCTTTGGGCCCTTGTGAAACCTTGCTGATTCTAAAGAGTGAAGCTGAAGTGTCTCATGCCTCATCTTATCTTACTATTTCATCTTGCTGTGACATCTTAGTTGCTGTTACAAAAATTATTGGGTTGCCTTATGAACAGTCTCTGGCAAGAAATAAGGGTCAGAATTTCACACCAGCTTCTGTGTTGTGTTGATATTTGGCTATGATGAATACAGCCTTAGCCAGAGGCTAGCAAGTCGCCCCAACTGCAATGGATATAAATGAAGTAACGTAATTGTTTTCAGTCTTGCATGTTTAATCAGTAGAGAGGAGTCTTCTGATGACAAAAAGCCATGTCTACAGATCAGACATATTGCCCTGCTTTCCTCATAGCTGCTGAATTAACTTAAGGCATGAAGCTGCTTCTCCCCTTCCCTTCATTAGTTTTTTATAGGGAGTTAAGGTATGTGAAACTGGGAAGTAGATCTGGCTGTCACAGTGTTTTCAATGACCTTGTTAGCTTTAAAGTGGCTGAAAACCTGATATATTTTAGATGATGGGCACAAACGCTTTGGGCAGAAACCCCACAAATTAACATGAGGCCTGGTGAGCTTCTTACTCTACAGTGGATTGAGATAACATTGAATTCCATTTGCATGCCTTTTATTTTTAGAACACAGTGTTCAGGATATGAAAAACATAGCTACAGTTTCTGTAGGGTTCTGTTTTCCCACCCTGCTGTTTAATTTTAAAGGACACAGCACCATTAAGTTTCTGGAGGAGGTATCTGTCTTCACAGTGAAAGAAGAAAGAATGGTAGAGAAGTTTGATAGAAGAGTCTTGTCCTGTAACTTGCCCCTAAAAGCTTTTCTTCTTTTCACTTGTCTGTGGATCTTCCCAGTACTGTTGAAAATTTACTGCTTACTATGGGACCTGTTATGATCATACTTGTAGTAGGATCAGCAAATTAAAACTGATACCCAGCCATGGCTTTTCTTGCGCTTTGACCCACCTTTTGAGCTTGGGAAAGTAACTGGGGATGTGTTACTGGAATGAGAAAAATAAAACCCTGTGGCTTTTGGACCACAGATACTTCCTTCACTGCACAATCATGTTCAGCTATGGTCTGTATGGAACTGGAGAGCTGATTTGCTATTTTTTTAATAATGCATATTTTTATTTTGATGTTAATTTTAGTAAGTAATATAGCAAGCACAGAGATTGTTGTTCTTCGCTAATTCATGTGATTGTCTTGAGCTCTTTGAATACATTTTGGGTTTGGGTTTTTTTTGTCACAAAGATTTGATTCTTAAGCAAGGGCTGACTGGCCTACCACTGTGCCCAGGCATAAAGGTTCTGGAAAAGGTTGTCAGTAAAATGTAAATCTTAGGATGTAATAAAGTGTTACAGTAGGAGATGCTCTGCAGTATGAAAATCTGAGAGTTTCTGGTTTTGATGCCTGGAAGGCAGCCCCCAAGGTTCGTTTGAACTGTGTGGAAATGAAGGACAGCTGTGCCTTTTATGAAAACAATATCCATGAAATGCTGCCATGTGTGATTGTCTAATCCTGACTGGTGACTTCAGAGAGCAAGGGACATTTTGTGGTTTAGGCATAAGACCTCCAGGTCTGGGAGTTCTCAATTGTGCTGGAAGCTTCCTTAGTTGACCATATGAAGGATCTTTCTCCCTGTCCCACATGGGATATGGACATCTCTTCTGCTTGTTTCATGTGCAGGGGATGGTCTCCTGTTGCATTGCCATTCTATGTCCAAATTGGAGCTAATTACAGCAAAGGCATTTCAGCCCTTTGCTGTTGGTTTTGGGGGTTATTTGCATGATTTATAAGCAAAAGTCTCTGTTCTCTGCTATTGCTCCCTTGATGTCCGGACTGAAACTGTAAAAGCTGTTTGCCATGGGGAAAAGTTGTCTCAGTATTATTTCTGCTGACTATACCACCACTGAGTCAGCAAGATGGTTCACATCAGTTTTGACAGTCTTTTGAGTGTGTTTGCTCAGTGTGACCTCAAGTTTATCTCCCCATTTGTGCCTAGGGCTTGGCTTTCGTGCTTGGGCTTATGGTTTCAATCAGGAGGACGAACCCTGTGCTGGGGGTGAGGGAGCCTGCAGGAGTGCAGCTCCCTTGGTTTCCTGTTGAAGATAAAGGTGAGGGGCAAGGAAAGGCTGCATGTCCATGTCAAAGTATGTGGAGAGATTGGTCTCCAGTGCATTGTTCTGTGCCTACCAGCTTGCAGTGGCTGACTGTAATGATGCTCTTGGCCACTCTCAAGCAAGAGAGGAGACACGCAAGTTGTATCATGTTTGACCTGACATTTTGTTTTGTATATTTGAGTAACTTGATAATATGTCTAAATTTTTATGGCAGAATAATATTGCAGTAGTAGGCTCGTGGTTGTAAAATGTGTTCTTCCATCCACTCCAGGTGTTTGGATTATTAAGTAACCTTGGTGGTAGCCTTAAGAAGACGTACCTGTTTCTTTTGCTTTCTTTTTTGGAGGGCTTTTTTCCTAAGTAGTGCTCTTTTGTTTCCTTAGGCCCTAGTGGGCAAGCAGTCAGCTTGGATGGGAGTAGCTGTTTTCAAGAGGAAACTTGTGTTAAACCTTGACTTTTTAAGGTTTCCAGAGGGAGAATATAGATGCATTGCAGTGTTCGGTGCTTTCTGTTGTTTCATATGCAAGCTGTTATGGATGCCTCCATAACTGAGAGGGGTTACATAAGACACTGACCCACAAGTCGTGGAAGTAGGACCAGATGAGGTGGGGGAGAAAATGCATGGTACAAAAGGCTGGCTGTGTGCTTAAGACACTGCAGCCAGGACTGTGGTGTTGGGATTTGGTCCCTTGGTCTCACAGAGCTTTCACGTGTGGTCTTGGATAGTGATCATGGCTTCACGGTCAGCTGTCTGGAAGCCAAACACTGCCCCATTGTTCTGGTAACCTTGTTCTGTTTCCTTCATGGTTTACTCCAAATGATGGTGAAAACTCGTTCAGGTGTTCGTAGGAGTTCCTTGGAAGGCTGCACTGATTTTCAGCAAATTCTAGTGCTAAGTGAGTCTGAAAATGCTTGGCGTGACAAAAAAGGCAAGGGATGAATGCTCTGCTAATGCTGGGCTGGTTAATTACAGCTGTGAAAGATGGTGACTCTTTGTTACTCCCCCTCATGATTACAGGCAGGTCAGCAGGAATCTCAGTGTAGTTCAGATTGTATTCCTGCAATTGCCTATAGAATATGTCCCTGACCAAGAAAATCATGCCTCCATGTGGGAAAAAACCTCAAAGCCAAACTCAGATAAAACAGACTAGCCAAACCAAAATGCAATACATCACTGAGGAAACAGAAAAGTGCTTGGCTACTATTTTTTTTCTTTCCATATGGCATGTGGTCCTTTAAGAGAAGCCTGAAAAATATCTTAAGTAGGGGCAGATTCAATGAAAAAGCTTGCAAACATCTGATCTCTGCATGCCATTATGCCTTCAGTCAGTCCCCCCTTTGTCCATCTGACTTTCTGAATAGTTGATGATCTCACCAAAAAATAAATAAGCTGCAGAAGTGTTTAGGGATTTTGGCACATGTAGAAAGTAACCAAGGAATCGGGGTGGGGGAAGTTTTTTCTCCACTTGCAGTGAAGCAGGGTGCTTTAGCCTCTTCTGGAAAGAGAAGGACTGTTTCATGTTATTGCAGGAGCCAGATATTTCCCCAGCCTTTTCCTAGGCAGGGAGTGGAGGTGATGGTAGATTTTGCTAGTGGGGTTCAAGTGGGGCGTTTGCACAGCATGCTCAAAACCAGCATATTCATGAGTGGTCCTGGTGCGTGGGAGAGAGGAAGGGGAGGGAGACACTTTTGCCCCAGAGTAACCTCCGCCTTGCCTCAGCTGAGGCGGGTGATTTACTTTTTCGTGTGGAACAAAAAGGCAACGGGGAATTTGTAACTGGATATGTAGATGAAGGAGCAATGACCGTCAGTAACCCCGTGCTGCAGGAGCAGAGCACGTGGTTCCTCCCCTTGCCGGCTCCTCCGCAGGATCAGCCTGGGAGGCAGAAGTGGCACCCGAACCGCAGAGTCTCCCTGTCACCTCCAGTGGCACCCTGAGTGCACACCATTCTTCTTCATGTTGGGGCCCATTAGTGGCAGTATCACCTGCCCAAGCTAAACCAAAGCCAACCAACAAAAAAAACCCCAAAAAAGCAAAAAAAACCAAAACACAAACCCCCCCCAACAAACAAACAAAAACAGAAAAAAAACCAACCCCAAAAACAAACAAGCAAAATCGCAACCAAAACACAAAATAACCAAGCGAAATCATAAAACCCCTCCTGTATAGGAGGTGGGGGAAAAGGTTGTTACAGCTGTCCCCTATAGGAGGATAAAGGTACAAGCCCCTGATTCCTCCATATCATTACTTTCTCTTTAGGGGTCATTGTTTTCAACTATTTGCTCTGGGTTGCAGCATCCTGTCTTCCTAAAGTAGAAAATACAGCATGACACCTAGCTAGTTGTACCTCAGTCTGGAAATCTTCGCTCTGGTAAATTCTGTAGGACTTGGTCTCTCACCTCTTCCTGGCGTAGGTGTTTTGCTCATCACTTCTTGTTTAAGCATTATGGAGATAGAATTGTCCTCTCTCTCTCTTAAAGAAAACAGCAACAAAAACCAAACCAAATCTACTAAACACTGCTCTCTGTCCCGCCCCCCCCCCCAAAAAAACCCCAACCAAACCACAAAACAAAGAAACCAAAAACAAAAAACCAAAACAACTACCAAATAAAAAAAAAAGCCACAAAAAACCAAACCCACACACAAAATTCAAGAAAACAACCCAAAACAGTGTCAGCTCTGAGCATCAGCTTCTAAAAGATCCAGTTTTGGTCGACTTTAGGTGGATTATTATTTCCAGATGGTTTCCCTTTGCTGTGATGTAGGTACAAATTTGTTTCAAAGTCAAGAGCTGAAACACTGATGGCTTGAGAAGGTGAAGCACTTGGGAAAGAAAATGGAAATAATGCTACAAATGTATTTTTTAATTCCAAGTAGCTAAGATTGTTTCCTAGATCTGTGATTCAGTATCATACCTGTGTGTCTGCATATGTCAGACTTTGAAATTAATGATAGAGTACATCAGCTGTTAAAATAATTAACTCAAGGCTAGTAAATCCCTTAGTGGTCCATGCACCAGCTCAGTCCCATGTTCAGTAACAACACAGGGATTAAGTGCTAATGCTGTAGTAGGTTTCAGATCAAGGGAGCAACTTGGTATGCCTTGCTTCTATGTATGTATGAGCAAATTGACCTGAAGTAATGATGCTAATGAGAGTTGGTTTTGAAGGTTGATTGCTTTTTTTGTTGTTGATTTGGGGTTTTATTTGAGACCAGGACATCATGGGTTGATATTTGTGAAGCCTGCCAAGTTTCAGAGCCCTTTACCAGCAGCTCCTCTTTCTTTTGCGCTATGGTTTGTGTAATTCCCTCTCCCCTATTTATCAGCTTGACTTTTCCTGTTCAGTGCTCTCACATGAGTTTCCTTTTGGCTTTGCCGTGACCAGAATTTTGCTTGTTTTGTCATTTTCCAGACTTGAAACTTCGGGATTTCCTGATTGAGAATGAGACATTCTCTGACTTCCTCCATCATAATGTGTCCATGCCATCATCTGCCGTAGAGGGGCTACTGGATGCAGGGGTCAACCTCCAGCAGGTAAAGAGTACTTTCAGCTCCTAACATAATGCTTATCTATTGTTTGTTTAGCTGCAGTGCCAAGATCCACAGTGCTGGACCCCTCTGCTATGTGCTGCAGAAACAGAGGAAAATGTATTCCCTGCTTGTGTCTTCCTTCTTGACCTCAATTTACTGTCTTATTTGATTTTAAGCTGTAAAAGGACACTGGGAACATAAGTAAATGTTTTGACCTGCATAAGAGAATAGTACCCTCAGGCTAAACTGAATTTCTTCCTTCCTCTTTTTTTAAAAAAATGGAAGTAAAGCATTAATTAAGCTGCTAGCCATGCCCTGACTGTTTTCAGCCACTCAGCCTGGACTGGAGCAGGGTTTCTAGGTCTTGCTCTGCCTTACATTCCTGTGCAGCAGAAGGAGCTCTACTTTTAGGTTTGTGGCCAATGCATTAAGACAGATATATTGTAAATTACATAGCACAAGAGTCCTGCTATCCTGGGTGCTCCATGATTGCAGTCACAAACATAGCGAGTGGTGACAGTGGGCTCGAGCCCCTTCATGAGATGGCTGTCATTGTCAAGCTTGTAACATGTTTTTTGCTAGGCTAGATGAATTGAGCCACCAGTATCCTTTCTAATGCAGAAGTCAGAACAGACTTCAAAGGAAGACCCAGCGTTCTCTTGAAAGAATAAAAAAGTTGGTATGCAAAAGGAGGAGGAAATCTGTTTTGATCGTCAATTCCATATCGGATCTCTTATTGAAGTGGAATGGATTAATTGTCCTTTTAGTCTTTGTTTTCCTGTAGTTACAGATGCTGTCCCTCTTTGCACACATTGTCTTGTTCTTCAGTGAATTCTTTTAAGCCATTTGTTTTAGTGCGGTTTGATAAGTTATCCTACAAGTTAAGGATACATTCTAATAAAAAAAAAGTAAAGCAGAGAAAAAATTCTTACCCATTTTAGGCTTCAAGCTTTGTTTTACTTGAAAATAATTAGATTAAGACAGAATCACCCTACAGATGGTCCTGGGAGGGTAACTGGCAGACTGCAGCAACAGCATTCTTATCATTCTCCCTAAGTTAGTGGAGAGGCAAAAAGATTTTTCAGACAGGCAAAAACCGCAAAAAACCTCACTGTGCATTGTGCGACTGCCATTCTGTATTGGTTGTATAGGGAAGTGGAAGGAGGAAAAAAGCTTAGCTTTTATCTAAATAATGTGTCTGAAGGGTGGTGAAAGACTGGTCAGTAACCTTATTCTTCCTTGAATGCTTCAGGCTGTGCTCTTGTGTAATTCTTGAGCAGATTCTGCTAAGGCGCTGAGAGTGATGCTACTAAGTCATAACAGCATTCTGTGCTTAGGGACAGCAAGAAGAGCTAATCTTAGCACCAGGATGTTAAACTGCAGAGCAGAGCAGTGGCCCACAAAATTTTCTATGAGCAATTTTCTAATACAGATGGTAACTAGAGATGCAGACCTCTCCCTTACTGCAGAAGGACTTTATCTGACTCACAAAATGGACATCTTTGATTTCACTGGAGATCTGGTTTGGAGATCTGACCTCACTGCTGAGCTGCTTAGTGACTTCAGTATTAATAGGCAGTATTTTTTAGGTCTCTGAATGAGTGGGTCGCAACTTCATTCAGAAGTCATGTGGTAAAAGGGCCTATCCAGAGTATGCCAACCTTTTGCAGCAAATACAGCCTGCTTCTGCTGTCTGTTGGTGCCTGGGGTTGTTCAGTAAGGCCAGAAGTTATGCTACACAATCAAGTAAGGAACTGGAGTCTCCAAGGAGATGGGGACTGTTCACTGCTGTTACTGTAATGACAGCACTCCCGTATGTCCAGCAGGGTTGTGTATCTGGCATACTGAAATTAGTGCAAAGAGATCAAAGCGACCAAAGCCTTGTCTTGATGGACATGTTACTTCCTGGGGCTGAGTGGCTTGGCCTTGTGTTTTTCCAGTTGTGGTAGGTGTGCTCAGAAGGGTGTGGGATTTGGAAGATGCTTGGGTCAGCAGTGGGCAGGCAGCTGTGTAATCAAGCCTGGTATGCTGCAGTTGTCCAGGTGTGGCGAGACAGTTCTTGTGTGGGAGGTGGGAATAGGTCCTGTCCCTCTGAAAAGTTGAAGGCGCAGCGAGGTCCTGGGCCAGTGCTGCAGCATGATGCATTGCCTATCAGTGAAGAGTAAATAGTAATGGCCAGTGCATATTCTGCTTGGAACAAATCTCTGTTTCATGAAGCAGGAAAAGTCCCAAGGAGAGAATTATATGACATGTAAGGACAGAACAATTACCTATGACTACTTTCAGGTGTGAGCCTGGCATTTTGAGAGTCCTTAGGGGACTAAACCTGTCATTTAAGATGTATTTTGCCTGCTGAAGACACCATGGGTTCAGATGACTGCAAATGGTTAGAGAACTTGCTGACTTGGGGAGACTAGGTACTTTAGGATGGATAGATAGGATGTTTTTTGTAAGGTCTCATGCTCTGGATGTCAGTGCTTGAAAAGGGCAGCTTCTCACCAAAAGAGCCTAAACTCTGTGTGAAAAAGGTGGACATTTTCAGAGTGGTGGAAGGTTGATCATCTTCACTCACTTTTTGTGAGTGAACACTGAGGCACTGGGAGTCGCTGTTTTTTCTATATGGTCCAACCTGGAAAGCTTGTTCTGGGAGTGTTATTTCAGTGCCCCACAAATATCTCCTTTTCAGCATGACTATAACATTAGTAGTAGTATCTCTACTGGCAAGAAAAAAAGCACTCCAAATTTTAAAAAGGCAAATCTTCTGATGTCAGAGCTGTGTGGCATTGAAAGATCTGATTTTTGGCATATGGATACGGGCCAAAGTTAAAGGTTTGTTATGAGTATGGCATTAAAAATCCCTTCTCTCTCCTGTCAGTTCAATTTGCTTGTTTCCTGAATGTAATGCAGTTTTCCCCCCTGATTGTGCATACCCCTTTGGTTTTGACAGATGAAAAGTTTCAGACTTACTAGCCTGGTTCAGGAGCTGCTAACTCTTCTGGAATGTAGATCAATCCTCTTTAGTTGTTGTAAGTTGGGCAATGCACTTATGAAATGACAGAAAGAAGAAATTAAGTATACAGTTGTTGTTACCTGTGCATTTACAGTAAAATGGTTCCATCTGTCTAGCCCCGAGGCAAACCAAAGTTTCTTTTCAATAGTAGACTCTGGATTTTTCCTTGTTTATCACCTTTGAGAAGTATGCAGCTTTTTGGCATGGACTCCATTGTTCAGCAAAGATGAAGCTGGTAACTGACCTTATTAAAAGAATTTGTTTATCAGGTCTGAAACAGTCTGGTGATAACTCAGAGGGATTTTATCAATTTCGTTAATAAGGTGATTGCATGTGGATTAGGAAACATTATTGACAAGGAAACCATTACCTTAAGAAAAATATGCCTAGACTCTAGGATCTTATCTCATTTGTTGCAGCCAGTAAGATAACTTTTTTTTTTGCTGATACATTGTCTGCTCAAAAACACTGTAAAACGTTTGTCTCAGCAGTTAGTGAGTACATACTTCAGAGTTAAGGGAGATGATTTTGACTCATTTCTGCATAGAAAATGTGGCTGGCAGATATGTCTAAGTAGTTTGGGACATAGGTCTTTTGCCCTTCACGTAGATTTGCCAGACTTGTATCTGGTCACAAGCCTTGTTTTTTTCAATGTGGCTCATTTCCCAGAAAACTGAACGTTAGGCAATGCATGTACCCTTGGTTGGAGGAAATGGCTGCTGTGAAGGACAGGATCGCAGCTGCTTTGTGCATATTTGCAGGAGAGTGAAGAGGGACCTGCCTCCCCCAGGGCTTCTCTCCCATGTTCTCGGCTGGGAAGGATTTTTCTTGGAACTGAGTTGCATATGAATAACGGCTGCTCAGCCTGTAGGGAAGAATGCCACCTCACCTTTATCTGGAAATGTTATGAATGGCTTGCTTTGTTGAGCAATAACCAATTTTTTTGTTGAAGTTTTACATGAAGGCATGCTTTTCCCACTTTCATAGGTCATTGTGTCTGGTTATCGAATGCGACTGAGAGATCTCTGCAATAGCTCAACATCATCTGAATTTCTAATGATCCAAAATCAGACGGCAACCATAGATTCTGAAGCCTTCATTTGCACCTTGTCAAAGGAAAAACTCCATGCAGCTGAGCAAGTCTTCCGTGCTAACCTGAATCCTTTGAAGCCTCTTCAGGTGAGTTCACTGGCTGCACCAGTGAGTGTCTGTCGTTGACACAGTGACATTTTCCATGTCTTTCATTCTAGGAACTCATCCCTGCATTTCCAGAACTGCTTAGAGGCAATTAGAAATGAGAAGGATGGTTACTCTTCATCATGGGAGCATGAACAACATGCTTCTTCCTGTCATTGTTATCCTTCCTGTTCAGTCTGCTACTTGCACAGCACAAGTGTGTGGGGTCTGTAGTTCAGTTTGTCAAGAGGAAAGTCTTTATGCTCCAGAGTAACAGTCTCTTGGTTGTCCTTGTGTTTTAGTCAAATGTTGTATCTTGGCTGGAATGAGTCCAACTATAAGCCTGACTTTGCTGAGTGCTAAAACTACTGCTCTCTGCCCTTAGCACGGGGCCACTGAGTACAGAAGTTTCTAGCCACTGACGGGCCACAACCTTTAAGCAAGTTTAAATCATATGAAGCAGAGTCAAGTTTTAAAGTCCTGTTTCAAAAATCAACCAATGGAATGGGTATTGGGGAAAGAATTCATTGAACTTCAAGAAAATATATTATTTACAGAGTAACTGGAGACTAGAGTAGACTTGGATCTAGACTTGGATCTAGGAAAATCCAATAGTGTTTTGCTACAGATCTGCAATATCTGTTAAAATATGGAAGTTTGAGGAATTCAGTGCTAGAAATGACAGTAGAGTGAAGAAGGGACCACAGAACCAACTCTGTTCCCCACTAAAACAAATATTCTTTTGTCTGCTGTGTGAGATTTCAGATTTGGTGAGTCTTTCAGTACTCAAAGTCATGTACCACTTGCTTGGCTTTGTCCCCAGTCAAAGAGGGTCATTATCAAGCACTGGAATCATATTTCTCTCCTGCACACTGTGTCTCAGTCAGTGACTTCTTCTCTCCACAGCTCATCATCTGCTTTCCACGTGTCCTCCATCTGCACTTTGTCTTTGCTGCTGGAAGAGCAAGACAACCCATAAGCAATAAGAGATGGGGTGACAGCACTAAAATCATAACAGAGATGGGCTGTTTGGAGAGGACTCACTATAACTTCTCTACTTGTCTTCAGTTGTATATGTATATGCACATATATACATAATTTACATTAAACCATTCAGAGGTGCTAGAATTCTGGGATCTGAGGGGGCTGAAAATAGCCAGCTATTGTACCACTCAGAATTGGTTTTTTGGGCCCTGTGGAGACTGTCTTGCTTTTCTTATTTATGGAAGCTTCTGCAGCTTAGCTGACAGAAGCAGATATTGAGTGTCTGTGTTTTAGGTCTATATTGTTTGTGGGTGAAAGGAAACACTCAGAAGCCACTTTGTGCCTCTTGGCAACAGCAGTATAGATTTAAGACATTATGTGCAGCTTTGGGGGGCTTCTGAGAAGCTGGCTCACGATCTTGTCGTTAAGGGGAAAAAAAGCAGGAGTGCGGAAGCCAGCAGTTCTAAACCTGCTGTTGTTTGGTAAAGGTCCGCAGTTTTCCTCAGAAGTGTGTCACAGTGTATCTGGTAGTTAAGTTGCTGTAATGCATCAGTGAGTGAAACAAAAACTAACTGGTTTCAATGTGGCCAGACAAAATGGATAAATTAACTGTAGGATCACAAGCAACACATTTGAAACTTAGTGTCTTTAGAGGCTAAAAAGTGCCCTGACCTGCAGTAACATCCTTGAACAAAGACGGAACTTTCTCCTCGTGAACAAAGGAGGCTTTTGACGCAGCTTATTGAAGGCATCATGTGTCAAATCTTGGACATGCACACTGAATATAGCATGCTCTGTATCTACTACAGAGTCTGTAAACCAATGCCAGCAATTTGTCAAGTTTTTGGGGGTTTTTTTGTTTTTGTTTTGGTTTTTTGGTTTTTTTTTTTTTTGTTTTTGTTTTTTGTCTGAATCCCTTTGATGTACTTCACAGCAAGGCATTTCAGTAAACAAAGTAAGGGCCAAGTCAAATGCAGGTGCAACAGTAATTTGGAGACAGGTTTTTCGCTTATGTGATTGGACATGGGCTTCACTGATTGCGCTGTTTTGTGATTTATGGGGAGGCAGCATCTTAGTACAAGGAGGTTAATACAAGGGCTTGCAACTGTGTGCAAGAACTCTGTAAATTCAACACCAAGGGCTTGAATTGTAAACTGGAAATTTGTGCCTTTCTGATATCTGGACAGTTAAGTGGCTACAGTTTCTTGAAATGTCTTAATACATATGACTTAGCCTGACATCCACCTGCTTGTTTTTTTCCCCACTTCATTCCTGTTTGTTATTCCCTCTGCAAGATGATGCAGTAAATTTCATCATGGAATTGATCCGGATTAAAAATGGCTGACCTGATTGTATGTTTACACAAATATTTATGCTAAAACATGAGGAGGAGTGTGCAAGATTTAGAGCCCTATGATCAGGGAGTGAGTGTGTGGGCTGAGACCCTGATGATAACACTCAGTTCTGCTGGCTTAAATGTGTGTGCATTTGCAGCTTCAGGGAAATGCTAAGTGTTCTAAGTAGCTCTCAAAAATGTAGTAATTACTAGTAAATTATGGACAGATCAGGGTTTTAAAACATAAAGCGCATGCATGATGAAATGCATGACCTCTAAATGTCGCAGCACTGTTTTTATAAAAAGAAAGACAAGGAATAAACATTTTACGTACATGCTCCTCAGTTCTATCCAGTATGCATTGAGTGTTGCCCGAAGGACAGTGATACAGTTAAAACAAGAATTTCTAAATAAAATTTCACACTAGGATTCTAGTTCTGTCTCTGATCTTTTGTATTGCATGGATTTAGCCTGTTCTGTAGGATGCAAAAACAGAGCCAAGCACATGGAAGTATGGTAGGGAGGTTAAAGTCTGTGTCCTTACTCTTTTTCTTGTAAGAACCTACTTGAGGCAGGCTGTTCAAATCAAAACTCAGCAGAAAGTCTGGATGTGATCATGGGGCACCAAGGTGGAGGATCAACTTTCCTTCTGAGTGTTCACTCCATGAGATGGAAAAAGTGTTTCAAAAAGTCCCTACTCCATGGCCCATGTCTTAATCGGCATCCATTCTCTGAAGGCTTTTGACCAACAATACTATAGGACATAGCTTATTGTACAAGCCCCTTGTGGACACATAATCTCTTCTTGAGGCTTGCCTTGCACTGACTGAGCGAGACTGAGGCAGGAGAAGCTGGTTTGAGAACAGCAGTGAAGCATATGACTGCATATTATATATGATTTCATGCATGCAAATTTCCTTCCTGGCTTTCTCCTCGTGGTTGGCCAGCAATTGTCCCCTAGCGGAACTATGCAGTTTGGGAAAGGCTAACAAGAGCAATGGCAATAAGTTCCCAGCCATTACCACACAGTGGAGTGGGACATTTCTGTCTGTCTTATATCATAGAAGTACCTGTTTTTATATCCTTCTGCAAATCTCCCCAGTTTTGAATGTAATTTGGTGGGCAAAGGTTAAATGATAATTCAGATTGCGCCTGTGGGATTTCATCTCTCAGACAGCACTGCCTAATAAGGGCTTTGCACTACTCACTTCCAGTGGTATGGATCTGTAATAAGCCATAAATATGCTGTGGCTTGTCTACTACAGTGGTCCTTGAAAGACTGTGGGTGAGCACATGAAAATCCAATTGTTTCTTTTTCCCTCTGTAATATGGGTGGTATTTTGTCAAATGGCTAGCATGAATTAAGCATTAGATAATAAATGCATTGCAGTTGAAAAATGGTTTTTAGAAAAGATCTCCTGATGTAAATATATGCTACAACTGAATTCATAGCTTTCCTTCGTCTTTTGAGAGTGTTTTCAGTCAAGTACAATGATATCGTCCTTTTAAACAGTGGAGGTTTGAGGCTTCCACTCTCAGGAAACAAGAGCAGAAGCTTAAAGCATGTGATTTTTCTGCAGAGGCCAGTGGAAAGTTTCTGGTAAGACCAGTATAAAGCTGTAATAACTATTTCAAAACAAATGTGGCAGAGTTATCTTCATTAAGGAGAAACAGTCAGCTGTATGATGCAGACTGAATTTTGGCTGAATGCTTTGACTTCCCAACACTTGAAGCCCATGCATTCTCATGTTTGTTAAATCAGATTTGTCCATCTCCCATAAGTGTCATTTGAATTTATTCAAGGCTTGTCCTTCAACTCTAGCCATCTCAGGTATTTGTCACTAGAGCAAATCTTGCAGCCTGCCCATACAAGCACACAGAGTCCCCCCCAGTGCACTCAGTACTTCAAGAGTATTATGATATTGGCTGCCCCAAAAGACAAATTTAGTGACTTTCTAGCCACTACCACAGTAATTGTAGAGGGCAGTTGTGTTCAAAACCTGCCAGATGTTTGTCTTTCCACAGTGTGCCTAGAACAGACAGGTGATGTTTTTGCAGCACATTGCCAGTAAATGAGTCATTGCCCTTCCCAGCCCCTAGATGTTGTGTGAGTATCTGATAAAGACAGTCCTACAGTAGGAACAGTCTTCCTGGATATACTCTGGATCTAGAGGTTTCTTATTAATGGAATTAACTACTTAGTGAGTCACTACAAAGATGTATATTACAGGGAAATTAATGACATGTTCATCTGTTCAAAGACTGGCCCTTGTGACTGATCTTTTGTTATTGTCTCTGGTCGTGACTTATGAGAGGCTTCCTGAGTGGGCTTTGAGGTTGAAGAAGGGGTAGAGAGAGTAAAGCTTCCTCCATATAAATGGTACTATTGCAAGTTCTGGTGAGAAATGATCTTCAAATAATACGAGTTTGTTAGGGAGGAAAGGTCAGGGTGCTGTGGTATGAAAGGATAGATGGATACTCCTCACATTTCAGAGTAAGGTTTGCAAGCTCCTTGAATCGCCTAAGATGTACAAGGCAAAAGTCCTGTTAGGCTCAGTGTCCTTGACTTATA
Organism: Camarhynchus parvulus; assembly: GCF_901933205.1. Taxonomy (NCBI): domain Eukaryota; kingdom Metazoa; phylum Chordata; class Aves; order Passeriformes; family Thraupidae; genus Camarhynchus; species Camarhynchus parvulus. The sequence continues at coordinate 31,347,636 of NC_044601.1, read as the reverse complement.
ATCCATCAGTGGCCCTGAATGGAGGCATGTGAAAGGATGCAGCCACTGGGCAAGCACATAACATTTCTTCAGTGTAATGTGCTGTTCTTCAGTAGCTTGCAACCCAGACTTTCTCATGTGCTGATGGAATCTTGTTGTTTATTAGCATTTGGTAAGATTGTTATGTTCAATTTGTTCTTTTGAGTCTTTCTCAAACTCACAATACTTTCAGCATTGTGTAGAGTCTACTGATTTTTTTTTTCTGTTTTGACTAAGTTGCATATGCAGAAGCTCCTTTAGTTTTGTTTTAAACTGATCATTTCACTGGAAGTTTTCTAGCTCTGTATGACGAGGCACAGAAGGCAGTCATCCCACTACCATTCCTCATCTCACTTGTAAGTCTACAGACCTTTGTCATAACCTCTGTTTGTCCTTACTCATCCAATTGTAAGAACTGGGGTCTATTGTTCTTCCTTCAAAAACCATTCTTACCTTGAATCATGGCCTTTGTCTGTACCTGAGCTCCTTCAGAGATGGAGAACCCAAAACTGCACATACTGCTTGAGAACCAGGATTGCATTGTGTATTTATGTCAATACTGATCTGGTTTATGACTGTATTTCTAAGATCTCTCTTTCTGAGTGGAATTAGCTAATTCAGAACCATACAAGGGGTATCTTAAGGTGGAACTGTCTTTTCCCTATGTACTTTACTTTGCAGTGCTGAATTTTGTCTGGCACTTTGTAACAGTGTGTCAGTAGGAGGATGTTCACTAATCCTTTGCAATTGGATTTTGACTTTTCACTGTTCTGAACCAATTAGTATCTTCAGAAAACTCTTCCTCATCCACTCTGTCCCCGAATCACCTCTGAATGCAGTGAACACAAATCTGTGTAGAGATTGATGAATATATATAAATATGGAGCTGAACAAACACTTCTCTTGTTATGCATGAACCTGGAACTTTATACGTCATCTTAACTGCTAAAGTTATAGTGGTAGAGCAGATAAGTAGCTTTGATATTTGCTGGCTAAATTTCTTTAACTATATCTTGAAGATCTAAGCTGTGGGATATTTAATTGCTTTTCTCCTAGATGATATGTTTTTATTTATCCAAACCGTAAGGACTGCATTTAGTAGAGATCCATAGAGGTTAGAGAATCCTCCCTGAATTTGCAGCTGGCTTTGGAACAAAAACTAACTGTGCATTCAGGAAAGTTTTAAACATCCCAGCAGATCAGCAGAACAGTGCCCATTTACAACAGCTGGCACTGACCAGGTCTTACCCTTCTGCAGCAGATCAAGCAGAACAAATTAAAACTTCCAGACTTTGTTTCCAGAAATTGCCCCAGGAAAGATGTGAAAAGGAAGAGATTCAGCTCAAAAGATATGTGCTGAAATCAAGGGCCTTGGCTGTTCATCTGTGTGTTGCAGTGATATAACTTTAGTGTGCTTTCAAATTCTGCAACGAGCTACTAATATGAAATCTTAGGAGTTTGTTTTAATCTTCATTCCTTTGAAACAAGGGTTGTGCCCAAATGTTTTTCATGCAAGACAATCCAGATATGTGAATGAAAGGGAAAAAGAACCCCACAAACCAAACTCCAGGCCACCAGTTACATGTAGAGGAGTTGGAAACAAGGAGTTGTCTTCAATGTAACTTCCTGCTAGAGAAAATTGTTTCCTGAAAGCTATGCCTTCCACTTCTGGAAGCCTATCAGTCTTGCTCTTTGGTGACAGTACATGCCAGCTATTTCCTGGAAGCTGTTGGTTTTAAAATACACCCTTGGCTTGGATAAAGGATATCAAGACCTAATAGGAGGACTTTAGTGATAATGTACACTGCAGCAGGGAGTCCTTTGTATCTGAGTATCTTTGTATCTGTGTAGTCTCACTGAAAACTTGTACCCACCAAATTGTCTTTTTCTCCACTGTACTGACTTTGCATCCCCTTCTTAGCACTGGCTTGTGGAATTTCACGTGCTGTCCTGTAGACTGTGCTTGTTTTGTGACCTGGAATGTGAGTAATCCTTTGCGTTGTAAGGGTATGTGCATGCATTTAACATTTTGTTGGTATGGTTCTGATTATGGCATCTGTGTAGAAGAGAAAGGGGTGATCCTATCACATTGCAGAGTGCAGAAGCCCATGGTATTTTAAGTTCAATGTTACACAGAAAGCCAGCTCCGTCTTCCCCACCAGTGTAAACAGTCCTAACTGCTCTATGCAAGAATGCTTACAAAAGTTTAATCTCTTCATTTGTGCTTTGCAGTAACTTCTAGTTTCCTTTTCTCTCTTCCTGCAGAGACAACTTTCTTTCAATTCCTCCTTGTGGGATCTGTCAGAAACTGTGGAAACTTTGAGAGAGAGCATTGGGAAGCTTGTTAAAGAGGTAAGAAGAGCCTTTTGTGTAAGGAGAACACATCACTGTGGTTGCTATCTTAGCCTGTGATCAAGTACAAGAAGCAGCTTATAGTCAAATCCCTGGCTTGTTTTGAAACTTTTCCCCATCCTACAGCTGTTTTCCCTGTGTGCAGGCAGCATGCACTTTGCAACCTCTTGGCACTTCAAGTTATAAATACCATAACAGGAATTAGGACATTTTCTGTAGTGTTTTGTCTTCTCAGCAGTAGCACAACAGTTGGGCTTGCAGTACATCTGCTGCTATGTAGTGCCTTGCAAACAACATATTGAGGCTTTCTTTTTATTTTTTCTCATCTAGTCGCCAACCCACATCAGGGTTATTAATTGGTTGTATCTCCTGGGTTTCTTGTGCAGTGAGGGTATGGCATGTGGAAAAGGTGCTGTGGCTGTTATAGTTTAAATTAGTAATGGTAGGTTACTGTTTCCTCTTTATCTATCTTACTTTTTGGGCCAGAGATTGTTTTCCAGTCTTGTGGGGCACTCAGCACAGTGACATCACAACACTAAAAAAACCAGTGATTTGCACAGTTAAATTGACATTCTAGAGACTGCAAGTATTTGTTTTTGCAGGTGAAATGATGGATTAAGAAAAAAAGCCCTGCATACCTAAGTTTGAATCAGAAGTCCAAATCTGGGGGAGTAGAGGGTGGGTGTTGAGCCAGAAACTTATCCTAGTTTTTTTTGTCCGGCTTTGACTTTGAAATGCTGCTGTTAGTCAAAAACATTCTCTCCCTGGAGCAGAAATCACAACCATCTAAGCTAAACAGTGCCGCCGCCTCCATCTAAGCTAAACAATGCCGCCGCCTCCTCCTCCCTTCGCTAGTCTTCCGCCTTTGCATCAGAGCGAGAGAGCTCTGCGCCGTGAACGACAGTAACCTCTGGGAGCATGCACAAGAGTGGGTCACTCCAGGTTAGCCTGCGCCTCTCTCCCACGGAGGGGCAGCTGCTGGGAACCTGTGCCATGCCAGCCAACAATTCCTGGCATGCACCGCTCCCTGAGTCCTACGACCTGCTGCGCAGTTCCCTTCACATTGAAATTAATATGATTCCAGGATCAGCTTCAGTTAGGACCATGGAAGAGCTTTTGCTGCTAGCAGGGAGGCTGCCCTTCAGAGTTTGACTACAGCTGTTTCCTGTTACGTCATTTAAGCTTGGCTTTTCTTCTTGTCTGGGATAAAAATAATTGAAACCACGTGATACTCAGTTTGCTGATGTGGCCGAAAACGTCCCAGGGTAACGTGCCTTTTGCTTGGCAGCTGTTTTGGGCACAACTACCTTTTATTCTGCCCTGCTGTGCAAACAAAGGCAGCATTTTGCTCTGTGTACAGCATGAGCTGCTCCAGATGGCTTGACCTGAAGTTACTTCTTATTGTCTGTCAGGAGGATTTTTGTGTGAAAAGGAGGGACTTGCTCCCTTGTTTCAAAGGGCAGCAGCTTGAGGGGGTGGAGAGAACTATTGTTTGTGCCATGTCTAGGAGCCTTTCTAGCAGGGAATTTTAATTAGAAAATGGTCTGAACAAAATATTTGTCTTGGAGTATGGGGATTGATTGGATCTGTGTCTTTGGACTCTTTAAATCAACTTTTTGGAAGGCAGATTAAACACCAAGAGCAAGGATAACTATTTAGATATACTTATGGAGCCAGGTCTGATATCTGGAAGAAGAAAGTGCTTAGTAACCCTTCACATTTGACATATTTGCTTGCAGAGGTGTAAAAAGATCAGCTCTGCATGTAAATCGTGGAGATGCTGGTACCAAAGATGAAACAGAGTTCCTTGCTCAAGCTGTTCCAAATAATTTGTAGAAATGTGTTTGTAAATGCAATCCCTCTTTAAGATGGTTAGTATTTCATATGTTCATGGGAATCATCTGCACTTCCTATTTAAGTACCTTTGCTTATCATGTTAGGGAGTTTATGGTGCTTTACCTGAAGCAGCTGCCTTTTTGCTGAGCAAAAATGAGCTCTTTTAGCTAAGATACCAAAAACGCCCTGAGGCATCCCTTTGAATTGCACACTCAAATTATCACACCTGAAATGCAGCCTTGGCCTTTTGGGTGAGGAATCATCAAATCCAAACATCTGCATGAACATATGTAACAAACAAAACCAATTTTGTGACAGTTTTCATTCATGTTACATGATGCTAGTGTCCTGTAGATCACCCTGAACCTGGAGCCAGGTTGAGTGGTGCCAGGCTGCAGGCAAAGGCACCAGTGAGTAGCAAAGAAGTGAAAGTACACTGGAATCAGTCAATCTGGATATTTGTACTCAGACTTCTGCTGTTCTCACAGCTGTCTTGCATTGTATCAGTGTGTCATGTGCTCTTAGGCATCTGAAAATAGAGGCTCCTTGTGCAGGTAGCTGTTGTTTAGCATGAAGAATTTTTCTCCAGATGTTGACACATCTAAAACATGCGCAGATGGGTCAGGTTTACCTCCCAGTGTAAGGCCAAAGAGTCTTGAGTGTGCTTTCCTTGGGTGAACTTGGATTGGTTGTTCCAGCACACTGCTGCTTTCAGCATTGTTGCTGGCTGGCTTTAGCAGCTGGCTTTAACAGCTGTCTTAGACTTTGATTATCTGCATTTATTTAAACAGTGGTGGTACACCAATGCACTGTGAGCAAAAGTGGCAGATGGTCTTTGACTCTCTTATTGTTTCTGAAAAAACAGCAGTTGGAACACAGCATTTGAAGTTGCTTCTGAGATGCAGTTGACGAGCAGTTACAAATAGGTGTCTCAGCAGCTCTGCTAACCCTGTTAAGTGAATGTGCCTGTTCTGGACAGTGCAGTAAGAACCTCCAAGTTAATGTCATCTGATATTTCAGCAGGAGTCAAGAAATCAGATAAAATTCTAGAAAACACTTAAAAAGGGATAGAGAACCAGCTGTAGCATTTTACCACTTTGATAGGTTCTTGTTCTCTGAAAAGGGATAGCATAACTGGAATGAAGTTCAGAGAAGGCCAGTTAGGACATTTAGAAGTATAATGGCTTTCACCAAAGGAATAAGGGAATAGGTTGAGACTGTTCAGCTTGCAGAAGAGAAGACTTGGGGATAGGACAAGACCTATAGAGTTGAGTGGCACATGAAGAAGAGATAGGGATTGAATGCTCACTGTTTCTTGCAGTAAAAGCAAAAAACAAAACCACATGACACCAAATGGAGCTAACCACAGCCAGATAAGGAGAGAGAAGAGGTTCTTTCCTGTGATATTGGATGTTAAATACTTGTGGTTGTTCTAAATTCTAGGAGTTTACCATGGGAGAAAGTCATTGAGGGTTAGGAAGTAGAAGTTCCCTGAGCTGCAAATAAATGGAAGCTAGAAGCTTACTTAGAGGAGTTATCCTAGATTCTTGCCTTTGTCTTATTGCTTCTTAGCATCCATTTATTGTCACCATCAAAGAGGTGATGTTCTGACATCTCAAGATAGGGGGTCTGAAAGCAACACTCCAGTGTAGCATGAAACAAGTGCTCATGCAGGTGGGTTACTTTTTGTGTTGTGGTGAGCTTGGCCATGCCCGAGTATGGCAGCATTAATGCAGTGAGTATTTCAGGCTGAGGGCAGGGTGTTTTTGTTCATGACACATTACAGGCATGTTGTCTGGCTTATGCCACTCAAATGAGTCTGGAGGTACTAATCGTTCTGGCTGGTTGAATGTTGTCACCTCAGGCCTGGTGTGAGGTCAGCTGGCCAGCAGAATGCTCCTTGCAGTGACTGGCTGTGTGCAAAGCTTATTCAGGGTCCTGGGTGCAACAGGGCTTGTTTTCAGGGATATTCTGGGAATGCTGTTGACAATGGGGCAAAGAGTTTCTGGGGGGCAGGAATAAGTGATGCCAATCTGGGAGATCAGACTGGCTGCCTGGTGTAAATCAGTGGAGGTTGGGTGGAGTTGTGCCAGGTGACGCTGGTGTGGCCTGTGGTTCATCCAGTTTGTGACCCACGAGTCACTTGGTGTTGTTCCTTTAATTCCTATTCTGAGTCTATGTACCCCACCCCACCTGTCCTTGTGAGGGTACTCCACTGGAATGTAAGCCATTGTGCAACCAGGAGGACAAAGAGCTTCCATGTTAGAGGGCAGGGAGGCCAGGAACCACCCACAGCACTGGAGCAGAAAACTCAGTAGTAAAGAACTTGGCAAGGATATATTCCAAGTGCTTGCACAGAAGAGACTTCCATTGTGGTGGTGGGGAATTGTTTTCCCTGTTCTTCCCCTTGTTATCATGTTCAGGGGGATTCTCATCTGTTGAAAAATCTGCTCTGTAGTTTGAAGGTGCATGGAGAAAACTTCTCCTTTTACTAATCCTGTTCAATACTTGCTTCCATTCTTTTCTCTGTCCTTCCCCTCCAGCTGCTGAGCATGAAGAGCTGGAGTGACATGAGGCAAGAGGTGACGTTCCTGAACAATGTGAATGCCTCAAACTCCTCTACGCAGATCTATCAGGCTGTGTCACGCATCGTGTGTGGCCATCCTGAAGGTGGAGGGCTCAAAATTAAATCCCTCAACTGGTATGAGGATAACAATTACAAAGCACTGTTTGGAGGCAACAGCACTGAAGATGATGTGATTAACTTCTATGATAACTCCACAAGTAAGTGTAACAATGGCATGGTCTGAGGTCCTATCTACTT